>NC_050596.1:8590000-10057500 GCF_013368585.1 Megalops cyprinoides | reverse complement strand
ATGTTTCTTGCTTTAAAAAATTCCTTTATCATATAGCAGTCTTGGTTGTAGTAATTTTCTAAGGGCTACTGAATCTGCTCCACGTGATTAAAAACATTCACTCATCAGATGGACAGATAAAAACATCCACTTTCTAATTTCAAACCTGGGATTATGGGATGTGGAAGTTGACAGGCTCCACTGTGAGACCAGAGGAAGACAGAACTGTGGGTTTGTCACCAGTTTCCCCTTTTGAGAAATCGAAGCTGATCTCTCCCTCTCCCTTGAAATGCTGACTGGTTTGTAGGCCGCTGCTGGCAGGGGAGGCAGCCATAACTGTAATCTTGACTGCCTGGGGTAACCTACCGCTGATGGGCCTGAGGGGTTGCCACAGTTACTGTAAATGCTGGAGGTGGACAACAAACATTACAAAAGTATGGGGACAGCAGTGTCCAGATGCCTGCTACTTCCCATGTGCATTGATTTTTTTTTTTACAGGCTGATAGTAGAGATCAAGATCAGACTGAATCCTGGGAAACCTTGTGAAACACAGAAGATGTGTACTGTGATTAACAAAGCTTGTAGTCTGTAAGACGTCTGGTCCTTTCAGTTCACCCCCAGTGGCAGCGTTTTGTGGAAGTGACCGGGGGGCTGGGGTTGGGGTGTGTGTGCGAGTGTTGGAGGGGTGTTAGGGGGTAAACAAGGGCTACTCCTTGGGGTCTGCGGGAGCAGAAGGACGAGCAGCTGCTGAGGTATCGATTGGCCATCACTGGGGGGGGGGGCTGCACCTCTGTCCCCTCTCGGATGTGATCATTAGTGAGCCGGATTGGTGCTGATGCTGGCACTCGCGTGCCTGTTGGTTCAAAGCTCCGGAGAGGCCTTAAAGCTCCATTATACCGTGTCCGTCCTCTCCAGGTCACATTTAGGGCATGCGGCTGTCTCCAGTGTCAGATCTGGAGAAGTTTCAGAGGAGAGGGCCTTTCAGGGTTTAAAATTAGACCTATGGACAAATGTGCACTGTCCTATAAGGCACTGATGAAGTAGGGCTGCGTTTATCTCGGCGCTTCCCAAAGTAGGTTGCTTGTAATTGGCCAGGTTTTAAATTAGAAATCAGGGTGATATTTTAGAACAGATAACACCATGCTGAAAATGAAAGAGCATGTAAAAGGCCTAAATCTGTCTCTCTGATTTATGCCATTGTGTTGGCCACATAACAGCTTTTACCGTCTTGTGACACCAGCAGTTTATTTCTGTTTAGGCTTTTAATGATGAATGATATTGCAGATTTGAGCACCCCTTGATCACTCCTGCCCATCCCCCCAAGAGTGAATGTTCTCACAGTAGTATGTGCTTTAAGGCCGACATGCACATAAAAAAAGCCAATAACAGGTGGATCAATGGGAGCTCCATATTCCCCTGGGAAGCAAGAGGAGAACATAACAGCTAAATAAGCATATTTTCTGCCGGCCAATTGTCCTGTAGAATTCTCATATTTTGGTACCACTGCTACTATTCTACATGAACAGTTTTGGACAGTTCTCGTAGGTGGAGTTTCACATTTGCGCTGGGGGAGGACAAACATTTTTTGACTGACATCGGTACACAGTCGAACTATTGCGTGACGTGTTACGCATATACGTACAGTAACAGAAGACAATAGTGCCAAGCTTGCCATAAAGCCAAACAACACAGGGCATCAAATCAGTTTCTGACCACTTTGTACTACATCACACATAGGCTTACGTAGGGTATTTGTCTTTCACACATGAGCGCACACAACTGAAGCGTACTGGCAACCATGAAGTTAAAGTCTGTTAAAAGTGACATATCAATTTGCTTATATTATACTGTTAGGTTTTCATTTTCCATGTACCCTTTTAAAACATTTAGTGTACACATGAACTAATTTCATGTTAAATTGAAAACTACGAAATGTGCATACCCACTCATATCTAATTTATAGTGCGCGCACACGCACACAATTGGAAAATGCTCAGCAACAGTGTCACCTGTTGTTACAGTAGGCTTGTAAAATATATATATATATTAATGAATGTCTGTAACTGCTCGTCGTATAACAGAAAGATAGCTAGATGAATCACTGAATGCACAAAAGAGAGAGAACTTGCATCTAACATCGCACATCGTAACGTGCCATGTCACATGACATGAGTGCTCAGAAATGAATTTATTACAAAACCAAACATAACAGATTTCAGATTTATTTCTTACAATCATTTTATTTTATAAAATGCAATAAGTAATTGGGGAGGGGGGGGGGGGGGGTAAATTTTACTACCTTAGAAACTTTCAAAGGAGTTAACCTGTTGAATTGGCAAGCACACACAACAATGATATTGGATTTTATTGTTCACAATACATTACTTTGGGCACTAAAACGTGTGCTTTCTCCAAGAATGTTCAGTGTTCTCTCCTTAATCAACACTTTGTAGAAACAGAAGCCAAGTGTAGTAAATAAACGACAGTGATTTGCGTCCAGATTGCTTCTGTATGAACCCATTAGAGATGATTAAAATAGAAGTTTGGGCATCAACCTGGATCTCATTTTCCCAGAAGTCTGAAATGTGGCCATTTTCATGGGAACTTGAAAGCTGAATGCTGGATTCTGTTACTACTAAATATTAAATCTGTTTGAATAAAAAGGCAGATCCAGCCAATGAATAACCTTTCCTCTTATTTCTCATATGATCATTATACTGCTCGTATACTGATCGTATTTGCTTTTTTAACAGCTTTTGTTAAAACGGATTCTTTCCGTGTTTCCAGTTCTCTTTTAAAGAACAGCAAGTTGGACCAAAGGTGTGTGGTCATTTTAAAAGGTTTGTAATTGAAACATGAGGCAATTGCAAGTGCGAAGTAATTCAGATTTACCACAGTTGAATGATTCCGGAATGATTCCGATTTCTGATGTCAACATTACCCGTCCAAGAGCAAGTGTGTTCCACAGCTCAAAATAGTACTTAGACTACGCCGCGAAAGAAAAGATAAAATTTCATATACATGCCACAATTTGAGAGAGAAACCTAACTGAAAATGCAGCAATACGTAGATGTAGCAGTGATATGGTGCGCATGTAGTTTTTGCAGTTTGGATTCTGCATCAGGACTCATCCATGTGAATTACTGGATATATCTGGATGAGGCATACCTGGAAACTGATCTCAGGTCTGCTGATATTTGAATAGGTCCTCAGAAACTAATTATAACATTTTACATGCTCATGTGGCTGGATGTGATATGGCAAAAGACTTGGTAAAAAGTACACTGCGTTAAATCTGGTCCCATTACCCAGCAGCTACTGTATGAGACCCCTTTCCTGCCACTCTGCAAAACGCTCCATAAACAAGCTTATGTCTGCCATAAGCAGTGCAGCTGTGCCCTGACCACATCCAAACAGGCATAAACCTATCACACAGCACTGTGATACCCAGTGCCATCGTAAATACAATGTGCTGCAATACATTCACAAGCACATGACAACATATCCTTATAGTAATGGGAAGACCACGCAAGCAAAAGTAAGATTTGAGTAATGACTGAATAAGGAAGAAAGATGAAGGACAGAACAGAACTACTACTGCTTTTCTGGAATTTTAGTTCATCATCAAAATTTTCCTCAAAAATGTAAGCAAATTAGTAATGTGGTCTTCCAGATAGTTATCGGCATTTGTAACTAGGTCTTGGAAAACATGTACGATTCCTCTCCAGATTCAGCGATTAGACAGAACGAAACAGAATCCTGACAATTGTGTGGCATTGTCTTAAAGAAACACAATGGAGTAGTTATCAGCATTATAGACCAAATGTGATTATGTCAAGTAAATAATGAAACATATAAACTGCCTCAGAGAAATGTATTTTTGTTTTCCACATGGCAATGATATCCATGTCAATGCTAAGTGTATGATAATTTTAAGCAGTCTTTTAAGGAAGGAATTCACAGTCTTCCACAGTAAAGATAATACAGACAGACTGAGATAATCTCATTGGTTACATTTAAAATGCAGAAGAGACTTTAGATTTAGAAGTTTTGCTGTTGCTTTCAGGTTGTACCTCCATCTGTAAAGATGGTGAAACACAGGGGTGAATTGCCTCACTTCTCCTCATAGTAAATACAGGGGAACTCTAAGGGTTTGGTCACTGTTACAGCAAAATGATCTTCCTGAGAGCATACTAAATTATTGTAGACTTAATGGGATTCTTTAATTACTCAATTGACAGTGCACTTTGTCTGTGAGTGAGAGTGAGGTGGATTAATGATAGACTCTTAGCTTCAAATCATTTTGAAGGCAAGTTATTGACATTTGTTGACCGAAGTTGTAGGTTTATTTATTATACTGTGTAATGTTAATTCTTAAATGTGTAATATGCCCAGGTTTTAAAATATTTCCCTCATTCAAACATGCAGACCATTCTTTAAAAAAGTAAATGGGAAAAATACCTGAAATTTATACAGTCAAAATATTTTTTGTTGTTTGTTTGCATTCTAACATTTTTGGTGGAAGAGCCTATATTTGTTTTTTAGCAGTTAGTGACATGATAGGGTATTCAACTATAAGATCATCTTTTGATGGGATTAAATTTGTATTAGTGTCCACGCTGGACTATGTCATTGCCTTCTCTTTTATATTACAGTAATTCAACTGACTTGAATTGGCACAGCATGCATTCTGAAAGGGGTTATAGCAGACCTGTGCCAGGATTCAGTATGATTGCATTTGCTTTATATTGTATCATAGGGAATTTTAAATCATTTAGGAAAAAAAGATGATGTTTGCATCAGGAACTATACATTAGGATTTTGTATGTATAGGTTGTTTTAAATAAATATCTACTGTTATGTTTTGTACCTGTCACTTCACATGAGCAAACTGCCATGACATTGTGTATTTTGACTGGTGTAAAGCCACAGCAGACTATGGGCTTGGGCCTGGGATCTTTATGATGTGAATGAGATGTAACTCCCTCTTACAGAACATATCGACTTCTCTTTGCGAACCAGCATCCTTTCAACAGTGCAATTTGACACAGAAAAATCAGGTCACTGGTGCAACAGGCCTGGAGAGCCTGGCTTCCTGCACATCTGTGATGGCAGTATCTGCCAGACCTCCTGCGGGGTGCTGCTGAATGCGCACTGCCGGAACTGCGCTGTGATGCTCCAAGCGTTCCGCACAGAATGTGCGCTGCAGTGCACGCCTGATACCTTTCAACAGCCCCCGTGCATTTACACGATTCTGTCCAAAGAGTCTCCAGCGCAGTGAGGAAAATGACTTTCTTTCTCTGTCTTTTTTTTCATAACCAGTGCTTGGTACGTGGTGACTTTTGGAATCATAGTCTAGCTGATACAACAACAGCTTTATCAATTTCATCTGTACTAAAGCTCCATGCAGCTTCAGATATAAGAGAGTATTGCTTTGAGCAGTGCACTTAACCCGAATTGCCACAGTAAACATCCAGATAAATGGTTGACGTGAATTGTGCTTGGTAAGCTACCTTGGACAAGGGTGTCTACGTGTTCAAGCAAATATGGGATGGTAAAATGTATACGTATATAATGTTAATAAAAACATTTACAGGCCTATATCAGAGGGAGAATATTGACAGCACCCTTCTTTGCAAGGAGTGTATTACGTTCTCCTCTTAGTTTTTTTTTTTTTTTTATAAGAATTTGATTGCTTAAGCTGTTCAGTGTAGAAAAATCCAGCCATAGCCAACATATGCCTTGATTACATTTCCTTAAATGGTTTTACACCACTTCATAGGCAGTGTTGCAGCGTGTAATCACCTAATGCACAGGGTATCTTGGTCGGTTGTGATTAAGTAATGCAACTAGAAGTATTGAATGTGGGTCCTGCTGAACTGCTGATCTTGGGCAGTTATTGAATTCAGTCGGACCCAAGGGAAGTGTTTGCTTTTTAGTTTTGAACAGTGTTAGTCAAATGCCTTTGCTGTTCAGCAAAACTTGAAAGGTGGGCAGCTATGTCAGCCCTAATAGAGCCGGGTGTTCTCAAAAGGGAAGGCAATGTATCTGATGGAGCTTGCCAGAGAGAGGCAGGAGTGAATTAGAACACACACACGCACACACGCACACACACACATATGGGCAAGCACACAGAGTACTGTTCTACAAGTGTCCCTGCAGACACCAAACTCTTGGCATATGGCAAGCACGGTACATTTGACAATCAATTTGCAGACAGCAAGTGGCTGATGTTCAACTTCAGAATGACATTGCGAGATTTGCGTTTATTCAACCCAGTGCAGTAACTTGCTAAAACATTGTTACGCAAAAACTAATATTGGATCCAATGCAACAGAGTGGGTTTTCTCTCTGTTTTAGTTCCCATTTTTGGTGTTGTATTAAATGAATACTAGTAGAAACTAATTGTACTGTAACCTTAGCTTACTTGCCACCCAATGTATATTCACCTGTATAGCAATACTGTATGTTATGTATGAAGCACAATGATTATTCACAAACGAAAAAAAAAACGAAGAAATATATTTTAGTGTACTTCCCCCTGGGCATTACAGCACACTGTTTCTTCAGATGATGCATCACCACCCAATCAGGCATAATCGGCAAACACAGCTCAGGTTGATTTGCATTATAAAAGGAGTCATTAACCTAGATGTATTAGCAGAGCCGCGTTTCTGTTGGGGTGAAACGCAGGGATTTCCCCTGTTCCTTTGTGCTTTTACAACCGCAGTAGGAGTGAGAACTGGCGTGGCTGTTGCAGGACAATCACGAGGTGTGTGTGTGTGTGTGTCGGGGGCGGCCAGATGTTGCGTTATGTTTAGTGCGGGCATGTGTGCAGAATCTCATACACATTGAGAGTGGGGTGGCAGCGTAGCATGGCGGTAAGGAGCAGGGCTTATAAACTGAAAGGTTCCTGGTTCGATTCCCTGCTGGGGCACCGCTGTTGTACCCTTCGGCAAGGTACTTAACCCCAAATTCCCTCAGTAAAATTTCAGCTGTCTAAATAGATGATGTGTAAAGAACCGTAACTATGTAAGTTGCTCTCGATAAGAGCATCTGCTAAATGCCAATAATGTAATGTAACGCATAGGATTGCCGTTAACCTTTCAATCATTAGACTGTAACTGTACCATTGTCTGGATGCCTGGGGAAGGCTGGAGGTTCAGGTACAGTATGAAAAAAGTGCACACCCCCCCCTCTTTCTCCCAACCCACCGGTTTGCACACATAAACCGGTTTATGCACTGTAAGTGCCTGCCTGAAGACCCCCCCCATCTCTCCACATCCCATCTGCGAGATATTCCTAGCGGAGCAGTCTGGCGGGATCAGCGTCTCTGCCTCGTCTCTGCCTCCAGCCACCGTGTTTATGTACAGTTGTGCGCAGTATTTTTCATGTCAGCTTTGATTTAGACTGTAGAGAAAAGCCCTGGCAGCGGCCTGGGTAATGAAGAACTGTGCTCGCCGCGCGGCGCGGGCCGATCCGACAGAGGCAGGACTCATGTTTTATGAATGCGGGCCCTCGATAAATGGCTTCCGCGGCAGCTGAGTGGTATACGGGCCCCCTCGGCCCCTCCCCTCCTGTTTTCCGCTGCTGCCTGTAAAAGGCTTCGCCCTAATGTCGCGTTAATTGATTGTGTCAATATTTGTTTAAGAGATGGCCCGATGTAAATGAGGGCCTCTGACAGGCGCCGTAACTCTGCAGAAGGGAGGTGGGCCCGCGTTTCACGGGGAAAACTCCACGTGTGCGCGAAAGTTAAAAATAAAGCATGAATCAAATTCATAATTCATTTGCATACATCACCCGAGTGACGGGCCCTCTTTTCCCGCCCGCTTTTATGAGCCATGTCTCTCTTTGAGCTCCGATCAAGGCCTCCACTCAGTTTACATTCAGTACAAAACCAGCAGCATGCTCGACTCAATATTGTTATCAGCACGTCATAAAAACTCCATGAAATAACCCCTCATTTACTTTAAAGCCACGGGGGCCATAATATAATTAGTTCATTATGAATTTCACTGACCAGCATGAGAATGAATACATGAATCTGTTTGTTGAAAACAGTCTTTAACTTTAGCATTTGACTGTGTAGACGCTGTGTCTGTCCTGACGGCATTCTCGATTTAATAACAGAGACGTGGAGAATCGATTATATGATGTGAGAGGGGGTTCCGGTCTTCTATTTTCCTCTCTTAGCACAAAAGTGCGTCTCCTGCATTGCCTGTGCACAGTGTCTGTGAGGAGAGGGCCTGCACTGTGTTAGAGGGGACCTCGCTCTGCCCTCAGCGCGTTCGATGAGAAGCTCGGAGATCTGATGTGCTGTGCCTGTCGCCCTCCGGAGGGCAGGCTGTGAGTACGGCGGGATCTGCAGGCCCGACTCGGCCACCTGTGGATGCCGCCCCGCATGCGTGACGCGCCAGTTCAACTTCGCGAAAATCCCTCGGGGGAGCACGCTGGGCGTTGCCTAGCAACGGTGGGTTCCCACTGCAGGAGCACTCTGGCTGCCTTGTCAATTAAGTGAGAGAGGGTGTGGGGTGCCGGGGGAGGGGTGGGGTGGGGGGGGGGGGGGCGTGCTATGAATCAGCAAATCTACTTGGTGATGAGAGGATCCCCTCTCTCCCGCAGAGATGGGTATCCCTGCCAGAGCCGGCCTATCAGAGCGGGATGCCCGGAAAATGGGCTGCCGGCCCGCATCCTCTCCATCCTCCCAACAGCGCTCCCCGTCCCTGAACGGACTGGACACAGAGCAGGAGCCATTGCTGGAGTGTGTCTGAATGGAAAATGTCTCTGAATCCTGATTTGTACATATACTGTACGGTCAATTCTGTATGCAGATCAATGCAGCTACACTCTTTACAGCCAAATCGATACTTTGGGCTGTGTGAATCAATCAGCATCAATTGCAACTAACCATCAACAGTAGGACAGAACATCAGTTTTTACCAGTTTTTATTTTGTTCATTTAAAGAGCTCTGTTTAATTTGTCCTCTGTTTTTTTCCAATCTAGATTATTCAAAAGAAAGATTAAACAGACAGTTCTACATCCATTTATAACTGCAAAATAAAGCAAGTGGTAGAGCACAATTCCAAACGCAATGCATAAAATTGACTTAAAATACCCTTGCGTGAATAAACTCAGGGAAAGTTTTGGTTCTGTCAAGTGCTTATACATCTGCGTTTGAGCACCGCTGACTTGATTTATGCTTTGTATGTCAGTCCAAACTATTTCTCCTAGGTTACCCTTCAAAAATGTGACATTTTCCTAAAAAACCCCTGAAAAAAATGAATTTCAAATCAGAAATGTTAAACAATAAATGTAAGATAAGGATTTTTTTCAGTGAACACACCTATTCTAATCTTAAAAAAATGATCAGTGATAACAAGGATTTGTACAGCTGAAAAATATCTGCTGCCATGTTTGCAGCTTACATACTGCAGAGGGGAAAGCATGAGATTTACATGCGTTTAACCAATCCTTTTATGTCTGTCAATAGCAAAGCACTTCCTTCAGCAGCAATTGACCAGCTGTCTGGTGTTTGACAGTAGCAGAGAGAAAGTGGAATTCTGATTGGAGGGGGCGCTTTTCCCCCCCCGATATGCTAAAAATAGACAGAGAGTGCTGAGACGTCACTTCCTACATTGGTTGAAAATCGCCAATACAGCAGAATAAGCCTGAACAGAAAGAGTTTCTGTTAAAGGTGTACTTATCCACGGTTTATTAAAGCTTAGTAGCTGGTAAATATATTCATGTGCAGACACAGATTTCTTTTTTCCTCTGTGTGGAGGTTGAATGGTGTTGTTTATTTAGATTGACAACATGGAATACCAATAGCCAAAGCAATGAATTGGGCGTCTGGTTAGTTAACATATTGACAACATGTAATCGCTCTCTGTGGTTGATGTGATCACAGAACTGTTTCTTTCTCAGACTCTTTTGCTGACTCTTGAGACTGGAAGAAGGAGTCTGTGTGAAAAGCCAGTGTAAAGCAGAGTCATGGTTAATCAGCATAGATGGAGCGCAGTGCTGTGGGGTGCTGCTGGTGGAGATGGATATGCTGAGGAATCTCTCTGAGAGCTATCTCTCTGAGGTTTGCCCGCCTTTCTGCTTAATCCATCAGTAAACACCTAGTGCCAAGATCAGGTGACTTCACTGAGCAAAAAGACCTGTATAAGCCTCCCATCCACCAGGGGTGCTGTCCTGGGCTCCTTGCAGATGGAAGAGAGCTGCTTCACAGATCCGACCACGCAGTGGTGGTATTGCCATATGTAGCTCCAAAAGTAGTCTGAGTTACTTCAAACTTAATTCATTTGGAGCATAAAGCCACAAATGGCTGGCAACATATGGTGTAGTGCTCTAGTCTGTGTACATTAGGGTCAAGTCCCAAACAGGACTCTGCTGTTGTACCCTTGCCTTAATGTAAAAATTCAATTGTATAAGTGTATGATGTTTTTTGAGAGGTAATACTTTATAATTATGCTTATATGTACATGGTATATGGTCATATGTTAGCATTCAACACCAATCATAAAGGACCAAATAGAACTGAAGTGGACTTTGAATTACTGCGTTATCTAGCAACCTTATTCCTGTGCTGTCATTATGAGTGACGGACTATAATAAGACATCCTGAGCTTATAATAAACTTATTCTTAGCTTAATTATTCGGATGTGTTGTCCTGGTTTGCATATATGCAAATGATTCCCTTTGGCATAAGCAGAGAGGGGTAGCTTCCATTCCCACATTGCGCTGAACTTGTTTCACTTGATATCCACGAGGCTGAGCGAGATGCCTTTTCTTCCCTTTGAAGATAAGGAGGAAAACTCTTTTTAACTTAATGAGTGAATTAAAATTTAGTTTGATTGCAAGAAATTTGAATAAATTCTTAGATGAATTTTCTGCAAATTTGTGTGCCTGAGAAGCGGTATCTTTAGTAGATGCTGAAGAAAAAAATATAAAAATGTGACCCGTATTGAAAACATGCTGGTGGTTTGTACAGGAGAAATAAATAACAAATGCAGAGTAATATATTATAATATATTCCCCCTGTCACGTACAATGTTTAGCCAACAATCAGCTTTGCTTTTCGGGATGCAGTGCTATGAGATGAGATGACAACACCAACTACATTTTACTTGTGTACACTGGGACGCCATGGTGTGCGTGTGAATGTGTGTGTGTGTGTGTGTGTGTGTGTGCAGATTTCAGACGGGGGACAAATGCCACAGATATAACAGATGGCTGGATATTTCTTCTGACCTCAATGTCTCCAACATGACTTTATTAGTTTCAGTGCATGTGATGTTCTGCTGTATCTCTCTAGAGAAATTTTGACAATTAAGTACGTTTCCCAGTGCAGTTCATGACAGATATCCTCCAGATATCCTCCAGTCTCACCAGTTTACCTTCAGGACCGAACACACCGAGGCTGGAGTAGCCTTCTGCAACCACTTGAGGGCAGCTTTGTTGTCCTCAGAAAACATCAGCATTGCTCTCTGAGGCCTAACCAGTATTCACAAACATGCTTTTCTTAGTCTGGTCTTTCATTTTAATAAGCTACATTGCATGCCCTCACGATTATATGGACTTCATTGTCTATTCCTAGACCAAGGCTCTGTTTGATCCAGGAAACAGAACTTTTCAGCTGTCTTTTTGAATGATATTTTGTTGATTTATGTGTTGTTTTGTGGTATAAGGATATGTAGGCCAATAAACTAAGAAAACAAATGACATACTGTTAAATAATGCAGTTGTAAGCAACAAGTGGAGTGCATATTTCAAAAGGTGTATTCTCTCAGGAATAGTTATTGACATAGGTTGTCATTAATAAAGTCACATATACATAGATATATAAAAATCCACAAATACTGTACTCAATACTGTAGAGTAGACATATTTGTTTCCGCACATAGTGCTGCATTACACCAAGTGCAGGGCAAGGATGTCACATGAAGAATCTTTTTTGCTCTTGACTGTCCTCTAGTGGATATACTGTCACATGACAGTATCCTCCAGGTGCTACAGCCACTATTGAACTAAATCTGTCGCGTCAGAAAAGGGCTTTTGTGATCACAGCACCGGCTCTGTTAAACCATTCATTTAGCAGCTATAGAGGCATCTCTCAGTGATAAATGGTTAGTTTTGCCGTGGCAATATCTGTGTGTATGCACCTTACTTAAAACCGGTGATGGATTCTGCGCAGGTGTTTCTAACAGGTTGTGAATGAATAGGAAATAATATGTTTGCGTTAGTGTCTTTAAACCTCTTCTTTAAACCTCTTTTTTAACCTCTTTAAACCTACCTGCTTTTATCTGAGGCCAAAAATATGGCAAACCACTTAGGAAAGTTAGTAAATAATAGATTCTACTATAATAAAAAAAAAATCTGTATGACTGGTGCCCATTGTCCAGTCTGTTTTTTCCCAAGTAAGCACTGTTTGGTGCATAGGACTTTGTCTCTTTTCACACTGAATACTCCTGTTTTTGCAGTCTCACTCTAAATGTACCTAACTTGACTAAGGTCCTACATATGAAATATAGGTTTGCTTCGTACCTCTGGCATTCTGTAGGTAATCCAGATGATTTGCTGAAGTTGAATCTTTCCCACTTCCATTACATTTACCTACAGTCTTACTAACAGTCCCTTTTATCCAAAGTGAACTCCTGGGCCAATATGAGAAGCAACATCAAATGCAGATAACAAAGGGATAACCATGGGCAACAAAGGAGTCAAAAGTAACATAAGTGAGGTTAAGTGCTAAGCTAATACTCAGGTCATGTACTGTTCAAGTGAATGGAGCTAAAATGGAGTGCAAGCTATGGAGTGCTAGCTATAGAGTTTAATCAGCTATGGAAATGGCACTACGTACAGATGAAGAGCACAGCTTGTGTTCGGGCTAACCTCAGTGCTTGTCTTTCAGTTTGCCTGGGAAGCTGGAATTGTAAAGCTTGACAAGCATGTCAAACTGTGATACCAGGCAATTACATTGAATCAAAATAAAAAATATTTTCTCTATACTTAGAAACATCATTGGACTGTGTCTACAGCCATTATTTTATGTTTTCTGAAAATGTTATGATTTGTGTTTAATTTTCATCATATGCGGTGCTGGGAGAGTTAACTGTGCAGTTTGACTCATATTTTTAAAAATGGATGGATTGTCTTAAAATAAGCCTCCAACTGTACGCCACAATGGATTACACAAACACGAGAGTGGGGAAGAGGGCCTGCCTTGTCTTTGCTTGCCATACACGACTCACTCCTCTGTGTGCACTTGTTTCCTGCATTTTTGGGGTCCGGGGAGAGAGGGCCGATGTCCTGGAGTCAGTCCACATTTCCGCTTTTTTTTTGGAAGGTTAGAGCCCTCCACTCATCTGTGAGAAGTGCTTGTTTCCTTTGAATGAGCATCACGAATGAGATTCTCCTCTGGAGACACGTTTAAAACACTTCCGCAGATGAGTGACTGGTTTTATTATTTAGAAAGTTTTTGTGTGCTTGTTGTCTTCGAGAGGGGAACTCTTTAAAGTATATCTTCTCTTTTCAGTTTTAAAAGGTTTCCCAGTTTATACTTCTGAGGGTTTTTGCTTTAGAAAAGTTTCAGAAGATTTAGTCAGAGAGGAAAGCTGCTCTTTTTTCCCTAGGTTAGAAACAGATAAAAGAGCAATAAATTATGATGTTATGTTTTAGCATGTATCTGAGACACAATATGATGAACTGCATTGATGTTGCACTTGTTGTTGTTATAATTGCCTTGGCCATGCACTCCGTGTTATTTAATGCAGGTTGGTAGCTGTGTTTTCAGCCCACTCTGTGCTCCCTCACACCTGTTTTTCTTGGCGAATGGTGTCACCAGTCATTTCCACTTTGTTCTCTTGCCAGACACAGCTCATCTGTACTTGTGTCCACTTCCTGTCCAATAACCTTCTTGGTGTTGTGCTGCTGCAGCTCTACTTAGCTTTGACCAACTGACCGAATCTGACTGCAGCGGACTGAGAAATCTGCAGTATTTGATCACTTCCAAAACAGCCATAGTGCCCTGGCATTCAGAGCCACAGACACGCCTTTGAAAAAGCTGTCTTTGCTTATTTCTGCACATTGGTCTGTGAGGTGATGAGTCTCACACATCCACACCCGGAGTATAGTCAAATGAATTAAGCAGAAGTAAAGCAAGTTAGACCTGGGGTTTGCAGGCCCACAATGCTTCACTGCCACTGTGCATTCCCAGAGATGCAGCTCATTTAGAACAGGGATCCTCTGTTTGCATGTCACCTTCTTTTCACTCAGCAGCTCCTAATTCTCATTTCTTTTTTCAGAAAAATCGGCATTTTTTACTGCTTCACGTCTGAGACTCTGCTCTCTTTCATCAAGCTTCTATTTTTCAGCCCAGTTTAGCCTTTTTCATCTGTCTGTGAACAGCTTGTCCTCCGCTCATTTCTCCAGAGAGCAATGGGAAGAGGAATACCTGATAATGCTCACCGCCATGACTGAGCGATCCTCTGCAGCCTTTCCCTCCCCCCAAACCAGAACTAATTACTGTCTGTGACACCGGCAAATCATCATTATAGGTGACCGAGTGGTCTATTTGATAACACAGCGGACCAGATTATTTGTCTCTTGGTACGCATTTGGACTGTCCCCAAGTTGCCTCATGCAGAAAGCCTTCTAGATGTTTCCTACAGCTGAACGAATGGCATTTTGAAGTCCTTCATGCGTGTAATATGGTGCATGATAATTCTGTTCGGCAGTCCCATGCACAGTGCAGAATCCTTTACTTTTTACAGCCCTGAGGTGTTGGTAACCCCTGCCATGCACAATGGTACGTTTGACAGACAGGACAAAAACCAATCAGATGGCTTACACGACGTAAACGCAGTGTGGAAGGGCGAACATTAACACGGCGACACCTTCCAGGTGGAGGTGTCTAGATGTGACATAACTGGGGCAGGTTAGCAAGCTAGTATCCTGTCAGGATTGTGGGCTTGTATGCTGTGTGAAGTTAGTCCCCCTACGAAATGTGCTATCCATTGTTCTTGCTGTGTAGTTGTGGGTTTGGTGGGCTGCATCCCCAAACTGCACCATTTACATGTGTCTGTGCAGTTGAGAGGCGGATGGGAGCCACGTGGCTCGCAGCAGTGAGGTCACAGCCCAGAACTGGGCAGAGAGCAGGCCTGGCACCCCCCCCCCTTCGAATGATGACCATTTAGCTCTGGCTACCGTGGCAGCCGCATGAGTTATGGTGACGGCCCTGATCACGATCCAGGGCCGTTGTGAATTAAAAGCAGCTCATCTGTCTTTACAGTGCGCTTTAATCTGCTCTCAGTCTGACTCCTGCCACCTCGGCGCATGTCATCTATCCAGATGATATACATCGATAAGCCCCCTCCCATCCCACGGCTTACAGCCTCACTACTCAACTCCTGGAAAGCCGCAGTGTTTGCAGGCTTCTGTTCCAGCCAGGTACTTCAAAGCCTGATTGAACTACTCACTTTCCTGATTGAACCAATCAAGGCTCCTTCTCCAGTTTTGAGTGTGTTAATGCCATAAAAATAGCACGGAAACCTGATGGATCAGAGGTCAGAGGTGAATTGGATTAGATTAGAGATCACACGTGTTTGTCAGCAAAAGGTGCAAAGATCACAGGTCGAAAACTGAGGACAGCAATCGTCATAATGAGCAGCAGTTATATTTTGTCTTCAATGAAGATTGTTGTCAAACAAGTATAGACTGGCTTTGAAAAATGGTTTAATCTGATTCCTTCACTCAAAGCTTGCACAGCACAATTCTATTTAAATGTGGCATTCCTTTAACTGGCTATCAGTATTTGCTTTGCATTTGTAAATCTGCCTTGTCCATAAAATGTTAACCCACAAAAAGCTACAGGTGCTTCTCAAAAAGTGTTGATAAAAAAGTACAATAATGCTGAGCAACATTTTGGGGTGTAAGCACTAAGTGGCCCTATTGTAAACAGAAACCACCTGGTGTACAGTGTCATATCCAGTGGTCTTGTGCTTTTCTCAGTGTAATAGCAGTGTTATTTAGTATTTAGTATGTGGAGTGTGGGGGCGGGACTCCCGTCAGCTCGTCCTCGGTCTTCCATGGCTCTGATGATGCGTGTTGCTTCTTTAATGCTTTCTGACTAAAGCTGCCTCTGAAAGGAGACCTCTGTCGACAGCTTGCGGAAGTGCACCCTGAGAAGAATCTAACAGAGGCAGACACTCCTGCCTGTTCTTCCCTGCTCTATCCTGTCTCCCTGCTAAGGTGGAACCCTGTGTGTCTGAGATGGTGGATCTTCTCAACATGTCACTTCCTATTGGGGATACAGAAATAAAAAACACAGCAGACATGTAGTCTTTGTCTTCCAAAATGCTGCATTACACAGTCATTTCCCATGTGAAATGATATTCATGAGTGCCCATTAAGGGCGACACAAGATGCCTGTCATAAGGTGCTGACTGTAACTAGTGAAACTGTCAAGTACATCGACAATCACCAGGGACTTATTTTCAGAACGGATGTGAGTGATTCAATTGGGTTTCTGCCACAGAACAATACAGGCACCGCTATGATGGATGCTGTCATCAATAAAGGGTGTATATTCCCCATCTCATAACAACATCACAAATATCACATCAAAGGTTACTCAACTGTGGCAGGGACATGAAAAATCTATTAGATTTTTGGTGTATCACAAAATTGGAAGAGTTTCTCTGGAACAGGCAGTCTTCCCATCAGTTTTGACCCCATCAGTTTCCCTGAGATTTAATTATCATTATAATTTATTTCAGCATGTTTTATAATCCCTTGTATGAAGTCATAATTATTCTCAGTTTCAACAACTTAAGACTTATTGCTGTATTTCAGCTTTGTGTACGATAATGAGCTTTGAACGAGCTGATATGCAGATATACTGAATTGCTCTGACCTGACACTTTGAGTGCATCCTAAAATGTTGTGCCTTTTCCACAGAAGATTTCAAGTGATCTCATCTGCATAGCAGTTGTCTGGCACTGCATTGTCTGCAGGTACAATAATGCCAGGCTGCATCTTATGACTGTTTTGTGGGACTAGAACAGGTTTTTTAAAGATCAGTCGTCTGTGTTTGTCTCCGCCTTCCCATAAACCTTTATTGCTCGCAGTGAGCTTCACCAGAAATGCTGGATCATTGACATTCACACAGCCTCAGACCAAGCATCTTTACCCCTTTGGTAACAAGGCTTTGTTATATGTACCACATGCAGTATGGGGATCAAAGGAGAGAGAGATGTGTTCAGCAAACGAGCTGCATGCAGTCTCTCTCTGCCACTGCACCACAGCAAGGCAATGCAGTCACTCCCTTTCACTGTAAATACAGTTCAGTTACCTTGTCCATTTTACTGGTTCCTGTTCCTCTCCTTGTGCTGGCTCATGAGAAGGGTTTTCTGTGCATCTCATTTGTTTACTCTGTGTGTATAACAAAAGGAGTCTTTCATTAATTCCACTGTTATGCATTGTGCTTGCAGGGCTTTGACAGTGGAGATGCTTTCTAATTGTTGTTACTGGTTAACCATATTACCTTTATAGTTGATTGGTTATTTTGTTCAGCTACTGCAAAATGTCATTGGGAAATGGTAAAGGGTTCTCACAGATTGCCAAAAACTGGGACGTGCTTGCTCTTTCCAGTGTCCTCAGTTAGGTTCTTGTTTATATTTTAAAGTGGCTGTAAATGTCAGGCACCCTTTGGCAATGACTTGCAATCAGCCTATCATTCGCTGGTTCTTTATAATAGTTCCTAAGCACAGACTGTAGAGCTACCAGAGGACACAGAATGGGCACCGCTTATATAATGGCAACTGCTTAATTGTAAGTTTCCAGCAACAATTCTGTTATACCTTTGCTCATAATTGATTAAACGAAAGTAGTGTTCTTTATGGCATATTGAACATGTATGCATATTCAGGGGTTTGATTAAAACCTGAGTCTGTGAGGAAAATCATTCCCCAGTATACAGTGGCAAGAAGAATCATCCCCCCTTTCACAATTAAATTATGTCTTTTCTGTGAAGCCTCAGGTGTAATAAAATTTCATTCATGTACATGGAGGCAATATCTTGCAATATTTTTTACATCCTTCACCACCTTGAAAAGTGCTGACTCCACATTAGAAGTGATGGAATCACTAAAGGTGAGATGGGAAGGAAGCAGCTTTGATTAACATGAAAATTAGGCAGGGTTATTCGTTTGCGGCTCAGTCTGTG
Source organism: Megalops cyprinoides (assembly GCF_013368585.1). Taxonomy (NCBI): domain Eukaryota; kingdom Metazoa; phylum Chordata; class Actinopteri; order Elopiformes; family Megalopidae; genus Megalops; species Megalops cyprinoides. Next base: position 10,039,293 of record NC_050596.1, on the reverse strand, counting down.
ACACTTGCAGTATTCCTTTTTAGCCCGGAACCTTCCGCAGAGAGCCTAATTCTGGTTTTCTGATGAGTTAGCTTTTGTATAATTTTCCTCCAGAAGCATATAAGAGGGGGGTATAACCAAAATGACGTTAAAGCTTGTTCCTACAGTACATCTCAATAATTTACTGTTGAATTTAATGTTAAGCTATTAGGTAGTTCTTGGGCCCTCATAAGATCCAAAGGCAGCAGTATGCAACTATCCAAACTGACTGGTAGATGGGCACTGTTTACTTTGATCTTATACCAGCTTACATCTTACAGTGTACATCTCATTCCATCTGTATATTTCAATCTCTAGCTACAGTCCTATCAATAACAGTGTGAACATACAGTTTGTATTTCTCATACGCAAACATAAAGTATTGTATAAAAAAGGAAAAACAATGTCACTTGATGCTATATATGCTATATGTATGTGCATTTCAGTCCTTCTTTCAGAGTCAATATTTTAAGCGTTTTAATAAAACAAGATAACGAGACTCATAATTCTTTGCTGCTTAGAAAAGCACTAGGTCTCAACTACATTACCACCTGTGCATAATTAATAATTTAATATCACCAGGGAAAAAAACATTTTTAAATGAATAGAGTTCAACAATTTGAATGTCACAGAATATATTGTGGATATATCAGAATTTATCATAATACACTCAGATGGTATCACCCTATTCAGATTTAAGCGCGAGTAACTTCTGAAAGCATTGTTGCGACAGTTGTTGAAAAATTTTGTTTGAACACTAACCCAAAATGTCTGGGGAGGTAAGACTTCTCTGTGTCTTGTTTTTTTTTTTTTTTTTTGTGAAATGGTGATATAGATCGTTGGTTACGGTCGGCTGCACCTCTGGTACAATTGAACATCCAATATGCAATATGTTTTAATCTCGATGCAGATCATAAATCATTGAATTGGTAAACAAATTTAATCACTTAACACTTGCGGCATAAATTGTATCTCATAGCATCGTTTGACCTGAATGTGGTGTGTATTGTGCGTGGAGTCGTTGTTAAGGTGATAGTGTCCGCTGCTGGCTGGAATAATAACTGCACAGCTAACAGCCAACCTGCATTTCCATACTACTACGTTTCAGCATTCAGAAATCGAGAACACGTGGACGGTGTCGATCGGGAGGCGTCTTGGTTAATAGAGCTGCGGACAGGAAGGCAGTTTATAATGGGTTCAAGTGAAGATGTGACATCAGCAGTTGTATTACATGTAATCAATTTCACGAGATGCTGTACATACAACATAACTCCGATTACGATGTTAAAAACACGAGGAACCCTTTCATTTCTAAGTGTTTTTCAATGACAATCACTGAAAATGCAGATACACGTTCGCGATCAAGCGCAATCGCTGTCAATTTCAACACGAACATAAATATATTACTATTACAGAACCTTTGGTTACTCATGGGTGTTAACAGCAGCAGTAATTACGGATTTTACCAGACATGGCTTGCCTATTGCCGACGTCCCCAAGCCGGGAAGGATAATGCATTACAAGGACCAACAGCAGATGGCTCTCTTGCGTTTGGGAAGTGTGTCTGTGGTCGAGTTCCTTAAATGGCACTTACCTAAATTAGAAAATACCCTTTTCCTCACAAAGAAAAGAAAATGAAGCCCGCGCCCCCATTATTCCAGCTGCTAATAGTCTATGGTAAATAAAGAAATAAATTAAAATTATATATAAAATATATACAAAACAGGTTTAAGTACGGTCGCAGCCCTTCATAGGCTTCTTTAAAGTCTTGCAAGGCGTGCTCTGAATCCAGGGGAATCAGGCGCTGGCCGTGGTTCTGAAACAATTCTCTATGCTGCACGAACAAATCCCGAGCAGTCGAACGTACGCTGTAACTTTGTTGATATTCTGTGGACACTAAAGTTAACTAAACGTATGTTTTCTCTTGGAAGCCCCTTTAATGTTGACGTTAAATGACGGAGGCTCCTTATAGCTCCCAACGCCCCTATGATAAAGAATTATGAGACGAGTGAAAAGGTATGTCACTGCATGCTATGAAACGCCTGACTTGCATGATCGTCCATGCAATCTCCAGTCGACATAATGCTTAACAGAACGAAGCAAATGCACGTTCACCTCTATAAATCTTAAAAGGTTATTTTGGGGATTCTTGTGTAAATAAACTGTTGATTCATTGCTAATTCAGCGCTGTATGAACAGTAATGCTCAATGCACAGCTTTGTGCTGGATGCTTGAAACGTCATGCTTATTTCTTGACAATTAGCAATTAGGCTAGCGACATTGCTTTGCTTAATGTGTTGTTTTGCGTCCTTAACAACGCCCTGTGCTGTGGGTATTAAAGGTTCTCGGCGCTTGTCTGCTATCACGTTTGAGCGGGGGCGTTAGTTCTTGTACTGTCGAGGCAGCCTTACAAGTGTTAAATTTTACTACCAGCTCACAGGAACAGTCGAACCACGATTCTTTCCTTGAAGAAAAGTGTTTCAGAACGAAGGCTAGGCTTTCTCTTGTCTCACACGATGGCACCGGAGCAGTAAGCCGTTAAAACTTGTTGATGTTCAGGATGCTATGATATGTTGGCAAACAGAAGGCTATCGCTCTTCGCCTTTTCTCTGGCGCGGGACTCGGGGACAGAGGCGAAATGTAGCTGTTCTCTAAATACGACAGTTTTGTGCTGATTGTTTTAAAATAAAAACCACAGAAAGCCTTATTTCATCCGCTTTTAGGAGTCTCCCAAGTTTATTTATTTGTAAGCAGCTGTCACACGCGGCAGACGTCATCTTGTCGAGTACCGGGTCAGCTTTAGTTACGTTTTTTTTTTTCAAATCGGCATACAATTGCCTTGTTTTTGTTATTACGAATGGAAAATCATATACATCGGCAATAATATCCTCTACGCTGCACAAAATGGAATATAAAAAGATATTCTGAACGAGTACCTGCCATTCGGAGAAGTTTTTGGAGCGTAAATAAAAGCGTAATATTACGTGAAGCAAAGTTCTTGATCGTTTCGCTACTGTACTTACTATTCGACTTGCCACTCCTTAAAATGGACACTAAGGTAAAGGAACCTTCGGTGACAATCGTCCATTTTAAGACAAGTAAGGCTGTTCGCTTATAAACGTGGTGAATATGTGAACCAAAACGTCGGATTCGCACAGTCCCACCTGGGAGACAGGCGGACGTCCTTCACCAGTAATAATACAAGGAAATCGCTCTTGTCTGTTTTTATGCCTGACTGCTCTTCCAGAGGTTGAAATTATTGTTCAGCGTGCCGAATTATACATTTCCGATCACCAAGAGGAAAAAAAAGTGAGAATGTGATTCCAGACAGACTGGACCGTGGGTTTCCCGGCTTCATATATGTTGTTTTGAACTGGAACTACAAATGCTACATTAGGTTACCTGAACCTGAAAACAATATGCCAGTATGCCAAATCATAAAAAATCGAATTTCTTGCAAATTGGAGCCACAGTAGTCTAAATAACGGGGCTTTCCACAGAAATGAAACACGGTAACTCAGTTGTGTCGTCTTGTCAATAGCGTGTCCTCCAAGGATGATAACACCTAGCTTGATGTCTCATTTAAAATGTGTGTTTTGGACTTTCTCGGAAAATATCCGTACGTCTTACTGAAAAAGCGAGCACATTTTAAGCGCAAGCATGGGTCAATAGTAAACACCCCGTACGCAGAAGAAGGTTGTTAATGTCGTCTGTGCTTTGCATAAGGAGGTGAACAGTTTTGTTTATTGAGACATGGCAGCGGCGATTGCCAGCGGTTTGATCCGGCAAAAAAGACAGGCTCGGGAGCAACATATAGACCGGCCCTCTACGCATAGGAGGAGAAAAAGCCCCAGCAAGAACAAGGGTCTCTGCAATGGGAACCTGGTCGATATTTTCTCAAAAGTGAGAATCTTCGGGCTCAGGAAGAGAAGACTACGGAGACAAGGTGTGGAAATCTCGGTTGTTGAATTGCTTGAGCCGAGCGCATTGTAACGCATGTGGCAACAACAAACCGGTTACATATTCAGTAGGCTACCCGATGCATTATTCACGAAACAATTTAGACAGCAAATTAAAAATGCATCATTGTAGTATTTCTGCTTTGACATCAACTTTAACAGCATTTTTCATCAGGACACATTTTTGAGTAACGCAAAAGTGTTAAGGATATATGGTGTTCCAATGCAGTCATTGTTATACATTACACATTAAAAGAAAAATAAGTCAATAATGCAAGTCAGTGATAGGCAGGTATAACAGGACAACTCGAGCTGGAGATCTTGCAGAGAAAATATAAACTACGGCGTTTATGTAAGGGATTCAAATGCATCAGACACATGTGTTTGGTAGCTGCTGTAGGAAGATGTTTGTTTTGCATGCGATTCATGTAAACTGACATCCTACATGAACCCTGCCTGTATTGTTTGAGACAGCACGCAGGGCTGTCTTAGTTTATTGACAGAACTGGTTTTGATCAGCATTAAACGCACATGAATTCATTCATCGCTCATATTCATCAGCAGGCAGTCGACTTGAAATGTTTTCCTGGAATGTGTGTCTTTCAAGTGCACGTATATTTATTTATTTATTAATTTATTTCATTAATTCATTCATTTTTGACTTATTCGTTTATTTTTCAGCTGATGCAAGCCAAGAGTGTGGGTCATTTTTTTTTGTCCTGCAATTTTTGTGTGCATTGTTTTGAGTTTTTTTTTCTCATTAATGCAATACCATTGCATCACATGAACTCTGATTCTAAATTTCTAAATCTGCATGACGGTATTGCGTTAAAATGTTAAAAGGCACTTTCTACGTGAATGCACTGTTGACGCTGAGCGCGTGCAGCAGGTGTCTAACTTGTTGCAGCAATGATGCTGATCTGAAATCGTTACTTGAAGAGACGTTAAATTTAAACGACTGATACGATTTATAGCTTATCCCACAATTTTGATAGTCACTTCACATTCTTCCGCACAGGGTGTTTTTGCATTTGAATTGGCATTTAAATCCCAACTGAACCCGAGCAACAGAGGTGCAATGCAATTGTGTATGAACTCATAGTTACAGTATGTGTCTTACCATGTCATCTGCAATGGTCCTCAAATTTAAATAAATGACAAACTAAAGACATGGCAGGCAGATGCCAAGACAACCTAGAGGAATGAATTATCCCCAGAACATCTTGACAGACTCACATTTGAGGTGACCATTTTTGTAAACCATTGAACATACGGCTTTCTGGCCCTCTAAAAACATTACATTTGTAGTGACTGTGCCTCTAGAAGCAGAACAGACAAATTTGAATTTATCAGCCATGACCTCAATTTGCAGATAAATTCAAAATACAATAAAAGGAAAAGGTTTCAAAAGAACACAATGGGATTGATTATTTGTCCTGGTTTATGGATGATAAAGAACTAATTATACCAAGGGGCAAATGCTTTTGAGTCCAGCACTGTAGCTTATTTCATGCTATTTGTAGTTAAGGGCCTTTTGGGAGTTATCTCATTAATTTTACATTCACATGAGATTCAGAAGATCTTTAGTGGGCAATTTTAACTGGAGCTATGAAGACCCACCAGGGCTATCTTCAGAATACCCACAACAAAGCATTCTTACATGTACTGTAAGCCCTAAGGAAGAATGCCGGGTCATGTGGAATGTTTTTTTTTTAAATACAAATCACCTGAAGGTCACCTCAAACAAATTAACCTTAACACACCACCAGATACATGTAGTCTAATGAAGCAGAATGAGAAGCAGTAATTTATTTCACAGCTTTATTTCACTTATTTACTGCGGAGAGGAACAAGATCCTTTGATGTATATGGAGGGCGACACTAGGTGGATGAGAAATTTCATCCAAGAAAGTATATTTACATTTAGCTGCACACTGCATCTTGTCATTAGCTTTGAGTATATTTTTTATATTAATGCTGTCAGCTGTTTGATGATGGCTGACATTACTGAAAAAAAAAAACGGTGTATTATATATTAACTGAATAGATGTAATGCTTGCTTCGGTTCAGTCAATGTTAAGGACAAAGCACTTTGTGATTAGATTGAATCTGGGCCTCTGCCTTTAAATAGCATAAAACCCGCTGCCTTTATTTTAAGAGATGCCCTCTTTATCAGATGACTTGATTGATGCTGACCCTAATGCAATCAGGCACTTTTCCTTACATGCTAAATGCATACAAATGGGCAAGACATTTTGTCAAAAGGCTATAAACATTAAAGGTACATATTTTTTTTCTCCCACAGATACTGATTTATTTATCTGTGTGTGTGTGTGTGTGTGTGTGTGTGTGCGTGCCTGCATGTGTGTGTGTTTAGATCAGGTGGGTCCTCATTTGATTCTATTTCACGTCTCCACAGAGGTCGCACATGTCTCTATTTTTCTTCCCCTGAAGGTTATTCCGTCACTCACAGCTTAGAAAACACAAGCTCTCCTTTTCTCTCAAGGAGCTACAGAGCATGAGTTCTGTCTTAGGGAAACCTGTAAACAATATTCCTCAGTGTTATTATTCTTGTATAAAATACTTGGGTTTTTGTATGTTCTTACACCACAGAATTTTGCATCAGCTGTTCTCTCCAACCTTTTTTAATTACTTGTGGTAAAAAAAAAAAAAACAACTTACAGAGATCTCAATATTATCTGCAAATGTTTTTAAACAATCCTAAAGCCAAGATGACCGCATGTCTAACTTATGAATTCAATTAGGTATACAGCTAATTCCTAGTTCAGAGCTATTGAATCTTGAATGGTAAATGCAGCACACCCAGAGAAGTCCTTTTCAGTGCAGAGAATCCAAATATCATGTACAGCTGAAGATCAAAGGGGCAGAGGTGAGAGCCAGAGGAGGGATGTGGTCATCCATGCTGTGTCCTACAGCTGAATGTTGGAAGAAAAAAAAACAGAGTGGGGTGCAGAAGTAGATTGTAGTTGAATGCATATTACTGTACATGAATAAAAACAAACAAAAAAACCCAACATGAGAATACATGAAACACTAATTAATTTACGCTGTAGTCATGTCTACATGCATGTCGTTCTAGACCTAGCAGGAGAAATGACAAAGGAATCCCTTTTTGTCAATCGGGAACCTGGCACAACTCACAACACAAGTTAATGGGGTGTCAAATGTTAGATCCGACTGATTGCTTTGACAGAATGGAAACTAATAACACTGATAGCCTTCTAACTGTTCTATGCACAGAATCATTAGATGAATCCTACATACACTCAATTAAACGGGGCTGTAGGGGCCTCGGTAATTGTAGCTCTAGCATTCCCTCTCTGATCTAAAAGTGCTTCCCTGTAGGTCAGAATGTAGCCCCGGACGGAATAAGCTATTTTGCCCTTGCAAATAAACCTTTTTCCCTCTACCGCATTCCCCCCTCTCCTTTCATCTTTGCTAATCATTTATTCATGGAGAACCTAACCACACAAGGTGCGGTACGCGATGGCAAAATGTGACCCCGAATGCAAAGCAGGGCTTCCTCTGATATGATTGGATTACTGATGCCTGGTCTTCTGACAGCCATACTGTCAGGTTAATAGCAAGTTAGCAGCCATGGTTATTTTATATTGAAGTCACATGCCCCCCACCCCCCTTCCCCGGATAAAGAAAAACAGAGCGCCTGAATATATTGATTTTTTAAAAATATTGACCTAATCTCCATTTTAAAATTTCATCAAATGGCCATTATCTGCAAAGTAATAGCGTAATGCATAATGCATACCCATCCCCGACTTAAAGCCATACCGCTAAAAAATGTACATAACAATACGAATGCTGAGCCAGCCCGCCTGTGCCCCCGTGCTTCCTCTCCTTTTCCATGGTAACGGGGAGGGGATGGAGCCAGTTTTCCCTTCGTAGGCTGGAAAAGCCCCTCTCGTATTCCAGAAACGTCTAAAGTGGGTCAATCGCGCTCTGGTCCGCAGCTGGAGTGTGCAGCGGAGCCTGGCTCCTCTGTCTGATGGTCACCTCCGCCGTCTGGGAGGGAGATTCCTCCCGTACAATCCTCCTGGCTGCCCCAGACAGGGTTTTTTTTTTTTTTTGTTAAAGGGACCATTTGAAAACGTCTCCACTGACAAACAAAGGAAAAAAAAAAAAAAAACATTGTGTCTCGCTGACGCTCAGACTGTTACACGAGCTACGTGCCCGTCGACATTGAACTTTCTCTGGGTGATTGATTTGTTTTTGAGAACTTAAGCGAGGTGAATAACAGCGCTGACAGATGATAGATTGACTCCCAGACCTCACCTAGATCAGGCAGTGGATGAATATATAGTGTGTTATAGTGAATATAGTAACCATCGATTTTATTCCGGTGGATGCAGAGGGAGGGAAAAATAGTCAAAGAAGTGCTTAGGGTATTTAAATATATAAATTCAATATGGACGTTGGAAAAAACAAAGCAAACAAAATTATCATAATTCGTAGTGATCTACCCCAAGGTTGTTTGTTTTTCAACCATATATAATAACTGCTTATTACATTGAATGCATACAAATAGCCCATGTGCATGGTATTATTCATTTGATATTAGTCTTACAAACAAGTACCTGCATAAAGTGCTTGTAAATGGGATCAATCCAAAACCTGCATGGCAATAAGACTTTTCAGACATCAAAGAACAGCTATGAGCTTAGAGATGCTACTTGACTGTACATATTTTTGTACCTATACAAAGAAGGTGTTGTAAATTTGAAACATGTTTAAATTACAGATCTGCAAAACACATTTTCAGGGACCATACAGACGCTTTGCTGAGACAGGTGGGATTGTTCTCTAATATTCAGTATTTAATTGTTTCTTAAATCGAACTTATCTGAATAAAACAGGTAGATAAGTGTATTGGTTAAATCTCTTCAGAGGACTCTGAAGATGGTTTGTGTGGTTTTTTAGTTGACAGAGCAGTTGCTATTACAATTATCATGTTTACCCCTATGGTGCACCCTCTCAGGAATCCATCTCACCTCCACATTTTTTTAATCATTCTGTTAATCAAAATAATTAATCGATATGAGAAAGCCGCCACCTCCTCGTGCCCTCCTGTTTGAACTCGCCCAAGGAGCTTGTGCGCTCATTAAAAACATGAGAGCGGCTCGGTGGCGGTGACACGCCAGCCTTGTTTTGCGATAGGCCACCAGATGCTCAGGTTTGAGGGCGCGGGGTCTGGTGGTTCTGAGTGGCCTCCAGCCGGGGTGCGGGTGGGCTCCTCAAAAAGACAGCTGGTAACCGCGACCGCTAAGGGCGCGAACAGGGAGAAGGGCATCGGCCGTGATGAGAATTCAGGTCCACGCACCCTCGGTTTTCATCTGAATGCGCAGTGCAGCTCCATCTACTTCATGATAATCATGCATCTTCACTTGCACAGTGCCACACAAAAATACCTGCTGCAATAAACCATCATGCTCAAGAGCCATGCATAATTTAAAAGATGTAAATGCTGCTAGGTTAAACTAAGTTGTAAGGAGTAAGGCGCCAGACTTTTTTTCTCAAAAATACGATTTTGCATCAGGTGACCATCTGTGTCAACATTGCCAATACTGTAACACACTGCTAGAACATTTATACTGAACTAAATCTATATTAAAACAGGCAGTAATGTCATGTAACAGTACCGCTGACAAGCACCACCTCCTGCCATTCCAAATCAGTTATAGTTTTGAACAGACAAACAGTTAAGACAATATTTTGTGGTAAATTACAAAGAACAAAGACGACCATACAGACTGATTCAAAGCTGCAGCACAGCACAGTAGTATAACTGCAATATAAATCTTATGTACGTCTGTAATTTACTTTATGCGCTTAGCAGATTCCTTCATCCAGTGCAATGCAGTCTCCTTTGAAGATTAGCAATGTGCAACTGGATAGTTAATGATGCAATCAAGGACACAGTAGAGCAACACAAGGACACATCTCAGCCTGTAAACCTCTGGTCACAAGCCTGCCATGTGCTCTGCACTTTCCGCGGTCCAGCTGAAGGAGCACTCATGAAGCGCGTTTTATGGATACCGATGTGTACTGTCTGCACTCAGCGGTCCGTTCTGGGGAGAATTTATGAAGCAGGTTTGATAGGCGCTCTTAAAGTATGTACAGCCTGCATTCGACAGTCTGTTCTAAGTTGTGTTCATAAAGTGGGTTTTATAGACGCCCTCGCATGCCCTCTGAATCCGGCGGCCCTCTCCTCCGAGTTCCTTCTTTCTTTCATGTGTGCGGTTCGACGGAGCGGCCCGGTGTCCTGTCCACGTGAGGCACAGGGCTGTCTGACAGCAGACAATAACAACAGAGAATAAATGATAATATGAAAGGTAGTCAGGTCTCTCGCATGCTGGCGGATGTGATTTAAGTGGCATGGAGCATTCGTGGCCCGGGTGGAGTACAAAGTGTGACGGCTGACAGTGCAATGATAGGTTGGTCTCTTTCTGCAATCCAGAGATGAAAGGAGCCATTTTATTAGCAACCGAGGCAGCCCCGCTGTCATACATCTACAAAGAAAGGACACGAAGGGGGAAGTGGAAGTCCCTCTCCTTATTGATGCCTGTCACTTTATCCATTAATGCTCATTTCAGTCACTTAATTCCATTAAGTGGTGGGTAGGATAGAGGGATGTGGGGGGTTGCTGTTGGTTTGCCTCTTCAGAAGGTCATAGATTGGGAGGGGGCAGTGTGGGGAGGGGGTTATAGTTTTGTATGCCGTAGACTGACGGGCCTGCTAGTGTTGACCTTGCGCGGTGGTACCTGATGCATGTGGTGTGAGATCATGATCCCTCCCGGTGTCTGCTCGCGTTGTCTTTGTCCAGACCTGTGGAAACGTTCTTTCACTGGAAGTGTTCCAGTAACAAGGACTTGACCGCCCCTCACCTCACAGTGTGAATCATTCACAGCAAGCCGAACGGAAGTTGTTGTAGTTCCCAACGATTACCGCAGATTACAACAAAAAGCCATTGTTGTACATTGTTGCTTATGTTAATACAGGCTAAACTAAATTCAATGAAATTCAAAGTGCAGTGTGCAAGTTAACTGAATGTGTTAATGAAGTAGCCACTGGAACTCCTACCTACCACAGTTAGATACATTTTCTGCTTAATTCATTTCAATAAGAAAACAGAGATGATATTTTAAGCACAGTGAGCATAAACAATAACCATAGCTATAGGTAACGTAGTTCAGTATGTGTCTAGTGAACAGGTACAGTAACATTTTTAGTGTAAACTGTAGCAATGTAACTGTTCAAAGGGCCGTTTTCACCTGCCAGATATCTTAGTGTGGCTTAACCATTTTTAATCAAAGTTTTTGAAAGGATGAATACGCAGTTATATCCTTAAAAAGATAGGTGTAGAACATATTGGGAATGTGGTAGACAGTATGCCTTGACCAGCATGGTTTGGTCAGATCAGATATGAGGTACAGTAACGTGCCATGCTCAGATGTAATTCAAGCACAGTGGAAACATTCACCCTGGAGGTGACCGTGCTGACGTATGTCTAATGGAAATGAGGCACTCCTGACCCAGAGGGATGTTACTCACTGTTAACTACTGATGCATTCAGAACAACATCTCCTCTGTATTACACCTTCCCTTGCAAGTCATGGCTCCCTACCCCATTTCTGCATCCTTTAGACTGTGATCACGCACTACACGTTTTACACAATCATACACACATTTTGCGCTAGTTTCTTAAACTAATGTTGAGTTGCGTATGTTTGGCATCTTACACATGAGCCCAACCGTAGAACCCAACCATATAAAAGTGTAGATTTTGCAGCTTTTCTGCATTGTACACTATATGAAAGGGGCCTTGGCTGCCACATCCTACCAATGTCTGTGGATAATACAACACAGGCACTGGTAGTAGCAATAATGGTGAAGGCAGTCCTTCAGCAGAAAAGTATAAACACACTGACATGCATACATACAGACACACAATGACAGTGACATGCACACACGCACACGTACAACATGTACACATGTTGTACACACACACACACACACACACACACACACACCCCTGCTAGCTGTGTTTACCTCTCTTGTGCCTGTTAGAGGGCACATGTGGAAGTGGTATCTTCTCTCCTCTGGGGGTGGTGAATATCAAATTTATGAAGACGGCTGAATCTTCATCATGGCTAATATGGATGCCATTAAAACTGAGGGACAGACCCTAGTTTATGAGTGAATATTAATATAAACACACAGCTATTTCAATAACAAGAGAGAGAGAGAGAGAGAGAGAGAGAGAGAAATGTATGCCTCCCATTAAATTTAAAAGCACAATGTATGCCTCCCATTAAATTTAAAAGCTCAAATTGTTTCAAGTGTACAGTGTCTTAAAATTATTTAATGTTTTGCTGAAGAAAAGTAATGTAATATTTTGTATCGTCACTTGTGGGAAAATTTGGGAGGTTTTGAGTGATGCAAAATTGGCTTGAGTAGTTACAATTGTGGCAAAAGTAAAATGTGAGGGAAGGAGTCTTTGAAAAGACTTCTGAACTCCTCCGTGGAGTGGGTGGTTATGCAATTTCACAGAGAGGACTAGAGCTTTGCCTGTCATTTGTGATGCTTTTCAGAAGAACTCTCACCAGCTCTAATGTGGGTTGACTACCTTAAATGTGACTGTCTTTGTTAATCATTGGCATTTTACTCTTCTTAAAAAGGAAATCAATTGAAGCCATTAAAACAAAGCTCCACCTAGGCATGGTGTTCCCACGGACTGAAGATGGAGGCTTGGGAAGCTCTTTCTCTGCAGGGCCATGCCATCGCCACTAAATCTTCTGGCCAGTTTCTTTGAGTTCAGAATAAGAGAAGAAAAAACAGTTCATGTTTAATTGACTGATTGATATTCCTGGATTTCAATGACGAGATTTTTTTTCCTAGTTGCATCTGTGATATCGTTAATCCATGGGAAGCGGCACTGGTCATTCCCTGCAACCAATCACCAGTGATTTGTGAACATACACTCTCTTATAATAATCTATTAATCACTAAGATTTAGCCAATTCTTGTAATCACCTGGAGCGAGAAGCGGGCCTGTGATGGTTTATCAGCTGTGTCATTTCAATTAAACATAGTATATCAAATCTTACCACCTTAAAGGTATTCCGGTTTTTCACGACCACTGGTCCATGTGGTAGTTCGACGTGCTTTATATTGTTAAGAACAGTACAACGATTTTATATCCTGTTGGTGAGCCTGAGTGTCAGCGGTAACAACAGGAAGCAGAGAAAAAACACAAGGTACCTCAAAATTGCCAAAGCAATTTTAAGGAAAATGGAGTTACTGCTATCCTGCGAGGCTGAGCGTTGATTGCCGGTGAGCAACACAAAGCATGGGCTTATTTACAGTACTCAAAACTGCTCAGAACACAGAATTAATGCATACGCTCTTGACTGCCCAAGGAACCGTGATCTGACATCCTCACCCTTCAGGCAGAATTAAAAAGGTACATAATTTTAATGACAGCTCATAGTCTATAAACAACTTTTCCCGGTCAAGTGACTCTAACTGAAATGCTTTTGTGTCCGAATTCGGGGTAAGTAAATGGTGGCATTGTCTAACTTGGCCTGATGGATGTGTTTGTAATCAGGGACATACAGGTGGAATTAAGAAAAGCCCTGTGGGTTTTCCCATTTGATTCTGCAGATCAAAGGGACCAGTATCTCCAGCTTACCATAGCTGGTGAAAAGGTTCCTCGCTAATGAATTCTCCCACAAAGCTGTATTTTTTGCGCCGAGCAGGAAATTGCGGGCCTTTTTTTTCAGGGTATGAACTCAGACTCCTTTCACACTAAATTACCTGGAGACCCATTCTCGAGAGCACCACAGGAAGTGATGTGATTCGCTGGCTGCGGGAATCGCTCACGACAGTTCTTCGTGCGGGTCCAAACGTCTGAGCAAAATTTTTGTGACACGGGCGGAATGCTATTTTCTTTTCAGTTTTGTTTACTGTTCTTTCCGTACTGCTATGAGTCATTAGACATCCTTACATCAAAGGATGTGTTCATTTAGCTGGAATTTCTCTATTAACAGAATAAATTGCTTTATACCTTTGCATGTATACAGACATTTTTCTATACTGTAATCATCACCTAATGACGCATGTTAGCCTTACCTGCGTCAGAAGAAGGTTCTCTGCATTAAAGAGTTTACATTCATCTGTAACAGAGGAACATATGATAGATATAGAGATCCTGCTTGCTGTTTGAAAGCAAAGGTGATTCACACAAGTTTCCCGTATTATACTTTTATAAAACCTAATGACTCCAATACATAATATTTAACCATTTCATGGGATCATATCAGCATGCTAAAACTGAGAAAACATAATAATATTTTACGGTAGGGCTGGGGATGGTATAATGTAATGAAATGTAACAGTTTCAATCAGACTGACATGCACATCGTTTAAGTAATCAGAATGAAACAGGTTATATCATATTCATCTACTCATTTCTAGCCTTAAGAGGGTGCTGTTGAGTGCACCATTTTAGGTTCCTCATTACCCCCCATGCACTTGTAATTTGCCGTGCAGTGACATCTATGTTAATAAACTGACATCTATCTGCTCTTCAGGCAAGGTCAAACATTTCACCTCCCCTTATTTCCTGAAACTATTGGTCAGATCATTATGCATTTTTCGGTAACAGCAATGGTTATTGCTAATGAATTCTGTGTCTTTCTTTCTCTCCTTCTCTCTCTCTTTTTCAGATCCCCAGCTCAAGGGTATAGTGACCAGGTTATATTGCAGGCAGGGATACTACTTGCAGATGAACCCAGATGGATCTCTGGATGGGACTAAGGATGACAGCACTAATTCTTGTAAGTTCAGTTTCCTTTTTGTATGCCACCCGATGGGTAAACTGCGTTCAGTTCAACACTACCTCAAACATGCGTGTGTGTACATCTAAATGCTTTCGGGTCATTTCAAGTTGAGTGTGTTGAAGGTCAGCCTGTGGCTTGCACAGCTCAGCTGTTTGATTATTTCATCATTTAAATAACCAGTACTGATTAGACTAGCTGTTGTGGTGCCATTAATCTATGATGCTGCCAATGAAAGGTATTGAACATTGCACTGTGATAATGAGGTTTAAATTTAAATTATTCTGAGCTGCAAAAAGTTCAGAGAATTGTGGCTCTTGTTGGAAGATTACAGACTTGTGCTGGGTGAAAAGTCCAAAGTGTAGCCAGCACATGTACGATTAACCCACGCAATTACAGAGGATTTAACTCAAGGGGGAAAACCAGCAAGGGAGCTGGGATTTAAAGGTTGTATCACTGAGCAGGTTAAAACAGAAACCCCGGAGAAGGGCCAGATAAATTTACAATATTTCATCTGAGTGAACTCCAGAGATGCTGCTTTATTTCACAGGCTCATGGAGACATGCAATAGCTCTGGCACAGAATACTCCATCTGCTGAGAGATGGCAGGAATAAGACATGAAGCCTCAATGAATGCGCTGTGGGCGGGCTTGTTAATTTGATTTAAATTTGCAGCACGAATGATAGCCCGACACCCGTCTTGGTCTTGGCAAACACACTGTCTAAGCCAAAACTGCCTGTCACCTCTCAGATATAGCTGTACATGGATATGAGTCAGGGGAGTGGTGGCGTCTGCAATTAGATTTCTTCTTGCGTGATTTTTATTTAGGCATGTGTGCATAGATATCTACAGGTATCTATTGATATCTATGTCTGGAGATCCATGTCTGTAGATATGTATGTCTTTATACGATTCACTTTAATGTTAATGTTGATTAGGTCGACTAGTCTAGTTAAATACAAGAACATAATGAAGCCTTTGAAATATGAAACCTTTTGTACATATTGTACCTGCTTGTACAATAAAAGTAAAAAGTGAAAACAGTCAAAAAGATGTGATTTGGAATAACGGTGACTTTTAAATTAAAAATCAAAGAATTTTGCCTTAGGTGCCGTGAATTTCACCTTTTCCAAAAATGGCAAAAATATCTCAAATTCCAAGGCCCTCATTATTTTAATTATATGAAATCCTTTATTTCATGGACAAGATGAAATTATACCTGCACTCAACCTCCATGTTGTCATCATTAAGGCCATTGCCAAAGTACAAAGGGCAAACCATGACACATACTTGTATAGCCACATAATCTAATAGGAAACGTGTTATCATGAGTTGCTTGACCGAATAATTAGGAGCATATGTTTGTCTAATTTCTGAGTATCTCACCATCCCCCCCTCATAACTTCTCTGAAAAAGCAGGCAAGACTTTTACTTTCTCTCTCCAGATTCTCCACTTGTGCCCAATTGGATCATGTTCTGTGTGGATAACATATGGAGGAATGTAATGGTGTTATGTAGTACTGTCCCTAGCAGTCTTGGAGATCCACATTCCTGAGAGTTTTAGAGATGCATATCCACCAGCAGCTGGTTAACTTGTTGAACAACTGCCAACCAATGGGTTTAATTAAGCTATTAAGGTCTGAGTTGAAAAGTAACGTCAAAACCTGTGGCTCATCAGTGGACATTTCTGGTACTGAATGCTAGGAAATTCCAGTACTGGCCATTCTGAATGAATGCATAATTAATGCTCGCAAAATGGATTAGTTGTCACTCGCATTCAAGATACCTCAGTTAGGTTAATAATTTAACACAGACAGAAGAAAGACATTGAAGTGTGGGAGAATTCACAACACTGAGAGATTACAATCAGATACAGTACATGTATGCACATTGTGCTTCTGGCTGGTGTTAACACATACTGTATGTCATCAGAACACATGGTAGCCAGTGGGCATGCAGCTGGCCAACAACATTGCCATGGTAGCGTCCTTCAGGTTTTTAGTTTTAGTGGAGTTCCGATTAATTCTGCTCAAGCGTGTTCACTTGTACCCATGTGCTTAGCTTCTCCTGCGGTGTTTATTTGCAGCTTTGTTCAACCTCATCCCTGTGGGCCTGCGAGTCGTCGCTATTCAGTCCGTGAAGACAGGCTTATACATTGCCATGAATGGAGAAGGCCACCTATACACATCGGTAAGCAGACGGTTATTTTTGGACGTGACTGATGCCGCTGTCAAAACGCTTATTGACAGCAGCTCTAGAGAACTAGATAGCTGTTCGTTTTTATTCAGATCCACTTTACGGTCTGTTTTGTGACACACAGAAGGCATTTTGCATGCCATGTTTTGTGCTTGTTCTCATAATGCGTCTCCGCGTTGAATGGGAAGCTGTTTGGCTTTCATATGTAATGGTTTGCTGTTTAACTGCTGATGAGTCAAATAAATTGGGTTCCACTAATTTCCCTAGGAGATAAATCACATTGCATACTGCATGCTCCTGCACTAGAAAGCGACCGGAGAGAAGAGGGACTGCTGTTCAAAACTGTGAGGGGAAACATGGGCTGCACTGAGCATGTGCTTTGTGGAGGGAGATCTGAGCAGAGAGCTTCCTTAGAGTCTCAACAAAGAAACCGTATAATTAGGTATAAGTATGGTCTTGATTGAAACAGTGCGTGATTTTAGATGGTTGAAATTCATGGTTCTTAGCAGTCATTTAACTAGAAATATGGTGGAACATATATAACTCCAAGTTCACTCCAGAAATTATTTGGTGTGATATGGTGAGGCCAGTTAGGCCTGGTCTGTGTAGAGGTAGACAGTAAGCTAGTGTGGATTTGTGAGCTGGGGTCGGATGAGAGTAAGAGAGTACACAAAAAAGGGTTGTGTTTGTTTTCATTTGTTATGTAGTCATTTCATATTTCAGTGTTTTTTTTTTTCATTCAGTGGAGGAGCCATTTTTTTCCCTGGTTTCGTGAGCGAGTGTGCTGTCTTGCTTTGCCTTGTCAAACTCATCCATGATTTGTGTCTTGTTGTTCTCCACGTCCTGTCACTCTGGAACCAGCATGCAGCACGTGTCACAATGCAGAGTATTTGCACTGTACTTTGTAAGCGTGTTTATTTTTAGTTATATGCACATTTTTATACAGTATAAATGCCTTGTGAATATTTGATTTAATCCCATGTTTGTCAAGGCTGTTTTGGGAGCGCTTTAATTTCCAGCCGATGCTCCAAAATGCGTCTTATAACCGTCTTATAACATTGCAACTAGAGTGGGATTCAATTTACAGTGACCCGGTTTACGACAAGGTTTCTGGAAACCTATTGTGTCAGAAAAACAGGGATTGCCTGGATGCTGGATGCAAGGTGTCTGTTTGCAAGATGGAAGTATGCACATCTAGAGGCAAAGAGAACAGAGAACATGTGCACCACTGCTTGGACCTTCTGGTAGCCAATGAGGTCACAGCCAATCGTAACACTTACTCTCCCTCATGCATTCAGGGGTCTCGCTGCACAATTGACCGCTTGTGTGTAAACGATTGCAGTTTATAATCATCCCCTGGGATGCCCCCACACACTGCCTCTCTGTTCAGCCTTGTTTTGAGCACTGTACCTGAGGAAACCGCATTATAATCGTGACCCTCTCCCCCCATCGGCTGAAAAGAGGAAGCGGGAAGGGAGAGTGGGTTTGATTTTTTTTTTTCAGGAGTGTTCTTTTCCACTGTGAATGTGACGCTAATGGTACACCTTCCATTAGGTGCCATTATAAATGTACTGCCAATCAAAGTAAATGACAACCAATTTCATTAGAATTTCCAGTCACTTCCTGTGCGGAATGTGCCAGAACTTGTGAATTAGATTGATGGGAGACTTTTAGCAGTTATAAACTTCTGACATTGTCTCTTTTCACACTTGGCCAATTACTATCTATTATTGAAAATCTATATATACGTCAGCGGCCAGTGAAAAGGATTAAAACTGAAGAAAGCAGGTGCACTTTGTGGTATTTTTGGTATGTATATTGTCCTCCTGTCTCATCAGGGATCCCAACAATGGGATTCATTAAGTTATGATAAAATGTTACACCGCTACTGTTATTTATAAAGCACTAATGGAAATGAAGCCTTTTTGAATACCTTCTTTGGAGTTCAGAGTTCCATTTTCCTCTTAAGAAGATATGAAGGGGGTTATACAGTCTTTAGAGAAGGATGATGAATCCTATTAAAAAGCCTGTTTTGAGTCTTATCTTTTGTATTTTAAGGTTAAGGTATTTTAAGGTTTTTGAAAGAAAAAGAGTTCAATCATTTACCTCTTTTCAATCTTTTTTTGTATATGGATTATAAATTATCTCCAGGCTAATTGCAGCTTATTTCTCTGTAGGCTACAAAGCTGATTGTTAATGTTTGTTGTGAAGGCAGTACAAGCCATTTTCAGCTGCTCTTTTGGGGCAGAGCATTCTTTTTGAACTAACAATATGGGATTTCTCTGCTAAACACATTGTGCCAAGGGAGAAAGGGTCATTTTTTGGATAGTCTCGCATTAAATATAAAATTCTATTGATGCACTACCAGAGACGTAAGATTCACAGATATAAATTAAATTAAAACTGAAAATCAATCCAATTTGTATTTAATGCCTGAAAGGATAAACAATTACCTGGTGGCCCGCGGAACAATTCTGTCGCACTGTTTTCTTTGTGAAATTGTTTTTTGCCTGCTCTCGTAGTTAGCAGGGAATAAGAGATTTCATTTTTTTTCCATTTCATGCCCTACAGTTTTTTGCAGCGGTTCAATTCAAAACTGTTAAGCAGCACGGTTTTATTTCTCTTATATGTGTCAGCACAAGCGCTTCACTGCATCACTGCAATTGCACCATGAAATAATATTTAATAGTATTCTTGATAAGTATATTTCCAAGTGTTACATTCTAATCTTGAACAGTGAAAACTGCATAAGGAAAGGACAGGACAACAGTCAATTGCAACATACAGTACCAATCAAAAGTCTAGACACACCTTTCTTTCTTCATGATTTTCCACATTTTACAATAATAGTAAAGACATCAAAACTATGAAATAACACAAATGGAATTATGCAGTGACCAAAAAGTGTTAAACAACTCAAAATCTTATACAGTATATTAGATTCTTCAAAGTAGCCAAAAATATTTTTTTAAATTACAAGAAATTCATGCACTTCACTACTTATATTGGTCTAAGAAACAAATTTCAAGCAGTTAAGCAAAAGTCAAAATCTCCTTGAGTGCATGTTTCCCATTGTCTTAATCAGGTGTGTCCTTTTGACTGGTACTGTGTATGGGAGGGGGTACCATCTCATGGAAGCAATTGTAACTTTGTGTTTATTATTGTTCAGATGTGAAAAATACATATTTGTTGAATATTTATTTAAGTATTGCACATTCATAAGTAACTTAAATATCAGTATATCAGCAGTCCCTTCTAGTTGCTGTCCATTCTCTGTTCCCCCTCTTATAGCTCAGCATGCAGCTTGGTAAACTCTTGTTAACCTGATCTACAATCGAAATGAAATGACACCCCAGGGGACTATGAGTAAATTCTGCTCCAAACAGTCCTTTACCTCATATTACACAAGGGACGAAGCACACAGATATAGCATGTTAGTACTTGTACAGACATCTGAACATCCAAGTAGTACTCCATACAATTAGATAACCGTGTTGCTCTGTGTCAGTGAAGTCCAGAAATCCAGAGAACTATTTCCAAGTTTGTTTGCCCCAATCAACAACACCAACGAAAAAGGATCTTGTTACAAATTGCAGATAGCAATTTGTGAGGTATTCAGAAGTCACTCTTCTATGCCAAGCACATTTGTCATGTTAATTTTCCATTGGAAAGAGAGTCCTTTCTGGGAAATTTCTCTCTGTCTGTGGTGCTGTCACCACAGCCAACAGATGGCTTTGTGAGCCATTGTTTCACTGGTGTTAATGACAAACACATCCTGTTAGCAAAAAAAAAGTGCACTGCCAGATTGGATGCATTGAGACTATCTAGTTCAAGTCCTGAAACTTCCACATGAAACATTTTCCATCAGAAACTAAAGTAAATCAATAGTAATAATAATAAAAGAATGGCACTGTGTATCAGAATGGTGAATCTATGCACAATGTGTGGTAGCACAGCTTGTGAGGGTCTGTATAGCAGAACATGGTATACTGTCCATGGAAGGGGTTTACCAAGGTCCCTGATCAAGATCACAAATGGACATTCATATATTCATAGACTAATCTACAAAAAATCAGGAACAATGGAGTGACAAATACCATTGTGCACAGAATGACACCCATGCTTCTTATGAAAGGTGATGAGGAAACCTGTTTGTACAAATGCATTTTTCATGAATGATGTACAGATTTTTGCTGTAATGATAAGGGAAAATATTGGTCCAAACTGAAATTCATATTGCTTTATTTCACCTTCCCTTACTGGTTTCAAGGTAATTAATTACTCAGCTAATCTGTGGTGGAGAGGAGAAGCCAGACTTCTGTAAGGTTCATTATTTCTAAAGTGCTCCACTTCCCACTCTAATGTAGGGCCTGTGTCAGGGAGGTCTACCATTATGGGAGCTGGTGGGAGACCAGCTTCATGCATTAATGAACAACAAGGTCGAAGCTACTCGTCAGTGCTGGCCTGGCCAACCTAACCAGGGGCCAAGAGACCTAAAAATAGACCCCTTTCTTGTGCTGCATTATGGTGCGGTGATTATCAATGGTCTGGGGTCTTTTTTTTTTTTTTTTATTAGCGTTGCTCTCATAACACAGTTCAGCGGCTGGAACGCCACAAAGAAAACCAACATTAGATACAGTTGCCCCTGCCTCAGGCCCGTTACATGTAGTTAACCAGATGACACTGTAACTGGCTTCACCATCAGTCTTATTTGTGTCATCTGGGTAACATGTGCTGTAGTGCAGCTGTTATGTCACAAAGGCAAATGGTAGTTTAATGGAACATACAGTACTGGCAAGACAACAGATAAACTGTGAGTTTGCAGTCTTTATTACATATAGCATATTTTAAATTATTTGGTTTGACAAAGAAGTTTTAAATCCAAGGTCAAATTCCAAATGGAACTGAAGACAATTTGGGAGTGGGTATGTCCACCTGTAAGTTTAAAATTGTATTTGATGTAACCTTCGAACTCAGAGGTAGCACCTAGGTGGAATGTTTACCTTGAATAAATCCGCTCTCAATCCCTTGCCAAGATGAGATGGGCATTGGGGAATTTAATGTGATTGCATTGTAATTTGCATCGAAGCAATTCATCACACTTCTAATTCAAAGTGAGTCAGCTGTTGTTCACAAATGTCAAGACAAGAAACCAACCAAAGTTCCCTTTGAAGCAAACATTAATATGTGACCACAGCCTCATTCCTGTGCAGCAAATGCACAGCACTTTCCCTCATTAGTGTGCTTTTAAATACTGTACTTCCAACCTTTTCTCAGTGCCATCTATGAATAAATACTGTGCAGTTATGTGTGTATATGACATTACATTGCATTCATTTAGCAGACCCTCTTATCCAGAGCAACTTCCAGCACAAAAGAACATAAGTGTATCCATTCACATATTTTTTCCCAGCATATCCATTTATAAGATTTTTATGTTTGCACAGATGTGAACACTTTGGAACATTTAAACAAGAACATGAAAAAATTGCAGTGCTTAATTGAAATGTTGGTTTATGTTGGTGAGGATGGGTATCCCGGGCAGAGCGGCACAGAGCACACCAACAGCCTGTCTCCCGGAACATGGCATTTTATTCGGCAAAAGAGAAAAAAAAAAAACAGACCTGTGGTGGCTGGGGTGCCCCGCGGTGCTGTGTTGGCTTGACCACAGGGATGACAAATTGGTGCAATTACACACAAATGCCACACCAGGGGATAACCTTCTCTGCCCTTTTTTTCTGGGTTACCAGGCAGAAACCCACTCATTTCACAGTGTACCCATCATTTCACAATTTTACAATTTGCAAATGTTTATTCAAGCGTTAATGTACCTCCAAAAAAATGAAGGCGCAGTGTAAGACATCACATTTTTACAAGACACAGTAAAAATAAATGTAAATATTCCATAAAAGTATACTTACAAATTTAATGATTATGTAATATAATGTAATAATTACAGGAAAATGCTTTGGATCTGTAAGGAGTTATCATCAAACAAACATATTAACTAAATAATGCAAATTTGATTTGAGGAAAAATTAGGACATTTCTATCAACAGAAGAGTATTTATTGCCTTACTGAAATATACTGGGAAAAAGCCAGCACTCTTTTAAATATGTATTCCTAATAGCCTCTGCCTGAGAGAGTTTTTCAAAGGAATGTTGATGAATTGCTGTTGTACGTTTATTTATTTTCTTGGCATCTCATCCCATAGGGCATATAGACATCTCCTTGAGCAGCAGTGTATCAGAGCTATTGATTTTCACACCTCCCAGAACAGCACAGGCCATGATGCGGAGAGCCAGCGCGCCATTGATATCGACACGCTGATGTATTTTTAAAGCATATCAGGTCTACTTATAGTATTTTATCACATTCATGAATAGAACGAAGAATGTATATTTGTTAGCAGAAACCCTCACTGTGAGATGTGAATGTGGCAGATAATCAGGAAGTGTGAGGATGGAAATAGCAGGGTATTGACTGTGTAGCAGGAAAGAGCAGTGCAGGAACCACTGTGGATACCTCTGTAGAAAGCCCTGTGGATAAGTAATGGGCTGACCCCATGTACAGCCCATGGAGGTACAGGATTTTTACTGGCTGTCCTCCTGACATCAATGTCAAGACACTATTTGTCTTGGAACACCAGACCTTTTGTCTAGAAAGGGTGGTACTGTTAGTTTGACCTATAGCTAGCATTATATAACAAATGGCTATGTTGCTAAGTTGCCAATTAGTGCTACTAGAGTCCCTGTGTTGCATAGCTAGATAGCTAAGTAAATTATAAAACAAATTTATGAGAGTATTCGTATTTGAAATTACGCTTTCATTTATTTGAAATACTTTCACTACAGTATACAGTATACAGAATATACCAAAAATCAAATACTTTAAAATTACATATCAAGTAATTTCATTTCAAAGGTAGGTTAAAATCATTCTAAAAGCAGCAAATACAGGTATTTTTTACTAGCTTTGGCACAGTACCTATCATTGCTCACTCTCAGACACTCATGCACGTGTTCAATTTGTGTTTGTTGCCATACTACATAGAGTGTAACAAATCTGAATAAATTTGAACTACATCCCTGGAAACAAACATTTTGCACTGGGAAATACTTATGCCAATCACATATTTCAGTGAATTCTTATTAATATTTGAAATGCATTCCTGAAATAAAATAGTTTATTTGTAAACACTTTCAAATATGTTTACAGAAAATATTTCAACATTTTTGCCCCGGATCTGCCCTCCAGAGCTATAAGAAGTTATATATCACCGCTAATGCACAGTTCAAAACATACTAGCTGCACGCTTCACAGAAAAATAACCAGAAAAACAATAGTCTGTATTTGCATACTTCTGCATTTGCAATAGTCTGCGTTGCCATCTTGGACATGGGATTTCCTTGGCTTGCATTAATCACTCCATACAAGAATAAGCTCCTAATATACATCAATGGGTTGTTCATCCTTTCATGTGCATGATATGCACTGCGCTGAAACAGGAGCACCACAGATGATAGATTATTGATCCTATTCCCCTTTGTGATTGCTTTTTAAGGATGCAAAGCTTTATTTGCATAAACAGCTTTTTATAGGGAAATTCAATTCCCTCAATTCACTTCAGTAAATTTTGCATTGACTTTCTGTCAACATCTAAACATCAGCAGCCACTAAATATTGAGTTGTGAGTATGTCCCCAGAGTAAATTCATCCTATAGACCCAGTGCTGAAACTGTAAGCACTGTGTAGCCTCCTGTATGACTCATTCTAAGAGACCAGGAAGAGGGCATTCGGGAGTCAACTCCTCATCCTTCCCGTTAGACAGGAGGGATTCTTGTACATTCATCCATGCGCAGCACACTGATTCTAATCCTGTGTGATCGGTGATGATAATAGCAGCCTAATTAAATCAAACCTCTGGCGTCATATGCCAGCATTCATTCTCAGGGTTCACACTCGTCAGTCTTCAGTCACTTCTGGAGATTAAGCAGGTCTTGTGCTATGAGGCAGGTGTACCTTGTTTTCATTCTGGTGCGGGTGGCCACTGTCATTTAACTGTGTTTGACATAGATTGACTCGACATTTAGTCTGGGACAGCTCGGCAAAACATACTGACTTTCTAGAAGGTAGTTTTTTACTCCCATGCAAAGCATTAAAGTGACAACAACAATGCACAAATCTGGTGCAAAGATGAAGGAAATTTCAGAAAGGAGCTAATATTAGCAATAATGGCATCAGAGGACACCAGTGCATGCGTTAATGAAAAAAAAAATGATGGGAGAGATTAGTTTCTCTGGTCTGAAGCAAATCTATGCGTCCTCTCTGAAGGTGTTAAAGAAAGCAAGTATGGAACATACATGACTGTTTTGCACATTGCTGATTTCATGGACACTTGAACCAACAGCATGCTATGACTTCTGCTTTTGATGAAAATAAAATGTTGATATACTGTTCGACTAAACCACAGAGAAACACTGAACACATCTGGTTGTGATTTTTGAGGAATTTGACAGCAGGTCAGCTGCTCTCCTGTCAAAAACGAGCGTACCTGTTGGAGCTGAAACTGACACTTGGAGTGAGATTAGAGACAGCTTTATGTATGTTACCCTCCAGCATCCTCTGCACGTATGCCTGTTCTGTACATTTGTGAAGACATTAGTCAGGCAAAGTTATAGCTGACCGTTTGTCATTGTTTCCCAGTTTTCATACTGTTTATGACCAAATTTGAGAGGCCATGACAGGTATTGTTGCCAGGTAGACAAAAAAAGCTGCTTAAAACACCCACATGTGTGGTTTTATTGCTGTGATTTGGCACAAGTGTGTAATACGTGTGCCAATAGGATCACAGCAATACAGAAGTAAAATGTCAAAGGTAACAGAGCACAGTTCTCTTGTGGAACTCCACAGGTTTGAAAATGCCGACTCCTTTCAGCTGTATTACTGAAGATTTAATTAGAAACATGTTTTTTTTTCAGTCCTCCAGACATTTCTGCTTCACTCCCTGTTTGCCTACTGCAAGCCACACTCATTCATTGCCATTCATTTGGGAACGCAGTGGTTCTTGCTGATATAAGATGTAATAAGGGGCCATCCCTCACAGAAAACAATGATAGTGAGTTGGAAGTGGCCCCTGCGGGCCTCCATACAATGACAGCTCATACTTCAGGGATCGTCTCCTCAAAGCAGGAGAGGACATCTGAGGAAGATCTAAGATGTGTGATGGGTTGCATCTTTTTCCTAATCTCACCACCCCACGGAGTCGGCACAGGTGTCAGTTCAACAAAAGGTCTATTCATCTGATGGGGCAGCAGGTGTACTCCGCATAAGAGGTTCAGGGGCGGTCATTCTTTTGTACGAATCCAGCTGGAGTACACCTGAGGAAAGGTTATTGACAGCAACAAACAGCTGTTGTTTTAAACTAAAACACACACTCAAAAACTGGCAGGGTTCAGGTAGAACTGATGGATGTGGACATTTCACCGTTTCTCAGGTTTGCCACCTACCACTGTGTCAGGAAAAGAGAACTTCAAAAAAAAAAAAACTGTCAAGGTTCTAGGCCTCTTGATCTTTGTCTTTTATTTATTTATTTATTTATTTCTTTTCAGTTTTATCCTGACTGCAGACTGCGATCTCAGACTTTGCTTGCTCTGTCTGTCTGAGCGTTACAGGAGGAGGTAAAATAAACACAGTGTTCCACAGTCTCCTGGCTTAAAGGCGTCTGATGTTTGGCTGAATCAAAGTGTCAAACCCACTGCGCTCCCATCGGAGAGGAGTCTCTGGAGGGCGCGGTGGAAACGGGAGTGGCGTCAGGAGGGGAATGATGCCAGAATTGGACGTGCTCACTGCACCCAGAACTTTGGCCAGCTACGACAGCGCACAGAAAGAAGGCTTCCTTGCTCTGCAGAAGACCTGCTCCACGTCTTCCCTTTGATGAACGCTTGCGTTCTGTAATTCCCTGATGGACAGCGTCAACCCTGATGCTTTCTGATTCTTTAAAAACCTTTTTCACCAGTATTTGTCTAAACTGGAAGCCAGTGAGCAAGCAGGTTTGATAAGTGCATCAGGGCCTGTATCAAGGCTATTTCAGTTGTGTAGCGCTCAGAAGTGCTGTATTTCGCTGTGGCGGTAGCAAGCAGAAATGGTGTTCTTTTACTGCTTTTCAATGATCCCTCGCTGCCTCTTTTCCTGTGCTCCCACAAAATGAAAGTCTGACCTTCTCATCTTTACTTTTTTTTAGTAGTTAAAATCAATAGAGAAAGCTCTCTCAGAGAAGTGGGGACGGGAAAAAAAAAGAATTCCCTTCACCCTTCCTTAAGGAGCACTTTGTGATCTTCCCAGGGAAAAAAAAAAAAACAAAACAAAAAAAAGAAAAAAAAAAAAAAAAAACGAAGAAATGCAGTCTGGGGAAAGTGCTTGATTGGATGCATAGCACCAAGCATTTCAATCAGCCTTCTGAAGGAAATCTATGTGCTACATCAAACAAAACACTCTCCCTGAGTTTAGGTTAAGAATATGAATTAAAATTTTCCATGTAGTGAAAGGTAATAGCTACCAGCTCCTACTAATAAATGCTGAGTAATAGTAGTAGTTCCAAGCTCCTACTAATATATATAATAACATGAATAAATGAATGATAACAATCTACTTAGAAAACCTGCTATATCTGCCACACATTAGAGAGCTATGTATTATGACAGACAACACAGTACTATGCCTATGTGGTTTTGTCATAAACCAACATCTTTGTATCGCCATGTCAACCACTTGCTTCCTGGAACTCTGTTTAAATGGGAATACATGTAATGAATGCAGCTGTAGCTGGAACTGACTGCCCTGGAGAGTTCATTGTATTACCCTATTCTCAGCCTCTGCCAGCTTTCCTGGAGAGATTGTATGGAGTCACAAACAAATATACAATGAGCTTTTGACTGCAACAAGTAATAAAAGATGATATTGCCTTTATTGGTAATTTATTTGAAGAGTGTATGACTGTTTGCTGCATACATCTAAGGAACACAGAGTGATGTAAAATTAGTTCAGTCAGGGATACATGTGGTATATCCTGTCCATTGGTGTATTATAAGCAGAGATGTGAGAATATGTGCATATGCCATTTTCTAATGTCATAATAAATATGAGCAAGTACATGCCAATATCTGTCTAAATAAAGCATACATTAGATATATGTTTTAATTATTTTATAATAATACATTTAAAGTAATAATAGTAGTAGCTGTGAATTACTAATTAACTAATACGGCCATTATTATTACTAACTTAGAATGTTGTAGGTATGCTATACATATGCTAGTGCTAATTAATGAGTCAGATAATGAAAGCAGATGGCTTGCTAAAAAGCTAATCACTGATTGATTGAGTTTCTGCTAATCACCCTCTCCTATTTTTTTTTTTACTTGTGACTACGCCATCTCATTTCCTGGAGAGCCACAAAAAATTTGTCATAGATCATTAGGTGCACATGTCCACTTTCCCAAAGAAGATATTCCCAGCAACAGACATATTCAACATTTTGTAATTACTGACTCCTATTCTGACAGTGAGCCACTGTTCTAAAATCCCAGCATCGAAACTGAGTCAGCTTGCGGCCCTTACTCCTGTGAAGAGAGCGATGAAGAAGAAACAGGGGCTGCTGTGAGCCTGTTTAGTCTCAGATCCTCAGTCAGGTTTGATGTGGCTAGCTCTCTTAATCCGGGATGAACACATCCTCTCTCCCCATTGATCTCTCTGAAGCAAACTGTTCTGAGAGCAGATGAGACAGACAGATATGCTAACGTGAATAAGGAGACAGTGTCCTCGACATTCAAAACTGTCTGAAAGGGAAGGAACTGGGTATACAGTCCTAGGTCCTCCTCGCCTCTATTCCTGATGGGGATAGTGCAAAAAAAGTCAATTATCTTAATTCGGCAGATTTGCATATGACCAGCCTTCAAGCTATGACTGCAGTCTTATACCCAGGTCACTACAAGATCAAACTGATAATGAGAGGATAATTTAAAACAATACTAGTTGTTTCAATGTACGTGGCTCACATACAGTAGCTTGTCAAAGGATTTTATTGTTGCAGAAACAGAGAATGATATATTGTTGTTCATATTTGAATGAATACATTTTTTCAGTTGTGTTGTGCATGTGTTCTGTTTGATACTTGATGTTTGGCATAAAAAGCAGTTAGTGAAATATATCTAAATGTAAGCAGGATTGAAATGCCTACTTGTTTGTGGTGCCTGTCAGTTTTGGGTAGTTGTTTATTAGGTTTGCTCCTTATTTGACATTCTTATGCAGTTTATACTTTACACGTCTATCTGTACAGCTTTACATAATTGAAGCAAGGTACCATGCTCAACGGTACACAGGCAATGGCCCAATCAAAATTCACACTATTCCTTTCAGTCATTAGTCAATTTACTTATCCACTGCACTATAGCTTCTATTTTTATCAAATGGGTGTTGTTGATTGCTAACGATATGTACAGTATATACGCTATGGACAGGTATCAGATAACACAATAACAGAGTGATCCAGATCCTTCCAAGTATTGGCATCCTGCAAATCAAAAAGCGAAGGGCTGTCAGCTATGAAATCAAACTCCTGGGCTTCATGCTGTCACCTTTGCGCCTTTGCAGCTGCAAGGCAAGCAATTTGACAGTACGCCTCTCAGATTTCACAATAGTTTATTTAATTGGCAGGATCATTAATCTAAGTACCTGAAACAGCTGCGGTGGAGCCGCGAGACGGAGCGGGCGGCCCATCTCGCCCTGCAGCAAACACTAGGGCCGCTTCCGACACCTGCTCAGCCAGCGCAACATCTGGGCGGGGACCAGCGGGCTCAGCACCCATCCAGACGCCATACGTCTAGCCTGCTGCTCCTTGGGCCAGCTACGTTTCATGAATACGCTTAGGAAGACGTGATGCCACAGCCACGCAATTGTAAAAAACTGGAAATGGCATGAACAGAAAATGGATATGAATTATTATGTAATTACATACATAATAATACAAGAATAACACACTTAACACACTTAATTTAGCTATTCATGTCTAGCTAGCTAGCAACCAACAGTAGCCTAACAGTCTGCCCAAGGAGAGCTATGAGAGGTCACCACATGTGTTACTTAGCTAGCCAGCCAGTTCACTTCTGAGTCAGGTCCTTAGTTACACTAGCCCTAGCCAATTACTTTAATGCAGCACTTTAGCTAGCTAGCTGTAAAAAAAAAGTCATACGCAAAAATACTGTTTGGCAGGACATAATCCACATTTCAATATTAATTAATATTTTTTAAAGAAAATCAGGCCAAGCTCCTGCTTTCAAGTGCTGAGTTAAATTAACAAGATCCAAATTCTAGCTGGAATATCCAAATTTTAATTAAACTCAAATAGTTGAATTTCCTTACACAATATATGATACAACTACTACTGGGTATCTAGGTAAGTAGGTAAAACACTGGCCTGCAAGATACTTAGCTCACAAATCATAATGCAACAAAACCAGTGACAAAATGCAAAATGTGTTGTCTGATCACAGTGACATAACTAGGCTATTGTACCTACTGACCCACATTCGTGAAAGGAGGGAGCTTTGATGGCAGAAGCAAGGGCTACAGAGGAGGGAGAGGTGAACCAACAGAGTGGTGAAGAGGAGCATTAAACTCAGACGCTGTCAAATCATTTTAGGCAAATCTGTGGAGTCATCAAGCTCCAAGTTTGAGTGAAGTCTCGGCTCACAAAGCTCCAGGTCAAGTTTTGTGTACGTTTTTTTTTTGAAGCAAATTAAGTCTGAAGTCAAGAAATTTGTGACTCTAGCTGCACTCGAGTCCATATATCGGATAATAAAAAAAATTCTTTTCGTAAACAGACAGAAATACCTGAATGAAATGCATCCCATACTTCAGCTGGGCAAAACCAAAGCAGGTCAAATTATATTAGAGTAGGAGGCATGACTGAAGAAGTGAGGAAAGAGAAAGAGAAACTTTCATCAACTTTTGCAGCCTGCTGGGGGGAAAAAAAACAACTTGTTTCTTTAAGTGGAGTGGCAAGGAAGGAGTCGTCTTTAGCACAGCAAGAGAAACATTAGCCCTCACTCACAGCACACCGCAGCTTTCAAGTGCATTTACATCTCCGCCGTGTCTCGGGCTGTCGAAATGTCATGCTGACTGAAACTCTAATTGCGAGCGTTGGCACAGAAGGCCAAGCGCAGGCCAGGGATTGCATTGAAAGGAGGTAAAAGCCAGTTACTATTGTAGACAGACGGCTGAAATTTCCCTGGGTGCCTTTTTATTCCTCCTCCTGGAGTATTTGACAGCTGATTTTAAATACCTCTTTTGGCTAACCGCATGGCTGCACTGCCTTCTCCAAGATTAAATGGAGACGCATTTAAAACAACAATGAAGAATGGGCAATTCTGATGAATGCTGCAGACCTTTTAGATAGCAGCTGTGCCACCAGGTAATGCTATCTCAGAAAATTATGCACATTTTACATGTGCTGAAGAGGTGTCATAGGTGTAACCATTATGGCACTTTGTCCTCGACTTTGATTGAGGGATTTAAGCTACTTTACCAAGAATGACAGCGGTTGCAAAACACAGGGATTCTCTGTCTTTGCAGTTCAAAGCTACACAGAAATAAAACAGATACAGTTTATCCTGACCATTGCTGTGTGAATTATCTCATGCTCATTTCTTGAGCCCGTTGGACCAGTATTGTCACATTTCTGCTAGACAGTGCCATTTGTTTGTGGAGCAAAATCTCCAGTATTTGAGAGATAAGAGTTGAAATGAGCTACCCAAAGTTCCTTTTTTTCCTTTTTAAAGCTGGTCATTTTGACTTATGGGTGTCAAGTCAGATGTTATCACATTTTCAGATGGGAGAGGAGACTTGACCAGTCTAGACCCTCAGGGTTAAAAGTGAAATTGGACAGATGGGCCTATGATTGAGGGGAGGGCAAAGACTGAATTTGGAGAGGACCTGACCATCATATTGTGACTCACATGGCACCCTATGCAGTTACACCCGTCTGGGGAAGCCCTATCATATCCAGGACTCTGCACAACAATTCAATAAAATATTATGCACTGTCAAAAGTGGCATTGCTTTATAGGATCATCTAAATATGACATAAACCCATTTAAGTTTATTTTTTTTTGTCTTGACAATTTTTATGTTGCTACAATAAATATGTGTGCTGCATCAAGATGGTGATAGAATGTAAACTTGTTTCTCCACTAAATTAGGTTATTTTAGGTTAGCTAAATGTCTGCAGTTTGAATGTTCTGTGGATAGCATCAATGCATTTTGAGAGGGCCACTTCCACAAATACATCAGTCATTTCCCATATCCTGTTTAAATTCACAGGAAAGCAGTCTCTGAAATTTACAGACCTCAGAGGTCAACGAACCGCAGGCTGCACTGTACGGCGTGTTATTTCATTGGGATGTTTGAGGACTGGCGTCAGGACATTAATAAGGTCTGCCACCTTTGCACAGATTAGAAGAGACTGCTGCTTCTCAAGGAAGCTCTCAAATGCACCCAAAAACACTAATCTGGCCTCAATTTAGAGATCGGTGTGAGTGTGTCTGCCAGCAGGGAGCCTCAGTGTTCGGCGGCAGAATAATTGGCTTCGGTGTGGGGCCGCAGTCCAAATCCAAGGCTTGGCTGGAAGTGGAGGAGCTTGCCAGTTGACCTCTTTGTTCTTGTAGCTGGCAGCCCGTATTGAGCCTATGCCAGCAGGACTGGGCCCTAGTTTCCTTCTCCTTTTCCAACTGCACTTCTGCTGCACACTTTATTTACCTGCTTCTTTAACAGACAAGCCAGTGTCCCATTCCAGGAGACACACAATCATAACAACATGCATTTTTCAAAAGATGTGATGTAGGGCCAGCTGTGTGGAGGCTCTGTTTTTCCCATGTGACTGGCAGAACAGCATCCACTCAGACCCTTAGCGCTAAGTATCCCACAACTTACTCTGTGTTATTTGCTGTGAACACTGCCATTTTAAGACCGGAAGTTAGAAGGACTTATGAGGAAGGATGACAGGTGCCAGTGTCCAAGAGATGACACCTCCTGCTGCTGCAGGCTCAGTGAGGATAGGAAGAGTGGGGCGGCTTGAAATCCAATGTGTGCTTCAAAGAGATGAGGGGGTGTTTTCAATCAAAGGGATAAAGTTGTATTGGCTCCAAGGTGGCTGACCGAATTTAGAGTGAAGCTTACAAAGTCCACAGTGAGGCTAAATCTGGCAAAATAAGAGAAAGAGGATTTGACATGTTGGCAATGAGCTATAAGCCCTGTTTAAAATTCACTGACCTATGTCAGGCAGAACACAGGCCTTTTCATAAAGTGGAACATTATATCTACTTTTTGACTGGAGTTTATCATACAGCCTGTGTAAAATGTCAGAGGAATTCTCCTGTAGTCTTACAGCTATAATCATGTTTCAACAGAAACCATCCATTTGTGTTTCTAGTGGTTTTGTTCATAAATGCATCAGTGATTTTATTATAAGACCTCTGGTAAACAACCTACAAGCTGCAACTGCTTTCATAGTCTATGGGACCACTCCTACTGAACTGAATTAAAATTAACAGAAGGAATCATAGTTTGCAGGTGGAACCCATTTACATTTTTAAGAGGCAGATTCTAATTGAAGAGCAGAACCAAGAGTGGGAAACCTGAATGATGCTTTAGAAGGATATTCCATCGCCTTTTGCAAAATAGCTCAATGCTTTATGCTTTCAAGCACAAACACATAAACGCACACAAACACATGCAAACCTTGGGGAGATTTACACGCTGCCCACTTTGAGATTTTGTAACCAAACTGTTTTCATAGCCCCGCTCTCATGATAGTCTATCGGAACTCAAGGACGTTAGCTCATTTCAAGGGGTTATTTCAAGTGGCAATTAGAGGCTGACTTTTTGGAACAGTCACAAGGCCTCCTCTGTGCACAGGTGCCACGGGTAACAGATGACCCGCACAGTTCAGATTATAGTCATTACTCGAGTGAGCGCAATGTCTTCTCCTGGGTTCCATGTTGAGGCAGCTGTTCTCAAACCACCATGCAAGAGCTTTAAGCAACAGCACAAAGATTAAACATATATAACGTCTGTTTTGTTATCAGTTTCAGATTTATCAGGATTGTATGTGTAATAATAACACAGTAATCAGTGCATTCTAGTGTAGTGATTTTTGTTCTGTGATGTAGAAATTATGACAATTATTATTATTATAAACAGGTCCAGTGCGCTCTCCAATGAGTGATATTACAGTTCTGGTGTTTTGTTCCTTTTTATTATACTTTCTGTGTTTCCTACATTTTTTGTTTGTTACAGAATGAATTTTATATATGATCTAGAGCTGTTAAGGTGTCTGGCTTAAAGGCTACAGCAGCGAATCTAGGATCCAAACTGCTTGTGAATACAAAGACTTGTATATACAGGTCTGGCTCCTTATCTCTTGAATTATTGCTAGTAAATAAGTAAAATAAAGAGCTGTATTTTATGCTAATAGCACATGCCCACCTGTTATATGTAAGTGAGGTCAAGTGAAGAAGCACCTCTGTTAGGCATAGAACAAGGACAATAACCATCACAGCACACAAATACTTAAGCTGTCCATTGCAATTTAAAAATATGGAAGATATGTTTGTTGAGTGATCAAACTAATGTCTCCATCAGCAATGGATCATATGTGATCACTGTGATCTTCCTGTCAAACACAATTAGTGCAAAAAGGTTCATATCTGTAGCTTGTATCTGAAAATGATGAAAGTATGTCTATCTATGTATCATTCGATATATATGAGGCATGGTTGCCATCGGGGTGCCATCTCTAAATGTCTTGATATTATGTAGGACATCCCAGTTAAAAATATCATAAATCATTGTTTCAAGGCCACCAGGGCAGGTCTTGGTGGATTGTACTGAGTTTGTAAAAATGCTGACTATGTTGTAGAAAGACTATTTCCGTATTCTTGAAAGTTTCTGAAAGTTCATAGTGAATGGGTTGTTGGAGAAGCAATGTCAGTCAACCTTTTTAAAATTATTAACATGTTTAAAATGAAAAGAATTCCAACTTGACTGAGGAACAGGTACAGTGAATCGAAACAGATGTATTAGTGGCAGCAGCAGTTTTTCAGCTGAATTTTTGGGTGCATAAAAAAATAAATTACATCTTCCAATCTCTCCCATACCTCTTCCATTCAATAATATAATAAAGCGGAAAAAGCTGAAATCACTCAGATGACGTTTTGCTGAGGGATACCTTTTGACTTTCTAACTGGATTTTCTATTTTCATTCATACTACTTTTCGCTCTCCAAATTTTGAAAGAAATTTGAGAGAACTGAAATTACATTTGGAGAAATGGAATTGTGGGCTTCAATAAAAGGAAATGACAGATGGTCAGAATAGTAAGAGATAATGTCAGAATTTTAAAAAAGGGACAAACAGAATGTCTTTTATGACAAGAATTATTAATCCATAAAAACACATTCCAGCAGTTGTTTGATATTGAAATAATATTTTGGATAACAAAGAGGTGTAGGCCTTTTTTTCACCATCTAACATTTCTTAGCAGTATATCTATACTTTAAACTCAGCTGTATTTCTTCACAGAAATCATCAGTATTCATACACTGGTTGAGTTTCTACATTTTATATGATGTAGAATATGAATAAATATTTAGTTTTAGACTTAAATGACATATTCAATGTAGGTATGAATTGGAGCCACTTACTTATAATAGTAAGTCAACCGTTCAAGTGTGATTACAAGCACTCAGTCTTTGAGGAAAATGTACTTTGCCTCCATTTTCTAGCTTCAGCTCTAGATTATGAGGCTGAGATTCCATGAAGTAAAGAAATTGTATAATCACATTTCATATGGCTGAAACAAAACATGTGTCCAAATATTGAATACATATACTTACAGTGAAAGTTCAAAGTTTGGGCCAAACATTAATTGAATCTGGGAATTTTTTGTCCTTGGTCTGAAGAACATTCAGCATACTTTATGCTGTCATGGTGAAGTAAGAAGCTTTGACCAACCTAAAAATCCATTCTGTTACTAACTTAGGCACTGCATATGACTATTCTCCATTTTAGAGTATGTGCACAAACTATACATACACAATTGCAATAGTGTTTAAAAATTGATCAATGGGCAAGAGCATTTTCTTATTCACTTTTCTTACACAGTACAGAGATACATAACCACATACCTGTGAGTACAATTATTTTGTATTTTTGACTAGTATTCTTTTGTATATTTCTTTATTTGCTTATAATTAGTAATGGAGTCAGAGGACTGTGCTCTTTTCTGTGTCTTGTCTCCTTATATAAGTACAGGCATTCTTCTCATCTTAGTTGGAAAAGATATTTTTGTCAAACAGGCAATTTCAGGCAATAGACTAACAGGAAAAGCACATTTTGGCAGCTGCAGATTTCTCTGTGTTTCAATTCACACCTATCGTATGCCTCTCTCCACGGTCTCACCTGCACGTGAAGTGTGTCTCTCAGAGCGGGGCTTTTCCAGTACGCAGGCTTGTGCGAGCCTGCCCCCCCCTCCCCCCGCCCCCCCCCCCCGCCTCAGACAGCCGGAGCGCTTGCGAAGCCGGGCCTTCTCCGGCTCCGATCTGCTCAGGGGAGATGAGGAGGACAGGCTCATTATCTCTGTCTGAGCCATGATGCCTCTCTCCGTCAGCGGCCAAGGTCAGTCGTGACAGCGCCGTTCAAAGGGGATCGCAGCCGAACGGAAAGGCAGCGTTACTGGAGGGCAGCGGGAGCGGGGAGGGAGGGACGCGGCGACTGCTGTGTCTCTGTCTTAAATCATTTGACTTACTGTCTCCTTCCCTCGATCTCTCTGTGTATACACATTTCAGCAGAAATACAGTCAGTGGCCACCCTTGCAATGTAGATTGTACCTGAAAAGGCTTATTCTTTCTCTCGTTCTTATTTTTTCTGTATACTTCTCCTGTCAACCAAAAACCAAGGATATCCATGACACCTTCCCTGTGGGATGTTCTTTTTTCTACACAACATTGATTATTGATTTTTGGGTTGACATCGTCAGCCACAAATAATTGCAGCAATAGAAACACAGCTGAATCTGTGTTATTGATATTAATCATAGCTTTAACTATACTGTAAAAAATGAGAGATTGCTGCTGCGATACACTCTGTTACTCTTAAAATATGATTGGTCAAATGTTTTATCATTGAAAGAGACAGTTTTCAAAGAGAGACAGTGAAAACAGCATTAAAAACCATTCCCAGAACGCCTTTATAATACTATGGAGACCCAATGCAAAGTTATAAGATATAAGTACGGTATATGCTTGGAAGAAATACAGGTTTAGAAAAGAACATTCGCTAGAGACAGATAGGACCAGTTTCTACTTAATGAAGTTTGCAAGCTGAAGTCCAAAGGAAAGATAACTTGTGACAGACACATGTCTCCTATCTAATTTCTGGGGTAGGGCAATTTTAAGCCAATACCAGAACTTTCCAGTTTGTTCTTATCAGGTACCTATTCTTCAAGATGCAAGCACAGTGAGGGTAACATTATACAGTCCAACAGTAATGAAATGCAGGATGTATGGACTTCTATTGAGGTTAGGAGGAAACATGTCTATATACAGTGTGTGTGTGTGTGTGTGTTAAAAAATAGTTTTCTTAATTAGTCAATCATAACTCATGGTTATGGGTGACAGTTGCATAAGTACTATAGTACATCACCTCTTTACTGGACACAAATTATGAGGTGACCTACCCTGTTGAATGTCAAAGTTTGTGAAAATCATTAAAAAAGAACACAAGAAGGAAACAAGAGTGGCCTTTTTTCTGTTTTTTGTGAAGACACTGTTATAAAGTGTTGCATATTGTTTTGTTTAGCAAGGCAGGTTATCCAATATCTCTCTCCCCAATATAAGCACCTCCCAGTTATTTATCCCTGTGTTTAAACTGCAAGATTGCTGCTTTCCGCAAGCTGAATGAAGCTTTGGGCCATTTGGATGCAAGCTATAAGATGTGGTCCTCAAACATTTACACATTTCAGCACCTGCAGGTGTGGACCTTCAGGCTAAATCAGGCTAAAGCTTTG
This sequence comes from Megalops cyprinoides, assembly GCF_013368585.1. Lineage (NCBI taxonomy): Eukaryota > Metazoa > Chordata > Actinopteri > Elopiformes > Megalopidae > Megalops > Megalops cyprinoides. The sequence goes on along the minus strand of NC_050596.1, from coordinate 10,001,124 downwards.
CTGTTCTTTGAAACGTAGTGTTTGATAGTTATTCATATTTTCTTGGTAGCTAGCACTAATATTAGAGAAAAAAAAAAACATTTTTTTGCCCCAGAGATGTTATTTAATTTGAAATTGTTGTATATGAACTTGAAAGAAACAGCTTTGCCAACCACAGTAGCACTGAGCAATATAATTGGTCTGTATGATGATAGCAGTCATAAATCATAATTTGACAACCTGTTTGCACCTCTTTGTGACCCATTGATTGTGTTGGCACTGCTTGTTTTTTGTCTGGAAAATGTAGTGAAACTGAGGGAAGGTCCGTTTGCAGTAAAATATGCTGACCTCGAAGACGTCGGCAAAGCAGGCAACTGTCGGGAGCTTTCGTAATGGTGGCTCGCTGTCGGTGCAGGGCGTAACCGCGGGGAACTGCTTACAGGACAGGAAGGCATACTGGAACGTCCAGACTGATATCCACTCCCAGCAAAATCAGACCCACTATACCTCCAGAAGAGGTATGGATGTTATTTTGACAAAACTAATCTGCCAAAAGAAACATGAATTGGATTTATCCCCACAAATGTATACATGTTGCATTTAAATTCAAGTGTAAACAAGGCCTAAGACATTGCCCTGTCTCTCTTGTCAGTGACCCTCACAAGATGGATATTAGAATGTTGGCAAGTCCAACAAAACACTTCCCCCTTGTTTTATTGTCTTGCAGTGTCGTTCTTGCTGAATTTAATAAGGAAAAGATTTCATTTACGGTTTTGCGGAGGGTCCAGAATGTCACATCAATGACTCACAGGAACTGACTTTAAATAAAGGGAACTGTGGGAACGACTTGCTAACTTAATTACAGCCTTCTGTTTTTATGAGTTTGATTTTAATAATTCTGAAACATTTTTCAAATCCTGTGCCATGCATTGTGCGCTTTCTCATTAAAATCAACAAAAAGAAAACAACAGCAAGCACTTTCTCTGTGCATAAAGTATGCTGGAGATCTTCCGACAATTAGCAATGGCAATATATTTGCGCAGACAAATAGGCTGGAATTCTTGATGCATTTATAGCAGGGTTATATTGTACCTTTTTGCATTCAAAACCATACATTTTCCACAGTTCCTTTGACTAGAATCTATTTTGTTATACAAATTGTCCTGTCATTTGCATTTATGTGATGAGCTGTAATTAGTTTTAATAACCGGCTTTGTGTCAGATTGTGCATTGCAGAAATTATTCAGAGCCATTGGAATGCATGGGCAATCAGTCTGCCCCGTACAAAATTATCAGACTAATTACTGGAACCAGCCAACCAGAAATATGTCTCACCTGACGATGTAGGTCTGTAATTAATTACCTAATTGGAATGACTAAGGCAAGCATGAAGGTAAAACAGTTTGCCTTCCTCAGTCTGGAATGATCTGACGCTTTAAGGAGGCCTGGCTTCTGTTACTCCATGCAACACAAACAGTGAAAAAGGGGCATATACAAATAACACAGCGCAACAGACGTCACACCTTTAGAAATTAGCACAGGAACCTACTAGTTTGACACTGCTGTTAATATTTATGATATATGATATGATCTAAATGAATTGGCTGTTTTATACATTGTAAATGTCTCCTTTTTCTGTGGTTTTACTGTCAAGTCCAATCTTGTGGATGTAAGTGGCATTCACTTCCTGGATGTGACAGCTACTTGGAGGGCTGCAGTCCTTAACATTGAAATGGGTAATTATAAGAAAAGGAGCACTGACCTGTCAAAACACAGGGTAGAACTGGTAGATGAAAGTGACCATGAAAGTGGGATCGCTGTATCCCAGGCTCTGTCTCTTGGTTCAATTCACTGTAACTGCTGTGGGAGTGCTCCACATTATTAATTATCAGTATGATTTTTGTTTACTTTCAGCTCTTGACTGAAGTCATGTAGGACAGTAGGTTTGTTCCATTTCATCCTGGACAAGCACACATGTGAAGCAGATGAATTATTGCTGAAGTTCATCCTTGAAATATATTCCTAACCCTAATTAGGGTTAGTGTTAGGGTTTAGGGTTAGTGTCAAGGTTTAGGTTTAGCGAGATGTTCTCAATAAGGTGATCAGTTTTCTCCATGTGTTTCTTCAGTGTACATCGTTAAGGTTACAGGATACAGGTTTTTTCTACCATAATTATATCCAAAAGTTATGTACATGTAATAAAAAAAATGGAGGTCTCTCCATGAACCATCCTGAGAGTATTTAAAAATACAGATCTTTTGTCCAGCAATATTGGGCATTGTATTTATATTTATGTTTTATATTTATTCAATATTTCATCTCTGCAATGTATCCACATTCAAACTTACATCATAATGAAACTGCATCAGTTGGTCATTTAATTTCCCACATGTGTCTGTCTCACCTAGTTAGTCTTTTTTTCAATATCCAGATCCTGGATGCTTGTCATGCGCTGGTTATGGTGATTTAAGGAGGCAATAATAATGGTTATCAGTTTGTTGTTGTTTGTTTGTGAGGCTAAATACTGAGATGGTGCATAAATGTTCCCCTGGGCAGAGCCTCAGACTGATGAGCAAACACTTTCCTGGAAGGGCCCCCTCATTGCACCGTCGTCCTCGTAAAATGCTCCTCATAAACAGCCTGTCACGGGAGGAAATTAGGAAAGAGTTACATCAGTGTCACTGAAAACAGGGACGATGGGCTCCTTCTCAGGAAATTAATGGCATGTCATCAGAATGATAAAAGGAAGCCATTAAGTATATTGTTTTAAATGGGGCTTGATTACTAATTGTGTTCATGTCTGCCACATTCGCTTGCAGCCTGCACAGTGTTTTGAATGCTGTGATCATGAGATTTTTTTTCCTTCCAAAGCGCTGGTTAGAAACTGGCAACACATGGATTTATATGTATGCCTGCATGCTGTTAACCTACAGTGTCAGCATACTTGCATTTAAAAACTAAATAAAAGCTGACAATTGAAATTGCATATTAGTCACAGAGCTGTTAATTCTATATTTTTGCCATTGTTTGTTAAGAATTGTGTTGTATAACATCATATTCACCTAAAGCTGGATGATCTCAGTTCACACAGTATGATAAATTTATACTTAAAATCTCATGGTATTGACACAGAAAAGTATTCCTTTTCATATTATAAAAACAATATTGTGAGCGCTATTCACTGACGCAGACCATCTGTGAACACCCAAATCCTCTTTCCAAACTTGAGTGGGTGCTCCTCAGAAATAAACATTTGTTCACTCTTTGTAGAGTTTGTCCTCTTGGAGATGGTCTTTGGCATATTAAACTATCAAAATGTGATAACTTAAAATGGTCACTGCATGTTCAGATTCTGGGAGAGTGTTTGTGTGTGTGTGTGTGCGCGCGCACGTGTGCTCATAGGGGCACTCATAATTACTGTCTTAACATCCTGTAATAGACAAAGCACATTTTCATGTTTACAAGTGACTTCATCCTCGAGCTATATGTTTCATATTGCAACTCTGCGGGCACCACAGACACTATCAGATAAATATGAGTTTTCCTCGGAGGGAAAAAACAAGGGTCATAGTCTGGCTAAGAGTTAAGTAAGTGTATTGAGGGTAGGATAGGATGGAGAGTGTGAGAGTCAGAGCTGTCAGTATTGCTCTGCTCAAACTCCACTCTGACTCTAACGCGGACACCCTGGAGTCAAAGTTAAAGCTAGGGTAATTTTGTCATGAGCACATACTGCATTTGATCCAATGAGGCCATTATTTCCTCAGCATGGTGAAATCAGACATCATTAGCGCCAAGTGCTTTTCCTCAGAATGAGGTTCTTTTCATGTGGAATAGCCTCAGGACACGACATTTGTCACATCTGGAAAAGTTAAATGATGGAACCTATATGTTCACCCCCATAGTTTCACTACAACCCATAACATACAGTACCGTAATATTCCCTCTTCTCCTTTGTGTCAAACTAGCATCCAGATATACTCAAATTCTCTTCCTTGATGGTAAAGTTGGCACTTTAACTCCAGGCCACGAACAAAGTTTACTCTCCATGTGTGGTAGTGACCCATCATATGATTTCATAAGCGTACAGAGAGAAAAAATGGCAGCCTACAACTGATTTCTTTGAATTCAGGGAGCTGTGGTTCTCAGGGCCCCTTTAAATGGTGGAAGCATTTATAAATTTGTCTCAGCGTAGATGCTATTTTCAGTCAGTGTCTCTGTATACTGTATTTGTTGAAGGCTGAACAGAGAACTTTACATAAAGCTGCGATCACACAAGGTCATTGTCTTCATTTGTCTTGCAGGAACTCTTTACGGCAGAATGCAAGTTCAAAGAGTCGGTGTTTGAAAACTACTACGTGATCTACTCGTCCATGCTGTACAGACAGCAGGAGTCGGGTAGAGCTTGGTTCCTAGGTCTTAATAAGGAGGGCCAGCCCATGAAGGGGAATCGCGTGAAGAAAACGAAACCAGCTGCTCATTTCCTGCCCAAGCCATTAGAAGGTAACACATGTCCTGTTTTCCTCTGGGTTAGCTCCTGAGTTCATTCTCCGCAACTGACTGTAGGATATACAGTGGATGGATGGTTGAACTAGTTTTTTGGAAATTTCCAAGAAATACAAGTGGGCTGAAAGAAATGAAAGTGTTATTTATGTTGTTAGGTTGAGGTAACTAATGTGGTAAAACTTACTATTGTCAACATACAGAGGGAAACACTGACAAAATAAAAAATACAACTTGGTATTAAGACTTTTGGATCTACTTCTAAGACAGTTGATTATCATGATGTGGTGATGATGATGATGATGATGGTGATAAAGATAATGATGATGATGCTGATGATGATGATTATCCTGTACAAGAAACACACACACAAAATCCACTCACAAACATTTGCGAGTGCTGTGTTCGATCCAGAGAAATGTGAACGTGTCACAGGGAACTCTGTATGCCCTGCTCTGGGGGCCAGTCCACACCAAATGTGTGCATGACTGTGATCTACTTATTTACGATTGCATGTTGAAATATAGCCTGCCATGAAGTGAATTATAGTTACCTCTCCTTGACATGTAATTTGTAATGATCTGTGGATCCACAATTTATAGCTGCAGTTGTAAAAAAGAGATAAGGCATCTGTGCCTGTGTGGCAATGAAGCATTGATAGTTTATAACAGGGACACTGGTCCTGGCCTCTTCCTCTTGCTGAAGTGTGTCCATTATATCAGTGTTTCTCAATCCTACTCCTGGCGGCCCACTGTCCTGCATATCTTCTCTCTAGCCTTGCTCTACCTACCCGACTGAACTCATCAGTGGCACTTTTGATTAGCTGAGCACACCTAATTTAATCAAGCAGCAAGGATAGATAGAAGATACGCAGGACAGTAGGCCGCCAGGAGAGGTTTGAGAAACGCTGCATTATATAAATGCAAAATCAACAACAAATGTATCACAATGTTACATACATCTAGCGCATCTGATGACTTGTGGATTTGGACATTTTGTTATGCTTGACATAATCTTTTATTTTATTTTTGTATTTGGACTGAATCCTTTCTGTGGAGTTTTAAAGATGATATCAATCACAGTGGCATACTTCCAAACTTTTCATGTATTTTTCCTTATTTTAGCCGAAACAGAACGTTCCAAAGCAAATTCTAACTTTTAAAATAAAGTGCTTATTAGGAGGCAATGGCAGAAGCTTTTGTGGAAGTTGTTCCACAACATATCTGATACATTTGCTTAGCAAGTTATATGATTTGTTCTCTCAAATACATAGACAGACTGAAAATATAGACATACTGGTCACAGTGTAGGTGAGGATTACCTTTCTAAGGCCTTGTAGGTGAGGATTACCTTTCTAAGGCCTTAGTAAAGCATTTAAAATGCTGACATAACACTCTGACTTAATTAGAGCATTCTGGTGCATGGCTTCATGCTAATATGAGTAGAGTGATACTCTTAATTTTTATATAATACATTTTATAACACATTATAAAATACATAATGCATAAACACGTAATACATAAGAGTAATATAAAATACATTTTATAATACATACAGCATCATTATCACTGAAATCATGTCTACCTAAAGTAGCAATATCATGCTCACGAAGGCATTATCTATGCTTTATGAAGGCCCTATGAAGTTACCTACAATGTAAAGTGTGAGTAAAATATTAATGTTTGATTAATAGCATTTACAATTCATTATACCTCAACATATATTACTGCTAAGGCAGTGAGGATGACAGCCAGTCAACCACAGCCAGTCTAGCCCTGGCACCCAGAAAAAAGGGGCCAGTTAATTATCTACCTTTTCATGTAGCAATTATCACCTGTCAAGGAATGGCACGGCTGCAGGTACGTCAAGCGCATGTCTTCGTGGGAAACCGCTGGGGTGTGAGGTTAGGAGCAGAAGCCCATTCAGCACCACTGTGCAGGGAGATGCAGAGTGAGACCGGGGGGAGACTCCACATGCTCCTGTGCTAATCAACCCTTCCGCCCTGTTATTTCCCTCTGTCTCCCACCTGCAGTTGCCATGTACAGAGAGCCGTCGTTGCATGATATTGGGGAAACCGTTCCGAAGGCCGGAATACCTCCCAGTAAAAGCACAAGCGAGCCAGTGGTGATGAATGGGGGGAAGCCGGTCAGCAAGCCCGCTAAGACCACATAGCCAGACCCCCCCTCCTGGAGCCCTGCTGACACCACTGAGGAGCTCGCTCCCGGCCCAGACTCAGACTGTCTCTCTCTCTCTCTGTCTCTCGTCCGTGGATCAGGCTCGGGCAACTCGTCCCTCCTCGCCCTCTTTTTCAGCTGTCTCGTTGCTAGTGGATCTCAGCAACAAAACCCAACGAGGAGGAGGAGACAAGTGGATAACCAGCTAGACTCTGACCATGGAATGCCCTACCAGATATGGAATGCCTTTTTAATATCTTCTGTAACTGTGACAATCCATGAGAATGATGTATTTCACAGCCACACGCGGTACCTTGCCTGTTGATGGTTACCCATAACTCCCTGTTTTCAGCCCTAGTACAGCAGAGTCCATATAATTCAGATCTCTTTTCTATAAAGCAGTGCACCAGCTATGTTCTGGGTAGATGCTGTTCATATACACTAAAATGGACTGTCATCTTGTATTTTTTACAAGTATTTCTCCTCCTTCTCCTCTTTCTATCTCTTTTTTCTCAATTTCTCTCTCTTTCTCTTTGTCATATACTTTAGAAATCTTTTGCAGGGGCTGTGTATGATTTTGTAATCCTAACACACATACACACACATACTCAACCGCACAAACCAACATCGATACAGCAGTGGAAGTAAGAAGCTAGAGGTGGCTTGGTTCCAGGGAAGCATTCAGGAAGACCCCGGGGGGGGGGGGGGGGGGGGGGAGTTCTTTAGAGAGAACACTTTAGATCAACAACATGTAAAAGGGAAATAGAGTCAGTGTCTCAGGCTCAATGTAGTTTTTACTCCCTGTAAACAACACGCGCTGAAAGCTGGCAAACTGCTTCCAAACAGATCAGATCTTGGGAAGCGCAGAGGAAGCCTCAGCGCAGTGTCCAGACCTCCAAGCGCTGAGCTCTTCATAGGGGGCACGTACATACCACGTTCTGATGATGCATAAGTGGTGATGTCTGCCTCTCCCAGCCAATAGCAGAGCTGAATTCTATTTTTTCTCTCATTCGATCTTAGAGCCAGGGCTCTAGGAGTATCTTTGGGCCTTGTAGGCCTCTGGGTTTTAGGCCCAGTCCTCACACACTGACTCCTCTGGACAGCGCCCCGTGCTTGCGGCGTACAAGAAGCTCACGCCAGCGGCAGCCATTTACAAAAACGTCTACTTTAGCCGGCGCCGGAAATGGCCGAATGTTAAGTAGATGCCATTACTGTTGGCTGTATCCCTGTTCTGTTCAGCAAAGCATGGGCAAGGTTAGTGTTGTGTTTCTCTCCTGCAGCCGCAGATGCGGGAGTTAGCTTATGTCATAATGTTTTCACTGTATACAAGAAAAAAAGAGAACTCTTTTTAAAGACTAGATATTATGAAATATATGAGAGGATTTCCTTCCTAGCTCAGCATGCAGAGTCCAGTACAGTCCATATTGGCCTTCCATGTGCCTGTGCAAACCTCTAACCCAGCATGCAAAAACATGTACCCAGTCACTGCTGGGTTAAAGGTGCCTCGTCATCCGTCCACATCCAGTAAGAGCTTAGTAGCATATTCAAAAGGACAAACAAACTTGATATTTTTCTTTTCTCCACTCTGCTTAGAGAGATCGATCTTTAAATTACCAAAGTGTTTGATGTCTTTGATTTTAAATGAGTAAAGAGAGTAATAATGCAGACAGCAACAAACAAAGGCTATTAAATGCATCTTACTTTGTTTGAGTTCACTGTGACTACAGTACTTTCTTCTTTTTCTTTACATTCTAACAAAAGGAAAGTTCACCATGTGGATTTGCTCATTTCTGAGAGTCTAACTGATGCTGTTCAGACTTTTCAGTCCTTTGAAAAGGGTAGGTGTATCTAATAGATTTCTGTAGCTACACACATGCATGCTTTTGTCTAGAGGACCATAGTATGTACACGTTTGAAAAGACTATTCTTCTGTGACCATATGTTTGGTTTGGAATTGAATTGGCATGTTACTGTAAAAGGTAAGCTCATCTCCACTCTGATTTCATTGTATTTTTTAGTTCTCAAGCATCTGACAACAATTGTTTATCACAAGTTTTTCAAGGATTATCTGAATCAATCAACAGATTTGATATAAAAAGTGGTCTTGCTTTAACAATTTTCATAATAGTTTTAATAAATAAGTTAGAATGATATGATTTAGATTGAAGCTCTGCTGCTGAATGACAAGTATATTAAGAAATTAATTTGAATTTTTATCATTTATAAAATGTATCAGAAATATGAACTAGTTTCTTATTAGGAGACATTGAAGCACATTTGCTAGAGTTAAATATATGTCTGTATAAAGGTATGTATAATGCTACTATACACAACTATACACAAGACAAGTTTTAATTCTATTTAGGGCTGGTGTCCCATGTCCACATGAAACAAATAATCATTCTCAACAGTGAACTCTACATGCTGGGCTATACTTGCCCTGCAGACCAGTTGACTGGTTTATTGAAGGCTGAATTTATTTTTGTATATGACTGCTGTGTAAATGTACATCTCTATTCTATCTCTGTATTATTATTGTTATTATTATTACTATTAGTTTGATACAGGCTGTCTGTTATGATGTTTATTCCAATGAATGGTTGCCTTTGAACACTTTAGGTTACTTTCCTTTCCTAACATGTCAAAGCATTACAGTGTATGAGGGTCTGCGTTATTTGTTTTAATTTCAAGGTTTAATTTGTCTTTTGTCAAACCTGTTGCATGGGAGGAGGATGGCATTAAAGAACTGCATGTGGTAGGCTATGTGTATCAAGAACTGTCAGTATGTATTGCTAACTTTACATACATATATGCAAAGAGTTTGTCTGCACTGTACAGTTTGTGTTTATTTGTTGTATACACAGATACAACTTATTGAATAAAATATTTATATAAAGGCGTACTGTAATGTCAGTAACAAACTCAACGCAATACAATGTGCAGTATATTATTGCACTCGCCATTTGAGAGGTCAAGTGAGCAGAGAGTTTGCCTAGTACTAAAAAGCATGAAAAAGGCCAAAGTAGGGTTTTGAGCTCTCAATTCATTTCTTAATTTCCTTCTTCTAGTCAGTCTTCCTTTTAGGGTGGATTGAATAAATCTTGCAGCAGCACAACATTTATCCATTTCTCCCCAAAAAGAAGACTGAATTCTTTTTTTATTATTATCTCCACTTCTGACTACAATAAAATTGTGGTCAACCAGATACTCAAAATGTTTGATATTATCGCTGCTGGTCAGAGTGCTCTCACAGTGACAAACGATAATGAATAGGAATAATTACAATGGTTTAATGAAACATATAAGATCATAAATTGGTAATATGCCCTCCAGCGCTCTTTTAACATTTTATAATCAATTACAGTGCAAGATGAGTAGTGTTTGGACCATTTCCATGAGACGTATATGCTCTGCGGCATCTTTTTATTTTTTATTGTTATTTAAAAAATAACAGAATGGCTAATATTACACCTGACATGATTGCAGTGTATGATTTTCATCAGTTTTCATAAAGCACTTTCGATAGAAATGATGGCTGGCCAAAATGTTCATACTGAAACACACCACATCAAACAAAAAAAAATCAATTTTTTCTTCCCATCATTTGAATTCTGTCCATGTACCTGCATATTTATATATGAAGCTTTCCAGAATATGTAATCATTCCTGTATAAATGATTTTCTTACATATAGTTGTATTGGAAACATATTAAAGGGTTACAAGGTACTGTGTCTACAAAGAAAAAAAAGATGCTTTTGCTTCCACAGTTGTTTTACTTGCATACAACAATATAGTTTTAATAAAGATAATTTGTAACCAGTGAAATGAATGCTGTTATACAGGTGAAATGCAGAAATCTGAATGAAGAATTATATCCATGTTTTGAGTGCTTCTCTTTTCTCGTTGTTTCTTATTACCTTGTGTGTTCTTTTGTGTGTGAGCAGTTATTTAAAAGACACCTACTGTATTATACTGTTTTATGAGAAAACAGTGCGAGGGTAGTATGCCTAATTACTGATGCCCAGTATGAAACAATGATAAATAAGGCATTGACTTATGGGTTTTACCTGGGGTTCATTTCCATTTATTCGATACTTTTTTGAGGATTCTCAAATCTATTTCAGTCATAGATGTTCATGATAAATTGGGATAAAGCGGGTAGGTAAACTGCTGCTTATTTCTCAGGGTACAGCCCCTGGGGTCCTCCAGGAAAAGGCTTGCAAGCGTTGTTTTACCTTACTCCTCCAGCCCTGACTTTCGTCACTGGCGTTTCCAGCCAAGCCTTCCCAGCAGCCACCGCTGCCAAGGTTGCTCATGGCATTCCCTGCAGTCAGAGGAGAGAGGAGGAGAGGTGGGCCAAGATTGCAGTTAACTGAGGAGAGGCGGTGCACTTCCTGCCCCAGCCCGCCACCATTTGCAGTGCGCACACATCTCACCGACCCAACCCCTCTGATCGAACACTGTGGGCGGATCAGTCTTTTGTTTCTGTCCTTTTGTTTAATGGCCAAATCTACATTCCTGGTCATGTTTGCGCTGCTAATTGATTAATGTCTGAGAATAGATATTTAACCAGGGCCTCCTTTTGTAAAATGTATCATACCAAAGAATGACATTTTCCTGATGGGAAGTGTTCTCTCTCTCTGATAGTCTTATCGGAGGAGGTAAGACCCTCCCTTAAGTATTCGGGTATAAACAGAAACTGCTTACACAGCAGTACTGTACAGCATTGCAGTGTAGTATTCCCAGACCATTTAAAAACAATAATACTGAATATGAAGATAATAAAGACTACTAGGACCTCTCTGTCTATGTTTTTATCAGATGCGGGCAAAATTAGTTCCATTTAGCACTGCAGGGAAAATTTTTGAAAATTGGACAATATTCTTGTTTTTCTCATACAGACTGACAATTTGCTGGAGCTAATGTGATGGCATCATAGGCGTCATTTATGCTGGGGACGCTGGGGGACATGTCCCCACCACTTTTTGTCGTGGCCCATTTTGTCCCCACCACTTTAAAAAGGTGTGAGCACATCAAACCCATCGTTGTCCCCAGCACTTTTCAAAACAAACTGACGCCCATGGATGGCATATAGGACTGTGCACTCAATACGACCTTGGCACAGTTTGAGTGGAATCACCAGGTTTACTGCCGTATTGCAGTGACTAGGGCCAGGGTTAAGCAGTACGGGTCACTTCAAAATTGGGAATGCAGTGAAAATCAGAAACACCTATTTTAATAAAGAGGGAAAAAAACAGAGCATGAACATGTGCTGGTAACAAATACATCTGCATTAATACCAGTTCCTGTGCTTCTGTTGGCTCCCTTCTGTCACATTTATCCTGCAATATACACTGAATCATTCTCTTCTCCAACAGCACTGCTGTAGTACTGTCAGAATTCCAACAAATGCAAAAATATCCTTGTACAGTTACAATGTACATCAAACTGCAGTGACCAAAAAATATAACTGTTAGAAAGTTAAGTTGATCATCTAAGGCCCCCCTCCAATATGTTATCACAAACCTTCAGTTTAGCAATGCCTCTACTAGAGCGATATCTCCCATAGAAATAAGGCCAGGAACTATGTGATCCTCATAATCTTCAATGGTCCATAACATTGGCTCAGCCCATAAGTATGTTCTTTGAGCCTCAGGGAAGCAGATGATGTGAATTTTGCCACAATAGAAACTTGGAAAAAAAACACTTATTTTCAGGGGCCTGCAATATAAAGTGTGCTGATGCTGCTAATGATGGCTCAAAGTACAGAATCCTTTGAGAGAGTGCTTTCAAGTAATGATGAATTTTCCATCTTTTACCATCATAACAATCTTAAAAGCATCTTTGCATCAAATAGTGGGTATAAAAAACATAGCAGTGATAATAAAATAAACCATTATGAAGTGCTGATGGAAGTAGCTTCGTGAAAAGGGGTGTGTTGAATTAAAATATTGCACAACATATTGAAATATGTATACTTGGAAGTAATGCACATAAACCTTTGGAGACATATACGCACATAAATTAGGGAAGATCTGTTCATTAAGCTCGGACGTGATTTGTGGATTGTTCTGCCTCCTGTATGAAACAAGCTCACAGCTAGTTTCCTATTTGTCAGAGGGCTGCTTACCTGACAAGTTTGCCAGCACCAACCCAGGCAGGTCCTGATATTTTTCTGAAGGGTCATGGACTGAGATCTCCCCATTATTTAAACACCAGCCTTCCTGAATGAAGTACACAGAAGGTGCGGCTCTTTCCATACAGTAATGAACCATGTACAAGGATGTCTCCTTAACAGTGAAGGTTAGTTGCTTCTGTCAGGTAAAGACTAACCAAAAATTCCTCAGAAATGCTAGTACTTCAGTAAGAATTTCAGCCACATCATAGTGTTTGCTGGACAGATATAAGACTTGGGATGCTGGGGTGCCTGAAGCAGCGTATAATTGCCCTTCTCTCTCCCATGCTACAAGCTGTCATGTTGTAGAGCCTGTTGCTTATCCTCTGTTCTTCAGATGTGGGGAGCACTCCACAGGCAGTGATTGGCTCAGAACCATGCATTAACCTACGGTTATTAGAGCGCAAACCTGACACCCTCCTTAATTCTACAGGACAAATTTAAAAGCAGTTTTGGTGAGGGTTAACTCATCCATGCTCTTGTCATGGATTCTACCTTGAACAGCAGTTGGCTGATTTGGATTCCAGAACACTGTTGAGAAACCATGGCTTTGTCATTGCTGTCCTCACCTTCTGAGTCAGACAGGACAAGGTGCATCTGATCCCCCTCAAGAACCAATGAATGCTCAGCATTGTTTTACGACACCACAAAAGAAGAAAGCAATCGAAACTCCCACCACAGAAGAAGAAATTATCAAAACTCACACCATAGAAGAAGAAAGCTGTCAACATTCCCACCATAGAAGAAGGCCATTCCTTCTGGTTTCAGTCATAAATCCAGTATTGTTTAAATGACATTTTTTTCAAAATGGCTTTGTGTTGCAAATTGACACCACGGTGAATGCGAGAGGGTGGTCTTGGACTGCATGACTGTATTAAATGACGGAAGCATACGATATGCCAGCGCTTGTTTTAATAGTGCAACATAATAGGAAGTTGACAACGTTTTCTCCCCTGTCAGTTCTCGGAGGACCAACTTGCCTTGATATTTATTGTTTTTTTTTCATATTTACAGATCGCTTTCAATTTCAAAAAAAGGGGGGGGGGGGGTGATAGATAAGCACTTTGGGAATTTGAATCCACCATTATCTCACTTTTCATGAAAAATGGTTTTTTGACCGTTTTTGTGGTCTCTTGTAAAGTTGACGCGGCCGCGATGTGGAAGGTTTACTCGCGTCGGGTCACATATTACAAACAAGGAAGAGGCTCAAATGCCAAGGTTCATTTAAGAATGTTCCTACTTCACTCATCTAACTGTCAAACATCCCATAGTTTCACTGCTCAAATAGAATCTTTGATGCGTGAAATTAACTACCAGTCATCCCTATTACATTTAATTTTCTTCATCACTCATCAATTGCACAGGTAATGAGAATTGCTTGCTTGACTCCATGTAGCTCCTGGATGCAAGAGTGTTTATTTTTCAGTTTTGACTGTCATATTTGTATCACTAAATAAAAAAAAAGTTCTGTGCAACACTGTGTAAAGGTAAATATTGATACTTTATTTTTTATGTACTGAGAGTCTTTGCCCTGTTACAGAGGTATGCCCTTACATAATACAGCAGTTAAAATATTTTTTTTTTATAAGTACATAAAAATTGTATTCACCAATTATAGTTATGTCATTGGCCTATCAGAAGCCATCAGTGCATAAGTTCAACCAATGTGGTTCCCCAATGGTTCTATATTACCTCCTAAGAGATGCATCTAACCCAACACTTCATGTATAAAAACCTCCCTGTCATACATCTCATTAATATTTAGGTTGTTCATGACAGTGGTAGAATATATCATTCAACTTTGCTGTGATGTGTCAGATATCTCAACAGTGATGCAACCTTGTCATTTCACTGGTTCAGCAAATGTTCAGTCAATCAGCAGTGAATGCAGCATAACAGCAGCCTAAAGATTTGCTGTCGTTCACAGCTCGTTCCAGAGGAACTGTTTTGCGATTCTCTGTATAGACTCCACAGACTCCGATCAAAAACATAGTTGATATGTGAGGCTCTCATGGGAGGAAAGAAATGCAAGTGCCAGGTACATATTTCTGTGAATCTGTCAGGATGTGTCAAGCAGATGACTTTTCCCTCTGCTTTTCTCTCTGCGCACTGTGGCAGAGCAAATGTGGACAGAGACAAAAAGTCAAAAACAGATGCGCTCAAAGTACTGCATCCGATGGATCTCGGAGCTGTGGGCATAATGAATTCGCATCACTTAAACAGCATGTTATGGAATGGAAATAGCACGCTGAAATCCCTAATTGCTGTGGGCAGCATTGTGATAATTCCCTACCTCTCTTAAAGAGAGCTCAAAGGAGGTCTTTCTCTGCAGTTTGCTCACGTTGCATCTGAGAGAAAACTTCCTGGACTGTCTTTCATAGCAATCTCTGTGACGGTGGGAAAAGAAACTAAAGACAGAAAGGGTATTTTTCTACAAGTTGTTCATTTTGGATGGAGAATGCCAACATTGGCATTGATGCAGGCAGACCTACTTGCCCAAACACCTTAACTATACCACTGTAACAGAAGAAATAACAGCCTTAAATAAAGGCATGGTATACAGAAATCCCTAGGGAATCATACCTCAGACTGTGGTTAACTCTGAACTCCTGTTTGAAACCCCCTAAGTAAAAGGCAATGAATGTCCATTGTAATTTAAATTATGAGCTGGCTAATACCATCTATTGATTCCCCCTCCTTTCTGTAATGCATTTAATCTTGTTCTGTAGCTTTAGCGGGGGGGGGGGGGGGGGGGGGGTAAATAAATGTTTACAGTGTAGGAACAATGATGTTTTTTTAAGTCTTTAAGTAAGGTAAACCAATACACTGGTCTTGGAGGTTATTAATCTTAAACCTATTTAACGAGGGCTGCAGGACACATAGAAGCTGGTTATAGTAAATTTATTATACAAACGGGGTAAAACATTCCCTTAGCAAAGTGCTGGCTGCTGACTAACTTAAAATGCAGTTTGTTTATTTTCTTCAGGCCCTAATCCATATATAGTCCTTCATATAGCGTGGAAGCTATGTTCATTTATTGTAACTGTCATGTAATGTGCTGTATCACTTTGACATGGAGTCAGCTTATGTTTTGCACATTTTTGTGCTTTATTAAAAGTTTACATTGCCAGTCAAAAAGCCTAAATGTGCTCTTTTTAGGCAGGTTTAAGCCAAATGAAGGGAGAAAATGGTTAAAACTAGAACTAAGATGTGTTTAACAAGCAAAAAACACAAAACAAAACATAAATACCCCAAGGCATAAAACCACAATCTCACCAGTTCTGTCCGTTTTGGCTTCCTTTTGTTTTTGCTCCACACAACCCACCTTTTAGCATGTGTTGGGCATGGCGTCTGAATTAACCAATTTACCAATAACCAAATGCCCTCCCAGCTAGACACACAAATTCTCATGCTCGACTATTTCAAGGTGAACATTATGACAGAGCTTCTTATTATGAGGTTTGTAAATGAAAATGCACAGGGCCTTTACACAACACATTCATGGATAAAAGGAACAGGAACAGCAAGGAATAAAAAGGAAGGAATAAAGTGTCCATGCTGTGTCCATAGTGTCGATGGCATCATTACAGTGACATTAAAACTGAAACATAAACAGAAACAGTACAGACCATGTGAAATTCTATTGGGGTTCCTGGGAGGATTACACTAAAGAAAACAAGCAAAGCTGTCTGAAAACAAAAAAAAAACCAAAACATGAATGTGAAAGGAGAACTGAGAACACTCAAACTAAAATGGGAAACCACTGATTCACTTTGTCCGATGCCTTTGTCATTATTTATTTTTATTTTTGTTCAGCATTTCATGTTGTCATCTTAATGAACAGCTTGGTGTTGTAAGTTTGCTTATAGAGTAGCTAGCATGGCGGGAAAGCTATGCTGCAAGGTGCGATCAGACTAATGTAAAAAACAAAAAGTATGTTTTCATGAAAACATGTTATTGTAGGTTTTCTGTTGTTTGCAAACCAACTTACTGACTGGTTAGCTGATTAGATGATTAGATTTACCTCTAAATATATTTTCAGGTGAAGAACTTGGATTTATGATCTTTATAATGTTATATTTACCTTGAGGCATGAACAGGAATTGAAATAGGTCATTAGGATGAGATTCTTGATGAGGATGAAATTCCTAACTGGGTAATTTTGTAGGGATTGTCTGAACAATGGAATGTTGGAATGTTGGTTTGTGAAGACTGGACTGCAGCCTCTTACAGAAGCAGCAAGAGGAATGGCACATTCACCAGAGTGCAAAGGGAACTTTCAACAAATGGTGCGAGCAGATGATCGCTCAAAACAAACTCTCTTAATGACCCTCGCTTCCACCGGCGCACCTTCACGATTAGGCTTCATTAAATTTTCATTCCAGCGTGACGTTTGCCCTTTCGCTTCCAAACGGTAAGTGGATTTGTGGGGCTGTCCTGGGAGTTGGCGCAATCGGTGGTAGGGAGAGGGAGAGGTCAGGCGGCGATCGCTTCCTGAATCAGCAGCAGGGTGAGTGATGGCTCCACAGCTGCTTGTGTCAGGGCAGTGCGACCTATTATAGTTGGGTGAAAGCTGCATGCGTGCCACACATGTATTTAAACACCGTCCGTGGGACAACTATGCTGGCAGAGCCGCTGCCACATTCACCTTTGTCAGACATGTATGGCATTGTTAGTTTGCAGCATGGCACAGCCTGCCAAACAAGGACCTTGAGCAAAATAGACAGGTGCAAAGGGCACCCTTTGTTGCCACATACTAGAATTGGTCGTTGGTCAGCTTGGAAACAGGCAGTAGCGAAATGACACTTTAAAAACTCAGATTCAAGTGGCACCAGGATGTGTTTACTGCTTTGGAAGGGCAATGATAACAGTAGAGACATGGGGGGGGGGGGGGGGGGGGGGGCAATAATGGAACCATATTTAGCTTTCTCCTGGACCTGTGAGTGAAAGTCATGTTAACTGTGATTAGAGCCATCTGCCCTCGGGCCCTGACCAGGACTGTATTAGCACCTGCCACATCTGTTTCTGCAGTCCTGTGAGATATGGCTTTCTGAAGGCAATGTTTGTTTCTGTGCAAATTGCCCCCAGAGTCAGAGGTGTGATCTGATATGGCCATAGCAACTGTTTCCACAGTATGAAGTGACTGGACAGCACTGTGCAGCTGCCTCTAAGATTTTCCTGTTCAAATTAAACTGCAGCCCCCAGCCAAAGAGCAAACAACAATAAAGGCAGCACAAAGGTATATTTAGTGCTTATAAGGAGTAAGCACAGTAGACGCTCTATTGAATGGCTTTGTTCAAAAAAAAAAAAAACAATTTTTCACTTCTCTGTCTTACAATGTGACAAATGATGAAAAGTATTGGGAATTTGAAGTAAAATTGCACTTAAAATGAAACACTGCAACTATCCAGTTATGTATGTTGAATGTGAATCATTCTCAAATACATATAATATAAAATATAATATATAAATTCCAGATTCAGATGTTAAATTTGGAGAAGTCCTAGATATCTTAGGAATTCAATTGTATCTATGTTATTAATCACATTCATGGTTCTTTTCTCCCTGAGCACTGTTAATCCATAATGCACATACACTGAAGGGCAGCATGAATAACTAAATCTCAGGCTTTTGCTAATTCCATGGCTGCATTGATTGACTCTGGCTCTTCCCTGTAGGTCTCTAGGGAATTGTGAATGATAACACCCTCTTCTGAAATGCTCTCTTTATTCCCAGCAAAGTCTTTGGACCAGATGAATCTCGGTAAAAAAGCGCTGACTTTCACTGGAGGCACGTAGGTGCTGTCATGTTGGAGGGCTCCCCTCGTTAGGAAAGGTTTGTTATCTTTTTAAATTATCCAGATTTATTGCTTTCTTGAGGTAATCGATATGGAGCACTGCAGCGGGCAGAAGTGGTCGCAGTGACATTTGCATTCGTCACTTGGCTGCCAGTGGTGAAAAAAAATTGAATTGCACACTCTGAGAGCTGTCAATCAAAAAAGCATGGTCTGGTTCAGACTGAGGGCCAGCTGTTAGTTCCCCCCTCACTCAGGGGCCCAGCCTTCATCTTGGTCAACATGTAATCTTCCTCAGTGTGGAAAAGGAGACCTGCCCCAAAAGGCAAATCCACCTTAGCTACCTCTTAAGGCAGCATCAGCACATGCAGTTGCTGCAGATTGGCTACAGACTGGGGAGGCAGAGAGCCTGCCTGTTAGTAATATGTGTCCTGGACCTGTTTGTGCTTGCTTTCCATCATTATCCAGGACTGCAGTTTAAATAACGATTGTTCATTAGCAGATGATTCCTTTTTACTTGTTTGCATCTCTGAAAGCATTACCTGTACCTGCTTTTTTATCGTTTTAAATGTAATGGCAAAACAAGTTCTTGCAGGATACAAGATCACTCATTGTTTGTGAGTCTGCATATCCTTCTTGTTTAGTTAAAATTACCTGTATAAATACATCAGATGCTTTCATCCTAGCAAGGTGAGTATTATGTCATGTATGTCCGTGTCAAACCACAGCGTACCATGCTGTATGAGGGCTTTCTAAAGGCTAATGTGAGAGATGACGCTCTCCAGGTCCAACACGCAAAATCTTTTCATGAAATGGCCAGTATCCAACAGAGCATATCATGCCTTCAATACCATCACATGCTTTTACTGTGGACGTGACCTGACATCTGACACACAGACACCACCAACTATTACTTTTGGAACACTGTGCTCGGACGCACATGAGGTAGTGAACTGAAATTCTCTCTGACACCCCCCCCCCACCCCGCCCCCTTTTATTAGCTACTTAATCCTCTGCATATTCTGGCTCAAATCTACAGGGTTGGATTTCACCCTCCAATAAATTCTGTTTGAAGAGATTGTCTTCATTGACTCTTGTGCCATTGAAAGCACAGAGGCACTTTGTCGATTAGTTTTGTAGTCCAAAAACGTTCAGGACATTTCCAAGATAAAAGTTGATTCTAAAGAAAAGCTCGCCCTTGCTTGGACTTTGTGGGTGGAAACTGGAGGCAATGGCATGTGATCTGTCTGTGGGTTTAAAATGAAAAAAAGATTAAATAAATATAACTGGATAATCTGTTCAATCCCTAACCCGAAATCAGTTGTACAAGCTTTGAGGGCTCAGATTTTGAGGCCCTCAAGAATAAAGATGTGCTAGAGAGTCAAAACTCAAGCATCTGCTCACTTCTCACTTGGTGCAGCAGGAAAATGACACAGTATGACACTCTGTGAGTAGATCTGGAAAACTAATGGAAGAGTTCAAGGCTACATGACCTGCGTGACAATAGAGTTCTTTTGAGTTGCAGCGACCTTTTCTGAGTGTGTCATGTACAAAGGTAGTGTGCTGCCAGAGCAGATGTGAAAAAATCACCTGCTGCTGAGTGATCCTGATGCAAACTGGTAAACTTGTTGATCAGGGAAAAAACTGTTTAAAGGTAAGCTATGTGCCTCCCCTGCTATTTGCACAACTGGCCTAATAAAATCATTCAACTCACCTATCAATCCACCAGTTGGGCTTTGAATACACAAAAGGAGATTTGTGAACACTCAGAAGACATGCATGACAATATACTGTTGTAACCAGAGGGTTGCAGTTGAGATGATTTTAAATAAACTCAGCAAGCAGACGGATCCACTACAGTCAGTGGCGGCGCTCTCTGTAGTCTTGCTGGAAGCGTGATTAGTCGTGCGGGCAATTGAAGCGGATTGTTCATGCAGCAAGCTCGCCGTGCCTCTTGTCAGAAAGGCATGCCCTGTGGTTTCAGAGCTGGGGGTTTGAATTCGGGATCCTTGCTGGGACCGCACTGCTTGTATCTGTCCCCCAGATGAACTCTCCTCTCCCCCTGGTGGGCGGCTGGTTCCCGATGACACTTGCGGTGCCCTGAAACACACGCCACTGTCAGCACAAATGTTGGACACAATTAATCTAAATTGTGCACCTCCACTATCCCTTGCCATCTGTTTCTCTCAGATACATAACTGTTGGGTACATTTAGTGCATACATCTTATCGCTAGTTATAACTGAAGGGAGAGATGACACAACACGGAACAATGGAGAGCTGAAATGTGTTTACATACAGTAATTAAGGTATTTTGATTGTTCTTCATGTGGCCCTATAACAGTAATTAATAGCAATAGACTTTTTATTTGCCAATCAGGGTCAAAATGTAAGGTTCACTCACCAATCACCAAACATTCTTCTATACAATGTTGCCATGTCCCTGAGCAAGTGTAGCCCTTAAAGTCAGAGTAGATTCGGATTGGAAGGTTATAGGTTTTTAAAACTAATAAGTCTGTTTCATTCCAAGCAATGGTAAATTTTAGTAAATTACATTTGAAAAAGAAGTAAAATACAATAATATGGCTTCAATACCCAGCCATCTGAACATAAAACACTTATAAACTTGTGAGCTCCACAGGTCAGGGGCTTGATTTATGGTAGAACATCAGCAGTCAGCCATCTTTGAAAACCAATCAATATTACAATATTAGTGCATACCATGGAGTTACTTGGTTAAGTTAAATGAGTTTTTAATAGGTTTTCATCTCAGTACTTCAATGTAGTCATTTTTAATTCCATTTTTTATTTCATAAATTTAATTGAACATTGGCACCAGGATACTTTTTCAAAAATAATCAACACCCTCCCCCTCCATCCCCCATCCCCCGCCTCTCCTGCAGGGCTCCTTTTTGGAGTACACTGATAATTAATAGCAGGCGCCCGTTCACACATTACTGGGTAAACAGGCCAAATCTCCACTGAAGTACTGACATTGAAAATTAATTTTGTGGAAAATGTCCGCTGCATAATAGCACCACTCATAAAAAGCATTAGCTATATGCAGCTGCACATTTTAAATGGCTGCACGGTTAATTGCTGGGATATCGGGCCATTTGCGATCATCTGAGACATCGGCCGCCTCTGTGTTTCAAGCTGTCACGCGGTCGCGACGACCGATACGGCGGCTGGAGACGAGGAGGAAACGGGCTACGCCCTACCCCGTCTGGCAAGCACGTCAGATGGCCGTGCAGACAACAGCTGTCTGCTTGGTCCGGTTGCCACGGCAACCGGTGATGTCACGACACGCGCGCCATATCGATTAACTTTCACCTCGTCACGACTCGTCCTGAAGGGGAACGCTACTTAGCAGCTGTGTCATTCCCATCGATTTTGCCTCAACTTTGATCCGTCCCAAAATAGTGGTGTCTTTAATAAAACATGCAGGACCAAACGTGTGAGAGCCCACCAGACATAAACACTCACAACATAAAGAGTTTCCTGTGAAGGACAGAGCCAAAACTGTGATTCCTCTACTTCCTGCTAAACATAGCAAAAGACTGACTAGACGCTGGTCCTGTGAGTGAGAGAACATGTGTTTTCAGCTCTGTGTTAAACAAAATCATTTTCACAATTCTGGTTTCAGAATCTTCATAGTTTATAGTTCATAGTTGCATGTTTTTGCCTTGTGTTTGTGTTTGAATGTGTTACTTCAATATTCTGTCTTTCATTTATATTTCTGGAATAAACTCTGCTTTTACATGTTTTACAAGCTGCATATTTGTATTGACTTGTTTTATGTCTAATGTGGTTTTATCAAAAAAAAAAAAAAAAAAACCCACAAACACATTCACATCATTTAACTTTTTAAAAATGTCCCTACATAGCTGCAGTAACTTATGGAAGAAAACACTTTGCAGTGCCCTGATGTCATGTTATGGTAAATACAAGTGGGAAAGAAATGTTGAAGTAACACTCTAAATTGGTAATAAAAGTGAGAAACTCTGAGAAGAAATTGCTGCCCAGGTTTACAAGTTTGTGATGTATCACCACCTGTCGGAAAAAGAATCTTAATAGTTTCCATCCCAACATTTATTTTCCATAAAACTGTAATGTGAGACACTGTTGGTAGTCTGTACACTAGTAAGACATATGTCCGTATACTTTTTAAGCATCTGATCTTAATCTTCAATTATTAATCCGTTCATGCGCGTTCTCTCAACAGCTGTTAGCAAACACATACTACAACTTCTGTGATATTTCTGACATCAAAGCATTTGAACAAGACCACGTTGTATTTGCAAGTTGACTACTCACAGATATGAGTTTCCAAGGTGCACTTTACATTACATTTCACTACATTTATTCATTAATGAGTGTGGCATGACACTATTCAAGCCATACCACCAGTTAACTTAAGGTGCCTGACTAGACAGCCTAGAACCTAAGGGAAGCCAAGTACACACACTACCATACATCAGACACTAGATCACAGAATCCAAAAGACATTGTGATACTACACGTAAAGTAAACAGCAAGTAATACAAGTAATACAAGTAACAGGTGTTAGGGGGGAGGACTAAAGTGGAACTGAGATGCAATCTGAAGAGGTGGGTCTTCAGTCTGCATCAGAAGATGGTCAGTGAGTCTGCTGTTCTGAACCCCGTGGGAAGTTCATTCCACAACTGAGGGACCAGTACAAACAAGCTTTGTGCTTTGCTTGGTGACTTTGCTGTCTGTAGGGTCCTGGACAGCATGCCAAAGCTGAGAACACAGGCTGATGACCACATATACAGTACTTTCCAAAACATGAACAAAGCCTTCACATACATTCAGAAATACTGATATGGTTTCACAATGGAGCAGAGGCTGTTGTACCGATTCTATTAGGCGCCTGTATTTACTGACAGCACACTGTAGCCCTGGGTCTTTCCTCTGAACGCTACAGCCCAGGGTCTTTCATGAAGCGAACACATTTTGATCACACAGTTGTACAGGAGCTTCTCAAGCTGCGAAATGCCTTTAAAGTATAAACGTATAAAAATATAAACTCCCTTCTCAGTTTACTACATTTCCTTCATGCATTACCAAGGCAGCTGAGCGTGGTGTCACGTTCTACATCAGTGGAGAAGGCGCTATGTAGCGGAGTGCGATGTTAATGAATACAGGTCCCCGCTGAAAAGGAAGCGCACGCCTCCCTCTTCCTGGCCTGCGAGAAGCTGTTGTGTACAGTTTTGACAAGTCAGTGTCACTGCTGTTTCACAAACTGTAAGCTGAGAGGAAATCTGACTTGTAAATGCCGTCTCGGCTCAGGTTGCGGAGAGAGCGCTGCTCTCTTTGACAGCGAGTGACAGCAGCGCTCGCCACGCAGGAATGGCGGCTCCTGAGTGTCTCTGTTCGCATGCCGGTGCGTTTGCATGATGCATGAACGGGCTGAGAGGCACAAGCAGAGGCAGATGCGAAAGGAGGAATCCAGACGCGAGGAGAATCCCGCTTCTTTCTGCATGTGTCAGAGTGTCTACCTTGTTAAAGTGACACCAGATAAAGGCCCAGTACAAGAAGGATCAAATATACCAGCTATTGAATCAAATGCTAATCAACAAAACGTTGTCTTGGTTAAGCCTTTTTTGGCATTCTGCTTGTGACTGGCTGGTTATGCCGTTAAGACTTTACAACTGAGGAGATGTGTACCCATGTTTCAGGTCAGGAGTGCCAAGCCGGGCTAAGGAGAAGCCAATGATTTAGAACCATATTATTATGAAAGTATCAAATCAAATGAAGACTTTTTTTCATACATTAAAAAATAATGAGAACAATACTGAATACAGTAAATAATATAGAAATTTAACATAATTGACACTGTTACTATAACTTGCACTGTTGCTAACTTGTCAGCTGGTGCCATCCTTGCATTTTAGCGGGAAAATGAATACCAGGCGTGTCTCCCATTAGCAGATACAGTTGTCTGGCACGTAATATGATTTACCCACCAGTGTTCTTATTACCCTCAGATCTAGTGAGATGGCAAGAACTTAACCACATCAGTCCATCATCATTCTCCTTTTGATGAGAGCTTCCAGAGGCTGTAAGGGGAGCTATGTAAGTATGAGCAGGGATATGTGACAACCTTAAGTGAGGTATTTACAGGATATGATTCAGCTATGTGCAACTCATAAACATAATCTATGGGCTCAGAGGTTGATTTTGATCTTCACCGCAATCTGTTATAGTGTGCAGACACTATTCTCAGTTTCTGTCTTTATAGTCTTTACAATAGGCATGTCAGTATCAGAATCTGTAAAGGGTATTGTTACTTTGTTACACTACTATATTGTACTTTATTGTATTATTAGTTCCTTTTTGTGAGTGTGTACTAACTGAACAAATACAATACAATACACTAGAATTTGCACAATCGTTTCCTATTTATTGTCATGTAAGTAAGCAAGTAAACATTATCTATTAAATATATGACTGTGGTAATCATATAGTTTGTAATGTATGAAATATAATGTGTGAAACATAATTTCAATAATATTAAAATACCTGCTTTGTAAGTCATAATGTAGCATACATTCATTTATGTGACTCATTTGTCAGAGAGCAAAGTCATTAACAGCAAAGTCAAATAACCGCTAGATATAGATCTAGAGCTTGCGTCAGTGGGGCCAGTATACAGAGAGATGTTCAAAGAGATACAAAAACTATGCTTTATCCACCAGATTATCTTACTTCTGAAAGCGTTTCTCAGTGGAAATCCCAGGAGTACTACTGGGACCGTGCTTTTGATCTATTATCACAGGTACTTCTTACCTTCCATTGTGGGTGACTATTATGCAAGCTCTTCGGAGCCCTCTCAAACAATCATGCATTCAAGAAGAGAGCCATTCCCAGGTTAAAGGACAGTTAAAGGACAACGAGAGCCATTAATGTCAGTTCAGTAAAATGCAGCAGAATAAAGACATTCAGTTCTATACGTACTGCAGTTTACATCACAATGCCTGATATGGGTTCAACAAGGCTGATATTAGACAGGATAAATTAACCCTACTTCACAGCTTCTCCTCACTTGTTTCCAGGAAGATGAAAACTTACATCATAAGAATTATGTCCAGAGAGTGCTACCTTCCCCAGATGAGGAAAGAATTTTCCAGATAACCCTTCAAGCTAACTACAAATGTATTATTGCCACTCTCCCTCTGTAGCATCAGATTGCAATACTGTTTT
The DNA here is from genome assembly GCF_013368585.1 of Megalops cyprinoides. Classification (NCBI taxonomy): domain Eukaryota; kingdom Metazoa; phylum Chordata; class Actinopteri; order Elopiformes; family Megalopidae; genus Megalops; species Megalops cyprinoides. The sequence continues at coordinate 9,975,275 of NC_050596.1, read as the reverse complement.
AAAAGAAAAACAGAAAGAGGGAATGCTTACTCTATGTAAGTTCAAATACAAATATAATAGAGTTTGTTCATCCCAAAACAATCAGAGGCGCTGTAAGAGCTGGCTCCGAAATTCAAACACAGAAAGAAAGAACATACACATTGTGTGTGCTGACACATCCAAAGTGGAAAGGATCAACAATGAGAAAGTGCAGAAAGAACAAAGGGATACTGCCCACACGCAGTCACTGAAACTTCCTTTACTGAGGTGTGTTTGTTTGTCAGCAGCATTGTTCAATTGATTTGATACTGCAAGTGCGAAAGTTTATCAGGAACAGTGTTTAATTTGGGAAGAAACATTGTATTGCTCCCAAAAACTTTCATCCTACATGATGGAAGAAAAAAACCTGGACACCGTTTGTACATGATTCAAAGCCTTATTTACATCATAGTCGGTGCAAGTTATTTCACTATGCTGACAAAGAAACTATAGATATAAGAATATAAGATATAAGAATCAAATGCATATGGTGATCCAAACACACTTAACTTGAATTGTTCCTATACTTAATGCTGTTTAAATACTCCACTTGTAACAATCGAGCGATCCGTTTTTGAGAATTATTTCAGGCTCCCTAACATAATATGATACTCAGTAGCTTAATGGCGTAACTTAAAAATGCTGTTGATAATGTGAAATTTGAATTTGAATCTATTACTGTAAATACCATATAACCTGGCACTGTCGGTTTTGTGCATTGCCTGTATGCTTGTTGCCATGGCTTGTTATTTTGCTGATGAAAAACTCAATGTTCTTCAGTTTTAACACAGGAAGAGCATGCATAATGAAGGCACCTAATGCAAACAGGCAAGGTACCTATGAGTGAGGCAACACTTAACACCAGTTTATGATCAGGCAGTGGCTGCTCTGTGATTTGTAGACTGTCTACTGCTAGCAATTCACATGGTGGCTAAGGAGTTATATTTTTACTTTACTTAATAAAAGACTTGGTAAATATGCTGTGCATTTGTCAGTTAAACTGAAGTTACGGGAATTTCTTAAGTGTATAGGAGAAAAATATATAAAACAAACACCATTTGTGGCTCTGCTTTTCAAGAATAATTTATGACAATCAAATCATCCTCAATGGATGTGATTTTTAAAAGCGGAGTGAACTACAGTTTTTAATGGTTTTATGCACACAACATACTAAATGCATGTTGTGTTAGACAAGGAACTCAAAATAATGGACAGAGCTGACCAAAGCCTCTGCGCCTCAAAACTGTGAGAAAAGTGTCCTTTTGTCCTGGCCTTTTGAAACACATTGCATTTGGCTGTACCTTTCAATCAGCACAGGAAATGAAAGGTCGAAGCGGAAAGAGTGAGTCATGTTTACTTCAGTGATGCAGCAGGGCATGCCCACCAACCAGACCTTCAAGTACAGGAGACAAACTGTTACAAGAGCAGGTGCACAATTGCATTAACCCTTTGGCACATACATTCAAAGGGGTGTGATCATTTTAGAGTGGTTCCTGCAATGTACGGTCAAAGCGGTGTGATTAGAACACTAGATTAGAAAGGCTATTTACAAGTGACGCAACAAAGCAACATTCGTCCTAAACCCGCTGCTTTTTCACATAAAAATGTTCCACAAATGCAATATGATTATGTATTTTTCAGTGCAGATTCACATAGGTTGCAACATAAGCAGCATAACACAGTTCTGACTACCAAATCGGAAAAATTCTAGGTAACGATATCTTTGAGGAAACAGTGATTTAAAGTATAGCAAATGTGGCGGTGAAAACTATGAGAAGCTTAATCAGGCGTGAGTTATTAAAATACTGAAATTCTGTGTTTCTAGGTGTGATTAAATATTTCAATACATCAAATACCGTGGTATTCCATTTTTTTTCTGTTATGCTTGCTGAGTCAACCGAGCAGTGCGATGCATTCCACAGATAAAGCAAGTTTAATCATCTTTAAAGTATACAAAATTTACTATAGGCAATTTATATCACATTATGTATTCTTAAAATTATATTTGGAAATAAGACCGTTAACGTTTATGTATCTATATTTCTGAGTGCCACGAAGCATACCCATATTCACTGCTGTTTCGCCCACCAAGGAAAACGAACAACAGACTATCATGTGTGTCTGTTGCAATTCTATATGTACTAAACCAGTTTTAGTAAAGGATATTAGTTCAGATATTAACTGACTTCCATGCCTTGCCATGGGCTGTGAGCTCTGGGCAGAAAATCTGTTTATTATGATGCTATAACGAAATTGTAGAACAGCAGGTGTGCACCAGCTAAAATAAGACACACTGGGGGGCAGTTGAAAATATTTTAGAACTTACATAAGACATGACAGCTTTATTGTCATTGTTCAGGACAACGAAATCACAGAATTACAGAAACTTACATGTGAAAGGGTTCAATAAATTTCTTATTTATTTAGACAGAGCGATCTTGATAATCTGAAACCAAGCCATTCAACCAACTGTGATAGTCTGATGGCATGATGTTGAACACACTGCCTCCACCATTCAACTTCTCACTATGAGCAGCAAAACCAGCAAGTAGGATGACATTTGCCACATTCATCTCTTGATACTATAAGATGTGGGCAAATTATTTGATTGAATTCCAGCTGGGAATGGCTTAGCAGTGCAACAGTTTTTTAAACATGATTAACTTGACCTTGAAAAATTAAAGATTCCTTTTCAATTAGCTCTCTAGAAAAAAATGATGAGGTCACTGGAGTTGTTTCAGGTAAGCAGAATGTCACAGATTTTCAGCGGTGAGTCACTTTACCAGACTGTCAGCATAAGGGATTGCAGTTATTCCAATTCAGATTAGTGTGCTTTCAAAGACTGAAGCAGCTCCAGTACAGTTTTGGATGCCAATCAACATCTGCAAGACAAATTGAGGGGTTTATGTTTTTCCAGAACAGCCATTAGAGATTAATTTATTCCAAAAATGATTACTGTAATTCCTCAGGATGCTTCCATGTTGTTTGCCTGCTGTACTTAGCCGAGCAATAAGTGAAATGCTTCAGTACTCTTATAAATGTTTTATTACCCATAAGTATATAAAAGCTTCATCCTGTTTCATACCGTTTGCATTTGCAATACACAAAATTGGTTTTGAGTTTATTAAACCATGAAGTTATTGCTATAAAGAATATTTATGTCTCTATCATTCACCTTATATTGCACAGTCATTCTCAGGCACCACATACGGTATTCATGGCTACTATCCCCAAACTATTATAATATAAAGATATACTTCATCAAAGATTGCAGAAAAAAATCCTTACAAAACAAGTACCCTGACATACATTTGCATGAATGTATTGTGAAGCAATATTTTGTACTCTCCATATTTCCTGTTGAAGTATTGCAGGCATTTAGACTATAGTGTTTGGCAAATTATGTTAATAATTAAACAGATGGTAGACACTGTGTGTATGCATTATTGTAATCTTTTTTTTATATAGTGGAAGAATATGTATACACAATTTTCCTGATTATAATGAGCTTCAGAGTGTAATAGATGTTTCAATCCCATTGTTTTCTCAAGGGCATAAAAGAAGAGCAATAATACAACATCTGCATGCGATGTCTTGACATCAAATGCTTCAAATCACTTCTATTTTGAGAGTAATTCTGAGTTTTCATATTGTTTATTTTTTAGTCAAGCTTAATATGATACTTTCCAATTACTGTCCATCCATGTATTTGTCTCTCTTGCCAGACATTTATACAATTTATGCATATATGTATACAGAGAGTCTTTTTAAGCAAGGCTATGGCTGAAATAGATTTAGTACAGTGGGCAGAAGTCTATGCTTACATGGACAGCCAACCTGGCTGGAATTCTAATACTCATTACTCTTGGATTGAAATGCCATTTCATGTGTAAAGGCTATATCGTATTGGTCACTCCATGCGTAAAATGTTCAGAGCATGGGTGCACAAATCACCATTTGGTGATCCTCCCCTAATTGTTTAAGAAAACTGACCACTGCGGTTTTTATATAGGAGTCACACAAATTCTGATCCACATTGACCAGCAGCCTAATTTGTTGTGAAAGACAAATTAGTTTTTTAGGTTTCAACCAAAACAATTAAACACAGACCTACATCAAAGCTGCCCCAATCAGCCCATATAATCAGACTGGTTTCCCTTCCCTACTGATATCAGTGAGGATTAATATCATAGGGCTCCTAGTAACGTGAGGTGGGGGTAGGAAGGGTGATCCACAGAAAGCCTCCCTAAGAAGGAACCTCAGTTGTGACTTTCTGTTCAGTGTGTGTGGTGAATTGATGTTGAAACACGCGCATGACGTAGAATAAAAAAAAACAAAAAACACATTTACAGAAAGAACAGTGAGAATTCCCTGTAAATATTGTAAGACCATAAGACCCATGTAACACACAGTATATTTTTAAACTGTTAACCCTTTACTCCAGTTTTATCTATAGTATAATGTCTAGTATAATATGCTCAGTTTCTGGTTATGCAGATAGACACTTAAAAACTAAGAACTGCTATTACTGGGGAGAATTTCTGACGTAGTATATGATGTTGATGTGAATAGTTTTGTCTGACATGTATGGGTAAGACTTTGATCAAATGGGGTGGTAAGTCTTAGAAGTCTTAGAGGGCATGGATATTTATAAACTGTGCCTAATGCTTACACAAAGAAGCAGACTGGGGAAAAAAAAGGATTTGCCATGTTTGCACCATTTAATACAACTTAAAGGAAACATTGTGCTGTTAATTAGGTTTATGACACCCACCAGTGCCTTTAATTTCTGGGAAAATGCTGATGTAGAACTGCGGCTTTAAATTTTGTGCAATTACAGTGTGTTTTTCTTGTACTTCACATAATTCGGATGCTTCATTTAGGATGCAGACCTTGAGTCTGCGGGGATGAAGCTAAAGGCCACCACCGGCAGATAAAGATCTGTGTTTGCTCATTTGAGCATTAAAGTGCCCTGCACTCTGAATCTCTTAGGCCTTCCCTTTCTTTTCAGGCTAGTGCTAAATCAATCCATACATTAACTGATGGCAGGGACATGGAGCGCGAAGACAAGACAGATGGAGATTCGGAGGTTAGTGCAGCCGCGTTTTCCTCTAAGTGGAGCGATGACTATAACTTAATCTGAAGACTTATTCACACGACTGTCAAATTTGATGGCGTAAATAACCTCAGATATAATGAAGAGTACTGCACTGTAAATGCTACTGTTTTGGAGCTATGGAAACAGAAGAAAACCTCTGCGCCAAAAGCTTTGATCTTTTGGGATTTTAGATTCTGGCTTAATGTCATGACCTTGTACATGTACGTAACATTGCTATAATAATTCCAATGCTGTGGTAAAGATTATGGAGACCAAAGACCACTTCCTCCATATTCCTCCAGTACATTTTACCCAAACTGACATGGCAAAAATATTGTAGTTTGCAATACGTGGATGTAATTCAATTATATTAAACTCCGTCTCTCCAAGACAGACCTGCTCCACCTACCAGCCAAAGCATCACCTCTCCAATACCTGTACATCACTATATAGTTCTACACTATTGGTATCACAGAAGACAAAGAACTTGGTGCTCACAATGACAAAATCTCCTTCAGTAAGAAAATCGCTTTGGTGACTCATTTCTGCAGGTTCTTCCTCAAGAACATAATTAGAATCTTTCCTTTAGTCATTCCCCATGCCCTTTTCCAGGCCCTTGTACCATCTTAGACTACAACAACTCCCTGTGAGACATCCTTGTCTGTGCTATTGGAATACTTCAACTCAGCTGCTGTGTAGCATTCATTACACTGTTCATGGGCTTGTCTTTAACGTCGCAAAGTATACCCATGTCTCACATCTGCAGGCACCCACAAGCTTCCAATTGCAGTTGGCATAAAAGTCAAGACCCTGGTGCTTGTCTACCAAGAAGTCAGGGGTACAGCTCCTTCCAACCTTCAGATCATTGTCAGACCTTACATCCGAGAACACACTCTTTGCTTGGCAACCTCTGTTGTCTGGCAGGAGCGTCGAGGATCCCGTGCTCTGCACAAGTATCCTGTTCATTTGTCACATTTTCCGAAGTAACTGGAAACATCTCTGGTGCAACTAACAAATGTGCAGACAAACAGCTGAAAATGTCTCAATTAATCTGTATCTTTTATCAATGCAACCGAACTGTACAGAAACAATCATGCACCCGCAACCTTTTTTGAAGATAGTTAATACAAAAGTCAAGTAGGAAATCAATGTTAATTCTGAAATTGTCACTGCTTTAGAGGCAAAGAGTCAGACCAAATGTGAAGGAATTGTTCTATGTTTGCAGAGACCTGCAGACAAAAAGTCTGTGGATCGATTCCGTGGCTGGAAAACAAGGTCCTGGAGGATTAATTCTCTCCCCAAAAGAAAGTCATATTGCAGGTTCCCCGACACTCTCTCCAATTTCCAAAGGAGACGTGTCAGGATAAAGAATTGTAGTGAGTATGACTATCTGTGAAGAATGTCAGCATTCTTCTTATGAATATGAAATATGAAATATTGTTTTTGAGGGCACAATCTTAGGGATGTCACCTAAAGATCAGAGGAATTTATTCTAACGAAGAATTATTTGTATGAAGGTAGAGTATATTGCATTTATTGTAAATTCAATAAGCTTAAATCAATGGTAATACAATTCATAAAGACAATATTTATTATTACTAAAAAACGTACATATTTTGGTAAAAAACAACATAATTATAAACTAAAGTTTGGTGTTTAGGATTATTCAGTGTTCCTCCACAGCTGGACACAGCAGGAAGCAGCATGTGGCTTGTCTCTCTCTCTCTGTGTTGGACCGAACTGGATGTCTGCTCTGGTTCTTCTGTGTGGGCTGGTGCAGGGACTGACTGGATCACTAGATCACTGTCCCTCTTTGAACAGGAGGCCTGTTCTTCCCCCTGTTGGCCTCTGTGACATTTCTTGGTTGTGAGGCATCGGAGGCAATGCTGTGGGGTCTGCCTTAAATAAAGAACTAACTGTCTGTCTTAACTAATGAACTTGAGTTCTTTCAATCAAGCTGATGTTCCTTAAAGTGTACCTAATTTAGCTCCTCGCTGAGGCTAGAACCACAGTCTGACTTGGAGTCTTCCATTGCGAAATAGATAGATATAGATTCTAGCCACTTTGCTCACCATACACCATTTTTCTAGGAGACAAAGGAAACACTCACCATGCAGCCTTTCCAATAACTCCAATTTTGTGCAGAGAAGGAAATGGTTAAAATCAGAAAAAGACCTTCCAAATGTCAACTTCACTACAGGAGGCTCACACTTCTTCCTGGCCGTGGCTTTTTTTTTTTTTGTAATCACACCTTCCACAGCTGCACTATGCATGACCTTGAGCACGTAGACAGGAAGGAGAGGGGAGAAGGATTGACTGTCTGGGGGCTGATGATAGATACACAGAAAGGGGCTGGGCTTTGGCCGAGTCTGTGTGTGTGCAGCTGTCAGGGAAACTTCCATTGAGCCTCACCTGGGGTGTGGAACGGAGGTGAAAATGCACGGATTTGCACTCGCTCTTCTGAGGCTTATTGCAACTGATACAGCTGATATAGCACACGTTTGATTCAGAACATTCCATTCTGAAGGCTGCGTACAGACAATGAAGTGAAGCTATATATATCTATATAATTTACCAATATGTTCTATATTTCAAAACATGTTTTTTTTCTCCTAGCTGTCTTGCTGTACTGCTCTCCAGATGTTCAGATTATGTGAGTTCTAAAACCATTTAATCATATACTTGCGCAATGATTAGAACTCAAACGGCCACCGCAAACATTAGATATCTTATGCACAATTGCATTATCTTTTGATCATTTAATCTTTTGTCCTTCCACATATTAAAGCACTGTTTTCCTACTCTTGTAATGTTAAGGCACAACGGTTATTCAAAGTTGTGTTCTTTCCAAATGAAATAAAACCAGTCAAGAAAAGAAGCAGAAATGGCTGACACTTGCTTAAAAGTAGAAAGTGCAGGATAAACTGCAGACTAAGATTCTGTCAAGTAATACTAGTGTAAAACAAGGGGGAGAATGATGTCCTTTAAGAGAGGTCTGTGCACAGAGAAGTTTTTTCGCAGTTACTGCCAAGCCATCCTGATCTGAGCACGGAGCTGGGCTGATGAGTGCAGTATTTGAGGAGGATTCCCTCCGGGTCACAGTCCAGAGTAGGTGACACAGCAGGGGCCCGAGGAGCTGTCTCCGACCCTGGGGTAATCTGCGGCCCTGTGACAATCACCGCCAGGCCATTGTGAAATGGAGGGGGAGCAAGCGGCCCCGCCAACAAGGCTGGCTGAAGCCCATCAGCAGAAATCCCTCTTATCTTCCCAAATTAGAGGGAGACCGCAGGGACCGCGGGAAGCTGACAGGCGGCTCGGGCTGGACCGATGTGCTGCTGTAAGCCCAGGGTATCCCATGTGTCCGCTCGAGGCGTCTTTTTTAAGGCAATGAGTTTGCACCTTTCACCAGCTTACCTGTTCTCCAGAATCTTAACCTTGTAAGTTTGGTCCAGGCAGTTTACTTTTCTTTTATATAGTCTACATCACCAAGCAAAGATATAGAGCACAAACAGTTTTCTTACAGCAAATGAGTTTACTTCACAGTTTTTCTTCATGGTGTAGCAGAGAGCTATTGTGGATTTGTATATGTATGAATGTACATTCAAAATGGTGTTCTTTGACCATAACGAGTCTAGAGATACAGCAACTGTACATTACAATCACCAATAGCATTTCACATCGCTGTCGGTAACCAATTACTTCAGTTCAGCCATCACAAAAATGTACCCTTCCCCTTTAAATTGACATTGTCTGCTCTGACCTCCTACACACACAAATACGCGAGGGCGAAAAAGGTCTGTTTACTGCACCCAATAATTTTGGCCTGCAGGGTTACCTGCAGCAAAGCAAAGTACTGTGAGCATCTTCCTCAATTGGAACACAGTGTCATTGATTAGTCAGGTGCCACGGGCAGTCCATAAAGCATGCCTGCCATATTTTGGAGGAGGGTGGTTGTTGCTGTCAGGTCTGCTCCGCAGTATGCTCTACGGTATGTGACAATTGAACGTGTAAATCACACCAGAGATAACACGGAAGGCCATGGAAATCTTGCAGGCAACGAACATGGATGAGAAGGCTGAGGATGCGAAACAATTAATTACATTCAATTACAAAAATACAGCTTTTTAATCACTCTGCTACTCACCAGACATTTATGATTTAATTCTTTTCTCAAATCCATACTATAAACCCCTGAGAGGTCCTCCGCCGATTTGAACGTAATTAATAATGGAGTGCTGTCTGAAAGCTCCCAAGATAATATCCACTATGGATTTTTCCTGGCTTTCCACTTCCAATAATAATTTGAGCCAAAGTATATCATTCTCATTTCTAATGGTTAAGCTACTGTGAGACAACTGCAAGATATAAGTTGCTATTCTTACTGAAAGACCAATCCATTTCACAGAGAAATCACCCTTCCTGAAAAGAAGAAGAAACACAAGGTTTTATGGGATTAATGTAGATGATTGGGATGGATTTCACATGTAATTATATCAGACGTATATCAGACAAATTAATACCACTTTTATGAAAGAGAATACACTTGGCATGGCATTTTATTGTCCTTGTGCCATACTGCACCTGCATTTAAAATGTCTTTTTTTGTCATGACGGACCATGGTTACTGCAGGTCTCACCACCTGGAGATTTGAATCTCCTTTTTCTCTCCCATAGGCTGATGTCACACTGGAATTCACATTCATCTCCATGCCAACCAGCCGTGCAGCAACAGTTTCCACAGTAACACTTCCCATTGCCTGAAACCAGACCACCTTCATAAGGAGAACAGATAACTTAACCATTTTCATGGTTCTCATGTGGCTTTCCTGCATAGTTATTATCTTTCATTATTATTGGCTTCAGCAATCTGAAGATGAAATTCATCACCGTATGTTACCATTGGTGAAATATGAAATACATCTGCTCCACTTTCTCCTAAATGATCCACAGTGCATAGTTTATGTGCTTGTTTTAAAAGCATTCTGTTAAGCTAATAAGCACATACTAGCATGAGCAATGGCAATTATCAAAGCTCAACAATATAAATATATTATGAGACTATATTCCACTGTCCATCATTAAAAACATACCAGGTTCTGCACCTTCTTTTGGGAATTGTGTGCCTGATTGGAAGCTGGTTTGAATACTGGGGGATAAGCACAGTAGTGTTTGAGAAACAGGATTTGTCAACCCAATTTACTTGGGTGAGACATTGCAGGTGCACCATCAAGGCCTTTAACTGTAGCCACATACATACATAGATAGTTGTGGAACCTTACGTATACAGCTGTATAAATGGAAACTACGTAAAGATAAACTTCCACCAATAAACAATGTGATAAAAAAATCCAACTGTATGCATAGCTACTGTAGTTTAACCCTTTCACGTGTACGGTCACGCTGGTGTAATTAGCCCTTTTGCGTGTATGGTCAAACCGGTATGATTAGAACACTAGATTGGAAAAATTCTAGCTAACTTTAGCTTTGAGGAAACAGTGATTTAACCTTACAAAGTATAGCAAATGCAGCGGTGAAAGCAATGAGAAGCTTAATAATGCTAATGAAAACATAACAAACCATGTAACATAACACACACTATATATCATAAAATAAGTCATGCTGGGGGGAGTTGGAAATATTTTAGAACTTATGTACGAAAGGGTTAAAAAAACTTAAGAAAAAAGAAAAAATGAAAATGACAATATACTGTGTTTAGGTATTATTATTATGAAAAATATATAGGTCTACCCAGTGGTGGGGTGGAACTGGTCAACACAGTCTGCCATAAGAAGAACACAGATAAACCGCTAGACAGGGTCTGGATTTTGAGAAGGCCACAGGCATACCTCCGTGCAGCTTCCTGGCCCTCAGTCTCGCACGCCGTCACCCCGATGCTGTCTGCCGTCGTGCTCGCCTGCGAACCCTTGGCTATTTGGGGGGGGGGGATTGCGACATAGGCAGCTGCCGCGGCGACAGGAGCCCACGGGCCCGGAGACATCAGCATCTATTAGCGCGGATCCGGCCTTGGCGCGCCATCGCCGGGGCCTGGGGCCCGGGGCCCGGGGCCCGTCTGCACGCTCCCCTGCCTTCCCGCCGTGCATCTGCAGTCCAGCTGGGCTCTCGTGGCCCCACGGCACACCGCGCCCGGAGACGCAGCGCCCACGGCAGGAGCCGGGGAGGTAGAAGATCATGATCACGGACATCATCCATAGGTGAGCTCTCAAGATTTCAGCCTGACGGAACATTAGATCTCAAAGAAAAAAAAAGACACATTTCCGTATACAAAAACAAGTTCAAAACATATAATCTTATTGACGTCGGTAAATAAACACCTAAGGTAATAGGTTTGCCATTACAATCATTGCTATCTAAATTAAAATCAACTTACATAAAAACACGGGCCACATAAAGCACACAAAATAATCAAGCACTATTCCTAAGCAATGCTATTCGATGTTTTCCTCATTCTTTCATGCAATTTTTTTTTATGTGTGTTTTGTTTTTATTTTAGAATTTTTTGTTGAATTTCTTCCCATCTGAAGATTATGACCTTTCAGATGATATGCGGGATATATCTTATTTGATGTAATAAGTAGGTAATAATACCTGTAAAGTTTGTAATATAAACACAGACAGAGCTTACAAGCAAATTAGAACAAGCAACCTACAGCATATTAATTACATTCATAAAAATATTTTTGAATCCTTCACACTTTTTGACTTTTAAGACTTTGATATGACATAAAACGTTTGCTTTGCAATTAGCTAACGTTGAAGAGATAGTATTATGTTTGTATTGCAATTGGCTACATTGAACTGATGGTATTGGCTGAGTATGACAAAGTTCAGGCAAAAATGGAAATGAGAGGACGAGAAAGGTGAAATGTTTGGAAATTTCCTGTGCGTCCCTATGCAGTGCCCCTTCTGTTCCTGTGTTTATTAAAAGGCCTGTGTGTATTAAAGGACCCAAGTAGTAAAAGTGCGTGTCTGTGGTTTGTGTCCTGAGAATGGACTGTCTCAGTTATTAAATATGCACCATTAAAGACTGCATTTACTTCCTGTCATAACTTGTTTACTTTGATGGGCATGCATTTCCCAGTGTCCTGCATATTCTACATGTTGACAGTCACTCTATAAATAAAATATGACTTGCACTTGCATGTACACCCACATCACCAGTGAATCCACAGGGGATGAGGGGAATTAGGTTAAGTGTCCCACCTGAGACACACGTGCATGTTGGAACACTCCTGCCATGCCATGGACTGCTCTGTGTCCCCAGGTTAACTGGAGGGGTCTGTTTTAAAGACCACGAGGTACATTTCCAGAATGCACAACAGGCTTAGAAAATGACTGCAGTCTCTGCCACTGTAAGACTGTAAGGTTCAATAAATCCAGTGTCATGTGTACTGTGTCCCCTTGTCCATTGAAGAATAAGAGAATTTGAATTTGCACTTTCCTTGATTATCATATTTTATATTGTATATAATTGTATGTTTTCTAAATACTATACAAAATAAAGGGGCTTTGATGCTTTTTGTGACATGGTTAATGAGAGTTAATTATTACAGTGGAAGAATGCACAATATAGAGGGCAAAAAAAAAACAACTAGCAGGCCTATAGTAGCCATAAAAGCACTGTACCGTGAAACACCTGATTGGTGGATTGATGCAAACATGCTCCTTATCTGTAAATCACATAATATATAATGAAAATAAATGGCTAATGGCTAATTAATTTGACAAGTGAGTGACAACTACTAGAATACACACAATTGTGCATTACCAAAGAAAGTGACAAAAATAATTAAAAAAATTAGCCAATGCATAGAACATAAACTTAAAATGAGAAAGCACCTTGGGGGGGACACAGCAGTTGTGCATCTGAAATGCTGTCCTTCTACGCTGGGCTGTGCTCGGTTTTTTGGCAATTTTTATCCAAAGCTGCATTTGAAACTCTGAGGGAGGAATTCAGTAAGGTGTGACATCTGTTTAAAGGTGAAGACATCGATGACAGGACAGGCTGACAGGGTAATGGAAGCCTGATGCTGATGCCTGCTTGCACATGTCTCGGTGCTGTCTGTCTAATGCCCGGGGTTATTCTCTGCAGATGGCTCTGCTTTTCATGTTTTATGAAGAGCTAAATGTGTAGCTATACACCACAAAAATAACCCACAGGGTCATAATAATTTATTTGCCCTCTTACCTGACCTCAAGGGGACACTCACATTGAATAAGAAGTTGTGAATTCTGTAATTAGGACGATATCCATACCCACCTGAAATTCCGGTTGCATTATAGAGAACTAGTGAATTGTGGACTCTCAAGGTCCATGTGAAATGAAAACCTTTCTACCATATTAACCCTGCTGTTGTACATTTTGTTTGGTAAGATTCTCTTTCAGTGGGAAACTCCCCTGCAGATCCAAGTGTGAATGGTAATGTCACAGCTGAACCTTCAAATTCTGTTATGTACTGTCTATAATTCCCTTCAAAGAAAAGCAATTTACTGAGATCAGAAGTTACCCTTGTCCAAAAACCAGTTCAATTAGCTCCCTGGTGGCAACCTCGCTCTTCCCTACAACTCCTGACTCAGTGCCAGTTCAGTTATAGTGTCAGTCACCAGAGAGATGAATAAATGAAAAAAGAGAAAAAGCTGGTTAGTCAATTCAAATGTGGAATCTCATTGCATGCCTTCTCTGAATGATTTATATGACTGGGTTTATAAGCAGTTCTCCATTCATCATCAACAACATATCATTGATCAAAATGAATTGCAAGTTTGTTCTGACATTTCTTTTCTTAAATGTTTCTGCAGTCAAATTAGGGGAAAGAAATGTTTATTCAATAGGTTACCTTTCTACTAGATTCTACAATTCTAAAACCCTTTCCAAAACCATTTGGATCATCTGTAGGTTACAGGAGCACAGAATGGTTATGGAAGAGATAAACATGTGATGACATGATTTTGTTTGCCTTTCAGATGGACCTCATTGATCTAAATGCACAGCACAATGGAAATGCAATCATACAGTTTGAAGATGAAGTTAATAAAATGAGCTCAGCTATTGATAAGATTGTACATGGAAATTAACAGAGTTCCATGAAACAGGTTATATCACAACAAACATTTAAAATATTAAATGTTTGTTGGGGGGGGAGGTAAGTGAAGGTTCTCCATCACACAACTATACTGTATGTCTTCTCAGATGACATATTCTATCAGCATGCTTTTTGATGTAATCAAAAAAAATTTTTTTTTATTCATAGATATATAACTGGAACCGACCTTGACCTTTTCTATGTAAGCCAAGTTTTTTCCACTCACAATGGGCCTCATTCTTCTAAATGTTTGTAGAAATGAGCATATTTCACTCTTGGGAAAAGTTTGCTCAAAAATTTACATTTTACTGAGAGCATTAAATCCCTGGAGTGAACAGCAACAGATAATGTTTTTACCTCTTGAATGAGAAAACAGCTAAGGTATGATTTGTTATTTGTCAACTTCAAAATAATATTGAATACATCATAATGACTTATTACATATCTGGCACGCCTAAAATGAAAGGCTACTTGCATTTTTTACCATCAATACCTGTATGAAGTGTTTGTTTCCACTAGAGGTTTGCATACTAAGCATAGCTGGCAATATACAGATGCCAACTACTCCTGGGAAATTTCATTTCAGACTTGTTGCATATCCAAGGTCTGTTTTTTGCATATTTTAAACCTCATAACAGATCCAAATTTTCTCAAATCTGGCAGCACTTTGACTCAAGCACCAGACTCACCAGTTTTGCTTCAGTACCACACCAACTGGACCACAACTGTAGGGGTGTCCTGACAGCTGGCTGAGGAGGGAAAACAGTGGAACCCATTCATCGACAAGTTTGTAGAAATGAGAGTATCTTGTTATTGGGAAAATTCTTATAAAAAAGTCACATTGGATTCACGGAATGTGTGGCAACACCCAATTTCGTTCTTATCATCATTCATATGATGATGAATCCTAGCTGTTCTTAATTTACATGCTCATGCAATTTTTCTCGAATTAGCATAGGTAAATGACCCAACAATTCCATACATGGACATTCTGACATCCAAGTAATGGATATAACCAAAATGCTGCCAGAAAGGGAAAAGATTTTCACCGATTCTGAGATGTAACAGTTCTTACAGACATGGAAGCAACAGAAAAAATCATAGTATGAACAGTACAGTGTCCAGTAGGTGTCTTTGAAAGGACTCCAATGTCTAAGGTAATTATTTTTAGAACAAAAAAGTATTGTGAAAGAACAAAGACTCATAAATTTAACCAGCTGGATAGCTGAGTAGAAAATTAATGCTATTACAAAACTGATATTATCAATTATGCAAAGCAATATACAGAAACTAACTCTCATAAGCTTATCTTGCCTTGCCATGTCTCCTCAGCTCTCCAAAATGAACTGGTGAATTTCCAGTTGTGATCCAATGAGATACAAATAATAACAAAAAAGATGTAGACAAAAAGGGTTGGAAAAAGGGTAGGAATCCAAGGAAAGGAAAGCATGGCATGGCAGAAGTACTTTTTTACATGACAATGACAAAGTTTTGGTCATTTCAGGATGCTAAGCAATGGAATGTGGTCAGAAATGTTTAATTCAGTTTACATTAAGAAATATGCCCAGCCTGAGGCTCTGGTTAAAAATTCTTATAATTATGCAAAAAATGTTCCCATCCACTCCCCAGCATACTCACACACACATACCAATCATGAAGTCAATAAAAATAATTAGTCACACTCTCATAGTTAGATATTACAGAAATACATATTTCTTCCCTCAGTGCAAAATGTGGATGATTTTCCAACAAGGTTCCTCATAACAGCATGGGTTTACTTGAACTGCAAAAGCACTCCACATCACTGATGCCTGTGGCAATGTGAAAAAAATGTCGCATTTTATCTCTTGGTCAACACAGGCAACTTGGCCTCGTCCTCAAGGTACTCAAAGTTTCACTTTTGGTAAAATGCCTTGAAATGAATGTATAAAAAGAACTCTATCTTTGCCAAGAGTACAGAATGGACAATGATATACTACTTTAGCTGCAAGTGAATTCAAGAAACAAAATTTCAGAGGATGGCCTTTTCTCCAAGTGACCTGTGACAGGTGGCAGTGTAAAATGTGGCATTGTTTAGAAATTCCAATGGCCTGGTCTTATTATAGTGCACACCATCAGAGCAATGTTCTTACTTTGCAGGAAATACATCCCTGGTATCAACCTTTGGATCAGTAAGTTTTTGCTTTTAAGGTTTTTTTTTTTTTGATGTACAGTGCCCTCCATATGAAAGTTGACAGTTGTAGTGTTGAAGTGTGCAAAAATAGTCACTCCAGGTAAATCTGAATGCTTCATCATAGGTAGTTATTTAGTCTATGTATTTAAATAAATCAATATGACACAGATATCTTTGTAACTCCTTGTTTCAATGTTAATGTGTTACAGGAATGTAGGTTTGTCAGCAATTACTCCATCACCCTGTAATTGCCAAGAGATGATTCCTTTCATTTACTGAGGCTGGCTTGGTACATGCCCCCAGTGGTTGGTGAAGGACATTTTCCTGCAAATAATCAGCTGCAACACATTTTAGGTTGCACAGTGAATGATGCAGTATGTGTAACAATGGGCAATAACAATATTGGAAAATTGTTCTATTTAGTTAAGTAATGTGCTTTTTTGGCACAGCTTAGCCATTTAGCTAGCTTGACACATGTATTATGGGTCCAGCTCGCCGTAAACAATTTCGCAATAGGATAACATTTCAGAAAAAAAACCCATATTATATATGATATGCTGCATTACAATCAGTCAGGATTCTAGGTACTTTTGGGGACTTTTAGGTTAGGTAAGATAATATACAGCATACGGTACACCTTTCAAGTGTAGATCAGGGATTTTAAGGCTGACATTTGACCTTGCTATCTGTCATTACTTAACTTACAAAGTGATACTGAGTGTAAATCAGTTTATTTGGAAAGGGTTCTGTAGATCGGGGAACTGTATCACCAGACCATGACAAATGACTGAATGCTCCAGCAGCCATCAATTCCTTTGGCAGCTACAGCATAAATGTCAACAACCATGTCAATTGATTTGTTGTCACTACTCTATATTAAGTTTGTGTATCAAAATGCAAATTAGTTTAGGCACCAGTGTCTAACATATTGTTTCACTGCCGCCATATTGTAACAAAGGCAGAACAGTTACATGCGTTATCTGAATTACCCTCGCCCCCTCTCCTTTATCTTAACCCTAAGTCCAGCCTTTATTTTACCTGTAAGGTCAACTGAATCCAGTTTGTAATAACTCAACATGTAACGATGAGAAACTGCATGGTGGTTACATAACAGTTGTGCAATTATATGATAATTAACAATAAAAAATGCAAGAAATTGGTAAATGTCTATTTAATACAAAGTGTAGCCATTTCATTTTTAGAAACCTGTTTCTCTCTTGAGGCCAGTACATTAAAAGTCAGAGTGAGGGTGAAAATTCCATAGTAAAATGGACTACATGTTGTAAATGGAGCCCACACCACAGCCCGAATGAAATGAGCAACACTAACTTTCACAGAGCAATATGATCATTAATCATAAAAAAACACTTCGAGTGGGCATGGTCAATACTCAAGGCAATATCAGTGTACATTAAAGCAGCTGTACACAAAAGAAAGACGAGGGCTGGACAGAAAGACACATGGAAGCAGGATATTTTCCAGCCACAGGGGTCTTGCAAGTATGAAAAGAAAGTTCTAGATAGGCACTTAATAATTTACTTTATAACCTGCCAAGCCCTTTCAAGTTAAGTCCATACCATGTATTTTATTCCGCAGATTACAGTCATTCCTCGCACCAGAGCTTGCATTTGCTGGGTCCTAATAACTGCTCATGTCGGATGCTGTTCTGACAAGCAGTGACAGACACCTTGACAGATTAATTGGGTGTCTTCAATCTCGCTCCAAGAGGACCGTGGGTCCTTGCTGTCACCAAATTATTTGGTTGTGTGCCTGCTAGGGTATAATTTATGTCACCATTTGGATCTCCCGACCTCATTTTGCTTATAAAACGGAAGTGGATGCAACAAAGAGCCCAAATTATGATTACTAGGCACGGGAAGTACTAGAGGATGGAGAATTTTCACCAGATGAACAAATGAGGTACACAACAGCTATTTAGACTGCTATTCTGTTGTTTAACATCTTTGTGGAGCTGGTCCATTGTGGTAACCGATACATTTGTTTTGTATAAAGTTACAGTTTTTCACAATTGTCTACACACTAAAATTGGAACTTGAAACGCAATCACTGAAACCTGAAACTCATGTACCAAATCTCTAAACCAGGTCTGCAAAATTGCAAGCACAATTTCTGCTTTACACTCAGTTTCCAATTCTAAATCACACTTTTTGCAAAACACTACACACAGTTCTCTACATTAGGCACAACATTCAAAATTAAAATCTCTTGTGTTTCTTTGGAAAGCAACACCAATCAAAATGCCAAGCTTTATTTACCAATTGGCAACACCCACTCCTCACAGGTGTAAACACTAGTTGCTTAATTGTTCACTTAGAAATCAGAACTTTGTTAGCATTGTTAGCAATGTTACAGTAATGTCACTTCATATTGAAAAAAAAATGTTGTGAACATTGTGGTGGCAAACAATACCATTACTGTAAACTACGAGAAATCCAGAACCACATAATTGCAGACAACACAATATTCAACATTCACCAGGTGGGCTGTCTACATTGGCCTGCGTATTACAGCGCAACCAAATCCGGATGAAATAGGTCTACAGGGCGCCATTTGAGCGAAAATCAGAGAGGGCTAAAGAACAGCGCTATGAATATGTGCGAGTGAGTACTACACTGTGAATTTACTATCATATCAGCACTGTATAGACACATTACTGTACTGTAATCCCGTGTATTGTGCTTCACCATATTGACTGCTCTAGGTCTATTTCTCATATTGTCTTGTCTGTTTCAGAGAGTCTTGGAGCTGGATGCCGCTGCAATTCAGGACATTTATATTTTTATTGATGAGGCTGGCTTTAACCTAGCCAAAAGAAGGCGATGGGGAAGGAACATTATTGGCCACTGTGCAGTTGTGAATGTCCCTGAACTGTGTGGAGGGAATATCACCATGTGCGCAGCCTTTAGCCAGCAAGGTGTCCTCCATCACCATGCCAACCTTGGTCCCTACAACACCGCCCATCTCATCACATTCCTGGACACACTACATGGCATCCTCATTCCAGCCGAGCACAGGGGTGGACCAGAGCGGCCCAGGTTATGTTGTCATCTGGGACAATGTGAGTTTCTGCTCTGGTCTAAAACTGGTTCATCGACCACCCACAATTTGTTGTCCTATAGCTCCCACCATATTCCCCATTCCTAAACCCAATTGAACAGTTTTTTCGGCATGGCGATGGAAGGTGTATGACCGCCATCCCCTCGCATGCATGCCTCTTCTCCAGGCAATGGAGGATGCGTGTGGTGACGTTGACGTTGGGGCTTTCGGCGGCTGGATCCGTCACTCCAGAAGATTCTTTCCCCACTGTTTAGCCAGGGAAAACATTGCTTGTGATATAGATAAGGTGCTGTGGCCAGACCAAAATAGGAGGCAGGATGCAGCCTAATTTCTTTTTTCTTACATTTTGCATTTGTTTTTGTCTTTTTGTGTTTAGAGTTTTGAAAAATGAGCCACTTTTATTTATTTTTTATTTTTACATTTTTTTTACAGAAAACACTTTATCTTACTGAATTTTTTCCTGGTTTTCCCCTGTTGGCTATGTAAAGTGTTACATACAAGTGTTCCAAAATACTGCATTTTGGAAAAAAAAAAAAAAAAAAATTGTTACTGTATTGTATTTGTGTGTGTTTATTCATATACATTTGAGTAGATATACATTACTGTAACAATCTTTTACAACCTGCTACAGTGTAACACTGAAAATGCAAAAGGCATTCTAACCTACTGATAAGATATTCATAGTAGTGTTTTGTGTTGAGCACATCAGTGTGTTGTCGGTTGGTAGAAAGATATATTCATATGATTGCGTGTGTGTGTGTGTGTGTGTAATTTTGGAACATTTTGGAAAGAGATAAAACAGTTTTGAATGCAGAGTTTTGCTTTTTGTGTTTGTGGTTTTGTGTTTTGAGAAAATGAGCCAAAGATTCAGAAAACGTGTGTAAACACTTGTGAAAAACTGTAAAAACAAAATGTTCTTTTTATAAATGAGGCTTGTGCTGGTGTTAAAAAATGTTGAAAAAAAAACAAGCCTTGTGGACAGCCCACACATTCAAATCTGGTTTTATAATGTGTAGACCAGGGACAGACAGGTTGTTTCTGGTTTTTGACTCTCCCAAGTTTTTAATGACATTCTTGCACCCCCTTTTATGTTAGAACATGCACTGAGTTGATATTAATTTGTTACATCTTTCCTTTTCTCCCTGGTGATTTTTTTTCCTCCAGAATTTATTTTTGTTTTATCCTTACTGTATATAAATTCAGGTAAAGTTCCATAAGCAATTACTTCCCTCCTTGTTATTCTCTTATTTAGTGATGCCAAGCGTGAAATGATTGCACTTTGGGCTATGTTCTGCCTGAGTGAAGATAGAGACACCTGTCTGGAGCAATAACTCACCCTACCTCCACTCTGACAGCAGGAAGAGAGAGCACAGCAGACCAGCTCCTCCTTCGGTCCGAGCCTGGATTGGCACACAAACAAATTTGAACTGCAGCTTGTGAAATGAACAATTGTGAAACCAAACATTACTGTATGGCACAGAACTGACTCTCATTTTTTATTGATTTGTGTATTGTAATCATATTCAAACTGCCCTGCTGCTGTTGCTGCCCTCCCTATGCCCTGACCCAGAATCCCTCATTCTCCGTAGGTAGCCAAGCACTTGAGGCGATATGTTCAAAGCCAGAGTAACGGGGGAGCTGTACCCATTTTGCTGTTACTGTAGTTGCCTTTTCTACAGTCATGAGTACAAAATGTCCACTTGAACACAGATGCCAGAGCAATCATTCAGATTTGAAATGGCCCAGTCTTATGTCATCTCCCAGGGGCACAGTTTCCTGACTGCCTGGTGTCCTATAGCAGCTTGCGAGCTGGGTTCCTGAACTTTTGTCATGTGTGAAAGGAAAGGAACAGAAATCTGAGGGTGCACTTGATGGAAATCCACTGTGGCCATCAAAAAGGGTGAAGGGGGGGTTTCTTCCTCATTCCCCACTCAACTCTCTCTGAGAGAGAATGTAGAGTATGTGAGAAAAAAATTGCAGCATGAATTCTCCCTGAGGAATCAAGATTGTAAGGTGTATTATGTGATGTTTTACTACATTTTCTGTCCTTATCAGGGTAAGCATATGAATATATCCCTGAATATGAAAAAAGCACAGACAATTAGGGCTGCTTGGAATGAATAATATTAAGGCAGCACCCAAAACACTCACAAGAACTGGTTTATATTGTTATCTTTGTATGTAGGTGTGTGCAGAGGATGAACTACTGTATCTCTCTCTGTCATTTTAATATCTGTGTCTACAGTACAGTATTAACTTTGTGTTGAAACAAAAATGGACATGGTTAATATCAGAAATGCTCCACAAAAATATGGTTCTGCTAAAGTGAAGAATTTAAATACATGTATTTTCCATTGCAAACAGACGTACATGCAGTTAAACTCAAGGCCTCCTAAAGAACAGACTTTGACCAGATATAAGTGAAACTGTCGACTGTAAAACCTTGTATTTAAACACAGGAGAGCCAAAAATGCCTTTATTTCAATAGTTATTAATGAAATTAATTCCTATTGTTTTGGGGACAAAAATGGATCGTTTTGTGAGGAGGAAAATAGATCAGTTTTTAAAACAAGAAAGAATAAGAATTTTGCTATAAGTATTAGGTAAACAGTAAACCTCAGAAAACAAACCTGATATGTACATCCCTGCATTGTATGCTGATTGACTGCATTGCTTTCTAAGAAACTCCTGTTAGGCCTAAGCTTGTGATGAATAAATACTATGATCATTCCTGTTCACTTCAGTTGTGGCAAACAAAATGGTGATGGAAAAAAAAACATACAAAGCCTTACTGCCAGTAGCTCTCTGCGTCTGACAGAGGCTGTAGTATTACGGCTGCTGGCAGTAGAAAAAAAAGCCCAGCAGCTTGTCAAGGCCAATCTCGCTGAGCCAGACAGGCATCCTTGGATTGGCACATTAAAGAAGCCCACTGTCGGGGGCTTGTTTACCTCTGGGAGTTCCACAGAGAGCAGACTGTTATTCATGTGGCAGTCTTCTGCTGCCCTGGTCTATCAAACCTCCCCCCTTCAAAACGGGCCTCTTTTGAGGGGAAAACCGTCCTGTCCAGATGCCCAAAAATGCCCAAGTGTCATTTAATCGCTTTAGCACGACATTCTGCCGACCATCAGCGGGATAGTGGTAGGAGGAGGGAGTGTCAACTCTGTTACGACAAGAAATGCAGTTGAAACCGTGTTAAACTTTTGCATGTAGGCTTGAAAATGTAAGACCCTGATTACAAATGCTCTGCATGAAATATCTGTATGCCTTTGTATAAATCAGTGCTTGTTTTGTATTGAGTACATCTCATCAAATGAACATTCTGTGGCTATCTGCTAATGCAGATGTCCATTTTCCTAACCTCGTCTACTTGTCTACTCGCAAGTCTCTTTACTTGTGTAGTAATAATAAGAAGAGGAAGAGTACCAGCTATTATTAGTATTAATATTATCTGCATGCACTATTAACTGGCTGAGCACCAGGCCATCTCCCAGAGTGGTTCTGGGGTAAATAATGTGGATTTATGCAGCAAAAGGCTTTATGGGTTCCACTTCAAGTGCTCAAGATGAACTCATCAAAGGAAAAGGAACAGCTCACTATGTTTCCTTGATGAGTAATCTTCCTGTTCAGGTTTATTTAAAGCGGGCCGCATGGCTTTCCGTATGCATATCAATCTGTCTGTTAGGGACCACACAGGCGCCCCTCCCTGGGGTGACGAATTTGTGTGAATCAGTCGCTACCTGTATTGGTTTCATAACGGCCACAGGTCATGGTGATTACATTTGAGTGTGAGTCTCTCTCTCCCTCTTTTAAGCACTACATAGGAGCAATATTCACAGATCTGCAGCTAAAATGCTTCCAAATCAAGCAAAAATGATTGACTTTGAGACAGCCAATATATGTATGCATTGGAATGACACATCTTGAAGATTAAATAATTGTAAATAGATTTTTTTTTTACATTGACATATTTTCACATTGTTGATTGAAATTACATATATTCAACCTTCTTTTAAACAGCTGGTTGCTGATTAGTGTTTGTGTTAGTGTTTAGAAAAATAAACATTGCTAAAAAATAAAAAATTCAAGTATTTTCAATATGTTTTTAATTTTATGTGTAATTCCATTTGGTATTACAGAAATCATGTACAGCTGGTGAACAGCTAGTGAAAGTAGCACTTTTATATGACATTTATATAATGTATTATGCTCAAAACTCACTAACTCACTAACTGTAAGACACCATAATGAATCAGAAAACTCCTAATGATGAAACAGTCTCAGAAGGGCTCACAGACATACTGCTGTCCAATAACACATGATATCTGGGGCCTAGGACCACTTTCACATTAGCCCAATCCTGACATGGTCCAGCTCCCTCTTCAATGGATACATTAATCACAATACTTCAGATATTTTCCAAAAATGAATAGTGTATTTTGTGATGTGACATCTGGGTACTAAAATTTTGAATTTATGATGCATTTTAGTTTTTAGCTGTGGATGTAAATCACTTCAACACTGTGGGAAAAATAAAAAATAAAGACAGTGTAATACCAAGCTCACTACAGAAAGTGCATAGAAGAACCATTTTAAAAAGGAAGTGTAATAAAACATTTCCACCAATATAAAAGAACCCTGCACCATAGAATACTATAAATGATGTATGAAGAAAATATGTCACAGCCACTGGCCACAGTAAAATACAACTTGGATTACACTTTGTACACACAAATCATTCAAAGGCAATATCAAACACAACTTCTAATGGTCTACTTGAACTTACAAACAGAAGGTTTTCTCTCTAAAAAAAAGGTAGGTCTTTGCTGCTTCTCGATATTAATCATAATCACAATATTGGTTGAGCAGTGGCTCAAGAACAGTCCTCAGAGGATTGAATTGCTCCCAGACCTCAATTTAGGGATTGATTAATGATCAATTGTTACCTTCTACCAGCCAGCAGGATTGAATGTGGGTCTAGGACACAGTGCGACATTTTCCTGCTGGCGAACTCATTCCTTCTGTTCATAGATATTATATTGTACAGGTACACTTGACAACAGATGCAGGAGCCTCCAAGACTTTCCACATGGATTTACTTATTTCAGCACTTAAACAACATGACGTCACCCCAAGCAAGCTAATAGCTTCATCCCTAGCTGAGATATTAGCTGAGATAAAGTTTTCCGTTTGCATATTGGGTCAAGGAATGTGCCGAGTGCCTTTTTAGAAGCCCTGTTTACTTGTAGGTGGCTTATTAAAAGAAAACACAGACATTTTCATTTTTCAAGGTACTGTGCGCTATAGAAAGATTTCTCTTAAATCACATATTTTGCTCCTGTCATGTTTTTTCAATAATCTGTATGTTTGTAAATATTAGGTTTTGTAATTGTAGGGTGGTAAATGTTATAAATGTAAAGCTTTCTAAAACAATATAGCAATGTTGAAATCTGTGAGCCACTATCATGTAGCAGAACAGACATATTGTTGATGGGAAAAAGACATCACCTACCTGTATAAACTGCTGTTAGAAATCAAGCATTTGAAGATCAGCGGTAATACTTTTTTTTGGCACTTGATCTATGCCATTTACTAAAGTGAGTTACTTTAATTGCCAGTCTAATATCAGAATTTACCATTGCCTTGAAGAGTTACCATTACTTTTTGTCTTATATCTTCGCGATTCACCTCTGTGTTGGATGCGGAGCATTCATTCACTTGTCCAAGCATTATGTGAAGGCTTGGCCACAGTTTGTCCCAGAGCTATAAGATCTATGGCTGTTCAGGGGTTTCCCCTGCAGTGAAGATGCCAGAGATAATGAGTCGGATGGCAAGAGAAAGAAGAACATCCAAGGCCTTTTATCTGTTTTTCAACAACCTCTGCCAATTGGTCCAGATGGAACAGGAAGTCCGTTCCATATTTTTAACTAAATAACATTTCTGCAGCAGCTGTTGAAATCTATCAGCTCACATCCCCCCCAGATATAACTAATAATGCAGGTTAAATACACAGGAATCCATTCGCAGATTAGACTAACAGTCATCAATAACATAGACAAGTATTTTCCTCCATGTTTTTTATTAAAACATGCATATAATTTGGAAGTTTATTTTGATTATGAATGTTATTGTTTAAGGGCCGTATACAGCTGCTAACCATGCAATAGCAATAGCTCTTGTCATCAGTTTTACCTTTGTTAATGTGTATATGACAACATATACTGGCATTGGTCAATGCTGTGATTGACTGCCCCATTTCCCAATTAAAGACCATCTTGTGTAAATGTGAGTGAACAATTGTCTGAGGACAGCTAACACAGGTAAGGGGCATGCTTATTTCAGCATGGACATTATTCCTCTGTCCTCTGATGTCATCTGATGTACTTGCAGGCATCTGGTGAATTGCAGAAATTGTAAGAATAAGGTTAATGAATGAGAAATTAATTTCTATTGAGAGGGGTTAGAAGAGGCAACCCTGGCCAACCTACCAACACCTATCCCAGGTGGAAGAAAGCCAGATTGCTTTGCAGCTGTGAGATCTTGTCATTTTTGTCTCATAGCTGGTTTTGAACCCAGGCTATAGGAATCAGCTCTCAAGGTGAAAGCCTTACTGACTGAGCCAAATGGGACCCTGCAAAATGATTTTTTGATGTTCCCATGTATTTTAAAATCCCCTCTGAATTAGAAGTAATTTGCCAATTTCATCACATTTTTGATGCCTGTGCATGCATGCCACAGGTTTTTCATTTCATTAACCCAGTGGCAGTTGTATGTTACAATCTGGATTTTCTTAAGAGGCACTAAATAGCTTTGACGTCTATGATAGAGCCCAGATCCAGATGTACCCGCCTGTTCTCAGCAGTGAGCGAAACCCCATTATCGTTAAACAGGGTGATCTCGCTTTTTGGTCCTGGCAGCGTTAATGAGCTCTTCACCGCCTCGATACATGTCTCCACAAATAAATCACGCTCTCCCTCCACATCACCATTAGCGCTTCCTCACTAACTCCTCAGAGCTGTTTCAAAGCCTGTCATTTCCAAGGTCAAAATGCTACACAACCAAACCACATCAGGCTTTACAAGGTACAAGTTTTGATGTAAATCATGTATCCTTTTATCTAGGGTGACATCTTTACAGGCAAAAACAATTTTGCATCTATGTTGTGTAGATGGCTATCGGACTGTTTATAATTTAATGTAGAGTAATGTGTATCTTAGAGTGAGCACTGAACCGCTTGACCAGTTGTGCTCTCCTTAAGTACTCAGACCAGTGAAATACACTACATGGACAAAAGTATTTGGCCACACCTGTTTTTCAGGGTTTTGGCTAGGCCCCTTATCTCCAGTGAAGGGCAATCTTAATGCTTCAGCATACCAAGGCATTTTGGACAATGCTATGCTTCTAACTTTGTGGCAACAGTTTGGGGAAGGCCCTTTTCTATTCCAACATGACTGTGCCCCAGTGCACAAAGCAAGGACTATAAAGACATAGTTTGATGAGTTCGGTGTGGAAGAACTTGACTGGCCCGCACAGAGCCCTGACGTCAACCCCATCGAGCACCTTTGGGATGAACTGGAACAGTGCCTGACCTCATAAATGGTCTACAGAATGAATGGGCACAAATTCCCACAGAAACACTCCAAAATCTTGTGGAAAACCTTCCAAGAAGAGTGGAAGCTGTTATATACTTGTATTTGAATACAATGTCATTACAATGTAATGGTCAGGTTTCCGAATACTTTTGTCCATATAGTGTATGTGTACCTCCTGGTCAGCTCCACTTCTTTCAGGCTGTCTAGCTTCCTGGTTGCGCAGCAGTAACTCAGATAATCTCTCATACTCTAAATCATTCATGGTGCTCCAACAAGCTCCATGCAAACGCAACTGAAAAAAAAAAAAAAAACATTGAGTGGGTTGCCCCTTCTGAATACTATCTTACATTATGTCAGATTATGCACATCCCATTTTGTGCTCAATTTAATGCACCCATAATCATTGTTGTTTTTGTCTGCCTGTCTTGTGAGTTAAGGCACTTGTAGCACAAAATCATGATAAGTTCAAAAAGCTTGAAAAAAGGAGAGACTCCCAAAAAAATGGACCCAACATGTCTTTGCTTCCTTGGGTGGGTGGATTGTCTACAAATAAGGAAGAGGTGTTTGTGGGGTGTTCCACAGTGTGTAACAACAATCAAAAGCATGATTGACTTCATCGTCAACCACAGCTAGATGCTTTTCTCTTTTTCATTGCAATTCAAAAGTGGTTTACTAAATGTGCTTCGCTCTTTGAATCACTGTATAAATGTCATAAATATTTACCTTTTTGTTTCCTAGTTAGCATTTTAGTAATTTGAGCGTCCATTAAATACATAACTTAAAAACAGGAAAAGGAAACACTTGTTTAATGTATTCTCTCAAATTGATTCATACTACAGTTAGACTGAATACAGTTTAGAGCAGCTGAAATGAACAATAGGTCATGAACTATGTGTAGTTCTCCATATCTGGTACGAGACTATGTTGCCATTCCAAACCATACTTGCATTCTTGCTCTGGGATTATTACTTAAAGTTTGGCATGAAGTGTGTCCCAGTACTAGGTGGCACAAGAGTACAGCACATATGCACCTGACACAGCTTCCGGAAGGCCATGTCGATGCTGTCTTTGCATTATCATTCCATGATCTATTAGGAGGACAGATTTTCTCATGAAGAAAGATGACTGCGTTTACACTGAAAGCATGATCTTACAGAACTAAAGTGATACTGCAAAAGTAGACATAATCATTAAAATATGATGTACTGTCTGTGGAATGGCAAGTGTTCAATGCTCTAGCTCCTTGTACAAAGCACTGTCACTGAAGTGTGTCCAAGAAGAGAGATTTTTGAAACTGTTCACTGCCTTCTCTACAAGGCAGTGTCTTAATCAAGTGTTGAGAGGGCAAGGCTGCCATTTGGCATGCAAGGTGTAGCTGGATTAATTTTAATTGGAGTGTGTGATGAATGCTCATGTCAAAGCAATTTACAATTGCTCTTAAACCTGACAGATTCAAAATATGCAGGATAACCAGATGCACTTCCTTAGGCAGTTTTTCAATATAAAAGTAGATACTGTATAAACAATTATAATAAACTTTGCTGTCAGATAGTAAATACAAAGTTAACATACTAAGACACAAACAGATATGTATCAGAAACAAATATTTGCATTTAGAGGCAAATCATTATTATTAGTTATTTGATAGTCCAATTACATTACTAATTTGTGGAAAGAATTACCAAAATTACTTTGCTTCTTCGATGCAGTATGTCCACTTGAGGTAAGAAAGCTCACCTCTATCCCAAAAATCCCAAGAATTGTGAAAGGCTCATTTGATTGAATTGGATGAGGATATTGTTAGATTAGATTATACTGTTGTCTTATGATACATTTTTCTAAGCAGCTCAGACAATGGTACCATGGGAAGTAAGGAAGGCTGTAATGGATGTTGTGGTGTTGGAGTTTTCCAGTTGAGGTATTGTGTTGTTTGTATTTTTTTTTTCTTCTTGCAAAATTTCCATTCTTTCCTCTACCCTCATTTTGTGCCACGTCACAGCAGCAGAGAACTGAGTGCAAAAACTGTTGTGACCACTAGCTGCTCAAGATGAAATTCCTGTGTAATTTGCAATGTTGCTGACTCTTGCAGTCAGGGGGAAAGACTGATTGTGATAGTAACCAGCGGTACAACAGAGACAGTGAGATGGACGTTTTTATTATTGCATTTACTGCCTTTTACATTTGTTCTCTCCAGCAGAAAAAGACAATGCCAGCCCATATAGAGTGTCCTGCAGAAACTGAAAAAAGACTCATTAAATTAAGAAAGGTCATATGTGTAGGCAAGTGCCTTCATTCCCCCATACCTGCATGCTGCACCTGGATCTTCAGTTTCATTCTGCTGTGTTTGCTTCAGCTCTATATCAAAATCCACCAAAAGGTAGTTAGAAGCCAATCCCCTGAAAGCTGGAAAGGTGCATGGATTAACTTGAATTCCCGGCCTAACCAGAGTGATGTTCATATTATTTACTGAGACCTTACGACTGAAGATTACAATGCTGCAGGACAGCAAAAACTACTAATCCTACATGGGCTTTTTGGTACTGTAGAGAAGCAATGAGCAGAAACTGATTCCTTTCAGCTCTCAGATATTTGCCTTTCTCCAACCCAAATGGAAAGTGTAAAAAGCATTTTTTGACCTGACGTGAGCCCTTTTTCTGAATGCCCAGAAACACTCTTTTAACCTTTTAACCTCGGGCGAACGTTGTTTGCAGATGAAGCAGTAGTGTGAAAAGCCTGGCTTCATTTCCATCAATTTATAAAATCTAAAAGAGCAAGATTCGGGGTAACTGTTTTGCCTTTGTCCAAGCAACAAAGGCAAAAGGCTTGAAGCACTGGAGCCTTTATATTGTGCAAGGAAATCTCTGGCATGGTTCAAAAAAGGATTCATTTTATGTGCTTGTGTGCATGACTGTAGGGTAAAAAAAAACACCTTAATCTGCTGTGAATAGGCTTCTGCACATTTATTACACATGGTTTTTACATTCTGTGCTCACGTCTGCATTTCTGTTCCTGTTACAGTGCTACGTTAGTTCCTATTGCATAATACCCTGCCTGATGCAAGTCTTTATGTCAACATTTTATAATATAATGCATTCACATTCACTTGTAGCAACTGAAGTGTTGCTAGCTCTGAACATTCCAAAATGTAGCCTGTCCACTACAGCTGGTGAAAAAGGATTAAAATCTGTTACATATCAAGCCAGCATATCTCATCATATCAAGCCAGCATATCTCATCATATAAAACAGATTAATTCAGAAACATTTAATTTCAGTCAACAAATATGACGATGGGAAGGGCAATGTCTTCTAGAGTTTAAGAAGAGAGGTGAAGCAGTCAAAGAAAGAGCAAACTGAAATTTTGGATTGAGCTGTGAGTGTAGCTCTTTGGGACAGCTACAGTATGAGGCTTTGAATGGACAAGGGCTGACAAGGAGGAAAATGATTCTTATTGTAACACCTGCACAGGTTAGCTAAGTTATCACTGTGGTCCACAACCTGTTTTGAAAAGTACCACACAAAACTGTTTGTACAAGTGGCACAAGTAACTTCTAAGTAGTCATCAGTCTTGTAACTTCAGAAGCTAGTTGGTTGTTTAGGAGAATAAGAGTGAAATTAACAGTGACTTTAAGTGCAATTTAGCATCCTCATGGTATCATATTTTGGTCATTTAGATGGCAGATCAGAATTAGGTGTCAAGTATTTTTATAGACCTACAAAAAAATATCCATTTTGTATATGCGAGTTTCTTGCCTATATTTTGCTTTACATTTTATTATCTTGCTAGCTTGATAGTTTGTTAGCTCAAAAGTTAATTAACTAGCTGGATCCACTTCAATTGTACTGTTTGGCTAGAAACTTAATTAGATAGCAATTTCTATTGCTAACCTACTGTAATTAGGTAGCTAGAAATTGACTTATCTGGCTAGTTAGTGAGGATTGACCATGTTCATTTTTATTAGTGAGCTAGATAGTGCCTTAACATCATAACTATCTCAGAGAATTGTCAACAACCTAGCAAGCTATCAGGGTAGTAAACAACATCACTTATGATATCATTTGCATGTTAGACTGTGAGTTAACCTGCTTGGTATATCAGTGTCCCACCTTATTAGTTAGTAACTGAACTGGCTATCCAGGAGGCCTGGTAGACATGCTTATGGTGCTACTGTGGGACACATTACCACAAAGGAAGTAAGTGTTGTCATAAGGTAGACAATAATATAATAATAAAACTGATTTCCAGCCACAAAGCTTGTACCACCACAAGCTTGTTTCAACACAAAGTGTTTACCACTGAGATTGTGTGGCTGCAAAACCTTATACTGTCACCAGGTTTTTCCTTCAATGCACTCACCAGACTTTACACAATACTTTTACCACCATGTTACAAGGAGCAGGGGTCTGAGTTTGGGGAGCCAAGATGTACAGTAGTTTGAATATGTAGGTTGTCTGTATCAATGGTCAATTACTAGTCTAAATAGCATGATCTTACAAATACATACATACAAACTTTGTAACAATGAATGTCACTGTGTGTCTTTTACTAAAATGTATGGTAAAACTAGGCTAGAAGTGTTGAAACCCAGATGACTGCACACTTGGATCATCATGGTTATTTCAGGAGAACAGTCATAATAATTGATGATCCATAGAGACAGACTTAAATGTGACCTCAGTTACACTGTCATGAAGCTATAAAACTATATGGATCATGGAGATTATCTCAGCAAGAGCATAAAAAATACTGTATGTGCTCCAAGTGTGCAATGAACTTTAAGATTGTTGTAACTAATAGACACCCGTTGCTACAATTAATCTGCCCAGTGATTGCATCCTGCCTGTAGGAAAAAATGTCCTTTCACAAAATGTGCAGCTAATTGCAGTCTTAGGCAGTTTACTCCCACATTATTGCACTGATACCCTATAATTTTGCTTTCATTCTTTCTCAAATCTGTACCAGCATATGCTAATTGTAGCAATTACATTGTTTCCTAGAAGAGCCTGTCACACTCATTTGGCAGTTTTCTTGGAACTAGAACAGGGAAATTTTAAAGTCATACTGTATATTAAAAACAGTACCAAGTCTCTAAAATATTCATGCATTTTCATGTCAGGATCAACTGAAAAAGTTACTTGGCAATTAGTAGTACAGACATTGCTTTGACCACTCTGCCATCTTATTAAATCCTGATCACTTTTTAACTGTATGTTTCACATCTTGAGCATTTGAACTTTGAATTGTTGAATGCATTGGACACTTTGACTGAGTGGGACAAGTCATCCCAAAGCACATTCCTGTTTTAGACATTATAAATGTAGTCATTTGAATTGTTTGATTAAATTCTGATAGAAAAGGCAGGTTTAGAAACCTGCCAAGATTTCAATTTCAACATTACATATTTATATAACATGCATATATTTGGTTTAATCAGAAAAATGTAAATCTATCAACATCAGTAAAAGAGAAAAGAAGAAATAATACTTTTGCAGCTGAGTCACTTGAGAACATTAACACTTGTGTTACTGACTGGAGCTCTAGTAAGCTTTGAATGTTGTTTTTTCACACATTAATTGAGGTATACAACAACTATACAGCTAGAGTTGCAACAATTCAGTTGCTTTGTAACTGTACATTTCTTGCTCTGTGTATTATCTGCAGTATTATCTGACACAGTAAGACAGCAAAATGTAACAGTGCATTGTGTAGTGTTTTACTGCACAGTAAATTCAGTGTAGTATTAGGTCAAACCTAATACGAGTGGCAGGGATGACTATAGGGGCAAGGAATGAAAGCCAGCACTCAAAACGTGCTTTTTATTTTTCTTATGGTCTTTTAAGATTGTCTACAACACTTGCAAAAATTCCAGTGTATGCCTTCTTCAGCAGGTAACCAGTTATTTATATAGCTGACTTAAATAAATAGCAAACACATGATCCAAATTCTGACATTGATCACAGGCTCCTTCGATTAGGATATCAATGTTCAACTTCATGTGTTACAATTCTGTGTTCTCATACAACATCTCAAGAGCAATTATGTATTCTCTTAAGTAAAAAATGCATGCTTGGCTGATAATATTTAGCTTTAAATTCTGAAAACATATCCAAAGAAAATAATGGGAGAATACATACAGAAATCAATATTTAATTGAGCAATGGCAATATCCATTGACAGCAGTCATAAAGGCTTTTATTCATTTTCCATGAGCAGATAGTGAGCTAACAGAGTAACAGGAGTGTGAAGTTGCTAAGATCACATGCAAGGAAGAGGTTATAACTATTAGTACCATTAGAACAATGCACACTAAGCTTCTTCTCCCAGCAAGTCTTAGCCATAATGATGACAATAGTTCACCTTCTTACATTATTCTTCATGTTTTTATTAGGTTGAAACAGTTGAGATTCAACACCTGTATTCCTTACTGTTAAAATGATGTTTTACTTGAGTGCCATGTGATCTAGAACACCATTTTAGATTTTAGATATTTCCTATGGAGCCATCTCTGAATGGGCAGCTGTCTAATGAAAAGTTATTTATTGCTAGTATGGCAAATTTGGACAACTTAATTGGCAAATTAAGGAGAGTACCAACAAGGCACTGCAGTAAATCAACATATATCCAGAATAGTCAGACTGCTGAGCGATTTGAAGCTGTCAGTCCAGTTTCATTACGTGGCCTCAGCATCTGAGTGCTTCTTAATCTTCCATGCTAGTTAAATTAACAGTTATCAGCTGTTTGAAATGTGTGTATGCATACATGTGTGTAAATAGGTTTTGGATGATTTTACAGTCTGACACAGAGGAACAAAATTTCAAAATCAGACAGAAAAACACTTAAAAGCAAGAGACTGCTGGATTAAAAAAGAAAGAAAAACAACTATCTAGTGTTCCCGAAGTGACAAATGCAACCAATTTATTGTGCAATTTGCCAGGAGACAGTCAAGCACTTTTTTAAAGTGTCTTCCCGGAGTGCTCTTCTGAAATGTCAACTTAATAGCAGGTACATGGTTGTGAAGAGTACAAGCCTTGTGGCCCCAGAGGAGATAAACATTGCATTTCAATTTGTAACAGTGAGCGGTGTTTGCTGATATTAAAACTTGCATTTAATCGGCATGAATACTAAGATACAGTAACAATGCATTTGCATGCAGTTCATTGGTAAAATAAATCAGTTAAAGCCATTTGTTTTTGCAGTTCTTGATCAACGTAAATTTTACACCCAAAGATAAAAAAAAAAACTCAATCAACCAATGATTATAATTAAGCTAGCCCAGTGATTGTAATTGGTCATAATTATATAATCAATATAACATCTAGGCATTAATTACAAATTATTGACAAAAATGCAAATGTGCTTTACCAGATGTGGTTTATTAGCTACAAGAGATAAACCCAGAAGAGACCATTTTAATGCCACAGATTGCAAAGAAATACATTGAAGGCGTCACATTGTCTGTAATATGCTTGCTTGAAGTCACTCATCTTACTGACTGTTCCCTCTGGCAACAGATAATGCCATATTTATTAAGTAACTCATGGTAATATGATTTACATATTTTAAGCTTATTCATCCTAGGCATCTCCCAGATTGCAGCATATTATTATTACATATGCCATGCACTTTTCTGAAGCTGTTGTTCACCAAGTTTTAAATTACTGACTTGTTTTGATTCTTTTTTTGCAAACTTATGTTTAAATTTTTGCAGTTGCAATTTTGAAGTACCTTCTTCGGAAATCAACAGCAGTAATTTGAAAAAAAATTGGTCATGGGTCCAGCATTACTATCTACATAGCACTATTTTAAATATCTTGAGTCTGTGAGTTTGTACTGCTCAGTGTAGTTTTCAAAAGTATGATAGGGACTGGATCTTCCAATTAGCCAAAGATCATCCATAAGTGATGATATTTGGACATTGCATTAGTCAGCCTCACCGGGGAAGTATCTGTGCCTTTCCATCTCCTCAGAGTACAGCATGCATCAGCACTAAGCCAAGCTCAGTCACACAGCACTTAAGTGCCACTTGATCACTTGAAGCTTTTTGTGCCTGCACAAATGTGTTTATACCTGTGGAATGAATGTTAAATAGAAGCAGCAGATTAAGCAACATAAATAATATAATATACTGTACATTACTTGTCTCTTTAAAAAACTGTGATACATAAATATATAGCTCATCTCCCTGGTGCCCTTCATTGCAGGGGCTAGTGGTTGATTGGGCAGGTGCGGCCAAATAAGTGGTGTTGGTACAAAATACAAAGACAGAGACAATTACAAACTGACAACTAACCTGTCAGGGTGAAATTGACATGATCTCTGTTTTTAACATGTTAGTGATTTGAAAGACAAAGATCCTCAAGACATTTAACTAACAATTTAGCGATTAACAGTTTTGGGGGAAAAGTGAAGGCTCTACTCCACACTGCTATAACACCAACACTTAAAAAACCAGGTACAGATAAGGAAAATGTAACAAATTTGGCCCTGCCCCTTATTGAAAGTACTGTATCAAGTTGTCTCCTCACAGCTTCAAACCTACTACACATCCAACAGGTTATGTAAACCTTTTCAATCTGGCTTTTGGCCTAGTCAGCACTGATATGGCCATCGTCAATGTTGTTAATGGCCTCTTTGTGCAGCTGATTTAAGGCTGACCAGTATCCTGCTAGACATGAGTGCTACCTTTGACATAGTTGCTATAGAATGCTTGGCCAGCCTGGGTATCTCTGGGTATCTCACTGGTACCCAGAGATACCCAGGGGTATCTCTGGTATCTCACCCTCTCCTGGATCAGATCCTAGCCCTCTGACCAAAAACAGATTTGACTTTGGTGCGGTTAGAAAAGGTGTCCCTCCGGGTTCGGTATACATTTTTACTTTTTGTATATTGCAACAGGAGGAAAACTGGTGAAGACATCAATAATCTAGTCCTCTCACACAGTAATGTAGCACACATAATTGCTTTGTTAGTTGCTTTCTATTATTTCTTATATTCTAATTAGCAAAGTGTGCTTACCAGTGACAGGATACAACAAGCTGTCTAGATTGTTGAATGCTACTGCACTGAAGAAAAAAAGAATCAGTATCACATACTCCACTCATAAGAAATATTGATGACACTCAACCTCAGAAACACTGGTCGTTCCTATACTAATGCTGTTAAAAGATTGGAAGAGTCAAGCATTCCACTAATAATAATCAATCTTGCCTACTTACAACACGTAATATGGTACTCAATGGAGTTCAAACAAAGACGATTAATAAAAATGGCTCTAATTTAGAATTTGAATTCAACAAATTTTTTCAATGAGTGCTAATTACTAAAGCACGCAGTACATAAAATATTTTATGAAAAAAAAGTTCTGCAGTGACTGGATGCCAGTTGCCGTGGCAGTGATAAGAAAGTCGTTCATTGGAGATGAAAAACTGCCTTCTTGAATCTGACCATAATCACAAGACCAGTGAAATGCAGCTGTGAAATTGGGCATTCCGAAGCCTACACTGTCTAAGATCTCATGAAGTACATCCAATCACAAAAACATATGCAAACCGGCAGGGCAGCACAGCGCCAATTAACATGGAGACGCTCAAAAATAATTAAAGTGAGATAAATTATTTTCTTTTAATATAGTTAAGGACATTGGCTAATGCATTCTGGCTGGCATATCCCCAGCAATTCACACTCTTTGTGAGTCATGCTGTTTTTATATTATTAAATAAAGAAAAGCATAAAATACACAACACAATTATGCTTTCTTCCATTTTTGAAGAACTTAAAGCATTTCTCAAAAGTTGATTAAAGCATAAATAAACATTTTGATATGACTACAGTTACGGTTCTTTAGAAATATTCCCACCTAATGGATGCAGGTGAAGATGCATAAAGCATTCTGGGGAGAGAATGCAGTTTAATAGATGCTGATGACCAGAGTGAAGTGCTATGCAGGGCAACAAAAGAGAATGAGCTTTCAGCACCACAGTGAGAAGTGCACCAGTCCTAATCATAGGAATTAACAATAATGTCTGGGCTTCGTGTTAATGGCCATTTCCCAGAATGGCCTTGATCTGTCTGTTGTCACCCCTTGTCAAGTACAACAATTATGTATAAGTCAAGGAAATGAGTATTGTCCAATTTAAGTGTGCTTACATAGTGTACAAATGCATAGATGGCTATGTATTTAAGTGTACTCAGCCATCTATTTCTTCTTTGGGGTATTTTTTTTCTTGCGTGTAAATCCAAATAGAAACATGTAGATGCTTTGAACACGCCAGGCATACAGTCATTTTTTAAACTCATACAGTCACATATTCAGTCACAAAGTCACAACTAAATTTACTGGAGACTGAGAGCAAAATAGCAGGGGATTCATACTGACAGGTATTCCTTGGGAGGAACGGGAGGCTGGATGTGCTTGAAGGAACGTCTGCACTCCAATTTTGTAATCCATTTAAGGCAGGTTCCCTGACCTTGCCAAAGCT
Source organism: Megalops cyprinoides (assembly GCF_013368585.1). Lineage (NCBI taxonomy): Eukaryota > Metazoa > Chordata > Actinopteri > Elopiformes > Megalopidae > Megalops > Megalops cyprinoides. The sequence continues at coordinate 9,937,740 of NC_050596.1, read as the reverse complement.
AAGATAGGTTAATGACACACCTGCAGAGGTGTGTGAATTAGCTTTGTCTGCAGCATCCTATAGTTTTTGCAGTGGGTGTCCAGACAAGTCACTGTGAGAGAGTGCACAGAGCAGTCAATATTCCTCCAGCAATGGAATGATTTTTTGTTGTTTTTAAATGTTTTTAAAAGCCCACAGTTAAGCAATATTCATTTGCAATATTGAGGATGTCTGTGGAATTCCCATAGTAAAATAAATATGTATAACATATTATTTATTATTCATTATTTCTTTTGATGTAATTTTTGTGGAAGAACATCCTCACATTCACAGCCAGATGAAATATAGAGATTTGGCATTCAAAATGGCTCTTTAAATGAGATTGATGGCTTTCATATTTTGAATTATTGAAATTTAATAAGATTTTACAATGTTTATGGCCTTCCATAATTTAAGAGAACATGTATTTATCATTCAATCTGGTGAGCATTAAACATTCATCATATCCATTTCATAGAAGGAAGTGATTTCCATGAAGATACAGATACAGACGGAGATAACACATTTAGAGTATCACTCAGCATATAATTAAAATTATCCTGATTCATGACTGTGCTTTTGATTGGCCATGCTGATGGCCACACCGCAATAAACTGTCCCCACTGATACATAATCACATTACAAATGACTGGGAGGACAATTGAAGGTTAAAAGTTTTTTTTTTTTTCATGAGGGATGTCAAGCAGCCTCTAAAATCACACCTGCACCGCTAACTGTGTGTGAGTGTGTGTGGGTGCGTGTGTGTATGTGTGTGTGTGTGTGCGCGGTTTTCCCATAATATGGGACACAATCTTCTACAATTAGTTAACAGGTCAATTTGCTGAACTTTCTGTTCAGCAATGAGCTGCATTCTCACACCTTTCTGATTGTTTATGGTGTATGACATCAAGTGGTATGAGACGACTGGTAGGCATTCCTTCACTGTACATCCTATACACAGGATGGATATTCTTAATGTTACAGTCAATGTGACCATGTAGTCTGCTTGTCATCAGAATTTTTCCACAATCTTTACATTTCAGAGATCCCACTTTATGGAATCTGACTTGTTATAGCCTCTACAAAGCAAAGCTTAAAAGAGTATATAAAGAACAGTTAGTAGGGGAGGCATCTAACATATGTTTGTTTGCATGAGAAGGATATGTGAAAGGCAAATAACTACAGGCTTAAGCAGCTCATATCCACAAATAACAAAATATGTGTTTAGTTTTTTCATGACTCAAAATAGTTCTAAGGTAGTGCTTCTCATGGTTGTGCCTCATACTTTCTCCCGACACCATGCCTATGACTCTGTAACTAAAGTCACTCAGTCCATAACTAAATAAAGATGAAATTAAAATAGAAATGTTGTGGAATGTTAGCAAAGTGTTCTCAAACAAATGGATGTTTCCAAATGCTTTTTGGTGCATAACTTTTTATATATTTTTGACAAAAAACACTTTATCATTTAAATATGTTCACAGTGACTGATCTATACACAGATCACACATTCCTAAGCTGAGTAACGTTGCTAAGGTAAAGTAACTATATCTGAGCAGAATGTTCCTCTTGAGACAATATCTTGCTCATTATTGTTCCGTGCTGACCCAGTTGTTTAAGACTTAATGCAAGAATTCTGACAGAGCTTCATATTTAGGCATCTTTTGAGTTGAGTGTAATATCAAATGATCCTCACTCTTGCCAAGTGAGGGTACTCACAGCTAGCTTTGTTGATTTTGCTTAATACAACCCTGTAGGTAGAACAGTTCTGGTTATCACCTGTGGGTAACAGGTCCAACAGTTCTGGTTCAGTTCTCACCTCTACATCTCATAAGTTACACGTGTTTGGACCTCCTATGCATTATACCATGTCACACAGCTACCTTGAACAGCATATTTGAGAGCTACATTTAGCAACATGCTTTTATCTGAGAAATCTGTAACACTTCTTTTCACTAACTGAACACAGAATCTGGAAGAGTGATAGGTTTTAAGACCTGAAGATGAAATTGGCTTTAATCAGTATACACTGGTCTTGGCAGCGCAGCTCACTCAATATCACTGTCCAGGGTAAAATTGCAATAAATAGTTTGTTCCCAGTGTGTGGCGTTTGTTTCAGCCTAAGTGGTTTTCTAATGAGAGTGTTTGAGCATAGCAAGTGGCAGTCAAGCCCTGAGGATAGAGAAATGCAGCACATTACACTAGGAGTGGGAGTGCAGTCGGAGAACTAATCTTTTCACACAGCCTGAGTCAGGCAAAGTTTATTCTCAACTCTCTCTGACTTTTTTCTCGGAAACCCAGCCATTCCAGCTCTGTCGTTTTAAGCCACACCAAAGCGGCATTTAATAGAAAATGCACTTGAAGGCCCCGGGATGATGGAGGTGATACCAGTCGAGGTTGTGTCACGGGGCACAGGATGTTTGGAGAACGGGCTTTAACTGCCCCTTAATGAAGGCCTTTGATGCAAGCTGTCCTTGAACGTGGTGACAAACCCGTAGGAGGCACTTGATGGCACTCCTCTCTGCCAGTGCCGGGCCATGGCAGTGGTGTTTTAACAGCCGGTCCCCCTTGGTTCATGAATAGAGGGCACTGATTTTCTCTTATAGCAGGCTATCATTCAGAAACAGATAAGGCAGCTTTCTAGATTGTCCTTTCCTTCTTAGATCATTCCATCTATTATATCTACCATGATCTCTTTCAATTTCCCCTCAAATGTCTTCCTTTTCTGGTATAGTGAATGTTCTGAAAGTTGCCATTTGGAGTACAAGCCCATGATGTCAGTAGCAGCCATACAGACCCTGTCTTGTCTGGCATTTTTGTCATAACTCTTTAAAAGGTAATTCATTATGACGAAAATCAGTAACGAGGAGGGAAAGAGGGTCAACATCTGTAGATAGTTATATCTAGATATCTGATGAACCTCTTCCTGTTTTGAAAGTGTAACAAAGGCTAATGATTTGACTAACAGAAAAAGAACAGGCATTGTTCAATGGCTGGCCATTTTTTTACCTCTAATGGAAAAATACTGTTAGTGCCATTCAATGCCCTATGGGAGACCACTCACCCATATGGGTGAGCGAGTGAGTAACGCAGCTGTTTCTAAGGCTCCTTCCTCTCATCACAGATAAAAAAAAAACAAAACAAAAAAAAAACAATCAGTCAGATAGAAAATTGATTCTGCAAATGTAATTGTGGCACTGTGTCCTTTGGGGCTTCGGTATAAATAGCTCAGATGTGCACACAATGCTTTTGAAATCTACACGTACTGTAAAAAGGGTGCTCCCTAAGTTGGACACGATTATTAATACAGCTTATGATAATGTTGGCTGACTATGCAGTTTAGTGTGTTTCAGAATGCATGGCTCCTTTGAAACATGGCAGCACAAAAGCAAGTCAAAAGCAAATGGCTCCCACATATACATAGCTTAGCTTTGAGCTATACACAGTCCCAGGTTTGGGTCTGAAGGAATCCATGTAACATGTCTCCATGGGTTGTAATGGGTCAGAATCTTTGGCAGGATCCCAGCCATTGTTCAGGGCTGTCTGGATCCTGCCGTTCCTGCCCATCGCACATCACGCAGCCACCAAATGCAGACTCAGACTGGTCTGAAATCAATTTGGCCAATTGTCAGGAAGCTGTCCCAGACCACGCCTGGATGAAGCAGGACGGCTGGCAGACAGGCCGGTGAGTCAGAGCGCAGCCAGGATGGTGAGAGGAAGAAACAGGGGTGAGAGTGACACATTGCCAGCCTACCTCAGAGGGACATAGCTATTACCTGTCCAATAACCCCCTATCCCCACCTCCCTGACAGCGAGAAATAATTACCCCCTGAATTGCCACCTGAAGATCTAAATTCAGGAGTGATAAAAACTATTGCCACCATATATATATGAAATCTTGTTGCCAATAGAGTATCATTGGTATGAAACTCTGAAGTGTCAGTTCAGTGTATCAGGCAGTGCTGTGGGTTCTGGGAGCTGGTGCACACGGTCAGCTGAGACGTGTGGGTGATCTGCATTCAGCCACAGTTCTTCATTCTACATTTAGCTTTTCAAGAAGAAACATTTTAAAATCACATGTACTTGATCCATGTGACCAGTGGGCATCTGTCAGAATTCTAAACTAAAAGAAACTTCAAAAGGAGAGATCTCTGAGGAGCAACAAGCCAAACCTAATTTTGTAAAGTCAGAATTCAATAACTTGCCCTCCTGGCATTTTAGTGCAGTGAAATGATGCCTCTCTGTAGGATAAAATAAGACAGGTCTGTGCGTAAAGACAGTTTAATATATTCTTGTGTTTTATCTGGGCTTGATGGCGTTTGATGAAGTTTTGTGTGTGTGTGTGTATGTTTGGGGGGGGGGGGGGGGGGGTATTGTACAAAATGGATTAAAATGTGGAAAGGAGGTGTTTGTTTCTCTGTACAGGACATGTTGGTATGAATATGAGAAAAACCAGTTGAGTGGGAACTGGAAAAGCCAATTTGTTGAGCTGGGAGGAGTTACTGCTTGTGACTCATGTATCCATGCCTACCAGAAACCCAACATCATGCCACAACTTGCAACATTATATTCAGGGCTTTTGAGCATTTCATGGAATTTGCACCTGTTGCTTCTTTTGCAAGTGAATGTGAGCATTGATGTGCTTGATTTTAACCTACAGCAAGTTGACACCAACTCTTGTCTCATGGAAAATGGTGAAAAAAATTGAACATTGTTCCTTTATTGCCTTTCAAAATGAAATCCACATATGTGGCAAGCCAATCAGAGTATCAGAGGAAGCATTTCAATCTCCCTCTGAAGCAAAACAAATTCATACAGAATTAATATAGTTTTTATATTTTATATTTCCAGTGATAATGTACATTTAATGTATATTTCACAGTGCACAAAATAATTTACATTTAAACTCTAAACCAGAGAAGAACTAAGTAAATACTCAGGTACATCAAAGTTTTGCAAAATAGTGCATGATTTTTACATGACAGAATGAGGCTATTTTAAATATTGTAATTTCCTGGTTTTAATATCTTTTCACAATGTGCAGTGTTATGACCTTGAGTGCAATTAGTCTATCCATTATTACATTAATTATAATCAGACTGAAAGACCTGGGTCTTTTATTTAAAACATAATTAAAGCAGCACAGAAGGTTATCATAAAGTAAAAAAGAAAGATTTAAGATAATCCAGAAAGGTTGAGCTAATATAATATTGTGGGGATTTTTCAAACCTTTTAAGTACCAATATAACCAATATAAGTATATATATTGGATTATGAAGAGCATGCTTAAGAATATTACTCCATAAATGTCAATGCTATTATAAAATGCAACAGAGACAGCTGGAAACTCATGTTTGAATTGAAAATAATTTTCCTAAATACTTGAAAAGATGAATTCAACAAGAGTTATGCTAAGATTTCAAATGGGTTTTTATTTTCCTCTATTGTTATAATCCCAATTTGATAGATGTAATTGTATTATTTTAGGAATATACTGCAGGTGTATTTTATAGGATATCCCCTATCTAGGCAGTGATAAATAACAATAATTTATTCACGGAAAACTAAAGATGAGTATAACCTTGTGCTGAACTGAATACATTTCATTAAAAATCCTTAACTATGTATGTTTACTTCAAACGAAAAAAGAAAAACTACAAAACACTCATTAATTATTTTTACATTATGGGGGCACAGCAACTTTCTGATCATCCATCTCTAATTCTGTAAATCATGCTGTCTATACTGAACTACTTATCGAGATTCAAACACTCTAAAAATTTACAGCCTATGGCAGCCTTTGCTACAAAAATTATTGACTCATTAAATGAGATACAAATAGGGAGCTAAACAGTTATTAATCACCAAATAAAAGACTGTCATCTACATAATGTAATTTGCCAGCAACTGTCACTTTAATCACACAAAAAACTGTAAAATTAACAATTTCCATAAGGACTTCATGAGGCATCACATCGTTAGCTGGGTGATGACATATCCTAACTTGCCTGCATATGGCAAGTCCTTTACCTGACTAGAAGTTTAATGTATCAGATCATGATCAAACTATTAAATTTAAAAATGACCTGAAATTTTTCATCGGTCACTCCAAAGTCATGTAGATGAGGGTGCCTGTTTTTCACATTAATTTATTGAACACAAAATAAATTCACGTTAGCAATTCAAAAGAAAACAGAATGGGTGACAAATAATTACAGAACCAAGTGTCAATACTTTGGTTGTCAGGGATACCGCGCAAACCAAATTAAAAGTAATACCTTCCAGCAGCATGACAATTCCACTGATTTACCAGCCTTAGCAGGGTGATGAAGAGAATGGATGACACTTAAATGGATTCAAATGTGCTCTGTAATATGAGTCATGAGTCGTTTCTGCTCGCAGTGAAAGTCCCTCCCAGCAGATGCAGGTAATTTATTTACAGGAAATCACCCCCCCCCCCCCCTCCCCCCACCCCCACCACCACCCTCCTCCGCCGTCCTGAGAGGGAAAATAATGTTGTCTCATCAGCGGTCACTGCATTGGAGAGCCTACCGTAATCCCTTTAAACCTTGCAATTACAAGCTACCAAATCATCGCTCCTGTCTCACATGTCCGAGGTGTCGTGGCTGAAGGTCCGCGTGCCTGGTGAAAGCAGGAAAGCTGGCTGGAGGGATTGCAGGGCTGAGGAGGCAGAGCACAGTCATTTATAATTAATGCCAGGGTCCCAGGCAGAGCATGTATCGCCAAGCTGCAGCAGCAGGTTTGATAAGCGTAGGAATTTTAACCCCACAAGGCTCCCAGTGGCTATTTATAATCCACTCGGTTAATTAAACAATTTTGCAGAACCACTGTGGATGGTAGGCCTAGCGTTCTTTTAGCTGTCTGTGTAACATCAGTGAAGTAGTAGATATGCTGCAATTAAATATTATAATGTAGCATTGCTACATGCATGTTAAGTTTTTTATGTTCCACATCATCCTTACCCATTTCAGATGTGGTTGTCAGACTGTCCAAAGCAATATTTAATGTCATACTTTCATATTTTACTTATAAAACTTCTACCACCATAATAAAAGTGAAATTTCTTGGTCGATCGACTCTTTACATGTATAGTGTCTGTTTGAACAAAGCTTATTATTATTGTTAGCATTAACATATAGTGTTTATTTAATGACAGTTCATATTTGACTTGTTTGAGTGTCAAACCTGATAAGAAGCTCCCAAACCTGAATTATTTCCCCTGAATATTGCAGAATATTCTTGAATATTGGCACTATAATATACTATTTTGGTTAATCTATGGTTTGTTTGGGATGATATGAACACCGTTGCCTGGAATCACTTCATTCATCATCCTTGTTTGGATATCAGTGGATTGTTGACTGGCAAACACAAGGCAGATGGCTAATTTTAACACCACACCCACATTGCTTAAAAAGCGGAATAAAAATCTAGCAAGAGAGCAGGGATGAGAGACACTGCAGTGTATAATCTAGTATTGGATGTGCAGTTGGTATGCCACTGGTGTGACACAGCAAAGAATGTCCTGGAACGGCATCCTGCAGAGTTAGCCATCCTCCATACTAATAGTCCAGAGTTTTATATAAGGTTTTGGTAATGGAATAATTGGGCTTGGTTGAGCTGTATTACTTTCGCTCGGTGCTGGGTTATATAACCTCTGTATGGGGTTGGGCAGAGGCACTGGCTGGTGTGTGGCGCACCAGGCCTTGTCCCCAGGGCCTAGGCGTTCCAGCGCGGGTGACCGAGCGAAGAATGGGAGGGCCTCACGAGAGTGCGCTGGCTGCGTATCCATCACTCCTACTGCACATGCCAGACTGACAGGGCTTCTGTCCTTGTTATCCTGATAATGTGAAATCAGGGGAGTTTTTGGCAGGTCCCCTCCATCAGCAAACCTCATATCACTGCAAAGGGCCACAGAATAATAACTATTAGCTCAGGATTTAGAAGGTATTGATGAGGTGCTATACAATGTGATGACACTGAAGGAACCTATCGGGAAACAACCATTTTTACCTTCTAACCAAAATTATGTATCTAAAAAAGATGGTTTTACCGATCAGAGTGCTCACTGATACAGCTGCTGTGGAGCACAGCTGAGGTACGGCAGCAGATTCAAAGGTGTAAAATTACAGGGAAAACAAAATTAGGTCTAATTGCATATCAGTTGACAGATGTGGCACCTTTCAAATATCAACCTGAAACAGCAATATTGAGAGGCGTGGAAATATGTGGGCATAATTCACACAACAAAAAGGGCAAACAGAAACCCTCACTGTCTCATTACTATCATGTGTTACTCATTACCACAGTTGTGTTATGCCTTTCATTCTCAGCTCTCACTCATGTGTTTTATACTGAAAAAAGAATGCCATCAAACATTTGTGATGATGTAAGTTGAAAATGACCCCTATCAATCACTTATTAGATGGGTAATTTTCTTGAGCTTGGAAGAAACAGAGTTGCAGGCAAAAATGAAGGTAAATCATTTTCATTATTATCAGATATTAACAGTGGAAGGAAAGGAAAGCAGGCTCAGGATCAAGTATAAAACAGGGCTTCTGTGGTTATCAAGGCATGAGTTTTTATACAGATCTATGCATGAGTTACATTTTACATGAGGTACAAAAAGTATCACAGGGCATATTGGTGAAGGTAATGTTGCAGGCCGTTTATTTTGCCTGAATGCACTGGTAAGGGTGCAGGATTCTGCGAGCTGCAAGTTTATATGGGCGAAGTGGAGGCCCTGAGAAAAAGAAAAAAAAAATCAAGCCATTTCGTCCGCCTCCTTCAGCCAAAACACCCCTGGGGAGCCCATCGGGAAGCTGGAAATGTCAAACTGCTTTGTCACATTCAATCGCAGTCAGAGAGAGAGAGCGGCCCAGGAGGCACGCTCCGCTCGAGCCCGGCTCAGACGGCTCGGAGACACTCAGAGGCGCAGCGCTTCCCCTGCGTTCCACGCGGGGCCACGCGGGGTTGGACACGCATCTCCTACTCACAGTCCAGAGGTGAGCCGTCACTTTCACTGACTGATCCTGTCTGAGTTGTTTGCACATTTTATTTTAATCAAGGCACATTTAATATTTGGACACACCACATCCAAACAAACGTTTGCTGTGGCAAAGATCCTACAAATACAGAACACCTGTGGGCATCCGTGGCATGGATGTAGAGGAAGTGGTGCTCTAGGACTGGAGAGTCTGGACACAGTCCTGACAGACTGCATCTGCACACAGCAGTTTTCACAGTAGCTGCTGTCCCTCTCCTTCCTGTACCACATAATTAAAGCGGCCTAATTGCTAGTCTTACTTCACAGTCCAGCTATCTTTGGGGCTCCTTGACGGTAACTACAGTTTTTAAAGATGGGGACACAGAGACACTCAATGGTTAGTTAAAATCTATTTGCGGCCAACTATTGCCTGTATCCACGGCGATGTGTTCCACAGTTACCTGCACCTGCAGTTATCAGCTACATAGTTATGTTATTTACTTAAACAACAAATGGAGAGAGATAGTGTTATTGTCTCTGATGGAGAGGGTAGCTAGAATCGGCTGTTTACCAGCTAGCTAGTACAAGAGAGGTTGGCTTCAACTAACACTGCTTCCCTCCAAGGCTGGTTTGTTTGTTCTTCACGGACAAAACATATTAGTAATACTTGTAAATAAGATATCAGCAGTCTTGACACTGATGATGATGTTGTGACTGAATTTTTCACTGAGCACTTTTGCATGGTTAAATAAAAGAAAACAAATTTTTACAGCCTCCAATAAGAACATTTCCCTCATTGTTTTCGTAGTCTGTGAGTTCCCTTTACTTGCTTGTAGTTCTTGCCTTGCTACCTACGCACCTGAAACTAATTCACTGACTATGGACTGAGTCAAGACACAACAATGGTCTTTACAAATAAGCTGTCAGCCATAGTCTGAGCTGTGTGCTCCAGCACATTTTAATCAAAGGTTATCAGATGGCCCTGGCTGACTACACCATCGGAGCAGCTTGACTGACCATTGGGTGTGTGTGTGTCCAGTTTTAGAGCTGCTAGCTTCAGTTTCAATTGTATATTCCACGTACTTTTGCCTCTCTAAAAAAAAAAGTAAAAAAAAAAAAAAAAACAATGTCTGCTGCTCCTTCCCTGTGGGGTAATCATCAAATATTACTATTTAACATTCTGGAGACTTCTTGGAGACTTCAGCAGTGTTCAAGGTACAGCTTCCATAGTTTGTATCTTTGAGCTACATTTTTACACCTTTCAAAAAGTCATGCATTTATTGATGTACAGTGTTATCTTCATAACAGGATTTACATATTCCATCAACATAATTTTAAGGGGCTAATATGGGCATCTGCTCCAAATAAATTTTATGCCATGCTATTGAATGGTATTTTCAGTTGGTGGTTGTCTTATTTATCTATTGTACTTAGGATTTTGTTCTGCATAGTACAGATGCTGCAACAGCTGTTGAGTCAAATCTTTCCAAACTGCTGATTCATTCAAGTAAGCACAAGCACAAAATATTAGGGCAAACAAAAAGGGAGACCATCAGCAAAACAGTGAAGGAATAGAGCTTCCTTACTCTATTCTGAACTGAGACTCTCGCCACTGCCTTTATTGGAAGTTCTGTAGGACTATCAGTTCTTGAGAACATTTAATAAAACAGAGATTAAAGAGATGACAATTCTCTTAAACCATGAGAAATAAATAACCTGTCAAAGTCTTTTTCTGTCACAATAGAATGTTGCTTCAATAGCTATTATTGTTTAGAGAAAATATTACTATTTTGAAGAAAATATTAATCTAAGGACAGAATTAAGTCTTTCCATTGCAGTCAATAAAATTTCAGCCATCAGTTGCCAATAAACATCACATGGATGGGTCAATGTGGTAACCCTTTTTTTTTTTTTTTGCAGTTCTTTGAAAAATTTCCAATAACTAATTAAAGCTTGAGTCTTTTGAAAGGAAAAATACAATCATTAGCCTTCTCTTTTTATCTGCAAGTGGGACAATGAGATTTTTTGAATTATGCATTTATACAGATTAAAAAAAGGAAACCCACAGTGCAGAGTGTACTTAAACCAAAAATAGACCAGCTCATTACTGCTTGTCTAATGTAATGCAGGCTGTGTTAATAAAGCTATTGTAAGCAGGCGGCTGGAGGGGATTACCCCCAGCCCACAAGAACAGCACCACTTTGAAATCTTTTGTACTTTAGGGCATGTCGAATAGGGGAAAATATATTAATGGAAACATTTTAAATAAAATTAGCCTTCGGGATGTTTATATTAAGGTACCTCAGACAACGTCTGATAGAATGGAAACTAATGAAACAATTGTGAGACCTTGTGATATTGTCCTCATTTAATGTTTGACGGGTCATTTCAGTTAAGTGCAAGTGGACAGTATACTGTTATGTCCTTTACCTAGAAAAAGGTCAAAACCTACATATGACTATATATAAATATTCCGCATATATAGTAAAACTTTAAAAAATAAAATGGCAAACATTCTTATTCAGCATGAACTAAAGTCCAAAAGCGAACAGAGGAAGCTCACAGCAAACTTCACTATTTCAGTGACACTATTAAAGCTTGGAGGAGAACATGACCTTTATAACATATATACAAAAAATCTATTTCCCACCATATACTTATAAGTATAAATACTGGCAAATGTTTGAATGCTAGTATCTTCATCCATATTTTACTCAAACATCCACAGTAATTTCATGTGAAATATATCCATAAGAAATTACTGACAACAAAAATGATTCTGTAAAGGCTGTTCCATAATTTTACAAATTTTAAATTTTAAATTTTTTTTTAATAAAAAGGAACTTCAAACTCCACTGATTTATCATCATTTTGGATTGTTGCCATATTAGGCGTACTCTGAGGAAGTGAAATAAGCATTTGTTAACTGTCCTTTAAGTCCTTGCAAAATGTAATAGTTGGTAGCTCCTTCTCCCCCTGCCCATTAAATTTAGTGTCTGCTTCATTCTGCCTGTGTCCAAGTCAATTAAAGCATACCACCTTTCAGTAATTAAATGTCATTCAGATTACAGTGAGTATCCCCAACATGATATGTATCAAAATCTCCCCCAGCAGACCTGTTCCATAAATAACCCAAGTTTTTGCACTTTCCTCCTGAATGAGGGAGTCTGCTCCTTAAAAAATGGGAGCAGGTACATATAATAAGTAAGATATATTCTAGCTCAGCAACTTTAGTAATAATTTAATGATAACCTATAGTAGTTATTTGACATATTCAAGATATCTGAATTTGAATATGGTATCTAGATGGAATAACACAATATTATTTAACACAATAAACATTACATACTCCAAGAACTTTCAGATTTTATCAATGAGAACATCCCCTTCGACACAACTATGCTCTTGATTTCATCATTCTTATCATTAGTTACATGGCAATGCATTTATCATTAAATGTTTACCTACAGCAGGCTTAACTGAATGTAACGGAATGTGACTGTAGGAAAATAATATTTCCATGGTAAATGTATCAAATATGAGATATAAGTTAAATATATATCAAAAAGTACCGTGTATGCAACTGTTATAAAAACACCTTTTATCAATGCAACTGGCATTATTTATCTGCAAAGTCACTGAACTGCTTGTAATGAACAGATTACAGCCCAGACAGAAGAATTACGTGGAACAATCCCTAATGCTGCTTCATTCATAAAAAAGCAGGGGTTGGTTGTGATTAGTGAAAATGAGACAGAGTGGAGTCAGCTCCACGTTGTGATAATCTTTCAGCAGACAGTGGCTTCCGTCTCCATTCCCTCTCCCCGTCTGCCGTGAGCTGTCTGTGCACGCCGCGCCGCTTGCATACTGATCGCACGGAGACAGGCCGAGGTGTGGAGACCACACACCCACTCACAGCTGAATGCGAGAGATAAGCTCAGCGAGCTGCCAAAAGAAAGTGCACAGTGTTCCCGGTCCATATCGTCATCCATTGATTTCTTTATTTATTTGTATTAGCAGGTTAATATGACTTGAGGCTGTTTTTTCCCAAGCTTTTTTTTTTTTAACCCCATAGCACACTATTAATTTCTTCATTGTAATGGATATGCCATTTATTTTTTATTAGCTTTGTGTTCTCATATATGAAATTGAGTACAACTCTTTATGAAAAGCAGCATCATTACTACATTAAATCTACTGTAAAGTATTAATTTTTAAGGGGAAAACGCTTATGGTCAGTTGCTGCTATCTATATTGCCATAAACATTAGCCAGAGTTCTAAGGTAATGATGTAAAAAATTGCATATTCATTAAGCTGAATTCATTCTACCTGAAGGCCATTATCTGAATAAATGGAACAACCGCTGAGTGCAATGAGAAGGTTGATCTCTGTTGGTCTCAGTACTGCCCCCTACAGGAGTCTTTTAATGTGTTGTTTGACTGCTATTACAAGAGCCGGACTCTTCAAATCTCTTTAGTTTCTTCCCTTCACTTTCAAGCTTATGACTGGAATTACACAAAACAGCTTCTACATCTACCTTGACTATTTGCTGATTACTTTAATTACAGTATCACTTTTCTATCATATTTATATTATCTATTACACTATAGGCCACTACAGGCCATGATTCTCCAAACATTTGGATAAAAGATAGATCTGTTATGATATAGTCCATCAAAATGTGGATTTTTTGTGCCATTTCTTCATTTTGCACAATACTGTCTGTCATGCAACATTATTCCACATATCCAAGATGTCACTGACAGATCATACACCCTTGTCGACCTTGCTAACCTTTCATCCCCGGCCTCCTTGCAGTATGACCGCCTGTGACTATGACTTTCTAACATTACACATTTCCATAAATCAAAACGTCTGACATATATATGTCAAAACCACCGCAATTCACCCCACGCTGCCTTCAGAAGTCTCTCCTACAGCTAGCAGTGGAGCTTTGATCCTTATCAGCTCCTTTGTGGAGACTGGCAATAAAACAGGGGATCTAAATCTGTCTCCTCATTATACACCGAACTACATTAAAAACTAATTTTCTTACATTCTACCATCTCCCCATCTCATATATTGTCACATTAAAACATCATATAGCCTTATAATTGAGGCTAATAGGACAGCATATCCAAATGCTTCGGAGCTAAATAAATCGTTTGCAATAACATTTGTGTGTTTGCATTACATTGCCTTCTGGCATTTCCAATAGATATAAACTGAAAATGATGTTGGCCACAGAAGTGCAACTGTTATCTAAATAATGCAGCAATAAAATTAAATGCCAAGTTGGTAGCCTTTGTAAGCTGAAATTGAGTCATATATGATAATGGCTTCCTTAGAAAATGAGTGAAATATAGAACTACCAATCTTTCTTTCAGGTATATGTGCTGAGAGCAGGGATTTTTTTTTTTTTTTTTACTGGAGCTGTACCAGGTTTAATTACCTGTCAATCTGATTTTTGGAGTGATTTGGCCATAATCTAAGATTTTCAACAAGCCTTCATTCATGCTAAATGGGCACAGATGGCTATAGTAAGCAAGCTACATACATACCCTTGCTCAGAATTCCTGTTTACAAGGAGAACAATTTAATATAAGCTTATGAACCAGCCATTAGTGAAAACATTAGTGAAACAATGGCTTTGTGAAGAAGAATGTTTTTGAATATCACTAAAGTTATGAAAGAATTGGAAAGATGACAATAAGGGCAATTCCTCTGGGCTGGAAAGCACTGATTCTGTTGAGGACGATTTGCTTGACATGGGAAAGGATCCTTTGGTAGAAATGTACTGTTATCGTGACAACACTCGTATACTGATCCCTGTCTTTCATCAAAGACAGCTAAGCAGCTAATGCACAAATACTCACTTCAGTATTAGTGATGGGGCAGAGGCAGGTTAAAGCCAGCTGTTTACTGTGTGTAAAGGTGATATCCCCCTCTCACACACAAACTGCCCTGCTGCTGTATCACTCACTCACTTAACCTTTTGGTAGTTAAGGTGTGAGCATTCCCTGCCACTCTCTACCCAGTCAAATACAGTGCTCAACAGACAACAGAATGCTTTCTTTCCCAACTTATTAACAGGTCAGCGTACTCACGCCCATGGCTGTGAAGGAGGAAAGGTAAAAGGATGCATCCACCATGATGTAGAGCAGGGTTATAAATGCATGATCAGTGAAAAGGGTGACAGCTGACTGGGTGGTGGTAGTGACATTATGTGAGTGTGGGGGTTTGTGTCTTATTGCGGTGAGTAATATACTCACCACAAGATGACACAGATCTTAAATAAATCAAATAAAAAATAATGCACAATAAAGTAGTCTGATGCCGCCGCAGTGCTTTATTTACAATGTTTATGAATTTAATTCATTTACAACTTTGGGAAAATGTTTCGGCTTTTTACTGAACATGTAGGAAATGAGTAGGTGAGCTGACATCGGTGTCTCAGAAGTTGCAAATAGAATGAGACCACAGATGTACAAGACTGAAAATAATCTTGGAAAGAACATTTTTTGGACTTTTCTACCAAAACTTTGGATAAAACCTTCAGCTGAAGCTTTAGCTTTTTAGCTGAAAACTTATAAACAGTCTTCTGCTTCTTTGCTGTGCCTTGGGAGAGACCTTCCAGGGCTTTTTTCCCTCGCATTGTTCCTTTGTTCAGCAGCATATCTGATCTGTGCTTCTTCTTCGTCTTGCTCTCTTGTGCACATCCATAGGTCTTCCTGAACCCATGCCGCTCCTGCTTCCTGCTACCTCCCTCACTGGTTTCCAGTGGTTGTCAGTGTGTAAATCTATAAACGGCTGCTCAAGGTAGCTGTCAAAGACTTCTGCAAAGACCTTTGCTGCATTGTGCACATGGCGGCAGGAATCTCCATCAATAACAAAGGCACCAGTTCTTCCTTATTCTTCTTTCCAGTCCTGTCTTGCCGCCTCACATCAGTCCATCACCATGCTGAGGTTAGGTTAGGTTAGACCATAAGATGCTGTTTGCAGAGGGTCTCCTCCAAGCTGGTAGCATTAACTTTAAGGAACTCATATGAACCTACATTCTCAACCACAACATTATTTGTCGCTTTGCTGAAGTTTCTTACAAGCATTGGAAGCAATCTCTTACTACCACTGCATCAAATTACCTACCCATCTACACTGACATAAAAGGAATATTTCCTTTGGTTTGCTAATGTTCTCTCATAAAGAGGTGCATCCCAAGCCATTCAGAAGTTTGTGGGATACAGCAATACAAGATTTATTCCTGGGCCAGGCAACAGCTAACTAATTGCTTTGTTGCTACTGCTGTATGGACCCTGGTGTCGCTGCTTGCAACTATACTATTTCCTTGTATTTATATAATAATGACAAACTGTTCGTTTGGTAGGTAGCCGGAAAATGTCAATTCTTCAATGACTATGTCTTGCTAGGACATCTACTTTGCTCGCAAGCATTATGTATGTTCCATGAAATCCTGCTGAGGTAATTAGCTTGCTAGCTAATTTGCTCACAGTCTTGCTATTTTTGTTTCCCTTTTGACACAGTGCACACATTTAGGAAGAGCATAAAAATTACATCTACTAATGCATCATAAAATCTCAATAGATACAGCCTCTTCATTGCAATGCAATCCATGGAATGAAAGAGAGTCTGCCACTTGAAGTGAAACTGAAACCTTGCCTGTTAAATAGGCAGCCTGAAAAGTTACTTAAGTTTTATGTCTCCAGGAAAATATGTTCTTGGTGGTTTGGGGTCCCCAATGCTAAATGAGATTCAAACATGGTTATAATGAAATGAAGGCTGGAAATTCAAGGTATTCTATCTGGAAATGACAGAAGTCACCTTATCACCACTTTGCACAGTTGTTATTTAAACTCCTACTGCTTGGATACAGAAGTACAAATTCACTTAAGTCCCTCATACTGGCTCAGAAGCAGAAATGGGCTCTGAACCAGAGCAATAAGCAGAATTGTGGCTGCCCGCTGTATATCAAATTGTCAGTTGGTCTACCAACTGATCTAATTACTACATGGATCAGCACTCAGCTGTGCTTGTGCAATCTAGTAAATACACTGCACTGGAAAAGGGCAATGTTGAGCATTCCTGTGCCCTTCAATGACGAGCAGTGATATCGATTACGACTTTCTCAGCCCTGGTAGACATAATCCTGCGTGGGAAGTCTGTTCACAGGACATCGCCTCGTGGTTATTTCCTTCATTGCCCAGCAGATGTTCTGCTTTGTGGCAGGGCTGCACTGATTCACCAACATTACTCAACAGTCGATATTCAAACCAAAATGTTGTCTGGCCCGTTCCTGTGACATTGACTGTGTCCCAAGTGAAATATTTCCACAGTTGATAGAAAAGCTGAACCAAAAATGTGCCGAGTCATTATCTAAATGCACCTACTGTGTTAAAGTAATTATAAAACTAAATTATGTTGAGATTTTAGCATTTTGATTTCTTTGTCAAAACACACACACACACACACACACATACACAACAAAAAGCCTCTTAAGCAAATGGCAAGATGTTTAATTTGTAAAAAGATGTACAACCCTCTGCCAAACTCGTCGATATTAAGTGCTCATGAAACCACTTTCTCATTAACCAAATCTTTTTATCCCCTCTCTGCTAGGGATCCACTGATCCTGGCGCTGAGGGACTTTGAAGTGTCTCTGTAAACAGATGCCGCTCATTTTCCAGTGTCCTCTTTCTGGCAAGCATGATACCCATTGAAGATAACGATGTTTACCCATCTCCCAGATGAAGAGACCTGTTGTGAAATTATCTCTGCAATGACTTGCGGTGGGAGCAAGTGTGACCGGGTGCGAGGGCTCTGCTGCTCAAGACCTTCACTTGACTTCCACGGAGAAAGATCTTTAAATCTGGATATCTGTGGGTACTTTTTGTTTCTTTTCTTTTTTTTTTTAACCAGACAGGCTGAGAAAAAGTCTGTTTGAACTTGTACCTGGAAGTCTTACGCTTTTCCCCTATTGGATTGTCTGTATTCTGTGGAGTGCCTCAAAACATATTAATCTTTCACTCACACTGGGCCAGATTCAGTAAATGATTTGCACGTGAGAATGATGTGTGTAAAATTAAACTGATAAATATTTTGAAAGGTATTGATTTGTTCTTAGTTGGAATTTTTCCTTAGATACCAACAAACTTTACAACTATTTCTATACTCTGTATTTATTTATTTATTTATTTCTTACCAAGCAACTAATTTTGAATAAGAATGAATTACTATAAAAGTACTATCAGTACTAATTTGATATATGAATAAAGAAAATAAAAGAACTTCTTCAACCACGGTATATTTTTGGTATCCTATTGACATAATTTCTCAGGAGAATATTGCCCCATAACAATTTCATATCATGAGCTCCATTTTGCAAAATGTGTCACATGAATTAGAGAAAATATTTTCTGTTTTTTCCCTTTGGGCAGCATTTCAGGTATACCCGAAACTTAGACATCAGAATGTTCTCTATGTGATGGCTGGACATTTACTTATGGTAATAATTACTGCATCTACTTTAACAACAGTTAGAATTTATCATTATATGAATTAGGGTAAGAACTAAATTAGGTCTTTCTTTTTACATTTCATGAATGCGATGTGATATCTGAATACAAACTTTTCCCAAGAACAAAATATGCCCGTCTCTATGAACATTTTGATCAATAAGGATGCTGTGTTCCAACAGGAGTTTGTTTAAATTGTTTGAAGAACAAGAAGCACAGTAGGAGACATGGTGGGAAAAACACAGAGTTTATTGTACAGTAGACATTTTGATCAGTGACCTTTTTGTCGCCCTTCCTCTGGGGGTTCTGCCCTCATCATTCTGAACCCCGGCATGACATTTTAAAAATGAACCAATCAAAACCTGGAGTTTCCAATCATGAACACTACTGTCAAATCCCTGCACAAATCATGGCAATTCAAGTGCAACAAGCGTGGACTTATTTTCTACTACACAACAAAGGCCAACTGTCTTCCTGTCTCAGCTAGCAGAGCACCGGTGCAGTTCTTGCCCATTTGCTGTGGTGCTGCAGCACACCTCTCCTTGAGTCCTCTCCTTGAGTCAGAGTGCTGTCAAATTTGAGGAAATCTGAAACTGTTATTGCATACATATATATCAATTGGTCTAAAATATGCACATGTGCACTCTCTCTCTCTCTCTCTCTCTCTCGCTCTCTCTCACACACACACACAAACACAAACTACTTGGATATGGCAAAACTTTGAAGCAAAACTTCACAGTAGTAGTGGAAACTCTTATTCTGCCAGCTGTGAAGAGTGCTTAGTACATGGTCCAACAGTTTTAATCAAAGGTCTTGTTTCACTTTTATTTCAACTGTTAAAACCTGCTGCATATACAAACCTAAAGACTAAGCTTTTTTCACCAAGGGAAACAAGAACTTCATGCAATTACTTATTGGAATGTAATGGATTACTGAAAAGAAAGATATCATTCAACTTTCCTTTTAGGTGTGATAGACATGTAATGTAAAAATCAAATCTAATGCTCACAGCAAATTT
Source organism: Megalops cyprinoides (assembly GCF_013368585.1). Lineage (NCBI taxonomy): Eukaryota > Metazoa > Chordata > Actinopteri > Elopiformes > Megalopidae > Megalops > Megalops cyprinoides. Next base: position 9,918,166 of record NC_050596.1, on the reverse strand, counting down.
TATTTGAGTGGTCTATTTAAATAATTTATTTAAAATATGTAATTCTGCATAATCACATTAGCAATTAATGTTTACAGATTAATGTATTAGCAATCCAAAAAGAAAAAAAAAATGCCTAAGCAAGAAAATGGGAAAATTTGAGTCATTTGTCATTTGAGTCATGAGTCATTTGTTCCATTTTAATTGGATAAATCTACTGTCACTCAATATTTGACCACTGTGATTACGGTACATAGCTCTTATCTGCCCCCTTTGTATCACTCTCCTTACATACTTAAGTGACATAATGTTCTGCAGATTATTTTGTTGTATCTCAGCCGTGTTTAAAATTTTCTCTACATATTACTGTATCAACTTCATTTCATTAGAAGACTACACTGACAGTTGTAATCCATTGCTACAGTAGCTTTGACATTGCATTGAGGTGTCTTCAACTCAGTGGAGCAAGTAGGAGTAGCAAGCTAGCTAGGTACCAAGTTTGATTCTTAATAAATTAAAATGTGCTGCGTCATTGTTTTGCTGACACTGTTATTGTTACACTGTTTTCATGTACTTCCAGTTTTTCACATTGGACTATGACTATATTCGCTTTTGATGACACAAATAAAGGATATGACACTACTATGCCTATAACGAGGTGGAAAACAGAATGTTTGTTTAAACTCAGTTACATTTTCCTGGAATATTGTAGCTATGTATGCAAGTACCTTGTCCAGCAGTACAATAGCAATGCCCCACCAAGCTGAACTGGTTCTGCTCCACCATTTGATGCTGTTATTCATTCTATATTCTACATTTCAAATCTTCACATAGGAAAAATGGACAGAGCTGGCTCACGGTTGGACACATGCAGGTGTAATGGATAGAATTCAGCCAATCGACTGTATGACACCTGGAGCTCTTATGATGGATGAAGAGCGGCTCGTTCTCTGATGGGATGTTGACAGTGAATTTATTTGGCAGATGAATCTGGAACGATCCGCAACAACATGCATAACATACAGCAGGAACATCCTCCTTTTGGCTTATGGCCACAACTCACATTCTGACAAGAATGGAAACGCAAGACTTCCTTTTTTGAGGTCAAAGATTAACTCCATAACTGCTGTTCCCTGTGGAATTTAGCTCAAAATGATTGCAAAATGAACTTAGTTACTCAGGATCCAATGGTTTGTCACCATATTCCCACAGAAACCTATCTTTGCCGTCTGCCGTGTTTCCCCTCACCACCGTTACCCTGTCACCTGTTAACAGGCAAGGCATATCAATCACGTGTAAGACACTGCAAAGAACTGTTTCCAGATTTATTTGTTTATACGTGATATTGTGTTGTGGTGCCCTGGGAAGTGAACTTGTAGGCAGAAAAAACCACAGGTTCAATTCCTGAGTGGGATGCTGCTGATGTATGAAAATAAGAAATGATTCAGCAGATTACTTTCAGGTAATGTTAATGTAAAGGTTAATGTTCTCCATGATTAAAACTGTAAAGCCTTCTGTACAAATCATTTGGTTTTGAAATGTACTGATATCATAAGCCTTGTTCAATTAAATTTGTGCAGAGAGTACAATAAAAGCCATTGCCTAATTCAAATATTTCACCAAGTAATATTTAAAGCTCTGCATATGGCAGTTAAACAGAGATTGATGTTGAAAACGGACTTTTAAGTGTCACACATAATCTAATAATCTAATAAAATCACAGAATTAAAATGCAAACAAGGGGATGACTGCTTGCCTCTGAATTCATTCCAAACATCAAATAGAATGATTTGCGTGTGTGTTTTTATTGCAGAGTGTGACAGATGAAACCTTAATCAACATTCACTCTGTTGTCCAGAGCTTCAAAATCAGCAGTGATCGTGTTTGGCACTGCGGCACATCTGCAATATTGATATCCTTTTTTGGTTTTGTTTTGCTCCCAATTTACCTTTTTAACAGTGGAGTATGTCCACCCTTATTTTGTAAATGTTCCCCTCGTATTAGAAGAAGCTTTCCAGTTGTGACTGTGCTGTCACAGATTGTGATCCACTAATGACCATGGCAGATGCAGCGCCTTCTCATTATTGAACATTATTAATGCACTGCAGTCACAGTGACCACTGGGAAATTAGCTGCCCTTGTACCAAAAACTACCTGCTCAGAAAACTCCGAAATCTCATTTTAGGATGGCCGCAATACAGCAAAATGTTGTTTTCTTAGCATTAGTTGTTAGGTGGGCCTTTCTGCTGTGGTCACTCATTCTATAGTATCTATAATGATGCCAAAAACATGCCTGTAACAGAAGGGTCCAACAAAAAGCCCATTACAGCAGGCTCAAATGTTACCTGATTTTCACAGAGGTTGTCAGACAAGTGAAGCACCAAGGAACTAGTGTGGCCACGAACAGAAACCTTCTGCCTATGTACAGTGGGTCATGGGTATGGGGGCTCAACATGAGGGCTGAAGTCACTGCCAGTAGATACTAACACCTGCTCTCATGTGACTATGCTGGAAAAACAACTCGCCCAGGCCACCATCCTCATGCATTTTGCACTGTACCGAATCGGTTATTTCACGGACACAGGTGACTGATCTAGCTCCCTCGCTGTTGAATAGCCTATTTTTCAGGCGTTTCAAACACAGGTGGGAGCCAGCTATAAATACTCAGGCTGTGATTGCTTTCCAAGAATAGGTAGGCCTCCACAAATGTTTGGCAACAAGCCAAATCTACAGCTGACCTTTATCGTAGTATTTGTGTATACTGAAATGAGACTCCTTCAAATGTGTTTTTCCCTTTTATTTTTGTCTCCTGGCATGGCACCAGGTGAGGTAATGGGAGTAACACTCAGACACTAAGAAGACAGTAATTTGGCAAACGCACGTTTTGTTCCCCTTCAAAGAATGAAAACAAAAAGGACATGTGAACACAACAAATCCTTAATACAGCAGCGGTAGCTCATGAACCTGACATAGAGGAGGCAGAAGTCTCTCATCATTGCTCTCCACTTGTTTTTAATTGCTGTGCTCGATTGACAGGTGTGCAAACAAGCTGAATAATCAGTACCTATTGGCAGTGATTACATTCTTTTCAAGGTTTCTCGAAGTTGTGTTTTATTCACATCACTTTAGAATACACACAGGTTCAGTATACCAAAACAATTTTGTGATTAAAGATAACCCTCAACTGTCCTGTAAATAATATTGTAATTGCACATGGACAAGCATTGAGTGTGAAGTGCAACAAAATCTAGCAAATAAACTGCTTTAATTAAATCTGGTGCGTTCAGATGAGCATTTCATCCGCACTGGTCTTAGATAAATGTATGTTTATGTTGTCCACATCCCATAGTAAAGGGCAAGGAGAATCTGCAATCCTGTGCAATTCTGTTACATGCGGAAAGATAATACTACCACAAAATATGAGAACTTGCTGATGGGTTAAATAAATCATAGGGTAGTTAAACAGGTTGAGACAAATCAGCCTGAAGATAAAATTCTAATCTTAATTTAGAGGGAGAAAAAGGGGAGAAATTAGTGTAGGATAAAAAAAAAACAGATTAGAAACAAAAACAAACCAATTTGGGCATAATTTATACGAAAGGAAATTCTCTCAGCAAGGGTTGGTTGGATAAGCGTCAACCTTGGCTGGTTGTAAGAACCAAACAGTAGAGAAACAGGGTACACAGTGGTGGGGATGATGTATGTTTCTCTCCTGCAGGCACACCTGGCCTGACTAAAGCAATTAGCAACACCAGGGCTGATTACCAGTTGCCTTCTGCCGTGCACATACCTATATGTGACGCAAGCACTGTCAAGACACAAACACCTTGTCTGTTCCCTCACCACTCCTCTAAGCGTCCAAATCTCAGAACTGAATTTGTGATTATGAGTAACAGTTTTGAATGTGTATTAAATCAATGTTAATTAAGCTCAACAGTCATACTTACACTTGATTAACAGAAATGGATTTCCCATAATGGTGTTGGTCCATGAAATAAAATGATGAATATACAAGAACCTCCTGAAAAGTAAGAATACCCAGATCAGATATGGAACATAAATCACCCAGGATTTATGTTCCATATCCTCTTAACTTCAGGTTTTTGAAAACATAGAGCTCAATGATCACCAAAGAAGAAAACTGGAAACTTAAAATCACCAATCTTTACAGGGAAAACAAGTCCAGTGAGTCCAATCTGATCTTGGCCATCCCTGTGGGATATAAAATGCCAGCTGCTTTGAGGAAAATGAACACATTCACATAACTAATGCATACTAGTCAAAATATAGAGGTAATTCAGCATAATAGTATATATTTCCTGTTAAACAGGATCCAGTATTTTTTAATGATTAATGACTTTAATGCAGGATTTAAGATTAAGTCTTAGCAGTATTGCGCCCCGACTGAGTTGTCCTTACCAGCTAGTACTGCATCACTTTGATTTTGTGTGTTTGTATGTGCAGCTGGTGGAATGTTGTGTGTGTGTGTGTGTTCAGTTCTTTATAGCTTTGTAAGACCGTATCACTGACCAGTGGGTGGCTTAGAGCCAATTTGAGCGCTGAAGTGGTAGTGACACAAAGAACGATTCTTTGATTTCAAAACTTCAAAACTCAGTTTGAACCCCAACTACACAGATTCTTCAGAGACTATTGTAAAATGTGTCAGGTTCACAACAGTTCCTTGCAGTTTTCACCTTATAATGTCAGTACTAGGCAGCAGAATAAGTATATAGAAGGGACTCCTCTCTTTGTTCAGCTCCAGGGACTTGTGGTGGCAAGATTAAGATGTGGTATTTTTTAGATAATTTCAACATACAATTCCACATATGATTATTAGCCAGTAAGACAATGAAAATTCATGTCACTTTCTCATGTTTACATGATTAAAGTTTGGTGAATGGCGAGCTAATCAAATTGCAGTGGTTGCACAGATGCACACAAATTTGATAATTTTACACTCTAATTTTATTGTTGGTGTGAATATTAACTCGTATCCCTATATTGTGTCAGTTCTACCCACCATGCACGTTTTGACAATCCCGTTTGTACTCTATTTTAGTACCAATTTACTGTACTTTGTCATCCTCTTTTTACTGCCGGTGTAATATCCGCAGACGGATCATTAGCAGTGAGATCCTCAGACCGGAGAAGGGAAGACAGTGCTAATAAAGTGCACCGTGCTGCACAGATCAGAAGGAGCTATCAGGAAATGTTCAACAAGCTCCTCTGTTTTCTGCCAGCTCTCCTCTCAGTCAATCTCTGCTCTGTTCATCTTCACTGATTTTAATTATGCATTTAGCCTGCAAAAGTTGATTTCTCGAATTACAATAAAACACCGGCAGCGTAGCATGTGAATTAATTGAACATGATTGAAAAGTTCCCCCTGAGATTCTGAGACAGCATCTCTTCAGGTTACTTTGAAACAGGACGGGAAGTCTGCAACAGCTGCAACAGTGGCATTTGGAGACAGGGAGTAGTATCTTCCCTGTAAGAGATGGCTGTAACCCAGAGTTTATGTGCATAACTTTCTCCTTCCAATAACTGCCACTAATGGAAATGGCAATGGGAGTAGTAATGTGACATAAAGACATCTTGTCCCCCTGTTTCATCTGCAGGAGACATGGACAGAAAAAATAGCTTGTGCAGATCTAAATGGTGATCATGTAACTTTAGCACTTTATGTTGGTCTCACTCACTAGTGATAGTGTACATTCTCTTTCTCCCAGAGAGAGGAAAAAGTAGAATTTGCAGCATGGAAAACCTGTTTGCAAACAGAAATAACTATTTCATTACAATATATTAATAGCTTTTATGTTTGTGCATTTGCGTATCTCTGTCTGTTCCAGTAGATAATGTTCTGGGTATATATACAATCTGAATGTTGAAAACAGTTCCTTAATACTGCTAACAGATAAATAATATGCACACAAGAATTATGGTACTACTGCTACTAATAATAATGGCATAATCATATCAATAGTAATAATAATACTTGTAAAAGGAGCTGGACAATCGCAGAGACACATGCATTTGTTTGTTCCAGAGTGTTCACAGCGTGAGATAGCACTATCCTCCTCTGTCTCTGAGGAGATTGAAGTGATTGGAGAATGTAGGAGAGTGCTCTGTCAAGGAAAAACAGGACATCTTTGGCTGTAAGTCATTGTGCAGCCTAAAGTAGTATACCACAGCTGGTTGTACGGAAAAATGTTGTGACATTGTGCACAAATAACACTATTAATGACTCTCTATGTTATAAATTTTTCAGGATGTGAATCGCCTCTGTATGCTACTATTGTCTCTCATTTCCAAGTGTGGCGAGGATTATGTCCTTAGCTTTGAATATTACAGGAATCCCATAAGAGCCAATTATATTTGTATTGGGTACACTAAGGCCAGATGAATCAGCAGTAGGAAACAGTAACTGCAAACCTAATGCTTCAGTGATATTCGCAATGGGCAGACTCATGTTTTCTAAACTGGTACAGAAAACTACAAGTCTGGAATGCATACAGCCAGCAACAGCGACTTTACAAAGAGAACGATAAACCATTTATTGTCAGGTTTCAAAGGAACAGGTGCTCTGCCTTACAGCGGATCACTTTCCAGTTGTTTCATATGTATGTATCCTTGTGTGAAGGCTTAATACATTTCAGCCGGTTGACAAAACGCAGCAACCCACGGGCCAGACTGCAGAGGGAAGTGTAGCAAGCCTAATACGTAACATGTTTATCTTTAACTGACTGCAATCAAAACTGAGAGGTTCCCCTGGAGGGGCTTAAGGTCCTTGCTATCAGAAGCCTCTTCAGGCACACTATGTCCTGTAGTGTAGGCTGGAGACACAGTTAACAAGAGGGAAAAAAAGAAATTAAAGAAGGACACCACAAAGCAGTCATTACTACTCTATTTGCAGGGGACGTTTCCGGGATTGGTATCTCTCCCCCGTAAATAACAAGACCGCAATGTGCTGTCTCCTCCAGCACTTTGATTTTTCAAGCTAGTGTTATGAATAATGAGGTGGCAGCCAGCATTCAGAGCAACAAGGGATTAGAGGTTATCGTTAACACGGGCAGCCAAGCCTGGACTCCTGATAAAGCCTCACAATAGCAGCAAACAGCTGCTTTCAGGTCCGACATCCGGGCCTTCCTCCTTCAAATTAAAGGGATTTGGTGCCATCTGCATTCAAGCGTGCAAGTCTTCTTTTTCTCTCCCTGTTCTTTATTTATGTCATTTTACAGGTCGACTTTCAAAGTATTCTCTAACTTGTGCCGTTAAGGTAATAGAGTGAGTAAGAAGGTGTATATAATGTAGTGTAGCAGCTGTGTTTGGGAGAGGAATGAAGACCTGGTTTACCCTCAGGCAGCCAAACACTGCACCATGAATACACATAGGACCCTCAAGACTTACTGAGATTCCACAATCACGGAAAGAAGAGTCACTGTTTCCCCATAATTTGGTATCTAATGAGCCATTTTAGTGCTGCACAAACTATAAACTGTCAGACCATTTTGTGCTGCACTTTTGTTACCTGAGGTTCAGCCCGCCGGGGGGCTGAGTATAACATGGAAGCAGCATAACATCCAGGAGCTGCTGCTCTAAGAGTTTTATTACCACTACTGCTAATAGAAATCATCATTGTCATTATTATAGCAAAACACACTTTAATATCAAATATTTATTATACAGAAACAAATTAAAAATCCTGATATATAACACCTTTTGTATTTCACACATATTCTGTCCATGTGTTTTGGAAAGAAACCTGATCCAATCAGCTAACCTTGCCACAGATAGCATGTACCACACAAAAAGTTTAGTGTGGTATCAGTCAACCAAAATAAGCTTTTTGGAAACAAGAAATTATATATAATCAGTGTATTAATTGTATCTTTCAAAAATCAGTTCTGCCCAATCTATTGGAAATGTTCTTGAACCAAAAGAGAAAACTTCAAGGTATATTATTTCCTGCATAGATCAGTCTATATCTTTAGATTTTTCTGTACTGTAGAACAAATCACTGTTACTCTGTGGGGGTTGTCCTTTGTGCCACAAAACAAAGGACAACCCCATAGAAAATAAACTGGCAAACATGAGTTTAAAATGAGTGAACACAAAATGCTGTGATTGCTATTTATTATCTTTTATCACATATAAAGCACTCTGTGTCACCTACTGAGTCTAACAGCTGTATACAGACAGGCAGCACACGTGTCCTAACCATGTGATGTTGCTGAAGCATGAAACAGACTGAGCTATGGGGGAGGGGTAGCAGTGGACAAGATGACAAGACAAGTCAGATGAAGTCGGACAGACTGGTGTTTAAGCTGACACAGAGAGGGATTCTTGCTGAACCGTACTTGACAAAAAAAAAAAAAAAAGTCCAGCCGAACGATAATATGGCTAAAAATGCTACTGTACAGTACTGTAATTTTGAACCACGCTGCGCTGTACTGCCACCCTCGGCTGCCAGGGGGAGGGCGGGCAGTGCCAGCTGCTGCTGAGATAGACAGTTTGAGGGAGCCGCCATTACGCCACTCTCCTTAGGCTCTGCAATGCCTTGTCACACTCCTCTGTGTCTCTCAGGCTAGCCTTTAGCATAGCTCAGATATACTGGCCTAATAACACTGAAAGTGACACTGAGTCCTCCAACAGCATTTCAAAACTTAGTTCAGTTTGTAAACCTGATACTAGTTTGTAAGATAGTGAGGTAGTGGTAAGTCCTGATCTAGGAGCACACAGACACAACCTCTGAGAGAGCAGCATGGTTCAAATGACATTATTGCTAACATAATCCTGTTTTGCAAGAAAAGTGTTACTAAAAAAGGCAAAAAAAAAAAAAAAAAAAATTCTCCCATGGACAGACAGGCCTGATAGCTAAAGGCTCTGTGAATAGATCAAACAGGCATGTCTATATAATGCAGCATTGCTCCTCTGTATCCTTTTAATCTCCCTGTCCTCAAAAAAAAGTTTGAAGTTTTGAATTCAAGCTTTAAATTGACATAAGACAAACTGTATCACGGTTATATATAGTGATCATATCCATTAACTTCTTTACCAGATCCTTTCACAGAAGCTGGCTGCTCTTTCCATGAAATCACATAATATCCCCTATTTATCTTGACTTGTTGCAGCTTTCAGAAAAGTGGTGATTTTTATGCTAGCAACTACTCTTCAAGTCGCATGAGCCAAGGGAATAACCAACCACACTATAGTGAGGTACAGTGCAGTCAACGTTACTTTTACAGTTACAGCAATGTGTGTTTTATACACATAGTGAGTGCTTTCCTTTGCAGTATGAAGTAAACAGGTTTTACAGTGTGGAGTGTCTCCAAACCTAATATTTGCACAGTGCTTTATGTGGGAGAAATCTAAACTTTGCAGTTATATTTGCTTTAGGAGTTATTACAGCCAGAGAGCTGCAGAGGTTTGTATTGAGATAGCACTGTATGGAGCACAATGCATTATACTAAAGAAAGCCTATATTTTACCATTTTACCTCTATTATAATCATTATCAGACTTTTAATATAAGTTTTGGTCTTTACATTTAGCATGGATTATTATTATTTTTTAATTGCATTGTATCTGACATGAAATGAATGAGCTGTATGATTTCTGCATTGTGTCTGGCTGATGAGAAAGGAATACTAAATGAATGGTGTGATCATCACTGACATGGGTACCCATTTGTCTGCTGTCAGCAGGTGAGGGATCCCATCCCCATTTTCCTTGAGGTCCATGATCGATGCCTTCATCAGCACCCTTTTTGCTGATGATCAGGCCTGCAGCCCTGAGAGAAGGTGTGGTGCCTTCCATGCACACTCCAGCGCTGTGCCTATTCTTCACCTGTTTATTCTTCTCCTCTTCAGCCCGCTGGCCTGCAGATCAATAAAATCCGTATCCTTCAGTCCATGATGGAGAACACAGGACTTGCCTATTAGATACATCTTGGTGAGCGGTGGCATTTTGTAAGCCTGTTTGGAATACCATTGTGGAAGAACCTCTTTACAAAGCTCTGCCTCAATGCTTACCTTTGATTAGTTACATGGTTTAAGTCTTTGAGGAGATTAAGTCTAACTACTGTGTAGGCTACGCTGGATCTAATCTGTTGACAGTTCAGATGTGGATATGGTGCTTTTGCCCCCGAGCGAGAATACCTGTGTGCCTATTTATCAGGTGACCACTGTTCTCCGAGATTCAGTATGGCATGTTAAAAGAGAACCATGGAAGTTCTGTTGTAACCTTGAGATTGTTAACGGAAAGGGAATGGAGAGACTGATCAACTCCAGAAAGGAAGAGAGGGCAATAGAGTGTAATGAAGGAGCAACACGAAATCAATGTCCATTTGGCTTAAATGTGTCTTACAGTGTAATAAACAAGCAGGCATATGTAAAGACTATTTAGTGAACACCATCTTAACTGAGGAAAGGATGAATAAAATAACAGGTTAAAATATCTGTATACCTCAAAAAGCATGTCATGCCTGAAAAAAAAACCTAACATGGAAGATAGCACAGGAAAAAATGTAGCTCTTTCTGCCTGACATGCTTTGGCCAGGCTTAGTATTTGGTATGCAACCAAGCTGAGCCTTCATGCCTTAGGCACTGGTCAGGTGTCGCTGAGATAAGTGCAAATGCATAGTCTGGAGGCACTTGTGATGAGCTCAGCTTAATGAAAACATGGCTCAAACCATTCGTACGTCTTCGGATGACTGTGCAGTTTCTTTCCGCTGAATTTGCTTGAGGCAGCTGAATTTTAAACAGGAAACAGGAAGTGACTCTGAAACAATGAAATATATTCATAAAGTATGATGCCTTACATCGATCTTTAGTCTCATTTTAATGCCTAAATAAATTTCTGAATTTTCAGTTCTGCGTCATGTGAAGTGAAATGACAAGACATAACGGGCTACATACTAATGTTAAAAAAAATCACATGTCATATTACTAAAATAACAAGGCCATGGGAACAGAAGAGTAAAAGCACAACAGGTAGGGTAAACACAAAATAGAAAGCCTTTGTTAGAATTCTTCCTTATATAAAATCTAGTATTTATGATTCCAATACACTTAAGCGGTGGCTGTAATTATTTAAAAGTGACTCACTCCTGGAGCGCTCTTTCTTGCCATGCTAACAGATGGCTGGTCTTAATTTGTCTGGCTGAATCGAATGTCTAGGCGCCCTTTTGTGAGAGGCCTGTTACCTGAGAACGGATGGTACCTTCTTGTTCTCCTCACATCTGGTGGCCTTGAGTGGCCCTCCGCTGCTGAGGACTCTCCACCTCATTTCATAATTAGGCTGCTGCGTGAGAGACAGAGGGGAGTCTTTGCACCTCCTAGAAACATGGGGCTCTCAGTGCAGCACATTTCTACATGTCTGTAATCAGACGCCGCAGCCCATTGGCTTGATGGCAAATCAAACATCAGACGTCTCAGAGAAGTCTCCTAGAGTTGCCCTTCTCCTGATGCTTTACCATTTTTGCAGTGCATGTGCTGTGTTTCTTTTCAGCCTGTGAACAGGCAGAGGTATTTTTTTCACACCTGGTTGTCAAACAGATTTTTCAATTTATCACCTTTTCAATCCCGCCTGGTTATTTTACTGCCATTCAGAAATTGGTGCACATGAGAATGGGACCAATCTGCATTTTAGTAAGGCTAAAATCCACTGAATCAGCTCATTGGTAATGACAACACATGATTCTTTCTCCACAGGTCTTTTCATACCTGCCCCCAAACACTGCTGCAAAAAAATACAGTAATAACAGCCTATTCTGCATCAGATTCTCTTTATTTGGGTCCCCTTGGAGATGATAAAATGCAGGCACCAGGCATCCCCAGTGTACAATTTATCTAAGGCTGAAATTGGACAGCATGTGACAGAAAGAGAGGATAGATCACTCTAATGCCTCTGAAAGCCAGAGCATTTGTCTTACCCCTGCTGTCACCGCACGCCGTGATCTGTGATAAAGCAGTGTCCGAGCTCCATCATGGGATCCTGGAGCTCACATGACTGGCCATCCCACACACAACACATGCTCCGCCCACTCTTTCATTCATTCATGTTGAGAACACACAGTCTGCTGGGGACAGGAAACAGTTTCTCTTTACCCCATTGATACTGTATGTGTGAATTTGATTATCATTCAATATGCAATCATATATAAACACTTTGGTAAGGGATTACAAAGGGAGTACAAAACAGTAACTTTGTGGCTTCTAATTACTCTAATTACAGAATTTTCATATTCTATTAGGTGACTTGTACTGACCTTGAATTTTTCAACACTTTAATTATCTTTTTGATGTTTTCACAAACAAAGATAAACAATATTCTATTATGTAGCATTGTTTTTTGCCCTAATCAGTAACCGCAGTGAGTAACCTTGTTGGATAAAGCCCACAAAACCAAATGTGGTTTAACTGTGGTTAACTTACTATCCAAGCATTAAATATAATAACTAAATTTTTCCATCCAAATTATCATGACCAACATAACTATTTATTCCCTCCAATAAAGCTAACCAGCCTAAACAAGCATTAACAAGAATGAAACAAAAAGCCATTTCAGCATTGTTTTTAAAATGAAAAATTTATAAAAATACATAATTGTATTTATTTCCTTGGTGGTTTAGATGTTCAGATAAATTAACAAACATGGCTATAGATATAGTCACTCCAAGGACAGTTACATTTTCAGTTTATCTGTATCTGTGGGGATGTAACTGAAAAAAAAGACATTCTGTTCATTGTAGGTGCATGTGCTCCCTGCAGTGTACCTCACACTTTTTGGAACAAACTCTTCTGCAGAGATGAGCATTCAGTTGGAGCTGTCCCGCTGAGTGGAGCACATTGATTGGGGCCTTGGGGACTGGGGTTTAAGATCCTGTTCTTTAAACTATGCAGCCATTCTAAAATAAATGGGAATCAGCTTCACAGGGAAATCAAGCCATCCAAATCTGACACAGGTAAAGGATGACCACAGCACATTTTATGTTCCTCAGCAAATCCAGTGGACCCTGAAGGAAATTAGAATTCAGTCTCTACAATGTTTTTGTCTTCCACTGTAACTTCTAAAAGTACTGTTGTGCGAACAGATGTACAAAATGTACACACAGAGGGCTCCCGGGTAGCTCAGTAGTTCAGGTGTTCACCGTCAGCACAAGGTGAGCTCTATGGCCTGTGTTCAATCCCAGCATATCATCATCCAACGATGACCGCCAAGTGCCCACAGTGGCACAACAAACTGCCATCATTCCACCAGGGACAGGGATGGGAAGGGGCGTGCATACAGTATTTTTTTAGCACACTTCTTCATCTGCTAAGATCATGATTTACCATGGGCAGACAATTAGATGCTTTGAGGAAATTGATAATGTGGTATCCATTCCTCCACAGTCCAGGACTGTCATGTCAAGATCCAAAATACAGGACTGATATCAAAAAGTTTGAATTTTGGTTGTTCAGGGGACGAAGACATTTCTAAACTTCCCAAGCATCTTTGGAGGGCCAGTTGCTCAAATTCACTGGGTTCCTGGATATCAATGAAATTTTTAATGTGTAAAGTTTATATCTACATATCTACAATTTCTACATGTTGTTTGCACCAACTGCAAATAACTGCTGTCTGCCATGACGGTGCTTCACTCCTAACACTATCTCCTGTGATGACACTTTCCCTGAAAGCTCCCTGCACTAAAAAACTCCTATGTGGGCCAAGATATTCTGTCTGATACTCATGGGAAAAAAATAAAGCTGTTATGAAAAATGAATGTGTGTAAACAGCCGGGGAATAATTACATTAATTCCATTTCTACGCAGAGTGCGGCAGGCATTTTCAATAACCGGAGGCAGAGAAACATACACACACTTTGCTGTGGCCCAGCACCGATCAGCGAGCCAGTCGAATAGAGGCGACAAATAGATTAGAATTTTCTTCTTTTGATGCCTTTTCCCCTGAGGCACACCCTCACCCCACCCCCACCCCCCCCAAAAAAAGCATTTTTACTTCTAGAGGGACTACAGCCGTCCATGCGAAGACGGGGAGAACTGAGCCGGCCACTGCTCGAGCGCATGTTTCCGATGATAAGCCCTCAGCAGAAAGCTGAATTTGGTCGCTTTCTGCCTAGATCAGAAGCGCATCAGATTTATCTGCAGGCTTCCAGACAGAGCGTTTCAAGCAGAGGCTTCAATAAGCCTCTCATATGTAATTAAACTGGCCAATAGCCCCAGTGATTTCAACGCCTTTTTCCATTTGTCCAGTCTGCTCTACCACGTATATGTGTAAAAAAGAAAATTCTAGAAAAAAACGCAGTATCCTCTTCCACATCTTGTAAAAATAATTAAAGATAAACACAATGGGAAAATAAAGGTAACCGCTGTTATGCCTTTATTGTTTCCCCCTGTTCTCATCTCTCCCGTCTTTATTAAATGGAAATGAGTTCCTTCCGGCTCTCGGTGCTGCTCCTGTGGGTGTGGGTGTACTGCAGGTGTGGGGGTGGGAGTGGGGGAAACTGTCTATGCGCTGCTGCCATCTTCAGGTAGGCTCATAGCAAACCCACTGTAAGGCCTTCACTTTTAACTGTCCTATTTGTGCTCATAACTTGTGATTTCATGGCATTTTGTCGGTCGGATTTCTGTTGCTTTTTTGTTCCAGGAAATAGCATTTCTAAATGGGGCTCATTGTTTAAACATATATCTGTGTGCTTAAAATACAAACTCTCCCAAAATTGTCTGTAAACCAGCACAAAGTTGGATCATTCATAACTATTTGAAAAAAAATAAATTGTTATTGACGGTGATCATGTGTGTATTGACCACATGAATGTGATATGCATGTATTCATGTACAACAGGCACAGTGGTGATACCTTGACTGAATGCTCTGATTTAATCAGTTTTATGCCATGACCATATCTTAGGAACCACGTATCCTACCTGTCCCTGAATTCTTCTTCTCAAATCAGCCTCTGCTAATTGTTTAGCAGCAGTCTAACCTGTGGCTTTGAGACAAGCAAGGTATTTAATGGTCTTTGTTTTTATCTATTTTTGTCTGTTTTCCTTCCCTCTACTGTGCCTTCCCTGCGCACAAACGTGCAGGGATTTTTCTTGCATGTTTTAAGGACATCCCTTTCTCCTATTGTGCCCTCATTTTCTTTTCCCCTGCCATTTGTTTTAATTATTCCTGTGATCTTCAGATCTCCGCACAGCTGGAGCAGAGCGGGGCCCATACGGACACTGAGGAGGAGCCTGCCCTGTTCCTCCACGCCTTTGGGAAGCTCCCCAGTGGGCCACAGAGGATGCAGGGTCTACAAGCTCCCGTCTGATGTCACTGTTTCCAGGATCAGGTGGCTGGACACACGGGAGAGAAGCAGAGATCTGAGAGTCCGGGTTTTTTCATCCGAGCTGCGTTTGAAGAGGACCTGGATTCATGAAGCCCCAGTATGAGCATGTTGGTTTAAATTCTCACACTTATCTAGCAGGCCGTTTGAATCAAAGACACAGCGTGTAGTGCTTCTCCATAACAACTCAAATTTATTGCTTGGTGGCTCCCATTGGCCTCATTAAGATCATATTAATGCAGGACTACGCTCCTTTCACAAATGGAAAAGGACCAGACTATACATGATGAATAGACCTGGACATGGATAATGGTTATAATGATGGAATACCCTTTAACATATTATTATGAATAGTAATTATCCAAAGAGCATAATAACCGATTCCCTCACTGTAGAGCCTGTTTAAAACACCATTTTTAATGTTTTGTGTATATTGATGATCCTAGAATTTGGAAAGTGTTTGTATTTGGGTGTGTGAGTGTGTGTGTGTGTGTGTGTGTGTGTGTGTGTGTGTGTGTGTGTGTGTGCGTGCGTGCGTGCATGTGCAAGTATTGCAAAGACAGCTTAATAAAGTTTTCTTGTTGATCACTAGCAGTACGATGCCAGCTACCTGTAGATACTCCTCACTCTCCAGCCACTGAAGGTCTATAATTGAAGACAGCAAATACACCAGAAGGTAGGCACAGCCAGAGATGTACCTCATCAAATCTGTGATATCCTTCTCCAGATGCTCCCTAACCCACTGTTCTTAGCCAGCTTCTTTGTGAATTTTTTCATAGTGGCCCATGTTGCATTCAGTTTAACAACAATAAACTTTTGAAACTGAACAAAAAAAGTGGCCATAACCATGACCAGTTATTATTAAAGTCATGGGGCTGAGTCATATCCCTCTATGTGTTCTGTGAAGAGTTGTAATGTTTATTTTCCAAACACAGTCACAGCTCTGTATTCCAAATGTCAGGATACAGTGTGTTCAGTTGCACAAGGTTCCATTACACAACGCTAGATTGAGTCCATGGGGATAGTAATATGTTTGCGAGGGGAGCATGTGATGATTATTTCATAAGGAACAAGGTTGGAGGGCCTCACAGGACAGACAATATTGCGTTGAATTATTCATTGGCTGAGGTGACACTCTTATGCAGGGTGACTTGGAGGTCCCCGCTTCCAGTTCCTTTAGATTTTACATGCCTGAAGAGCGGAGGAAATAAAGTTAAAAATACCTTGCTCCGGGGTGCTCATAGTCCATCCTGAACTTTGGGTCTTGAATCTTTTGCTGAAACCAGAAACACAAAGACCAGCTGGAAAGGCCGTATTATTACTTTGTTCTTTTATCACTAAATTACTCCTCATGTAAGTGCTTTTTCTTGCTGCTTAATTAATGTGTCACGCTGGAAGTATCAGGTTAATGTGAAAGTGTCAGCTTTCTTTATCAGCCCATGCCAATCACATTATGCTTGTTTAAAATACCCCCACTCCTTATGCAGAAGCCATTAGTCACCTTTGAAGTAATTGTTGTCAGATGCATAATAATGCATAATATGTAATGTAGATGCATGTGAATCATAGCAAAGTCAGTGAATATTTTGTGTGCTCTTTTTGCATAGTGAATGTGCACATCTTCTTGTGTGTACAATGAACAGCTTTCTGTGCTCCCTATCAGAACATTATGGGCAGTTAAGGTGCTCCTTTTTACAGAGTAAATGGTTTCAAAGAATATGTTCTCAAAATGAGGACCAGGCCATTTCAGATAAAAATGTGTAGTTGTTTAGTTAATGGGGCAACCTCAACCAGAACTTTATATGACCCAGAGTCATAGTATTTTCACAGAACATGAAAAATTAAACTGCCATCTGATAAGTGCTCATTTTAGCATAACAGATTTTACTTTCTACTATTTTTAGAACTATGACATTTCAAAACAATCTGGATAACTTAATATAAAGCTGGACAGGGTGTTATCACCCCATTATGATGCCAACCAGGGTGCAAGCTTGAAGACAGCTATAAGTGCTACCCTGAGATCCCCTCTCATAACAAATGGGTTTAAAAGAGCTTTTGCTCCCTCCACCCCACAGAGCCTCTGTGCTAAAAATGTGAACCATTATTTCACAGCCAGAGCTGGCAGACTGCAGCACCCAGGACAGCCGAAAGGACAGGATCCTCTACCATGGAACAAAATCAGGCAAGATTGCTTGCAGGGTTGTGTGTGTGTGTGTGTCGGGGGTGTGTGTGGGGTGTGTGTGTGTGTGTGTGTCTGTGTGTCGGGGGTGTGTGTGTGTGTGTGTGTGTGTGCGTGTGTGTGTGCGTGCGTGCATGGGAGTGTAAGTGTATATATGGGAGAACTCTATTTTCTACTGTATTTTTACATCTTTCTGAATCCCTGTTGCTGTCCAGTAAACATTTTATTCATGTCCACAGAATATCAGCATTGTATGTCGATTGTCAGAATGTTCGTGAAAAAAAACTGTTAATTCTGTGGTATAAGTATGGTATATGTGGTATAAGTATGGTATACAGGTATCTTCTGACTGGTATATGATATCTGGCCATGTATTTATGTAAACATGAGGTCATTTGTATATTTAATTTAATTTCTTTTATTGGTTTGGGTGTTTATATATGTTTTGACCAAGAGAAAGGCAGCTGAAATTAAAAGCCAAACCAAATAAATTAATGATGATCTGTTGTGTGATCATTGTCATATATTCTAATGTTTTAAATGTAGCTCCACCAGAACATTGGTTTCATGGTGTGATTTAGACGTACACTCAGAGAATACATGACGTGTCAAAGCTGCATAAGTTTGAGTCTGCATGCAGCACCAAGGCTCTTCTTTATTCATTCAGCTGGATATGCAGGACAGACCATTTCCTTCTCCAGACAAGATTGGGCACATTCTCCAGCATAAAGTGTCCAATTAATAATGGAAAGACTGGCAGAGCTGCATTGGCAGCTGCTGTAGATTACCTAAGGTAGGGTAGATGTTGCTCTCGCATACTTATATTGGGATTCTGCTCCAGGTCTGTCCCTTAATGTTACAGAGCACGTCAGCAGTGTCAGCAGACAACCCCCCCCAACCCACCCCCCACTCGCCCCCGGGGGCTGCCAGACCCAGACACAGACGGATCAGTGCCCAACTCACGTCCACTGTGCATGCTTGTGCTGGCTGGCCCCGCGGTCTGGGCACACACCCGCCCAACGCCGGAGGGCCACCAATCATGCCGAATGCTCATAAGAGACAGGCACATTCTCCTGCAATCCAGACCGCCGTTAGCTGGGGTCGGGTACATGACTCGACCGCTAATGGACACAGACAGGAGGCCTTGATGCAATAACCGAAGGAATCATCCTTGTTATGCGTGCCTGAGACCGGATTTATGGCCCGTTTGCCCATTATGAGGGGAAGAGCTGGGATAGCTGATGGATCACTGTCCTAGCGCCAGCATATCTAAAGCTACCCCTGGGGGAACACAGACATATGAGCCAATTTGACAGGCACAACCCAGTTGATGGGCATTTATGACCAACTTGGGAGTAGGGTAGGGACTAGGAATTAGCTTAAGTGTTTTAAACAGATGGCTCTAGATACATTTCACCTATACACCATTCATTCCATTGCATGCTGTGGAAACTTAAACACTGGTGCTTAGAGAGCAGGAGGAGATGTTGAGAAAATATTTTAGGGTTTGCAGCTGAAGCACACATGTACTGAAGCACACTGAAGAGCTAAAGTAGTGGTTACTGAGCCAGATGAATGAATTATGTGACACACAACTGCTCTCTCTCTCCCTCTCTTTCTCCCAGCTCAACTGTTCATGTAAAAATGATAACTTGTTGCTTCTGATGTTGAGAATAGTAATGGAGTGATTGTTATCAGATTGGCACTGCTCCAAAGGATTTAAATATAAACCTGGCCTCTAATGTAGGTTTTGGGGCTGGGGAGAATTCCCACAGTGATCTTCTTTGCAGCAATGTGTAAAATTGGGCTTAGGTTAAGGCATTTTTCAGAGCGAATGGCATAGTCCCATGATTCATATTCAGCTGAGGTCAAGAATAATCCTTAACTAGAGGACCCCCAGTGATCCTCTTGTCTTTGCCATTCATCTTGACTGTGAGACGGGCATGATCGGCATCTAACCTTGCTCTTCATTGATGTGTGTACTTTCAATAGAGTTAGTTCATCTTAAAGGTATACTGAGCTTTTAACAGCCTTGTGGTCATTTATGTGGTACTCCCCAAAAGGAGCACTGTATAGGTATGCTTCATCAACCCTATAACTTGATGGGAGATATACCATACCTGTCTGTCTAACAATGTAGTGTAATTATTTCACTTAATAAATAAACAGTGGAATGGTTTTTCCAAGACTAGATGCAACAGTTTATAAACTGAGAAAACCCTGTTAAAAGCAAATACTTTCAGTAATGCTTGTGTTTTTAGGAGTCTGTACTGTCCTGTGTAATAAATCTGTCTCTAATTGTGTCACTGATACCTGTGTGTACGTCTATAGTCTTCTGACGGCTCCTCTATTAAAATTTCATTCATATGGTATAAACAAGGCATTGTTTGCTTTCTGAAGGTGCACTGAAAGGGCATGTGGAGTCAGTGTCTCTGTAGCTTCTGTAGTCTGAATTGGGGTAACTGAGAGACAAGCCACTCGTTAAGCTAAATGGCTGTTGTGCAAACCTCTGGATCTATGTAAGCATCTCAAGATCCGAACTTTAAATTGAATCAGAGTGACAATGAAATATTATTTTGGACACTAGGAAAATGGTAAGCAGTTTTTGCAAACTTACAAACGTCTTTTTACAAAAGTCATTTTAGTTCTCTGAAAAACTCCTCAGAAAACATTTTGATCTGCTAGCCATTTAAACCTATTTTGCCTTTGAAGTGGGAAACCATCAAAATTTAATTTCCACTGATAAAACTTGTGAGCAGTAACCCACAGGTCACCCACAGAGTAACGGCAGGAAATGCCATTGGCAGCAAATGACATATCACTGCAAGCCACAGGACCCTGACTGCATTTTATGCAGATACTTATGGAACAATTTCATCAAGGAAAAAAGTAAGTAACGATTTCTCATTTATGACACATTCTGTCTGTGTGATGGATATCCAACTCACATAAAAATCTGGAATAGAAAAAGGATCGAAAATGGCAACAGGAGTGAAATCATATAAAAAGCTTTAATTCCATAAAACACTGGAAAGGCTTTGACTTTTCACTGAATGTGTCTCCTGTTAAGCAATGCAGACATTAGACAAACAAGTAAAAACACAAAAGATACTCCACTGTGCTTTATTCAGCCTAGACAGGATTCTGACATGATTGTTAGCATGAGAAAACTTCACTGGCCCCCGAAACGTAATTCTGACACATCTTCCAAGTAACACTGCCAACAAAGTAACGGTAAATCTGTTCTTTTACTTACACTGTGAGGGTGGCTGAGTCACATGTTCCAGAACATCCTTCGTTGACATCATTTTGAGTGTTAGACTAAGAAATAAACTAAGAAGCCTCACAGTAAAAATAGTGGTGCTAGACTGGTGAGTGTACTATCCAGGTAAAATGTTCACATTTCATAACAGTTCATAACACAAAGTAATACACATGTGGATTTCCACAGAACACACTTCACACAGAACTTTTTTGTAGTGTGTAGGTGGCCCCTAACCCCTTGCCCCCACACACACTCGCAGGTCTTTTTGCAGATGCATTTGAACTTTCATCAAATATCAGTAATTTTAGGTATTGTGTAGTTCTTTTAAGTATTATATAGGTCCAAGATAGGACACTAGACAGATCATATCAATGTCAGTTATACAGTTTCAAAAAATTGTCCCCTTAAACCCTGTTTTAATGGCATTATTAGCTGTTTCTGCCAAGAATGCAGAGGCAGAGTCATGGAAATACCATTTTCTGAATGTGATGCAATGCACTGTAGTGCTGCAGCCAATGTCACAAGTCCAATGAGATGGAAGCGAGCAGCTGCGACATGTAATTAAATTGATATATTGTTTGTTTTTCAGGGCGAGGACTGACTGCATATCAAAACCATGCTCTCTTTGTTCTGTTAATGCCAGCTCCCAGAGAGCTGCGAAGAGCATTCACTCAGATGAGTTTGGTTACACAGAAAAAAAGAAGTCTTTGATTCATTATCTCACTAAAAGAAACAGCCCAAAGACAATTACTCCATATTGTGCGTGTGTGTGTGTGTGTATGCGCGCATGTGTGTGTGTGTGTGTGTGTGTGTGGGGGGGGGGTTGATTACACAGCTCAAAAGGGAAGTGGCTTGCAGATGCATGCTGCTTCTAATTCCCCAGTCAAGGGCAGGTCCAGAGACTACAGGGGGAAATATCATGTTGCTGTAAAATTTAGCTCCCAGTAGCTCATTTCTCTCTTTGTTTGTGATTGATTAAGTAGCTTGCTGAGGTCTTTGTGGACCATATGTCCAGTGCAAGATTTATTTGCTGCACTTATTTATTTATTTGAGATTTTCCACATTGTCTGTTTAATTCATGTGGGGTTTGGCAAATTTTACGGTCCAGCTAGACAGAAATTTACTTGCACTGTTTTGGAATTGTAGCAGTGCTTCCACACAGAAATCCTTGATACAACGTCCCCAAATACATTGCAAACAATCTTTACCCTTGGTCTGTTTATCTCTGTAAGTATTCCCCAGCCACTTCATGGACTGTCAATAAAGCCAGCTTAAAATGATCGTTCAGTCTGTTGCTGATGTGGTCTAATGTTGTCAGCCCCAAGCAGCATGGCAATCAGTCACTGAGAGAATTTTCTTTTTCAATGCATAACATCTCTGTAGTGCCGAATTAAGAAAACAGAAGCTTTGCGTGTGTGTGTGTGTGTCTGTGTGTGTGTGTGTGTCTGTATGTATTCAGAGACTATGAAGAGGCAAAGAAGCCTAGTCTGAATTGCTTTCCTAGAGTGGCGTCTTCATCATAGCGTATACATATGTGACAGTGTTCGGGTTCATAACCACCTGGGGAAGCCTATGAATATACCAGCTTCAATGAAGTGCCACTTCACAGAATATGAGCATTGTGACACAATGTTAACCTTCCTAACCTAAAAGAGTGTGTTAGAATTTACAGCAAGGAATTATTTGCAATAATCAAGTTGTTGCTGCTCAGAAAACAAAATAATATTTCTGTTGAATTGAACTATTGGTGCCCAAGATTCCTCTTCTTTAGTAGCGGATAAATTTCTGTACAGGCAAGTCCACAACCTTGTTCTTCTCCATTGTCACAGAGAGTGCTATCAGTAAAGATCGTGTGTGTAACATATACAGTGACTACAGCTCTGAACCTGCTCAGATCACAATCACATGGCACGACACCAGACAAAAGATGTAATTATCCATGCAACCTAAAGAGTCAGACCCTTAGCTCATGGAACAGACTGATCTTTAGTCTTGCTCACACCATCTGTGGTGATGCTACCTTTGTCAGTGGGATCACGTACACACACCACTCTGCAACATGTGACTACATAGGGAGGGGTGGGTTGAGAACTATATGTCGATGTGTTGAAATGTGTACCTTGCATCCCACACCCTGCTCCGGAGGACATTTCATCCTATTGTTTATCCTGAAATATTAGAACCTGTGTGCCACAGCTGACCCAGTGGGGAACCTCCATTATACACAAAGACAGAGCAGGATATATTTGTTCAGTAAACTCAAATATTCATTAAACAAATGGGCATAAATAATTCTGCAGATTATATTTGATATTTTTCTAATTTTATTAAAGGTTTAAAAAATTCTCTAAATGTTTAAGTATCTTGTTGTCATTTTGGTTGAGTTAGTAGATAAAATTGCATAAATAATGGTGCAATATTTTCTGTAGGTTTCTTGATGAGGGACTACCATAGTTAGCAATTTTAAAAAAAGTACTGTGAACTGTGTGCAATGACGCATAGAGGAAAGTACAAGAAAATAAGAAATCTTTATTGAATTTAAGCTGCCCCTATTATTATTTTAACAACCAATGGTCCATTCATCTTAACAAATAAAGCATAAATTAACAATTGAAGAGCAAGTGTTATTACATGTAATAATTATATTAAAGACATGTGAATAACAGTGTGACTAATTCGATCCTACATTCAGGTGTTTGGATTGCTTCTTCTTGACATATCTATTCTATTTAAGGTAAAATTGTATTGGTTAAATATTTTCCCACTGTTTCAGGAGGTAGCTTTCATTGGTTTTACTAGAAAGAGAATACATATTCCAGATGCAATGTCATATAACAGTTCTTGCAAAAATATTTTAAAATATATACAGGTGATAAAGCATGAATATTAAGGCCAGAATAACCCCAATACACATATGCCAACCATGTAAAGCATATGCAGAATTGTTATCCACTTGGGTATAAGGCTATATCAGTGTTTTTTTTTTTTTTGTTTGGAACTACATTTCCCATGAGGCTATGTCCACAGCTCTATTGGCATAATCCCCTCCTTGGAGTTGAAGGACGGGAAGAGGTTCTCCTCAGACAGGAAGTAGAATGGGAACTGAACCAGGAAGCCGCGCACTTTCTTTAGCTCCTCATAAGCCAGCACGGGGTCCTCCGTAGCAAGACAGGGGCGTGACACATACTCCCGCAGGATTTTGTAGTTCAGAACTGCATCGGTGGGCAGGCATCTGAAGACCTGCATGTTCCCATAATGTAATGTAAGGTAATGTAATAATGATTTTTGAATAATGTCCACATCACATGCCTGTGGGAGATGGATGGGACTTCTTATTTCTGTTTATACTTAACCTTGTACAGTGTTGGGAAAACTTGCAAGAATGGAGTTGCAGTAGTGGGACAGCACTGTGGTATTGTGGATAAAAAGTATTATACACTGGGGAGTGTTGTGTTCAAATTAAACACTGTTGTTGTGCCCATGAAAAGAGTACATAACCTAAACTACATTAGTAAATATTCATAAGCATAAATCTTAGTAAAATAACTGGATAAATCAAAATACTGCAACACTTTCACAGAGGAAAAAGAAATAATTTGTGGTCAAAAGGGAGCAAGACAGCTACTTGCCTTGTCATACACACTGGCATTTTTTGCTGCTGTCACCATCCAGATCTCCTTGTAGAACCTGTCACTGATGGGGTCACTGACATCCACACTAAGGTCATCCAGAAGACCTAGCACAAGCCTGGGAAAGAGAGTAATCCAGCCATGTTTTTTTACACATCATTGCCCAGATTTATTTCATGCCTCTCCAAAGGCAGCATGCTATGAGCTCCAGTTATGTGGTGTAATTGGATGAATGTCTTGCTGATGAATGTCTGCTGACTGAAATGTTCAGTGATTGTTATACATGTATGTGGATTTTGCAAGAGACACAGTGTATCTACGAACCCTTCTATTCTTGAAAAGCAGACGTCTGTATGATACTGTATGTGGAAACCATTCTGAAAAAAAAAATCTTTCTGCTCACAGGGGCAGTGCTAGAAATATACGGCATAAAAGTTCACTGTAAATCAGATAAGAATAAACACCTGAAGCACTCCTCCCTCAGAGAACGTGCAAATCTTCCAGCCTGGTACATCTCCCCATCCATCACTGAGTCCTGGAGCTCCGAGTCCTCCACCACCACTGCCATCTCGCTGTCACGCTTTCCCAGCATGCTCCTGTCATTGATGTTGGCAGAACCTGTCATAGCCACAAAGAACAGGGACTTAAGGACAAGTTTAAGGAGGTGTAAGAGACCATTGACCAACCCATTGCAGTAAATAGTAAGCCAAACTGCCTTTCTCTTATGGTAAAGTGGAAAACATGACTATATTTCTATGCTTCAGAAACATAGTAGGGATATTTGGAAAAAGTGGAACAAAACAAAGCTCTAGAATTTGATTCAAGTGGGGAATGAGGAAGGAAAAGTGATTTGTCAATGAGAACAGAATGTGAGAAATTTAACCTGAATAGATGAGGTTTCAGGGATGTTGCTCTGTTCTATCCTTGAGGACACTGCCATCTACTGGACAGATGTAATATTTCATTATATGTAGTACACTGAGCGGCTTACACCACTTACGCAAAGCTGAAACAGTCCTACTGATAGATAATGAGTGAGAACTTTGTCCTGTCCCCTCATGTTCTGTTTATGATAGTCCGGACTGACAGCGTGAATGCAGGCAGCGAGAGCTGCCTCTCTAACCAATGATGACGGTGCGGTCATCCACGATCATCAGCTTGCTGTGCACATAGATGAGCTCAGTAACCAGCCGGCCATCCAGGTCAGCGTGAGTGCGCAGGCCACAGAAGGAGATGTAGTTGATCCAGCAGTCAGACACTGTGTGGACACACAAACACACACACACACACACATACACACACACACACACACACACATATTGAGGATACACCACTAATGCCCGCCATACCCTCCTTTGGGCCTCAAACTTGTAAGATTTATTCATCACAGTTTAAAACACAGGGTTGTATGCGGGTTAGATTTCATTCATAATTTCACATAATTTAATAATGAGCATGCACTTAATAATGCTCTTGACACAGCAGATATATGTAGCCTGTAATGAGGGGTTTCAATTTATGTCTGTTAATACAAGGTCATCCTTGAAGGTCTACAGATTACACAGTGTGTCTTGCGCAATCTAGGTAATGTATCGCAGTGAGCACAATGGATAAGCAGCTGTAGGATGTCTACTTACTCACACATTTGAGTCTCTCGATGATGGAGTGCTCCCCACGGCACATTGTCCTAAGGGAACAGGATGTGATCATTTCTCTTAAAGGGCTTCCGTGTTCTGCAAGTCAATAGTCTTAATTTCCTCTATCCTGTGCCATCTCTCAGCTGTCTGCCAGCCAGCCTAGCGGTGAAATCAAGTTTCACTTTTAAAATATGTGCCACTGATGACTGCATCTGAGACCTTCTTATTCTTACTTCTTTCTTTTTGTTTTATCATCATTAGCCTTGTTCAGCCACTAATTAGAGCCAAGCTTGTTACTACAGAGGAATGCGTACACCTGCAATGTTGACTACCTGTAGTTAAAGTACATGATTGCTTTGATGGCTTGGCCCCCTCCAGAGGAAATGTCCCCTTCAAAACCAGGCAAGAGGGGCATGACCACGTATACTCTGTACTTCTTCTTTTCCCTGCGGTAAAAGCACATCCACAACCTTAGGCTTAACCAGACAGATGGATCAGTGGCTTATAGATTACAGCTCCTGAACTGAAGCTTCATTGTTGGGAGGTTGCACCTGTACGCTCGTAAGATCCTCTCAGTGAGAGTGTCCCCGATGCTGTTGTGGATGGTCTTGTCAGCGCAGCTGATGAAGAACTGATTCTGTGAGACAAGGGAGAGCGCTGTGAGCATCAAGCGGCCAGTGAGTAAAAGCGATTGCGCTCAGCACTAGCGTGCAAGCAGGCGTGCGGCTGATTCACCTCGACGTAGACAAAGTGCTTGCTGTTCTGGATGGCGGAGACGTACGCCAGGTGTATGGACTCCTCGTGGACTTTCGACCCGATGGACCACTGGCAGACAGACCTCAGGACCTGCGTTTGAGTCGGGGAGAGCGCCGTTAGCACACATCGGGCCTCCTGCAGACGAGCGGCCGACACACTTTCGCTCACAGATTCTCAACCTGCACGTTGGCCTGCGTGTGTTTGCTCATGTCTGCGGGGAGCTCCAGCGGTGCAGAGAGGGACTTTGGCAGCAAGAACGGGTAACACATCGCCCCCGACCGTTTCTTCACCAGCTGCAGAGAAAATAAAAATTAGATAATAAAAATCTAATAAAATTAGAAATCAAAGCTTTTGTTTCTTAAAAAAACACAAAATCACCTGATGAAAAATATACTTAAACACTGTCTTGCCTCATCATACTGTGACTATGTATTTTTCATGACCGGGAGGGCCAGTCTTGGATGAATAAAGGCTATTGGCCTTGTCTGTCATCTTAAATAGTGAGGCTGATTGCCATGAACGGAGGGCAGCTAACAAGGGGATAAAGCATCTGTTAACCTGATTTTGGTCTCTCCATTGTCCAGGGCAGACACTACTCAGCCTATTGTCCCTCGATAGGTACAGCCTGATCATGCACCAATGACAGAAGGTCACTGGTGCCTGCATTATATTCTGTCTCATTTTGTTCTCCAAAGGATCTTGGACCGTCTTTGAGGGTGTTACTTCTGTTTATTTCAAACTATCTTTATTTACAAGGTTCTTCCTTAAAATGAGAGACTTCATATTGATGACTATTGATGATACATCCGCATTCATCACAGTTAGATGGCTGTGCAGTCCTCCACAGAGGACCAAACTGCCCATGATCTTACTATACTACGATTTGGATTTTCTGCCAGTTCAACCATCTACAGCTTTATAGCCTATGATTTCCCAGAGTGCTTTCTGTCATTCATGACCATCTAACAGTGGAGTATGTGTCAGCTGACACTGAGCTCCCCTCAGAGAAGCTGAGAACAATTTAGTCAGACCAGACAGCAAGAAAGACTCTTATTGAAATTTCAATGGATTATTGCATCAGCAATATTCCAGGTTAATGCTTTTTCATGAATATTCTAGGCCATTTCAGAAGAATCATCACACATAACATAAAAACAGCGAGGTTCCTTTCTGCCCTGAGTATTTCTGTGGGAACAATGGTTTTTGAGCACTAGTCAACACTACTGTATGTGTCCAATCTCAAGACTCACATGATCATGAACAAATCATATTAATATTAGAAAGGATCTCACCTCAAATGCAATAAATCATCAACTGCTATGCAAAAAGGTGATTACCTTGCAGTTTCTCCCCTTCTCTAATGAAATAAATTAGCAGGTTAAATAGCATGACAACACATGCCACTGTAAACACAGTTAGGTAGTTTCTTTGTTTTATACTGTTGAAAATGCATTTGTAAAATAGTTTATTGCAGCATCAGTAAAAATTCAAAGCACTAGACAGTGCTGAGTGCTCATTAAAATTCATTTCTGATAAAGAAGACTGGTCTTAATTCTGCTCGGGACAGACTGGCAGACACCCCAGGGAGTTCTCTAAGTAGTCTTAACTCATTACAGAATTAAAGCTATTTCACCAAACAAAAACAACAAAAACAAAAACATCCATACATCTTTACTTAAATAACGTACTTTGTGTGCTTATTATGTAAAATGTATCTTATTCCATAACTAGTATAAAATAAGATGATATACTTTTTTATTTACATTCACTGCCTATATGTATTTCACTTGTGCAGCCAAACTGGAAGAAATGGATGAAATGGTTGATTTGTTTCCAAAAGACTGACACACAGCCTGTGGTATGGAAAGGTGGCACAGAGTTGGTCTGGCCAGGACAGGATAAGGCTTGCTCTTTCACATAAAGAAGATCTCACCTTATAGTTCCCTTTTGGCCCCGGTTGTGTAAGTGCCTTGTTTGGTTTATTTTACCATTTACTGCACTTGCAGTATTGCACAAACAGCATGGATATACAGGATATATAGGTTATTCATCTGAATGTCATCTGTAGATTTATTCTCCAGGCTTTAAAACAATAAAACATTCCCGAGAATGGATCTGATTTAGATTGAGTGATTTTCTTTAACGTCCAAAAAACTGTTTAAACTTGTTTTGTAATCAGGAGTGGCCAGTTGCCACAGAGTGATTGTGTTTTATGTTTAAACCAGGGAAATCCCATTTTCTTAAAATATCTAATCAAGGCTATTCAACTGTTTTTGTCCTTGTTTCCATGGACTTTTAATGATTCTGAGAGGAAAAAAAAAAGTCTGATCCACAGGCTGACCCGAAACATGGGCGGCAAGTTTCAGACAGCGATTCAATTACATAATCATCAAAGGAAATAAACATCCCTAATTTCTTTAAAAGGAAGCCAAGAGAGACTGACCCACCATCAAGTGGAGGAGGCATCTTTGAAAATTGAAACGCAAAGCTGAACTGTAGGGGGTGCTAAATTCAAGCTAATTCAGAGTACTCTAAAGCCCTTGAGGGGAAAATAAGAAAACAAAACAAACAAAAAAATGTCATCATAAGCTATTAAAACTGAGCATGCGTGTTTACCGCTGATACTTCAGATATAGATATTTATGTGATTCCAAAACAAAGATTAGGTATTTTAGATTCACACAAGTGTCAGATTACGCAAACAAAAATTGTAAATGTCATTGCAGAATTCATTCTCTACATGGTTTATTTACACTGCCTAGCTTAAGTACATGCTAATTCATATTAATCAATCATATTAACATTTGCAAAATTAAATACATTTGAATGTTTTAAGGAATCTAATAAGAATGCAATTCTAAAAATGTAATAACATATTGTTAAATGTTAAAACCAATTCTGCATGTAATGAATATCTCTGAAAGATGTTTTCCTGTAAAATAGCGACTAGTTTTTTCACTCACTTTTGTAAAATTCCATCTCTGAATGAAATGCCTGGCGATATCTCTGGCAGCCTTTCCCTGCACAGCAACCCCTATGTCATGCCATGGCATTCTCGGAGTTTTGTACCTGTCAATAAAGTCTTCAACAAACAAGCAAGCGAAACAAAATATTACAAACAGACAGGCAAAACTTGTGTCTCTGTGCATGACAAGGGTCAAACACTCACATCCTAAACTGGGACATTGGGGCACATTAAAAATTAAGATGGCACATTTTAAATTAAGATGAATTACACTGTTTACTGTACACTGTGTAATTACACAGTAGTTAAATAATTTAGTGCTGTGTAACTACAAACTACCTGGGATTACATAACTTGTATAACTACATGAATTGCAGGGTTGGTTTTTGGATTAGGTTACAAATGTCTCCAGGTTACATGTTGTAAATCTCCTGTATGAGTGTAGGGTTTGCAACTAATGGATAGTTCAATACACAAATGCCCTACTTGATATGAAATGGTCTAGCACATTGTGCATACACACAGAAATTCCATATAGCATTGACTTTGAGAGGTTTCATAAGATGACATGTAAACCTACAGAAGTGGTGACAGAATTGTGTTTATATTTCAGACTACATATGCTCTGTTCCTTTGATGGAAAAATGTTTAAAATAATGGATGTGTCAAATGGGTCTTGCCTGTTGAATTGTACCTCACTCATTGCCGTGAGTAAATGAGTTCTTAAGCTTTTTTAAAACAGTGATACCAAACTGTAGTTTTCCTGTTTTTGAGAAAGACTCAAACAATAATGCCCTAAATAGCCCTTATTGACTTAGTAGTGGGATGCTTTGTGGAAAATTGGCAGATTTTTTCTTTTCTACACAAGGGACACAGTTTAATGACTGCCATCGCCCTTACTTTATAAATGGAGAGCTGTTATTCATTTTTTGTTAACTTTGTTCCTGTAAGCTATCAGTAAGAAGAGATAAATCCCACTATTCATATTAATGTTTCACAGTGCATGTTTATGATTATAAAAGGGAAGAGGCTGTGCTTTATCAGATCAATTCAAATCACTAAACTGAATGTACAATAACTGTTGAATGTCTGCTTGATGAATGTTGACGAAAATTTGACCAACGCAACGGCAGTGTACCATCGAAAGGCTTGTTCAGCTTCACCCAGTCTTTCAGGATGAAATTGCAGTAGTCCTTGCCATGCCAGAATCGCGCCTCTCCAAAGAGCTCATTGTGGCTCACATGGCTTCTCAGCGAGCCAGTCTCTGAAGACACACCAACACATTCAGATGAGACGCAATTACAATTACAGAAAAGCGTATTCAGAACTCGTATGTGTGCATGAGCTCCAAGAAGAAATCAGTATGCAGATGTACTGTATCGTTATCATCAGAGCTAACAGTATATTTACCCACCATGAGGCAGGGGGAGGGAGTAGTGTGTGCGGAAGGATCCGGACTCGCTGGAGTGAAAGGATGGGCTCTTGTTCTGCCACTCCCTCTGAGGGGCCATTCGGGAGCTGAGGCTGCTTCTGGTGCTGCACTGCTCTGGGGATGGGAACAAAAGGATACTGGGATTACTGGTCCTCATTACAGTACTACTTTCAATTGTGTCTTGGATCAGTCTGAAAAAAATGTATGAAGAATTTACAGGACTTAAATCTTTTTTCCTGTTTTTGCGCAAGCCTGCAGAAAGGGACATGTGCTGTGAACAGTGCTACACTGTATTGTGTGTCTAAAGCTTGTAGCAAGGGATTATGGGGATGGGATTGTGGGTACCATGCTGTGTTTGTGTGTGTGTGTGTGCGTGCGTGTTTCTCTTACTGGATTCAGAAGCCCCCTCTGAGCAGCAGCTGCAGTCCCCCTCTGTCTCTGTCCTCGGCAGTCTGCAGCCCTGGAGGGCGGGGCCACTACTGCCCTCCTCACGCCGGTGTTCTGTGTGGTCACTCCTGGCCGCTCTGCACCACCCCTCTCCCCTGTACTGGTCACGCGACCTGTCCCTCGCCCCGTGGCCCACATCTTGGTCCTCTGTCTCTTCTTCTTCCTCCTCAATTATTGCTGTGGATTGCTGTGGAATAAACCCTTGTCATGCACAGGGACAATCTTCTCAGGGAGATAATGGCATATTGGTGGTCATTTCTGGGTTGTTTTTTACATCTTCAGTCTTAGAGAGTCCAGAGAGTCTCCACACAGTCGTTAATATGATTTTCTAATAGAAATCTGTTGAAACCCCTAAAATAGGATCATCTGCTGTGTGGTTAATAGATGCTTTTTTATTTAATTGTGTTTTCATGGCTAATTGTCTACATGGCACCAACTGAACATCAGAGAGCAAGGTGGCATATGCCAAAGAAACCCGTATTAGTGAGCTTGTACTAATAACAAATATTTAAATAATTCTTGTGGGAAGAGACACTGATGTATGAAATGAACTAATTTTTACACAAGGTGAGCTCTGACTTTTGATTCACAGAGGATCACTGTACCTTATGCTTTATAACTGCCAAATGTCACAGCAATACTCTACTGTGAAGTAAAATTTTATAGGTGCAAATATTGCCTTGGTCGTTTGAAAGGTTATTCATACAGCTGTAAACAATTATGGGTATTTTATTACAGCTTTTCACAGTTGTGGAGCTTCCCATTGTTCGATCTCGCCAATCAAATATAATGCAAAAAGGACCTAAGGGGAAGCAGTAAGCAGCCACACTGAAAGAGTAAAATCATGTTTATTTAAGAGACCTATTTAGGAACACAATGGGAGCTATGCAGATGACTTTCCAATGCAGTCTATAATGGGACAATCCTCTCCTATTTAGTGGTGGCAGTAATTTGTTGATTCACTCATCCATGCAGGATCTGTATATTTAATGTGAGTCTCGGGGGGGTGAGAGAGTGCCATAGGGGCCAAAGAGTGTTTCTCAGAGAGAGGGAGGGAGAACTGTCATCTACAGAAAATGGTTCTATAGAATTAAACAATGGCTGTCTCAAATAGAGGTTCAGACTGAATGGTTCCTAAGACAGTTATAATTTCTATACTAATCTGTGGAAATATTAGCAAAAAATATTTTGTTGTAAACCTTCACATGAAATATATTATTGGTCAAACAGAGATTCGTACATTTAGTGTCGCTTGTAACTGTGTATTTACACTGCACTTTCTAAAGCGCGCATACGTAGTAATATCTGTGTACATAAAGGTTATGGTTGGTATATTGCTGTACTTATATTAGCCACAAACAGGTTTACTAGTTGTTAATGCTGGGTAATTATGTGTGTGTATGCAATATTTACACTTTACCTAAGTAGGTACACTGTAAATAGTTAGGTAAGGGACATATAATATAAAGCGGGACCCAGATTTTTCCTTTTATTTATTTTGTGTGTAAAACATAAATCTGCATCGGGTTCCCTGTTACCTGTTTTTCTGTGACGTGTACTTTCACTTTCACAAAATCATCAATTTTGAAATATTCAACAAACACATGCATTCAGTCACATCCTTTCTAGTATTCCAGATGGCTCTTGCTCTGTAAGCAAGAGCATTCGCCCTCCCTGTACACTTTTGAAATGGAGTTGATTGATGCATGTTTACTGGGCACAGTCTGACAGACATCAGAAACACTCAGCTGATGCTGACAAGCTGGAGACATAGACGAGGGCAGCCAGATGTTGGCAAACATTGCTGGACCACTGTGGTCTCTCGCTCTCCATGGGTCAAGTTTTAAAACACGTCTGATTCACTGACAGGGCACTGAGCAAAGCTGCTTGTCAGATAAAACAATAATTGATTTCAACTGCCCTAATCACTACAGTAGCAGACAAAAAAAGTAGTCACCAGAAAGATAATTGCTTGATTGTTGGAAAAATGATTGCAACACTATACATGATCAGCAAATCTTTAGTTTGATCTTACATTCCCATTCAGCTAGGTTAACAACCTCACATCTCCTTAGCATGCTGTAACATTTGCTGTAAGGCCTAGACAACTTCATATACCATACCTGTTACTGTTCATATACCATAACTGCTGCTATTCATATACCATACCTGCTACTGCTACTGTGAATGTCCATACATATCCACGTATGGACATGCAGTGGAAGTTGTTTATATAGATTGGTTGGGTCATTGTGTTGCTGAAGTAGTTGCTGTCACATATTGCACTATTCTGTCATTAGTTTTGACTCATTTCTTCCCCTCATTAATGTTCAAGGTTGGGTCCTGGGGAGCCCGGTCCAGTTTGATGTGCTCTGAATCATTTTAAAATAGCCTGGACATGTATTTGATTATTTAGCAAGCAAATCATTTTAATTCAGAGGGATCAGTAGATTTCCCATGCAATGCAGTAACGGTAATCTTGATGTCCATTTCAGAGTAATGGGTACAGAATTCCTCTGTGCATGTTAGCATCACTCAAACTCACAAGGTTGGATTAGTTTGGAAGGCAATTCAGAGAACGAACACATATCATAAAAGAAAACTCCTATCTCCTGATTGGTTGGTCTTTCCAGCTCAATCAAAGCACAGTACAAGAGCTCAAAAAAGACCTGATGCCTTTTTTAAAGGGATGTCTGACTTGACTGTGGCAGATAGTTATTATAGAAAGCATCCACTGCAACACAATGACTCTCAGCTCGGAGCGAAGGTTGTTTCTGCACAACAACCATTTTGTACAACGTAGGAGGGTTTACCCTTGTCTTAGCCATGGAATGAACAGCACTTACCCTCGCTAAACTGGGAGAGAGGATGGGGCTTGGCTGGGGACTCCTTCTGACACTCCCCACGTCAGTCAGTCTGTGCCGAGAGTCATCCCATCTCCCATAGGCAAGGTCGATGCCCCCAAGGAAGGCCACTGACTGGTCAATTACCACTGTCTTCTCATGGTGGGCCCAGAGCAATGCAGTGGACGGGACATGATCAGGGTGACGAATGACCTGCCAATGACCACAGAGAGAGAGCCAGGTCAGACTCATGACCCTTTCATTCAGTCATAGTGTTTAACACCCTGCATTGAAAACAAAGATTAAACCTCTATCGTTCATTTTTAATGCTGTTTTGCCTTTTTCCCCTTTATACAGCCCTTTTTTGTACATTTGTATCTTTGAGGTCATCTCACCACAACAACCTGCAGTAGAGTAGGAACACTGAAGTGAAACTGAAGGGGGGCACTAATTAGAGGCCTGTTGAATCACAGTGTGCCTGAGAGCACTGAGACACGGAAACGTTAGCCAACCTGCTCACCCCTATCCCCCATAGAAGAAATCCAGAAATATTCCATTACTATCGGCTCTGGGCACTGTCAGCAGATGGCATAGCTGGTTTCAAACCTAGCCCACAAAGATGAGCCTGTTTTCAAGGCAGGCCTCTTGCTGACTGAGCCACGGAGGAACCCCAGACATCCATCTCCTTGATGATCCAAAATACTATGAAATGCCCTGAGTGGTGGAACTCAGCAATATATGGTGCAGCGTATTCCAGCTGAGGCAAATCAAAGAAACTGAATCTGAGCAGAAAGCAAAGCATTTTAAGGCGCGCGGCCAGGAATAGTATGCCTCCAAACACCACAGCCACAGAATCTGAGGGCCAGCTGCGTCTCCGAGTCTTCCAGAGCCTCTTGGAGATCCCGCCCCCAGTGAGCACGTCGTTCCTCAGTGGGGACCCAGGGACACCCTTGCCCAGCTGCCCGCTCCACAGAGGTCCCCAGCCACTTCCCAGGACTGCTCTTCCACCCGATCTGAAGTGCAACTCCGATAAGGGGATGTGACGGCCTATCAATCAGTCATGAGCCACGGGCGCCACTGAGACTGACGCCAGGCTGTCGGAGGAGAGGCGTTTCTCACGCGCCTCACTGAGGGAGGGTAAGCTCCGGCACGCAACAGAAAAGCCCAAAGCCCTGTCCACAGACCACCACAATCAACAGTCCTACTAGCCCCGGTGGGGCCTACGGGGGTCCAGACAAAACGATCGCACCCCTCCCTCACTCCTGTGAAGGCTTGTGTGTCACACCGCTTATGATCTAAGTAGCCCACTGTCCGCGTGTCCGCAGGCCTCGCACGAGCAGAGTGTTTAGGTCTGTCTGTAATGCGATTTGATGTGGTCCTTTGAAGGACGGGGAGCTGTGTGAGAGTCAAGCGCCCATGGCGGGGCGGAATGATGCTGATTTAGTGGGACGTGTCCCTTCTGTAACACTGCCAATCGACGGCTCTACCCCCGTTTCGCACCCCCCCGACAGTATCAGTCTCACACTGGCCTTACCCTGATGTTGGGGTGGAGCCCCATGAGAGTCTTCTTGGTGTATTCGCTGTTGAGGCCGAGCACAACTTCAACCTCCTTATAAAGCAGAATACATATTTTCACTCCTTGCTCCTGGCGGGGCACAAAAAAAACATTCATGCAACCTTAGGGAGAGGATGTAGCCCTGTTTAAACAGGGTATACATATGATATATGTATGTACGTATGGTATTGGTCTCAGACATACACATGCTTCTCTGCCTATCTCAATAGGCTATGTGTGCTGACAGTTTTAAGATCTTTCGTTGCTTTTTTCATCAACCTTGCCATTGCTATTAAGAGCAAAAAAGAAATGAAGCCCACTGAAAATGTTTTGAAATGCAAAATTTGAAATGATTACTAACTAGCTATAATGCACAAGAGCAACAGTTTTTGAAGCTGCTCATAAACTGACCTCATAAACTGTGATTTAACCAGTATAATTATGCATGAGAGGAGGCTCGCCTCTTGTTTCTCCTACTGAAGTCTGTTCCAGAAAAGTCTAATTTGACAGGAAATGAAGTGCACAGGTGTGTTTTATGTTTTATGGCCAAGTTGCACCTTGTCTGGCCAACTATTGAAACTTGGTCATGCAGCGCTTCTAATATTGTTGACTCCATGTATGGCTTTTTACTTGTGTTGTACTCTGCTTCACCTGTAAGTTGCTTTGGATAAAAGCAACTGCTAAATGAATAAATGTAAATGTAAATGACTCAGGTACAATATAAGTACTTACAGCTTTCCTTTTCAGGACATAATCTAACCTCCAAGTGTTCCCATCAACCACTGGTCTTTTCAGGAATATTTCTGGACTTATCCTGACAGAAGTAAAACCATGTCGGAATTATTATTATCCTGCCATTGTTAAAATTAGTTTGAGGAATTTAATCTTTAAAATCACAGAAAATACAAGATCACACATGAAATACAAATGTCATTGAAAATGCATCCTTAGCAAAAAATATATATATGGTGCACAAAGGTTTAAATTATTGTATGAAAACTATACTGCCCTTTTACTCTAAGCTCTAAGCAGACAAATGGAAATACCTGGTAAAAATATTAAATATACAGCTCTGTTAAGCTTAGGATGGCTTTATTTATGGATCTTTAGCATCTATAATATAAATTCTGGGACATGCTGAGATTCAAGTTCATTTAAATTAAAGCAAAGTGATAATTACAGAAGTTAACACACTGTAGAGCAATCCCTTGGTCTGAGGGGGGAAAGATACTATATATGATTAAACCTAGACCTCAGAAGCACCTCTGGAGAGATGGCTTATTTGCCTCTGAGGTAGATTTACTGTTCATCTCCCATTTCAAGAAAATTCATAAAAAGTACTTCCAACAAGCAGCAGAATTGTGTGGGAGGTTTGTGTCTGTTATTGTGTATGTAGCCGCATACCACCAGCCTGTAATGAATATCTCCTCTTTTGCACCCTCCAGGGCATCAGCTATGGCATTAAAGTATCCGGCTGCATTGACAAACCTTCGGGCAAAATAAAACACAGGGGACCTTTGGTGACCTTTAGTGACCTTAACGTGAAATCAATCACCAAACATGGTGCATACAGAATGACACAAAAATAACGCCATTGTTGCCGCTGCCTGAACAGTTTTGTACATTTTTTTCTATTTTCTATTTTCGATTTTTTCTAACACCATTCACATCAGAGAAGCTATGATAAATCCGCACCACCCCAAACAACAACAAATGATTTTGTTCCCATCCTGCACTACTGGAATAACCAGAGCTTGAACATAGAATGACAAATGTTGGATAACTCAATGGTACTGCATAATTCTCATAGAGGTATATGTACTTCTCAAAGACTGTAATTAAAGTGATTGTGGTGATATATTTAATATTGTAATGATGCAAATTTATCAATATTGTACAAAATCCACCTTGAAGAATATGTCAGGTAGGATATCCATCGAAGTATGGCTTTCATAATAGCTGAAGGAACTGTCATGTGTCAATATCTGCCCTGATGCTATATACCTTATGTAATATACCTTACTAATTTTACCTAATTTAAGTTTTTCTAAGTCAGCTATATAAATGGATAATATGTTAGAATATAAGGTATGCACTTGGTGCAAGTGTGTCCCATACAGCACAATTAATGCACACGCCTCACCATTTGGTTGCTGTGTTTTCTCTCACAGGGGCAAATGACCCATGGCGGTTCTCCTTTAAGAAGACCTCGCCATATCTCTGTGCAAACTCCAGAATGGAGTGGCCCCACCAACGGGCTTGTCTGTACGTTGAGCATTTGATGGTGAGTGCCCTGAAACAAACAAACAAAAAAAGTTAATTGAAATAGGAAATTCATTATTCATTGGCTTAACATGACAGGCTGGTCTCTTTTTCTACTGAACGTGCATGCGTCAGCAAATCGATGCAAAGGTCCCGATTTAGTGAAGAATGTAAAACTTTGCCTGCAGAGGTTCTCGATGGTCACACCATGCCTGACTCCAGTCTCCTGTGTGCCAATCTTGATGTGGAATCCTTTATCGTACAGGATCACTGTCCCTACCAGGCCATCCTCAGGCCGCATGTAGAGCACAAAAGAGTCTTTCACCACCAGCCATCTGAAATACAAAACATCCATATCAAAGGGCCTGCATCCTGCCCTGTGACAGGAAAAAATAGATCATAACCTACAGGAGTAAACACAGGAAGCAGGACGTCCTGCCAGCAAATTAAACAGGACAGTGGTTTAAAGAACAAAGTCCAACTGGAGCTGAAGTTTGCATATTCAAATTCATGAGCTGCGTGTATTAAGTCCAGTGACAGAGCAGAGAAAAATTGCCTTTCCTTATATGTTAATCTATTAACAATGTCATATTAGGCTCTTGTATCAACTCCTTTTTTTCTTTTATTGCACAGGCTTTGTCAGTTCAACCTAAAGAACAGAAAGGAAACTATGTGAACTAAGGACCATCTTGTTCGTTTTCATCCAAGAACGGTCATCTCCTCTAGCATGGCTTTTGCTTTACCACCTAAGAGCAGTTATGTTGATGCGTGTCTATGGAGCTGGATTCACAACTAGGTTTTATGTTTAAATCCTAGATGGGATGTTAACAATTTATTTTTTCTCATTTTATCTCAGTAAATAGTCAGCTCCATAAATGGATATTGGAT
This sequence comes from Megalops cyprinoides, assembly GCF_013368585.1. Taxonomy (NCBI): domain Eukaryota; kingdom Metazoa; phylum Chordata; class Actinopteri; order Elopiformes; family Megalopidae; genus Megalops; species Megalops cyprinoides. The sequence continues at coordinate 9,878,994 of NC_050596.1, read as the reverse complement.
ATCAGAATATAAGGTATTAAAATTTCCCTGGAAGGGAAGGTATCTGCTAAACTAATCGTTAGTGTAACAGTGTGACTTGGGCCATATGTGGGTCTTAGGTTAAATACGGCAGTGCAGTGGTATCTACCTCTTTGACCAGCGATAGCAGACGCTGTTGGAGCCACACCAGTAGCAGACTGGGAAGGTGTTCCCTCCAGATTTCTTCAAGATAATGCCTTCACTTTTAGGAAAACAACAATGAAGAGCAATACACATACAACAGTGTCCAGTTCAATTTACAACAAGCAAGCGTTCTCAGTTAAAAGTTGTATCACAATAAGGCAAAAAACAACCAAATCAAAGTATTGATTGAGGTAGTGTTTGAGACTGTCAGTGAATACCAAATGTGGTGCAACACACAGTCTCTGTTTACAAATGGTTCAGTTCTACTGAATGGATGCGGTGAGAGGAGCTCAACACTGATAATACTGAAGATATTCTTACATTCCCTTTGGTCCAAGGTCCTGAATAAACGATATTTGGCTCACCTCCAAGAATTCAAGCTGAAATACAAACACGAACAACCAACGTCACTAATCACAGCAGCACATGGTAGACTTCTGCTACCCTGTACATTAGTTGCACCAACCCAAAAAATTTATCATTTCATCCACATCCATAAGGCAATGTTTTACAATTGTCCTGCGCGCAGACAGACAGACACGCCTACACACAGATAGGCTGGCAGAAATAACGGATTGCTAACCATTTCTCAGATATGAACAGTGTATTTCCAGGCTCCTCTCCTAAGGAAGATTTTAGCAAGGTTGATGGCAGACTCACATCTAAGTCTTGGTTCAGGACACTTTTATTTGGTGTGGCATGTTGACTTCTTTGAATGTTTTTTGTAGGGCAACATGAACTTAGGATGCCTTTTTTATAGTGTGATATGTACTATATATACATATACTGTACAGTACAGCCCTTGACACAGACCTGTTACTTAGCGATAATTGAATAGACAAGACCCTGACACATACCATATGCAGTCTGATACTTTAATATGGTCATAATGCAAGGTTCAGTGGCTTCCATACTCATATCATTTTAGGCAGATGTGTCAGGATTAGATGACAGCCTATTGACAATTCTCATCCTGCGTTTCTTTTCAGTCTTTTCTTTGTAGTCTTTCTTGATCACATGCACCATTGTTCAAAAAAGCAAAGCCTAGAACCTTCATTTGCTCGATAACACAAAAGTCATTTCTTAAAATAAGAGCATATTGACCTTACCGTGGCAGGGTGACACCTGTACATGCTTCGCTTGAGTATATTCTTTAGATAATCCTCAAGCTGCATCTATTGAATGACAGAAAACACGTCATCATTTGCACCTTAGGTAACTATGGCTACAGTGAAGGGTGATGGTCTTTTTTGGAGGTAATGTGCTGATTATGAATTCAAACAGCAATGACAATAAGGTAATGCAATGTAAATACATTATCACTCAAGGTTCAATACATATTCATTCTCCTGGAAAACCAGGTCTGTGAGAAATCCTCCCTATAATAAATATTCCACGAAATGGCCATAGCTTGCTTTAGCCATAATGGAAATGTGGGGTTTAAACAGGGGTAAAGCATAGGAGGAGGCAGTACAAGTAATATACCTTAATTCATGTATGAAGGCTGCTATGAATAGAAGCTCATACTTTTCTAAGAGACAGCTGCTCCTCTTTCACCAAGGCATCAGGTCTCCGAGGCAGTGTGGGGATGTGTCCTCCCTGACATCTCTTTTTGCCCTTGAATGACCTCCTCTGGACTGCGTGACTTGTTAGAGAAAAAGCAGGGGGGCTATTAGCAGGCCCCTGTACACACCCAAAATGTACACCCCCATCCCCCATCTCTGCCATAGGCTTTATCTAAGTCAATCTATTAAGCATCTTACATCAGAGCCAAGTGCATCCATGTCTTTAAGGACTGGTAAAAGGAAGGCCAGGTTTAATGCAAATGGTTCTGATTAAGATGTGTCTAAACTGATCCATACTATCCTGGCAGTGAAGACATTTTCTTTTGCTGGTTCCACACTGATGCATGTTCCCGCCCCCTAGCAAAGACACAAAGGTCACTGGCAATTGGAACACTTTTGGACATACTCAACAGAAAGACCTTAAGGACAAAGCATCGGGTAAATGCTGCCTCTACCTGAGAGCTGCAACAACACTTCTCTGCACTAAGTAGTAAGTTATCGGTGCTTACTTGCGTGTTGGCAGAGGGATTTTCAAAAGGGCCTTGAACTTCAGCAGCTCCTGATGAAGGGCTTGAAAGTGCTTAAAACGGCGTTTGATTTTCCATGTAAAGTCCCCATGGCTCAGTTCAATTGTATACAGGTTGGGATTCAAGACCTTTAAGGCAATAATGTCAAACAGAGATGCCTTAATCTTGATTTCACAAATATCACTCTACAGTATCAAGCAGTTACTATCAAAGAATGTCTGCAGTGAAAGTTACTGTTTAATATCTTGCAGTGCCAACAGAGAGATGGAAAATTGCATTAAAGAAATACAGATGCAGCCACATAATCATTACTTTGACCTGAGGGTGGCCGAGGTAAGTCACAAAGGCAATGTGGTTCAAGGTTTAAATGAATTATTTTTTCACTTGTAGTAGTTTATTTCTTTGTTACACAGCTCCACCTGTGTATTTGTCTCTTCAGAACAAAACCAGTGATTTTATTGCTTTATGATTGCGCTATGAACCACACACTTATCGCAGTTGCTTACGCTATTAAGAGAGATGGAAAGACTTCAGCCTCACCCTGGTTGTGGATGTGAACCTCTCCACCTCTGTTACCCGAACAAGGATGGGGACTTGCTCAAGAAAAACTGTGCAATCCAGTGACTTGAATGGAAGAAAGGAGTATATCGACTGGAACGGAATGCTTCTCGATTCTAAAAGGCATGATGACACAGGACACTATGAAAAAAGGCAAAGTGTTGTGATTCATGTCTAGTTTAGAAATATTGGACAAGAACCCCCACCAGATGCTTTTAAAGGATAGGTAAAATGATAGCAGCTGTTGAGTGGTCTACAGGGTGGATCTATCATAAGACCATTTCAAGTATAGGTCAAGTATTGATATTATACATATCTCAAGGTCTACACACAGTGAAATCGTAATTGATGGCTCTGGTGAAATCACGACAAAGCCCAGCCCTCCTGGGTTAGTTGTTTTAGGTTGGGGGGGGGGTGGTGGGGTGGGCAGCATTTGACCATGGACAGTGCAGAACAGGAGAAGTCACCGGCCTGGGGGCTTCCCATCGAACTGGTCGGTGGGCCAGCTCAGGTCCAGCTCGTCCGTGTCATCCTGCAGGTCGTACTGGTCCAGGCTCCCGGAGAACTGGCTCATCACAGACTCCAGACGCTCCAGGGGTGGGGCTTGAGGCCTGCCTCTCACGGACATCATGCCCTCACACCATGTTGCTGCCTCCGCTGCCACGTTACAGAGCAGAGGTCACACGGCTCAGACCCGGAGCCACGAGGCTTTGTTTATCACAGGGGTAAATCGCTTCGGAGATATGAAACACACACCTATGCGACAACTCAATGGTATGGCATGCTCAATTACATGAAACATATCAAGATCTCTGGGTGCTAAAACCCAAGACAATGGCAATAAAAGGAACTGAAGTGTCATGATATCAGAGGCACTGATGCATAAACACATCAGTATTTTTGACTGTAGTAAATGTACTCAAGAAATACTATGAAATCAAGCTGGCCCTTGCTATTTTTGAGTACAAACGTATCCCTATGTTGTGTGCAATCATTTAAACAGCATCAATCAAATTAATATATTCAGTAATTCTAACTGTTAAAATGACATCAGAGGCCCATATCCTTACATACACTAGTTAAATTAGTTGACACGTGTCATTAGACTAATATCAATGCAACAATGAAACAATTTCACAAACAATATATAAATATCTCAATATCTTTTTTCTAAGTATTTTTCTTGTTTATATAGAATTAACACTCCTCTCATCACATTTACAGTAGTGTCCCTCCACATGTTGAAGACAGACTTCTTATCTATATGTTTAGTGTCACTTTATATCTTTTCCCGTGAAGATTATATCTCATTGGAGCTGTAGGGACCTGGTCTTGTCACAAGCTGTACTGCTTATGGCCAACACGCAAAGTGACAAACATATATTATTCAGTTCAGCCTGAAACTGCATGTAAAGACAAAAAAGGAAAGGTCAAAGTCAAAATGCACGGAAATGAAGATGCTATTACTTCTATATATACAGTATGAAAAACAATTTTGAATTTGTAGGCTTGTTTGTGGGCAACTGTGCATGGTTACAGCTCTTTTGCAGTGCAACCTATTTCCAGTAATTGTGAAGGATTTTTCTCATAAATATAAATTAAAATAACGTTGCTTAAGCTATGGCGAAAGGCAGCAAAAAATTGCATTCACACTCAAACCATACTGAAAAAACTGGTATTTTCACATAAAACTTCACATAAAAATGAGTTATGTAAAAAGCTGTGTAAGAAAAGGAAAAGGTCAAATATTTGGATTTAAAATGACAGTGTGCTGGGCTTTTATTGAATGGGAGACTCTTACTGTGTGTATTGAGAAAGCAGATATGCCACTTCCCGTTATCAGTTAGTGGGGCATTCCCTATATCTATACAGTCAGCGTTATAACCTTTTGGGGGTTTCACAGGGAAATAACCACAATGCCTTTCCAAAAATTTATTTCTCAACCATCTATGTTCATTGTAACGGACGGACGCAGCGGCTCAAGGCTCTCTACTTCGGCGCACTCTTTTGTGTTTTTACTCGTTGCTTGTCTTGTTCCACAATTTCGTTGCACCCCCACCGTGCAATGACAATAAAGTCTATTCTATTCTATTCTATTCTAACATAAATTATTCAGATGCAAACTCATGTGGTCAGTTTGTGAATTATTTATAATTATATAATTATATAATTTTAAATATAATATAATATATTTATAATTATTTATGATAGAATTATCTACTTTTGACTTTTCTCCTTTCACTCTCTTCTTTTTCTCCTCAATTTAGTACATCATCACAAGTCTTTCATTTTAATGGTAGATCTATTTTGGCAGGTGTTTTCTACTTCTAAAATGAAAGTTTTTTGTATAAATGATTGAATGCTAGCTTGCATCTAAACAGTAAAAAAAAAAAAAAGTTTAAAAGATAACATTTTCAATGACAGCATGGGGGAAACAATGTAAAAATCGACTTCATGTGCTGCGCTGAAATATCACCTATAGAGATAACTTTCATGAAATCATTTTTTGAAGAATATCTGGGCTGTACTTGCTGGGAGGAAGTCTCTCAGTGATTCTCTCAGTGCGAACAATGGCATGTGCCACTCTTGGAGTTCCTTGTTGGTTTTGTTTATTAGAATGAAGTTAAGCTTCCGGAAGTGTTTGCAGAATTGTGTTGACAGTCTTCACTGTTCCACTGCTTCACAATACAAAGAGCAGTGCCGATGTAAAGGGCAATGTAAGATTCTCCCAACCGTAACGAAATTGAGGTGTGTGGGTGTTTTTTATTTGCTTGTTTGTTTTATTTAACTGTGCCAAAACCATCATCTACCAGATAATAATTAGGAATAAATATAGTGTAGCAGTTAAAGAATTGGGCTTGGGGGATATTTTATGCCCCAGTAAATTTCAAGCTGCGTAAATAGAAAACAAAAATGTAAGAGGTGTAAATTACCCTGAATAAGGGTGTTTAATAATAAAATGAACAATGTACAAGATGCAGAGCACATATGACAGTCTATATTTCATGACAAAACTGAATGATAAAACAATAGTTTGATTACATGTCAGGGTATGAATCATCTAAGGGGTCCAATCTGATCTAAATATTCTACACTGCAGTGGAGTTTTCAATTATTACCTCAGCATTCAAATGAAGTGTACACTGTCAAATTATGAAGTGTCCATGGCCTTTCCTGGATAGAGTCCTCTACTCTGGGGGACTTTGACACTAATCAAGTTATGCTAACCCACTTTTATCCCTGACAATAAGGCGCCCTCACTCCTGTTGCCATGTGGACGAGCCCTCACTGATGACATTGCGCCTGCCTATGAAATGAATGTTGCAGGAGGCTGGATTTGTTATTTTTAAAAAGTGCACTGGCATACTTCAGAGGAGATGAATGCTGGGCCGAATGCCCCCTGGCAGAAAGGAAAATGAGCTAGCTCCTCAGTTTTTGTTGCATCAGATAATAATGAGATACAGTTTGATCCAAAATAAAAGACCTTATGATACTGCAGGCAAAAGAAATTCACACCATCGCAGTTACCAGCACAACTAACAGCTTGGTAATTAATTCAAAAAGCCCCTGCAGTCAGAAATAATGAAACATAATTATTGTCCTTGGCCATAATGTATTGGAGTAGTGGAGGGCTTTGGCTAGACCAGCTGGAAATGAGACAGCATATTTTTAATGAACAAGCAACCATCACTTCTCTTGCAAATGCTGTGTTTGTTAACCCCTACACTGTTATTGCTAATTGGCAGAGACTCTTATCCAGGGCGACTTACAAAGCTAGCATGCCAAGAGAAAGAATGTCACTGTACAACAAAAACATAAAATAAATATCACACGAAGAACAAGCATATATATATATATATATATATATATATATATATATATATATATGTGTGTGTGTGTGTGTGTGTGTACACACTATATGGACAAAAGTATTTGGCCACACCTGTTTTTCAGGGTTTGGGCTAGGCCCCTTATCTCCAGTGAAGGGCAATCTTAATTTTTCAGCATACCAAGACATTTTGGACAATGCCATGCTTCCAACTTTGTGGCAACAGTTTGGGGAAGGCCCTTTTCTATTCCAACATGACTGGGCCCCAGTGCACAAAGCAAGGACTATAAAGACATGGTTTGATGAGTTCGGTGCTGGCCCGCACAGAGCCCTGACCTCAACCCCATCAAGCACCTTGGGATGAACTGGAACGGAGATTGTGAGCCAGGCCTTCTCGTCCAACATCAGTGCCTGACCTCATAAATGCTCTACAGAATGAATGGGCACAAATTCCCACAGAAACACTCCAAGATCTTGTGGAAAGCCTATACTATTCCATATATATAGAATCAATGCATTATAGTATCTTCAGTGCTATGTTAATGCTCAATGTTCATGCTTGTGGGTGTTTGGTTGGAGACTAAATGAGGGAGTGTCCTGAATTTTTTTCCCATTAAAATGCACTGTGAATATATTTTCTTTCATCTTTTTCTCTGTTCTTGTCTCTTTTGCCTATTAAAATCAAGACAAGAGAAATACATCTCTCTAGTAGCCTTCCATTTAGGATAATGAGAAACCCAATCTCTGGGCAAGGACTTTGTGTTCCCATTTCTTTTTGCAAAAAACAATAAAAGGATAGGTGAATACTCTCTTCAGGTGGGCTTTGTAATTTCTGTGAGTATATGATAACAGGATAATTCATTCACAGCCCACTTACATTCATACCACATTAAAGAAAGCAAAATGACCAAGGGCCTGCTGCCGTTGTTCCACAATCAGGACATGGTACTCTTGAAAATGAAAAAAAAAAAGTACTGAAAAGGAATATTTCAGCCCCTCACTCAGGGCGTAAGTCACTTCATACTGATCGTGACAGTGGTATACACGTGATCTGATATATGACTGTAATCCTGAGAGCTGCCAAACATGATATGGAACCCTGAAAGAAGGGAAGTAGCATGTCCCTTCATTACTTCTCAAAAAAAGATATGTTTCTCTCTCTCGGGCTTTCAAAAATTATTTTTGTTAAATTATTGAATTAAGATGTTTTCTACCTATTAGGCCAAAGGTCTAGAAAAGAAAATTTGACACATGTTTTTCATATAGAAGAAAAGTGTATTTTGGCACTCCTTGAGTGGCAAGGTTAAGCCATCACACTGCACATGCCTTGAAGTTACTGCCATCACAAAGCAGCCAGAGATACCATTATAATGGGGCTCATGAAAATCAGAGACAACTGTGACAGTGGACATCAACTAAAATGACTAAAAACGTGTGAAGCTCCTCTGTCCAAATTGCATCGGCAAAACGATACCCATGAGATTCATTTGGCAAACACCACTGAGATGTTTCCATGAAAATCCAACAAGTGTTTTCTGCTCCTGATTTCAGGCGTTTGGTGAAGTATCGCTGTCATTCCATTCTAAAAGCGAGCAATCAGATCAATTCCATCCACACTGGAACGGTCACTTAAGTTCAATCCTCAGGCATTGTGTGAGAGTAGTGTTTCTCTATTAATTCTGAGACAGTATGAACAATTGCGCAATAATCCTTTAACTTCAGTATACTGAAGTGAATAATGAAGCCAGTCTACGGTAGATGGAACACATGATAATTAGGAACACCCTTATTGCTTATAACCTTATCAATGCCTTTTGCCACTAGTAACACATATCGTGTGTCATCTTGGTTGTATTTGACTATTTCAAATATACTTTTGGATATGTCTTTGGGGCATGATATGCCATATCAACTAAAACGTGAAACCGTACCAAACCACACATGGCTGTTTGCAAAGCCCGTAAAATAAAGAAATTCATATAACAGCAGTTACTAAAAAATAGACGTATGTACCCATTCTCATTGTTACACAGACAATGGTAGCCAAATGAATACAAATTATACAATGTTTGGAATCCAGGTTTACCCTTAATTTTATTGTATTGATCTTTTTGTTGTGGGGTAAGTATTAAAGGAAATTCCCTACAATTGGACAAATACATAATCCTACCATAAAATAATAGATAAACCATTCATTTATAAATTAAATCTCTCTTATTCACCTGCTCATTCTTTGTGTGTCATATATTTAAATCACACAACAGCGTAGCAACACATTGCTTCTTTATCTCAAGCCGTTATAACACACAAACGTGGTAACACTAAGGACCTGAATCTTTAAATTGGAACGTGGCTAAAAAATACAAACTTCTTACCTTGTCTGTCGATGGAACAGGATTAGAGCAGTCACAAAGCAGCACAATTTGATCTCACTCCTGCTCTGTCCCCAAAGGCAGGATTACAGCTCGTTCCCCCTCACTTTATTCACTTCCTGTTTCTCATCTACTGCCTAACAGCTCAGTTTATTAGTTTCTATGGCAACACTGGTTCACTGTTCAAGTGCTGTCCCATGTAATCACATTTCATAAAGGGACACACTGAAGATCAATCATTAATTGTATCATATTATATAAATATGATAACAATTAATCTACATGTAAAAAAATAATAATTTGATTCAGTTGCCACACAACAGCACCTTTCATCAGCTGAAAGCCCAGCCAGGAATGGCAATGTATCGTTTGTATTTGAAAACTGGGGGCTACAGCTATTCTCTGTGATGTCAGTTCTGATTAGATTCCCAGCGCATGAGCTGAGTGCTATCGTTCAGGACTAGCAGAGGAATGAACTGAATGGTATTTGTGTTGCTAAGTGGAGCTTAGACTGCTGCGAAATTTTGTGATGTGTCAGCGGTCCAAACGGGGGATGGGGAGAGTGGGTGGTTGACCATAAACAGCAGGATTACGACATATATCACTGTATTGGTCTACCATTGCTCACAGATCACCCCCCCCCCCCCCCAGTATAATGCACACCCTCTCAGCTCATCTGGATATTAGTTGTTATTCTTTTTTTGAATACTCAGTGAAACGGTTTAGTAACGAATTTGATTAAACTGTCAGCTACCCAGGAATGAAACTAGAGTTGTGAAATGCTTACATTTATATAAATCATACTGTGGGTATTCACTGTCTTTTTGCTGTTATAGGACTATTTTCTGAAATTTTATTTTACTATTTTTTTTTTTATTTTACTATTTTCTGAATTTATTTACTACCTGCTGACCGTGTAGTACAAAAAAAAAATCACACCAGAAATATTTATTTTGTGTCATTGTTCCAGGTCCTTGGTTATATTTTGTAATAATGGCCATGAAAAAGCAGGGCTACTCAAGAGGGCTCAAGCCCTCTGTGAATGAGGCTGTTGATCTCATGGGAAATATGAAAGAGGAGCACTTTCTCTCCAGCATGCAGAGCTCAGACTGGAAAGACAACTTCTGGGAGGAAGAAGCTGTCAGCTCCTACTTCTGCTTCCGAAACAGTTTGATACTAAAGAATCTGTCATCTTTGAAAACATCCTTACATAAAGTAATTATGAGTCACATGGCGTACTACGGTGGTAGGATTTAAAAATGTGAACAATAATAAATGACAATCTCCACCAAATGCCTCCAAAGGATCTTTTCAAGGAATACGAGACCAACACGTTTCGTGGAATGACTCAAAATAAAATTCTGATCCTTGTGCTCCTTGCTGGACTCTCGGAGATATTACTTTGCATTTTTTTTTCTGTTGTTTCTTTACAGATCATTGTTTCAGACTTGACCACCTCAAGGCTGACAAATCACACCTGCTTTGTCTGGGCATGCCTGACTTTTCACAGTGTTGTCCTGGCATTAATGTATGATTTGTCTATGAAATTGTTTTGTTGATTTGTTCAATGTCTGGCAAGTTAAAATGACTCTACCAGGCTCCATAGGCTTCCTTTCCAGCCACTGTATTCTTTGCAGTTTATCCAATTCAAACATAAAGTGTATCTAGGTAGATTGTAAATATCACTTAGCTGGACATCCATCCATAGTAAACAGTCTTTTCTTTCCTTTTGGAAATTCAATAACAAAATCCATTAACTGCTCAAATTAAACATACATATTAAAGGCTTGTGAAGAAGTAGCTCAGAAAATCTCAGCTGGTGCACATTGCCAAGATGGATTATACAGGGTAGCAATATTATTAGTGGCTTTGTAAGGTTTGACCTGCATCTGATAGGTATTGAATTTTCATGAACGCTATGATTTTTCCTTTCTAGTTTACTTTTAATCAGTCACAAAGAGAGCTGTGCTGGACCTGTGGGATGTATTTCTGAATGACCCCTGACTCTGGAGTACTGTGCGTATCAAAGAGTACTGCCCGAGGACTTCAGCCACGCAGAGCCAAAGAGCTATAATGATTGAACCCTGGGCCTGCTGCTAATTGGGCACCTTGGCCATTTCAAAACTGCACAGGAGAGATTTACACAGTAGATGGTGGCCAGCTGTTCCATTCAAGATGCAGCATGTTGCAGATATGCTCATTAAAGTAAGCACAGAGACATGTTTAAGCACAGAGACCGTGTTGTAAGCAAGGTAGTGGTTTAGAAATGGCTTTATTTTCTCATTTCTGGTGTGAACAAGCCCTTACATCGTGATCGCGTGTTTATACATAAACCACACCAGAGGATTCTATTCAAAGGGTAATCAGTGAAGTTACCCTCTGAAACCTTCACGTCCTATGGAGTCTCATTACTTTCATCAACTTAGTTGTGTTCAAGTCCATACAGCAGCATTCAACAGACAAGAGACTGCTTTAGAGAAATGATGGAAACAGATACAGATTTGATACATGTGTTTTTACTCTCAACATGTATATCCCAATACAAATCATATCCCATCATTGTATTTTCAGAAAGAAATGATGCATAACATAAATGCCCAAAATGTCCTGACAGTGTCAGCTGTACTGATAAAAGGAAGATAGTCCTCTCCTGTTAGGGTACACAGGATTATCTAATTATTACAGATGTGACATGTATCTTAGGGAACAGCATCATTTGTTTTTGTGAGATCACTGAACAGCCATTGTAATATTGAAGACCTCACCCTATGGTTGGAAATCAGTTGTCCATTTTTTCCTTTCATTTAACCATGTTCAACAGTTCCAGTTTCATTTCATTGGTAAGCTGTAAAGTATGGTTATCACTGCTCCTTGAACACATGGCTGATATGTCTCTTGTGGCTGTTTTGATTGGTATATGAACTGTATGCTGTATAAACTGCTATTAAATCAGGTAGTGACCACAGAAAAATCTCACTGCCACAGCTGTGAAGAATTATGCAGATTGGCTGTTATGTTAGTAATTCATAAACTTTATCAATGTCCAGAAAAATTAAATTATGCACCTTGTATTTTGTCTAAGTATCTATTAATCAAGTATCTATTAATCAATGCACCAAATAAGCACTCATGTTTACCAATGTATACAGTAGCTTTGAGGAATATCTTAAATCGGGCCAAATGCTTTTTACATATAAAAGTTGTTTTTTAAAAAAAAAAAACACAGGAAAGGAGATGTCAAAATGCTTGATTTTCTATGAATAAACAAGACAAGTTAGAAAAGGTTGGTCAGGTAGACAAACCCAAAGCAACTCTCCTTAGTGCTGTCATACACAGACACACAGACACACACACACGCGCGCGAATCCAACTGACTGAAGTGAAACCAATGTAAAACAGCTTTGTTATTGCAAAGTTTGTCATTTTAATTTTGATTAAGTTTACTTTGTGCTCTGCCTTCCAGCTCTTCTTTTTTCTATGGCAGTATCCTGTAATGATATTTCCTACGATTCTGTGCCAAATCCTCTCCTCTCTCTCAGTGTTCTGTCAGTAATTGAGAGACAGCTTTTTTTAACTCACCTGCATCCCTACATGTTGTAGCTCTTCAAAGGTAAACCTTTGGAGACAAATTATCTTTGGCAGCTGGGCATCCTGGTATTCCTACATAGATTTTTGAAAGTTTGTAAGTTGTAGTTGTAGTTTTTAAGAATTTGCAGGTGTCAGCCATTTTCAGTTTTATTTTTTTAAATCATTGATTGTCAAAATTTTGAGTAAAATTTTGGAGATATTGACAGATGATTCCAGATGATCCATGATCCATGCACAATTAACAAACTGGTCCTATTCACAAATATAATATAAATCGCACACCACTTCCTTTCTGTGTTAGCTATTCATGGCATCCCTCTTCCACCCCATCTTCACCCTTTGGGAGGTACCCATTTGAAAACCCCAATGATGTACCGGCATGTACATGCCTAAGTTTTCCCGTAGCATGAGTGCATATTACCTTGTAGATGTTACCTTGCTATTGGGCTCTGTTGTCAGTTTGTCTGAGTGTTCTTCTTGTTTCTTTCTTTTTTTAATGGCACTTTATCTTGTAATATTAACCATATTCATGAAAAAAGGTGTTCAAATGTGGGGGTCAACAATGTCGGCCTGTGGCCCAGAGCAATTCCTTCATATGACTTCAAACCAAAGATCAGTACCATTATACATTCATCAACAGCAACACTTACATTTCTGTTGTGTGGAAATTCAGTTCTATTGAATATGTGTTGAAATACATGTTGTTCATTTCCAGATTCATTATACTGGCAGAAGCAAGCAGACACAATCAGAGCATTGCAATTAAACAGTACAATGCGCTGTGAAGCATGTTTCATGAAATATTCAAACGTTTCTGCCTGTCTAACAATCAAAATCAACAACTTCATATGGGAATCAAATGTGTTGCTAATGTAGCCTGGGAAACATTCCCTAATGCATTCCATTATTTAAAAGGGTGAACATATTCATGGCTAATGAAGGCAGGTGGGGCTCCAGTGGCAAGAGATTAGTTTAATGCTTTAAACCTGGGTATCACTTATAAGCATTGGCCCCTGTTGCATTTCTCTGGAATCTCAAAAGCTGAAATGACTATTCCGATTGCCTATGAAGACGGAGATTCATATTGCATGGCATGAATATGGAGACAGCCTGACTTAATTAAATGAGTTGTTTCCTATAACAAACCTGACCCATGATTATGCTTGTTTGTTTTCTCTGAAACGCCTGTTGCCTAGCGATGAGCAAACATAATGGACAGGGAGAATGGAGCGAAGTAGAGCAAGGGGTCAGAGAGAGTGGGAGTGGCTTGCTTTTGATAGACACTGTTGCAGAATGGGTTTGGGAGGGCTAATTGATAAAGTGAAAAAAGGAGGGTGAGTAATTTACTGAGCTGTGCCAAGAGCATGACACTTTATTTCATCTGACCACAAATCATTATAATATATAATACATGATCATATAAAAACTTCCATTTCTTGACATTTTCTGAGCAGGAACATTTTTTGGAAATCCTTTTTTTCTGTACAAAACCTAAATACAGTATCTCTGTTTAAGAGCCACATGGTGCCATCCACCAATCAGTGAGTCCATGAAAGGTCACCTTACTTTAACTTACAGACACAAATAAAATCATCAGGTCATTCTGTCAAGCTACCTGGCTATCTCTTTTCACTTTCACAGTTTTGGTGCACAGGTACCTGCTTGAGGACAGATGAAATAAACTCTCATGCTCTTGGAATAGCTCAAGAAATTACTCACCCTCTTCCTCTGTCCTCCTCTCTGTTGCTGAAACTCAACACTGAGGCGGAATGGTCGAAAAATGTAAGCCTGCTTGTTCGGCACTTGCTGACAAAACATCTAATGTGTTAAACTCAAGTTTCAGCATGCCCTGACTGAATTGTACTACGAATCATGGTAAACACATACAGCATGTAAGGGAAATTAAAAGAGCCAAGCCAGGCCTACTGTATAATCATAGTGTGTGGGCTAGCCGTTAGAGTCTGCTGATAAAAATGAGTAAAAATATCAGGCTAAACACAGGGAACAATGTGTAACATAAATAAATAAAAAACAATGCCACCTCATGCAAGTAAAGGACTTATCAATGAAAACAGGACAGCATAATTCCGAGCTGATATATTTATCCTATTTTATAAAACATTGACTTGTATACAGAAATAGAAGCATGCTCCATCATTGATCATGTAAAGATCAAATAAACATGTTCGTATGTAAACTCTAAGAACTGGTTACATGTTTCATTTCTGTTTGTTTTTTTTAAATCTCAGATGTGTAGGATGGGGTGGAAAGGGGCTTTTTAAAGTGGGTAACCAATGTGATTACTTTGGCTCACTAAAAATCAGCAATGCCTGAAATTTATGTATGAAAAGCTTTGTGCGTTGTTTTAAAGTCAGTCTTCCCTGTCGTGTGGAGAATGCTTTAATTCTGTAACCAGTCCTTTTTAAAATGTATTTTTAAACTATCTTTCATGGGCAAGCTCCCACTGGTGTGCCTTGGCATTGTATAAATTTCATGACTGGAAGGTAACTCTACACTTGAATTTTTGAGCTCTTGTTTGCCTATTAATTTCAATGATATTCTATCACAATTGAGAACAATTTAAAAAAAAGCAGCTAACTCACCTGTATCTGGAGGCCACAAATCAAAGCTGACCAAGAGACAGAACAAGACAAAATACAAAGCGTGATCCATGTTCAAGGCCTGAGAACAATGTCTGCCTGTAAATTAGACAAAGTCAAGATGTATCCGCCTTTGTCATCAAACAGTGCTTTGACACAGGGATCAATAAATCAGTGGCCCTTGTGTTGAGCTTTAATTAGAAAGCTAAACCACTGGTCCATGTGTTGGCTAGAAAAACTCTCCCCTGGACACTGCTGATAAATGATGTAGACACACAGTGCTCCAGTGTCTACTGGATGTATTCTAGAGGTAACCAAGGCTACTGTGTTTTGCTGTTCATTTCATTTGAGGGTTAAAATATCATTTTAAAAAACTACAATACTTCTACCCATGCGATGCTTTCTTATTTGACCCGGTTTGACTGACTTGAGATTCACCAAGCCTCTGGACTCCAGGCTCCCCCAGACTGGTAGGCTTGGCTGATTGTGGCCTGACAATAATTTTCAAACGGTGCAATTTTATGTCTTTGAGTGAGAGGGACCTTGTTGTGCACCTTGTTGGAGCACAGTACTAGGAACAAATATACAGTGATATCTCAGTGCCCCGGTAGGGCTAAAGTGGCAGGCAGAGAAAGCTTGATTTTTTAGTTTTATTTTTTTTTGGGGGTGGGGGGAGTACAAGGTAAACTGAAAACGCATGGGACTTTAATTAAAGGGTTTATGATAAGTGTATTATTTTTTTTTTTTTGCAAAGTTTGATCTGCTGAGCAAGCATTGAAAGTTACTATAATATTGTTACTATAATCTTCTGTTGTCTTTTGCTTAACTGACCACAGATTATTTAAGTTGTGTATCTGTTGTTACAAATAGTTGTTGTACACATTTTGTCCCCACCTGCCAATCCTCTGTGAGACTGAAAACCACATTTATGTTTAATGATGGTCATACGACAATAACTACAAACAACTATGTGTTTTTCGCTGAAATATTGATCTCTCTCAAACACAATTTTAGCATTTGGTAATGATGCCTCATATATGTTTTTCATAATGAATTAAATCTAAGGATTGAAGTGAAACATGTCCAATATTTCCTTTGCATCATGCTGCCTAGAAGGTGCACCTGCACTGAGCTGATGAGAATTTACAACTAGCTAATTTATAACTGGCTTTGCGTTAACATCCAAGGCTATTTTTTTCAAGTGAACCAAAAACATTCCTGCAGGTGGTTGCAATCTGCAAAAGAAAACAGCAAACATGTTCACAACACAAAATATCTAATAGGAATTAAACACAGTTTAGACAAAATAAAAAGCTGTTTATGTAAAGTTGACATTTAGCTGTCTTAAGTTTTGGATATAGACCTGCTATTTGGAGAAATGGTGTCTTAAATGTCTGATTGTGGTATGGCTGACACCTGAGACACGTGTGTGGGTCTTGCTTAGTTCACAGGGGAACATATGGACTGCATTCCTCTGCTCTGTCCTCTTTGGCATAGTGTTATTTCAGCTGTGCTGCTATTGATTTGTTTTTCCTGTGCAATTGTGTTGAGATACACGGGGCTGTGCTTTTGTTTCCGAAATGTCATATTCTGTATATTTTGTAAAATGAAGTGTTGACTTGAAAGTGAAATAGAAAAACATATTTCCCAAATATGGAATAAATGTGACAAACTCCATTGGCAAAGATGACCACTGTTCACGCGACATGCTAGGGTATGAAGCACGACAGACAGGATCAGTCTAGTTTTTTGGTGTAACATCATTTTGCTCGGTTTCAGCTGCGGCTGGGATCATGGCCTCTCATTCCGCCGCAGCCTTTGTAGATAATGTAAGAGACGTGTTATGTGGAAAAGATCTGTGAAGTATCTGAAGAGGAGAGGAGAGGTCACTCAAAGCAGGAAGTCCGCATCTGTGGCAGCGAAGAAAACAGTGAGCCGCGGAGGGAAGGCTTCAAAGCGCCGCGGGATGCGGCCCCCGGGGGGTCATCTCAAGCATGCCGGCTCCTCTTGAAAGTTACCGCCGAGCGTGACGCGACCACAGGACAACTTCAGTCGGTTAGTCCACTCTCTGGTTTAAAGTTCACACCACTTTTGTTTTTTTTTCCTTCACCTGTTTCCTACAGCTCTCAGAAAACCTCAGATGAGCTGACCCCCCAAGCTGTATCTAGCAGAAAGGACTTGCAATTGTTTGTAGTTGAACTGCAATACACTCTTGAAATCAGACGTAGACCCACTTTTGATGTGGATTGATATCTTGATTTCACAAAGATGCAAATCTTAGTAGATAATATTGATTTTCAGATAGTATTAAATGGCTGGGCATCATGTTACAGCTGGCAAATCAAAGCAGTCTCTGATAATACAGTGGTAGCATGTGGATGTACCTATCTTCACTGAAGTAAAAGCTCTCAGAACAAGTTTAACTGAATATTCTGACATTCTGACATTGTCAACAGAATAGAATGTAATATTATATTAATGTCATAAATTCAGAAATATGATTAATTTTTATCTTTTTATTTTTGGGTGTGTGTCTAAAATGAAATTCTGTAGTGATAAAAATAATGTTTTCTGAAGAATAGCACAAATTATTGCCTTTGGAGAAAACAGATGTCGATGCCATGTCCTATGGGGGGGGGGGCTTACCATTATCATTTCAGTTAAGGATAACAAATACATCTGATGGTACTCCCTCCTGTTCTTAAATTTAATTTAGCCAATTAATTAATTTTCTCCACTACTACATCTTAAAGGGCTGAAAAAGTAACTGTAAAAACTGGCCCTTAGTAAATGTCCAGACCGTCTGATGAACAAATATCTTGCTTCTTGCATCATACCGAGCAGGATGTGAACAGCTCCATTCAGAATTCTCTGCTCTGCAGTGCACTGAGCACAAAAGCAGTAATCCCCTAATGTGAATTAATTGCATGTTTCAGTGGTGAACTCTGACCCTTTCGCTCTACTGGATGAGTAAAATCTATGCTGGCTTTCATAGTCACAGTAAACCCCCACACCACCAGTCATACACACACTTGTACATTTTCCTGTGCAGAGCTGAGTCTATGGCAGTATTTGTTTTATTTCTTTTTTCTTTTTTTTGGGGGGTGGGGGGGGGGTCATCTCCATTCCCACCCAACTTTTGGAAGACAGCTTTATTTGATCTCAATGCTATGAAAGGGAGTGCAGTGGCAATTTCAGACAGAATGCCACATCTCAGAAAAATAAGTGGAAAAATTGAGGAAAACCACAGTAAAACATTCAACACAGAGCCGTACAAAATGTTTACTAACAAACAAAAAAGCAAAATTAAAATAAGTAGAAAAGAACAGAAGTATCACTTGAGTATTAATGACAAAAAACAGACAAAAAAAGAATAATGAAAAGGTAATGGAGCAAACAACAGTGCAGCAAAAAATGATTCATTCAAGAAAGAAAGAAATCGAAGAAATCAAACACAGAAACTATAAGCAAGTATCATCATAATAATAGTGTAACAATATAAACTAATATAAACTAAGAATATCATCATAAAATACTAAAAAATGCAACTACAGAGGAAAAACTTCAGAGTATGTGACAGCTTTTGTCCTATTTGGGACATGGTGAAGTTAAGGCAAACAGTATATCACAATATTGTTTTTATAAGAAACCAATTATTGACACAGACATGTGCATACTACATAGATTCCAATCTTTCTCCCTGATTCCCACTGAATGAAATGTTATGTTACTGTATTGTTTCTCTTAGCTGTAATATCCCCACTTGAAAATAGTAGGTTTTGGAAAAATTGCTTAAAACAACTAGGTATTAAAGAGCTGTTTTTCAATGTATGGTTCACATAATACCTAAACATTCATGCCAAAAAGAATTACACTTAAATGTAAGATGCTTTCCAGAGGACCACACACTATGCTGATTTCTGCTGTGATACTGTGTAGCTGTATTGGTCTATTTACCCCTGGGCAGGTTGCTGAAAATTCAAACATTCTCTCCAATAGCCTGATACACACATGAAAGAACACTAGGCCAAATTACACAAAATAACTTAGGAAACATTAGATAGATTTACTTTGGAATAGTCCTTGTTTAGTTTGTGTGAGGTGGCCCAGACTCTCAGGTGGGGATTCATTTTGATATCAATGCTTTTAATGGCAGACCTACTATTTTTTCAGGTGTTTGTGAGTAATACTAATTGACAGTGTGTACATACGGGTAATTTGTCATTTTTGTATGGTCACACACATTGTGTTGACAATATATGTCATCAATAAGCCTACAAACTGGAAGGTGTATAAATGGATTCAACTGGAAAAAAGACACAACAATGAAAGAACTAGGGATGTACCCAAAGGTAAATACATTACTGTGCATGAATGATGAGCTTCAGATGGATATCTTTTCTTGCCAACTATAGCATGCGGATATTTGGATATGTTTCAGTCTGTCATTTTCATTTTTGCCCCCATGGAGATAGAATTTTTAGTGTGATGCACTTAAGGACACATCTGTCTTCTCACAGCCAACTGAATAAGAAGGGGTAGGTCTTTTACCGGGAGCCCCGCTCACACACACACCCACTTGCCTCCATGCAGTGCTGTCTCTCCCGCAAGTTCAGCTTTTCAACCAAGATTGTATGCACATTTCTTTCTTCTTCTTCTTTTTTTGGTTACTTTATTCTTTGCCCAGTTTAAATAAACTTGATAAGGGATATGAATTACAATACAAAGCCTAAGAGTGTAGTGCTTTCTTACACTCAGATGCATGTGGAAGCTGGCTACTAGTGGCTTGATAGCAACCTCCTTGCAAGGGATGGTACAGGGGTTCTATAGCTTGTCTGTGTAGCCTAGTTGTTTTTATGGTCTATAATTCTGAACAGCTTTACTGATATTTAACATTTTTATGGCTTTATCTGCCAGAGAGAATTTTCTTTTTTGTCTGACAAAAATTTTTGGTTGACTTGCAGCTTGCCAAATAGTGATCAGCATGTAGCTACAGATAATTTTGTTTATCTATGGGCTGCTAGCAACAAACATCATTGACAAATACAGTATATACACCTTGACAACGGGTCAAGTACGATGCGTATTAAACTTCCTGAGGTACACATGTCATGAATTACTATCAATTAACCTAAGGAAAGTTGGGGTTGGCCGCAAAAATGCGAAAAACCAGTGGGCATAGCTGCCTCTGTCATATTAAAATAGCTTGATAATATATTTAAATGTTACACAGCTAGCACTATATGCTGGGACATTTTAAACGTGTTTATCTTATTATTACATTAGCATTACATTTTGCTGGTTAACAAGCTGGCTAGTGGTGAAATAGCTCTATTATGCTAATTGGCTAACCTTAAAAACAGCTAGATATCTAATAGCCTGACACTGGGCCACTTGCTAGTTGCTAAGTTACATGGATGTTAAATGGTCCAAAAGTGTCCTTTGAGTTTCGTCACTTGTTTACTTCATTAATTATACCTATAAGAGCTACTAATCCCTTTTATAAATAGAACCAGCATATTTTCCTTTAAAATATCTGGTTTTAAGCAGGTTTACTGAGATGCATTTACTATTACCAGTTATTTTCAATAACGCTACTCATTGCCTCTTAGTTGGGTAGTCTAAAAAAACACTAATTAAATCATAACATATCCTTGTAACAAACCTACCATTTCAGATTTAAAAAGTATGATATTAGTATTTTTTTTTTTGGTATTAGCATTTTTTACTGCAGCAAATTTCTAGCGGGGTTAAATTGTACATTACATATTCCAGTGTATCAAAAAGAGTCAGTGACAGAATGAGCTTCCCTCAATGCTACAGAAGTTCTGCAAACACTTGAACCATTCCCACTCAGTAAAAAATGGGGCTGTGTCATATTCCTCTGATGGGCATTTGCCTTCAGAACTACAACTCCGAACACCATATGAGCAATTTAACTACATGAGGTCTTCCAACCTGAGACCCCCCCATTGGTTTGAAGGAGGAGCAGCAACAATTAATTTCAGTGCTTAATGACTCTCTGAAGACAAACAATTAACCATGTTAAATTTTCCCACAAGGGTATGCAAATCTAATGACATCTGTGATTTGAAATAATCATACTGATACTTATACTCCTTAGTAGAAAAAAAAAAACATATTTTGATAAATAAAAGCACAGCTTTGTTATTACGCTTCTGCTGTAAATAAAGGAAATGCTCTTTCTCAGTGGGGAAGGGGGGAGGAAGGGGAAATCATTTTCAGCAGGAACTCTCTGAGCTGTTTTTCAAAACAAAACAAAGCAGTCGGGTCTCATTGGGAAAAAAAAATGCTCCGAGACGGAAATTTATTAACTGGCACCAGTTAATGTGTGCATTATTCATTTCTGGTGAGCATGAAAAAATGATTTAAGGGGGTCTGAAACTGCAGACGGGAAGGCTGACTGCACAGTGGCCGATGCGTTTCTTTCATCTTTAGAGAAACGAAAGAGTGCGGCCCGCTCACTGGACGGGGCTTACAGTAACAGCTGTGCCCCTCTCACAAGGGGGTGGGCGCTTCGCTGGGCTGTGGTCTGTTTGAACCAGATGGAAAAAAAAAAACTACACCATCTCTCGCCTAGCGCATCCTATCACTGTTATTAAAGAATCAATATCCGCTACAGAAGAAGAATACTGAAAAGTGCCACTGTTTGTTGAGTAAAAACAGGAACAGGGGCGCTGACCATACGCCCGTGCTCAGTTACAATTGCTACCCACACACTGCCACTTCGCAGACGCCGTGAGGCCCATTACATTTTTCCATCTTCATCTTCAAATCCTTTTCCCTCATTGCTCCAAGACTTCTGGAGGCCATGGGAGAAACACATCAGTAGCCTATGGCTTTTTGTCTTGCTAAGCATTCATACAACAGACAGGTGCATTGGCCTTTTGCAGTGGTTGGATGGGGGGGGGGGATTTGAGGCTCTGATGGCTGGTATTTAGGGCTTGCATGCTGCTGCTGCATTAGCGCAGGAAGGGGAGCTTCCCAGCCCATTGCGACACTGGGGTCTGCGGAGCGTGAAATGCAGAGCTCGCAAAGCCCACATCATGTGCGCCAGGTTATAGCCAATAATAAATAAGCTATTTAAACCCTCTGCAAGGAACCCCAGGTCAGGCCTGCTCGGGCCAATTAATGCACAACATCTGCTGCACGGGGGCTACACACGAAGGACGTCCGAACGATTTCGGGCAATTAAAGGGAAAAGCGCTTCCTGCCCGTTCGGCTGTTTCATTTGCGGGCGTAGGCGCCCAAATCGGCCCGCAGATTAGAACAAATGAAGCCATTCTTTGCGGATCTTTATTTATTTCTATGGCCAACGCCTCCCTTTGTTCCGCCCTCGGCCCAGTGTTTTTCTGCCAAATTTAACAGAAGGCTAAGAGGGTAACGGGGGTCCAGCCCGGTATCACCTTCTGCTGTAGAGCAGCTACCCAAGAAAGACAATCGCTCTGAACCCTGCCGTCTGCTCCACAAAGTAGAAAAAGGAAAACCTTTAATTAGGCTCTTTATGCTGCATTTTCCTTCACGATTGCTAGATTTAAAAGAAAAAGCAATTAGACCTACAAGCTGCAGTTGATTTCATTTTCCTCTGTTCTCCTTCAAAATACAATGAACTCTGTAGCAAATTTTGGGTTGAACATTCCATTTTTTAATCTTTAAAAGGTGTAAGCTGGTTGTACAGCTGATTTTCTGGCTTATTTCCCTGTTCAGTTACAATACTTGGATGAGTTACTTGTGAGACATGATGTATAATTAATGCACATTGTTTAATGTAAATTGTCATATGAGTTTGAAATTGTTTCTCTGTGTAAACATAAAACCACAGTACCAAATAACCCATACATCAGACATGTATATAGCTAATGTGCAGTGCATAGCAACCATAATGAACTGAACCTCTGAAAGAAGTCTGGAAATGTAATGCAATTCTTGCTGTTACCTGTGGAGGCATAGATGTCCACAAAACTACAGCCACAATAGAGAACTACCAGTTTTCGTTCAATACCACTGTCCATTTTGCACACAAATCTGAAAAATAAATATTATAATGTAAGGTTGCAGATTCAAATTATAGTTGGGAGACTATAGTTGCTTCAGTATAAATTAATAATATGAAACGGTAAATTATCTAAGTCACCCAGATTTTTTGAGATTTTACTGAATACAGAATTTTGCTGAATACAGAATTTTAAAATATGAAAAATGATGAAGTATACAGTGAGATGGCATATCTTAAATAATGTAGCTCTGATTAATAGCTACATATTCCACACTGTTTGCTGTTTGCTCCTGTTAAATCTTTTTAGTTATTAACTTAAATATGAGCACAAGGTGTTATCCATCTATGAATTAAACAGTGAATTATGACATCATTATAGTTTATTTATAGTAAAATATAATAAAACAACTATGTCTAATAAATAAGCTTTACACTTGCAGTAGATTCTAA
Source organism: Megalops cyprinoides (assembly GCF_013368585.1). Lineage (NCBI taxonomy): Eukaryota > Metazoa > Chordata > Actinopteri > Elopiformes > Megalopidae > Megalops > Megalops cyprinoides. The sequence goes on along the minus strand of NC_050596.1, from coordinate 9,855,326 downwards.
GCATTTCACATTAATTAATTAATTAATTAATTCATTCATTCATTTATATCTTATAAATGTAATATATTACTGATGTTTCTGTGGAGTAGGCAATTTTATATTGGTTAATAATAAAAATCATCATAATAATAATCATAATAATAATAACCATTTTTGTCTGGACTTCTGATATTTCCACCAGTGTTACTTATGGTAACACTATGCAATGATGGCTTGCTTATTTCCTCTCACAGTTCACTTGGTGACTTCAGCAGTAGTAAGTCATAATTAGAGGACACTGAATAACCACCACACACTACTCCCACAATTGAATGTCAAGCATCATTAGCCAAGCACTCAACGGTCTCAGATTTGCAACTGTTCCTCTTGGAGGAGTCTATACATTGTAAATGAGAGCCCTCAGCTCTGCTGCACATATATGCGCGCACACACACACACACACACATATTCACACACACACACACACACACACACACACACACACACACACACACACACACACACATTCACACAGTGGCACTGATCAGTTATGGTTTGGTCTGGCTGGCTTCCTGTTATGCATTTTCCTCTCACAATGTCATCTATCACATCATGTACAAATAACTGCATTTTTGAGATCGGTGTGAAATGCATCTGTTTGAATTGGACTTTAGAGGCTGTCCTACACTGCTTTATGCATGCAATCAACTGGAATCTCAATAAAAGTCATTTAGCCTCAGGAGTCCCTAAATGTTGCCAAATATGCTTTCATAATTCTTTCAAAACTGCCAGTCATAAAGTTTCTGGCTGAAGATAACAAAGGTCATGCTTTCTTTTCAAAAGGCTTTCAGTTTAAATGCTTCGAACCCAGTGCAAATAAGAACTAGACCTAGAACAGGACTAGAACTTAAATGATCTTCAGAATACTGTATGAGGGTATAGTTACATATTTCAATATTTAATAGCAAGTAAGTTTAAATTTCAGGATAAATATAACAAAGCTCAAAGCAAAAGGAAAATATGACCCTATGTAGTGTAAATACAAACAAAAACTGCATATTGCAAATTAGCTTTGTTGCCATCTAAGCCATAAAACTGAATGTGCATCATTTCTCTTTTTTCTGGAAATTTTTGTAACTGAGAACAAGGTGATCTTGTACAGCCTTATTTTGCATGGAGGGAATTTGAAGGGATCTCATACAGTGTTACAGGCTGTTTTCACTTTGCCATTTCTTATTATCTTAAACCCTAAATAATGGTCAGAGGGGGTGTAAAAAGAGAGCCGTGCAACACAGAATCTTGACTCAGAGGTTCCTTCTTTTAAACGGCTGCATCAAAAAATATCAGTTACACATTCAATTCAATTATTAACAAAAAAGAGGGGAAAAAACCCACAAAAGCCCTTTAACAATAAAAGCCCAGACGTGGCAATCAAATTTGTCTTTCAGGCAACATTAAAAGAGGAGCTGAGACTCACTTCTGAGGAGCTGATGAACTCTGAGGCAAGGGAGCTCTGATCGACAACCAAGACAAGTAATCTTGGAGCACCTGTTTAACCCACAGAGATGACACCAGCCCATCTCCATTTGAATTCATGAGGTCTGAGCGGAGGAGGAAGGATTTAACTTAAGTCCCTTTGAACGTGGTAAATGTGTTTTTGTAATAAAAGACACACAATTAACACTGACAAGCCCGGGCTGCCGGAGCACAGCTTAACTGCTCTAATATTCAGCTGCTCAAAGCGCACACTGCAAACAGCTGTAGGAGGAACAGGCAGAGTCAGTGAGGCAGATAAAAAGAGATTCTGAGAGAGAAGACAGAAAGAGAGAGAGAGAGAGAGAGTGTGTGTGTGTGTGTGTGTTGGGGGGCTGAGAATTTATGATGATCTCCATCACTGCCAAATCCCTGTGCATTTTTTTTATTAGTAAAACAGTAGAAGAGCAACTGCAGGATGTCCACTTTTATCATAAGATTTACCATTTTTATTCTGCTATTTTATTAATGTCTGCACTCTTAATTGTCGATAGCTCCTCCTCACAGCCTTGGTAAAAAATAATATTAATTGAAATAACTTTGAAGTTATATTAAAACCACTACTTCTGTTGTTAAGTTCATTATGACTGTGATGATTGTGATTATTGTTATAGCTGTCACTGTTGTTAATAATATATCCTTAGTCTTAGTCCTTATCTGCTAAACAGCTATTATTAGACAGGAAGAACTTATTCATTTATCAAACTTATTAAAACTGTCCTTTTTTAGAGAATGAGTGTCAAATACAAGCACAAATTACTGTGTCTTTGCAACATGAAAAACTGACATCGTCTTTGAGCCTTCATTTAAGTGCAGGTTTAACAAAGTGAAAAGCAGAATTTAGATAAATTAATACCACAATGGAAAAAACAGCTGACACTGGCTTTTCAAGAGTGAACCGTTTCTTCATGATAACTCAGCCATGAAATTATAATGGATCTCTTTCAACACCCAGCTCCATTAGAAACACTAAAGAGCATAATTCATTGCCTCAAGAGATTTGGTCATCTTAACTGAGGACAGTTCTCTCAGAGATAGCAAAAACATTTTACCAACACACATTATATCTCTCCACCAGCAAACAATACACAAATCTGCATGTAAACAATATACAAACAATACACAAATCTGCATGTTGATCAGTAATATAATATTACTCTCCATTTCATTCAATGAATGTTATAAATATCAAGGGGAAAGATGAAATATATCTAATAAAAGATTACATTTGTTGTAGCATGACTGTTTCAAATTTGTCAAATTAATCATCATTATGTAATAAATCACCTATACCCTTTCTATGAGAAAACAGAACCAAGAATGTGTGTATGGACCACCAAACATGTAGACAGCATTCACTATTGCACACTTTGTCAGACTACAAACATTCTCCGAGACACTTTTTGGCTTAAACAAAAAAAAAGTATAACATACGTAATCATTGTAGGGTAAACTACTAAAACTATGTTTCCTGTAGAGTAGTGCCAAGCGCATGCTTCAACAGATGGACAAGCATGTCATATCTATTCACAGACTTCCTATGTACAACACTTCAATAACACATGCAGTATTATACATGACATATTAACAAAGAGACAGAGGTATCTTAAAGAGTATTTATATACTGTATAATTAAATAAATGAATATGCAATGGACAGTGAAGTGAAGAAGATAATACATATAACTGTACAGTGGTAATGCTAGCTGTTCCCCGACCTGATGGAGTCTTTGGCCAACTTCTCGAGCATGTGTCTGTTTAGCATCTCCACCAGCTTACTTTGCACTAACATTTAATGTGCACGCTCCAGTCAAGAGTTTGGACACAAGATAATGGGGAACATGCATCCGAAGACATTTTTATCAAAAGGCTTCTGCTTTAAATGCTTGAAATGTGTTTCTTAGACAAATACGAATAGTGAAACTGATGCCTATGTATGAATTCCTTTCCAAAAAAAAATATTTTTTAAAAATATTTTTAGCTGCTTTGAAGAATCTAAAATATAAGATTTGATTTTGAAGTTTTGATTTGTTTAGCACTTTTTTGGTCAAGTGAGCATCACGTCACTGTATACCAATCAGCACTTTCATTAAAGCATGTGAAAGTCTAAGCGTGTGAAAGGCTGCCCCCAATCCCCACCTTTCATGCTCATTTTCCATTTCAGGTCATTTGAAAAATGTTTGAAATAATTCCCCTGTTTGGAAAAGAATCATGCTCACCCAGAAGAGAAACTGTATGTGTACTTCTGCGTATCTATGAATCTGTTCTGCACCAATCTACATTATTTCTGCACCAATCCACTACATACTAATCAGTACTTTCATTAAAGGTTTCAGCATGATTTTTTTTTTTTTCTCCTCGATGGAGTTTTGCAAAAAATCCAGCAGATGGCAATATACATCTGCTTTTACCTTGTTTATTTATTTATTTGTTTATTCGCTTATGTATTTGACTAACCAGCGAACGTACACAAGATAACTCCGGATGACAGAGCAGGTAAATATTGTGAGCTATTCAGGAAAAGAGAGGCTGACCTATTGGTGGAAAAAAGATCAAAAGGAACCCGAAGAATCCCTGTAGCTGTTTGTCTTGGCCACTTGGGGGGAAGTGGGCTCGGGAAATACTATTGGAGGCATTCATTAAAGAGGAAATAGGAGATCTGGTCTGTCTTCTTCATTAATACTGTCACATAGACAGATGAAACCGTGTTAAATCTGCTTAAAATGCATTTGCGAATAATACGCTGGTCTTAATGTAATGTTTAACATCTGTAGTAAAGAGGCAAGTAAAGTGAATCCTGAAACAGCTTCTCCCCCCCCAGTCAGAGGAAATTTTACAGATGTGGTTGATTCTGTGCACGCTCCGGCTCAGAAATGAATGTCACATCAAAAAGACTTTGGTAGCACTTTTTTTTTTTCCATTCGCCTTAGTAAACAACTTAATATTTGATGTTCGCAGATATCTCTGACGACTTGTTTTGTGCATGTGGTAATCAGAGCTTGTAGCAATCAGAGCATGTGACTGCCTGGAGAATTTTATCTCTCAGGGGGATGACGGAGCACATGAAAGCAGCGCGCTTCTGTTAAAGTCTTCTGCATTACAGCTGGCAAAGGAAGTGCCTATACAAAATGGAGTCATCAATCCAGTAGGCTATTTACAACAAAAATGTGCCAGAGATAACTGTACAGAGCAAGTCTGTTTAGAAATGACCATGTGCAATTGCACTAGGATTTGCCACTTCTTCTGTGGGGATTAGCATTTGCAATGCACCTCATACATACAGAAAAAGGACGGCAGGCTATACTCTCTCCACTGATGGGTTGTCTATGTTATGGTGTCTACAAAACACTGAGAAGACTGGGGGTTTGCGCCAAAAATATTAATAGGGAAGAAATACAAGCAGGAGTGGAAGTGGAGCGGTGCTGGGCTGGGACCTGCACAGTTGGGGCCTGGACAATTAGAATAGTCGGTTATGATCAGGGCCTCGCTGAAATGCGTCTCAAATGGGACGTGACCAAATTAGAATGCAGCGTTACCCCAGCTCAGCCCTGCTGGATCCCCGCAATATTGGGCCTCTTCGTACGAGGGGACATTACGAGACGCGGCCTGGCAGAAATGGCGGACTGGTGGACTGGCGGTCCTCATTAGAATGCAGCAGCAGTGGATGGGCTTCAGGCTGGGGAGAAGATCTGAGCTGTGTGGGCCAGGAGGGAGGGGACCGGAGCCTCTGTGGATGAACCCTCCCTGCTTTGCTGTCCCTCTGTCTCTCTTCACCACATTTTTTTCAATAATCACTCTGACTCAATCGCTCTGGCATACCAGGACGATACACTGAAGTATATGCATGCATTTTAATGGAGGGGACTGGGATGGGGACTCTGCTCTCAAGTAATCTCAGTAGCTTTCATTGAAAGGTGCAAATTACATAACTGACTTTGCCTACCTGTCAATATATCTGCAAAAATAATTCCGATATTATGTTCCATACAGCCACGTGTAAGTGTTGATATCCTAACAACTCCCACTTAGATGAGTACAGACAAAATGCATATCTTTAGGGATACCTTCAGAAACCCAAAGTCCTCTTGTTGATGAAAGGTATCCTCCCCAGGTACTACTACCTGAACTGAGCCTGGCCCAAAAGATGAAAACTTCCCCAACCCTGCTCGAACCCACCCTGACAAGCGGCAGGTGGCACTTGCTAGTATTTATGAAACTGGCTACTGGGAACAATGAAATGAATCAAATCACCCTCAGCAGTATACAAATATTAAAATTATCTTACCAAAACTCCTTTTTGGTAAAAATACAGTGCACTCAATGAATAAAGGTCAATATATTTGGTAGCCTTGAAACACGTTAATTCTCTTTTTGTATAATGTCGTTCATTCAAAATGAGATTTTATCCCAGGTTTTTGAGCATAGTGCATTCAAAACCTGACATCTAGACACCCTGAGCCCAACCCAAACCTGACTGCTACTATGCAACTGTAGGCCCAAACCCAATATGTTTCGTCAGGTGCCACTGAGTTCGGGTTGGTTTGCAGGGTATTAATATAAACACAGAGACTGAAAACATGGCATACACTGCAAATGCGTTTGATAATAAATTTTGGTTTGACAATATTAAGAGCAGCTGTACAGAAATAATGTCCACATACAGAAGGTAACAACCAAAAAAACCGCATGGTCAGTTTTCTGTAATTTCCCCATTGTGTAATTATGCATTGCAATTAGCTAATTTGTTCAAGGCACCCACACAACGTATGCTTTCCAAATCACCAAGGAAGTCCTGTGGTAACTTTCTCTGTGCTCTGAAGACACTGACAATCTCCAGTTTGTGTGCAGATGTGAGGAAGCACAACAGACGGCGACACACCTGCAGATACATAAACGGCGAGAGGTCACACAGGTTCACCGCAAGAGTCAATCAGAGTAATGCCCCCGTCACCTTTGATGTCTCTGATAGAGGGCATTATCTGGCTGCCAGGCTCCCTGATAAACAGGTCCGTTGTCCCTGGGGAGGGGAAGATGCTGAAGGCTTCCACCAGCAGCTGGGTGGGAGATTGAGAGAGGGGGACAATGCAGATGTATGGCTGAAGGCCATAGAAGCCACCGCAGTACAGCGTGTTTGTTTTCTCTACCTTCCTGGAGGAGGGGAAAAAAGGAAGGCCTTGATCCAGCTCTGAGGGAACAGTCAGCTTTTGTTTACAGATCAAACCAGCAATGGGATGGAAGTGGAACCCGAAAGACCAAACGTTGCGGGAGGGTGGTCACCCCTGGCCCTGTTGCACACAGCGGAGCGCTGCTGTCACTGACCACACCGCTGTCCTGAGAAACTTTCCAGAGCGACGGAGTATCCTCCTCTAAGAATGCCAACCACCACACCGTTAGTCGTAATTTCTCTCACAAGACTACATAAATACCATTAAATTAAACTGGAGATTCCCCTGTGGTTCAATTGACATTTTTACCTGCATGTTTTGGGAATAGGCTGATGTAGCAGAGTCAGGTACCCTTTCGAAAATGAAACATATTGTAATATACTGAGAAATATTTTGTCCAGCACAAGAATATATGGATATATGAATGCAAATAAAATATAATAAAATATAATTTATTAAAATATGAAGTAAGCAGAAAGTGGCAATAATTCACAGATTTAAAATATAATGATTGATCTAAAAAAATATATTCTCTAAAATACAGTCTCAATGTATCATTTTTTTGGTATGGGTCTTTTGTAACCAAGTCCATCCTCGTGATTCAGTGCATCTGAATGGTTGTGATTCAGTGCATCTGAATGGTTGTTCTAATTTTGAATTCCCTCTCAACAACAGAAAAATGTGTGTTATTTCAAATCATGTTCTTTGTTAAGGCATTACAATGTCTAAGCTTTTCTACGCAATTGTCTCTATACTATATTCACTTCTTCCTCAACTGCATAGATCATGATGAAAAATCTAGGCCCCTAAGGCCAAATCAATTAAGTCCTAATTATGCTTAAATCAGATTATTAGGTTAAATGTAATTTCTAACCTTTGTTTATATATATGTTGTTCTTCATATATAGCCATACAGTCTCGATCTGTTGCCGTGAAAACACGTTCAACAATGAACATAACAAATTATTTTCACTCCTCTGTGGTTTTACACAAAACTAACATGCATTTTGGGCGCGACAGTGGCTCAGGAGGTAGAGCAGTCGACTGGGGATTGGAAGGTCCCTGGTTTGAATCTGGCTCATCCTGGCAGAGTGTCGAAGTGTCCTTGAGCAAGACACTGAACCCCCAACAGCTCCCAGTGGCCAGTTGGTAAGCCTGTATAGCAGCCTCTGCCACTGGTAGGTAGATGTGAGGCATATAACTGTAAAGTGCTTTGAGTACTCAAATGAGTGGAAAAGCACTATATAAATGCAGTCCATTTACCATTTTGTAAGAATTACATGTTTTTCATCCAAACAGGGACTTTCTGACAACCACTCATATGGAAGCACTGATTAGAGGGTCATTGAATGCATGATGGTAACCACCAGGGGGTTGTAGTGAGGGCACTGTTCTGTATTGTATTTCATGAATTTCTGTACTGCAGATTTGTTATTTAAATTATTATTTAAACACACAACAAAGATCACACACAATAAGCCCCACTCATGGGAGCTAATGGCTCATTGCTTAGAGGTAGCAGAGGAACAACTGAATTTACTCCAAATAGGCTAATTCTCATTTGAACACACAGTTTCCCACAGAGAAAGTGCTTGTATTACACAAATAATCTGATCCCAGCAGCAAATTCCCAATGTTATCACAAGGAGCCATAAGTACTTTTTCATGTTCTTCGTGTTCTTGGGGATTTTGATACCAAAATGTGTGCGTGAGTGTGTGTGAGCGTGCACATCTGCAGCCGAAGGAGCCGCCGGTTAGCATAATATTCAGACAACTCCATCAGCCATGTCTCAAGGTAGCTGTCAATCAGGATGCATCATTTAATCCAACAGCACTCTCAGGACTTTCTTCCAGCAAAGCACATGACAGCACGCTACAGCTCTATTCAGGAACGTGCGGCATCGCCTTTGCAACGTGCGCGCATAATTAGAACACGCCAAATGTGGGTAAAAGGAGGAGAGGAAAAAAAAACAACAAAAAACAAACAAATTCCCCAGCAGCAACTTTTTACATCATGCGAGCACCACTTTGTTGTCGACGCCGGCGTTAGAAGTGCGAGGTGTGATCTTGCTCCGCGGTAGCACCGGGCTAGAAGACAAAAGCACCGTTCCATTCATCCTCATCGGAGCGAACGCTGCTTCATTTGCAGCTCAGTATAATTAGATTAATGGCGTAGTGGCACACAAAGCGGGCCCACTTCACATTAGATAGCATATGAATTAGGACAAACACTTATTCCAATTCCAGGCAGAGAAAACAGTGGCTGGGGTATTTAGCATACCCTTTTATGGCGGAATGAGATGTTAATTGTGTGCCATTACCTCTAAACTGCTTGCTTGTTGTATTAATCACTGTGCTAATTGATGCAGAGATAGAAACGTAGCCACAGGCAAGAGAGCGGTGGAATGAGAGCTGGAGATGGTGGATAAACGATTATCGAGCAGACCATATGGAGATGGTCTTGCTTTGAAACTCCTGTTTGCCTTGGTAAGAAACCCCTGTTTTTATGCCATGCTGTTTTATGGAGATTCTTGGACTGTCTGATACACAATGCTGTCATTATGCCTTGGGTAAAGAATTTTTTTGCTATTCTACATATCATAAGCACTTCTCACAAATTGATTTCTGGCTAATAAATGCTAGAATTTCAGAGTCAACGATTCACCCTGTCATTATAAACAACAAACATTCCGTCACACCCTTCTACAAAAAACTTTAATACTCTTTTACTCAAAGACAAGGACGTCAACCAGCACTATTCATAGAGTGGATATTGCTTCAGGAAACCAATAATACCCCCAATATTACAAATAAAATTAATAATAAATAATAAAGACATCAAAGCCTTATCCTTATAGTGCCCCAGGCAAAAAATGTGTGCACTTTTTGAAAACCCAGAGGTTGCTGGAATGCTCATAGATTACCAAGTCAGAAAATATGCTGAAATATTAACAACTAGTTATTGTAGTTTGGATATAGGTACTGCAAGAGTCCACAGAATTTGAGGATTATGCAACAGGTTAGGTAGGATTTAAGCATGCCAAAGTAATATGGATGTAAAGCTATATGTTGAGTGAAACATATTTAAGGGATATCCTATTACAGACATTATAGCAGAAGCTGCAGCGATGATGCAAATAACTGCTCAGGAAAAACCCAACTAAATGTATATTTACCTTCTGCAATTTACCGGCTACTGTGTGTGACTCCATCAATTTCTAGTTCATAGATTCATAGATTAAAGCCATGTTACATTGAATCTCTGCCAAATTTACACACAAAATTTACACAAGTGCCAGAATAGGAAAAATCGCTATTGGCACATTATCATATAATTGGTATATAATTGGTATATGTAAGATTTGTTAATGTAGTCATGAGTTATGCATGCTAATAAAACAGGATTTCCACACACTAGTTTTAAATAGGTTGGCTTATATTATGGGAAGTGGCCTCAAACTAGAAGGACATAGTGACTTAATGATTTGCATCTTAAGTTTAAGAAATCAGTGGTAACATGTGCACACCCAATAGCTGTACCATTGTTGGTTCAATTGTCCTGTCCATAAACAAGCTGGTGGCGATACTGGGTATGGCCTTGGAGCGTTAGTTCCACAAGCGTTTGCATATGCACATCGTTTGACCGTCCCCCAAAATAGTAGCCAAACTTCCTCAAGATCAGTGGTGGACAATAAAATGAAAAATATCTGTCAGGAAAATCTGGTCTTCAGCTAGGAAGAAAATAAAGGAAGAAACACCAGTAAACAATAGATTTCTTCGCCCCTTGACTCGGGCACCTAGAGTAGGTTATGGAGACCTCTATTTCTCTATTGATTTTTTTTTTTCAGGTTAAAAGAGAAATGGGCCAAGAGCACAGATCGATAGCAGATCTGGCCCAGATCCCTTTGCAGCGATGTGTGTCTGTGCGTGTGTTTGTGTGTTTGTTGAATTAGTGAGAAAGAGGGATTGATGGAGAGAGGGAGGAAAAACAGACAGTGGTGACAGAAACAGAAAACGATGGAGATCACTATCCGTCAGGGCTGGCGCTATGGGGGTGCTTAGGGGTGCACCCCCAGTTGTCTCCTTATGTCCTGATGTCTAGTATGTATTGCATTTTTTTTAAGATATGAAGTTTTGTACCCCCCACGTCCCCCTCTGTATTTTCTCCGGGCACTGAGTCTGCTGTCCATACACATGACAGAGGGATGGCCTGATCTACAACATTATTGTTCCCGAGGGTTTTCTGTGGCCTCCTGCCACTAGAAGTCCCTCGGTCTAACACCCTAACTTGAAATGGATATCAACAGTACTGTGCCTGTCTGTGATGTCACAAAGGGTGGTCACAGAGAGTTTAAGGCAGATACAATGTCAGTATGCATGCGATTGGTGTGGATTTTACCAGCCAACATCGTCACGGACCCTATCCATGCTATGGATACAATCATGCATATTTTCCTGTCGCCATTCATTAATTCATAATAAGCTATTGGAGATGGCAGGGAAAGACTAAAGCATATTTTTAAACATCTGAAATCCTAATACTTTAAAATTATGTCACTGAATTTTTTTTTCTAGTAATTTTTTATTTCTGTGAATGGCAATAATATAATGGGATGTAACTAATTTGCTGTCCCTATGCTTGCTAAGTCTGACGAATAGTTTATGCATATGCATTTGCATTTGCATTTACATGGCACAGAATTTACCTGGCAAGCTGCGCCATTCCCCAAATAATGTCAAAAATTTCTATTTTTCCTTCTTAGATTATTGCAGCTTTTTTCAAGCATATCTACAAACATCCATGTCACAAAAGGTCTTTCATTCGACAGCCCTGTTTTTTGGTTATGCAGGTGGTAAGAATTTCCTGGATTTGTCTTTCAGATTTCTCTTTGTTCCTCTGCAGTTGCTCTGGATTCACTGCTGTTGATGATAATAACAGTGTTGGATATCCATTGATTTGCTGTGGCCCCTCCCTGCGTGTGTGCTCCTGAGGATATCCACCCATTTGCTTTAATTAGGGGCTGTGCAAGTCGCATCTTCACTTTGTCTCTCAATCTAGGTGCTCTGATACCGACACCCTCATTCCGGCAAACAAAATTATAATGTGCTGTACCTTATATTGTATTTTATCCAAAACACATTTTTAAACCCGTTCTGCCTTTGAAGAATCCCTGCAGAATGTTCATCTAAAGCTTTTTTTTCCCCCCACAGTTGTACTGAATACAAGGCACCGGTGTCACTGGGTGCTTTTCTTGTGGATGTAGCTACATAACAATGTTTGCAAAAAATAATTTACAGGAAACAAGCACACCCAGGAAAGGGAAACAAAGAGGGCGGTGGGGTTTGCCCATGACACAAAAGCAGTGGCCACCACCACCATCGTCCCGCCACTCGCTCCCAATCATTTCCCCCAGTCCACGGGAGTCTAATTACTAAAGCGCTGCTGCCCGGTTTCAATCAGCGAGAGCAGAAATGACACACTCTTTTGTCTGTCCCTCATATCACACATGATGCACTGTCATTCTTCTTGCCACCAGCCCCAGTGTGGTAAATCTCTTGCCTGCCATCTGTCACCGGCGTGGCCTGGAATGTGGGAGTCTGAGCAGGACGAGAGCCATTATTCTTTTGGTCATGGTCCCCTGCACATATTTCATGCTTGCTCTCAGACTTCTTGCGACAACTGTCTGCAGCCTTGAGAAGTTAGGAGAGACTTGTTTAAGTTGTGACTGGTCCGCATGGCCATTATTGCCCCCCCCCCTCCCCCACCCAAATAAACAAGCAAACAAATAAATAACTTGCTTCATTTTATTAATGTTCATGACAATTAGCTATTCTCTGTAAGAAACAACAACATTGAGAAAGAAAGAAATGACAATGCATACGCACACACACACACACACACACACACACACACACACGTATATATATATAATATATGGCACTGGGAAGCTTTGAAACAAGTTACAGATCAAACATCAGACATCAAGGTGAAAGACCACAGGCAATTACCAGACAAATGAAGTCCCATAGGTACAGCGAGAAGTAACAAATTCATTGGACCCTGTTAGGGCTAGAGGAACTAAGGCTGGGAACCCCAAGTGTTGCTGGACCACTGATCACACACCACAGGTATCACGGGGAGTCTGCACTGCTGTTGGTGAATAGCTAATGCTAGCTGAGGTGGAGGAGTCTGAGGCCGGCGCTAATCAGGGCCTGCTGCACCAGCTGTGAGCCCGCAAGGCCTCCTGAAGGTGTGAGATGATGACCTGGATGGAGCTGCGCAGACCTATAACATCAGTGCATCACTGAAGGGGGCCTGACAGTTGGAAACGGGTCTAGTCAAGTGACCCATGGTCCACTCCATTTTGGGTTATAGGAAGAATGTGTGTATGTGAGTGTGTCCACACACACGTCTAACTGTATTGTACATATTTGGTATTTTAAAATATAATATTTAAAACCTTAAAACCTTAAAATAAAGGGTGATCAGTTTAATGTCTCCACAGAATGGCAGGTAAAGCTGTGGGTATTGAAATGAACAGGCATATTTACCAGGTCTGTGGTTTCCCTGCAGCACTGTCAAAAAAGAAATGAAAATGATATTCAAACACTGCCTTCAGCTGATTTTATTGAGACCATAAACGTTGTTTGCAATCTTGTAAAAAAGTAATTGATTTAATAGGCTCTTTAGAAAGGGAGGAAATTAAAGCATTAAAAGTTACCCTCAACAAAAGGGTCTGATTTGTAAATTTTATTACTTTATAGCCTAAGTCTTATTATTAAGGCAATATGGCACTTGAGTCTGTGATATATCAAGAATATTGGCAGGGCTGAGTTAATTGTAAGCACTCAGATTGTTGGCATGATTCACACTGAATCATGCCAACATTGCTGCTTTTTCACAGCCTTTCATGGCTTCTTGTATTATTTTGTGATTTCTGAAAGTATTACTGTTTTTTGCTCATATTTTAGCACTGTTTTTGCTTTGTGCATTTTCTGTTAAACCCCCTCCTTTGTGTCTGTGTTCTTGTTCTTCTGTTGCACCTGTGATGGGAATTTAATCAATCCTGCCTTTAAAGCCATGCCTGTCACTCTGGATGAGAGCAACTAGCAAATTATTAAACAATCACTTGATAAATAAATCTGTATTTCCATGTGGTTTCCTATGATGACACAATACTACATGGTTTTTGTTTAACAAGATATGCTGTGTCTATTCTTCATTGAACTATTTCACCCTCGACTCCTGCAACTACTGAAAACAATGACCTTTTCATATATTATCCCTTCTTTCCAATTGAAGCAATGTATACAATTTGAATAAGACGTGGTGGAAGTTGTCATAAAACCAATTAACCATAACAGGGTTCTTAAATGACAGGTCTAGGGGGAACTTAAAGGTTTTAGAACTACACATTCCCTGCTATTATTCTGAGGAAACCCAACACTCTCCTCTTTAACCCAGGTCATGCACAGTCACAACATAGAAAACATCATTGCACCTCCATGGTATGGCAACCATTTAAAACAACTCAAAAACCTATACTTCTATGTTTAGAACATTACATTCACCACTGGTAAATGAAATTGACCACTGCAACAAGCAAAGTCAGAGACTTAAAAAATAGAGTTAGATAAATCCATGGCCCTACACACTACAATATACATCTAAAGTCTTATGCATTGAAGTAACAACACAGAAAGGGTGTAGTGAAAAAAGCTGTCCTGTGCATTTAATTTCAGCACAAAGATCCATATTTGTGTAGCATCTAAGGATATTTGCATCTTACTTCTTACATACTGTATTCCATAGAGAGACAGGATCTCTTGCCAACAAATAGGTGCTACAAGTACTAAGTAATCCACTCAGACAATACAGTACATACAAAGTCCTGCAAAGGAAATCAATTGGAACAGTTTCCTCACAGTTAAGCTCTGTCGGAGTAACTTATCTAAGGTAGCAGCATATCTGAGTTTTCTGGACTGTTAAATTTTTTGGATGACCTGTCAGGTTAACTATATATCCTGAGGGGCAGATTATAGGAAGTCAGAGGAAACCGCAGGTCTGTTTAATTTCTATTTTCCGGGATAACTGGAAAAGCATCACCAAGCCAGAAGCCTTAACAATGTAAAATCACAGAGTGGAAACTTTCAAAGACACAACTACTACAAAACACCTAGACATGCTCAGAAATCCAGGGCTGGCAATCAGCTTATCATAGACACATGCTCTCTGCTCTGGTGGCTCTGATTTATTGTGTGTATAATCTTTAAATGCCCCCCGCTAAGCTTCTACATGACTGCTTATGTAACGTATCTTTCATGTGCTAACAATTATAATCAAAACTTCTTTTTTTCAAATATGAGGTCTGGCTGGCATTAACACATTAACTTTGAGGCACCCCCCAGTATACAGCTGAGTACACAAATGTTTCAGTGAATTTGGGTGTAAAATAATTAGCAGGGCAAAGGGAGGCACTGTGGAGGCATTGTGTTTTCATGTCCCTGATCTGCAAAACTCGAGTCAGGCTGAATCTGTGTTTCAGATTCAGATGGGATATCAAACTCCATTATCTTTCTGTTTTAAAGGCCTAAAAAAGTTATGGTCAACCACGGGACCTTTGTCTGTTCTAAAACTGATGACTGGTAAGTCCAGCAGCTGTTCATCAAAGAAGACAAAGACTATCTTCACCAAATGGTTTAGTGTGGTTTTGCATTTGCAGCTCATATTTGGAAAACTCTCAGTGGGCTTTCAGAAATCGCTTACTGTGCTGCAATCATACAGATTTGGCTCATAAATATGCAAGTTCCTGGCAACAGGTGATACAGAGTGAGTTGGGATCACAAGCACTGGATGTAACTGAGTTGAAACATGTTCTTTAGACATGTATTTTTTTCCATGTTTACCAGATATTCTCACCAATATCTGTAATTAATATGTCTCAGTAACTCAGAATACTCAGAAACTCAGAAAACTTAGGTGTTCTCCATCTTCACACACACACACACCAATCACACTAATACAGAGATTAATGTGATTCCTTCTATGGTATCTCTCATGCTCACATAAAATTGCTGAGGATAGGAGAAGTTATAACTATGAAGAGCCTGTAATTAAGTTCAGAGTTCACTCAGTCATATTTCATCAGAAGATAGAGACAGTGAGAGAACTCTACACACATAGTTCAAATAAAAAGTGCTATTTACTTTGGACATTTTTTATTAATATATCTAGCTAGCTGGGCTCCCAAGTGCCTCAGACAAGTTATTATTTTGGGCTAATAAAATTTAGGATAAGCTAGGTACTTGTATGTAGTCTAAGTACCTAGTTGTATGTAGTAGTTGTATGTAAAGCAATCACATCATGTAGCTGCTGACTAAGCACATCTCATTTTGAGTCAGTTAGAAGGACTCCATGACAGAATGAAATACCTAATATTTGCGGTGATACTCAAACTCCACAGGTCAATGTGCCTTCTCCTCCTATGTGTGACCCGCTGGTAAGTAGTTGGTCTGTAGTCAGCGCACCACAAAATAATCATTTAATGAGAATCCCATTGAATGTACACTGTGCTGTGACTTGCAGCATTTAGATATAATTCACAAAAAATAGCAATGATGTTACAAATGCTATAGATAAATTGTGTAAAACAATTTATACTCTCCATACTAACAGAGAGACATAAACATTGTCTAACTGCCAGTGTTACATACAACCACATGCATTTTAGACATGAAGTGATAATGCCTGCCCAATCCCCATCCAATGTTGACAGGAAGCGACAATCTTTCACACCCTCCAGCAATGGTCTGCTAACTGACTGCAACAATTCTGGCACAAAGGTCACCTAAACCCCATATAGTTTCTGCCATACTACAACATCACATCCAGCCAGTCACCCCACTGCTAAGATAATTACTTAAACAACAGGGGACTGTCAGAAATGTGTTCCAAAAATTTTGAGTCACCAAAAAATTAGTCCAGCAGAGAATGACAGTGTGTCTGGGATCTTAAAAAAGGCAGATGCAGACATTACAATGACAGATACAGATAGCGCTGTGCACTCCAGATAAAAAAAAAAAATTATCCTGCTTAGTTGGATCAGAAATGAGAATATACTAATCCATTGATACATGGACAGTAATTGAATTACTCTTATGTATACTGTTCACCTCTGAACTTGCTAACTAACATTACCAAGATAGCTCAGTTCAGCTATCTAGATATCCTTGCACATGATAACAAATGATAGTCAAACTTAGATTGCTAGCAAGAAACAGTGGCTACTATTAACTAATAGCCATCTTGATATATTAATATGCATATTATCAAAATGTAGTGGATATGGCCATCCTCACACAACACACCAATTAATGGAGTGAATGAGACATTCTCCTTATGAATAGAAATTTTGAATCCTAAATTATCGCAGCACTAGTTCAGGAATTTCACCTACACATTTAAAGAATTTATTCAAATGAGACATTAATCTGTTGGGAGAGGACATTAAATTTGGATAGTCAATTTACTGAGTAGTCAAGACCAAGCATTTCATAAACACAAATAACATTTATTGATAATTATTTACAAAATACAATGTAAGTGGTAGGGTGGTGAATAGGTATTGTTAAGGATAAGAGAGAAGGAGTTAAAGACATTGTGAACCTTTCCGAACTGTGAATAAGGGCTTAAATTCCTAGTCTTTTTATAAGACTGGCTCCTTGGCTGGGCACAGCAGGTTACATGTCACTTGTCCCTCTCTGCATGCTGGGTAGGGCTGGATCACTGGCCTAACTCTTCTGTGTGGGTCAGAGCAGAACATAGCTGGATCCCTTGCTCTTTGTCCCTTTTTTAACAGGACTCTGTGTTCTTCTCTCGATGATGCTTGTGGTCTTTCCAAGTTGGACTCAGAGGCAGTCTGCTAGGTCTGGATTAGGTCAGAGGTCTTCCACTGAGGCTACGTTTCCTTAAAAGTTTCTCTAACTCTCACTGACTCTAGAATGCTAAACAGAGGTTAACACAATCTCACTGGGAGTCCTCAATCACAAGGTTTCGAGAATCAAATTCTGGCTGCATCATTCTCCATCTTACACCTTCTTTCACCTTCTTTTTTCAGGAGATAAAGGAAACAGTCAGAAAAACCAGCAAATCTCTTCAATCTCTCCAATCTATCCTAGAGACGTCTTGTAACGATTGTAACACAAGACCAGCATGGATTGGATGTCAACCAATCACCAGATTTCACACCTCAGACAGTGAGATGCGTAAGGAGGGTCCTAGTTTTATGAGCATTTGTTGAGCACACACTGAAAATGGAGGAAGAATTCTTTTATCTCTCTGATGTAGTGCAGAGGGGAAAATGGTGAAGACATTACAAACGTCACCTTCACTACAGAAATAGAGTTCCAATAAAGTGGTGTCACACATTTCAAATTGGACTCATTCGCAACGAGTGCCTTAACTGACTGAACCCCTTGTCAGCCCCCATATTGGTCCAACATGAAACTTGTAGCTCCGGTGGTTGCTCAATATAGAGCAAATGGAAATGACTGGATGGGAAAGGGGTGGAATTTGTGAAATTACAATGAGTTTTGTTTAAACACGCTGGTAATACCTTTATTTTGGTTCCGCTTCCATTGTCAAAGTTGTGCTGTATGTGCAGGGACAGGCGTCATCATCTTCACTATCATCATCTTCTATGGCTGCCGCTTCAGGAGACCTCCCACTTACTCTGATGCCTCCTGGGATACCTGACCTTGCAACCTCACTGACTATGGCCAGAGCCACTTTTTATTTTTTCAGCTATTTTTTCACTTTAATTGTACCTCCTCCTCCTCCTCCACCAGCTGGGCGACGATAGACATGTCACAACACAGCCCTCCCAAACACGCTTAACAATGCCAAGGGAGCCAGAACACAAAACAAGGCCGTGAGGGGTGGGCAGGGGACAGGTAACCAGCTTTATCTTGCTTTGTGGCATATGGACACATGGTAACCAGAGTCTCGTCAAACAAGGTCGTAGAATCAAACAAAGAGGCCACTGGGGAGTTAGGCAATCTGGTCTTGTGGAGGTGAGAGGCACACGACATGGCCAGTGTCAAAATGCAATGCGGCACAAAAGTTAGCGAATGGTAAGAAGCTCCTACTCCTCGACCATGAATCCCACCAAAATAGTAAGTCATGGCTTTTTGGATGTTTCATTTGTATGTTTTTAAAGGCTCCAACAGGCACAATGGTTGTGCACTGCGCATATCAGAATGCCACAGCCTTACCTGTTATGAGACAGTACCACCAGTACCACCATTACTGAATCAGAATGCCTAACATTTTTGTTGTTGTGTGTATCCCCTTACACAGGGTGCCTTCCAAACTTTTAAAAATATGACAGTATATAATATAAATAGCAGACAAGCTAGAGAAATATATCCTGTATCATATATTTATAATACACTACAACCTCACTATTGAGTGTTGCTAAACTAAAAAATTACTACTAAAAAGACAAACTAGACCAAAGACTGTCTTTCATGACTTCGTTTACAATTTAGGCTCCTAACATTCCTTGTAGCCAATGTCACATATACCCAAGGAAAACACTGCTCTGAAAACATGCACCTGGGAGACCGGTACACACCACAGGTCACACAAAACTGACAGGATCACAATAACACTGTGGACATTATACACTTCCATTTCTGCACCCTCACTGCCAACAGCTCAAACTACACTCTGACACTCCGATCTGAGCAAAACGGTCAAAATGGACTTCCCATTGTGGGGAATGTCCAAAGCCGTCACTATGAGTCATCAGTAACGCTGGCATGCTGCAGCTGCTGCAGAACACACGCAAGCCCCATCTCTGTCCACTTCCCCTGTCTCTCCACAGCGGTAATTAACGGAGGCGATGTCAGGGGGACGGGGAGAGGCAGCCGAAGTTTAAAGTAATTAAGGGGAGGAGAGAGGGAGGTGGGTCTGTCGAGCGGCTCGCGGGGGTCGCTGACAATGGCGCAGGTGTAGAGGTACATTCTACACAGGACCCGCCTGACAGGAGACCACAAACTGCCTAACAAGCAGGTAATTACACCACAAAGGTAATTTACTGAACTAAGTGCTACTTTCTCCGCCCCGTTGGGTAGGCTACATGCAATTAAGCGCGGACACCTAACAATAGCACATGTGTGCCATTCATGGGGCAGGGGTGGCAGGCTCGAGAGAGAGACCCCTGAAGATACACATGCGTTATACTGAATGGGGGAGAAAAAGCCAGGCACAGACACGCAGAAGTGTCACAAAGAGAGGACAATGCAAAGAGAAGATTTAAACATGCCTGTTGACCGACTGTCCGATGAACATACATTGGAAGGAAAAAAAGCAACGATGTCATCATCAGAAAATGTTGTTGAAATAACAAAAACTAAGAATGCCATATTTCTGGGGCTACATGCCTCAGTGAATGGGGACACGCTGAAGAACAAATACGGAGGCTATTTGCAGAGGCTGTGAAGTTGCTCATATTCATCCATCTGATCTCTGGGTAATGAATGTTCCCCAGACTGATGATGACTTAATTACCAGTGTAAAGAAAGTGTTTAATCTCTGACCCGTTTCATGTTTTCTCATTCTCTTCCTCTGAAACTACTGAGTACTCCCTCCTAAATCCCACACTATGGGGGCCCCTGCAGACTCCAGCAGACCTTCAGGGTGCAATTAGGACACACAAAATGAAGTCGACTGGATGGTTTCGTTTTTTTCTTTTCTTCCTTTCCCCATCGTTAGTAATTAACATCTACATATTGCAACCTATTGAGTGTGGTGGGGAAAAGAAAGAGGCCGAAATCAGTGTATCCATCAGTGAATGAAAAACTGAGTGGCACTGTTTTTTCAGTACTTGCATTGTGATTGGCTGATGATACATACTGTGACCCCAACACATGTGCAGCATCAGAGTACCCAATGCTGACAGGGGGTGGCCTGCCCATGTCCACTGCTGGTGAGGGAGGGAGGTGTTCACATTAGTGGACAAGCTAATCTGGTCAAGGAGGAAATGCTAAGAAAACCCCCAGCCCCAGCTACAAAAACAAAGCTGTCCACCTGAGACTGCAGGGGACAGGACACAGGGGCTACTTATAGTAACTGTTGAGCCGCCTGACAAAAATAGCAGGAAAAGTGCTTGAGATGCCACTGCGGCGATGCTTTGAACTGCACCGTTTCTAACTCACTCTGATACCTCAGGCCGGAAGCTTTGAAGGCAAGTTATCCTGCACAGCCACGTGTCTTGTTGTGAACTAATATCTTTCCTCTCCCCCTTTCATGGGCGGCAGAAAATGTTAAAATTGGTCAGGTTACCTTGGCAAAGGGTAAGCATTCTGCCCTGCATGACAACAATTGAACTTTTGCAAGGCGGAAATATCCATGAAGAGTACACTGAATTTATGATGTAGTTTTCCATCTACTGTACACTGATGAAATAAATGTTTCTTTATTATTATTATTATTATTATTATTATTAGTAGTAGTAGTAGTAGTAGTAGTAGTAGTAGTACCCAACAGTATAAAGTCAGATAATCTCTGACGTCCTTATGTTTGGTGTGGGTTATGGATAAACACAGTAAGGTGGGCATTCGAGAGGACTTCTGAAGTATTTTTTATATGAAGCCATAGTTCTGTAAACTCACAGATTGGGTCACGTATAATTGTGGTCATATATATACATACACATATATATATATATATATAATTTACTTTGCAATCTTTTGGTAACAAATCAAGTTCTTTAATCACAGTGCAGCACTGTCAACATGCTTAGTGCTCATACTTACACTGTATGATAATACTAGTTTCACAACAGTCAACAGTCTTTAAGTGACATATTTCTAACAGCTAAGGGTAACTCAAAACATGAATCTGATTTGTATATGTATCTACAGAGTTGTCTATATATAGAGGTTTCTTAAGGAATGAGAAGGAAGAGGGTTCTTTCTTCTTTTTTTTTTTGTTAAAAAAGAAACAATACCTGGCAAAACAACTGCTCTATACCTCTTAAAAATGTAATTCAACATAAGAACTTTTCTACTCATGCCTTATCAGAGGTCCAGGAGCAAAATTAACTTTATCTTTTATGTTCATGGGAAGGATACTTTAAAATATTGATTTTTTTACACAGTGTGTTTTGTTTGGAGCAAAAGTGCTTAGACAGAAAAAATACTAATAATGGAACTCCTTCAGTGTTACTGTAAAGGCTTTTATCTGCGGAAGATTGTTCTGCCAAAGTCAATACAAATGTGCAGGAAAGTTAAGTTGAGTACATTGTAATCACATCAAAGGGCTTTGGGTTTCTAAATTAACATAGCTGTGTTTACTTTTCAGCTTCAAGGAGACTATAATTTTCCATTCTAATGCCTCAAAATACTTAATGTTTCTGATTCAATCAGATAGATGATGTAACAAAGCAATCCAAATACTTGAATCTGCTTCAATTTCATACCAACCAAGTCCCAGCACACTGTCTTTAGCACAAATATATGTATCTTTCAAAGAGACTTTAGAACAACAGTTAGTTTTTTATGACAATGGTGTCAGGAAAATATAATGACATGCCATCACCTTCATTAGGTATGAATTTATTCATTGAATATTAACTCTTGTGTGGCCTGCACTGTGGCACCAGGTGACACAACTTCATTTACTGACAACAGCACACAGCTGGTATGTGG
This sequence comes from Megalops cyprinoides, assembly GCF_013368585.1. Taxonomy (NCBI): domain Eukaryota; kingdom Metazoa; phylum Chordata; class Actinopteri; order Elopiformes; family Megalopidae; genus Megalops; species Megalops cyprinoides. Next base: position 9,832,936 of record NC_050596.1, on the reverse strand, counting down.
AATGTGGTTGTAATTCCTCACAGTTGGGGAAGAGGCAAATTGTTTCTCGCCTACGAGAATAATCTTCTGGTAAACACACCATGGAATCCAGACTCTTGATAATTAAAGGCGCTTGAAGAATGGTTCAACAATTTCTGTATGTACAAAGAAGATAATTCACACATAAACACAGCATATACCTTAGCATATCTTTTCCAGAGAGGAAGTTACCAAATTTGGTGCAAAAGAAAGCACAAAAAGAGCTCTCTTCTGAATGAATAAATAAAATCATGAAGCGTGGATGGGTTTTGCCATGCTAGCCATGGCAATGCTAGATAAAGGCTTTATTTCCTTCTTTGTCCCAAAGGGAAGCCTCCAGCATGAGGAAAAAAAATTAAAAAGAAATCATCACTGCTGGAAATCAGGTTGATGAGTCATTGAAACACAAAGCTGTTTGTGTCTCCTCTCATCATAAATACAGTCAAACTGAAACAACGGTATCATGGAAAATCCAGAGCAAAAATGTATACATTACTTGGATGATTTAGACTTTAGGAACTTGAAAAATGGCTTTCTACCATTTTAGCCACTTGCTTCGCATTCCCAATCTCAAAGGAATGAGAGGGACATTTCTCCCTTAGAGAGAAGCCCATCGTGCCAACTCTTTGAGGACCCAGTGATGCTTCAAGGAGACTGTGGCACAATCTGCACCACTCAGACAGAAAGAGGCTGTAATCAGTTCCAGCAAAACCCCCGCATTCCCCCACATGGCAGGTACTGAGTGAACGGGGACCACAGGCTGTTTGCGAAACAATCACTTTAAATAGAAGCTCTTAAACATCCTGCCCCCTCCGTGAATCAAAGGCCTTGAGAACGAGAATGAGTCACTCCTGAAAGGCCAATCAAAGGCATCTGGTAATGGCTTTGTTAGTTTTTTCTTAGTTTTTTTTTTTTCCAGGGGAAAAACATTCTTTCAAAACTTCTTCTGTCTCTTTTATTTCCACTCTCTCTCCCTTAAATGAAAGTTTTTTTAAAATTTTTTTTTAAACATTGGTCAACTTCGGATGCGTTTTTGCGGCGCTCATTTGCATATAATTACACTTTAATAGGAGCGTGACGAGTGCGAGGACTGCAAAGTGGCAGACTGCACAGACTGTTGGCGACCCCCTACGTAAGCGGATGACAGGATGCCACACCGGCTCCATCTCCCGCTAATTAAACGAATCAATTAAGGGACCATTGTTGCGACTGTGTAACCGATGTTCTATACTGGCAATAACAGCCCCACGGGGAGGCCTTCTACTACATTAAAACGCCGTCCTCCGCAACTTCATCTGATATCATTAGAAACACTTATTTGTGTCTTGCTGTCATGTCAGGGGGGAAGCAGCGTATTATGGAAATACGGGCAACCGCAATGGTCCCAGTGTGGGACCCGGATTTTTCTTATCGACCTCCGGAGACACCTCGCGCTGCCAGTCCAAAGTTCCCCGAAGTTCTGTAATGGAATCAAGATATCCATCAGCGCAGCAATAGTTTGGTCACTAGGTAAGGGTCACGTATTTGCATACCTTCCCTGCTATGTGAATACTGTTTAAGCTGATAAATTATCATATTAAATGTACCCTCCTCAGTTAAACTGATTGAGTTCCAAATTGTTTTACATGGCTGTCATTAATCCTTACCACAGGCTAAGTGTTTTTCCTCCACAGATTCGCTTGCAGTGAGGCACCAAGGGTCAAATTAACAGCAGAGTAATGCTGAACCCATTTTAATATAAATTTCCAGAATGCAATATTAATATAGACATCTGAGGGACTAATTTGCTCTAAAGCTAATATAACATTCAAAGCTGTCAAGGAGATAATTGAGGTCGAAGGTAATATGAGAAATTAAGCTGGTAATGATGCTATTTTCTTGCATACATGCCTACAGGACATGAATAAAAGCAGACGTACACACTTACACACATTAATACTGAACATATATTCACCAGATATTTAAACTAGAGATGAAAAAAAGTTTTTTTTTTCTGTGTGATTTCCAGATTACCGTGAAATGCTATATGTTTGAAATGTTTCATTTTCGGCCTGAAGTGTTGCATTTCAGCCTGAAGTGCAACAACATATGACTTTCTGAAACAGATATATGTTTTATCATAGGAAAATAATATTTTTTAAAGGCGGAAAAAGGCAGAAGAGGCTTTGTGTCATTTGTAGTGAAATGATACATTGGAACAGTTAATATGAGGGTATATTTTGGCAAACCTCACACAGATCATTTGGTCTGGATCAGCCCAATTACAGTTGGCCAGATTGGACAACAGTAGCATAAAACCCTTCCAGAAAGACCCGAAAATGCCCTCTCTGAAAATGAAGGATCCCACATGGGAACACACACTCAGTGCTGTCTGTGTCACTCAAAGCTTTTCAGTGATACAATGTCAGCTGGTCCAGAAAGTGTTTCCTGTTCAGTGACAGGAAATAATAGAGGGAAAAAAAACACATACATATGCACACACATGCACACAGACACACACAGCCACACACACACACACACAGTAGAAGTAACTAATACACAAACACGATAACAATACAATTTAGAGACATAAAATAAAAAAACATAAATTTCCAAAACTTGAGACTTTGTGTTCCTTTCAAAGGCGTAGACCAGCAATCTCCCTTGCTGCCCTCCCCACCTCCCCAAGAAAAGCAACCTTGCATTTTTCATTATTTATTTTTTACTCACTTTATAAATTCTAATTAAAATGCTCCTCTCCATCAGAGGGAATTAATTCCCAGCTGTGTTGCCGGGGTCTCGATTTTCCTCAACGCCCTTCAACTGGCCATGTGGAAGAGGCCAGCGATGTCTCTCTCCGCACTTCCTGAGCTGCCCCGCGCTCGCCCGTCAGATGGCGAGGCTAACCCCTGTTTCCTCCGCACAAACCGGCGGCGAAACCCGCTACGCCTGCCGTCCGGTGTCAGGAAATTAAATGAACCATTTCATCCTCGCCGATGCCCCCTCTGACAGACAGCCTCCATACCGCAGAAACCCCCACCTGCCGCCTCCCCCGCAAATCAGCCCAGCCGCCCGAGGACCTCGGACAGAAGGGCTGACCCACAGAAGCCTCAGTGCCCCTCCGCTGCCATGGAAGAGTGCCAGGCAGGTAGGCTGGCTCATACAAGGACATGCACAGAACAGGTAATTGAGTAAGAGAGAGAGAGAGAGAGAGAGAGAGAGAGAGAGACGCTGGGGCGTTCCCATCTCTGGGTGCACCACCTCAAGGGGTCTCACACTATTATGTACGCACCCACTCCACTACACTTACCCGCTTCAGAGACGCCTCCATCTGTGGTTCAGCGTCAGTGCTGACACGATAACAAACACAGTCTTCTGTGGACATCGCAAAGGTTGCACAATGTTACCGGCAGCTCCGCGGGTCCAGAACATTCTGCTGTGGTGTGAGACAGGAGAGATGGTGTTGGAAATGAGCCTAATGGCCCCAATGACCCTAACCTTCAGTGATAAACTGTATTTTAATAAACACCTCATGTCACTGGAGACATGTATTCCTGTCAATACACTTTGGCACCACTTTAACATTCTAACTGGAGAACAGGCCGTAGATGAATTTCATGCCATGGATAAATTTCACTCACATTCAGAAGCCGTGAAAGATTATGTGCGTTACATATTAATTCACAGACCCTTACTTTCACTGAGACAGAAAAGACACATACTGCACTCTTTTACGGTCCAAGCACCTCTCATGGGACTTTTTGTGGGAGTTATTAGTGAATTCATTATTGCAATTATAATATTGTGTGTGGCCATAATTATTGTTTATGTTTTGTTTGAGGCTTTGTTAGTTTGTTTTTTTTTCTCTGTATTACTTTGTTCACCCACAGGACCTAATCAAAAATAATGTTTACAGTTACATTTGAAGGGATTTTATTCTAGAAACCAAATGTACTCCATAAAAAAATATAGTTTCAAACTCTCATCAGGATCACATTTTTCCAGCTTTTTTTTTTGAACTCAAGTATTGAGTTAGATGTTCAAATGTTCAGTAGAGGTCCGGGGACTGTAGTGACCAGCCCAGTGATGTTTTTGTGTGATCAGGGAACATGGTGTGGGGACTTGGATACATGGCACTGTACGGTTCATTATCCTGCTGCACTGTCACAACGTTAGAATTAATCTGTCATAACAAAACTGTCAATCTGTGTTCCCAACATACATATACAGCATGAGAAGGGGGCAAAATAGATGCACACAAGTCCCCAGCAACCCCCAATCTCTCATTCCTAGGAAATTTCAGGGCCAGGGGCTGAGCTGTTGCAGTGAGGGGCCTGTGTGATTTCTGGATCCACAAAACAACTTAAACAAGGAACAGCCTGTTTGCTAGTAGTGTCAGGGCTCAGGCAAGGACTCCACGGGGGCTTCGGGTTCCAAGCGTTTTTATTGAAATCATCAGGCAGAATAGCGAGTCAAAACAGGCAGGGTCGAAACCAGTAGAGCAGTCCGTGGGCAAAACCAGGGCCAGGAACAGGAACAGGCAGGGTCAGAAACCAGGCAGGCAGGCGATCAGGCAATCGGGGCAAGGTGGCAGGCAAAAACGAGGTCTGGATACGGGCAGGGTCGAGAACGGGAAAACCACGCAGACAGAACCAACGGCGGGGACGTAACAGGTGCTACACACTGTGACAAACTAGCAACAAGACAGAGACACGCAGGGAAGATATAGGGCTGGGGTAACGAGGAGATGGGATACAGGTAGGTAGGCAGGCAGGTGAAGGCGATGAGGCAATCAGGTGGGCGCAGACCAGGTGGGTAGCAGGGCAGGGCTAGAACACAAGGAAAACAAAAGCACATGGACAGGGAAAAACAAAAACACCACAGCTAAGGGGGCGGGAGCACTGACAAGTAGCTAATTCTTTCACCAGTTTCCCATCTATCCTATAAGTATGCAAGAGTAGATAAGCACACAGTCAACCGCTGTAGAATTCAAACCTTCCCTTTAACAAAAGCCATAGGAAACCCCAAGCTTCTGCAAGCACTTATGATCAAGTACAACAACGTCATAGTAGAGTGACCAGTCACTCGTATGTTTATATGGCAAAAAAAAAAAGCCATTGAGCATTCTCACAGGAGAAGCTGGCTAAGATTAGTCTCCAATTATTTGTTAAGACTTGGAAAACAATGCCCCTGGACTGTCTGCCAGGAAGTAAAGCTCAGATTCTCTGAGATTCCCATACCGTGACATAAATCTTTTAATCCCCTCTGATCACCATGTTGCTGCTGAAGAAATGGAGGTGGCAGTCAAGGCTAGAGCAGTCTCATGCTCTTCATACGTGTTGACTCACATCAGGCAACTGCTGCATGCCTTTCTTCTCCAACTTCTGAAGGACTCTATAAAGTGGAAAGAGCAAAAGGGCTCAGCCAATGAAAGGGCACAGCAGCTCAACGGCATGAATATTCATAAGATGTATCCACCCATAGAGCACCAGTTTTTTCTTTCTTTTTCATGCCTCCAGTAATTGTCATTAAAAGTTTGCTACTGTCAGTATAGTCTGGAGTTATCATTTATGAGCTAATAAGAATTTTGAATTAATTATATTCATTATATTGCATTCATTTATTAAAAGCAATTTGATAGATAATAATGAAAAATTTTCAGCATTTATTTATAATGAGGCACTGTTTGTGTCATCAGCTGCTGACATAATGTGATGTCATTTTAAACACCTTCTTATGTACATCTATCTATGAATCTATCTGTATATGAAAAGTATCTTTGCCTAAAGGATGGTGCTAACAAAAGTCTCCTTATTTAGGTTATCCTTGTGAATATTTGCGTTCAGGCGTACAAAGAGGAAGCATATGATCAGTAGAGCAGCACTGCAGAGCTGGAGTTCGTAATTCTTAGGACTGCTCATAACTTGTTCCAAATGTGGCCCAAGATTTAGTTACTATACTCCTAGTCTGTGTTTATCGGCAGGGCTTTGACAGACTATTCACTCTCACTCCTGCTCCTGGAAATGCTTACTGTAAAACCTCCTTGACTTTATTTGTCATTGGAAACAGATTATATCACTGTGTCCTCTGTATCAGTTGACCTTTTAATACTTAGTATAATTTGCATTTTTCTGCTCTTCTTTCTGTGAATGCTCAGGGTTATTAACAGCCCCTGACAGATCACAGCCTGTGCCTCAGAAAAAGACCTTATTAGCGTATCACTGCTGACGGCCTGGTCTGCGCAGTGCGCTGACTCCTTTGTTTCATCTCCTTCATGTACATCTTTAATCCCCCAGCCTTGCAATCTCTACCTTTCTTTTACCCACAGCCATCATAACCTCACCAAGTATTTCATCTTTATCTTAATGGACTGATCTCACATTCCAGTAAGATATATTTTATTCTTTACAGTTTGCAATGTCAGCAATGAAAAAGACTTACTTACGGGTACAATTTATACAGCTGAGTCTTGAAAGGGCCAGTGTGGCTGAACTGTTTCACAGCTGCATGTTCCTCTTCATGATCTGACCCCATAACCTCAGGTCAAAAGCTAATTCAAAATGCAAGAGGAAAATATTTTAAATCAATCCCAGTTGTGATAAGTGTTTACATCTTCTGAAACTTTCTTTATAGAGGATATTCTTAATCAATCAATCAATACATGTTGAAAAAAAAAATATATATATAAATTATTTCTGTTTTAGTGTACTGCAAAATATTTCTGCTTTGCATTGCTTTTGCATTATATTGTTGGGCTGAACAACATATTTCTCAATATATTACAATGTATTTCATTTTCATGTGGGTAATTAAAACAATCTGACATATCCTAGTATATGAGAAAGAAATGGATCCTTGAAATAGTCTAGCACATTATGGCACATTATTGTGCCTTTTAGGCCCCTGTCTGTGCTTTGTTTGTAAGTTCCCTTACTTGTCAACCAACCAGTGCAAATCAAATTACTATCATTCTGCTAAAAACCACACAAAAAGAAAACAACAACCAAACTAAAACAACTTACCAATTGAACAGAAATCAAAATCGGCTTCCTAGTTTGAGGACCCAGATGCAACAAACTGTACGCTTGCAAAAGCGCAAAATACATGCCTGTTTGTGGGAAGTACTGAATAATGAAAACAAAACTTTGATCCCAGGATTTTTGGAATAATGTGCTGAATAATTCCAGTTTGAATTATTTATGCTTTTTATGATGAGAATATGTGGTTACAAAATATCACCTTTTCTTATAAAAGCAGTAAATTATACCTGCAATGATTCATACTGCTGCAATGATTCACGTTGATATTTTACTGCCTGACCCCCAAACTAAGGCTAAGACTGCCACTTTCCTAGTGCAACATGCCGATTGTCATTTTGTATAATGTAGAATATCATCAGTTATGAATACATACAAATGCATATACGTCAGACATTATGGATGGATTATGATGGTGTTATGAATGTGCTATCAAACAGTGTTATTGAATATCATATCATCACATAACACACCATATAATCATGTTTGCAATCTTCACTCATAAAAAATAAAACTGAGTAAGTTTCAGAATTTATGTTAATTTTCCACATTATGTTAAATCAGGTGTTTGCAACTGTTGGTAGTCACAATGGTGTTGCGTGGGTGCCACTAAAATGCATAACATCCTCAAATGACCATCCAACACCAAAACTGAATTTAGATGAACCTAAGTAGGGAAATTAACATACAGGGCACATATGCAAAACAGGATTCATTTGCAGACAGAAGACAGCTCTCTCTTTTTTACTATATAAATGTTTTATTTCAGTTCAACAGGCGGTTTGTGCCTGTCACAGGAGCAGTTTCTAAAACACAGAAAAAAGAACAGGAAATGCTCTCAATTTGTTCACATTCTCTGCACCTCTGCCACAGTGTTCAATACAGGCAATTAAGAAATCTTACACTGTATCAAAAGAACTAATATCATTCAGAATTTAGATAATGCATATGCCATTGAGCCGTCTTTTGACGTTCATTTGCTTTTTTGTTGTATACTGACAGATACAAGGTGGAGTCAAAAGAATGAAACAATTCCAGTCAGATCTGTACCACACCAATGGAAAGCACACTGTCAAATGATTAAATACAGTTACCATCTTTGACACACGTACCACTTACAGAATCAGTACTGGTAAAATAACTTTGATGCTTCTGCAGATAAGTGTATGTGATTTCAAAAGGATGGATGTGATGTTATCTGATATTAGTAAAAGTAAACAGGTGTCAGATTCTTCAGAGCCATTATATGTAATGAAAGAAACATGAACAGTGAGTGTTTCTTCTGTGTGTATGTGTGTGTGAGTGTGTGTGTGTGTGCGGGCGGGCGCGTGTATAAGTGCATGAGGGGGGCGGTGTGATGGTGTGACGGTGACAAGGGCAGAAACAGACGGCAGGTTCCTCTCACTGGACATATCCACACTCTTCCCATGGAGATCCACCTGAGACGAGCTGACAGGACTGTTACCGAGGAGACGGACATGAAACAGACCTCAGGTCCGTTGTTCTACTACCGTACGGTGGCCATTTTAAACAGATGGCGCCCAAACAACCTGTCATGTTTACTGCTGCTGCCACAAAAGACAAAAGTCCAACAACATGGTCTTGCAGAGGCCCCCGGGGAGCAGCAGGGGACCTGTGAACAGCTGCCGGGGGGAACTCAGGGCTTCTGTCCCCCCTCCCACACCGGCCTTCCAAACTCCTCTACCTATCCGGACATGCTACATTTACTGCAATTAAACAAGCATGCCATCTGAATATTCGGTGACACTTCGCAACCTGCTCAACGGGTACTGCATATAATCTCGTCCCCACGGAGCGGGAGAAAAATTGCGCGTGTCACTGTTAATGAAAGAATTTGCATTGTTGTCTTAATTAAGGGGAGATAATGAAGCTCACTTCTGAATTAGTTAATCGACAAGAACTTGTATAAATGTGTTTGCACGGCCTATAGGCATGGCCTGCTGATAAGGCACATTCTTCCAGGGTGCCAGAGGTTACGTCAACCGGAGGCTGCCATCCGCTAATAAGGCAGGTGCTGCTGGGGATTTCTCTGACTGCTCAGTGGTCAAGATGGTTTTCTGACCCCTCAGGGCCCCCTTCCTTCCTTCTCACAAAATACAGACCGAGAGGGACAGGTGGACATATTAAGTCAGGTCCTCCTCTGTACCAGTTTATACTGCAATCCTAACTACAACTTGACCATATTAGAACTGCGCTTGAAAATGGGTTATTCTACATCCTAATATCTAATGGCTCCTCATCTGAATCAAGGGGTTCCTTGCAAGAAGCTAAGTGGTTATTTGATCATGGGTAATGAATAGTAAAATGCTGGCTGCCCTTTGACGTGATTAATAGTTTGGATGGACGGAGAAGAGGGGAAGACAGGAGTCACCAGGATTCTTCATCATACACAACCACTCCCAGTTCTGAAGTGCCACATGAAAAGCTGTTAGGGCCCAGGAGGCCCTGAGAGAGAACACAGCAAAGCCTGAGGCTTCACGGATTCCTGAAAAGCTCCGAGTTACAGCCTGTCAAAACTCTTCAGGAATTCACGAAGATTTTCACATAATTACTGACCCAACCTTTGTGATTCAGCCTGTGTTTGTCCAAAACAGCTGTCTGTTTTCCATGGCAAAAATTCTTTTTTTTTTTTTTTTGGTTGAAGCGTAATGAATGCTGCAATACATTACATTCATTTAGCAGACACTCTGACCCTCATCTTCCAACATAAAAGAACAGAAATATTTCCATTCAAGCTGAATGTGCAACAGAGTCAGACACATAATTATTTAATGACTCAACTTCTATTGCTGCTCAATGTTTAGAGTGACATCCTCAACTTTCTGGAAAGAAAACAACATTTGTATCAATGTATCACCTTTATATAGTAATGAGAAGGATTGATGTGATAACACTGATTGTGTCTTGCTGTTCATTCTGGAAATGGAAACCAGAATGTCTAAACTGTTACTGGGAATAATGATCTCTGTCCAAAAATATGCAGCACTGCAGGGAGGAACACACAGCACAGGGAATCAGAACAGAAATACATACCAGGAGACTATTCACTAGACACCCAATATGTCAGAGAAATGGTATCACATTCTAATACTATTCTATTTTAATCACTGACAAATATTAATAATAATTTTCAACCTTGATCCTTCTACTTCTTGAAAATTAATCAGGGGATGAACGCATAATCGCCATTGTTTTGAATTAATTATTTTTTCATGTATACACTCAAAACTACCAGTGACGATGCAAGAGTTCAAAAGCAAATATCTTTCATATGCATTTGATATGGAGAATAAAATCAAAAATATCTAAGAGTAAGCTAAGGCCAAGAAATTGCACTTGGGGACATGTTTGACAAGTTTTGCCAAATTTGAATTCTTGTTGTTTCGAGGTAAGCTTGCACCAATGAGTTGACACATAATAACAAAAACATTCTAATCCGTCCTTCCATCAAAGTAACCATGCATACTTCTGCTTAGCCTACTTGCCTGAGAATGCTGAGTATCATATCAGAAGGTTCAAGACATACAGAATTAAGACACATAGCACCTGGACGTAGACAAAAAGCCTAAGCCATATTGAGGTACTGCTGAATCTCTGCTAGTGCAACCACCTCATATTTGTTTCTGTGGTGCCAGAATTATTATGCAACAGGTGTCAACATCCACATCCATACTAAGTGGTTTAAACTAAAATTGTAATCTACATATTTCTCGGCTAGATGAATATAACACACCTTTTGCAAAGCTGCTTTGATTATTCAAGTTTCACTATTAATTAGAAAACTGTGTAAACAAAGGCAAGACCAGCACAGTGTATTGTGTCAGAGCCCTTGACACCATTTATCTTCCTCTCTAATACCCTGCACATCTCTTCATTTCAGCTGTTGCGTCCAACACTCATTAGAGGGAGCCTGTACTTGTCTGCTAAGCCACTTTCAGTTTCTCTCGATTGCCTGTGGCACTGAGCTTAACTCCAGCTTTAACCTCTATTAGATTTGGCCTTTGGGATCTGGCAAACAGAGAATCTAAGTCTCAAAACTGGATCTAAGACAAAAAAGTTTTAAGCCAAGCCCAGAAACCCCAGCTCAAGGAATTTTGCTGTTTGAGGAAATCACTTCCCTAACACCAACAGATATCATTATTTACTAATGAGGACTGACAGCCAGGGGAGAAATGTTTTCAGCATGAATCCAGTTGTGCAAACACAAGATCTCACTCTGTCAAAGAGCAGGCCCGACTTCAAAACAGCAGTAAAATTGTGAACCTTTCCGAATCTCTCAAGAGGAACCCGTTTGAAGAGCCGACGTTTCTAGTTATGGGTGAGTGGAACTCAAATTCTGTTGCAACAAACCATTATCTGGCCCATATGAAATCCCTGATTGGGACCATGTGTGTGGCTTCCTCGGAAAGGTGTTTCCTACTGTGGGTCAGCCAGAGCTGTGGCTAGTCAAAGGCACAGGCTGCATGTATGAAAACATTCAGACACTAAGCCGTACAGTATATCCAGCCCAACTGCAAAGCACTTTAACTCTGAGGAACAATTTCAGCAAGGATTTCATTTTAACTTTTCTGATGCATTTTTTGTTGTTTGTTCTTACATTAGATTACATTACATTCATTTAGCAGATGGTCTTATTCAGAGTGACTTCCGACAGAAAAAAACAGAAGTCTAACCATTTACGTTGAATGAGCAACAGTGTCGGACCAGGCTAACAACACTCCTAAATAAGTTAGGGTGAATATAACACTATTCAAGCCCTACCACAGGTTAACTTGTGCAATCTGACTAAGGGAAGCCAAGTATAATACCATACATCCCAGTCACTAACTCACAAAGTCCAAAGCACATTGTGATACTACACATACAATAAATAACACGTAATAGAAGTAGCAGGTGTTAGGGGATGGTGATTGAGGTGGAGCCAAGATGCAGTCTGAAGAAGTGGGTCTTAAGTCTGCATGGCCAATAATTCCACTGCCATGACCCCCGTGGGAAGTTCATTCCACCACTGTGGGACCAGTACAGTTAGGGATTGTGTCTGAGAGGAGCGACCCCTTTGTGTTGCTCTAATTCACTGGCGTTCTCATTTCATTGTCTGACACAAAAATGAAGTTAAAAGTTAATGGCAAAGTGCATTGTGGTCAGATTGAGTGGAGGTGTAAGACTAAGCACATGAGTAAGAGTTTTTGAAAGCTAATAGTGTGTGTACTGTGAGTTAACCTGAATCCAGGAAAGATGGGGCTGACACAACACAAGGGTTTAAATTTAAGACCCACACTGTGTGTTACCACTCAGGACTCATCAACAGCTTCAGAACTATACAGTCCCACTACTGGCCATTATTGCTGGCCTGTAAGGCTATGACACAATAACCACACAAAGTCACTAACTATCTGTTTCTGGGGAGTTACCCAGTTGTCCAGTTATTTTTTGTAACATATCATGATGCCGCTGTTTAGGCTGTTTCTGTTTAAGGCCGGATGATATACAATCCAATGTTCTTGTCATTGGGTTTACAGTTAACTCCAAAACAAACTGTCTCACACTCCATGATGACATAATAGACCAGCATGCTTTACCTGGCAGTGTTGTGGAGGAAAGTAGTAGCTTTCAGCTAGTGAAGATTTTTTTTTCTCAATTCCTTATAGCCATCTTCGAAAATGTCAAAGTCAGCGACCACTTGCTGTCTTCAGAGAGCACCCCCCTTACAAAAAAATATTAAAATCCCCTTATAATTAGGTCCTTCCCTCCTCAATATCATTCTACTCACTATTTATACGCAACCTGCTCTTTTAAACCCAAGAGTCTACAATAAAGGTCAGGCTTTGAAGGGCAACACATGAGATTCCATCCAGCATCCAGAGAAATAATTAAGGAAAAAAATTACAGACTACACCTATGTTATTGAATACAATATTTGTAGTGTCTCAGGTCGAAAAGCGAAGGTTAAAAACAAATTCTAAACAAACGCACTGCAGAGATTACATGGCACACAGCTTCAGATGCTAAACAAATTAACACCCATCCATCATGACCTGGGCATTGGAAATAATGAAGCACGAGGCGGTGAGGGAGCAGGCGGGTTTGGGAGAGATGGGCATGGGATCTCACAAAAGAATATCTTTAGGCAGAGGCCATGGTTTTCCAGAATGCTGGAAATCAGGTCTGATCTAATAAAGGCAGTAGTGGAGAGAGCAGGGGTCGTGAGTCCGGCGAAATTGGAAGACGCTTGATGAGCCAGATCAAAGGCGCTGGAGAGGGGGCTTCTCTAGCGGGATTAAACCCCCTTTTTGTTTGTGTTTTCCTGCTGTTTTCCTCACAGATGCCTCACTAGCCTCCCCCCATCCCGATTGACCCCCGACTCGGCATGACAACAGCAACAACAAACAGAATAGCAGAACATGGCTAATTCCGTCAGGTATAGTTTCGCCATGACTTTGTAATGAACTTTTGCTCAGAACTTTCGCTTTGCTGTCAGTGGTGCCCCTATTAGTCAGATACCCCCAGCGTGGGCAGAGCAAACTCAGGTGGAGTGTGGAATACAGACAGGTAACAGAACCCCCCTGTGGCCTTAGCATAAGTCTGAACACTCTCAAGCCTAGCACACATTGTATGATTTCTGGGCATAATAATCAAACACACTTGCAAACCTGAATCACTATGTAAGCCTGTTGTTGGTGTCATTGAATTTGAGGCCTTACCATCATTCAGGGAACCATCTCAGGATGCAGCTGTAATTATTATACTTATAACATGTAAGCTTTGCATTTTAGATTTCCATTGCAAGGTTTGTGGTAAACAAGCCTCTCTCCTTCTCTGATGTACTTATTATAGACGTACATCAGAACACACAAGGATCTGTAATATTATGAGACTAGCAAATGTTTGACTAATTCTAATCCATTTCATTAGAGAGCAAAATATTTCCCTAAAGGACACTGATAACACAAGGAAAAGTTGTCACAGAATATCGGTGACATTGATGATTTATCTGACATTGAAAGTCAGCAGAAAGTTGTGTGACAGCAACAATATGCTAGTGTTAAAACACCTCATTGCCAGGATGCTTAGAATAATGATGATAAAAAAACAGATGTTATCACATATTTAATTGCACATTTTTTCTCACTTGTTTGTAACAGTAATAAGGATTCCTGCTACATTGTTCCTTGTATGGTAACCCATCGTAAATGAGCAGAATTAAATGTTCCAACAGCAGATGTAATAAATTTGTCTGTTATTTTCCTAGTTTGTATTTGTTGCCAGGGATGCGTTTCTTGTGGCTGTGCTGTAGAATACCACCCATCAGTGTGTTATGATGGTTCCGTCAGGCCACAGTGCCATGTGAATACTTGGCAACCTCGATAAACCACTGCCAGGCTGTCTTGTTACTCTACCATGATAATGAGGCTCTTAGTGTAAAAAAGCCCAAGGGTGCCTGGGTCTGTCAGACTTTTCAGCTCCTCTGACATGAATGTATCCTCCCTACTAAGCCCCGGCTTAAATCGTGAATGTGACACGTTTGGCACTTAATGCTGAAAGCCTGTCAGAAACAAAAAAATAAATAAAAAATAAAAATTCCACAAACTGAGCTGTTTTCATTTTGGTCAGGGGCAGGAAGGGGACGCACACGGACGGGCGGTGGACTGGGAGATGGGGAAGCGGTTGTGTGAGAGTGGGTTAGCTGGTGAGGAGCGTGTCTGGAGCTGCGAATAAGAATACATGTTCTCGTGAAGCAGGGGCGGATGGGGAGGACTCACTATGCGGCTTTATCCTAAGCAGTAGACAGTAATGGTGTTGTCTCCCTTGTTCCTGCCTCCGTCAATCACGCTGGGCGCTGGAAGCTCTGACAAACAACACCCGCATTTGGGCCTTGGCCAGAGTAACTGAAAGAGTGTCCAAAAAATCCAGGTGTGTCAACAGACACGTTTTGAAAAATGAACACTTCTGTTATTAAACAGCTTTTGAGATTCCTGAAAGAAGTGAAGTCTGTAACCTACTACCTCCCTGAATAACAATTTCTCTAGCATCCCCACTAAAGAGGAATGTTGTTACGCTTCAGATGCTCACACTGGAATACAGCACCGAAATGCCCACTAGACGCAGGGAAAGTCAGCTTGCTTGTTAAGCTAGCCGACTAAATTAATACACACTTTCGATAAAACACAAGTTGCTAATCAACTAGCTCGCTAGCTAATTTAAAAAGAAATTAAATGCGCCATTTAAAAGCAGTTCTAGCTAAGCCACATTAAGGGCTTTTGCTAATCCTTTGCCGGCCAGCAACCGAGAGCTGTGTCCACAAACTGGCTCTGTTCCAGGTAACCCCAGTCTGGAAAAGTGACCTTCTCTATCTCTGCTGTAGTCTAGACACAACAGTGGCACAATGTCAACAGAGGCTTCCTGAAGACTAATCTGTCACTCCAAAATCCCTGCTGGCCTACAGGTAGACATTTACACATGAAGGTTAGACGTGCCCTGACCAGCACACTCTCGCACACACAAACGCAAATGCATACACAAGGTACTCAAAAGTACAATCTATATGGTGCTGAAGTAGAAGTTCAACAACCTTTACAGATTACAGATTGTTTACCTTGCCAAGCATATCAAGCAATTGTGAAGAGACATTGTGGCACGGCACATGGAGTTGCCTCCACAGTTTAGTTAGTGAGTAATCTGCAAGATGATCCACTTTAGAACAGAGGTCACAAGGCAGTCCCCGAATCATGCACTGCCTCTATATCTCCCAAAGGCAGCCAGCATGGAGCCTCTGCAAAAATACTTTCTTTGGCACCCAGTCAGGAATTCTCGCACTGCACCGCTGAAGATACAGTAGGTCAAGTCTATCAAAGGCGTGGGCTTATAATACTACAAACATAACACAGGTTGACATGACTTCTGTAAACATTGAAATTCTGGAACAGAGTGAGTGGTCAGGCAGGGCCTGCCCATCCACCACCCAGATTCCAGCCCTCAAACCGTCCTACCACCAACTGCCTACCACCAACTGCTGGACCCTTCTCCTACTGGAGAAGGGTCCAGCATCAAAATATCCCACACAGTCGCTGTATTCTAGTCCCTGATCAACTGTAACATGTTCTAAATGGGGCCCATTCCAACACCATCTTACAAGACAGAGATTGACAAGATAGCTAACTCTGTTAATGACCTTATGAACCTGCATCTGATGCATGTGACAGGCATATGGTGATAGCTACATCAAACAAGAATGACTTGGAAATTCTGAGAGACTTGTTGAGACATCCTTTACATAATCTTACAGAGATGATAAAAAAAGTCAATTACTGCTCATATTATTTGTCATACTATTCATTTTTTTCATAATAAGGTGTCTTGGTCATGTCGTGTACTGTCCTGTGTTATATGTCACTAGGGGGCAAGTCACATTTGCGACCTGATGTATCGACCAAGCTGTCACAAAGTTAGGAATGAAGGATGAGTCATCAGCTCATTAAAATGAATAAAAAAGGTGTCCTCAAAAGGTGAATGTTTGAGCGCACTCTCCCACGTCACGTGGCTGAGTGTTTTGGACAGGAAGGGCATCGAATGCAATATATTTAATTATTTACTGTCATACAATTCATCTTTACAGAGAGAGTATTTGCATTTCACTGAGAGGGAATAATGCAACTATCCGCAGTAATAATTCACATTTTTAACCTTTAGGATGTTAAACATCTCACCATTTAGGCTCTCGGGCTGTCATTTTCCATCTCTAAGCACACCAAACGCTTCTCTAAGAACAAAAGCGTCATTGTCCAATCATGGAGGCTTCTAGATGTTTCAAAAACCCCAATTACAATAAAGGCAAGAAAGTGCTTTTTTCTTTTTCTTTTTTTTTTTTTTTTAATTTACTGTACCAACTGAACAGGAAAATAAAGAAGACATATTGAGTTAAAACAATGTTAATAGTCAAAGCGTTTTTAAGGAATCCTTCATCATAACCTGCTCACCAGGGGGCCTGGAAATGATCAAGAGTAATGCATGGAGCTTTGTAGCGGAGGAGGTCAGTTTCTGCATACAAACCCACAATGAAGAGGAGGTGGGGGGACTTCAGAAAGGCAGCATTTCATGTGAAGGGAGTTCAGAGAATTTCCAGCGCCGTGAAAGACATTTTATGCGAGCACATAGATGTATTCAGTGGGGGTAGGACTGCACCAGCTACATGGAGACTACAAAGCTGGACTCCCATGGTTCGTGAATAAGCCCAGGAAATGATTAGAAAAAATAGGGAGATGTTTAGACAGATGGCCCACTTAAAATGTCGGGGATACAGCAAGAGTGATTTTAATGAAATTTTAGATAACCAAATAATGGACCTTTATCCTTTTTTTTAAATTCCAAGAAAGATGAGAGTAAATTTTACATACATTACAAGTGATATTACTGATAAGATTCTCATGCTTTCAATTGCACAGATTTAAAAATTGTATCTCATAAGCAGAAAAAAAACAGGCATGTATTCAAATGCCAGACTTTCAAATGGAAATATGGCTCCACAGTTGAAAGCAAATAAATTATTTGCTTGTTTCTCAAAGGGGCACATAAAAAACCCTCAGAGAAACATGCCACACTATATGTATATAATATTATAAGATTCTTGACAATGTTTTTTTTTTTTCCAGATCTTTAAAATGGAATCAAATGTTACATCTTATTGGCAAGACGATTCATCACAAATTTACAGCACATCAATTATATAAAAACAAATGTGAAAAAAATATGCATTCCATATCTGAGAAATGCATATTAGAAAATATAGCACCATTCACACAGTCAACATATGATTATGATATGAATGCAAATAGAAGAAACAAAGCCCAGCATTTGTTACTAACTGTAAGCACCCTAACCTCCTTACGAGTGAGGTGTAAATGGTGTGGACGCTGCATTGAAGCTTATCCATGATTCAGACTCTGTATCCCATCACCTTTTTTTTGGTAACCGTAATCCATTTTCACAGTCATTGTCCTCCGTGACATGGGACTCTCTCTATGGGTCCAGTAAATGGGTCTGAAGTGGAGCCCACATTACGGGCAGTGTTCCAAGAATGGCTGTGTCTCTTGTTCTTAAATACTACAGCGATGAGGTTCGATCTCTGCCGTTAAACAGATGACAGAGTAAAGGCGCAGCTCTCCGCTCCCGTTAGAACGCGTTCTCGTTTAAGCGTGACCCCTGTTGTAGGCTGCTTGACCTTTGCCCGTGTTACATTCTGAAACACCCTTTCTTCACCACTTAAATAATCATCCTGGGCTCTTTTCCCAGACTCCTGTCACTTAAGGAATCTTTACAGTTCTACTTAACAATGCTTGTTCTGCTTGGCCGGCAGAGAGAGAAAAGAGGTTCACCTCTGATAATGGGTTTCTGTGGAATCAAATTAATCAGCCCTCAGCTGTGTCACCACACAGGCAAGAAAACACATTTTTTTGTGTGTATGGAGATGGATTAATAGTCAAAGTCTTTAAAACCACAGATCGTTTTTTTTATTGAGGGGGATAATAAGGCCTTGCAAAAGGAATATTCTACAGATGTCAACATTTGAAAGAAATTACCAAATCCAGCTACTGTTGTTGGGTATGAATCTTTTATTTTTCCCCCTTTCCTACCCTTACACTTCTAGACTCATACTTCTAAATGCAAGTATAATGAAGGTCATTTTATTTTAAGAATATCATTCAAATTTGGAACGAAACTACAGAAACAATGTGGAAAAAATGGAAAAGAGGATCAAGGTAATATTTCATTGGTTTGTAATCTCAGGTACTTCCTAAATCACGGGACTATTCAGCCCATGACTATAACTGGAACAAACATTATTCCATAATTATTCATCATTATCTGAATTCATGCTGGGAGGCAATTCAGCTTGGATTATTGAAAATGGATGCATAAGAATAAAAATCCTGCATTTCTAATATGGAAATACACACACACACAACACACAGACACACACACGTCCATTCTCTTTTGTGTGTCACACTTAAAACAGAAACTGAATGTCACATTGTCACAGGAGAGAAAAAAGACACTCATGCTGAGGGAAATATGCTCTTGGTTGACCTCTGGAGGTCCCTCCAATTGTGGTTGCCTGATTGTTACCGCCAATAACGGTGTTCCGAAAGGGGCACTGTAGTCAACATCTGGGTCCTCGGTCAGCCAGGAACATTGATTTTCATTTAACAATACACCCAACTCACATTTCTGCCTTAAAACACACACTATCTATCCAATGGGCAAAGGGGAGATCCTACTGTCACAAAAGTGAGTGCAGCCTTTACAATGCAAGCAAATTATGTTGTGTATTAACACCTGGACCTCACCAACATCAGTTTATCTCTGTCTTCTGGGGAGCTAGGCCAGAACGTTCTCTCTGTCTTTCTCTGTCCTGTCTCTTTCCATTCTTGCAGATAGCAAAATAACACAAGAAAAGCTGTTTGACAAAGCTCACTTCTCTGGGCTGGTGGGTACACATACAGTGTGCCTCTGAGAACCAAGAACAACCATTATGCAAATCCTCTGAGGCTGCAAATGTTCCGTTGCATCCTCACAAAGACAATGTCATTGATGTACCTGAGAACTGTTAGCTTTTTTAAGATGTGTAAAAGGGTTTGTGGAGGACAAAATGCTAAACACATCTGCAACAAGGCTCAAATTTAGGCCAGCACACCACTGAACTCTATTAGACCCTGACTGGCTGTACTTAATCTGACAGATTAAGAAAGGTTGTTATAAATCTAATAGATTTCATTGGTCTACACTCTAGGTGTAAACACCTGCTAAGATAAAAAGCTATTGGCCTGCCATGCCAGAACTCTGATAATACAGGAACTCTGACCAAAACATTGTTAGCCACCTTGCTCCACGCTAAACGCTGATATGCCTTGCCTCTCTCCTGAAATGAATTGGCCAGTCTAACAGCCATGGGGTGCACCAAGTTATTACAGACTATTTTGTAATTTAATCAATAGAAAAACAAAAATGCGAGAATATAAAGAATTTTCATATTACCGCCCCTGCTACTTGCTCCAGTCTGACAATAAACAGGTTTGAAGCCCTTGATGTCATCCGCCACACCTAGTGTTCAAATTTCAGCGTTATGTGTGACAGCCAATGACTGTCAGATTCAAGTACACACCCTGTCCATCTCCACTAGACCTGCTGATGTATATCATAGCAAAAACAATTGATAAGTGCCAGGGCATGGAATTCTGTCTAAATTTTAAATGAAGGACAAGGATTCAGATGAAAACATAAAATGAAGGAAATGTACGCAGACCAAACACACACAATGAATGGCAATCGCAAAGACCAAAACACATACTCAAGGAAAAGGACATAAGCTAAAGACCAAAATATACAATCAAGTCAATGACTGAAACACACTGAAAGACAAGGTCATTGACAAAAACACAACCAAAGACAAGGACACAAACTGAAAGAGACCACAAAGGTCTAGAGCCTCACACCAATTCCCAATTAAGATCTAGGGGCACAGATTAAAACTCACAGTAACACAACAGGAACACATCAAAAACATGATCAAGGACACCAGCAAAAACAATGAGAGCAAGACAGATTTGTCTTTAGCCAACAACACACAAAGGTTTAGAAGAAATAGAATTCTGAACCACGTCAGTACAAACACACGTTTTTCCATATTTATCACATTATCATATTTAGATCAATCAGAAAAAACCCCATAAGACTATAAACAGTGTTTTTTTTTCACCTCCAGTGAAAAATATAGCCTCAATAATGACTATTCCTTATACAAAAATGGAACTCATCATGGAGTTGAAATAATATGTATCATCTTACAGTAAAGAGGTAGTTTCTACTGCCCCTGCATAGATCTCCCGTTCCTTTCGATAATAACGTATAACTTCAAATGTGTGGTGTGGGTAATGGTTCATATTCCATATGAAATAACATGCACATATGATTATAGATAGCCAGATTACAGTTTGACGCCTGTGACATTGCCGATTATGTGAGAGAAATCAATTTTACTATGGAGGGTTAGGATAAGATAAAAGCAAGGGGGAGCAGGGGGAACAGATGTGGTCAGAGCATGATGATCCTGCAGGCAGGACACATGGCATTAGGGAGGAAATATGATCATACATAAACCCACTAGAACTCACAGCAGAGAATTATGAGTTATATGTCAAACAAATTAAAAACCCTAACGCTTTTCACTGATAGATACAGCATCAGCCACAATGATAAACAGCCTATTGCATGACAATCAGATTTGAAGTGGGGAACTGGAAGCACAGATACAGATCGTAGTTGTTCAGAAATGCTTAGGTTTTAGTAAAAAAAACAGTATTGGAATGATGTCTGACCAAGTCAATTTAATTGGGAGTTAAACACAATCCCCTGAAAGGGTCTGTCTGTCACTGCTTCTGCACCACACAAAAATCGCCAGCCACTGAAATCGAACACTTCATTCCGTTCCTGCTCGACAATCGCGAGCTTTAAAAATGAAGACAAAAATGACATCCGCTGGATTTATTTATTCCTTGAGCTGTTGGCTGGTTAAAGAGGGGAGGGGGAAAAAAAAGAAAAGAAACACTGATTGTCATCAAAGCGGTCGCACGGACAGAAATTAAAATGTTTTATATCGAGCAATCCAAAACGAATGGGGGTAGCTTAGCGGAGAGAAGAGAGAAATCAATTGAGGAGCCGCTGCGCTGAAAAGAAAGGAGGCATGAATAGTTGTTGCCAGTGGGGTGCAGCAGCTGCCAGATAACCTACAGCAAAAGAATTACAATAATGCTGATGAAGTGTGCGGGGCCTTTTAGAATCATGGCAGGGAGACCCGGGACCAGTCGCACAACAATGACCCTAATTCAGTCCTCCCCAGCTCTTTGAAAGCGCGAAACCGGATCAAACGCCGAATGCGCCATCTTTATTGGGGACAGAGATGAGAGGAAGGAAAGAACACATGCTTTTTTTTCTTCCCAAGGCTTTATGGGGTGACTGGCATGGGTTGCAGAACAAACTTTGTGCATGCTGCACTGTGCATTGGTCACGGTGCATCAGAGTGGACGCTCACAGTGTAAGCAGCTCAAATGGAATGTAATGTAATACTGCTCTAAATGTGGAATGATTCATGGACCTGGTTCAGTTTCCACACCTCACCCACAGTGCAAAACAAAAAGGCTGAAATACAGCAAAAATCAAAGACACAAGACCCATTATCTACAGTCACGCTGTCTTCAATGTATTTGTTGTTGTCCAACCAATAAAGGTAGACACAGAACATAAGTGAGTCATCACCAAATATGGGTCTGGGTGTAAAAGGTCAGGTTTAAACCTGCTACAAGCAGACTAACTCATTACAATATATCTGCAAACTCCCTCAGATGTCAGTGGTAATCCCTGACCTTGATTTCAGTTAAACAAGAAAAGTCTAATCATTACACTTCCTTACGTTTTGGTCCTTTTGTATGGTCAGTTTAAAATTCTGCACAGTAAAGTTATCTTTAGAAAGCAGAGTGCTCTGAGTCTGGACACACAACAAAGAGTTACTCATTGTAGATTGTTTCATTTTATACTTGACTTCAAGGAAAGCAATACAATCTTTAGACTCGACCTTACATGGCTGGAGTGATGGACAATGTAATTAAAGCTGCCATTTGTTTTTGTTTTTTTTTTTTTTTTATGAGATACTCAATTAATTTCTACAGGGTGAAAATGTATTAAAAAACAATAGACTCAGCCTAATCTTGGAAGTTACATGTGTTTGAACTTTGACTTTATTTTATGAACCATTAATAAAAATGTCATCCATATATCAACATGACATAAAAGGGGGGCCCTGTTATTTTCCTGCTCACGCACACACCTTTTCCACTTTGTTATCACAGTATTTTAGGAGCAAACTCTGTATTGTTTTGGATATAAATCATTTGCTGTTAACATTGTGTTATGGACTGGATTGAAAAGCCAGAGTCCGGCACAGATGAAAGCTTACAGGCAGCGCAGAGGTGAGGAAAATGTGCAGGGGCTGCCAACACAAGCACTGCATAGGAAGAGCTGAAGGCGATCGGGCACAGCGGCGTCAACGCCGTAGTGTCGACATTAGCGCACCCATGAGACGGTGTGTTACAGCCACACCTGAGGAGCTTCGCACTAAATCTCTGCTAATCTGCAGGGAAAACAAAGCCAGAGCCAAGCTGCCCTCGTGGCCCACGCGGCCTCCGCGCACCGCGCCCATGCGCGCCGACCCCGGGTTCAGGGCCAACATCTGCAGCTTCGCGGCGTGCCGGGCACAGGAGGCACTGGCCACCTACTCATGCCACGGAGTACATAGGGGAAAGTTAAACAACGCCGGGGCTAAGGTTTAACAACGAGGCCTCATCAATCACTCAGAGCTGCTTCCTGCAGGAAGCGTGCCCGCGTTATCGGCTGGCGCGCCCTCAGATGACCCCGCCCCTCCCGGCAGCCCTTGATGTGATGAAGCCAACAGGGACGCGCTGTATGATGAAGGAAACCTCTGGCAGGTCGCTGTCACGTTCACAGAGGAGGCCACCAGAGGTGACATTTCTCCCCTGCTCCGTTTGCCGTTTGAAAACACGTGTACGCACTGAGCTCCAAATGTATAACACCACCCATCACAACAGGAAAGCAAGGCAGATGAATTCCATGGAGAGGGCGTCCAGTCACAGATACACCAGCTGTAAACATCTGCAACTCCTGTTCCTACAAATCAAGTGGAACCTAGCTAGGATGCTTCACTCGAAACACTCATTCACGCAACATGACAAGGTTTCATTGGTGGCAGGTTCAAAAGAGCCCCTATAAGAGGCTCCAGCTTTGATATCTTCATGGTAACGGAGGGAGGTGTCTGATCGAGACTAGAGTCTATTAATGAATATCCCAGGGAAATGTATAAGCATGTCAGCTTTCTTCAAGCAGGACTGAATGCGTCTATGTGTTATCGAAGGTTAATGACATTAGAAACTATAATTAATTGGGCTTACTAAGATTCCTCAAGGAGCTTTCATTATGCAATGATTAAATTATCCTAGCACGTGTATTGCTTGGGCTCAGATTCATGATGTCTGGCGCTGACTGACTGTATTAAAAGTACATGGCCACACCTCTCAACTCTATATTATATTTGCCCCCATTCCCTTTCTTTAAACCATTCTAATATAAAATCAATGGGATTGGTATACCTCAAGATCATGGTGTTAAATGTGGTAAGATGGTAAGGTGTGGTGTAAGATGTGGTGCTAAAAGTTAGTCCTTTTCAGAGTTTGGGTTTTTCAGAGGCAGCAAAGAAATAGCCTTTATTCACCCCGAGACCCTGAAAATATTGACAGCCAGCAACTAACCCTTATTAACCCTTATTAATTGATTGTTAAGGTAAGACACTCATCATTCAACTTGATTGGATACACCATTGTGCTGGAAGTTGCTCTCGATAAGAGCGTCTGCCTGAGGAATGTAATGCAAAGTCATGCAAAGTCACATTTCTTTTAATCAACTTAGGTGATCAACCTCTGAGCGGATTCTGAAAGTGAAATGGTGCTATCTGGGAGGTTATACTTCCTCCGTGGATACAACCTGTGGTTAAAGTCCTCCTCACCCCTCTGTTTCTGAAAGCAACCAGTGAGACATCTCTTGTGACCCTATGAGGATTTCAGCTTTAGCCAAATGTTGTGCACACTAACGAGACTGCTTCACATAGTGTAAGACACTTTAAGCCTATAGATAAAAAAAAATCTACATCTGCACACTCTGCTGCTTTTCTGCAGTACCACCATAAACAGGGAGTCAATGGTAAAAAAATCATAATAAATGCTCATAATTGACAATTAAGTCAACAAATACATTTAACATGGTTCATATGCATATTTTACAATTATTCTTGAAGTGAATATGAAAATTTAAGAAGAGCATGGGCTTTTGGGAATGGTTTTGAATATATAATCCTGTAGTAATAGCATGTAAGTGGGTGATATCTGAATATGTTCCTTTTACTTTTCACTAGTTCTACTGTGAATAGCATTACCTGACTGGCTTGCTGGTCTGACAGTCTTGTCATGAAAAGGTAATGTGTTTGTTGGATTCCAGACCATTGCAAATAGTAATCATAACTTCAATTAAACAACTAAATTGTCAATTGCATGGATCATGCTTATTTCTCTTCCAAACAGTAACCTTTCTTTAAAATCATTTCTCATTAGCTGGTTTGAAAATGTTATGGTTAACTGGCTACTATCCCTTCGAACAGTGATAATAAAACAATGCATCTGTAAGTGTATGTAAGTATGTATGTATGCAAAGGAAATTAATAAGCAAACACCTTCTGTCCAGCACTTTTGTTTCAATTCCCTTCTAAAAATCTGCTGGTTAAAAAACTAACTGGTTGATTTGAATTAGTGCTATAAATAGTATAGGAAATAAAGCAATGACACAAGCTACTACTCCACTGCTGTAATCCTGAAGTTTGCACAGTAGAATTTCATCACATTGGTCTGTAATGCTGCATGCAAAGCTCATATCGGTCCTGTCTAGGAGGCGCTAGTGTGTTGATAAAAATGTTAGAGTCAGAGCACGCCTTATTCCTGGTCATTGGAGGGAGGGAGTTTTCTTGCTAAGAGTAAAAGGCAAACAATTCAATTTTCTTTTTTTGTGTCTGCGAGGTAAAAGATACAAGACATAATATGATATTAATATTTTTTACAGTCAGGCAGTCGATTTCACCTACGAAAGTAAGACTTTAAAAATGTGTCATTCAGAAATGACCTCTGTCAAAGATCATAAGGTCTCCATCTGTGTGAGAATAACATCTAGACCAAAGAATGATGACCCTCCAGCAGCTTGCCTGCGATCACCTGCTGCTTGAAAAACATGGGCCGGGCATGAAGCCCTGCATAGTCACAGGATCAAACAGAGCCAAAAAAACAGCTCATTTCATAAAGAATGGATCCCATCTAAAGTAGATTAGTAGTGACCATGTCAAGGAAGGAGGAAAGCTGGACAGTAGGACAAAGAGAACAGTCATTCCACATTAATTGCAAAGGAGTAACCTGGATTATTACCCACTTTTGAGTAAGCTTCAGTAAAATAAATCTTTAATGATTTGCAATGCCTTGAATACCATAACGTTTGAAGCCTAATCTGTTACAGCATTTTAAATCATGAAAATATACATCCATAAGCCTCAATTATTCCTGACGAGAGTAAGGGTCAAGTGGTTCTGAGATATCTGTGCCTTCATGTAAAATCAACTCCTGAAGTAACGCTCCCAGTTACCAAGTGGAAATTATTTCAATGTAGCACATTGCACTATGACACTGTCATTTGAAGGGTGAGATTGGCATGACAATTCAGACGTCTATTTGACAACGACATTCCCCGATGATTTAAACAGATGCCAGTTTCGGACAGTTCACAGTTCTGTGAAATAGCTGACACACTTGGAACAGTTTGCCAATTAGCTAACTAGCTAGCTGGAGATGATCGAGATGCAGCTCACACAGAACTTGAGAGTGAGGCACTTTCTGGTATTGACAGACAGTGCTTCCAGCATTTTCGGCTGGATAAAGTGAGAATTTACGATGGCTGTGATCCAAAAACCTGGAATCCCCATTGAAATCTTGGTTATGCTAAAAAAAAAACAGTGCTCTTAGTCCTAATCACGCTATTCCAGGTAGTGTCAGGGTATGTCATGACTTATCTTCAAAACTTATCTATCTTCTTGCTAGCAAGCAAATACAAATTGTAGTCATTTGTTTGACAGGAGCCAGAAACTTGTTAATTCAGTGACATTTGCTACAATTGAAATGGTAGCTAGCTAGCAAGACTACACTGAATATACTGTAGCTCCAGTTATCCTAATGATTATAACAGAACCACTGTATAAATACAGCTGCAAATGGAAAAAGTGCACAGTGCCATGACAGAGCTGACACAATTGTCTTGGCAAGCTACCCGATTACAAGACTGAACAACTGAGTAACTGGTCCAGACTGTCAGAATGTATTTCCACCACAGAAGAAAAACTGCTTTCATAAAATTCCTCCACACTTAGTATTAAATTGACAATTTCATATAAGGAATTAAACAATATGTGTAAATATCATGAGCTTTTCAAGTGGTTTTCCTTTGATGTATGATTGATCTAACATTAGCTGATTAATAATGTGGGAACAAAAATATTTGGTATTTTTTACTTGTACCATTTTATGCTGAAGTAGTGAAAAGGCTAATCTCAGTTCCAGAACTGTGTTATTTTCTCAGAGGTATCTACACAGCTTTCATGATTATAGTGAGTGTCTTATGACTGCATCGTGCAATGAGGATTAATAACTCAGACTTGGGGGTGGGGAGTTGTGGTTTTCCAGCACATTTATTCTCAGTATGCAATTTTGTACCACCCATTTTAAGAGACATGCAGGTGTGTACTTTAAGTGTGAATCCCATAAAACTGAAAACACGTAAATGAGGCATGTAAAAAGCACTCAATGCCCTTAAATCTGAATCAACCCCATGATGAATTAAATACAGTAGGGCCAAAATATAATTTTACAAAACTGTCCAACCACATGACGCTACATAGTTTAACAACGCTAATTCAACTGAAGTCACCATTTAAATTCTATACAATGTTAAAAATTGCAATACAACACCCATTCTTTATATTATGGGAGAATTCCATAATGGCCACCAAACTTTTAATTCTGCAATAAAACAAATAACAATGGAAACATCAGTAGATCTCCTTTATCCCATAATTCCCTATGGCGTTCAGGTCCTGCTTGACTTATCCGTTGTGTCTGGATTTTGGTTGATGATGCCTTGTGGCAGAGACAGCACTAGCAGGAGACATATTGTGATGGCTGTAGATAGGCAGTAGTTTGGGAGGGCTGATGGTGGGCTGGCTGCCTACCCTGCTGTGACAGAGAGGAGGGGGAAAAGCAGAGCAAGACTGAGGGAACATTAGGAGTAAGGGGAGGGAGAACTGAGAGGAAAGGAAGATGAAGGAGGACAGAAATACAGGGGAAATGAGAAAGAAGCAAAGAGAACAGTGAAACTGGAGGGATGGAAGGAGAAAAGGCTAACAAAACTAACAAAAAATCATATGAACCAGTAAGGGTGTCTTTTGTTCTTATATTCCACAATGAATTGTAGATTTCTAATGAACTGTAGATTTCATTAAGAAATGAGTTATGTAAGATGTTTACCGTTGTAAAATTCCTATATATGCATATCAAATAAAAACGCTACGAGGGGGCAAGGCAGTACAATATCATTGTCTGTTACTGTGATAGGAAAATGTTGTCACCTCATATATCAGGTTTAGATTACCTCTCTGGATGAAGTAAGGCCTATCATTCAGATTTAGCACTGAAATCTCTAAAGCTCTGAAGAATTCCCTCACATAAACATCTAGTCTTAATAATTCATGTGTGATTCTTTTAACAACAGCAAGAAACCTTCAAAGTTTGCTTGTTATTTACATCAGTTAGTCATTTAGCAAATGCCTTTATCCAGAGCGACTTACAGCCTACACAAAGGATAGGCTAAGAGCAGAGTTGACACACAATTGCGTCACAATCCAACAGAATTGCATAACATACCACATTCTTTTAAGTTCCACAGCAGTTGCAAGAGGAGGTTTGAGGATCTAGCAAATGTATTTTATGATTATAGTATGAATGATCAGGGTTAGTTGAACTATTAGTTGTAAACCAAGTACACACAATGTGAAAATCATTAGCATAGTCCTATGGTCTCATGTAGAACTTTTGAAACCATCAAACATTTCAGCTTCATGCATTTGCCACTTGGACACCTGAGCAATAAGTGTGACCAAGGGTTTTCCACACTTGCATTTATATTCTCCATCCATGAAGTGTTAATTGCCTTTTTAATCCACAAACTGACCAATAATGTGCTTGCTTTTTATTTAAACAACTCAGTTATATTAGATTTGAAAGACAACAGTGTATCACTGTTTACGCAGCTCATGTTATGTAACTAGTGGTGCGTCCAAGAGATGTGCTTTCTCCATCTCTTCAACCAAAAAAGAGCTTTAGTAAAAATGTCCACTTTTAAAATGTACTACAATACCATGGTCTCAGAAAACCAGATTTTTATATAGCATATACTGAAATTCCACAAAAAATTACTCAGATTTTAAACTGGTCAACATCACCATTACATATGTTCATAGTGATCAGTCATAACAGACAGCTATATGTATATCCATTCAAATAATGTGGACAAAACCAGCATCTCCTTTTCATTTACAAAAAAGGGTTTAACAGCACAGCAAGTGTAGCCTCCCATATGATAACACTTTAATTTGTCAATTTGTTAAATCACTGGTAAAGCAGGGTTATATTGCCTTCCTTCTGTGAAAAGACAAGGTCTCTTTCAAGCCACCATCCCCAAAAAACAGCCACACAAACTCTGGTAAGGGTTTTAGCTGGAGCCGCTGCTCACCTCAGCGTTATTAATTCAGGTTTTTGTCCCACCTGCTGTACGTGTGAGAGTGACCTTTCCTCCTGGCCAGGAGCACCGCTGACAGAAGCACCTGCCGCAGGTCTGCCAGGCTGCCTTGTCATTTACTCCTTCTGTCTACCTATTGGGAGCTTTCTGCATAAAGAAAAAGTCCTGGATACTTTCAGCAAACCAAGTTTAATTACACCGGGTCCGTGTCACATGAGATGGCATTTAAACTGAACTGAAATAACTTCTGCAAAATGTAAATGTCCTCAGTGTTTGTGTACTGAGCACAAGTTCTCAGCGCAAATGTAGTTAAAACTGTATCGGCATCAGAGCTTGCGGGTACAGTGCAAACATCAAACATTGTTTTTCGCTCAGAAGATCTATTGGTGCGCCCCTAATATAAACCGACGCCTGAAAAACACCCCTGCACCAACTCATACACATGCATTTCTTTCTTGTTAGTCCTGCATATGTTGTAACACTGTGGCATCAATTTCGAATGCAGAGTAGTAGCTGAATTTAAGAGCGGTCTGCGCTGCAGCTTTCGGTCTCTTCAGAAGGAAATGGCGTGGTCTCTCACAGGTTGCGAATACAAACCACTGGGGTACAGACCTACAGGAGACAGACCCTTTCAAGATCACATTGTTCTGGAGTACAGTGAAAACTCACACACGAACACACACTGCACTGCTTGCTGGCTCAGTTTTCTCACTGGAAAACTGGATACAGATTTCTCCCGTCTGCCACGACAGTCACTTTGTCTGCGGAAAGCTCCTGGTGGGAATTTATACACCACATATACAGCAGAATAGGTGTGAACAGAGACATTACAGGGAGAATCATATACTGCACCAGTCATGAAAGTAGTAGAAAATGAAATGAGAAACGGATGACTTGCTTCTGATCTCAAAATGCCTTCTTTGCCTCTACATGTTGAATGTTTGTTTATTGGAAATTAAATCTTCCTTCTACTGATATATGCACCTC
This sequence comes from Megalops cyprinoides, assembly GCF_013368585.1. Taxonomy (NCBI): domain Eukaryota; kingdom Metazoa; phylum Chordata; class Actinopteri; order Elopiformes; family Megalopidae; genus Megalops; species Megalops cyprinoides. Next base: position 9,802,397 of record NC_050596.1, on the reverse strand, counting down.
TGATAAATAAGTCTATATATCCTACGATAGTAATTTGATAGTGACAACATGCAGTCAGGTTGTGAATACTAATAGTTTTCCAATAACATATATACACTCACAGCTAGTTGAACCTCATCTAGATAGCACTCACACTATGCAATTGAAATGTAAAATGTGTTATTCAAGGAAGAATACATCCAGTTGATTTGGAGAGCGACTTTCTATGAAGGATATGCAGTAGAGTGGTGGTAGACTGAGAAGAGGGTAAAAATGAAAACACTATGGGGCTGCGCTGTATATAAAATGTTTTTGGATGAAATTGTTTTAATTGAAAAGCACAAATGTTGATACAAATTGTTACATATTCAGTTACACATTAGCTCTGTCATTCATTATGTTGTGCAGAAGGATACAAAAATGCATGATAATTTCCTGAAAACAAAAGCACAAACTACAAAGCACAGTCTGAAATTCTATTCTTAGCGTCAGGAAGCACACAGATTTCATTCTATTATTACATATCACTGATGAGCCCATTCACAACAAAGCAATTTCCCCACATATAAACTAGGGACCAATATAAAAAAGGATGAAGTACACATCACATATGGTGTGTGCTTTTCTGTACCAGATTCAAAGACTGGGGCTATACATAAACACAAGGCCACGTCCGGTCACGTCCGCCCCCCCCCCATCTCATAAGGGAACAGTATCCATAGCACTGCTGACCCTACCCTACTGACCCTACTGCTGATCCACACCAACACTTTGGGCCTTGTTCCAAGCCAGCCACAGATGAAGCTAAATACAAATCCTTCTAATGCACTTCCAATTAAGAGTTCTTGTTTGCGTAACAAGAATATATCCACTTCATGAAAAAGAAAAGAGCAGGCATGCCTTGTTTCATTGGTTCCACAAATCCACAGAAAGCTCAAAAATTTAAGCACATTGTAGTATTCTGTGATAATACCTTTGAGGGAAAGAGTGAGGCTGGTTCTGAGAGGCTGAACGGCGCTTTTATAAGCCTCCATCTTTATTTCAGTACAGAGAGGGAGAGGACACACAGCTACTCTACATAAATAGGATAAAGGACCTTTAAAATGTCTTTCAGGATGTTTCTGAATGGATGCCAACATGAAAGTGTCTGGCCAGGCTGGGTGTGATCTGTGAGTGGGTGTGCTCCAGCGTGCGTAATTAAGCATCCTTTTCTGTGCTGAAAACGGGGGCCGAGACGAACGAGGTGGCCACACGAACGCCCCCCACCCATCCTTTTGAGCTCACCTCTCCCCCCCCTCTCCGCAGTCTGCCCCCCCCCCCCAGCCCTCCGCTGTCTACCTGACAACTGACAGCCCAATCTGATTAAATGCGTACGAGGGCGGGGACTCACGGGCCTTCATGACAGGCCAAAAGTGATCACCATGGAGATACATAATTACAGCTGTCAACGCGTCCACCGTCCCGCTGGCATCAATTTGATTGTGCCCGGCAATAATGATAGACAAAGATTAGCATGCACTCTCCTGCAGCCAGTCGCGTTATCTACTCTTTGGTCCATTTAGCTGACATGCAACATTCGCACAAGCTCATAACAGCAACGCGTAAAAAAAAAAAACCTTTAAGGCATTTTAATTGTTTTTCTTTCTTATTTATTTGTTTTTTTTTAAACGCTCCTCTCAATCCCTCCTCCCTTCCCCAGCACAGAAGCACAAATGTTATTACACACAACTCCCGCTGTAGCATTAATTGCGGAAAGATATGGTAGGACAATGACTGCGGGGGGTAGCGTGTCCATTATCACTTGTGCTTTCAACAGGTCTCACGTCTGAAAACTGCAAATTGCAAAAACTTGCAAGGGCAAAATGTTTGACATTACTCGATCTGCAACCATATGGTGAAAAAGTTCCCCGAGAAGAGACGGAGAAAAATAAATAAATAAAAATAAATAAGTGTGAAATGGGGGGCAGGAAGGAAAAAAAAATGTGGAAATAACAATTTAAATTGTGTAATTAATGGGAGGTTCACCTCAGAGGGGGGATGTCAAGTGTTGTAGGTGGCCTACACTTTGCTGCGCCTCCTCCTCACGCCGTGGACAGCAGTGATGGGAGGTGCACGGATGAGGCTAAATAACGTCCTCCACAAAGGGCGAGACAAGTTCACTTTGAGAACGTGGTTTTTTTTTTCAGTTTGAAGGTTGCTTTGTCTTTGCTTTATATGCCTTTGCTCTGTGCTTTCATTATTTCAAGTGGCGCGTGGCAATTACATTCATTTATTTATATAGGAATTTAGAGGTCTGTTGATCCAGTCGTGCGCTTGCATTGTATGTTAATAGCTAATGTTAATAGCTATGTTTATGTTTTCTTTCAGCATAATTTGATGTGAGTTTTTAGTGCAAGCAGCAGTAAGCAATTGCAAGCAGACCACCTGTGGGCTGCATTGTGGTGTTATTATAAAAAACACAAGTAGACAGCAGTGTGATGTAACGAGGAAAAAAATACATTCTGTTATCCTCAATGGTCTCCTCTGAACCACGCCCTCCTGTTGTCATTGCCATTCACCTACCTACCCAACAACCCTGCTAGTGCCACTAGATTTGTTTTCTGTCATATCACTTGGTGGCTGCTGGGGTGCCAGAGCAGAAATTTATTGGGAAAGGTACACTCAAAATTCACTAACTCTTAGGCATGCAATGTAAGAACCATGGCCTGCATACATTTGCCTGTCTGGATTGGCAGTGGTTAAAATAATTAAAGTCTTAGTTCAGAAATATTCCTTTTGTAATTTTTATTGACATCAACATAATTATTGTAAATAATAACATTCTTATGGTTGCTGGGTGAAACAGGGACCTTGGGTGGGAGTTAACCTTGGGGTCCTGTACACAGTTCTGAAAAAGCAGATTTCTATCTTTTGAGTTGGGTGCTTGGAGACAGAAGTCAATGTCAGTAATGGGAAATAATATAAAGGGGATACCACAGGGTTATGAGCATATTAACAAATCTGAAGAAATCTTTTTTTCCCCTGATAAACATTTTAATTCAAAATCGGAAAACAAGGAAAAGATCTATCCCAAATTAAAATTATGGCAATATTTTGACAAGAATGTTGCTGTCACATTCAGCACAAGATGATGTATAGCAGTTTAAATGAACCTTTTCAGTTGAGAACAATGGGAACTTCAAGGGCAGCTTTGTTAAAGCTCTTAAACTGCTGAGGATGGACAAAATTAGTGACCTCCCCCAAACACACAGTTTAAGTCACTGATTTTCCAGACAATAGTGGACCTCCAAAGAAAGAGGAAGTGATGCCACAATGCAATGGCAAAGGGTCTGCACCTGATCCAGGGGAATACAGCACCCGTTTCTGAGTTTTGGCAGAAATATTAATTACACATTTACTTCTGAAAATAATGGGTGGGCTGGCTCCCTATTGCTTGTATCATACAAATGTTCAAAGGACAACATAAGAGAATCACAGGCAAAGATGGTAATGATCTGGGGTCACTTTACCTCAAGATTAAGCTTGTTATGACATGCAGTCTTTGAAAAGGGCAATTTTGTACAGTTGGTTACAAATAAAACAGAAATGTAAATTGGATGCTACTGTAGGGCAATGGACTGTCATAATGAGGACTGTAAAGGTAACTCACAGAACGCAGACTGAAAGATCTGCACATATCCTACAAGGAATTTTTAAAAAGGAGAAATGTTAATCTTTGAATTAAACGTAGAAAGTAAGGTTAACTGCTCTGATTTAAAACACTGGTCAAGGCTCTGTGTTCTCAAATTATCATCCGTTAGCATTAATCCCTTTAATTTACTTTCTTTTCCTCTCTTCAAAGGAAATGGCCAATAAATACGCTGCTGCTGTAAAGAGACTTGGAAGGCAACCCCAATTAGCATAACAATTTACTAAAATTGTTACCGTTTATGCTACTCGCAGAGTAAATCTGAGACACACAGGATGTCGTCTGAGACGCAAGAGGGCAGTTTAACAAACAAAACTATTAATCATATAAAATGTTTTTTTAAAAAAAAACATTAAATGCAGGCAAACTAATGGATGGGTCAGGAGACAAACTGACCAAATGACTTCCACCACCGTCCCTTGTTAGCCACACCCCTTTCTCCTTCTTACTTATAAACAAAGGGGCACATGGCAGTTGGTACACGGAAGGGCAGGATATATTTCTTTAGATCTTTATCTTGGTATTAACTCTGCTGCTGGCAGCAGAGCCATTGATGGCAATGTCAGCCTGCATGTGTTAGAGCCTGTAGCCCTTGGCAACACGAATCATTTGTTAGACTAAAATCAGGCCTGTAATACACTCAGGCATGGACAGTTAAACATTCAAGTCACCTGGGGTCCAGATGTCCACATCAGTCCGAATCAGGGTGACCAACATGCACAAGGCATAGATAAAGCAGGGACCCTCTGTATGGAGACATAACCGTGTTTTCTTTCCACATCCACATTTCTCTCTTCTTTCTCTCCGCATGACATTTGACAGCCTCCATCTTCATTGGCTGGGATAGCAACACCACAGGGTCACCTATTAAAATGTATGAACCTGAAAAATCAAACCAGTTTAGCCAAACGGCCCCTGCATTTGCCTGCTCTCACCAACCTGTTTTGAGAAGTGCCAAGATTAGTAATCGTCCGTCACTGTAGAGGAACAGAAAGAGGCAGAAGGACCATTCAGTTTCCTCCCCTCAGATTTGGCTGCAGAGTAGACAATAGCCAGAGTTGGACCGTTACAATCAATGTACTATTAACAAATTACTGCTAACAACTTTGTACAATGTTTTTAACAGAATACCCAGCTCTGTCTTCACATTCAACACGGCACCAGTATTTGATCACAAACAAGCAGATCTTAGCTGCTAAAATGCCAGCGCTTACTTATTAACACCTATTTACTTGGGAAGCACACAGCTCAATAATTAGCAAATTATGTAAATTTAAAAATGTGCACAGTGAAACAAATAAGTGCCCAGATTTTATATGTGAAACGTGAAGATTTGGGGAAATTACAATATATACTACTTATTCTAACTGTGTATAAATTAATATCATATCAACAGACCTTGACCGGTCTCTGCGGCAGAACTCCAAGCAGTCACAGTTTCTGCTCTGGTACCATGGATGCGAGCTATAGAAAGCTCCATGTAAATTATAGCAAGAAACGCATGAATTCAGAAGTGCTTGAAAAAGGAATGTGGGGGCTGCCATCAAAGGGCTTTCTGTTTTTTAGCGGCCGTACAGCTGGCCAGCCGAATTCGTCTTTGACTCCGTGAGAGCTGAAGACCTGAACCATCACAGAGCAAGGGTAACCGCAAGGCACACGGGGCATTCCTGCTGAGAATTTTGGAAAGAGACGAGAAGTCCTTTGTCCAAGAAAGAAGCACATCTTGACATTCCCAAAACATACAATATGTTAACATATGTTATCGCAACAGATCTCTCCTCCTCTCTTTACTAAACTGTTATTAGCCATAAATGGGAGGTCTCTAGAAGAGAAACATAGGTAAGAAAGCCCCCCTGTTTCACCCTCAAGATCTAAAAGTTTATGAAATGGATGGTAGGGTTGATCCCCACAGTAGTTCATAGGTCCGCATAGACTGCAGTAAGAATCAAGGAGAAACCTGCCAAATTGCAACAAGTTTGTAAATCTAATATTTATGAAGCTATTTATGTCACATTTTTGCCATTTAGGAAACAAACTGCTGGTGGAGAGGAGTTGATAGTTATGAAAATTTGGTGAGTGTTTATGTCATTTCAAAGAGCAATGTGCTCACTTGGAATGCCTCAGTAAATAAAATTCTGTAATTTATGAGGAGTGACACGGCCTTACTCAAGTGAGCTCCAGGACACCTGCACCAGATAGAGAGAAGGTGAAGGACAAATGAGAAAAGGTAATATTTAAAATTAGGTAAGGCTGGCCACCTCTTCAGATTTTTTTGAAGAGTAGAGAATTCAATACAAGGTCTTTTCTGTTTCCAAATGTAACTAGACAGAGCAGAGGGAAGATTTTCCCAATATCCTGAAGGAGGAGCGAGCAGAGTCATGGACTTTACAAGGTTAACTCTGTTAGGGTAGAATATCCATTTTATTATGTAAATAGTACTTTAAAGTAAATTTGGAAAGGGATTCGAATTTCTCAGGTCCAAAACAGTCCAATTTAAAATCTTAACCACTGTAGTGTGATAGATCTAGATTGAGAGGTATCTAAAATGTGTGACTATCTTAACATTACTGTGTGTACATTACTTACTACATTATTCACATAAAGAGAAACATGATGTTGCTGAATTTAATTTCTGATACTTGTCATCTGCTATGGAACACTGAGTTTGTCTCTTTTTTGTGTTTTACAGTTTCAGAGATAAATATCACTAGCTTTAGCAAACTGAACAGATGGACTGGCTTATTAGCTGAGTTTGTGTTGTAAGTTTGTTTGTACAGAGAGACAGGGCACCAGACATCTTGACATCATTTATTAAGATATCGCACCTCATGGTACTCATGACGTTTCGGTATCAACAATGTTTCACGGAACCCGCAAGGTATTGCTGTTCCATTGGCACACAGAAACACTAGAGAAACACATGGATATGCCTTGTTATTGTGTTTTCCCCTTTGCTATGGCATATCCATTACATTTAGGGAGTGGAGCTGCAATCCCTGCTAAAGCCCTGGTATGCGTCTGCCGAAATCCCCTGTAGAAAGTGATCTCCTGCCGTTCTGACAGCTTTGCCTATTGTCTGGAAGGACAAATTGACAGGATAATGTCACTGTCAAGGGGAAATATTACACTCCCGGTAGACCCAGAGCTATTGCCTAGCAGCGTCGGGGATAGGCTGGTGGAGGTCTCTGTCATATTCATGTCATACAGGACACCTGCAGAGATCAGAGGGGGGGAAAAAAAGCAGAACAGAACAGGAAGAGGGTGGAAGCAGTCACCCGATCTGTTCAAAAGCGAAGGGCAGACATGAAGGAAGCGAAGAGTGGGATCCAGCCTCGTGGCTGTAACAAGGTACTGCGTAATGCTGTTGCTTTTCTGATCTTTACATTAAAAACAGAAACGCTGCCTTAGCCTTTGTTACTCTCAGTTTCCCCTTTTACATTGTCAGTGACACTCGTCTTCTTTGCTGCACTTAATATAGCAGCATTTTCATCAAGAGTAAAAGTCACTTCAGTTCTCAAAGTGGCAACATGGCAGTGAGGTTATTGATATATATGCCTGTCAAAGGGTGACAAGATCACTTAGAGACTATAATATTTACTCTGGGGCAGGGGACTGGCAGTTTTCTGAGAGGATGAAAGGGGCTTGTATGTCCATTTTGTGCTTATGGGAGTCCTGTGTTTTTTCACGCTTCATCCTTTGTTTTGCCAGGGCTTCTGAATATGGATGCAATTACATTTAAGAAACGTGTAACACAAGTGGTAGATCTCACCGTAATGAACATCGGTGATCTCCTCTCCTCCCCCTTTTCCTCATTCATAGATACTGGCTAGAGTTTATACTGGCACAGGCACCGTCGAACACTACCTTCTAACAACCCTTTTTGGGGGGTATAGCTGTAAGGAGACTGACAAACAGTTATTCAAGCTTGGGGATCTCCAAGGCACCCCAAAGTCCTCATTTAAAAAGTCAACATTTGGAATTTACTGGATGATAAAAGACTTGATGGAGACTTTTTCTTGCAGGGCAGAATACCAGTGTTGAGGGAGAAGTCCATTTTGCCCAAGGTAATATGGAGTCTTGAAACAAGCTAAAGAATGTCTTTTCTTTTGACAAAAATTGTCTTACATCAGTCTTAAATCATTTGTAGCCCATTGCTTAGATTTTTTTTTCAGTGAGCCCACGGTTTTGCTTTGGCACAGAATGGAAACATTTTCATTCTTTTTTTTTTACTGAATCAATTTAGGCTGAAAATTACAGTCTGGAATTAACAAGACAGTCAATCAGCAATTTCACTTATAAGGGTAAAATAAGTGAATGTTCATCTCAGATTGAGTTATTATTTCCCAGCATAATATCAAAATCACATATTGAAAGCACTGTTTTGGAGTAGACACAAGGAAAAATGTAACAGAAGCAGCAACTTATGAAGGCTGATAACCCAAAGACATGTCTGATATATACAACATCAGCTTTCTAAAACTGGGAAATAAAGCTAAAGTTACCACTGTAAGAGGATATAACAATATTTTATAAATATAATGATGTGCAGTCTATTGATATTGCCAATTCAAAGAAAGAGATCAACTAGTGTTTGATCCAAAAAAGGGGTTATCCTATGGCAGTGTGGCTTCATTGTAATCCTGATGGAGACATCCACATGCCTTCTCCCTCCCCCAGAAAAATCCCACTCTCCAGGAAAGCACTGGCTCCTGCATTATCTGTACAGGATGACCCAGCCAGTGAATTGACTTGTAGTAAGAAATTAGTATTTGATAGGGACGTAGCCCGTACCACGATTTTACACTATATACCTGTGTATTGAGGGGCTTGAAATTAGCAGGATAGGGTAATACATGCACAAGTCCTCATCTACGATAGCGCAAACCTGGAAAATGATTTCTATTATTTAATGCCATTGTCTGTGTAAGTTACCACATATCACAAGTGGGCAACCTCTGTCTCTCTCTCTCTCTCCCTGTCTCTCTCTCTCTCACACACACACACACACACACACACACACACACATACACATATACAGAGACACCGTTTTGGGCCCCTCCTGTCTTAGCAGGAGGTTTCTGATACCTAAAAGTGCTGATCCCCCACAAAGCACAGCCTACTTTGAAAGGTCACTCACAACGGCCTAAGAAGTATTCCTACCCAGCTCTGCAGCCTAATACTTTAAACCCCCCTTGCATTTCGGCCTAACCTGTGTCCCATAAGAAGCACTGTGCCTTCCTGTGAAATCGCCACTTCTTGTGGCTCCAGCTAATGGGAGTTGGGGCCTTATGTTATCAGTGACCTTCAGGCAACAGCACTTTGAAAAACACTGGGCCTCTGAGCCTGACTGTGGCACCAGACCACACACCACACACATTTAGCTTACCTTCACGCCTCAGTTTGAAGACCATTTTATCTTTTTTAGCATTAAAAGATCTGAAGTATGAGATTAGTTTCTCATATGTGTGTTGGGTGATTCTATGAAAAATTAAATCCCAAGGGAAGCGATTGCTTTGCCATTATCAAGGTCTAGAAACAGCCATATAGATGTCATTGACTTTGCGTTTATTAAGCTAAACACTCTCTGGGTTTCATCTTCAAATCTTAACATTCTTTAGAAAATTCTAAATGAATTCCAAGCCACAATTACACATACAGTACATGTAAAGTGACCTTTTTCAGAGAACAGCCCTTGGTGTCCTTTAAACATCACCACCAAGATAAGTAAAGAGGACCTTGGTTATAATCTATATAAACTTTTTCATAGACTCAATGCATCCTCCTCCCCCCAGTCCCATGTGCAAAGGTCAGTGACTGCATTTCAACAAGCCTGTTTGCTGTGAGGTATTTACAAGCATGATGGATATTTTGCCAAATCATGTTCCGTGCGATGAATCTTGTGAGACACTGCTAACAGCTAATGAAAAATAACCTTTAAGCAAATATGTGCTGTAGTCAAACACATTATGAACCAAGAAGAAGCAGCTGTTTTGCATAAGCTGTCTCCTGTAGATGCACATGAAGATCCAGCAAAAGCCATTGAAGAAGAAAGACACAGTGGAAAAAAATGCTAAATTTCTTATAGGTCAGTACCACTGACCAGGAAATCGTTGTAGAGTCCTGAGGTGGTGACACATTGTGTGTTTTCCCCAATTTCAAAACTTGAATACTGTGTCAGCCTGGACTTTGTCAGTTCCACAGCAGCCCATCACATAAAGTCAGTGGCAGGGCACTTGCTTTTGAGGTTCAAATGTTGCATGTGTCTACTAGGCTTTGCGTTTTATGCTCTGGATCTTTTCTGAGATTAGCAAAATCAGAATCAGAATAATTTTTTATTGGCCAAGTATGGTACAGACTTGGAATACAAGTACAAGGAGTTTGACTCCGGTTCCAGTGTTTCTTGTAGCACATTCACACAATGATTTACAAGGTGACAACAACAAATACCAACAGAAGTGGAACAACAAATGAAAAAAGTAGTGCAGGACACACACATAGAATGGCATAAGGATGGAATGATTGAGGTATATAAAAAATAAATATGAACAGCTACTGCACAATAAATTAAGCATACAGGAGTGCAGGCTGTGTGTCTGTACAACAATTTGTTTTAGACAGCTGTTGCACGGTGTTATATACAGCTATTAGGAAAATGATTAACAAAAGGAAATGACCTTAAACCATATCAGTCTGAGTACTGGGTACACAGTACTGAGTACTAGGTACACAGTCACAGCTAAGCCTTACGTCATGCTTGATGCTGGCTCAGAGGAGGAGCAATACAAATACACATTAGCAATCCTCACAAGGAAAATATTCCAAGGAATGTGCAAAGTCCTCTGTGTCTTGACTCAAAATGTTCAAAAATAAATAAAATGTGAGAAACTCAGAGATGCATAGAGAGATAAAGGACAGACCGCTGCTTGAAAAAATATTTGGAGGAGCGGTGGTGTTTCCACTGCTGACATCATCATAAATTTCCCTGGCACGGCCAGCGTGTGTTCTGTCCCGGATAAACTTTGCATTGCCGAGGGGAGAAAGCATCAAAGCGCCACGGCAGGCCGACCTCGGACACACTGGGCCACGGTCTCCTCGTGAGGGAGTGTTAAACGCTCACATATCTCCAGGAAAGCATTCTTCTGCGGGATGTCGGTGTACTTTCTGGGGTCCACCAGGAACATCCACAGTTCTGCCGGAGAAATACTGCAGTCTTGGCCGACGCCTGCCCACCCACTCTCACAGCCCAAGAATGCTCTACAGGGAAAAACACTGGCGCTGCACACATGCAGGCATGGGGTCTGAGTTCCTATTAACACACCCACTTATACAAAGGGGGTTTTACAGCATGGGGTTTCATAACCTTCCTGTTGCAATCAACATAGCCGCTGTAAGGCAGCTAAGAAAAAGAAAATAACCATAACCGTGGGAAGGCATGGTATTCGGTATTCACCATATTTGATGCTACTGAGGAGAACATCATTCCAAACATATTAACACCTGCAGAAAATATAGATAGGATTCTCAAATATGCTGTCAACCGGGGTTGATTTGCAGTAGAAATATCTATGGGTGGTCTCAGGTATAGCTGACCTTGAGTTAACGTGGGTGGACAGAAACACATCTTGCCCACATGACGCTCAAAACAGCTCAGCCACATTTGTTTTGTCATAATAGCACTAGCACTGATTTTCCCATTGTATGTGTTGTACAATGCCAGTGCAACACAAGTGATTTCAAAATGATTCCATGGGTTAGTCTATGATTAACTCTAGGAGTGTAGAAGAATCTGATATAAACTGAATTGTGCCTCACGGCCACATAGCAGACAGTGACAGCGGGGGCAGTGTTGAAAACACAGCTGATTACGACGGAAGCACCGCTATATTGCATTGTTGCTTTAGCACAGTTTTGCAACACATCCTACTTGTCCGCACTGATGTATGTGTCCTTTTCAAACATGCTGGGTTTTACCATGCCAGGGAACCTTCAGTGGGCAGACAGTCTTTCAAAGATGCAGATGCTGTTTAATGAATTTACAGAGACCAATAGTCTGTAAACTTCTGCAGGAACCTCCCGCACAGCGGAGGTCATCTGGCATGAGCCAGCTCTGGAGCCGTTCCTGGGGAAGGTCAGGGGGCTGGACAAAGACCAGAGCACACAGAAGGGGAGGCGGTACAACACAAACCACGCAAACCGCACATCAGGGTAGTGCAATGAAGCTGTATGGCACAGTCAGTAAGAATTACACATGCACTTGAGCCCATCTAAAAAATACTAAATCAAAAATGAGAGGACTGGACAGCTTTATTGACTGATCGTTTAATGTCACCCACCACTGGGGAAATTTGTCTTGTATCCTACAAAAACATCGTTCATGGCAAAAATGTGACCAAATACATATACAGCAATGCAGATACACAGCAAACAGGGGACACATGGTCCTTATAATGTGAGGTATGGTTAAAATATGGAATGCTTGTGGGAACAAAAGACTTCTGAACTCTGGCTGTGTTTTAAACTGGTGTTATAACTCTGCAGCCCAATGACAGACGTTTGTATTCACTGTTTAGAAGCTGAGTAAGGTCAGTTGAGATTTTCTTTCATCTTTCTGATTGCACCCATCCAATTCTTCCAGACCTCTTAACTGTTCCCCACCAATCTAGAATATGTAACTGTGCTAACGTGTCTAATTTGTGAAAAATTATGGTTCAATAGGCTATAGGCGTTGCCATCAACAAGTTCCATGAAACATACATTCATTGATTAGCTAAATCACACAAAAGTCACCACATAAAACCTATCCTGTGGATTGGTTTGCACACTGTTCAGCTTGATCAGGCATCAACATGCTCTATAAAAACATAGCCCATCATTCACTCACTAACCAAGTCATAGAATACTCACTACAGAAAGCCTGTTGGCAAGCTACTAATAACACACATTGTGCTGCTCCATCAGATACAATCATTGTCACAATGATATTAACACACACAGGCTAAATGAAGTATGCTGGAAAAAAATAATAATTTGCCAAAAGCGAACATAGACAATATACACTACACACAAAAACACACTAACGTGTCCCATCACTACCTCCCAGAAATGCCAAACTCACAAACACAGGTGACTAACATGTTGATGCTGACTGTCATCTGTTTATATAAACATCTGGCTACCCACTAACCTTCCTCCAAATCAATGGTCATTACTGTAGTCTTTTTGACATTCTGAATAAGACCATTTGTTGTGCACCACTCAAAAAACATTGATTTTGATCCTACAGTCCTCCTGATATAATGCCAGCTAGTGCAGTATCATCTGTATATTGAACAGTGACACAGTCATTCATATATAGTGTACAAAGTTCAGGAGATATAACACTACCTTAAGGGACCTCCATATTAGTAATGAGGGGTTCTGATAATGTTGCATTGGCTTTAACACACCATACACAAGCAGTGAGAAGACACTTAATCTATTGTGCCAGCTTTGTATTTATACCCATTCTCATTAGCCTGTTTATTGGGATATTTGGCTGCAAAGTGTCAAAAGCAGATAAGAAATCTACAAGAATTCTAACATAATTGAATGGAGTGTCAGATAGATGGAGAAGACTTGGCTGGGCTCTGGTCACCTTTTGAATCTAAATCCATAGGTCTGGTACCTTTCATAAGTCCACATGAAGAGATCTCAGTCTTTGTGCTGAGGGGAAATCAACACCTGGGAATTGCTTGCACGGAAAGGCCAGGGGTAGCTGTTAATGCAATTAGCAGGTGTTTGAAGACCACAGCCCTGCACAAAGAAAGAGGGCAGCCCCGTGTCACATGTCACTCCTGAGGCAGCTCCAGGGAGCTCTGGCCGGCCAGGGTTTTTCCCTCAACAAAAAGAGAAACCGTGGTGGTGGACCATACGCACCACTGGCATTGCTTTCCAGTTCACGTCCCCCCGACAATGGGGGGAAACAATGGCCGCTTTCATTCGCCGCTCTTCCGTGCCGGCGACCATGCGCCGAGTCTCCCCTGTGCGGAGCAGGTGCCGATAGCTCTGAAGTCATTCCTGGGCTGTTTTTATTTTTGCGCCGCGTCGCTCGGATGAGCGAGCACACCACCACGCCGCGCCGCGGTGGACCCGGCCCCTTTCAGAGGACCAGGTGAAAGACGCAGCTGGTAAGCATTAATGGGCCAGTTACGCTCGGAACCCGGATTTAATTGGCAGCCTCTGCGTTGTTTTTCGGAGACCCTGCGACAAAACAAGAGGGCTTTTCATTGAGGTGGAGAAAACACCGGCCACTGCCATGCCCTTAAGTGGTGGGAGGTGGGAGGGTGGAGATGATACCACCTTGGCACCTCTTCCATCTCCCTCTGGATCCCCGGTCTCTTTCAACCGCAGGGCATCACCGTGCATGTCAGCAACGTACTTGGGGCCATTCATTCATCCATGCAGGTGCGTAGAAAAAAAAGGGTTTAATCCACTCTGCTGGATGCCCCAGATACAGGTGTGTCTCAAGCAGTGTGCCGTTGTGATAAGAAGTGCTTAAAATCTGGAGAACACCTTCACTGGGTAGCTGAAGGACTCTATAAGATACAATTAAACACTACGAGGGCCAGCTATACACTCAGCAGGTAAGTGGTAGGCAGTCACCGGCTAAAATTTAAGACCTGTCTGTGTTTGTTTATTGGGAACCTTGGGTTGACCTCTTCAAAATAAGAGCTTACATATATGATGAATTTTCAAAGTTTCAATTTAAGAGGTACTATGTATGAAAAAAAATAAACCCTGGGAAAAATATTTAGTTTGACATAGCAAGCACTCTCTTTATCAAGCTGTTATAAATTCTTTGGGTATGTTGATTTTGCTTTCTCATCTGTGCCCCAGATGACTCTTAAGGACTAGTATCTCTACATAGAATGATACTCACTACTGAACTATGCAAACCTTTATCTGCACAGACCCACTGTTCAGAAATATATTTGAACAGAATGCTGCTGTATGCTTATTCATCCCAATACACCAAACAAACAGTTCACTGTGCAACGGCCTCTTGTTACAGACGACAACAACAACAACAACACAAAACTCTCTACTGTGAGCTCAGAAGGAAACATACCCCATGTCTGACATGGGAGAGGCCAGAACAGCAGGTTAGGAGCACCTCCTGGTCTGTGTACAGATTTCTCCCACAGGTGTCCCTCAGAAACTCATCCAAAGATGGAGCAGCAGAGTGGGACCCCACAGTCACAAAGCACTGCTGCCAAACTCGCCCCTGGTCACACATCACCCAGGTACATCCTTGAGAACCTCGCAGGGGATGAACAGCAAACCTGCTGCTTCGCCACACTGACAAATGTGTCTCTCTTTGGTTCCAGACATCCCATAAACCCTGGCTCCTTGAAGCCAGACTCATGCATAAATAATATATGCACTGCCCCAGGCCTCATTTCAGCAATAAAGGGGGTTGAGGGGGCAAAGGGGTCCAGTGGATTTCACAGGTCTACAAAGAACAGGCTGAGACAGTGTCGCTTAGCCAGGCAGAATGAACCTCACCAAAGCAGACCACATCTGCATAACTGATAGATGCATAGGTAAAGTTGGCTAAATAGATAGTGAAGCTGAGTGTGGTCATATTTTGCATTCTCATGATGACAATGTAAGAGAGCAAAGGGAAGGTTGCTCACAGGCCAACAGAACATTAGAACTGACCCAGCACTGACGCAGATTTATAAAATCCTCCAGCTCAGTATGGACTTCAGAGCCACATTAAGGTGGACTGTTTCTGCACTATCCATGAAAAGTGCTCAATGGCAGTTTGAGCATGAGCTCTAAGCCCAAAGTAATGAAAGAAAATCTATATATGAAAACTACATTGCATTACACTAAGTAGTTATCTGCAGCGGGCCTGTAATTACCTTACAAAAGTCCTGAAGTATTACAATAGGAATAGACAAACCCTGTTATTTATAAAGTGTCAAACGTAGTTGGAGAACATTTCCAAGTAGAGAACATTGAGATAGAGGAAGTGATAAGGAGCGAAAATCACATCTAGTGGAGAAAAAAAAATCTGTGATGAGTGTGAATATACAATGTGTATAATGAGTGTTAATATTGAATGCTGGCAGAAAATGAGTGTTAATATACAGTGAGTATATGAGCATTCATATGCAGTGCTGGTAGCAGAGAACTGTACTTCAAGACTGTACTGCAAGAATGGGCAACTCAAATGTGTTCAGTTCACTTGCTTACACTGAGACTAGAGTGGAGAATTTGACAACACTAAAACAGTCTAATTTAAAACCCACATTCTTGATTCTTCATACATCAATAACATAAATTAATATACACTGCACATACTATAAAATCTACTTTTTATTTTAAAAAATACACCAAGTTAAATGAAGTTTGATCTCTTTTCTGCACTTATTTTGCTATAATAAAGAAACACTGTTTGGGAATATATTGGGGAATACAGCATCCAATCATAGTATTATTACCAATCATAGTATTATTAAGAAAAAATAAATGTTTACTTTTCAATGCCAGCAAATGCCATTATAAGATTAGTTCTATAAGGAAAAGCAGCCAGTGGGTAAGATGCCCACAACCCATAACTGAATACTGTTTAAACAACCCAACATGGGAATATGTTGAGTTCACTCATTTCATAATATCTGGCCCTCTGGAATAAATTCACACTTCACCCTGTAAGGAAGACATAAAAATATCAATGCAAGTCCCAGTTCTCAGAGAAGTGTTAATGTGCAAATGTGTAATTAATTTCAATAACCTTGTTTAATTTTGATATCACTCAAGATAATAAGAGGATTAAATCATGTATTGATATATTAAAACAGATGCATTTTCTCTGGCTGCTGCATAATATATGAATACCATGTGTGGCTTGGTTAGTCAGAGCAGGCATGAATTTATTTCTGTTCAATTAGCCGTTGTCTTCCTTTTTTGTTGCATTATTCAATTTACACTCTTTCAGTACCTGTACTGTAGAGGAAACCGGACTAAATTCACATTGATCAGGATGAGAATCTCCAAAGATGGTTCTGCTCCTGTGAGAAACTGGGGGAGGGGGGTGTGCATTCACCCAGGGACGCGTCATGTGTGGCTCTCCCAGGGTCGTAAGAAGCAGGACAGGGCACTGATGAAAGGCAGCCTTCCGGAAGCATCTCCAGCCGCTCCAAAGACCACAGAGAGCCAGGAGAGGACCCCCAAGTTGGCCGGACAAGGGAGTCCTCAGCTATGTCCATCTCCCGGCGCCTGCAGACACATTGGACCACCACACCCTGTAATTAGGTGGGTTGGGTCCACTGTTTGTTTTGAAATTGGGGACAGGGGAACATGACCGTGATCGACCGCAGGTCGTTTTCACAACGGACAGCTGCGCGAGACCAGATAACTACCACCGCTCACCCCCCTCCCAATTTTCTCCTTTTGTTGCTTGACCCTCCATGTTTGTAGAGGTTTTTTGAAAAATCCAATTAGGCTAATTTAAAACAGCCGTAGAATGAGGACTTAATGCATTCAGACTAAAGATAACTAACCTAATTAAGACTAGCCTCCTCTCTTAAGCGCCTTTGAATTTGCAAATTAAAAAATGTAACCAAAGATTAGATTGGATTAGATAGCAAATGCAAATAAGGAAGTGCTTTAACTTTAAAATGCCACTGAAGAGTTTGTTTTGCTTTGTGCTTTTTCTTTTCTTCGTAGGCCTTCACACCACCCGGTTTTCACACCATCTGCCCAGAGACGCTTTAATGATGGTGCAGGGAAAAGAGGAGGAGTGGAGGGAGGGAGAGGAAGGGGAGAGAGGGCTGGGAAATAGGTCCATCTGGGTGAGCTGGGCTGGTGTAAACTCTGACAAACGGGAGTGAATGGCACAACGGTGATTTTCAGCAACATGTGAAGCAATGCTGCCTGTTTGGTCTAATGACACCCTCTCCAGCAGAGAAAACAGAAGCGCCACGCCTGCTGGGTCCTGTTTACTCCAGCAATCTGCCCCGTCCAGCCCACACCACCCCACTGGACCACCCCGACTTCGAAGACCTCCACCAAATTAAAAGCCAATCAATGTGCAGTGTTCTCTGCCCAGCTGGCCTGTCACGGAGCAGTGGTCAGCCAGGGCACCCAAGCCCCTGCTCCTGGTGTGGGCCTGCACTCTGAGTCATGGGTGAGAGGCACTTCAGAGTAAATAGAGTGCACTGAGGAGATCTGTGAGCATGTGTGTGTGTGTGTGTGTGTGTACTATTCACAAGCATAAAAAAAGACTGAAGCATTGCAAATTCACATATGCATTGACACCCAATCAATTCCACTTTTGAACAAATTGTGACTGATACTTAATCCTAAGGGCAGTCATTTTGATACAAAAACAGCCAGATGGATATGCCCTCTTGACACAATGTGCTATATAATCTTGATCTCATCTCTGTTGAGACTTAGCCTGCGTGTATTGTTCCTATGCTGTGTGCAAATTACAATATTTAACTCTACGAGATAGTTTCACTGCCTATTTGGTGATGCACTTTAAGTTGTTTTACAGACATATTGTTTTTTGTGTGTCCTGGTGTAGGTGTGTCAGATTTGTAGTGTTCACTCACGTATTAGGTTAGAAATCGCTCAGTAGTTCTTTGTTTTCTGTTAGTTCATATTTTTGACATCTGTCCATCAGTTGCTTTGGTGCCTGAGGAGGGCCTTTTGAAGATGCTGATCATGTCTTGAATGGTTTGCAAAGCATTTGTGTGTTTGGGTGTGTGTGTGTGTGGGGAGGGTTAAAAATTCTTAAATTGCAACACCTACAAATGAACTAATCTCACCATCTCAGTGCATCTTGGCACATCTACAGCATGCAGAGTAGGGTGGAAATTAAACTAACACAATAAACAGCACAAATGTCCAAGCTGAGGTGTCTCTCTGCTGCTCCAAGAGCTGACAAGGGGTGGTGCCTCTGATGGCTGGTGAAGGAGAACATTGTGTAATTTTTGGGCAGGGTCTTGCTTAGCTTCCTCGTCATTCCAGTCTGTCCTTCTGTCACTTCCCCCCCAACATGCACACACGCACGCACACGCACAAAAACACACACACACACACACACGCACGCGCACGCGCACGCGCACTCACGCACACGCACGCGCACGCACATGCACACGCACACGCTCACACACACATACACATGCACACGCACGCACACACACACACACACACACACACACACACACACAAACTGCCTGCTGGTACTTTGATTGTGATAGGGAAGCCATTCGGTGGGGAATAAATTCAGGCTTTGATCACCTAGTCATATGACCATGACAGCAGACCACATGCCCAACCTGATATGGTGGACAATGTCAACATCCTTAAAAATCTTCCAAATGCTTCTTGACCAAAAAAAAAGAAAAGAAAATATAAAAATGGAGGGAGGGAGCAAAGGAAGGAGAGGGGAAAGGGTAAAATTTTCTGTGTTTTAATTGGAATGAGAAAATTTGTCACCCCTGCATAAACATATTTTCAGCATTTCATTAATTTGCTTAATAGTCCAAATGACATTGAAACAGTCACAATATGCTATTTTGGAACTGTGTTAAGATTCGAGGGCATGGTAGTGGCACACATTTAAGCATTCTGTTTTTCTGCCTGTATTTGAAAGAGGCTGAGTCCAGAATAAGAAATTGGGCTGTTAAGACCTCTGCAAACAGGAAGGAAAGTGACTTTGAAGAATAGCCAGCCAGTCACAGCATCCGTGAAACTAAAACCATCAACTGACCAATTTCTCCTGCAATCCTGACAGTCTCATCTGAACTGAGCAGGAAAAGTAACCAAGAGGCAGCAATCACCATATTTCCAGTACTTGCACTGACCAACACAGTTTCATATCACTCTGTAGTCTCCTTTCTTTCAATACCCCTGATACAACCCCCAACCCATCTAATCTGGGGCAATGTCACAAGAGTACCATCCAGGCCAGGGCCACTTCTGAATGATCATTTTATAGCAGAGCTCAGTGGAGGCACAAGATGAAGACACCGATGTAAAATTCTCTGGAGCAACGATATTGTTGTTGTACAGGAATGAAACAGCAGGAGAGAGGGGCATTTATTTACTCTGTGACAGATATGGGTGTATGTGCGATCCCCTGGGGAAAAAGCCACCTCATTTTCCCCAAGGAGGATCCTGGAGCAGTTCCCACTAGCTGGCAGCAGGAGGAGCACCTCCTCTATTGTTTTAACCACATCATGCCCATCCCCAATGCAAATATCTTTTGGAGGGAAAACAAAAAAAGTGTCAGGTCCTCATGCTTGAAAAGAAGGTCCTTTCAGTTTATGCAGGCAGAGTCAGATATATTGTGTTCACTGCATATTTCCCCTGTTTTACTGATTTAGTAATGTATTTCCATTGATATTCATAATGTCACCATTCTGTGCAACTGTGTCTCAAACAAAATAACTGCATATTATGAGGAAATAGTAAATGTGCCTCAAGGGCCCAGATCTAATTCCAATGAACTTTGTCCTTAATGTCTATTACTAAATTTAAGCAAACCTGATTTAAGCAAGGATCGCCTACTCAAAGATAAGGACAAAGTGCAATGCATATAGATTTAATATGGGCCAAGGTTTTTATTATGGGGACAAAATGAATCACATCTAACAAAGTAATCGAATGCATTAAGAGCATATTGCAGAGAATGATACGCAATCATAAGGAAGAAAAGCCATGACATAATAAATGTACTGCAGTAAGATGGCGTGTATTAGCCAAGAGAAAAATTATTAACAAAATGCTATAAGTGGAAAGATAAAACTGTAGGACTGCAAGATCTTAACTCATTCTAATATCACATCAAGTAGAACATTACAAATTTTCATGTTTCCATGGGCCCTTATAGCAAAAAAGTGAAGACACCATCATTTGTAGAAAATTCCATGATTGAAGTACAAATTTTGTTAAACAAGTATGATCTCCACCAACAAAACACATTTAAACATGTTTTCTTACATAATTGCAAACAAAATACCTTACCTCACAAAAAAATATTACATTGACTATAACAGGGAGCAGGAGCTGATGTTAAAGCATTACAATGAAACTTAAAATGACAGGCTCTAAAGCACTAACAAATACTTGTTAGCTCAGGGGGTCTACTGCTTCTGTCCTTTTAGTATTTGCCCCATGTGTCCCCACGTTGCTCCACAAGACCATGTGTTTAAAAATGTATTTTTAGAGGTATTTTTAGTTTTACAACATTTCACCACACTCGGATTCAGCCGTTAGAAAATGTGAATGGTGCTTCAGGTGTGCATGTGTGCCTGTGTGTGTTTGTGTTTGCATACATGCATTCAAATGACAAGACCTGCTAATGAGATGTTCTTTGTGTAAATGTGGATAGCGTTGAAGTTAACCATATGGGTGAGAGGTAGTGAGAGGTGACATCTCTGTCCGCTGCCATTATTTGCTCTCAGAGATGTAAATGCATGTCTGACGTAATTCGGGAATGCCTGTGCTTCCACATGTTGAGTGGCTTGCGCAATGCCTTTGTTCCTATCCGTGACAGTTATGTGAGAGCAGTTGTCCTTAATGGCCATCCAGTGAGAAAGCATTAAACTTGCCAAATGCCTACAATTAGAGCCTTACAAACAACATGAATGTGTGTGGACTGATGATGTCCTGCTATTGAAGTAAAGCAACAAACTTTGTGCTCCTCATGAAAAACAAACATTCACAAAAATGTCCATTTAATTGCTTTCAAAATGTATCTTATTGATTAATAATCTTCCCAAAGGAACCATGTAAGCCTTATACTTCCATTAAATGGAAGTATTAGAGCTCTAAGATTAGGACAGACAAAAATTAACCTCACTGCACTGGCAGGGTCATATCCACATACATGACCCCTTACCCCTTACCACTGTGTGACTGACAGAAGTCATTTTACTAAATCAGCTGTAAATATGCCCTGTTACAGCCTATGGGATCACCTCACCTCGGCCATCTCTTCACAGCTCAGTGCTTAGGTGTTGACCTTGGCTTTTTTCCCTTAGTTTGCTCACAGTCTCGTCCCTCATGGTCTCAGCAGTATGTGTGTTGGGTCCGACAAAGGCGACACCTTCTGCTGCCTGTGGAGATAATGAAGGCTTTAACTTTACAGCACAAGAATATTAGATGTAGCTGTGCTTTCACACTCATATGAAAAACAACAGTTGTTTACAGACCCCCACCCCCCCTCTTTTTCAGGAAACGGGGTCCATACAGAGAATGCTTCAAAATGTCTCACCTAGAGTAGCTGTGTCTCTGGTACTGGGGACAGACAGACAGAAAGAGAGGACACAGGATGTTACCATGGATCATGGTGTACACTATTACACCTGTGTCCAAAGTGTGTCTCCTGTATATTCTTTCTCTCTTCTGTAAGTTCTTTGGGCCTTTGGAACTGGTAAAGGTGAATAACGGTGTTTCCGCATGGTCTGAGCCAACAGCACTGAGCAAACACAGAATCCTAGGTGGACTGAAGAAAGATTGTCCTGCACAGTGAACAACAGAAATTCTGAAGAGGTAAACTTTCTACTGTCAACCAGTAGATTTAACCAATTACTGGCCATTAATCTCCAGATGAGGTCCCTTCACTAAGTTTAGTGTTAAAGAATCAAAGCTGCAAGAGTAACACGCGTGCATCATAGATGCCCTGGAATTGTTGCAAATGAACTGTATGTTCACGATCACTGTATCAACAGTGAAAGTACTAAAAAGAACCTCTTTTAGTCTTTGTTCCTGTTGTGATGCAGGAGTTGAAGGGGGTGTATTACTTCCTCTTTGCTGCAGGTAGAACCTCAGGCCACTAATTAGAGGCCAAGAACCCTTTTGGGTTTTTTTTTCTTTGTGGAGAGAGGGGGTGTTGAGGTTTTATTTCCCTAATGACATTTAGGCCCAGATTAAACCCTAATTCTATGAAAAATGTAATAAAATAATGAATTCTTTCCAGTTAAATTTTGAATATAAAATGTATTTGAAAACAAATATGGCTTTTTCATTTGGAACACTATATTTTACATAGAAAAACATAGATATGGAGATATAAATATAAATAAACATGGACAGATGTAAAAGCATGTCTGAAGCAGAAATGACAAATTTTTATCTTATTTCCCCCAATCACAGTTAACTACACTCAATGACAGGCCGAGCTCCAAAACCTCTCCTGAGGCAGGTTGCCATGTTTTACAAATTAAGCACTATCAGAAGATCAAACCTGAGACAACTCCCTCACTTTCCCCTTATCTCTCTGTTAACAGCAAACATATCACTGTGTGGAGTATAGGCAGAAACTGAAAACTCCTGGCAACCCCATACACAAGTGTGTACAAGCATGAGGTGAGTGTATGTAATATAATAATATTAGTCTGATTGCATTGGGTCATTGAAATATCTTGTACTGGAGGTGCTGTGGAGGAAAAAAAATCCCCCCACAGCTCACCTATTCCTAATACTTTATTCAGTACAGGGTTCTTTACATAACAAAAGAAGCCCATGGAACTAATCCTGGCAAATCTTTTCTTCTTTCTTGCACATACCTTTGGGCAATGCAGGACACGAAATGCTTCATTTGCATCCTTAAACTGAACAAACTGTGAATAAGCCTTTTTAGCTGCAAATGTAATTACATCTCCATTTCCAGAGGAGAACAGAAGGTTAAACAGCCCTCTCATATTCACGGTAACTCATCTCTTTTCCTGCGCCATCCACAGTAGTTCCAGGAATGCAAATGCACTGGCGGTCTTATCACCCCGGCTCAGCTGAAAGTGGCGGTGGAAATGGAAGTGGCCGCAGATTGCCCAAAGACAAAGGGCTACAATACCCAAACGAGGGCCACTTAACCCCGACCACTCAAATTCCTGCCACCTTCCTCAAAATAAATATACCGTTTGGTTAGGCTTCAGACCACGTTTCCAAAGGCAAAGACAGTAAGGCAAAGTACCCTGCTGAAAAAGGTGATAGACATGTCTCACCTGACATTAAAACACGCAAGCTGCAGATATCCACTCCACTTCTCCAGCCTGTACAGAGCTGTACAGGGATATTGGGGGGAGATGATTCCAATAGGTGTCAAATATCTCTTTGCCATTGAGTGCAATGTGACTTCTAGGCGACACATCTACATCTATATTACGGTACAGTAACATTTGTTCTCAGTATCTATATCTACTGTACAATGCTACATATCACACTCTAATTGCACCTCCACATTTTTATGTTATTTACTGGTATGTGTTTATGAAAATGCTGGCATTGGAATAATCAAAACTAACAAATATTTTGGAAGGCACATAGGCTAACTCCAAGAGTATTTCACTGAGAATGAATTTGTATTATCTCCAGTGGAGATGAGTAGTCACTTTCAGATATTTTGTTGTCATTATTATCAGTGAAATGCCAACATTTCAGGTGTGTGTTTGAAATTGGCAGCAGGGTTAGAGTTAGGGATAGACGTGCAGTTGAAACTTCATGATGTTCAGACGCATTATTGCAAACCTCAGCAGGGAATAAATGCTGGATCCATCCACCGGTTGTTATCAACAGTGACTCACAGATAAATTCAATTATTTTAATTTCTTCACAAATAGAAGTTCTGTGATAACCCAAACTATGAAAAAATAACTGTTCTGAAAAAAAAAAACATTTGTCTTTACATGGTATTGAAAGTTAAAGACAGATATTGCCTGAATCCAGGCCTAAACTCTGACAGGACAGACATACATTTTGCTTCCAGAAGAACTTTGCCTGAGATGGCATTGCTAGGATCAAAACCGGCCCTGTTTACCACATTTCATGATTTTATAAAAATCTGTACTGCAAACACAGACACTTTTTACCACAAGCCTGCATACACCAAGTGTATATCTGCTGTGTAAAAGAGCCTTTTACACAGCTCAAGCCATTAAAGCTCATGCAATACTTTTGCTTAATCATGTCACTTTAGGACTTACACAGTAATTGGCTTCCTCCCGCCATGTACCACAGCAACTGTACCCCACACTGCCCAGCAATTCCCTTTCATCTCTGCAGAATTACATTAGCGCAGCTGTGTAGTACAGCGGGCACAACACTCTTTGGGTTGACTCCCAATAAATAGGAAGCCGCAAACGCTCGGGCCAGCAGAAGGGGGATCGGTACGTGTTGCTGCCTCATTTTTTCAGCGTAGGAGGCTTTGAGGCAAAACTGCGTTGCAATATCACATTGTACGTGACCAGTAACACCCCTACCATGTCCTCAGGAATTAGCGCCGCCGCGCGCGACCTGCAAAGACGATTACACGATTACACAGACAGCGTTGTTTTTTTTTTTTTTTTTCACTGAAAGCGTTCGGCTCTTCACAGAGTTCACACAACATTAAGATCAAAAGTGTTTTCCTAGAAACCATCTGATCTGAGAACATCGCCCTCTGCCCAGATACTGATGGAGTACATTTGTATTCCAGCCATGTTTGAGAAAGGAGACGCACTGTTCTGAGAGCCCTTTTTTTGGCAATACACAGACACATAACACAAACGTAACCACTGTTAATAGGTTCATTTGACACAGAAGAACAGGCAACATACATCTGTTCTCGAATTCATTCATTGAACTTTTTTCCTGGTGCATATTAATTGATATGCCTCATTTAAACACACATACACTTGTCATTTTCCTGTTCCTTATTTACGTGGAGACTGAATCTGTTCTCCATTACTCATCCAGTGTTTCCAGCCCTGTTGTACTTCCTATCCCAGATTTCAGAAAATGAAAAGAACTTCTGCCCGCTGTTGTCTTGCAGATCTCAGTTAACTGCTAAGCTTTCGGTCAGAGTGCCCTCATCAGCGAATCACTCCAGTTCCTCTGCCAGTGTGAAGCTCCCACCACCCATTTCACCACCACTGAGGCTGAAAAATTCAAAAAGGAATTTATTGAGGGTTCCATTTCCATGGCAACACAGAATAGTTTAGATGGTGTTCCCTTTACAGTCAATGATATTTTCTTTCATATTGTTACTTTCTTTCATATTTTATTTCATGCAGGCCTTTGCTCCACTGCAGTCACATGACATGGATTACTTGGTAAAATATTTATATTCATTCATGGGGTAAAAAATTAAAAAGATATACTGGTAGAATATAAAATGCATGTACAATCGCCCTGTAGACTAACATTCAGCTGGAACTGAACATTTAAAAAATATAGCAGGCTGCAGCAAGTATCTAAGTAAGGCAAAAATGGAGATACTAAGATTGTGAACAATTTATTCACAATTTATTCACACTAAATTTACCCTGTTACTCTTGGATATTCAATTATTTAATTTGTACATTAATAATAACAGACATCTGTATATCACAATGACAGAATACTAACAATAATTTCTTCTTATTACTATTTCATAACACACAAGCATTCCCAGAATGCATCAGTATGCAATTAATATACAGTTCTATCCTCCCTCTACCAGTGGCAAAGTATGCGATGGCAGGCTGGATGTGTTTAACACACCCGTGCCACTGTACGACACGCGCCCCAAGATAACGTCCACCTCACACCACCACCGTTGCCGCCCTATCTCCTGTCACGCAGCCAACGCCCCCCCCCCCACCCCCCCACACCCAGCGCTGAAGGACAAAGCAGACAGACAACTGCAAACAATTAATCAACACAGTGGCACCTCTCCATCTGCCGAGCCCAACGCAGGGAGGAGAGCTGTCACTCACGTGGCCCAACCCCCCCTCTCCCCCTTTACCCACACGTACCCAGCGCAGGAACATACATGACAATCACAGGCGGACGTTGCATTTTCCGAGGCTTAACATCTGCAACTGACATCCTATTCACGCCTCACCACACCAACAGCAAACATCTGTACGGGCCTACAGAGGGCACAAGGGCCTGCATCTGTGATTGTTACTGAGCGCGTACAGGTAGCAGTCAGGGAAAATGCAAGTCGCTCAGTTTTTTATTTAAACACTGATACTCTCTACACTTTTACTGTAAATCAAGCGTAGTCCTCATAACATTTCTCCTGTCCTTTCCAGTTCCCAGAATGAGATCTGAAGCCTGCCAGGCTGCATCTGCCTGCCACAAAGCAAACACACTGATCGAATGGATACATACTAAAATATCGCAGTGAAACACAGACACACATCTTATAAAAATACAATATATGCAAGTAATATTTACGGTTTAGCTGTTAATATTAATGTTTTTGTCGTTGATTTTTTTTTTCTCATTTGAGTTGAATGACGTATGAATATATTTTAAGAATAAGTAAAAATAACATGATACACAGAGAGAAGGATAAATAAACTCACAAAAACTTAAATTAGCTTGTTTTCTTCATTATTAAAACAAATCAGCTTTTCAGCATCTACACATATTATCACAAAGGAAAGGAATGAAACAATAAACTTTTAGATTTAGCCACTATTATATGGGAAAATGGAAAAAACTGGGTAAAATAAACACATTGGGGCTTAGCAGTGCTCACAAACACGCTAAGGGGCCTTTGAAAATACTTTGCTCTTATCACAATATAACAATTTTAGCAAATGTTGCATTTATTTTCTATTCTTGCATTTGTGTTTGTTATTAATTAAACATAGTTTTAGGATAATGTGAGTTACAGTTCACTTGGACCTGGCTCTAATTTCCACACATACAACCATTTACTCCTAATGCCGCTCACTATGCCTGAACATACCCTTTGCTGCCCTACACTCAAATGCTATTCAATCAGAAACCAATGCTATTTCTGCACATTGCTGCCAGCACACACCTTATCATGGAACAAACTGGTAGCTAAAGGGACAATAGTGA
The DNA here is from genome assembly GCF_013368585.1 of Megalops cyprinoides. Classification (NCBI taxonomy): domain Eukaryota; kingdom Metazoa; phylum Chordata; class Actinopteri; order Elopiformes; family Megalopidae; genus Megalops; species Megalops cyprinoides. The sequence goes on along the minus strand of NC_050596.1, from coordinate 9,774,892 downwards.
GTGAAAGAGCAAGTATTCACAGGGACATGAATGGCACAAACCTGAGGTGGTGAAAAGCTCCCCAGATTCTTTGTTTCTCCTTTTCTCATTGCATGACAATCAGAGCCAGGCTGGCAATTGGTGGGGGGGAGCAGTGGACTCTCAGAGAGGCCATATTGTTCCTCTCCACGTGTGCCAAGAGCTGGTTTTTCACAGTGACAGGAAGCACAGGCGGCCGAAAAGAATATGGGCAGGACCACATTTTCAAAGCTAGATTACAACAACAACAAAAAAGGTCCGAATTGAAAGAAGAGGCTTACCTGTTGCAAAGAAGGAGAAAGGGAAAGAAACTGCCCAAATTAACCTGCCATTTCCATTCGTTTTAAAGGCTGTAATTACGTTAGCAGCTGGAAACCTTGAGACCAGAGAGAAACGCAAACAGGATAGTGGCCTTTTGATTTTTGTTTGTTCTTCGAGTGACAATGGCCACCTTTTCTGTGGCACTAGAATTAACAGATGCAGGTGGAAAAGTTGTCTTTTGGTTGTTTTATCTGTATTTATGTCTAAGAAGAAACCCAAATTGGGTAAAGTACATTTTACTGTACTGGCATATGAAACATAACATGAAGACAGTTGCTGTGTTCATGTTATGTGGAGTAGAATTTTTCAGAACAGGACATGCATCCCAGTGACAGTGATACATCTATCCATCACAGGTAGAGCATACAGTCTGTCCTTAAAATCCAATGACATGGGACACGCATTAATAGGGAATGTGTACTACACAAGGCAGGGGATTACATTTTACATTTATTTATTTTTACATTTATTTTTACATTTACATTTATTTATTTTTGTAAGTCGCTTTATCCAAAGCGACTTACAAAAGTGCATACAGTAAGTATAGCGACAGTACGGGGACAGTACTGTTTTATACGTGTAAGGATATTGAATACTGAGTGACAATTCTAACCAACAATGGGACATGCTCTAACTAAAGCATTACACAAGGAATTTTAGTCAGAAGCCTGCTCTTTTTTCAGCTCAATGACATACTACAGTAAGCATATTTCTGTCTGGCTGCTCCAAATGAAGATAAGAGAAAAGACTTGCTTTCATACTGAAGCCGCTTTGCAGTGGATTTCTCGCAAAAGACTGAGTGGCAGAACATTTGACCTCCCTCCAAGTCCCTGAAGCCAGCTGGAAACCTGGATCAAATGGCCCCATGTACTGGGAACTGCTGGGAGCATTGCACTCAAGGGTCAGTCACCAGGCCATGGGGGAAAGCAGGGAAGTATTCTGTTCGATGGCAACAGACCTGTGTATAGCCTGGACACAACTGCAAATACTCTAAGTCTGCATACTCCATGAATGCAACCTAACCTCACACTGGAAATATAATGTACTTAAGACCTTATTATGTGATTATATTTTAGTGGCAGGTAGAGGCCTTTCACAGTGGCAGTTTACATAGCTCATATTATGGATACTATGACTGTACATTTCACAAAGCACACAGGTAATACTAGATCAGACTAAAATAATTTCATCTGACAGCAAAAGTCCATTAATCAGATATTTGGAAGAACACAACACATTCTCTGTAATAAAGCTAACAATTATTTAAGATATGGACTTAAGTGATTTTGTATGATTGTAAATGCTCCCTACAGCTCTAACTGTTAGGAAATTCACTTTAAAACAGACCGCAAGACTAAACAAGTCATTCCCATAATGGCTGACTAATGTCAGATTCCAGGAAGATAAGGTGAATAAGCATAATTTAAAAAAAAAAAACACGATAACCACATGAAACCAGTGTCAATGAGCAACAAAATGCCGATGCTCTGACTTTGGCCGACCACAGAGTTTGACCTCATTGCACCCACCCAGCTGTATTGATTTAACCTGGTGCATAGCATTTACGGCCAAAGCTTACATACCCATCAAGTTTCTTTTCTTCCTGTTTTATGGACCCCAGGACCATGATTGCTTTTCACTCAGACTGAAAGCGCACGCTGTTTACAACACACTCGCTTGCTCCATTCAGCTGCAGGAAATGGTGCCTGTGATCGCTGGATTTGCAAGCGGTGATTTATATTGGTGCATCGGGAAAGAGCTGGCGTCCATGTTGCGGGCCTGGAATTAAATCAATTAAGCTGCCTAACTGGGTCTTTCCAGGGCAGCTCTGGCGCTGATTAGAACACGCTCACACCTGGGCCTCAACATACCTCTCTGTCTCTGCACAGAGGAGCTGGAATCCGCTAAATTACCCCACAAGTGGAGGCATCTCACCGCACGCTTAATCCATCAGTATGGAGTCTCATTATTTTAACCGGCGCCTCAATCCTGCCAGAGACCCACTGGATCAGGCTCCTGCAATTTGCAGGTGAGGGGGGCGCTTAGGAGATGAATAAATCACAGGCCACACAGCGAAACACAGCAATTAAAATGTCAACACATTTGAATAATCTATAAATCTCTGTTAGTGTCGCTCAATACTCTGTTTAAAATGCAAGGAGAGGTTTGGTTTTCGGCCTCAGGTTCAAAATCAGCATCACATCCAACCTGGCTGTCCATTTTTGGTGCTTAAAAGAACAGTGCTGGGAAAAATTTACTGAGGTTGATGATTGACAGATTTAAGCACTTCACCTGTATTCTTCTTCATTTGATGCAAGTGGCTCAGGTTAAAAAATTATAACTAAACTGCATTTCAAATGCAAAGTTTCCGTAATAATGGAAAGATAAGATTACTTGGCATAATAGATGATACATATCCAAATATAAATGTCTCCTTATGAGTCACATAAACCAATGTCAAACCGTGATGACAGATAAAAAGAGGCTTGCACAGGAATTGAACTCAAGACCAGCAATTGACAAAACCCTGGCGAGAGATTTCTGAAAACATCTTCATTCATGCTCACAATGAGCACAACAGTCTTCAAAGAGACAGTAGCCATTGATTTTGACCAGCAGTTCTTCCCTCCTTCCCTCATATCAAGAACATGCAGCATAAAACAAGGCTTCTGGCCAGGAGGAGGGTATGGGATGTGAATACTAGATGTGCTCAATGACAAAACCTGTGGCTTTTATCCATTCCTAATGCGCTTAATTTGTTTAATGATACGTCGTGCTGAGAGGAGTGTGTCAGGACTGCATTCCGCATTCAGAAAATAAGGGCTTTTCTTTTCAGAGAAATAAATTACAACTTACAGACAACATCATCGGATTCCCCCAGGTGCTCTTTCAAACTACAGGAAGCTAACACTATTGGTACCACAGAGGCCTTCCCCAAATACATGTTTCACACTGATGAAAGCAGGTTTATACTCATCCAGCTCTTGTCCAACCCCGCACAACTTGGTAGATATCTAAAAACCAGCAGATTCTGAACATAGATTTGGTACAGTTTTGCATATAACAGACTCATATAAGTTTGAAGCCTCTGAGTCTGACTCCATAAAACAAAACAACCTGGTAATTGGTCAGTGATAAAAAAAGAAACATTTATACAATGCAATTTTTCAGTTAATAGAAAGTTTCATTAGGTTTCTTCAAGATGACTATTTACATGTTATACTGTACATTGTATTACTGATCCTCATTAATGGCGGTGATAAAATATTGTTTATGACTGTTGAATTTTCTGACTGTTGAACTTGCTGACACCTCCCCCTGCTGCAAATTGAAAAATGCTTGTACCATCTATTCAGCTTTACCTTTTTAGGACTTAATCATTTTCTGGTTGCTTGGCACTCACTAGCCATTGTTTGAAATCAGTCAGCAGCACTCGTAACTTCTCAAAGTGACCCTAACAGAGCAAATCCTTGAAATGGTTGCTCGCTTCCTGATTTTAATAAGGTACTGGGGTGCTGGGGTTTGATGTAATGTTGTACTCATTCTCTTCTGCATCTGACAATCAGCTCCATTTCCACATGTAGAATGGAACGCAACCACCTCCAAAATCCCACATGGAGTCTCCACTTCCACTCATAATGAAGACCCCCGCTGCCCTCATGCTGAACTAGAGTTGGGTAACTGTGATCCAGTATGATGACATACTACTCACAGTACTATTCACTCAGTTGAGAAATGTCAAAAATGGCCCCAGATTTGGAAAGGAGGAAGAGCAATATTCTGCTGAAAACTGACAGAGCACACAGTTTGCATTGTCTTGCCTCATATTCTAAATTCACTGCCAGTCTTGCGGGCCATTTTTAGGTTTCAATTAAATTATTTGGAAAGAGCACAACACATATGCTGACCCCTTTTAGGTTTTTTATTTTGTTTGTTGTTGTTTTGAGTATGTGCAAATGAAGTTTTCACCCCAGCCATCACACCTTTAATTCAATTAAAACAAGGGCGTCAAAGCCATTGATTGTCAAAACAGAGGGAGAGGGGCATGGTGCGGTAAATATCAATGTGTGTCCCGTGGCCAGGGTCCCCTCCAGCTGTCAGACAAATGAATGTGAATATTCAGCCCTTCTCTCCCACTTAGCTCCAATTTACTTCTCGTAATACTTTATTATTTTTGTCTCTTGGTGATGCTAGAAGAGTCATAATCCTTGGAAAAACAGCTTTCGGCTCATGTTTATTCCAATTTGTTTCTGTCTCTGGTATTTCTGAATCTGGCACAAATCAAATTGTGCAACCCTTCAGTGTTCAGTTCGGTGTTAATTTGTGTGGTGTGCCAGTGGTCAGGTTAAGCTTGATGTTGTGTGGGGTGATATTTTTCAGCCAAGTTTATGTATGTGTATTGTTGACTATTATGAAATTGAGTTAGTAAAAAGCAAACCTGTCAGAGAGAAATATTTTTGGTAGAACTGACATCTACACTTAAGGTTAAATTGTGTGGGTGAAAAATTAATACTACCCTAATAGTGTATCATGTGTGCTGTCACTCACTGGAATATTCTTGTCATTGAATAATGAGATATTTCTATATATCTTTTCCCATCCTCCTCCTCTGTGTCTCCAGGTCACCACTGTTAAATATTCCCCATGTCAACACAGATTGGAGTGCTGCCCTGATGTTAGAATGTCCTTTCAATCATTCCTCCTCCAGTATGTACTCATTTTAATGACAACGACATGCTAATCTAAATATATACCCTGTCAGCATCCCATTCAGGCTAACAAAAATATTAGCACAGCTTGACATGTTGAGCAAGCTACAGGGCCACTGGGCAACTGCTGGGCTTGACCTCAGAAGGAGAATTGGTGGTGGAGGAGGTGGAGACCAAGACCCAGTGCTCACTTGAAGCTTTGAGGTCAAGTACCATTTCAAACAAGCACTCTCACCATGGCTGTGTGAGGGTGGGATTAAAGACTGAAACACAGCAAATGAAGTTTTATTGTAATGCCAGTTAGTCGGCTCAAATGCACCTCTTAGTATCATTCAGGGAAGACATATTACCTCCTCCCACACAGTTCTGACAGCTCCTTCCACGACATTACAATACATTTGCCTAGCAGACGTGCTTATCCAGTCCAACTTACATAGGTAACAGTATTTACACACATAGAAATCCAGTTAAACTATTGGATTTTTTTCTGAGGTGGTTAGGGTTTACTTTGCCCAAGGGTACAACAGCAGTGCCCCACCTGGGGACTGAACTGACAAACTATGGGTTATACCACGCTGCTAAACATTTTTGTCAGCTCCTCTCAAACCTCTGCTGGATGTCCTCTTCAGCCCTCAAAATAAGAGGAACTCTGACTAGGTCAAACCATAATTGGGAGTCACTGCTAAATGGTTTAATAGCAAACTACATGCATATCTCTTGCCTTCTCAACTAGCACTGAACCTCTTCCCCCATGTGGTTTTAGCTTGTGGTTTGGGCAGAGAGACACCCCAGATCATCCGAGTGGAGCTGCAGATTGTCCCAGCGATGGCTGAAGGGGGCACTATGGGTTCCAGTCCCTTTGCACTAGGCTGCAAAAGTTTCAGTTCATGCTAATGGCCACTTCCCTCCACCACAGCCTTGCTAACTATGAGTACATTGAACAGGTTCTTCCAGTTAATGCAGATAGCTTTAAGACACATCCATTGTGCAGCTGTACACCAGGGCAAAAGACAACACCTTATACCTGCTTTGGAAAACTACAAATGAGGAAGGCAGATTTTTATCTCACAAGTCATTTTATACCCAACATGCAGCCATTTCAAAACATGGCAATTGAAAAGGTTGAAGGAGATGAGGTTGAGGCCTTTTTTGCAAAATGAAAGGAACAAGCATTCAGCTTGAGATCCTACTGAAGAATTATTGTTGCATTTAATAAAATAAAGCTTTGAAACCTCACTGAAAGAATAAAGAAGTAAAGAAGTAAAATTCAGATAAACACCGAGTAGATAGCAACGTGACAACTGAAGCATCTGTATGATTTAAAGCAATTACATGAATAGCTATATATAAAATTAAATTTCCACCTCCTGAATAACCTAATAGACAGATGGATTGACCCTTGATAATTACTGCATTGTATTTCAATAACACTGCTAAAGACATACACTGTATGGATGGAAGACACATTTTCTACAGAGCAGAGTTACTTCATTCCTGGTATTAATGGGTAATTAAACTGTAATTGTATTACTGAAACAGAATATTGAATATATTAACATCAAATCACCTGAAATAACAAACTTGCCTTACACTTCTATATCAAGACTTTGTAAGTCGATTTCTCATCTTTTTTTAAAAAAGACTTCACATCCTTCAAGCACACACACACACACACACACACACACACACACACACACACACACCAAGTAACACAAATGGGGAACTGGAACAGAGACCCTTAACAATTGGCTTGTATATATTAATTTCTCATGAAATCTGATGCCTTGATTTTCCCCAGCATGAAGATTTATGTAAAAACCTCACAATACAGATAGGATAAATATGAAATATAAGGGGAAAATCATATTAATTTTTGGTAAACCGAAAATGCTGAAATTAACCATCTACAGGGACAGTAAAGCACAGGAAGCACTTGGCCCACATGGTATTCGAATTTTGTGAAGATAATGAGAATTCCACACAGCGATTAAATGTGCACAGCTGTGAATGAGGAGCCTACGAGATTAAATTGACATTAGGTTTCTACAGACAATTAGCTGAGCTGACCCTAATTAACAACCAGGCACATATTGTAACATTCTCAGTGAGAGCCACAAAGCTTAAAAATTCACACATACACACATTTGACTTATTTTCGTCGGGCTAGAGAGGGCCAGTGTCTCATCACATGTGTGGTTTCCGACATCTTATGGCTGGGAAGAGAATGGCAGAATGCTGACAGCACTGCATAGGCAGAGATGTTTAAGCAATGAGCCAATCAAAAAGGCCACACTCTGAACTGTGCTACTTTAAATAGCATTCCAGAAGTCAACAGTGGAAAATTTTGAAAAATACATTCTTTGCACTCCTTCATACTGCAAGAGTATTTTTTGTTCTAATATGAAATTGAATGAATACTACAATGGCATAAGAAATTATAATAACAATTATGAATAATAACAATCATAGAAGCAGAGCAAGTAACTGTCACAACTTCTTCCCAAAATCTCCATTCTTGGCATTTGCTTTTTACACTTTAATCAATTTGCTACATTTATTATTCTCAGGGTGCTTACTTAGCAAGGTATTATTATGATGGACATCTCATGTCAAATAATCTAATATTTGTCAATAAAATGTAAGCCTTGTACAGTGAAATCACCATATATTGTATCTAATTGCCTCAAAGTTGCCCGCAATTTTTTAGTTAAAGTTTTAGTTTTTGCTAAACCTAGCACTGCCTATGAACATGCTTTATGTAAAGTCTATCAGATATTGTCTCTAATATAAATATACAACAGGGCTACAAAAACTGAAAACACAGAAAAGTTGTTCTTGTTGAAACTTTAGGGTAGGTCTAGAAAAGGACTCTCTGTGTTAACTTAAGCATTTTTTTCCTCGCTCCATCTCAGCATGCTTTTGACACCCAAAATTCCATCGGCGCTGTATGTTTTCCCTGTCTTTCAGGGAGTGGCACCATTTTAAAAACATTGCTCATAAGGTGCCTGAATGTGGTTGCTGATACCCTTAACAATTTTTCCTTTCCACCTCTATTGAAAACAAAGAAAATGGTAAGAAGCAGTAGTACACAAGTATCAAGCAAGAAAACAAAAGAAACTATGCAATCAAACTGGAATTAAAAAGTAATTTCAAAATTTCAAAAAGAAAATAAAGCAAAAAACTTAATTTATTGCAACACCTGAAAGCAGGTAGCCACAGATTATTGTTATTAGAAATTCATTCCAATACTTCTTCATGCTGAATGCCCATCTGTGGAGTTTTTGTTGTTCTGCTATATTGTCTCCTATAATCTACACCCTCTCACATGCAAAAATAAGCATAACACAACTGATGCATTTGTTTTTACAAATACCAACCTTTTAAAAAGTCATTAAAAATGTTTCTCTATGTGTAGATTCCTGTGCATTTCAATAAATACCAGTAGTGTGTGGAAGATGTTTTGTTTTCTCCATTCTCTATTCTCTGTTGTCCTTCAACACCTGGACTGTAAGCTTCTTTTTGTCTAAGCTTTAAACCCCAGGCCCAGGGAGGAAAAAAAAAACTCTCTCTAAGATCCAGTGCCCCACCAATATCAATCTACTCTTGTACTGTTTTCTTTTTGTGTGTCTGTGTTTGGCTGCCCTCACTCTCTCTCCCTGTCTTTCTGCAGTGACTCAGAGTTGAGTGGAGGCTGGAGCTGCTCCCTGTTGGGAGGGCTGAATCCAGTGGCCACCTAGGGCAACCGCCACCAGCGCAGCCAGATGCCACCGGACCCTTTGATATCCACACACCCACTGCACCGTACGCGTTGCGCTTGGTTCCTAAAAAAAAAAGCCGCCACCAAAAAAGTGCGGCCTCCTCTTTCTCTCCCTCTTGTTTTGGTCTCTCTCTTGTTTCGCGGGACCATTGCATTCTGGGTATGTTTAAGCCGGCGAGCCCGCTCTTGATTCAGGCTCACAGCTTGGGCTCCTTCTTGCCTGTCTGCCGGCCCTCACGATGGCGTCCATGTTGAGGCAGCTTTTCGTGGCCGGAGAAAGGCCAGCGCGGACGGTCTCATCTGCCCGTTCTCACAGGCGCCTGGCTTCAAACAGCACTGGAAAACACAGCCACACGAGCATGTGCACTCTCAGGGCAGGAAATTTGACTGAATATGTCATGTTTTATGAAAAGTACAAAAAATACTTTTCATGTTGCTGTGCTACCCCACACCAAAACACAAAGCTGAACTTGCTGCACTAGAGCGCTCATTAAAAGGATTTGCCTAGAAAGAAGGCATTCATCCCATAACTTATTTCCTGAATGAATAAAGTTGCCTGAAGATAAGATCGGTAATTGAATTTATATAGGGACGGGCAACGTGCGACGTTGTTTATACAGCCATATTGACGAACCAACATTCACAGCGAGCTCTGCGCTGGCACCCTAGGAAGGTGCGGATAATTAAATGAATTGGGTAAAGGAGATGCGATGAATATCCCTGCACAGCGTCAGGTCAAAGCCGTGCGCAAATTAAAGCCAAGCCTGAAGAGCTCAATATCAATTCACTTGAACTGGAAAAATAGAAGAATGCATTCTGGATTGCACTTCACCTTGTATATTTGTAGCATCTTATTATTAGCTAATTCATTGCAGGAATGATGTTCCCTGTACATGCCCTCAACGCCTAAGATATGTATGCATGTGTATACATTTATGTAGCTTATTATGTATGAAAAGACCTACTTGCAATGCAAATTAAAAGGTATACCGATGTCTGGAGAAACAAATACAAATATTGGAAAGACAAAGAACCATTCCGCAGTACACTGTACAGATAACTTCTAAGTTTAATCACAGGCATGAGTACATACTGTAATTCATTGTGAATAATTATTTGGTAAATGTGTTAAGATAAGACAATGTCCGATAAAAATGTGAGGATCTGAAGACAATAGAGTTACAAGCTGATAGTTGCAGCCCATCTGCTACAAACACACACATACACACACACACCTGATGAGCATGTGGTGACAGAACTTTGTTTAATTAACTGACAGACAATTGCACTGGGAGACATTCCTGGGAATTCCTATCAACAACTGGATCAGCAGCCAGGTGTTTATGGGCAAGTAGTTCAACACTATTTATTATCTAAACAAAGGTGCTAAAATAGCCTTTACTTGCACTTTTTTACGCTTTAATTGAGGGGATACTCATGGCCACAGCACATGCTTTGGAAATGATTGTTCCAAAACAATTCAGGCCTTATGATACTATCATAAATAACTAGTTCACTAGTTCACATCACTAGTTCTACAAATGAAAATGAGAAGATATTTAGCTATTTAATTATTATCTATGGAATGGTAGTTCTTGGGCATATACAGTATGCATTAATACTGATAATGGTTACAAATCTGTTTGAACTGTAAGGTACAGTAAACTGAGACAAAGCTTTCAATATTCAACATTCAATATTCAACACTTTTTTACAGGCAGAAAGCACCATGACCAGTGGATTATGTAAAAAATAGTGCAAAAATAGTGACTTTTTTACTAGTATGCGATGCTTATAGAAGACAGTAATACATGTGTATATTATTTGTAGTTACTGCATTATCTGAATCTGTAAAAAATATATACATGCAAGTTATACATAACATTTGCATGAAAGAATGTCAATGCATTTTTTTTCTGTGTGGGGAAACAGCTTTTCAAAGTGGACTCTTTTTGGTCCTTCTTAAGGACAATGTGCAGCTAGCAGCTTGTCCTGTCATATTGAGCAGAAGAATATATGGGAGTGTTGCTAGCTAGGAGAAGGCATACTGGTCACCTGTTAGCAATGCAACATGTATGATATGAGTAAGGGCTTACTGTGCCTTGCTTTGATTCTTTTTCAGCAATATTTTATTACATTGATAAATTTTAGGGGTGGACATAACTGTTTTTAGCAAGACTGCATGCCAGTCTCCCTTTCTTACATCTCAGATTTGAATCCATATAAATCTACTGAATTTCAAGCTTACATTTTGTTCCGCTGTTAATCTCTACAGTGTCAGCATGCGTATTATCTAAAAGTGCACGTTTTATTGAAAGGTTCTGTAACTCCTATGAAGTCATATTGCTACTGACTTTTTAATATGAATTAAATTTCATTGAATTCATTACTAACGAATAAAACCTTGTTTTATATTTGCTTCATTATGTAGAGTACATTGCAACTGATTAATGCTAAAATGAAATGATGATTATAGAATGTACACAATCATCTTACAAAATAATAGTAAACTGTCATCTTGTCAAACCTCAGTCGCTGTGTCGGTTAATAATTAAATCAAGAGTTTGTTAGGAAAAAAGTACATAAATCTTTTCACTTACAATAGATTTATACAGAGTTTAACTTTTGAACATATTATTATTATTATTATTATTATTATTATTTTCCTGAATTAAATTAAAAGCCACCTGCTAAGGAAATTGTAAATGAAGGATTTAGTTGTCAGGCCTGCATTGTAGTTATATTACTTTGGATCTTATACTTGTATAAAATAAACAGTTGGGCTTAGTTTGACATTTGATGCCTGCACTGGATAATATCAGTGAGGAATATCATTGTTGGCTGTACTATTGATGCCACGGACATTATCCTTCATATATGTTTCCAGGCTTAAGGAATCCCAAGATCCACCAAGGAGCATGTCATGATCCAATGGTCAAGGAACCTCGGCAAAGACTGTGGATATACGAAATAGTTTGCTGTCAGATTGTCCATTACAGTGATCACATAGGGAGCCATTCAGAGAGCACAAAATGATGACATGCAAAAAGCTAACACATTATCAGTACATTATCAGCAGGTAAGGTGCAGACAGAGAAAGTAAACCAAAGCATCGAACACCACATAGCTGCTATACATAAGTGATAATGAGAATCAGAACAGGACAATTTATAACTTTAAACTGGTATTTTTACCCTGCCCACAGTGCTTGTTTGTATAATAGGGAATTGCGTTTGTAGCTGTACAGTGGGTATAATGAGGACAATTATTTTCTTCAATGGCAATACTTTTTCCTCTTTTGCTGCATGTCACATGTTTACACTTGAATCTGATATTCTGACTTTCAGAAATCAAAGTCCTTAAAGCTGTTAAAAAACTTCCTTTGCTCAAACTGTCAGCCATGTTATTTCATTTCATTTATATCAACCACATTTTATATATTGTGACTCCTAAGTAAATATGGAATGTATGAAGTCATAGGAATGGTCTGACAAAACTCCTGTGAAAGAATTGATATGCATTGCAAAGCATTATGTCAACTAATGACATCACTTGAAAAGATCACAGGTGAGATACTTAGGTATGGCAGGCATTTGCTAGTCTTTAGTTTTAATTTTTGGGCAAGTCTAATATACACCACTGTCTGTTCTCCATGGTTCACTCAGACCTGTGAAGCACTTCCTGTTAGAATAATCTGAATGCTAACTGCAGGGCATTTGTAGCAAGATCCCATGCCAAAGACTATAACAAGCTCTTCATCTGTTTTCTGTGTATGTGAAGCATTGGTCTGTCATGAAAGCCTTTGGTAATGACACACGTCCGTTATATTCTGTACTATTTGTGTTTACACATGCTCGCAAATATGTGTAATTCGCAAATGTTGTCCAAGCTTGCAGCTTGCACCCAAAAAGCTGGAGGGTCCCAAGAGCAGTGTGACAAGAAACCCCTGGCTGACCTACCCACCCCCATCCCTGGCAGAATATAGAAACTGTGTTCTTCCACTGTAGCCTCCAGGATGTTGTTAGGTGGTGAAAAGGCTAGCTTTTACCCCAGGCCATAGGAATACAACGTATTTCTATTGTCGTCCTCAATGTGCTATTCTCTGACAATTTCCTAGTTGAAAAGAGATAGGTCCATCACCAGGTGTGAGCTAATATTACTTCAATGAGATCTTCAGTGATATAAATCAAAGGGTCACAATTTGTTAAATCCCACTATCAATATTGGAGCAGGATGGCCTGTTTTGAGTTTACAATGATGTCCATGGGTTCTGCAAATGATGTTACCACACTAGCCCCATAGCAATTTGAGGTAAACACTAGTGCCCTAATATCATGCTTAAGGACTCGTCAATTTAACATCCAGTATGGCAGCTACTATGGTTTCATAACATCAAAGGAGAACCCTAATAAGTTCACCTTGCTGAGAGAATTCCCATGTAATATGCAGTCAGACAACAGTTACCACTGAATAAACCAAAAACCTGTTGAATAAATGAAACGAGTTCAAAAGAAACAAAGGATTGTTTACTGACTTCTTTAAAAAAGAATGAACTTTGTAGTAAGCTACTGCTTTACAGAAGTTACATATAGCATTTATGCATTGCTAGGTATATGCTTGTTTGTTCAAATGTTAAAAACTCCTGTTAGTCAATTTCACCAAATGCCTGATTTTAAATTTTACATTGATGTTTTTCCATCACAAAGTCACAAAATCCAGACAGCCATTGGTTCTATTGCCCTCTTTCCCAGTATATTTCTGTCAGAGGTTTGTACCTCTGTACAGTTTGGTATGTGATGGGCATTTCCTCTTAGGGTAGGCAAAAGTGCAGAGAAAGGAGAAGGAGATGTTGCATGTGTTTTCTGCAAGGTCTGAAAAGGTTAAGTTGAGTAGCTAGTAACAATTCTATTATGCACCAGAGCCCTCACTGCAGCACAGAGGCCTTGCATGCTAAACTGCGGTGCAGTCCTTCCCCCAGAGACCCATGAGCACAGCAGGTTAGCCTTCCTCTGCTTTTTTAAGGACTGATTGCAAAGCCCCCTGTAGTTTGAGGTAAACTGACAATTTTCCATCAGCAGGGAAGGTGGCTTCATTAGTGACATGGGGGGAGGAAGACTTAAATACCCAGAAGAAGTTCGCAGTTTTTTTTTTTTCCCCTTCCACTTCAAGCGTTTTTACTTACATGACTGGATTAACTCACCCAGCTTCCAATCAATGAACAAAATGCTCTGAGAGATTTTTCAAGAACGATTTTTTTTTTTTTTGCAACAAATCTTTTACAAGGCCCTTTCCCTCTCCAACGGAAGATAAATGAATGGTTTCAAGATTTTTCATTTCTACAGGCCAAAGAAAGCACACATTTCAGATACTGAGTGATTTCTTTCCCTTATTTGGCTAGAAATGTTGAGACACAAAGATTTAAAAACAAATTGCAACACTGCCAAGGATGTATACACCATATCTGCCTGTGTAAAAGTGTAGCATCAAGCTAAGTATCCAAAGAGCAACTCATCCAAATGCAACTCATTTTAAGCAAAAGAAAATCTAATCTCAAGATGACAGACTCAACAGCTGAGGTGAAAGCCAAAAACCCATCACCTGCATGAATCACATCAGTCATCATCTACAGATGAGTTCTCACTGATTCTCAAATGGAAAATCAATACCCCTGACAGCAACACAGAGATACAGCACACAGGCACGCAACTCTACATGCGGTGTCAAAGAGGCCTGAACATGCCTGCGCCAAGCTTTGAAATTTGCCACAAAAAAATCGCAGTCACTGAATAAGAGTCTAAAATTTAAAACTCATGCACAAATGGCAGTGTGGGCAATATGGAGGTAGCAAAGAAGACAAAGGGCTCCCCTGAAGGCTATATGATTACAGAACAGATTGACATGGCTGACGGTAAAGGAAATCAGCTCAGTAGAAGATTTAGTAGAAGCTTTACAGAGGCTACAGTTTGGGAACTGTGTCACGTGAGACGCACATGATTAGACACTTCTAGCTTTCCTAACATTTTGCAGGCAGAGGGTGATTTGAGGTTATTGTCATTAGTACAAAGATGTTGGAATATAAACATACACAAAGGAAAAAGTATATTTCAGATGGGTTTGATTCTGAATCAAGGCACCTGCATTCTTGAATAAAAGCATTCCACTGACAACTGCCTCTGTTAATGACCTATAACATCTTTTTGACCCATCACACTCAGTGGATCGAACTGTAGTTCAAATTTAGTGTTGTAATAGAAATATGTTTTAAGTCTAATTGAGTTGTTGGCACAAGCAGAGAAACATCAGCTTTAGATCCTTGGCTGTACACATTGATCAAGGCTTTTTAATGACCCCCTTATCACAGAGACAATGATATTTTAAAAAACAATGAATTATTCAAGGAAACCAAAGAAAAAAAAACATATATACACAAGCCATTAATAATCAGCCTGACCATAATAAGAGGACAATGGCGTGAAAGACTGACACCGAGTCTGGGGGTAGTTAGAACCCAGCATGGGAGCCATTTAAATCAACCCTTGATTAACTCATCGCCTGTCCACCTACAGACATGTGCTAACATGTCATAATCGTCATAATTCTAATCAGCCCCTGAGCTAGCTCACCAGCTCCTTGATTAGGGCTCAGTTCCCAGAAGGGGCACGCTTAATGCCTGATAATTCCCCTCAGCTTCACACAACTATACTGCGGGATCTTCAATTAAATTTACAGAATCTCTAAAGAACACAATGAATGTGGACAAATTCCTGGTAGCGTTTCTTGCTTCTCCGCCTCGACAGAAACAATTCGCCTCCGT
The DNA here is from genome assembly GCF_013368585.1 of Megalops cyprinoides. NCBI lineage: Eukaryota > Metazoa > Chordata > Actinopteri > Elopiformes > Megalopidae > Megalops > Megalops cyprinoides. The sequence continues at coordinate 9,759,273 of NC_050596.1, read as the reverse complement.
AACAAGTCGACCCCTGTTGGCCCCCCACCTGCCTTCTCTTACCACCCTGGTCCTCGAAATACACTGCATCGATTAATCCATTATTTCCACTCCACACGGCCATATTTCAGAGGGTGAGTGAGGCAACAACAGTGCTCTGTAAAGCCTCATTAAGAAAACTAGCTAACCCACCACAGCACACATCAAAATGGTCTAGCGCTGTAGTTCGTCAGATTTTATTTATTGTGAATGTTACTCCTGTCGTGCAATTCCTGGTCACCCAATTCCATCAGCAGTGACAGTCAACGGAGTGCCGTGTTTATTCGTCCAGGGGGCGGAAGGGACGGGGCTTCTGAGGAGCCCGCAGTCAGGGAGCGGATCCACCAGGGACCCGAGCTCTCTCTGCCCGCCTTGCACATGAAAGCGAGCTGGGGAGTGAATCTGCTCCGTTTCTCTCCAGCAAGGCTCCACTTACTTATCAAAACCTCCTTTAAGTTTGTGTGCTCCAGAGATGATAAACAAGAAGCAGGGGAGGTGCCTTTCCTTACCATACATCACTTTCATCCAGCTCAGACATCTTGTCTTGGCAGTTGTAGGACAAAGCCAACACAACACTACCAGGCAATAAATAGTAAGCTGTTAGCACCACTACAGATGTGAAAACTAGGTCTCAGACATGGCACATTTTAATTGGAGATGAAGCATCAGTTTTGCATCTAAATTCTCATATATTTCATTGTATACATCAGAAAGAAGTGTAGGACCTATGGTGCGGTAGTGGTCAGGGCGACAAAAAATATGTTACACTGAACTGGGTTATGTAACATGAGCAAAGCTGGCTGTTTTTATGGCTTAATATGCGCTCCATGCTACAATATTTACTGAATGATTTCAGCGTGAAACCAACAAATGCTAATTGTTTTGACATCGCTGAGCCACATCCGTCCCTGTCGCCTACCCTGTCAGCAGGGGAAAATTATCGAGGGTAAGCGCAGTAATGTCCCGATAAACACTGATTCACGTCGCCTGCCAATCACCCATAAGCGCTCGCACAAGAAGCAGCACAACCTTTTTGCACAGTCCTAAGGGTAGCAGTGTGACTCACCCGAGAGACATCAGAAGAGACAGGAGAAAGCACCCAGGTTACCGTGGTGACACCTCTCTAACTGCAAGCCTTTTGTACATTGTTATCTGAAAATGGTAAGCGCTTGCATAGTCTCTAAACTCCCAAGCAATAGGAGGGAGAATGCAGAAAACAAGTGGGGAGCACTTCAGCTGTATTTCAAACGGAAACTCAGAGCACAAAAGGAAACAGTTCCTCTGGGCTCCCAAATCAGATTGACACAAGCCTTTTGATGCGAGAGAATAACAGCACGATCCACTCAGACATTGCTGAGGTAGAATTCTGTAACTGAACCTTAAGTGCCAAAAAGAGGTCTGTGTTACTTCTGCCTCCTCATATTAAGTTGTGATATTAAAGCAAAAGGCAAGTCAAAGGAAAAGATCACTGCCTTTGATCCACAATCATATCAGCCACCATATGAATGCTATGCAGTCTAATCTTCCGTTTGCTCGTTTTTTCTGAGCAGCCTCCACTTCCCAGGAGTGCAGTTCATTCAAGGGGAAGCTAAATATTACTCTAAAGGTAAACACTTACAAAGTGTATCTGTAAACTGATATACAATTCAATTTTGAACAAGAACTCGTCATATGAATCAACATCAGTTTAGGCATTAGTACCTCAAATTTCTGATGTCACTTTTGTGGAGATGGACATGTGTAAATAACTGACTGCCCATTCATAAGGTCACTCACCATGAGCGACACAGCATGTTGTCAGGAGGTTTGGAGCCAGCAGCTTTAGAGGAAAGACTTGCTCCTTCCAGTCTGAAAGCTTCTAGCCAGTGAGCCCTAGCACAGGAGGATGTGGTTAAACATATCTCCTGAGCTGATGGTGCTGACGGAGGGATTTGTGATTCATTTGGTAAGAGCTATATTAATAAACTCAATGGAAAGGAGTAGTTGATCATCAAATAGTCTTTGCCACTTGGCTCTAAAACAATAAGTAATTTTTCTGTATAAAAGACAGAGATATGTACATTGTTTTGGTGGTTTGAAAAAAAACCAGATGCAAGATATTGCCACAAATAATCACAATATGAAGCATTTTATAGCTGTCATCCTTACAGGTGCATGGCTCTCTCTTTCTTAATAAGAGACACAACACTTTTTAGACTAGAGATCTAAAACAGATGTGTAGATCAAAAGAATCTCAGCTAACTACATTCATTAAAAAATCATCTTATAATAATAAAGATTATTGACAAACTGCATTTCTCACTTCAAGAAACATACTCCAAGATGAAAAATTGTTGGTTCATGACAATTTTTTTTTCAGAAATCTGTCAAGAAACTTCAAAGCATGTTTGAAAACTGAGGTGATCATAGTGAATACTAAATGATAACAGGTTTTGAGATAATGCAATAAAAGAAAAAAATAGCATGAATCTACTGCTGTTCTGCCATTGGCTGGAAACACTGAGACACAAAAAAGTAATACAAATGGCAATACAGCTAGGGTGTACACACTATAAATGACCGTGTAAAAGTATAGGATCAAGCTACTGCTGTTTAAGCCCAGAGAGTATGTTCTCTTATGACCCATGCCCTAGCTCTGTGAAACACTGTAACAGGCCTAAAGTTATCAAAGTACTAACAGTCAAAAACATTTGTTCTATCACACCACTCTGTGCATATTAAACACAAAAAATATCTTTCAGTTTGATCGTTTTGAAGATCAAAGTCATTGAGATGCGGAGAGTGGCTGGGAAACCGAGGATTTCCTTGAAAGTTAGAGACACATTTATCTGAAGGCTGAATAGGAGAAGTGAAGCAAATAAACCAAGACACCATATTATTGACCTGCTGCTGTTCTGCATGTTATGTAATGAGAAGGAAAAAACATGTCTTCAAACTCATTGCCTATACCTGACTTTTATGTATTTGCTCAGCTGATGCAAATAAGCTCAAAATATTACAAAGAGTAATCATACAGTTTCAGATCAGTGCTTATACAAAAGTGAGGGTTTCCTTTTCCAAACACACTCACTTTGACATATACTGCTGGGTCAGACTGTGGAATTACACCAGTGTCTGGAGTGGCAGGATCCCCACACTTTTCCACAGAAGCTCATTAATCAGCAGTCACTGTTCCCACCGTGGAACATGAAAGAGACTGTAATTTGTAACACGTGTAGGTGAACTGCATGTAGGTATTCACATAAAGAGTTTATGGGGAAAGTGTAAGGGAAATAATGCAGACATCAGCACAAGTGGCAGCAGAGGGTGTTAAAAACAGAGGGAAATCAAAACTGTTATTTTTGGTTTTAAACGCATAGACGTCAATCAGGTTAGGTGCCTTACTGCAGGAAGAGCACGTAGCCCCAACCGAGTGATAATGACGGACAGTGAATGTGGAGCTTGAATTGTTCCCACGAGGCTGCAGCTTCAGATCCCTTTTGGGGTACGGCTGCTGTAACCGTGAGTGAGACACTTAACCGGAATTACGCCAGTTAATATTTAGCTGTGTAAACAGGCTAAACGCGAGCTGTAATTTGCCCCGGGTGAGGTTGCCTGCAAAACAAACAAAAACAAAGAAAGATGGCCTGTTTTAAAAGCGTGCTGTCATGGTTAGACCAGCCCAGGGTACGTGTAGTTGTTGTTACTACTGACCCCTAATCAGAATTGCAATAAAAAACAACCCAAAGCATTAATTGGTTTCAGAATCTATTACACATGAGGAACAGCTAAGGCAAAGCACTTTCATAAAGTCTCCTGCCAGGCAAACCATAAATTATTATGCTCACACTTAAAAGCACTGTCTACTGTAAAGTCAGTTAAACCACTTAAAATACAACGCACCAACTTCATGCACTTGGTGCAAAGTTACTATAGTAGCAACAACAAAACAATGACTATGTTCATTGGATAGTGTTGATATCCATCACTTATAACTAAATCCAAAATAACTGCTATCATCATTATTACTAGTCCATTTTAAGTACCAAACTATCAATAAATATATAATATATTACACACATAATATAAACGTACACATACACAGTTGGCTAATACATTGCAGGGCTTTGCAATGATAGGAGTGAATGCTTTTTCATATGAATACAGAATTTTACTGCCTTTGGATATCGAATAAAAGCAGGTATTGGCCTCGGTTTTGCCCTGAGTGTATTGTGAAATATTTTCTTTTGAACTTGTGGGATATTTTACAGAACTGTGTATTCAGACTTTCTGTTGGGTGTTTGTCCCACTTAGAAAAATCCGTTTGCAAATTCAGGTCATCTGCTTGGAGCAAGAATTTGATTCCTCTGTCAAATAGTGAGAGCCCCAGAACAACTGATATGCAGTTCCTACATTGTTGTCATTTCATTTATATAAATGTTGTGCAGTGTTGGACTCAGACTGCAGCCCTGTTTCACTCCCTGACATTTTGACTGCTAATTTTTCTCCACCGCTATGCCTTTTGTGCAAACTTTTTAGAAGTTTGCACAAAGGTTTTACCATATACACCCACCTCAGCAAGTTTTCAAAATAGCCTGTCATGCCAAGCTGAATTAATTGATGAACGCAATAGCAAATATTTTATTTCTCTTTGTTTGTTTGGAGGTATAGCTGTAGGTTTATCTCTTCAAAGAGTATCCCCACATTCTTCCTTTAACAACGTACAGACCTTGATTTCAACGGTATTGCAACAGGTGTTTCAAATTCTTATTTACTTGGAGGGCAGAGCTGTTTCTGAGGTATTTGGTGGTTGATCAGGTCCAAATATTTTTTGTTCAGGTGTTCATTGATAACATCAGGCAGTTGGACCAATAAAGTCTCCCCAGATCAGTTCATTCTCCTGGGCCTGGAAATGACAGATTTCTTTGTGGGAAGGGTTTTTTTTTTTCACTACGGAGAGACACAGGGGATGTAGAGTGTACACAACGTCCCTTTTTCAGTGTAAACAATTTCACTCTTTATTTTTTATTTGTTATTCAAATATATGATTATTTTTGTCTGATCTCCCATATGTGTCCGATGTTGATGCCAGCTTGAACTTTAAGTACTGTTGCATAGCAGGGCTGCTCCTGTTATTGAAGTCTCTGAGGGTACTGGACTGGGCCCAGTCTCTGATTCACATCTGCAAGTTCTCTATTCCCCCCCCCACCCCCCCCCCCCCCCCCCCCTCTCTCTCTCACACACACACACACATGCACACATACACATTTCAGACCTGTGGTCAGGTGAGCAACCTGTTTCAACTCATTCAAGTCTTCTGGGAAAAAAGGGACGTGTTTATTCTCTGTATGTGTTTTGCCATATTTATTTTTAATGTAGTCATCATACTGGGTTTTTCGCCAAACGCATCAAATGATTCGTATAAGGGCCATAAAGATAGAAAAATAAATACATGGATAGGCTAATCACCAAAATCCAAAGATCTGAAATACATTTCGGTGATATAGGACACATTAATGTATTTTTCAAGGTTCAAGCCTCCAATAGGATTGCTGTCGTTTCCAGTATTATTGCATAGAAGTTTTAAATTGGCAGTGTGTTTTGATGTTGGCAGGAATAGAAAGATAGGGACAATTGGCTTTTGCCAAACACCTATGATATGTCTTCCTTATGCTATACTACATTCATTAACATTATCAAACCAGGAAACCATGTAATACAAGTGTTAACACGACGTATATAGCAAGAAGTAAACGCTTTAGTTCGTCTGTAAATGATAAAGGCGCTTTGATTTCAATAGTAAATTGTAACAGCAATGCATGTCAAGTAATGGGGCAAAATCTCTACTAGTCAGGGGCTGGAAGTGAACGACAGGTGTGTTTAAACATAAGAGAATCAGGCAACAAAACGAGCACTCACGAGTACACAGCAAAGCATGTTCCTGTATCTGAGAGAGAACACGGTCGTACGTGTACGGCACAACCATAAATGAAGAGAGAGCAAAATATAGTTTTTTTGTATTTTTCTATAGTTTGTAACTTTCAATAACTCGTCACACATCCCAATTACACTAACATATGATTTATTTTCGAGTTTCTGTAATTAAAATATGTATTATTTTTAAAAGTTGTTTTTTTAAAAGTTGTTTTTTTTTTTCAAATGAAAGAATGCTTGTGAAGAAAGTCATGTCTTTGAGGGAATGATTCAGAATACAGAATTCCAAAAGACACTCGCGATGTTCAATGGCCCATCTGAAAGTATATTAAAGACAGATTTAGCTTTTGGTTTTAGCAGTGTAATTGTAATGGTCAGGTGAATGCGTTTTGAGTAGATTTTAACTAATACTAACAACATTCCTGTTTATTTATTGGTCCGGTGATTTTTACAGAGTGAATCACCACACAGTAATGATGTTTATAAAGTCGGGGTGATGAAATCCAACGTTTAAATGAAACATTATACACGACACAGAGTGTTTGGCTAATGAAAATAATAGAAAATAATACAAAATCGAGACTCATTAAATATTTTGAAATCTTTACGATTCCTTCTTGGTTTAGAAAGGGAAAAAAAGATAATTTCTTTCATTTGCTTGCTATTTAATATATTTCAGAGCTGCTAGAGTGCACGTACTGGGGTGTTCAAATATTTTAGACAAACCCAATAAATTCTTGAAAAACACAGAAGAGTTGTACATGTTTGTGCGCATGCGTGTGTTTTGCAATTGTTTAAATTAATGTAGAATACTTTTTTAATGTGACACAGAATTATGGTATTTCTCGATCAGACCTTCCTCCGTTTACGTCCCGATAATTTCAGCTCATTGATTCCCAAAGGGGGCTATAAATTGACACTACACGGCCTGTGATTAATCGAATGAATTATTTATCTTACTTGTGTCGTTATTTGTTTATTTAGTCTGCTACATTTGAATTCCTTTGCCTTACCTTCGATGCAATTGGTCTCTGCAAAATCAGGCATAATAGATCTAGATTATTTTAAACCAAAGTCTAAATTTTAAATTCGTTGTCTTCCAAAACATTTACCGTTGTAATTTTATATTTGTGATTTGTAGTATCCAGTATCATTAACTCATTCAGTGTGTAATCATCGATTCCTCCACCATTCTATCTCATTTATTTTGTTACAAATTAGAACACACTTTCTGTTAGTGTACTCGTATTGCTCCGTTATATCAATATTAACGAGCATGTCCACATTACAAGTGTTTTTATCCATTCCTTTTTGCACATTTTGCACGCTAATTGAAATAATAAAAATCCCAATTATGGATGTATTTAGAAAATGTTCGGATCAGAGAGTGCCCCACTCCTCTCCTCCAAGTTAAAATTTCGTAGTAACTCGATAAAAAATAAAGTTTTATACCATTAGTAGTCGTGGTTCTTAATTGCCCAACCAAAGGGACATTGGAAATATTTCTACTTATAACCAAAGTGCGAACTTATGAAAAACATGATTTGTAAAATAAATACAAGTAAAAACTCCAGAATAGCATATGAATTGCAGGTTTTCATAATGTGTACTACAGCTATGAGCTGAAAACAGTGATGCCATAGCTATAGCTGTGGGAATGAGATGGATGTACTGACATAGGCCCAGGCCCAAATCCAATACATTCAACATGTTACGCCTACTACAACGTAAGATTTGTACCAATGCTGTAGTCATATTTTATGAATTCCTAAGAGTCCTAAGTTTTAAGAATGACATCTCCTTGGACCAAGCCTAAACTTCTACCAGGCTTGGATTTATTGTGGCGTCATGGGTGAGCCGTTTGAATTATAACCCCAAAGTTGTAGGTACAATTCCAAGACAATAGACCCATATATAAATATACCATTCGGCAAAAAAACTATGTTATCTGTGATTCAGTAAACATATATACATACAAAGCCGTGGATAAGCTTTTTACTGTGGATTTTAGTCTACCACCTCTCACTGTACTTTTACGATTTGTTTAGTTTTCAGGAAACATAGGCTACCTCATGTAAAACTGTTACTGTGGGCGTGTCTGTAGCAGTTGCTAGTGAAGTTCTATCAATACAGCTGCACAAATTAAACAAACTTAAACAAACTTCGCTAAAATGTGTGTAACTCTGTCTCAATTGATTCGGCTTTTTAAAAGAGGACTCTTTTAAAAAGCCTTTTTTTCTTGTTTCTGCTGTTATTTATTCATTTATTTATTTATTTATTTATTTATTTATTTATTCATTTTTAAATAGCATCGCAGATAAGAATCAGTCACCATGCAGGAAGTGTCCATTATTCATTAAATGGACGTAATTAATTAAATCTAATTAAAATCATTCGTGAAATTCGTATTAGGCAGCTTTACTTGTCAATGCTCACAGAAGTCCATACAAACTACTTCTGATTTAGTAAAGAAAGCAACGGAAATAAGAAATCTTCATTTGGACCTTCTCTACCAGCTGTAATAGAAATCCTGGTGGCAGACTGGCTCTGAATGTTTTTTTAAAAAAAAAGTGATCAATATTACAGCAGCGAACAAATGGCCTCAACGCTCTGCACGAGGCTGACCTTTCCCCGTCCTTACAAGTCACAGAATTTTCGTCCGAAAAGGTGATAGCATACACCTGCCTAATTGCTTCTGCAAAGTGGTATAATGAAGTCATCTTGAAATTCAAGATTAAGCACATGTTAAATTTTGCAGACCATAATAAAGGGTAACCCAAGGAAGTGAATATATTACCTAAAGGTAGAAACGTGTTAATGAAGTATGTCGTCCACTGACTATAAAAATGTCTTACGGTCGCATGAAGGAACTATGGGACGCAGCCAAGCAGGCTGTTCACTGCTTGGATAGAACTGCGCAGGGTGCAGGTTTGAATATGAAGCAGCGAAACCAGCAAATCGCTATAGGAGCGAGCTAAACGGGTACAACACTTACTAGTACTAGTAAGTGTTGATACTTGATACTAGTAACACTAAGTATCAAGTCATACCTTTCACAGTCCCTGTCGAATGCCCTAGTCATTTTAATTGGTTGATCTTTCTCCGTAACCGTTAGGAGTAAACGCATGAATATCATAAAAGATGATGAACCCATCTTAAATAGCTGTTGTTGTTATTATGATCATGTTCTGATTCTATTCAACTTGAATTAACTGAATATGATAACTGTCAGAATTAACCTAATTCACATTGTTTCCGCATTACAATAGTGTATGTATGGGACCGTGTACTCTTCTACAAATTAATAATTTACAGGCATCTTAAATGAGTCCGTATGCATGTGAAACTGGAACAAAATATATTTCATGGCTGGGTTTGTTCTTTGGTTGTGTCGTGCAATATGCAATATGTGATCTAGCGGCATGTGTACAAAACAAGAAAAAAAAATGAATAAAATTTAATTTGCATCGCCGGTTCTTAAAGCCATTTTCAAAGAGGACATTGAATCTCTTTAATATATGCACATATAGCGGATAGTCCCAAACAAAAAGTAAATTAGCTTCCATTTTTTTTTTAATTGTGGTGATACGTTCATATACAGATTATATAATAGCCTATTCAAAGGTCCAAATTACAATAAACTGCACCACAGCACACTGTACTTATGATAAACATCTTGGTTACATCGAACTTTTTATGCATACCAAAGAATTTTAAAATGCTGCACTACATGTAGGAATAGCGTCCCAGACAAATAAACCATTCCAACTATTCCCTAAGGCAAATACATTAACAAAAGCACTTACACTGACTACACATAAGTTCACTCCTTTATGTGCGACTCGAAGTTTTCAGTACAAAGGGCTGCCTTCCGGACACTCAAGACTGTGTCAAGTTCAAGTTCATGGCTGCCCAGCATCGAGCTCTATTTACTCTCAACTGTTTGGGTGGGAAAGGGGTGTCGAGGGGCACAAATCTTCAAAACATTGTTCTGCTTCATAGGTCCGTATCGTTGAACATACACGTAAGTATTCGGTTCGGTCGTGGTCGGTCGGTTACAATAAATAAAAGCAGTATTTGCACGCATTTGAGTAGTCTAGTAACTTCATTTGGTCTACTTGTTACAGGAAGGGGGCCAAACCTGTTACAGAACTTAGGACGTGCTCCATAAAGTTATTATATTTAATACAGTTATTAATTACAGTCAAATTTAGTATTTCACATTGAACTCCGGAGCTTTTTGCTAAATCATCATAAAGTCAGAGAGATAAAGACATGTCTGTTTTGAACGAAACACTAGTCACATCGCAGGACTCCAAAACGGGTTGCTTCCTGGATTTTATTCAAGATTCACAGTCTGCACTCCCACGGGCTCGATCGTCGTTTTAATTTTCTTTCTTTTCTTTTTTTTTTCGAAAGTGATATTCCCAGTTGTTTCGCTATGATGCTATTCTTGCGTGGCGAGAGGCTGGGTAGACCGAAATAACATTGCTTTTGAACTTGTTGTATTTATTGTAGAATAGAATGAATATAGATCTTTATCTTCACTTGGTAATACCCTCACCATCACATGGCAACAGACTGTACTAGCATGAAAGCCTACATTCAAAGGGACGTAATGGACAGCATCAAATGGCACAATGGCATATTTGCGAGTAGTAACAACTAATTGAATTTTAAGTTGTTGTTTTTTTTATCAGAGTATGCGTATGTTTTCAAACGTCCCCTCGCATGTCAAAATGTTCAGCACTAGAGCGCAAGTCTGGTAGTTTAGCAAAGCTAAGATGAATATTGTTTTGAAGTTTCGATATACTACTAGACGGACACTCTTTTGAATCACGGCATTGAATGAAGTCATTATATAATCTCGTTTGATGGATCCGTTAAAAATGTGAATTGTAATTCGGGCCTTACTTCCTAACACTTGCACTGAAAGATTTCACTGAAATATTGTTTTATATATAATTCGCTTCCGTGGAAACAGGTAGGCTAATCTCCGTCCAACAGAAAAAAGTAATTAACCTTGATTACATTTGCACCACATTTTTATTATATTTTCGTATGCAGCAAAGTTCTTGAAACTTGACACAAGAATGAAGTAGAGATCTCTTTACCTTTGATCAAAACACATAACAAAACAACCGTTCATGTTTGCCTTATAATTGTACATATTTATAGTAAAGAAACATTCTTTATAAATATCGTTTTATCTGTGGCAAGTAAATACCATAATTTAATTACAAATGGATAAATATGGCAGCTCATATTTACAAAAAGGAAGGGTTTAGTTACAGGAAATATAACAACACAATGTTGATTTTCCCCACAGTCTTCCGAATATTATTTCACATTTTAAACTTTCAAAGCACAGAACGTCACAAGTTAAACCCAGCAAAGGAAAATTACATTCACGAGCAAGTATTGTGTCTGTTTCAGTTGTGTTAACTTTGGCACTATTTCCAGTTTATAATGGTATTACAATCAGACTGCCTTGGAATAACAATATTTAACAGCATAATACAAATTATGTTTCTGATGTTGTTTATCACAATATGTGCACTAAAAGTCAAGTTAGAGAAATAGCTACCACTGAAGGAACATATATACAATTACCGACAAAAAATCAATTACAACCATCAGAAAGGGAGCAAGTAATATTTATTTTTATTTACAAAGTATTAAATAAATCTAAAACATTTTTATTCAGTTGACTGGTGTATTCACAAAGTTATGCAATATTGTATTTCATCACATTATATTACAAGTTCCTTTGTGTTAGCATTTTATCTATTGTAATGCTGTTATTTTTCCTTACGCTCTGTGAAATGCATCTGGATTCTGAATATTCCGTCCTAGACGTACCATTCACTAAAATTGGACGACAGGCTGTGTCCATTGTTACTGTGAACCGCTGACGGGGGCGACAGGTTGGTGTTGTTTTGCGTTTCAGCGGACGGGGACACCAGGCCAGGGGGCGTCGCGGACTCGTAGCCTGAACTGGCTGCTGGAGAGGAGTCAGACCCGGAAGAGGACTCGTGAACCTGCAAAGAAATACATGAAGCATAAGACCAACTGTAGAGAGAGAATGTGACTCTTTACAATTTACCTGAATAAAGTCACAATGACATAACACACAACCGCATGCAACGCATACGCACACCATTATTACTAAAGAGAACAGTGCAAAACGCATTGAATGAATTGCCCATTCAACAACGATGAAACGATATATTCAAAGCTTCACATCTCACTTACTTTCATGTGCTTTCTGAGGGAGCTGGGGTGAGTGTAGGACTTGTCACACATTTTGCAAAGATATGGTTTGTCTGAAGTGTGGACGTGCATGTGTTTCTTTCGGTCACTGCTGTTCGCAAAGCGTCTGTCGCAGCCATCAAACTCACATTGGAACGGTTTTTCACCTGTCGAAAAGCACAGAAAATACATTAGTTTAATAAAGCAGGCTTACGAAAAGCAGGTATACTGGTCTTCAGTAAGTCCCTCTAAATGATAAATCCATACATCGACCTTTTTACCAAGCGCCAATCGGCGATGACGTTCTAAGAACATATCAGGGTACAATCTGCAGACCCCACATAATCCATTATCGTAGATGTTCAAATATTTAATTCATTCGTTAAATGCTAATACAACAAGCTTCAAATGAAAAACTCCTAATTTTAATTCTAATTATAAATACTATGTTGTTAAATAAGAATGTACCCCCCCCCCCCTCCTTTTAGAAGCAAAATGTGTTAGACATGAGGCTACTTCTGTAATTCAAGAGGTGTGGCTTCCGAGAACAAGCGACCCAAGAAAGGGGGCTTTCAGACATAGCAACGACTACTTCTGCGTTTCTCACTCTCCAGCTTTGCTTCGTCTGAAAATTGAATAAAAATGACCCTTTTGCCAAAAACAAAGTTCACCTACACAGGAACATTCAATCTGTCGTCTTTTTTTCAAATCCATATATGCTGTACATATCCGTACAATGCTTAATCAGTTTATATAGCTGTATAGCCAACAAAAAAGGCACTGTGACACTTGCAGTGTAATTAAAACGATGCAGAACACGATGCACTCACTAGGTAAATTGTACCAGTACTATTCCCGCAGCATCTTATAGCGGTATCAACAAAACGCGACCGAGGCCTTTAACTTCCCTTTTAATAAACAACAAATTATGCGTATCGCATTTAATAACTAATTTTATTTTCTATAAATTAAAATGACTTCAGTGTAAATATTCTGCATTAAGTAAATGCATAATACGCATGAGTTAAACCTTGGCAACTCGAGCGTAAAAGATTTACTACAATTCTGTGCACGCGATGCACTACCACAACGGTGCCCTTAAATTGCCTTTGACCTGTTTAAAGTTTATGAACCACAAACCCTCGATAGACTGTTACATAATTTATACCACCATTGAAAAACATTGTATTTGTGCTGGATTTGACAGAGTTGTCTTTATAATCCCAATGAGGTTATCCGTTTAGCGTTTACTATATATCCTAGTGAGATCAAAGCGCACATAACTTTTCTCCTCTTTTATTATTCTGTATTAACATTTAAGTATCTCTTACATCTACATTAGATTTATCGTTTTCTTCTGGCGTGGTAATGGAACCTATTTGGTCTTCTACACTACAATAAATTACAGAAGAGAAAATCACGTGCAAGGCAGAAAAAAAATCTCACAGTTGCGTTTAACTAGTCACCACCGTAACGGCTTCCACTATATCGCAGAAAATCAATGCAAAACGTTAATATGGCCTTAACAAAGTCCATGATTACCTGTATGTGTTCTCTTGTGGATCTTCAAGTTTTCCGATCGAGCGAAAACCTTGCCACATCCAGGGAAGGGACAAGGAAACGGTTTTTCCCCCGTATGGACCCGAATGTGATTGACTAATTTATATTTGGCTTTGAAGGGTTTGCTTTCTCGAGGGCACTCTTCCCAGAAGCAGATGTGGTTGCTCTGCTCGGGTCCTCCGATGTGCTCCACCGAGACGTGGGTGACCAGCTCGTGCATGGTGCTGAAAGTTTTATTGCAACTCTTCTTCGGGTTGCTGAGCTGCTCCGGGTCGATCCACTTACAGATGAGCTCCTGCTTGATGCACTGCTGCCGCATGTAGCGGAAGAAGGCACCGGGGTGGTGATGGGCTGCCATGTTCATACCCATGCTCATGGGACTGTACTGATTGTGGAGTTGGGCGGCGGAGTAAGGGTCGGTCCTGGGGCTAGATACCTGGTGATATTGATCCGATCGCCCAAAAACTTCCCCTGGTAGTCCAAGTCGCATTTGTCCGTTTAGCACATTCGGAGAGCCGTGTGATCCATGCTGGTCGTGGATGCCTGGGAACAATATGTGGCCTTGTCCGTCTGCATGGGAGTGATGTAGAGACCCCGCTGTGGGACCGAAAATAGCGTGCTGGCTGCTTGCTGGAGACGAGTCTCCGAAGCCGCGACTGCGAAAGAGAAAGTCTCTCGTGGAGTTGAAAGGCGAGCTAGCGTACGACGTGACATGAGCCGCGTGAGCACCCAAAGCCGCAGCGGGGTAACCCGTCGCCTGAGAGGTGAAAGCAGAGCTCTGTCCCGGCGAGATGTCGTGGTTCAGTTTGAAAGCGCCCATGTGTGCAGAATCAACAAAGCTATTCTGCGTTAAACCCAAGTCTCTGTCCTGCATTTCGCTTGCCGAGTGGTGCCTGGCAAACGTGCCAACTCCCAACCCAGGGAACTGGTGACCAGTATCCAGTAACATGATTTCTCAACGAATATGGTTTGATTTCAAAAAACACTCTGTAAATCACTTTAACAATACGTCAAAAAAAACACTTAAATTATAATGCCTATTCTTCAATGGAAATCTCGCTTGCCGGACGGGGGAAAAAACACGACATCGACAGAAGTTCAAAGCGATGATCCTCTGACTGCAAAAGACAGTCTAATGCTTGCCTTAGTAACCACTTCTTCTCGTACTTAATTCACAATCCAAAGGAAAAGATGTGGAACGATCCCTTTGCGTTTTTTTTTCTGAAGAAATTATTGAACGCTGGTTCTTCTACGGAAAATGCCCAGCATAATTGACTTTCTCATTAGGTCTTCCGCACGAAGCTTCTCGACGCATCTCTGACCGTTGTTCCTATTAGTGTGTTTATCTCTTTCGTTTGTATGTTTATCTCTGAGTGTCCCTCTTCTTCAGTAGACTGGCAATCTCTGCTCTTACGCCCCTTTAACAGAAGCCCGGTAATTCCCTCGCCGCAGTCCCATTGGCCGCTGCTCCTCATCAATCCCAGGTATCCCTCCAATCACAGGTATCCTTTTCGCGACTAATAACTGTTCGCCATTTTACACTAATAATTACCGCCTACTTTTATGAAGAGTATGACGGCGAAAGAGAAAACACATACTTGTAGTTAATACTGCTTTAAAACCAAAATTTTATAGGCCAATAAATTATTTTGCTGGGTATGATTACATTGAATTACAGCTGCGTCTGTTCAATATTTTGCTTTATATTCTAATGGACTCATATGCTTACCTACAGACAATTTATGAAGGAGAATAAGACGAAATGCACAAGTCATCAGATTACAATCCTAGATCCCAAAAACATACATTGAAATCATTACGTAGAATTAAATTGGAGTGGTTTTTTTTCTTGAACTAGAGATTGTGTTTTCCAATTTATCTGTTTCATGTATGCAAAGCTGTGTTGCAATTTGTTGTAATTAGTATCAACGAAACAAATAACTCTTGTTAAAGGATACTAATGATGGAAAACTCTTACACTAAATTTAATTATGAGGAAAGTCTTGATGATGCGGAGTCACATAAATTAATAATATCAATATGATAAATACATTCACCTTGTATTGTATGCATATATGCACGATATTATATCCCGTGCTTCAATATGTTGAGGTACTGATGACAGACTACCAAACGATGACTTTTGCTGTAAATAACATAATTATGCACTGAGTTTACGGAAATTTACATCAAAAATACCTCATACAAAATACAATTTCAACATTTTACCCCTGATAAAAAGAGTAGAGTATTAATAAAAGGGAAGATCTTTTTCTGGGCACATACTGTAAGCAATGTTCTGTATAGTGCATACAATTTTCAAAGTGCTTCATAAATATTAAACTCCAAGTGACGCCATTACTCTTTTTTTACTGATCCATTTACACGCATACGCGCCTGCGCGCGCGCACTCACACGTATACGCACACACACACACACACACACACACACACACACACAAATACGCGCGGGCCCCCTCGATTAATTTATGCTGGATTGCCTGAAATCATTAATTTAGAGTACTGTAGTATAAATTAAATAATGTAATATGGCTTTCACTGTACTGTAATGAGTTCACTTCTCATAGGTTGTGTGGAGGACTACGTTTTGGTGACAATTTATTTTGCATTATTTCGGCACATATTACATCGCATGTCCCGAAAGCAATACACATGAACAAATGCAGAGTCATTCATTTTGAAGTCTCACACTCGACCTGTTAAAAATCGATAACATTTGCATCAATTGAGGAGGCTGATTGGAAACATCCGGTTAAATGACACGCATGCATTTTGACTAATTAAATCAGTCTGGTGATCTATACGCGTTGGCAAAAGTTTTTCAAGTTGACACGGCATTCAGCTGGGCTGCAATTCAATCAAAGCACCAACGCGCAGAGCTACTTTAATTAGCAACGATACGTACACACACACGCAGCCAAATGAACCATAGAGCATTGTTATTATTGTGGTTTACTTACATTTTCAATAGGCTCAGGTCTCACAATGTCCTGTCCCATCATACACCAAACTTCTTCTGCTCTCTTTGGCTTCCAATCACTTCAACCAGTAAATAATGGAAGGGGAACAATGTATAAAAACTTAGGAATTGTGTATCTCTCGAACACAAGCCCTGGAGCCTGGGCAGTATGTACCATTCTTCTTAGACTCCATTTCTGTCTTCCCCGCAGGACTCATAGGAGCTGATCCAAGTTCAAAGTCACGTCTGCCGACCCCTTAAGAAGCGCTTTATAACGGCAGAAAACCGCAAAAAAACCTTTCCCTTGTCATTGGATAGAGGGGGAAAAGAAAGAGGAACAGAAAAAAGAAAACGCAATCAGCCTGGTGCTCACTGCTCCATGTCCGTATTTCCATCTGCTTCTAGAGAGAAAGGACAGCTAAATACACACGGGCTCTTACAAACATGGACATTTCAACAGGTTACAGCGGGCCATTAGTTCACCAGACGCACCTACCCGGAATAAATTTCATGGAGGTGAAAAATGACAGGTTTATAAAAATAACAGTAGGCCTGTATGGCTTATTTTATTCAGTTTTAGAGATGTAGGCTATGCTTCTTAACATAGATGCATCCAATGGTGCTTTGAAAAATTGCACAGGCACATTTAACCAGCATTACATAAGTCTATGCCGCTTCACAGGGAGAATGTAAATATAGCTGATATAACACTGTCAAATAAGACAAGACGATCGACCAGTTAATACTAAGCATCTTTTAATCTAACCATTTCTTTGCGGAAGCACAACAAATAATTGTGCAAAACACGTTTGTGTTTGTGTATGAAAAAACACACCCATGTACAACCGTGGTTGCACAATTGCATTTGATGCCAATATTATGTATTTATATACTATTATTTTATTATTTTATTGTGGTCAAAAATATGTTGTACAACTGCCTCAACGTATGGAATGTTTTCTTATTTATATTGTTCTTATTATTGTTTATGTTACTACTTCTACTGCTAATAATAACAACAACAACAACAACAATAATAATAATAATAATAATAATAATAATAATAATAATCAAGTGATTTACAAGGACAAAACCATATGCTTTTGACACATATATACATTTGTATACATACGCAGACGCACAAACGCACTCACACGCAAGCATATGCATACATACATACAGTTAGTATTCCACAAGAACATGCGTAAAATAACTAAAATCAATTTGTTCCCTGCACAGCTTCTTAATGAATTCTGTAATTAAACGTTTGCAACCGACATTAGGATGTTGCTGGGCATTTATGGTAAAGACCTTGCCTGTGTAGTGATTGTAGTCACCTATATATAAAAAGCACAATTGATAGTGTTTGTAGTATTACAGAAGTGTTTGCTAGTATTGTAGTGTTGGTACGTGTTTTCCTCACTTTTTACGGCAGACCTCTCTCTTGCGCTGTGGCACGCCTGGCACTGGGCAAGGAAAGGTTAACAATAAGTAGCCCATTACACTTGATAAATCCGAGAAAAAAAACACGTGAAATTACCTTTTAGTATTTTTTAAAATGACTGCACACTTCCATTGTTGAGGGATTGTACCTAAAGTCGAATGATAGCACTCACATTGCAGTAAAAGTGAAAATACAACCATGTTTGAGGAAGGCTCAGCAAAAGTGACACGGATGTAACACTTTTCATTATATATACTTTTCATTATATCTGCCTTTTACAGTGAACAAGTGAAATACACTTTAATAAATGACATGCGTGTGTGTGTGTGTGTGTTCTGAATACTCTTTGTTATTTATAACATAATCCATTATATTGGTAAATATACTATGCACTTTGAAATTAAAAACTGAAAAATACTAAGCCTATACCGCCAGCCCTATTCCTACCAACACAGTTTACATTAGTGCACTGTTTCCTTTGGTCTACCGTCATAAATCGATTCTAAAGGTGTCTTTGGATGAAGACATTAAATCGATGATAGATACACAACATGCTGGGTTCAACAAGGATCCTGCAAAGGGGGTTGTACTAGCACTATAAAGCGTACCAACATATAGGTTTACAAGCCCCCCCCCCCAGTCGTAAAAGTGAGTTCAGTTGCAACAAAATAAAAATGTTACAGATCAGTATATACTTTTCAGTTATACGCTTGAATGAGATTAGCCTGTCTAATAACTCATTTGTCATCATCATGCGTAAAATAACGGTTCCGGATTCATTCACAACTCGGTACCGGTTCTTACCAGGGTTGGCTTCATTGCCGGGGGTGCTGAAGTGATTCTTAAAGGAAACGGCACTCTTAAGAAGCGCAGTTCAGTTTTTGTTCCAAGGTTTTACGTATTTTTGTAATATTCTTCAATGTACTTTCCCGTTTTATACATGCTCATTATTCTAGATAATTTATTTAATTTGTGGATTGTAAAGGGTCCACTTCAATCAAAGCCCAAAGGCGTCATTTGCCATTACAGATGCTTGTAGGGATTTCATAATAGTTCGTTGGCAATCAATGAATACTTTTGAGAAACGAAAAAAAAGAACACTTCCTTAAACTTTGCTGTACACATTTTAAAAGCAGCACGATTTACGGTTGAACTGTTTCAGAACCTTTGCTTCATATAACCTCAAATCCCCCTATTAAGATAAAGTATTGAACAATTTTACATATCACATATACCCCCATTTCCTCCTATAAACACTTGAAGAGAGTTTCATTTTATTTATTGCGAAAAGTAAATATGAAAAGTTGTCATCCTATATATTTTCCCTCCTCTTGAGTATTCTTTAGGACAACGACGTGAGTGCTTATTTTCACACATATTCTGCGTGCCTGTGGAAATACAGCACAGAACTACCATGGTATTATTTTCGCAAATGTAACATAATCGAAACATTCTTTGAAAAGGCATAGAAAAACACCTACATATTTTCCCATAGGGGACTATATTCCTGCCCGCACAGACGTCAAGGCTGTATACATAATGTAAATGTTATTATAAGCATACTTAAGCACAGAACCTTTTGTGGTTACATATATCATTGCTTTTGAAATATCTGTTTTTAACGGACAGGCTATGGGATTATACTTTCGAAAATTAACATGTCTAGGAAAAGAGCAAATATAATAGGAATTTAAAAAGCCGAATCAGAGTCCGATTTTACTTCATCCACCTGGATGAATACTAAGCACAAAGCAAACGTATAAACATAATTGTGGCTAACTTTGGAAGCATAACTTTTGCAGACCACAGGGATAAAGGGTGTGAGGGGGCGGATCCCTGCTGTGCTCTGCGTTGAAAATCAGCCAATCGTTTCCTTCCCTTTGCTGCCATTCACCGAAATCCGTCCAATACCCACGGTGCGATTTCTAAACCGTATTCCCCACTGTGTCTCCCAAATGTTGTATCTCTGCCGATCGTTTGAGGACGGAGAAGCAAAGGGGAAAGGAGAGTTAGAAGCAGGACAAAAGAAGTTGTATACATCGCTCAATAATATTTATATACATGCATTCATATTTTGGAAGGTGTTAGGGGGAAAAAAACAACACCAGTGACTCTGCATGGACTTGGCAGTCTGCGTATGGAGCCCCCTTTGAGCAAGAGGAATCCGACTCTAAGATTAGCGGATTTGGCAGCGCCTCATCCCCTTTCTCATCAGAATATGACAGGCCTCCCAGGGATAGGGGGGCATCACCCTCAGTCCCACCATGCGCACCTCCACCCTGGGGAGATGGGCAACGACCCCGGAGTGACACACACTCCGTTCGGACCCGAGCACATGGCACAGACAAATGCGCTCAAACTTAGCCCATCTCAGCACAGTCAAAGCCACCCCGAAGCCCACACGGCGGTATCTTTCACTTCTTCTCAGACCACAGTTGGTTTCCCCGTGGCTCACCCCCACTCAGGCTACGCCACCAGCAGAGACTACATGCTCAGGAGAGAGCTCTCAGCCACTGCTATGCAAGCGCTTGGCCACCAGCATAGTTCCGCCTCCTCCCCTCATCACCATGGCATGTTCCTTTCCCCAACAGGTGCTTATGGGCACGCGGAAGGTGGTACCCATCCACTTTTTCCTGGACTTCAAGACCAAGCGGCCCCTGGTTCCCACCAGCATGCTCTCAATGGGCAGATGCGTTTGGCTCTTCCGGGGGACATTTATGGCAGGACAGAACACTTCGGCCACAGGCCCGAGCACTACGGAGCTTCTCCTCTCCACAGCTACAGCTCCATGAACTTAAATGTGAACATTGCTTCAGCTCCTCACGCCGCCGCAGGGGCGTTTTTGAGGTACATGAGGCAGCCCATCAAGCAAGAGTTAATCTGCAAATGGATCGACCAGGAACAAACTTCAAAGAAGCCCTGCTCAAAAACTTTCAGCACCATGCACGAACTAGTTAACCATGTCACGGTGGAGCACGTCGGGGGACCGGAGCAGAGCGTTCACGTTTGTTTCTGGGAGGAATGTCCGCGAGAAGGGAAGGCTTTTAAGGCGAAGTACAAACTGATAAACCACATCCGAGTTCACACGGGAGAAAAGCCATTCCCGTGTCCGTTCCCTGGCTGCGGGAAAGTGTTCGCTCGCTCGGAGAACCTCAAGATCCACAAAAGGACACACACAGGTCAGTTACGGAGTGCTTTGGACCGATATTTTCGTAACAGTTTGTGAATAAGGCAAAGTCAGCGCTTTCACGGAAATAGTGTGACATAAACCTCTGGTCCCCTCCATTAATATGGATTTGTATTTTTTAAGTTTGTAGCCTACTTTAACTCCTGAGGGGGAAACATTTGTATTCCACAGTTGTGTAGATGAAAAGTGCATAGAAGAACTTACAATTTGAACAAGATGAACGTTTACTGCGTAGTAAATACATGATTGTAAGATGATTGCTTAGGACAGATACTATCTCTTGTAGGACGGCTGGGTATTTGGGCATTACCCCAGCGTTCAATCAACGTTTGCCTTATAACTTTGAGTTAAAATTGAATGAAAGTGTTCCATATTTTCAATACACATGTTTTTTTTTTCATTGCATACTGGTGATAGAATCGTCGGTTTGTCTTTGCGATGAAAAGTAATTTAGCAGTGAGACAAAGTAAAGGGCAAATGTTGATTGAATCCAGGGGCAAGTCAGCTAGCTCCCTCACTGGTCGGCTGATTCGTTTTCTCCCAGTTAGCCAGACCTAGTTGTCTGCTGGTTCCACTCTGGACAAAATACAATATCAATTCATTGTCGAATACGCTATTTTAGTTTTAACCGCCTTTTATGATTTCCAACATACACTTTAAAATGAAAGATGTAAAGACAAAGACTTAGATAATCAGTTAGATATTAATAATTAATAAGATATTAAGTAATATTGGTGCGAAAAAAGAAAGTGGCACCTTCACTCTGTGTAATGAACAGTATTTTTCCTGCTTATATAAATCATACAAATATCGGTACGTGATATTTTCGGGCTTCTATGTATGTGTTGTTTACTTGTTGCCTTCTGGAAATTAGCTCACACGAAAACCAAGGCCATTTATTTATTTATTTATTTATTTGCTGAGTGGATATGGTGTTCTGTCGAAGTTAGATCCCATGAAAAAGCCTCTAAATCTTTCCCTTTGGCAATGGGGTTACTTTCCAATGCAATCAATCATATATATATATATATATATATATATATATATATATATATATATATATATATATATATATATATATATATATATATATATATATATTTTTTTTTTTTTTTTTTTCAAAAAATATTGTGATAGGGAGTGAGCAATACATAGGTTACACATTTAATTTATTTTCCACATTCCCACTATTCGATAATTTCTCTTTCGCAAATAAAGGGCTCGGCGATTCTACGTCTGAAGGTAGTTTCATTTAATAACAAATACGTGCAACACATTAACAGGTCCGCTTTGAGTCTTAAATCCACGGGGCCTACAACAAACAAAACTAGCTCTGTCAAAAGGCGGGTACTCAATGATCTACGGAAATAGCAACTAATGGGTAAACAACGTATCTGCTTAACATGCATCTGCATTAACATGCATGCACTATTTCAGCAAATATATGTTTATATCAGATATTTTGTATGGTGGAGGGACCCCTCGCGCCGAAGGAGTCTTGCCAGATATATGTGCTAAACAGGACGTGGAGTAAATCTCTGACGAAAATGACGTGAAGGCTATCAAATAAATAATTATTTAAAATGCCCATCGCAGCACCACGCAACTGAGGGAAGACGTCGAACGTGGGCGTGTAATGAACTATATTGTAAGGAGTATTATTCCAACTCTCAACGTGTCATTACAAATGCTGTAAAACTGGGAGAAACCATGGTTATAAATCATTTATTCAGCACGCTGTAAATGTATTTGATTCACAGAACATACAGGCATGAAGCGAATAGCGGCCTACTTCGAGTTAGCCTGTTTTGTGCAAATTAAACGCATTTTACATTATGCATGACAAGAGAGCTATAGGGATATATTTCGACAGCTGATAAACAGCTTACACTGTTCATACTCACAGTATTGTCTACATTATTTTATCAGCATCCTCTCTAAACTGACCCCTGAACCCCTAAAACTGGCAAAACTGGTCCTTTATTGGTCTGTTCTTGCCACATTGGAGACAAAGTCTCCTAATAGTAAAGATACTAATAGTAAAGATAAGCATGATAATTTTACCACTGGTCAGAAATGTATGTTGACATGTATGTTGAAGGAGTGATTCGATAAGAATCAAATCAAAGAATCAAAATTCTTCTGGATGTTTTTTTTTTTTTTTTTTTTTTGAAAAATGAGTTGAAACTTAATGCTTAATGTGCTTGCACATCCATCTGTCTGTCTTCCCAGGGGAGAAGCCATTTAAATGTGAATTTGTTGGATGTGACAGAAAGTTTGCCAACAGCAGCGACAGGAAGAAGCACTCTCACGTCCACACGAGCGATAAGCCTTACTACTGCAAAGTAAGAGGCTGCGACAAGTCGTACACTCATCCCAGCTCCTTGAGAAAGCACATGAAAGTTCACTGCAAGTCGCCCCCGCCGCCCTCTGCCAACAGTGAGCCCTCGTACCACTCCTCCTTGCCCGCGACTCACGGGGCCCCCCTCTCCCCGACGTCTGGCGCTCACCGGAGCCATTTGGCGAACCGCTCCGTCGCCAACCTCAACGAGTGGTACGTGTGCCAAGGGAGCGCCGGGCCCAACAATCTTCACACCCCTTCCAGCGACGCGCCAACATCTGACTCAGAGGACGAGGATTCTTTCAGGAACTTAGACCCAAGAGCAATGCTCTGAAATCTGAAAATGTGACCGCAGATGCAACCACAATATTTCCGCTGGTTGGTAAAAACACAAAAAATGCAGAGAATATAAATATAACAATATCTGTTTTTGGCAATGCAACAGGAAACACTGTCACAGATGTCCAATGATGAAGGACAACAGCCTTTGAAATACTTTCTTCTTCTCATTTAAGAAAAGCTTTACAATATGATAATGAAGGCAGTCCCCATAAAACATTATACTTTAATAGGAAACTATCCTCATTATCCAAGAGGAGATTTATAGATCAATTTCAGCACATCAGTAAAAGCCAAAAGATTCTGGACAGCATAACAAATACCATCAGGGGATTTCCTCATATATCAAACTTTACAGATCAACACACACACACACACACACACAGACATACATTCAGTGCACATGCATGGTATCCTCTCTGTGACATGATTAAGTCATCACCAGTTAAGTATATGATGACGATATGATCTATGTGCACCATATGATCTCATAAAAATCACCACCCCTCAACATTTGACCTATTCCCATCTGAACTGTATTAGCACAACAAGCTGGTAGAATACTCAGTCCCAGTGAAGATCTTTCCATAAATAATGTACATGACTGCCCCTAAAATTAAAATTGGGTATGTTTATTTAATGTTATTTATTTATTAGTACAATTATAAGTATTTTACAGTCTTAAATATGAAAGCATTCCATGCAATAGTTCTAACTTTTATATATTCAACAAATGAATGCATCATACAATGGCGATGTCTTCGCTAAGTAATGGATAAAGAAAAATGTAAAATGAAGCGTCATAAAGATTGCTAACAATGTACAATCATCCCTACTAAGAAGTATGAAGATCTATTTAAAATGTTTTATATGTTTTTAATGAAATGATTTCACATTCTACGCACTCATTTAAGAGTAATCTACTAATTTGTCTTTTGAGACCCCAAATATGTTAATATACAAGTTGACAGGCCTACACCGGACAGATTTGTATATAGGGTATATATATTTTTTTCTTGTTTTTTATTGTTGGTCGTAAATGTTTACTTATCTATATGACTTTTATATTGTAATTTATTTGCTGGTGTACCGTTGTCCTGAAGTTACAGATACACCAAAGAATACTAATTTAGTGAAATTTAGTGATGCTTTTTTCGTGGACTGTAAAAAAGGCATTCTTTTCTGACTTGAATAAGCTGTGTAATGTGAAAACTCACTCTCGCATGCCCAGTGTCGTGGGTAAATGTATCGTTGAGGTATGATGTTGTTGATTTTGATGGAAAGAGAAAAGATACGAGACTGTGGAGGTCCTACGTGTTCCATGATAGCCATTGATGAATATAATATGAATAGCAAACTTGAATAAAAGTGAACTGGATATGTGCACTTTTCTGGTTACAGGGAAAGTTTTCTAAACATTATACGACACTGGGAATTAGTTATTCACCAAAGGTTGTCCACGGACAAGAGTGAACAGAATTAAAAGAGCTGGGGGAATCAACAGACATTGGCATACGCGAATGGTGACTTAAACTGTATTTGCATGCAGAAGAGTTTAAAGAAAACCTTGCGATCAGTGGCGTGCAAATAAAACATCAAATTAAGTAATACGCATTTAAATGAAGGGACTGATCAATGGGGGGAAATTATAGCACCATAATGGAGTCCCTAAATGAAAAGCGGAACAAAGCCACCAACGCATGAATCATTCAATGGAAATATAAAAGAGAAAAGGACACATCACAATAAGCGGGATCTTTTATTGAGCATATGAAACAAGTTCCCCCACTTATTTTCACCATTAAAACGCACAGTCTCACTTTCAAAGTGTCCCCTGTCCAGTCTATAGAATGAAAATTGACTAACGCAAGTCTTGCTTCACTTCAAAGCGATCTACTCCAGAGCGGAAGGCTTGGCGCTTGGACAATCGTCATGGCGCGTTAAGATTTCTATAGCTATTGGCAAGCAAGACGTTCACATTTGAATATATCTAGCAGGGAACCACTTACTGCCACTAAACCGTAAGTCATCAAAGCAAGAAGGACATTTTATGAAGCATCAAAGATCTCAACAATCAGTACAACAATAGTTTGAAGAGCCAGTAAAATAATTATAAGAATAAAAGTGTACTGTTGACTTAAACACCACAAACACTAAACATTCTATTAATATCAGTATTACGGTGAAATTATGAATGGGAGGAGACATACACATGTGCAGGTGATTTTATTTATTGCAGTTGGAACGCTGCAAGTCCTAAGAATCGTGCAGGAGCTCTCGCATGGTGAATAGTCATTTCAAGAGGAGTGAATCGAGTGGTATATTACCAGCTGGTATAACATGGCTTTCAGTAATACAAAAACGGAGACCGGTCTGGTACAGGGTTTGACTCTGTCTCCGAGGAAGTGCTTTGCATGGTTTAAAAAGTTCAGGACGAAGTGCCAGAGAGACTGCTTTAAATGCGCAGACAAAAAGTGGCGAAACAGGCAAATTCCGTGATATTTAGCCTATTCTTTTTTATTGCGAATCAGCACTGAGAGTTAAGATTTGTTTGGCAATGAGCGCACGGAAAGCTCATTCAAAACAGTCCACCTCAATTTGTGACACTCTATTAAGATACAGTTGAAGTGACCTTTACTTTCATGCCACGTTAGTTCAGTCAATTTTCATTTCATCAGAATCCTTCATATTCCCACTTTCCGCCCCCTTGCACCACTTTTCTCCATAATCAAGTTTATCGTGAAACATGTGCGTTTGTATGAGCTATCTTTTGTCCACAAACTCCAATTTGAAAAGGGAAAGTGTTCTTCTGTGTTTATTTAGCGTACTACAAGTTCTGTGAATGGTGAAAAATAAACACGGTGAAAAATAACCAAACATATGATTCCTCAGAGTGAGAAAGGGGACTTCATAAAAGAGTGAAGCGGTCACCCCTGAATGAGAAACGCTTTGAAGTGGAACTTATTATCTGGGGAATAGTTTTTGGTTGTCCTAACGACGCTGCTGAATTGAAACGGCTTTTCTTTGTCAGCGATTTGTTCTCCTTTACCGAGATGCCCGTAGAAATCATTTACATGGACTGCCTTAATATACAGCCTGCAAATCGGTAACTTTCTTAGTCAGACTTGCAGACGCCACTCTCCAAAGGACAAAGCAGAAGTCGCAGTGAAAACACCCGTACTGCCCCATTTATTTGACGGAGGGTGGTTTCAGAGGAGACCGCTTAGTCGAGGAAACACTCCATTCACGCGTCCTAGTTGCAAATGTTCATCTGGCCTTGCGTAAATCCCACTATACAAAGGGACCGTTTAGAAATCACCTAAGAACTTTTTTAAATTTAAATAAAGCGTCGAAATGATGTGGCCATTTCTTCTGACTAGTGAGGTATACATTGACAGAAATACAAGGAGCTAATTATTTTACAGAAATTAGTCCACTCCCAAGCCACTCTAGATTCAATTTCATGAATGCCAAATGAATGCCAGAATGGTAAACATCATAACTTGAATTTAATCCCAGAATATCAAGGCACATTACACTGAGAGGGTAGCTCATCACGCATGCACAGAACATTGATTCATCATAAGATAAAAGGTGTCAGCATTCGTAAGAAAAATAACGACAAAACTTTGTTAAAATCCAGTTTCAGATGCACGCTGAGAAAAAAAAGAGCGCATTTCGCAATACGCTACAAACGTATATTTTGTAAAAATGCGTAGTTTTGTGACAAGAAGCGCATAAAATAAACTAAGATAAAAGGCACACAATTATCATTAAAAGCTTGTTTGAACTGAAGCTGCCTGCAGGAGTTGCGGTTACTAATAGGCTAGATTTCTGAATAAAAGGCAAACTAATAACGATGGTCAGCTATAGTTCTATATAACAATGTCTCATGTTTAGATGGTTGTATGATTTAAATTCAAGTTAAAATAAATGTTAAAATAATGGACGAACAAAAACATTGGGAGTGACTGTTCACTTTAACATGTGATGAAATATAACGATACAATTATGAAATATAAATATGACGTTTTATATATATACATATGTTTCCGGGCACCCTTCATAAAATGGCCACTATAAAATATGAATCGTTTATAGGTTTAATTATATTTAGAATAAAAGAGAGTCTAGGACTTGTCCACACAGGAAAACCGTGAGGTACTTCCAAATTGTTTCATTTATTCATTCAAACAGGCTGCATTACTTTTCACCGGCCCTCGAGGGCAAATAAGCGCCAGCGTTTGACCTAACGTTGAAAAAGTCAGGCCACTTTCGCTCCTCACCAATGAATTCATCTGCGGCGTTCACAAAACAATTTCCAAGTCATACGTCTTTTTCAACTCTTCCCAATCGAAAGGAGCATCTCTTTAAACAGGCACAATTTAGAACGTAAGCCTAAAATTTATTCACTGATGTGTATTCCGATGCACAATTAAAAACCTCGAAATCTTCACCCATTTTCCCCCCAAATGTCTGCCTACTCTGTTGTACAAAGGCTAGACCAAGCAAACTGGGCACATGTTCACTATCCAGGCATTCTGCCAAAACCTTCCATGCACCCTACCTGGCTACTAGCTTAAGTTTCCTGAATAAATGCAAAAGAAATACTACCGCGTCCTGTTGCCGTTGTAGCCTAAATGCCACTTCCCTGGTCAGCTCTTACCTTTAACAAAACAAGATTCCGCACGGAATTGCAAAGTTACAGTGGGTTTGGGGACGTGAACGTTTTTTTCCTCAGTACATCACACTGTAAGTATGAAAGCTGACTTCTTTCTCGATTGAGATAAAACTGAATTGAAACGGGCGTCTGTGGCTTTGGCAGTCTGGGATTCTTTGCACATTTCTGTCGAACTAAGATTGTTGTGAGCAATTTAGAAACGCAGGAGCGTAACAGGTTGTGTCCTGTTAAATTAGAAGTGGATGAATAGCTATAGTTGATTTGTTATAGGGACGTCTCGTACTTCTTGCCGTAGCCCAATTCGAGAAGCTGTGAATTCACCTATTAGCCCCGATGTCTTTCCGAGGAGATTGGTGGAGTTAAACATCCGACAATGGGCTCTCCGGGGTGCCTCTCGCCTGACCTGTACTCGGTTTTAATAGTTTCATAGGAACTTCATTAAATCAATTACTAAGTGAGCACATCATAATTTATTTGTAATTAGCTCTGAAAAGCTTGATTTTTTGCAGCACACAACAGAAAAGAGCCCAGCGGGTTTCCCCGTGTTCGACAAGCACTTTTGTTTGCTTCTCACTCGAGCTATTATTTGCCAGTTTCAACAAAAGTAGAATCTTAACGTCTTAATCAGGTACTCGGGCTCGTGTAATTCCGGGCTGATCACATGATGGAAGCGGCTACAAAGTTAACTTTAACGATGTGCTTTACGTATCTCCGGCAACCGAATTCTCAAAGACTAGCCTCGTGTCGCTTGCATAGCGAAAGGTCAGCACATTGTGTCAAAGAACTTTGTGTGCACCTATATTGTGGCAGACACACACATACACACGCAGACGCACATCGCCACCTCTTCCCCATTTATGCCAAATAAATATAGATTTGTTTTCCTGAAGGCAAATACCTGCCTGCCTGTTCATACATTCAATGGTATTTGATTTTTGGGGTTAAAGCAAGAAACCACGTTGTCCTCCACACGGTCAAACTGTTATTCGTAAAATGTCCTATTCGATATTAAATATAAATTAGTATGTGCGACATTCTCTTTAATATAGGATTCTCTTAGATACGGTTAAAAAGTTTGTAACCGTTTTAACAAGGGTTTGGATGAAACCTGAAAATGAAAACCTTTCTGAGAGCAACCTGCCAATAGCTGTAAGTAAAAACCATGCGATAAATTGGTCAGTTGATGTGTTTCCATTAGAGGAAGTGTCAAGCCATGAAAGTCATTGGGAAAAACCATTCGACGGTGGAATAACGTGCAGTTGATATTTAATACTGACATTTCCTAAATTCTACTCCCTGGGTCACTAGTCTCCCAGACTAATTACAAAACTTCACCTGGCTTAACACGTTCTTTTACTTCACCCCGCACATGAATACACAAGCATACAAACACACAGGTACAGACATTGTCAGCTGCCCTTGGGGTTATAAGAATTCTAAATTGAGGCCATTCAGAACTATAAAATATTTGTTGTATAGCGTCATTTATTGCTGAACCTTCTCAATCCTTTGAAAGAATCATAAAATACCTTGCACAGCATAATGATAATAAAACAATATTTAAAAATTATATTACTTTTCACTTTCAGCTGTCAATTGCTTTCATCTATAACAAGATCCACTTGAAATGCAACAATTAAAACATGTTTAGTATATTACTACTAGTTAAACAGAGCAAACGGGTCATTCTGGGCTTTTAAATATTGCATTCAAGCAAAAGGCTAATACATAAAATGGGAGGACACATTAAATTCGTTCAGATGTATCATCCCTGTCCATCTCTTGATATTGCAGAGTGGCTGACAGAGTATCAGGCCACTCTGCAACATCTGTGGACCTAAGAAATTGGTGGAGCTCCAAAACCCGATCCACAGGACTGGGAACGATTCCAAGCCGCTAGGTGTTGAGAGCAAGGTCGTCCGCGGTTTAAAGCAGACACAACTGCCCGCTACCTGGGCCTTCCAGCACACGGACCGCAGCGCCGGGCGTCACAGAGCTGCAGGGGGACCTCATCGGTCTTTGTGCGCTTGGCATGCGGCTGCCTGTCCGCAGCTCTCTGGCGGACAGAGTTAAAACTCTGGGAAAAGGCAGGGGTCTGCGAGGGCATCGTTCACCATGCCCGCGGGCGACCGTAACGAGACAGCAGCACCTTGCCGAAGCCGCTCTGTCAATAAACGCTGTCCTGAGGAAAAAAAGGGGGGTGAAGGAGATGCTCCTTTGACACTGTTTTGCTCCTCAGTGCCAGCGTGTCTGTTTGACAGATTCCATGCCTAACAAAGGCCTCGTGCGTCACCGTACGAGATTTTTGTCCCTGTCCTGTACAACCCCCCCCCCCGCTCTCTCCCAGGAAATTCACCCACGGGTTCAATCAACATTCACTTCTATGCCCAAGTGCGATTAACAAATAAATGTGAACGTTACTTCGTCCAATATCAGTAATTTTTGTGCCATTACTTTTTGTGAAGGAGAGTTGTCGGTTTAGTTGTGGAGTCAGCTGTGTGTGGTACTCCCTTATTCGAAGCCTGTGCCAGGGACATACCACGTCCTCAGTCTAGGGCTTTACACTGTATCCCCACCGCTTGCAGTCACACTGCTGCTGTTCTAAAAGGCCACGTTGCAAAGCAACACAAAGCTCAGGCTGTGTCGGCAGGACACGTGCTTTCAAAAAACATTAAGGAGGAAACGAGCATGTAGTCAACACGGTTCCCATGTTTCTGTATTTCACGCTTACACACACACATGTGTCCACGTGCACAAACATGCATGTGTACACTTCCAGAGTTAAACCTGCAGTGGCATCTGTGCTGTGCTAGGTGTAAGAATCGGGGGCTAATAAATCTTTTTACAGATGACACGCCATACCCCACATCTGCAAATTGGATTATTTGTCCTGAACTGGTATCCTCGGGGTAGGAGTGCAATGCACTCTGGGATTTCAAAACCGCAACTCCCAGATCCAGGGTACAGTGCCCCTATCACTAACGCACATGGCATTTCCTATATATAGGAAGAGGTGAATGGTATGTTTATTGAGGATCCTGCTCAGAAGCCAGAAGGTATCGTGCTATAAGTTTTTGCTCATTAGATTTTTCACACTAAAGCTAATGATAGGTCAAAGAGATCCATCACAGTCATTGATGCACTGTTTAATACATGTTTAGAATACAACAAGGCAGAGGACATTACATATTTCATGCTTTTTGTAGGAATATATATGGTTATCATCAGAAAACTATTACCTCATCTCATTGGATTTAAAAAAATAAATTGTTAAACAAATTGTTAAACAAATATATAAAACAAATTGAGCCCATTGTTTTTGACAGAAATGTTATTTAGAAAGAAAGGTGACATACATGCTGATAAATAAAATTGTTTAAAATATTGCAAAACAACTTCATTTCTTAATAAGTATGAGAGACATTTAAAATAACTTGTCACCATTGGCAGTCTGAAAATGCTGACCACAGAGGATGGTTATCAGTGAGGTTATTTAAGGTCACAAATCTTTCCTGGAAGGCAACTCCATGAATTCATACCTTTCTATGTGAAGAAGAACTTTTAATGAAAATTAAGGATTAAGGATTCGTCATTTCACCCTGTCGCAGATTCTGATAATGTGAAATACCCTCCAGAGCCTGTTTTATTGATCAGTAGTAGTCCCCATCCATATTAACCCTTGTAATATGATATTTCATGTCCTGTCAAAACGACAAATAATAGTGTATTATTATTATTATTATTATTATTATTATTATTATTATTATGGATGGGCAATGTATTTATTTGATGTTCTGGTGAGACATTACATACCAATAAAAACTATAGTGTCAAGTACAAAAATTGGCAAGTTTAACCATACTTAAAAGAGCAAGTATTCCCTATTTTCACATGTTCACAAGAAGGTAATTGGAATGTAAAGAAAAGCCAGTCATTTTCAGTCAGTAGTAAAGTGATGAAACTTATCCAGTGGGAGATGAGCCAGCATTTTCCATTTCCAGTCACTAAAACCAATATGTGATGCATTTCCCTCGTAATGTGTGCAGCTCCTTTCACATTAAGACCTGATCATAATCAAGATGTATTCCTCTAAGGAGCACTGAACATTTCCACAGAGTGGAATGAATGAATCAATCTCCTTAAATTTTAGTTGATTAAATTCACCATCTGTCTGCCAAATCTGCGGCTGAGCAGAGTGCTTTGGGCCAGGTTCTGCACAAACAATAAAACATAATTTTATAACACTATTAAAGCCTCGGCAATAATCCAAAACGTACCGTTGTTTCTTATGTAATAATTTAGTGTACATGCATGCTGAAAATCAATGGCCTGGTTCCACAGTAGAGAACGGTTCATTTGGCATTGAACACACTGTGTAGCACATCTTACCTGTCTGTTATCATATGTCCAGTGATCTGATAAAAAGGATACGCATTTACAGCACAGTGAGAAATTAACAAAAAGTGGACCATACCTAGAAAGGAACA
The DNA here is from genome assembly GCF_013368585.1 of Megalops cyprinoides. NCBI lineage: Eukaryota > Metazoa > Chordata > Actinopteri > Elopiformes > Megalopidae > Megalops > Megalops cyprinoides. The sequence goes on along the minus strand of NC_050596.1, from coordinate 9,726,072 downwards.
TTTTTGAAGAATCTTTCAGTGAACAGCTTTTGAAGGATGGGCAATTTGTGAATGTAATTTGCACAGGGAGATGGACAGGTGTTCACTTATGTTCTATTGTACTGGAAGTCGCTCTTGATAAGAGTGTCTGATAAATGTAATGTAATGTAATGTAGAGATGGAGATGAGAAGAGCGGAATCATCAATGAGGACAGCAAAAGAGCACACAGACAGTTACTGCTCTGATTCAGAGGTGAGGCGGCACACTCTCAGTTGTGTAGATGGGTGTGAATGCGTTCACCTTTAAAGCACGTGGGAAGGCCAGCTTGGTCCAGTATGCAGAGCAGTTAGTCCTTGTAGAGACATGCTCTTCAGTGGGATGTTAACCCGTGATTGATAAACTCATTAGCTAGCAGGAAGGGACCCCCTGTGGGCAGGCCCTGGTGTCTCTCCAGCCATGTGCACCCTCGGCTGGCTTTGTTGAGGTGGCCAAACGGATCTACACATCGCAAGTGACTGCAACTATTTCATTGTTGACCTCAGACAGCCCTCTATACATTGTTCTGGAGCTCAGCTAGGAGTGTTTGCACTGATAGATAATTAGAAAAATGTTAATGGTTAAGGTTGTGTATGGTTATTTAGTGGTTCATCATAAATGAAAAAGAAACTTTCGCAGGAGGAACATAGCTCTTTATTCATTGTCTATTACCACCTTTGTATAAGCAGTTAATGTTAATACCTATTTAAAGAGTCTGGAAGTATATTAGATATAAATATTAATTTAAAATGTAGTCACTGTTAAACCCTAATTTTGCCACAAGTTTTGGTTGTACATAGGAGTAGTTTGGAATATGTGAATTATGTGCTGTGTTACACAATGAAGTGCTCTTGTCAAAGCATTAAAATGACCATAACTGCACTTTGCCTTGAAAAAAAGCACTCATCGTTTAGCAGCTAGAGTGCCATGTGCTCAAAGGAACTGCAGGGGCTTTGTACAGCCATGGCACAATGACTTTTACCCAAAGAATATAATGAGGTTTAGACGACTGCATTCTTTCATGTACCATTGAATTGCACTGTGTACATTATTTTTTACAGTATACATTTCAAAGCAAGAACAAATGATTTTTATGGGCAACCCCAATGAGCTGCCCCTACTCGCCTCTATTGAAATTTTATTCATGATGTTAAGGATGAGGATGAGCCTGTGTTTGGTGAGAAGGTTGCTTTCCTTAACATCTTGCTTAAATCATTTACATTTATCTGCACAGTTTTATGGCTCATATTTCTTTACAGCATTTCTGGGCTGATTAGCAGTAGAAATGCTAGCTGTCATCATCAGGTGTTCACTTACTGTAGGATGTAATCAACTTGCCCTTAATTCGCCCTTAACTTTGATATACCTTTACAGATGAATGTAAATGTTACCAGTGCAGACATAGTATTTCCCATTAGCTCTGGTGACCACTAAACTGGGAAAACGTTTTTGTGAAAAAAAAAAGAAATGCTTGGCTTTAACTCTCAGCTAAAGTTAAGTAGAAATGCAGACTGAAACCTGGGTTACATCCACGGAGAAGTATAACTAGAAAACTAGAGCCAGAGCATTTAACATTTGGCCAATTTCCAAAATTCATAAAACATGTGCAGTGACAGAAAACATGTTTATGTGTCAGTGAAGTACTGTCCTACTAGAGTAAACCCATTTTTCCTAAATGACAGTAGTAGTTTGGAATTTGTGAATCCATTTTTTTTGCCATTACCATTGGGCCCGATTTTAAAAAAAGCAGTAAAAGACATCATCCACAGAAATTTCTGGAGATGTTGGTCCATGGAAAAATGCTACACAGTTATATGATCGCAAGCATGGTGAGCTACTAACAGTAGATGCTCAAAAAGCCAGATGATGAACAACAGGACCAATGACAGATGATTCACACTTCATCATGCCAACAGGCTAGCAGCCTATCATACGGTAACCTCATTATTAGCCTTTCGGCTCACACAAACTGTTTCACAATCTGTGACACATTTAGACTGTTTGATATGAAATCTTTTACAGTGGTCTCAATAGAAGATGAAGATCAGCAATACGGAATGCTCAAAATATACAGTAAAACAAAACCCCCATGTTACTCAGCCACAGGTTTATGAAAACAGTGGAAATATTAAAAATACAATTCAATTTGAAAGCAAAATATTATGAGGCAGATTAAATCCTTGTTATCTAGCATTCAGGAACACAGCTAATGAACATACTAAAGCTAAAATACAACAGTGCTTTAAGCAGCCATCACAGATATGTTGACATGGCCTTTAGACAATGCACTCAGTATCAGTTTATGCACACACCAGTTTAGATGTCAAAACAGATGCAATGTTAGCAAACGGTCTGCCTGTTGAGCGCCTCCCTGAGCTCTCACTCCTCTGCTAAGTCAGCCTTCAGGAAGTCAGCCCCCCCCCAATCTGAGACAGTCAGCTATACGGCATGGCAATCTTAGACTGCCCACCATCAGCACCTGTGTAGTACATAGTAAAAGCAATGAGAAAACCATACTTTGTGAATAAAACAACTGAATTTAGACACTGAATGTCTAAATTAGTGGGTTGAGGGTTTATGAAATATGTATGTCCAAACGCATGGAAAATATGCATTTGATGTGATTTGCTAGGGTGTTGCACACCTTCTGGTGTCTCAATTGTAATCTACCTGGCCAAATTATTAATATTATTTCACTTCTGTGGTTCTTTTGATTCATGTCAGTCAGACAGGTAATATAGTCTGTAATTTTGTTGTCCTGAACAATGACGATAAAGCTCTCTTATGTCTATCCCTCCTGTAAAAAATACAAAAACACAAAACCACAAGAAACATAATTAAACATCGCCATTGAATGACTAAAAATAAATGGACGAGTAAATAACATAAGAGGATTGGTCTATTAAATGTCAATGTCAGTACTGTAAATCAAAGTAAATGTTTAAACAATCTCACAGATTTCTGAGGTTTCAGAAACATCAGCTACAACCATTGGTCAATTGAGCAGCAATATTTTCATTAATCTCGTCTCAAGGATGTGTTGATGTGTACAATTTGAAGACACATTTTGATTTTGAACATTTTGCTCACAGTACAAAAGGTAGTCAGGAGGAGACTAGCAAGGTCTGAAAGAGGATTGGGCATTGGTTTACCATCTATTATTTGTCTATGTAATGCTTGAAACAATGTATTAGGCAGTCCAATATTATGCACTCTAACCTGAAATTGATAGTGAGGATATTTTGCTGCTCTAATGATGGAACGAAACTACATTACATCAATTTAGCAAATGCTCTTATCCAGAGGGACTTCCAGTACAAACCAAATCATGCCAAATTAAGCTAAACAGAGAATTTGAGCGCCATTTCCATTGTGGTGTACTACACAAATACATGCATAGCTCCTATTTTTGAGAATCATTTACACAGATGAGGAGAGGGCATTAACATGGCTGCAAGTGTGCATTAAACTGCAAACCACCTTTTGCATCAAAGCAAATTGCCCTGCTTCCTGTGTGGAAGGAATGTAGGTTGTTAATCGCATATTCCACAGAATTTGAAACAAGAGAGTTTCCTGCAAAGTAAATTTGCATGTGTGATGCTGTGAGAACATCTGAGCAGGTTTCACAGACCCTGCAAATACGTGCAAAGCAAGCCCAGGCTAAGGAGTTGAACTGAGTACACAGAGTAATGAAGCGATATTTTCTGTTTCTGACACACAATCGGTTCAGCTTACATAAACTTCGTCTGGCAGCTTTCTTGTGTAAAATGTATGGATGATGAAGGCACATGCATGTACCAGTGTCCGTATGTCATGCTCATCTAATTTGGAGCTCATTGAGTGAAATAATTGGACTTGGCTGATGATGTTTCCCACAAACTTGTCCCTGCTACACACTGTGCTGAGAGCCGAAAGGTCAGTAAGTGATGGTTCATTAGCTGGATCACTTTTAGTTTCCCATATGCCTCTGGTGAGGTGCCCCTCATACTGAGTGGATTAATCAGGTTACGCTCCTGGACTGAATGTAAGTCAAGTACAAAAAAAGACACTCTAATTGTAGGTTGTCAGTTCATGATTTATATATATACATAGCTTATATATACATAGCTTTAGTTAATTAATTATTTTATCAAAATTGATTGTTTAACCCGGCAAAATGTAGTAGGAAGCTAACAAACATGGACCAAGAAGAAATTATGCACTTGCTATGTGCTATACTTAGCAGAATATCAAGAGGGCTTAATCATCTTAATGTAGCCTGTGTGGACAAATAATCAACCAAGTCCTGCTTGACTGTCTCCTGTTGGAGCTTGCAATGTAGCGAGTTGGTCTGATACAGTTAGGGAAATTTGGGTATGATTCCACAGGTAACAGTTAGGTAGTTGTGTTGTGAACTGCTAGCTGTAATTGCTAACACACACTTCTGCACATACAAATTCTGCATTAACCTAGCTAATTTTGCTCCATTGAATATTACTCAGTGTCAGCTGAGCATTACATTACATTCATTTAGAGGATGCTCTTATACAGTGTGACTTCCAGCACAAAAGAACAAAATGTATCCATTCAAACTGAATGAGCAAATGTGTCAGACCAGGCTACCAACACTCCCAGACCAGTGAGTGTGAGCATAACACTATTCAAGCCCTACCACAAGTTAGAAATTATAGTTGTGCTTGTCAGCAGAGACTGGACGGAATACAGTCGGTACTGTAAGAGAAAACACTACTTCACTGATTGAGAACAATGAGTAAATCACCCATCTACAGGATCAGGAGTGTGAGGACAGTATGAGGAGCATAGACAACCTGCATTCCAGGTTTAGTTTCAAATTAGAGACAAAAGGAAACACCAATTTTTCATACGATGGGGATATTACCAGTCCCTAGTATTATTTAAGGACAAAGCATCCTTTTGCAAAAGTTAGTGCACGGAAATGAAGGGAGGCTTTGACAACAGGCACTGCCACTGTTCTGGCATTTTGGCAAACAGTTTTCGTGTCTGATTCAAAATTCCTAGCCAAAACAGCCCAAATCATTGCGTCACATGATCTCACAGCCAAGGTCTGCTTTGGCCAAAGACACAAAAAGGACTTAAATGATGTGTGGTTTTTCATAGCAAACAAGTCATTAAGGCTACATTTTGCATGGCTATTTCTGCTCAGGATGTAGTCTATTTTGTTATAAGTTGACTCAAAAATGTGCTGACAAGATTTCATGAGAAAATCCCCTCAAAAATCCCAAATTCCAATTTTTTAATCTTTTCAATCCCAAAATTCAGTGCAATGCCACTGACATTTCAAATGACTTGATCAAAAAGCTTTAGTTTTTAGCTCTGCTTGAATGTCACATTTAAAGACTTGAGAACATAAATTTAAAAAGCCCTTGTTAGATGGGTTGCTAGGTGGATCGCATCAAATAGTCCAGTATTTATTTATTTATTTTTCAAATCACATGTTAAACAGACCGTACTATGTCAATGCTTACACCATACACATATTTAGAATAAACAAATACACAGGAATGTCAGTGCTGCTAATGACTAATCTACTCATAGGAAAAAAATCAATTGATTTTGATGTACTTCCCCATTCTGCAACACACAGACATATACATACTTGTAGATCTTTAACTTCAAATCAAGAATTGGTACCATATGTTAAGAAAATGGTGGTGGTCAGCACAAAGATGCAAAGACAATTGTGTGGACAGAGTTCATGACAAATGTGTGATTGGTAATAATGTAATTACTGGAGATACTGTAGCATCCAGTTAACATCAGTAATATGTCTGTCCAAACATAGTTTGTCAATTCTGTCATATTTAACATTAAACCTAACAATACCTTCTTAGTCCAGAAATATTACACAGCTGCAGGAACAGTTTAGCCGGAGCAGTACAGCACACAATTGTCTCTGTTGTCATAAAGTAGCGTTTAAATTTCTGTCAGCACCAATGTATTTATTCATACGATACTTTCGCATTTACGTATGAACGCGGTTGTTTTAAATAAGTAAATAACGTAAAGATTAAATTAATCAAATTAACATTTGAAAATTTTTGTAATTCCAGTTTTTCGTTTATCTCAGAGTAGTCTGATTTCATGAAAATACACGCGAAACGACAAATAAAATATTCTTAAACAGCATATTTAAATACTATAACGCTTGTTCGAAAGTGATATTCAGTCTTAAGGACAGACCGCCCTGTGGCTAGAATGAATGACAGGACTATTCAAAATGAGGCATTTCGGCTAGCCGGCATATCAAAGAATGCACCGTAAATCCAATTACTCCTTTTAACTGTCATTTTGTTGAATGATACACTTGTATGCAAATTAAATGTACATACAAAATGGAAACTCCTTTAACTGACCGTGTTCAATTATGCACATCGCCTTGCTGTCATGCAGAGACAAATGACTGTAGTCATTTTATTATTACGGCCCTTTCCAGACAGAACAAGGTGTTTCCCGTCCTTCCACGAACAGGTTACAAAAGGATGATTGATTTCGCACTCTGGAGCTGCAAGTGATATTCGAATATTTAACACACCGAAAAATGTCTCTAAACTGAGAAGGACATAGCAATCTCTATTGATGCAAAAAAGAATAAAACCATTTATGCTATATTCCAAGAGCAATACATGTAGGTGTTTTTACAATATATGGTTATGTTATTATTCTCTATAGTGACCAACGGAACGAATAACACGCATCTGACTTTTTTTTTCTCCTGACGCCATGCGGATTTACATAATTTTTTCGCATTTACTCCGGCTATGTTTCATGAAAAAGTTCAATTTGCCATGAAACGTAGGCTACTAGAATTTTGACAGTTAGGGTTAGGGTTAGGATTAGGGCATAAATTAGGACATAAATTATCCCCAAATAAAAGTAATATATTTTATAGATTGAAAGTAACGGGTTTAAGTGAACATTTTTGTTCACTATTTTGTTAGAACGTGAAACCTAATGCGAGCAAGCAAATTGGGTTAATTTTACTGCAACGAATAAAATAATTAAAAATTTAATTAACAATTATTAATTACCGAAAGAATACGTATCATATCCCCAGACATGTTCTGGCCCCTTGCAGATAGTTAGGCGACACTTTGTTGTAATTATTATTAACGAAATGCAAACACTCATTTAAAAGGAAATTAGATCATTTCATAACAACGCAATCCATTTGCACTTAAAATTTAACCAGAGTATTGCATCTTGCATGTTGTAACATATAATCACACAAATAATAAATGGCATATGTGTTGATTTTTTGGAATGATATTACTAGAGGATGACATTTCTGAATAAAATAAAATAAACAACCGATCTTTATATATAGGTGCTGCTCATTAATCCATACGAATATGTATCACAATATGCCTACCGTTTTTAAGCAAATGTATTACTACCACATACTATTTTACAAAGACCAATAAGATAATACAAATGATCAAAACCAGCTTTAATATAACGGAAATAAATAAGTCAGAATAGTATGCAATCAAAAGCAGCAATCTATCACACGTGAAATGCGTTATGACTAACTAAAGTGACATGAATTATCAGTACCATCACGATCAAGGGCACTAACACATATAATGCGCATTGTATCATCATTATCATAATTGACAAACTAGAGATGGTGCCTTTGAACTGAGAGGAACCAAGCACAGGCAGGTGCTTTATACAATGGGTATCGTGGAGCTTCCAAGTAAGGTTTAATGGATTTAAGGTGGTCAGTTTATGCGTTGACGTCACTTCTTATATTTCCCTCCTACTACACTATGAATGACAGGTGAAATCAAGGTATAAAGCACGCGTTTTTCCCTCACTGCCTTTGGCGTCTATTCATAATCTTACATGGGGATTTTTTGGTTAATTATACTATTAATACTACCAGTAACACTACAATTAGTATTAACAATAACATTTCATTAGCTGATTTTAGGCATAACTGATATGTTTCTAATGGCCACACAGAAAAGACAGGTGTTGGAAACAAGCTTCATGTTATCATTCCAATTGCCTCAAGCATCCACAACAATCTGGACACATTAATCTCCTTAAATGTGCATGAATTAAACATTCTCACTTTTGAACAGGAGGTATAACTTCATATTGCTCCTATGCTGGTGCTGGCTTATGTTCCCGTATGCATCCCTACCTTAAACAAAGGTGGAGCAGAGCATATTAGTTATGCTGTCTGCCTTAACAGATCAACTCCTGTAGGTTGTTAATTATAATTTCAATTACACATTGACTTTCTGTAAAATATGATAGTTCCAAAAATGCCAAAAAGTCCAATATGATGTTAGATACAATATTTCATTAACCATCATGTTGAAGTCTGTTCCCTTAACAAAGAGAAACAGAATTTGCAACATAATTTGCTCAGCTAGCAATGTTTCATTACTCTTCACTAACATTAGCTAGCCAAGTTTGTTAGATGATCTTGTACACCACGGTACTCGTACTCAATGAATTAGGTAATTGAACGAGGGAGGCTTGCTGCATATAAATAGGATGCTGAAGGAGATACTCAGAAATTCTGTAAAAAGGATAGTCAGTTTTGTTTCACAGAAAACCCAGTTAAACTAACCTTGCAAGCTGGCCAACATTAATTTTGTTTTCTAGCCAGCAGGGCAAACCACCTTGTGTTAGTAAGCTAATGTAACACTACTGATGCTACCTAGCTCATCTAAAAGAAAACTGCACCAGGAACTCTGTTTGATTATACCTTATTACTTAAAAGCACAGACGTGATTTTTATTTATATGGCTAGACAGATTATTTAAACTTCACTATCGCTTTACCTTGCAAATAAACTAGACAAAAGAATTTTACACATATACGTAAATTGGACTACATTTAACATCTTTTTGTACTGCTAGTGGTTGCGCTGCATTCTTCTTCCATTGATGTACTGCTTTACTGCTTTAGATGACTTTAAATGAACATATCCCCATATGGTGGGATAGAGATTGTATTGCAACATACTGCACCCTACAATCCCTCTCAATCGCCCCTGAAAAACAAGAGGCAATTGATGTCTTTATGAAAGTAGGGGGACATGCCCCCCCCCCCCCCCCCTCCATCTACCCCTCGGAATTTATATATCATTTACATCTAAAAATCATCATGCCACTTTTCTCAGAGGCAATGCCTCCATAGGGAGGAATAAATATCAATAATCCAAATTTCATCACATTCATTAGACAGCAGCTGTCTCAATAAGCAGCTCATGTTTCTTGAGTCTGACAATCACAGAGATTTTCTGGATGCTCAGATATCAAATTATTTAAAATCTGAAACAATAGGGTCACAAGAAGCTAATTAAATTGATATGGTGTGTGTAATATGCAAATGAGCAAATGTCATTCTCCCTTAGATCAACAGGTGTCACATGTGGTGCACCGATACTGCCAGTACCTCATTAGTATGACAACTATAAATTAAATTAATTTGAAGATATGTTGGAAACAATCAAAACCTTCAAAACATCCTCATATGAATTGTTAAACTGTAAATCATTATATTTTCAACAGCCCCTCAGAGGTATGATTATATGGATTTTATGCAGTTTAACATAAAGTACTGGTAAACAGCAATACCATAGTCTTAAGAAGTTCAGGAGCCATGTTATTGAAGACCAGCTGTGTGTGCCAATAACCCTGAAATGTTCAAAATGTGTGTGTCTAGTCGATGATGTATTCAGCCTTTGAAATGTATTTGTGTCTGATGTAGCTGTGAATGTGGAAAGAGAACTAACTAGCCAGCAGCATTTTAATCCCATGTATTATTATCAGCTAAAGTGTACTGTTATTGTACTGGCTTCAGTAATGCGGTAAATAGCACCTGAAGTGCATGATTCTATTTATTGATTACATGTCATACAGATAGTGTACATTATATGATTTTGCTTTTGAAATTCTGAGGCACAATTCCATATCAGTTCAGGAGGGAAACATTAGCTAGCCCTAAGTTTAGTGACAGAAGACTGTTGCTGGTAGTTACACAGCTAGGCAGTTATCAAGGCATCTGGCTAGCTATGTTATGAGGTAGCTAAAGAGAGGCTATAAAGGAGAAGATAAGGTAGAAAATGCTATATAGTCCAAAGTATGGGGCTTAATCTTTTGTGTTTGAGTTGTGTATGTTCAAATGACATGACGTGTTACACAAACATTACACAAAAAAAGTTACTTCTGTAATCAACAATGTAAAAGGGCCACACGCTCAGCTCTGTAGAGTTACAGGGCATGGCCATCTTACCCTTAGCTAAGCAGATGAAATACCTGCCACCCTAACCAAAGTTAATATGTAACAACCTTTAGCCTCACTGCATTGTAACTTAATGCTGGGTGTTATATCCAAATATGGCATCATGTTCGGCTTCCTGATGTCTGCAGGTGAATCCTGCTGGATGCTGCTTCTATGCGCTCAAGGACAGGAAGTTTTTATGACATTACTGGGAGTGTACATCCAATCCCAAATTGGCATTGGTAGAAATATACCAGCCATTTACAAGGGGGAAAAGAGAGATTAAGAAAAGAATAAGAAAGTGTGGCACTTGCATTGCTCTGTTCACCTTTGGGGAAAAAAAAAAGATTATTTCACAGTACCTAGGGAGCATTCAGAGAGTTCACCTGTTTACCTAACTGGTTCGTAATCATTTTAATGCACACATTTAGCACTTAACTCAGTAGCTCACTTTGGAAATCACTCTGGGTAAGGGAATCTGCTAAATGATGTAATGTAATGTAATGTAATTTGTCATATAATTCCAGATATGATAACCTTAGTGAAGAGTAGTGAAATGCATTTGGGTTTCAGAAGTTAATGTGATTCGCCAGTACAACTAGTGACAGTAATGCACTACTGAAGTTTGTTTGCAAAACTGACATCAAAGATGACTCAATTTCCTGAGGACATATTACATTTTATAGTCTGATGACTCACCAATTATGAGTGATTTGTTTATTATATTGTGCAACAGTTGTTTGCATACTGAGACATTCATTTGAAATGACAATGAGTTTTGGATGCATGAATTATATTGGTTCTACTAATAAACTTGACCTGTCATAGCAGATTACATATATATGTAATGTAATGTAATGTATATATATATATATATATATATATATATATATATATATATATATATATATATATATATATAATAGAAAAATACACAATTCTGTAATGAACATAAACAAAATTTAAATATAATTTTAAATATAATATTAATATAATTAACTATAATATGCAGATGACTCATGAAGATTTCTCACCTGGAAGTGTAAAAGTTCAGATAAAATAAGACAAAGAAGAATGTAATTTTGAGTCAGTCGGAAGAACAGTCAGCGCACCAAGCTGGCAGTGAGTTACACCTGTCAAGAAGTCAGATACAAGTGCAGCACTGACGTGTAACCTGGCAATTTAAACAGTTAATCAAAGATAATCCCAGTCGAAGGGTGATAATTATCCATTCATATTGACGTCAACCATGGGATCCCATTTCAACATCATAATGCACCAACGGACAATTAATTTTATAAATTATATTTGACAAACAGAGAAGAACTAACTAAAGATTGTGCTCTTTCCAATGACCAATGATGAATCCAATGATTCTATAGACGCGCCCTTCTCGTTGATCGCAGAGCGCGAGGATACCATTCATCTTTAGTCAAGAGGCAGCACTAAATGGGTGTTTGTAAAGCCCCTATTCTCTTTGCCCTCCCTTTGGACAACCATCACAAGCAAACTTTTGATCTGAAGGCGCCTGTGCTATTCAGTGACCATTAGAAAGCCAGTAGAGAAAGTGGCACAAGGTGATCAGAATAGGTGAATCACACAGCAAGCCGCCTCTTTTATTCTTATGCATTTATTGTACTGCCGCCATCAGTATAGAGCATATTTTAAAGTAATATCGAACTTGAGTATGATAATGGATGGCTTTCTAGTTCAGTCTTTTCCCCCAAAATTTGCATGTATACAAGCATTGAAATATTTTTGATATTCAGGCTAAGGTGATGTTTTAATATGACAGGCACATGAAAATCTGTTTTATACATTTTTCGTATGAGATCCTCAGAAACTTACCATTTTTCAGCTCTCATAAAAATTACATTAAGATGGAAATGAACACCCGGCAACAAAACAAAAATTCTTGAAAGAGAACTGTCAGCTTTCTGTAAATACTTGTACAACGTGAAGAAATTGCCTGTATGATTCTATGACGGGGAACCATTCGGTATTAATGCACGCAGTGTTGCGTATCCACATTTTCTACTTGCTTACGATCAGATATTGCATGGTACAAAAAGTGAAACGACAACTTCAGGACGTGTTAGGCCCAGTCTTTTTAGATTCTTATACATCACCACGCCTTCAAGAAACGGGATTTTGGTGGATAAAAAAACAGCAAATAAATAATAAACGTAATAGGGCCTGCTTGATTAATTCGATAGAATTGCAATGGTTATTGTAAAGAAAAAGCGCAATAGCGCTTGTAATCTCTCCTGGGTTTGACTAAATGCCATATTTTATACTCGCACCGGCACAGTCGACTTGAATTGTGTTGTACCGAAGAAGAAAAGAGTGCAAGAGCGCAATTTCTCTGCCATCGGTTGTGAAGCACAGGTGTGTCCTTCCAGGTTAGTTTAACTTAAGGGACATGTTTTGGCTTCTAATTGTAGGCTGAACGCTTGCCAGTGTAGGGCTGAATAACAATTATCAATACTTTTAGCTGTTCAATTCCTTAAATATAAATTCACACGCATTTAAAGTAGTACATACCATACTAAAAAATCAAGCATGTAGGCCTATTTACAGCTTATTCAGAAATGCAAGAATTAATCGCAAATTGAATGGCATCCGACTGGAAGGTATGAGTTTTGTACGGTTAGGATCATGCGGCAATAACGTTTATTTCATCGGCGAAAGGAGGTGAATGGTAGTCATCTTAAATTGTAAAGCATATAACGCCAATTCAGCTGCCCAGAAAAAAAGACCTTTCAACTTCAGCCACGCACATGGTGATCGCGAAAACAACGTTCAATTTCACTTTCCGAACTGCTGTTGTGTTGCATGAACATCTAACCATTAAACGATTCTTCAGGTGAATTTGACATTAATGACATAAAAGAATTGTGGTCCTATGTAAACAAAAGTTACGCCCCTCAGAAGTTATTGAACGGTCACAAAAGGATCTTAAATCAGACAAGCAATATAACTGCAGGTGCGCGGGGTCGAAAACATAGTCAAAATGAAAAGTTGGAAAGACTTTGTCACACTGTAACGACTCTGATTAGCATGCCCCCGAGACTCGTTCTTAGTTTACTAGAATCCTAGCAACGGCAGACAAAGAGAATGTTTTTAGTGGAGTCCACGGGGAGAAGGAGCGGCCTTTGATCTGTCACCATTTAAATGAGCAAGTCAGTTCAGACAATCCGGGGTGCATAGAGGCGTCGTCCCAATCCTTGTAACGTCACAAAACTAACTCCGTTGAAGGGAATTATCCTTCACTGAAGACAATACAGCTGAACGATCAGTTCTCTCGAATCAGACCAATGACCTACCTGTACCGGCTTGATTATGTAACGTAGGCTATATGTTAATATGTTAATACATGTCCCCTGTAGTCCAACATTTCTGTATTTTTAAGGAATATATATAATTGTATCATTGTAATTGTTCCGGAAAAACCTCTGCAGTTTTTTGTAATTTTTGTGAAGGATATGAATTGTTTTTTCCTTTTTTTAAGTTTCCAAAACCATTATGTGCAACGATGGAACCACTGCAATTAGAATACATGGCACAATATATATATATATATATATATATATATATATATGTGTGTGTATATATATATATATATATAGGGTTTTCTGGGCCATGTATTCTCATTGCAGTGGTTCCATCGTTCCATCGAGATTTTTCCGGAACAATTGCAAATGATACAATTAGAAGCCCATCTTCGCTGGTTTCACCAGAAGCAGACAGTCCCTCGACCTAATCCATCCTGATCCAATAATGTTTTAGTTATGAATATCACATTTAAAAACATCAAAATAGAACATTTTCGTGAGAACTGACTTTCTCATTGTTTTGGTTCAAAGAAGAGACTCCATTCTGCAAAGAATTTACAAGCACAGTTGTGACAGACTGATCTGAAATCAAGAGAGGACTCGTTGCATGCAGGGGTATTTAAAACAATCCCAATGCATTTAATTCTTCTTCGCCCCCATTATTCAAAAAAAACAAAAACAAAAAAAAAACACGAGCCTAGAAACGAAAGAACTGCTGTCTTGAAACGGACCGCAAGAACCCTTCACTTGCCAAATCCAACGTCTTGTAAGCAACAGCATTTTTCAATGATGTCCATACACTTTTGGTTAAACTAATGTGTGCATTCATTTTGAACTACATTCAACAGCCAGTTTTCCTGATAAAGCAATATAAATCACCCAATGCAATACAGGTCTACAGAAATGAAAAACTTAAATTTAACTTTAAAACTCTAATTTCGTCAGTAACGGTTGGCCCATACATATTTTATAGGATAGGCTGGGATATTGTATATATATTATAAGGGGAGGCTCCAAGCGTCTTCACCACACAAGTTCGATTATTGAATGAAAAATTCAAAAATATTTCAGATTTAATGATTTCAATTTTTACATTTAAAATAATTATCTACCCTCTGACATTGCTCTGCTGACACGCGATTTCTCCGCTAAATTGTACCAGGAAATTCAAGAACTACATACCAAGACACAAGCAAGAACTGGATGTCGCCAACTAATTGAATTCCATGTAAGTGTGATAGCAAGGTTTTAAATCTTTATAATCGCAATTTAGCCTTTCAGGAACGACTAGAGTAATTTTAACGAAATACCACGAAGGCTGAGAATATTCTGCCTGAACTTGTCAACAGTTGGAAACGTAAAAATCTCGTGATAGGTTTAGTCGCATTCTCAATATTTCCGAGGAAGTGACAGTCAGACCTCCTAAATTAATTACTGTCTCGTCATCGTATTCCAGGCTTATATTGATACCATTTAAAATTGCTTACTAGATTCGCTGGAACAGTTAGTTAGATTATTTTTCATTCCGCATCACATCATTCAGTTCGTCGATCGCTGAAAAGTACGGAACGGTGTGTAAATGTAAAAAAAGCAAAAAGTAGACATTACTTAATTTCGTTATCTCAATATAATAATTAATGAATAGTGGCCGTTACTTAAACGCATGTTGAACGAAGTTAACTCCTTCCGACGGCATGTCCCTGCGCCCAAAATACTGGTTCTGTTCACAATTCTTTGTGGGACAGATATTTGAATAATATCTGGTAATGTGGTGTCAGACAAGGAAGAGTCTGAACCTTCTAGATTCATAATAATAATGCGACAGGTCAGATAATGCCCCTCTTTATGTGTGTAGGCTATATACCGACAGACGGACTTCTACAGAATGAACACGTGCTTAGCAGTATTTACAGTGAAAAATGACATCGACTGAGCGCTTCCAAGCCGCGACTGTTTTTCCCCAGCTCCCAGCGACAGACACGCCTGGATTAGAGCCATCACTGCCGACGCTGCAAACCGGCGCGGAAGGCCTGACTTCACCACTGGAACAGAAGCCGCGATGAGACAGGTTTATTTCAACAGGAAGACACATAGCAGGTGGAAAATAAGATTGAGGGAAACAAATACAATACCGTAAGATTTTTAAAATAAATCAGGACTGAAGGCAAAAAAATGACTGGACAAATAGAAAAATATGGCTTCATGCCAAAGAGCCAGCTTACTGTTAAGCCTTCGGTTGGGCACAGCAGTGGGTTTGATCTTTGTCAGACATTTGCTTGGCACAGCCCACAGGCCTGCATGCTTTCTATAGACACAATTGATCATACCAAATCTCGAATTGAATTCTAACTTACTGTGGTGGCTTTTGTTACTTACAGTCACAAATTAAGAATTCAATATCCCCCAAATTATTTTCATATTTTTATTTTCTTTGGTCTAATGAACAAAAACGTAAATAATCACCTTCCAAGTTATGAGAAAAAAGTGATAAAATGAGAATAAAGAACAAATGTGCATGACTGTGAGATGATTTGAGTCACAGATTCAAGTTCATTATCATGCAGTATTTAAACATCTTGCTCATTCATGAAATACATTCTTTGCATGGAGCTTTGCATTTTACTGAGGTATTAATTGCACAAAATCTTTTTCGTGTTTTTTTTTTTTTTTGATTCACTAACAGTGAGTGAAACCGTGAGATCTAGGTGCTGGGACTTGGGAGTAGACATTACTTTGTTAAAAGAAGAATGGCAGTCAACAAAGCACTGTCACAAAACAAAATCATATGAAATGGATTTATGCAGAAAAGCAGTTCATCTCCCTGTAGAAATGTATGTGTGTACATTTGTCTGTGCATGTTAAAATCAGGGATTACAATTTCAAGAAAATTCACTTTAGTTGTTTGATATACATAAGTTATCCAGATGTATTCAGAGAACCCACCAGCCTTTAAGCAACTAAATTGTTATGCTTGTTTTGACAAAACTAAGCATTTTTTAAAGCTCACAGTAGAACAGGCACTTGCGATTTTTATGTGGTGTTTATAGGGGAGCTTTGGAACCCTATACAGTTAGGGAGGTTAGGTCTGGTATAGTCATGGGGCACAGTTAGGAGGGGGTTCCCCCAGGGACACAGTCGAATCCCACCATAAGATTTCATTCACTGTTCCATAAGTGCATGCTTTGCTCATGTTCTCATAAAAGATCAAGGATGAAATAAATTAGCAATAAGTACACTGTGGTCAGTTTGTGAATACAATAAAGTGTCATGAAAGGTTCAAATAACAACAGATAAGTTACAATACAATGGATGGCTACGCTGGGGCTAAGACTGAGGATGTACAGGTGATACTGTATATATCTAATTTGACTGAAATAGGATATTCAAGGATCATGTTTAAAGGTAGCAGACAATCCTGGTCACTCTTCCAGATAACAAAAATGAGAATAATTTTTCTTGTCTGTAGGCTAAATTGCAATTTCTAACTAGATATGTTTACTGCAAGTAAACTATTGAGGTTATCAAGATGTATTCTAATTTAGTACACAATTGTTGAGTAATCCGTTGGTTGAGGCAAGTACCTTGGTTATTCTGTCACAAAAGCATTTGAGAACAAAAATGAAACAGCAAATAATAAAATATATTGCAGCAACCAGGTTTATATTGTGTCATGCTGGAGATATTATTTGTGAAAACCACAAGCACATTACAAATTCATAATGAACACAAATGCAAATTTTCAAACTTTCAAACGTAACAAGAATATACTGAAGTTTGGATAAGCTTTCCAATGATCTTATCCAGAGCAACTTACAAAGTATGTCTAACAAAGCGGCCTGAAGTGAGATTCCACTAACCACATGTGAAACATTGTCAATGCCAAACCTGATGCCAAAAGCTCAACTGCTTACTTATATAAGGATGTAGGGTAAGTACAGCACAAATTACACATCAGAGGGACTGTTCCATTCAAAACACAATGCTAGCACATACTCTGAAGTACACTTCCACAAAGATTATACATAAGGTAAACAAAAGATCACACACACACACGCACACACACACACATTGTGTGTACAAAGGTTCTTCTCTTTAGCTAGGAAACTAATAATATTATTAAATATTATTAATATTATTAAATAAGTTTATCTGACATATCAAATACAGTTATGTTTAATAATTATCTAATAAGCTATATATTCATAGCAGGATTGTGTCAGCTAGTTAAAAGCATAATAGCCAGGACTGGATGTACACTCTGGAGCCATGATGGGTTGAATAGCCTGTTCTGGTTTTTAAACTTCTTATGTGACAGCAAGCTAACTGCATTTGAAAAGCAGTTAGCCACATATGTCCTTACTGTCAGTAAGTGCCCACGTTTCCCTTTATCACATGGAATGTTCACATTTTAGCTGTGAACCTAAAAGGATTCATTTGTTTTTATGACAGACATAATTTATTTGTTTAATCACAAAGTGCATGCAGACTATTTTGCCACATTATCAACCGCCAAACACAAACATTAGCTCCTATCAGGTAAGCTGCACTTGTTATTTCTTGAGAACATGAAATAACAGTCATCTGTATTTTCCAAATAAGCCACACGTAATTTCAGTCTCTCCTCACTGCAGGCAGAAATAAAGAACAAGTACCAACAATCAAGTAAGAAGATGAAAAAAAGGAGTAAAAACGGTTTTGCTTCAGCCTTTCGGATAATGAACTTACAACAGAGCAGTGGCTGCCATAGTTCCTTAAGGCTATTCGTAGTATAAGAATTACTGGCAGCAAGGTACAAACAGATTGTGCATTACTACTACACCATCTAAACAGCAATAGCCCACAGAGAAGCAAACAAAGGATTCAATGATGCACTAAATTGGGAACAATACTATTCTGCACTTAATTTGCTTTTCCCATCTCTGAAACCACGGGGCATTATACTGATGTTTGCCAGAGAGAGGATATTATCTCTTACATTATGGAAGTAACATTTATAGTGTCATGAATTTTACAGTCTAAGGCACGATTAACAGTTACATGTTACACAGAGATATAGCTGTATGCTGACCATCAGCACACATCCTTTTATTGATGTCGTTTAAGATCAGTGTTGTAAAGGAAACTTTTTTATTATTACTATTTTTAAGTGATTCCTAAAGTTTTATATGCTCTTTAAGTAGACGCCCTAGTAGCTGGCCATGCTCTCCTCTTTCATCCCAGCAGTTCCTTGCCCTGAGAAAACAGTGTAGCAGAAGGGAGAGAGGATGCCATGAATCTTGAGTGTCAGTCTGATTTTTGACCCTAAGCCCAGTAGAACGCTGAAACTTTACTTCATGCTGAGTTTATACTTCAGCGAAGTCTGTTTGACTGTGGACTATGATTTTCCTTATGGTTGTTTCATGTGGGGCTCCTTTACTTCTAAAGAGGATACGGATCCTGTACTGGGGCAGCAACCTCTAGGGGCAGACCCCAAAGCTGGTACTCTGAAGACAATATTAAAATGAAAATTTAATTCAAATTTTATTTAAAGTTTAAATGAATAACTATAGAGGAGAAAAAGGTGGAATCCACCGTCATCGATGACCATGAAACCCAGCTGTGAGTCTCCTCTGCTGTAGTTATTCTCTTAGATCGATACCCATATCCTACAGGATCAGGAACACTGATTCTTGTCCCTCCTCCAGCAAAAGAAAATAAAAGAAATGACACATATCATCTTTGATATCTATCTCTCTCCTCACAGGGTATATTTATGTCTGGGACACAATAAAGTATTTTTGCTTTGTGACCAGGTGTCAGCAGCTATCAGGTGTGAACAATCCCAAAGTACCAATGTAAGTGATACAAAAATACAATAAGTGTCCAGAAAATACATACATAAAGCTACAATTTCAATTTTATGTTCACCTGAAGAAAAAAGTTGCACTAGCAACAGTGACCACAAGGAAGTTTCAAACTGCTTCTGAAATTCACACAGAACAATTTTAGATGTAGTAATTAATTAATATTCCAGTGGTGTTCATGATTTTTAGATTCTGTGTTTGCAATGATCACTCCAATCCAATCAGAGGATAATACGCTACCAATCATTCATATTTTAGCACTTAATATAGGAAAAAATAGCAATATTGCATTGTACTGTTGAAATTAATTTTCAGGCAGGCAAATTATTATCTGTTTTGATTGATAATTCTTTCTGGATCAATGAGAGAGGTTATTCATTTTCTATGGTCAGGAAAAAGGAAATTACACATTATATTTTGCATTTTAAATGAAAAATGTTTTCCCCTCTCTCTAACAGGGCCAGCTGCCTTGAATATACATATTTCCTATAATATTTCATTACAACATGCATCACAATAATGCATTTAAATTTTTATGATCTTTTTTTGGATTAAAAATAGAGTCTCACAAATATAATGTTAACGGGGGGGGCATAACTGAAGAGTCAACAAAAAATGAAAAACATACATTAGGTATTTTTTAATATTTAAAATATAGCTTAAGAAAACAATAGCATTTGAATTCACCAGCTAATCCAGTTTTTGGTGATTTGGCATACGTGTGTCACTCAGTGATTGGGTAATCATAGTGTTAGATATCAAAGACATTTGTGTCAGGTAAAGCCGTGTTTAATGATGTTTTTTTTTTACCTGGCCTGTGATTGATGAGGGTTTTCGCGCCATGTGTGGAGTTTCAGTGATGGGGGCTGATTTACCTGTGACCTCTTTTGCCACAGCTGCTTTCCGGTGATGCTGTAGAGACTGTTCACTGTGACGTGGAACATGTGTGTCACTGGGGCAGAGGGGGAATTAGTGTCATGTCAGTGTGTTGTCTGCCATGACAGTGGTTCCTCAGATTGTCAACAACACATAAAGGTATTTATTCCAGGGTGGGTCTTACGGCATTCTCTCGCTAAGTAGAAGTATCCACAGTTCTGGAATAAGTGTTTTTTTCTTTTTGTATCTTTGAAAGTGAACTGTCTTCCCCACTCAGAGGTGTCTTCCTGCAAGTGAACAAGGCAGCAAAAAGCTTTCTGGTGTTTGCTTTTTCTCTCCTTTCCACCTGAAAATGACCATGTTTGCCAGAGCAATTTATATCAAAATGCATATACTGATGGAAAAATAGTGAACAATGACAACTGTTCAGTTCAATATTACATTAAATACGTAAAAGGGTAGGGATTAAAGGATTAACACTGTGTAGCCTCTGTTGTATAATTTTAGTTAGTGGCTATTAGTGCCTAGAGTCTACTCCAGCAATAATACTCTCTACTGAAAAGCACTGTCTACAAGACAATTGACCTTGGCAGTGCAGAATCCTTATATACCAGTCATCAGGATGGTTGATAAAAGGACAGTGGTGCTGGTCTACCTTTATTTTTTGTTTAATGTTGATAAAACAACAGAGAATCCGTTATTGGCTCAACCAATTGGTGATTCCCTCTTTTAATGGTAGGATTACCATTACCATACCATAATATAAAAAGAAAATCCACTTATAAAATAAACATACACAAGCTGCAGCTTACCCCAACTATTTCAATGCCCATCTGTGGCCATCACTTGGCACTCAGCAGATAGCCGAGTTGAAAGCCTGTGATGAGACGGCTTCACCAGATGGCAAGGCGCGATTGGTCGGGGGGACCGAAGCAATCTCAGTGATGCAGCTGGGAGAGCCAATGGTAGATCAGTGGGTGTTGTCAAATCATGCCGCCTGACTGCTTCCTGGTTCCTGTTGCTTAAGCAAGCCTGTTCTGGTTTGGGCGTGGTAGACACAGGACCAGGGCCTCTTCTGATGTTGCTGATCTAACATTTGTTGTCCTTAGGGAAGGCACAGGCAGTAGAATCTCAATCATTCACTCACAGTCCTCACACCAATTTCCCATCTCAGCAACGAAGCTACACAACACAATAGCTTTAATGCACACCACAGACGGCACCCTGGGCTACTGTTTCGAAAAACAAAACACTACTTTGTGCAGCAGGTCTTTGTGTTTACTCCATCTCCTGTGTGCCATTGTGGGGCAGTTATGAAACTAAAATTATTTATACATACATGTACTGAGGCTGCGGAAGAGATCAGTTTTCTCTCAGCAATAGATGGGATAATCATTATGGTGATTGCAATATTATTATAGATTATGTCACTTTTTGTAATTCAATCACAACATTTATTTTTCACAACATGCTTTTAAAACAGTCTTTGTGTATGAAAGTATGTTTGGTAAAATATTAAGCTTTGGGCATTGAAAAAATATATACAGAATTACCAAAGAAACACCTACTAACACATCCTGGAGTGGTACAGCAGGAAGTAGCAAATTCAGATCAGTCACAGAGCATCGTTTTCTCATGTACTTGCACTAGTTCTAATTGTCATCTCTACCTTAAACAATCACTTTGATTGGAGACAGCCTTAAGGGATGATTTCTTGCTTTTGGTTGCAGAGCGGCATTTAATGTTGTAATGTTGCTTTAATCAGCAGGTTTGATAAATTAAGTTTAGTTCTTATGGGAGTGAGGGGATATCACAGTTCTGTGATATTTGTGCATTTTTCACAAGTCTTCACCTGTTTAGCATAATGATTTCTTATTGACAGGTTCTAAAATGCTTTAGGATCAGTTAGGGTTGGATGACATATTTGGTCTTTGGTCATTTCAAAATTTCTAAGAATCACATTCTCTCCCTGGTTCACCCTGTTGTCCATAGGTCAGACTGCAGTCAGCATTCTCTGTGCACTGGTGTTCCCTGGAATGGCTCCTTACAGAGCTACCTTTTGGTGGAGCTGCTCATCCTAAATAATACAATGCAAGGCATTGTTTTAGTACTTAATGACAAATTTATCTCAGCTAAAAACTTGTCTCTTGGTTCAAATGTTTGTGGAATAGAGTCTTGTGTGCTTGGGGTAGGTTTTACAATGTAGTACTAAACAGAGGAATGTTTTGCTCTTCCAAAACATTCACCTCATAAAATAATGTACAACAACATTGCACACAGGTTTAACAAATCTCATTTTTTGTGTTTTGCAAATGAAACTAGGTAGATGACAAAAACTGTAATAAGTGTAATTTAGGATCATCAGGTACATTTCTTCATACATTCTGAGAATGTCTGAAAATATTGAAACTCTAGAAATATGTTGTGGTTCTTTCTTAATTGTTGGATTTTGAATTTACCTGTGTGTCCAGGCTTACTGTTGGGAGATTATTCTAATATACAACTAAATTTACAACAGAGGCTTTTCATGGCAGGCTGGACAGAAAGGTTAACTCGAACCTGGTGTCCATTTCAAATTTGTGTGGCTGCATTACCTTTTGGATATACTTATTTTAGAAAGATCAATAGCCAAACTGTATGAGGCTTGTCCTGATACTTTCAGTACTAGTTAAATGTGACACACTTTGTGAAAGATCATATTTATCAGATGTGTGTGTATGTACATTTAGCAGAGCATTTTATCCTATCCAGATTGTCTGCTGTATGTATTTCTGTTATGTTAGTGCTGTCATTTGTCTCTGTGTAAAGGTTGTTTTAACAATCTATCACAGTTCATATAAGAGGTTATGTAATGACACTGTTAAACGGCAGAAAACTCAGAATTGCTGTGATCTGGATGCAGTTTTGCTGAAGTAGTTAATTAGTAGTCATTCATGCCCATGAGAGCAATGCAGAGATTTATGTCAATTACTCATTATTGTATACTGACATGTACGGTAAAGCAGACAGTATGAAATTCCTCAAGATCAGGTGTTCCCTGAGTTTTAGTGACAGACAATTTGAGAAGCTTGCAATGGTTAAAGGACCATGAAAAAGAAAACTGTATTTAGTTTTAACCTATATCTTCTTATGTACTATGCATTCAGAAAGTGCATTTTCATTAAGACACTAACAGAAGGGAAACACTTTAACCTATCATTGTTGTATGACATAATTTTTAATTAATTCACAAGTGATATCCAAGTGTTTTACAAACCATATTACAAGTGTGCATTATTTGTTTCAATGATGCTTGTTGTGAACATAAGCCACAATTCTAGGAAAGATTTTTTAACACATCCAGTGTGCTAAAAATTCCAGATAGAGCAGGCTACAAAGCAAGTAGCCTGCAAGTTATTACTAGAACATTTTACAATGTTCTCTGTTACTGGAATATTTTACAAACACTATCCAAATATCTGAAATTGGATCACTTAGGGAGTGTGATGGACAGGGGCCACCCCACACAAGTGGTTACACGCTTGTTGGTGGATGGCATACCTGCCGTCCAAAAAAGCACAAGTATGAATGTATTTTCTCAAACAATAAGTCTGCAAAGGCCACTGACAGCATTTGACCTCTGAAGGTGCCATGGAAAGGGGTGGGGTGGAGGGCCATGTCAGCTGTATGGGAGTTGCTTGCAGAGAATGATGGGAGAGGGGACAGAAAAAAGACCATGCTGTCATCATATCCACACCCTCACACCTCTGGTTATGGTAGATGTAAACAAGGTTAAAAGCCTGCCAAAAGCCTTTGCCAGTATCACCAAAGGCATCTTGTACATCTTTAGTGCGAGCATCACCAAAACATAACGTTTAAAACCGCTTTTTATGCACTACATCACAAACAAAACACCCATAAACAGTTGCCAAATGACACAAGTGCAATGCTACCCAATGGCTGCAAAATTCCCAGGTGTGGTGGAATAACAATGATTTATTATTTTTAGCTGTCTGGCAAAATATGACAAACACATATTTACCATAGATAAATTACAACTAGCAACATAAAAATCTGTAAAAGTCACTCTCCTTTTGGGACTTCGCTAAGATTGCCCAGTGTCAAACAAAACTAAAACAAAGTCATTTATCTAAACAGGTACTCCTACATAGTGGATTTCAGATTCAGCAATCAAAAACTCAGTTTGGCTTTGATTAATCCATTAGCTTTCAAGATGAAGGGAACAGTCAAAACTAAAACAAACTAAAACTTTGAGAAACATTTAAGTACTTAAAGGAAAAAAGAAAACACAAATAAAACTGCATGGTACTTTCCTTGACTATGGAAAACAACTTTAATGAATTTCTATACTTTTGTATCATCATAATTTTAGTGGTTAGTGGACAAAACAAAAAAAATCAATTGGAGAATATAACTATCAGATCACTCAAAGTTACAGTATGTACAGAGTACCAAGACAATCAAAATGCTGCTGTACATTACCAAAAATGTAATGACAAGGTCCTGTACTGTCACAGAAGTTATGAGACCCAAACACCACACTGATTGGATGCTGCTGGGCCTTCGGATGGAACAGACAGACTTCATCTCATAAGTGCTGTCAGACACAGATAAAAAAAAAAAAAAAACAATTTAAGGTGGATGTGTGTGCAGCAAAAGAAACCACACATCCTGGCTCTCTCACAACTCACCCTGTCAAACAGATCATGTTACCAGTGGTATTCTCACTTTCTCAGCGTCCTCTGCCACTTCCTCTGCCTCTGCCAGACAACCCAGGAATAAGGTCTCGAAACTAAAACCAATCAGCATCAACACAGCTTGCTTTCAATGGGAAGTTTACAAACTAATGCTAAGTTAACGGTGTCTATTCCACATTCTTTTCCGTTATTTGCCTCTAGTTATCTCCATCTTTCCGTTTCCAGTCCACTCTAGAGAAGTGGCACTGGCCACAAAACTCTCTTAGGAGTAACAAAAAAAAAAAGTTTGGAATCTGATATGCCACTGTGTTAGCCATGGAACGGTTGGAATTTGTCTGATGCTTTTGTAGAGTTCCAAATCAATTTCGCCTCTTGCTGTGACACAGCGATGCTTTCCTGTTGTGGCTCCGGGACTCAAGTCAAGGCAAAGCTGGAGCGAGAACCACAGAGCAACAACAAAAAAAAAACAAAGATGATGGTACATTTCCTCCACAAGGACTAAAGAGGTGCACTCTCCCCTTACATTTTCAAAGTTTCTTTAAAGATGGTATGGTGGGCTGCTAATTTCCTTTCTCTCTTAGCCTGTCAAATATTTTAGAAAACAAATCAATAACTTTGCTAAAGTTAAAGAAGTCACAGGAGGGGTCACAGAGGAAAAAAAGTAATGCAAGGCGATTATTATTGTTCCTTGAGTATCTTCAACAATACGGGCATGTACACCTTTTTAGTTAAGAGCTCACATGACCACACGTCCCTGATCTTGCAGCAGTTCATGCTGTCATTTACCTTCAAAGCGTTAACATCTACAGGACTCTCAACAAAAAAGTCCAGGAGAAAAGGCAGTTCTTTTCAAGTGAAATCTGACAATGCACACAATCATAAATTGAACGCAGATTAATTGTTGGAGATTAATGAGGAGTATATTAGATTACAGTTCAGTTCTAGGCCCACAGTTTCAAAACAGACCCTTACAGACTGTTATCACACATGTGCCCTGTATTGCTTTGGTCATAGCTTTTTAATGGCAGTTGTTGATATAAATTCCAGTATTTTAATGGCAATTTTTGATGTACATTCTAATTTGCATTTTAAAATGAATCAACACCCACCCCTTACTAAAAAAAAATAAAATAAAATGCAAAGCCACCATACAATTGCAAAGAGAAAAAAAAACACTTTCTTCATGCTACCACTGGGTTTTGCAATTTTTTTTCTTCATAGACACCCTTCAAGAAATATTACATGCTTCAGTGTGCCTTTTGAGAAGCAGGGACAAAAAAATCCAAGTATGTCTATGAGTGCATTTGATCGAAGTATCCAGTTTAGGTTTGTCCGTGTGACAACTGGTTTGATAGGACACTTCTTGTACCTTTTATTCTCTACGGTTCCCACTAATATTCGATCCAACCTAAGAAGGCTTTAAAATGAAGTTTAGTTTTTTTTTTTTTGAAGACCAAAGGATTCCAATTTTTTCCAACAGACCAGTTCACAGCTAGCTCTGGGCTGCCAGTGGGGTAGCCCAAATTCCAAAATCTATCATCTGGAAACACACAAAAGCTCCTTCCGTCAGATTTTCCTTTTCAAAGAAGGTTGAAAAAAGGATATGAGAAAGAAAAAAAAGCCTAAAGTAGAAGTCTGTTATCCGCTGTTCCCTTCCCCTTAACCTCCTCAGACTCAGAGGACTGAGAAAGGATAAAAAATAAACTCAGGTAAATTAAAAAATATATATAAATATATATTTTTGCAAATAATGACAGACTCTCCTGGACATATGTTTTGTTTTTACTAATAGACTATTCTTTCACTGAAGGAGTTTTTGGACAGGGGAATTTTAATCATCTCTCTATTCAATCTCAGTTGGAGAAATAATATCTGAGAGATTTGCATAAATAAAAACCATCAAAGAGTTTTCATCTTCAAAGGGGTTTTCAAGACCCAATAAGCTTTGTACTGTAATCATCAGAGGTCATGAGCCTGCAGAGTAACGCTGCTATGGCAACAATAAAACTAACGCCGAAGGCTTAGCATAATATTCCCCTAACAGAAAGAAATCCATGTCCCACCCCCCCACCCCCCCTGCCCAGAAAAAAAAAAAGAAACTCGTTTGGCGGCTGCTCCGTTCCCTTTCTGCCAGCCCTTGTCAGGGGCCGTATTCCGTGCATTGTTCACTACACCCTTCAAAATAATCATAGCTGCCCAATTTTGGCACAGAGGTGGGCAAAGGGAAATGGTCCACATGCGCCTGGTGGTTGAAATGAAGAGCTTACCGCAAGGCTGCACAACGCAGGCCCTGGGAATAAGTAGGCCATTACGATGTGTTCGAGTGATAAGGAGTGCCCTGGTACATTTCCACTGCTCGTAGTGCGCTCACAGAGATGACATTTTTCCTTGGCTTCAATTTGTCTAAACAGTATCCAGGGACTCCGTGTCATACTGTAGAGCAGCTTCAGTGTCTCTCAAGGATGGCCGCTCCCGCCCCTCCATTGTCGTCTTATGAGAGGGCGTCCTAATTCTCAAGAGCCGCGGCTATTCTGGCGGTCAATTGCTCTCCTCATCTGTAGACGTTCGCAGCACTTATCCGGCATTAACTAAAACACCACCCTCCATTTAAAGACACGCTCTCAACCCCCCCGCCCACTTTGACTGTAGCATAGTGGACCCAGAAGTGAAAAATTTGCCACGCCGGTCGTGAGAGAGAGAGAAAAGGGCACAACCAAGAAGGCGGCGAGTGGACAAGATTCAATTAATGTCCTTCAAAAGGGGGCCAGATTAAATGTTTCCGGCCTGCTGAAGTGTTCATTTCACCAAGGGGAGACTCAGAAAGAGAACCGGGGGAGGGGGAGTGCGGAGCGGGCCCTGGGCCTTTCTTTCGGTCCAAGCGTGCAGCCAATGGCATGCCGGCGAGAATGCAAACCGCACCGAGTTTGTGGGAGAATTGTCCCGGGACAAAGGAGGGAGTTACGCTTGTTATAGTCCAATAAGCCTTGTCAGTCAAACAAGCGCATAGAAAAGGGACAATGGGGGAGCAAGAGATTCTCGCACAAAAGAAAACAAGTAAGCCCATCTTTGAGTTACACGTGATCCTTGAAATTTTCCTCCTCTACTATAAATTAAAAAAAAGAAGGGGGAAATAAACAGGAGGATTTACGGCTCTGCGTACGAGGAGAAGCATAATGACCCCCGTTTTCCATCTCTGAGGACAGGTTAGCGATTCAGTCAAGCAGCACAAACGCAGCGAGGAAACCCTAAACCCACAACACAACCCATCAAACAAAATATTACACTTCCACTCTTTCATAATTTTCCTCAGGATTCCAGAAACAAAATCACAGTGGGATGAGAAACAGCAGATTGGGGAATAGGCAGTACTTAGGAAATCAATTATCTTTTACAGGCAAAAAATGGAGTTTAAAATATACCCATCAAGCAGTATTTTAAAAGCCCCATTACTGCTGCTCCAGAATCTGGCACTATATAGTTTGTAAACTTCTGTTGACTATCAATAAGTTTTATATACCTGAATGAACTGAACTGCAAAAAGTTACAGGAACATATATGCTGATTTCAACACGAGACATTACATGTATTGAACGTCTCATTGTGTGAGTACTACTTGCAAAATAAATAAATAAATGGCTGAGGCCCCACCAGGGAAGGAGGTTGAGACGTGTCTCCCAGAAACGACGGCTCTGTGATCAGCAGGCAAGTGTGAACCCAGTTGTTTTATGTCTCCCCCTCGTCACCCTTTCAAAGCAGCTGCTGGTGCTGGGTCACTGCGGTGTGAATTCCTCGCTGTTCCCAATCTTATGTGCCCTGCTGAGGCTATGAGCTCTGCCATGTGGAGAGCATGTTCCACACACATGCACACACACACACACACACACTCACACACATATTGCACACTCACACGCGCACACACGCACTCACACACATATTGCACGCGCACACACACACACGCGCACA
The DNA here is from genome assembly GCF_013368585.1 of Megalops cyprinoides. NCBI lineage: Eukaryota > Metazoa > Chordata > Actinopteri > Elopiformes > Megalopidae > Megalops > Megalops cyprinoides. The sequence goes on along the minus strand of NC_050596.1, from coordinate 9,697,079 downwards.
CACACGCACACACACACACACACACACACACACACGCTCACACATACAAACAAACATGCACACACATGTACATGAAAATGCTCAGCATGTATTTCGGGATTTAATAAATAAATGAAACTACGTATGATTTTAGTTTACCAAAAGTAAATGACATAGAAATACTTGGATCCAATGATTCAGATTTTAGTACCACAGTCCTTGGTACTAACATATATTTAACAACCAAAACTGACAATGTAATTGACAATGTATTGATCTGAACTGAGTGGGTTAATGTAAGGTAAATGTAAGGCTGTCAAATGATTAAAATTGTGACTAATTCAATATTAATAGTTAATTGCAATCAAGCACATAATTAATTGCCTACGTTAACACATAAACATTAACAGCCCAACTCACTAAGGCAGAACATGCTTGACTGTTGTTGCTGCTGAGATATGAACATAAATGTTAAAATTTTAAAGCGGATAGATGAGGTTGTCATGGTAAGTGAAAAAAAAATAACAGGAGAAGTCCTGTCTTGCTTTGAAATTGCTGTTGCTGTCTTAATTATGCCTCTGCCAATTCAAGTCAGTCAAAAAACGAAATGTTAAACTGTTTTTGAAGTACAGTAAGGTATACACTTATGTGCTCTCTGGTAGAGACACAAATGAAAGTGGTTTATCTGCTTTTTTCAACAGCTGCATTATGGGAAATGGACTGATAAAAATACCTTGATATATGCAATGGACAGAAAATTCTTCCCTCATTCCAGTGAGTTTTATGCACCATGGAGCATGAGTTCTGCCATGGAGTGGGGGTTATAATATGGTTTCATTGCTCAAAATTGTGCCAAAATTGTATCCATTTTGTCTTTTTGTGAATGTGATGGCTTGTGGGTCTCTGTTGTAAGGAATAGGAGGTGGTTTTATTCCTGTCACATTTTGGTTGTTTTGGACTCAAGACTATATTTCTATATTAAATTGTGTTTTTGAATTAGTGTTACTAGTGTGTTATCCCTATGTTCAGACAGAGGGTTTAAACGCACTGCTATATACGCCTCTTGTTGTAATCAACACATCAAAAAGTTTGTACAAATAATTTCTGAAATATACTGATCAACTGTAATTGTCTCATGGAAAACCAGTTTTTCATATCAAAGAAAAATTATTTTTAAAAAATTGCAGATGTTATGAGGCATAAAATATAAGTCAGATTAATTAATTACTTTATTTGAGTAGCTTATCTGGCTACTTGACTTAAAGCTATTTTACTTCGGTGTTGAATGCCTGTTTTTTTAAATGATTTTTTTTTAAACTTATGTGGAGCAAAAAATCTTGGTACACCTGTCAGTAATTAAACAGGGAAGAAAGGGAGCTGCCAAGGAAATGCATCTGGACTAATTAAAAACACAAGTTAAAAACTTCCTGTTTCTTCCCACAAGTTACTGTAAGAATTAGGTCCCCCTCCCCCAAACACACGCATGCACATACTCACACACACACACACACACACACACACATACACATACACACCATCTCATTTCAGGTCTTTTCAAAAACAGTGCTGGCAAATACATACACTCACTGCTGTCCTACTGTGCAACTGCCACATGTGTGTGTGGGGAACTCAGAGGGTGGGGCTGGGTATGGTTGGCAACCATAGTGTCTACAACAAGAAATGTATACCCCTAAACCCACACCCACTTAACACATAAGGAGGCAATCAGGAAACAAGTTGTTTAATGATATCACTGTCTCCTGACCTGTAAGCAACTGACATCCCTGCTGCAAACTTTCATAGAACTACGAAGACTAGCTCCTTTGAGGTACTGTCTGAACGTCTCTGGCTGTGTGGAACAGGCATAGCAGCGGCTGATCTTTGGTACGGAGTGCGAGGAATTTCAGTGAAACCCATTCTAGAGCCCCAAAAACTTCAGAGATGTCGAGGCAGACACATTTTTGGGAGCAATGCACCATTTATTTATACCTTGAGGCATGACAGTCTGCCCATTTAAATATGCCTTCATGCCTATTTCTCCCCTCACAGGGAAAAATGAAACCATTTGCTTCACTTGTGGGGTTCTGATGTTTTTAAAAATGTCTTCAAAAGCTGTCTGGCAGATGGCAGGTATTGTTTAGGGGTTCGCAGGATTTCTGAAGTATCAAAGTGGGCAAAACAGTACTTATTTCAAGATATCTCCAATGTCGGAGTTAGATTTAAAATGCCATCAGCTCCTTGAATCGACTTAAAGTACAAAAATACATCCCATCTCTTTCCTGACCCAGCAACAGTGGATCAATACCCATTTTACAAGTTTGTTGCTATTCCTTTGAAGGGGCCTGTGGCTTCCTCTCCATCTCTGACTTCACATATGAAGACTGCTGTGTTCAGGAAGGGAAAAAAGAGAAATGCCATTGATATTTTTTGTGGCTCTTAGACCTCATATCTCACCCCTTGGACCCTGTTAGTAAAGTTTTTATACCTGTAGCATTCACTGTATGTGCAATGCAGTTTGTAGAACCTAGGATGGGGAAAGCCACAGCTTTCAAGTTAACACTCATTTATGCTTTATGAAGGTCCTTTTGCTGCTATAGGGAAGTTTAATTCACTTCTACCAATTTAGCTCATAAATATCTTCAGGGCATATAAATCTATAAACCTGTTGCACAGCGGATATATGGCTTCATAGTCCTATCTAGTAAATGCAGACTTGAGAAACTGGGACACAAATGGCCAGGTGCAGTTTATCAAAAAAAAAAAAAAAAAAGAAAAAGATGTGGCCACACCCCCCGATATTGTCTTGCACATCATAATATGATAATACTGAATGTGTCATAACGTATATAATAATAACAATTGAGCAAATATAGGACATGGACTTTCTCTTGCCATGCTGCATGCGTATTTACAGCCAGCCACCGCATATAATTTTATTCCTTTATTGTGATCCTAGGCATATAGAAACTTGTCCATTCTAATTTATGCTCCATGCGACATGATGAATGCACATTTAAATACTTAAACATCCTTGAAACAGAAATACTGTAATCCTTTTTGATTCATAAACTACCTATTGATGGAGACAACATTTTTGAGTACACTTTCATTCCTGTGGATAGAGACCAGCTCCAATCTTGAATAAAACACTTTGAGAAGGAAATGTTTTACATTAATTGATCACCTTCTGATGAGTTGCTTCAAAGCTCCCACCTCAATCAACTCACAACCCACCGAGTGTGTGTGAAATGCCAAGTTTGAGAGATCTTTGATTTCAAAACATCAATTCAGTCATTAAATTTTGACATAAAGGGATGACAGCATATACATGAAATGTTAAAGAGACTTGCTTTTAAGAGCTAAGCTTTCAAGTCTGGAAATCTTGGCCTGTTCTAAAAAGGCTAACTCGAAAGAATAAATGGAAATTTCATACTCAACACCTGAGAGAGTAACAACAAAAATCCAATATTCTACCTCAACAACAATGATTGAATGTAGGCTAGTACACACAAAGATGTACAGTTCATGCACACCATCCCATAATCCATACACACATACATGGGTTGCAGCACGATGTGGTAGTATCTGTTAGATGGGAACCTTGGGTGACCGTATCCTCCTTTGCTTCAATAGAAAGGTGAGCCTGGCTGCATGTTAAACACTGACATTACTTGCATTGCAATTCACAGCCTGTAGCCACTTGAAAATGGCATTGTGAACCCCATAAATTGACCCATCCATAGACTATAGACATTAGAAAACTGCAAGCTTTTTCAAAGAAAGTAATGATCAAATGACAATGTTCTACCTCTCAAAGGTAATTGACACAGGATAATACTCCCTAGCTATGATATTTTTAGGACAATCTGATTATAAAAATGTTTGTTTCAAACAACAATGACCAAGCAATCAAGCTTACTGGTCTGTGATTGGTCAGACATACAAAGATACACAGTGGCTAGGTAGCTACATAGCTTGTGACATGGCTAGCTAGATGGTAAAATAAGTACTTAGGACACGTCACTAGCTAACTAGGGAGCTAATGTTAACTTGCTAGTTAGTTAGCTCAAGTAGGGGGTAGCCTGTGTGTCTTTGACAGGGCACCAAGAACATTGGACTGTTACTTTCATTGTTAAAGAATGCAGAGACAGTGCATTTAAAAGTCCTATTGGTGACTTTTTAGGACCTGGGGGAGGAAGAGAGCTGGCAATCATAACGTCACATCTGGACCTACAGCAAGAGCCCACAGTAAAAGGGTGTAAAAGGACTCTGCAGAATATGCAGCAGAATATGAACATGAAAAAAACTGCTCAGCTGAAGAGATTTATTTATTTGTAATGCACTGATCCTGTACAGTTCTTTCATAGATATTGTTTAAATTAGTTCACAAAATATGTATGTATTTATTCATTTATTTGTTTTGGGGTTGAGCCTGCTTCAGTATATATATATATATATATATATATATATATATATATATATTTTTTTTTTTTTATTTCAGTAGTCTTATGCCTTTTTATTTTCTAGTCTGTGTCATAGATCCTGAAATGAAATGCACTGTAGGGGTTACTTTTTGAGATGCAATACATGAGCTGTCTTTTTTTTTAAGTAACCAAGCATTTAACAGCCTGCTGTGCAGCCAGCACTGTCGCTGGAAATGAGTTGCTGTTCGAAGTGAAGGACAGGCTGTCTCTAGGTGTCAGCTCTTTGCTGGTATATTTTTGTCTGGAAACTTCAACAGGTGAAAATCTGAACATCAGAACCAAGATAGGATAAACAGATTTGATGTTTGATGTGATGCTCCGTGTTGCATCTGTGTGTCTACGCATGAGCAAAACTTGAAACTCCATTCAGTGCCTGGTAATAAATCCATGAGAAGGCATAAACAGTTTAGATTCTTTGGATCTAAAATGGTTTGTGGTACATTGTGAAGCTTTGCGAGTGGTCTAATGGCTTCTTTCACTGCTTCAGCGGCAAAAGACTGAAAACCAGTGCAAAAATCCCATAGCAAGGACAAGAGAGATGTCTGGTTGGCAGTGGGTGTCAGTACTTCGGCTACCTAGCTGTTGTTTTTGTGTTTTTCCCTGTCTGTCAGTGTCATCCACGTGCTTTTGTTTACCGTTCTCGCTCTCCGCCCTGTCCCCGCCCACCTGATTTCCTAACCATCTCCACCTGCCTGCCTGCCTGCCCACCTGCATACCATCTCCTTGTCAGCCCAGCCCTTTATATACCATGCTTGTCTCTGTCTTGTTGCCAGTTTGTCTCAGTGTCTTCCCGGTTGCATACCTGCTTGTTTACTTGTGTTGCTGATCTCGTTTTTGACTTCTGCCTGACTGCCTACCTTGTCCCTGCCTGCCGCCCTGCCTTGGTTGCCTGATCTGCCTGCCTGCCTGCCCGGTTTTGACCCAGCCTGTTCCTGTTTTGATCCCTGTTCCTTGGTTGCCCGATTTGCCTGCCTGCCTGGTTTTTGACCCTGCCTGTTCTGCCCTGAGATTCTAATAAAGCCGCTTGGAACCTGAATACGCCTGGTCTGCGTTTGAGTCCGTGCCTGTGCCTTGAAAGTGGGTCTTTTCCAAGTCACAGGGGCACAGATTCTGCCTTAACTGTCACTGCCATTTTACTGTGGGATTTTTCCTGCCCTCCTACTTGTAGATTGTGTCATTATGCAGACATAATGGGATACAGCTTGTCCAATAGTAACGTGGATTTCTCAGCCATAACTCCAGGATAACTCTCAATTCAGTGTCAGCATAACCTGTTAATGTCATCACCCCACCACAGGTTCACTGGTTGCTGGGGACAAGGACTACAATGGCTGTACACTGTTCAGGAGAACATTCAAGAACCATTTTGTAACCTGTGTTCCTCTGCAACACAAAAACTGCAAAATAAGGCGCTGCAATTTGATAATTATTCAGTATAATGAGTATTAACAAGATAAGAATGACTATTAATATGATAAGGAAAAAGACAATAAGTATTGAAGGGTTAGGAAGAACTGTTTTTTTCTTGTTCTATATCACCATGTGATTTAGTTAACTGCCTTCAAGACCTTGATATGTCATTTGGGGAAGAGGCTATTTGGTCCTGGATTTTTGACCAGCAGACATGGCTCACATGGCTTTCCATTGGGGCTGCCAGCCTAAAGACCAGGAGCCAAGTATGATAACTATGCACATGTTTGTCTGTAGTCTAGTGACTGCATAAGCATTTGCGAAGTTCACATTTACATATTCCTTGATTCAAATGGGTGGCACAATATTAAATGCTTCTAACATATGATTGGTAATTACTAATGAGTTACACCAATCACTATGGAGATGTATCTGATGGCTGACAGTATTATTTACAAGTTACAACCCTCTGTGGCCAAATTACGTCAGTTTTCTCCAACAAGAAACACAATCACACATGTCTGACATGAAAATATTGCCCTAAAGACAACTCTTTATTTTATGAACAAAGTGAAACATTAGGCCTATTCAACCTTTGGGTATCTGCCTGTAGTATTTAGCAAACTACCTAATTAGCACATACTGTGGCTAACTGGCTAAGTAGACCCCTTAGTTGCCAGCTGGCTACCTATCTAACAGTAGCTACCTAGCTTGTGCCAGCTTTAAATTTAGCTATGGCAGCGAAGTGATGGCTATCTGGGGGAACATTTAAAACTTGCTACTTAAGAACTTGACAGCTGGCAAGACAGTTACCTAGTTGACCCATTAATTCTTATGAGCAAAACACTGAACATTTGACTACAATAGTAACCAGCTAACTACAGTATCACTAACAGTACAGTAACTATAGGCTACTACTAGTGACATACTTCTTTGATTTAATTATCTAAACATTAATCATCAGTTCATTATGGATGATTGGATAACAGCTTCTTGGAAAAATTTCTACTTAGTTGTTAATTAGATTTACACTAGTTACATTAGAGATTGTGCATATCTGCAATGCAACCAGATTGGTGGAATGCTAGTAATCAAATAAAGATTAACCATGCATATTGCTAGTGCAACCTAACACAGCTGTGTACAGACTTAAACATCCATTAATAAATCAGGTCTTTAAATGGAGATTAAATAGTCTGTTGTAAAACACGTAGTCAATGTGCAGACATGCTGTAGAGAAAGTAATGCGGACTCAGAGCAGAGAGAGAGAGGAGCTCAGCCTCTTCCTTGTGCTCCTCACGGGGTTGAGTCAGGCTGGATACTGTCCCCTATCTTCTCCAGTGTAGCCTTGCCTGGCTTGTCAAGTGGCTGCAGACAGGCTAATACACACTGACCCGGCAGAGAGCTCAGCTGCATCATCAGAGACATGCAGTAGCTGTCATGTTCCCCGTTACCTGCTTGAAACACCCTGCTGAATAAAACAGGAGCGGGATTCCACAGCTGTCACCAGTGTGAGACCTGTCATTGTCCGTAACGCACTTGCGAATTCTGGGCTATGCTTCGAAAAAAAAATGTGTTTGTTTGGAATGTGTTCAGTCAGGTTTTACGAGCACCCGTTTCCTTCCATAAAATCACGCCAGTTCCTTTGATGCTGTAATATTGCAAGCTGGCCAAACAGGATCAAGAGCTTGTGTGCTTTTGGACATTTGTGTTGAGTCACCATGGTGATTTTCCATAAGTCTGTTCTTAAGGATATTAGGCATGTATGACATATATATTACAATGTAATGTTGCTATGCCTTATGGACACCGTGATGTAGTAGGCCTCTTCAGCTGCTCCTTTCAGATCCCTGATCAATAGCACTGATTTACCCCATTCAAAGCAACAGTGCTCAGTATTTGAGTGACCCCTTTGAATTGTATCCTTTCATCATCCTGATATTTAAAACTCATTTAACCACCTAAGAGCTCTGATGTTCATTAGTCAATTGACCATTTCTGTGAACTGACACGTAATACCTATTTGACCCCTTGAGAGCACTCATGTTTTGAAAGCGTTTGACCCCTTTAGCATGTTTTGTCGCCATTTGACCCCTTAGCTCTGGACAGAGTAAAATGAACAGATCAGTGGCATCATGTGGTACAAATTATGGCAATGCAGCAAATCCTGTAATTAACCATGAAACTTATTTTTGAGTCATGAAAAGAAGCAAGAATATTAGCACTAAAACAAGTTAAATGAACTCAGCAGAATTCTTTAAATTAGTGACTAAACAGGCAGCGGCACCATGCACTAAACATGAAATAAACTGAGAATATGGCTCAAAGCAATGGTCCAGGAATGTCCATGTCCACAGCCTGCTGTTTAAACCTACTACTGGACATGAATATTTCAATGATCTCAACAGGCCATTCTGGTATCCCCTTGCTAGCCTAGCAGACAAATAATATATACTATAAGAGACCGTCGCCGTCTGTTCTATCCATGGTTCGTTTCCTTCATGTTTTTGCTTGTTCATGCTTTTGATCACTGCGGGAAGACAATGACTATTAGCCAGTCAGCTAGCTTTTTTCACATCTCCTTCATAAAGACAAAATTTGACCTCAATGAATACTGTTGACAGCCAATCTATTTGGATATATCTCCTTCAATTCCTACAATTCGTTCAATTACAATTTGAAAAGGAATTGCTCATGGCATTGTGTCAACCCCTGCCTATTTTAGTACACCTGGCCTCCTTTCTCTTACTTTTTCCTTCTGCAATATTGATTCATGTAAGTAACACATTCAATACAAACCTTAGCTAGAGTTCTTATTTACTTATATATTTTACTTATTTTTCATATTTTATTTATTAATTTTGAACATCTTCCCTGCACACAGAAGGACAACTGTCCAAAGTAACCCTGTCCAATTTAAAAACCAACAGCAGAAGCAATTTACCAACAAAATTCTTAGTAATATCCAATAAATATGAAGCAAAAAACACAAAAGTGAGCACTGACCAAACTGCATACGAAAAGAGCTACTCTTTCAGGAGGGGCACATCCACATTTAAGCAATGCTAATGAGAAAGGTGTAGCTCTATAATCAATGTCTGGCATCCAGCAATACAGCCAGTCCTCACACACACACAATGACAACCTGAAAGGATCTTGTTGGATTTGACCTACTATTGATTTGTTCATTCATGGGAACTGTCAGTCTTCCAAACGGCCTATTATAAACATTCATCCATCGCCACTCTCACTGAAATGAAGTCGCAAATAAACACATGCCAGTGGTTACTTTCGCAAACAAACATTTCAAAAAGTTTGCACAGGCGTGATTTTCTAATGTAAGTGAAGGCTTATCTTTCTCACGGCTGTTAACGGAAACATTTATGGCATTCACCACGGAACGCAGACCCATGTCAATTTGCAGAGAAGCAGAACGCAGCAAACATCAAAGCTGCCGTTGTGTGTAATGATACAGAAGCCGGATTTTTTCCTAAAGGCAGCTTCTCATTTTCTCTGTGGTGCTGAGCGAAAACTGAAGCTTGGCAACATCCCAAGGATACGCCCCCAGTGCGTGGCACCGGGCTTCTGACCCTGGGGACTCATCTCCTCTCTCAATGTATCACAAATTGTGGAAAAAAAAAGGACTGCGCTCCTTCACAAACAGAGATTTTCTGACACTTTACAGGCATTCGATTTCAGTGTAATAGAAATACTGCTCAACTACCTGGAAGTAAAGACTCCCTCACAACGACATATATGATCTTTCCAACCCCAAAGCTGTATGAGACACAACAAACAATATTCTCAGTAATTCCATAAATAAAGATGCATGACAAATGTCGATATGAATGAATACAAATACCAGCGGTGTAATTCCACCAAAGTCAGCTCCTGGTCTAGCGCAGTAAAGCATTTGGAAGAAACTGAACATAATTTCCTGCACAGAACATTTCTCTGCAGTGATATCCATTTCATGAATACAATTTTCTTGATTTTCTCTTATTTCTTAGTAAGTAAAATTGTAAAGGTACTCTTTTCAGGTCTCTATGGATTAGAGGCAATCAAGAAGGATCATGAATTGGTGGGGTGTTGAAAATGACCATGAATTACTTCACAATGATTTTAGATGAGCTCAGACTGTTCCTTTGATGTTAAAAGAAAGCTTGTAGGTTGTCTTTTAGATGAACAAAATGTGCATTACACCAGTTAACAGAATTATTGCATATTTTATTTCTTCTACACTTGAAATGCCTTTCACAATCTCAGGGAAGGATTATGAACATATGTGAAACCATCTACTGGAAAGATTTTATCCCATTTGCATTCCTTACACAAAGAAGTATAAAGGTGATTCCTAAAACAAAGACTAGGTGGTAGTGGCAGTGAAAGGGAATGAATTGTAAAACGTTTTTATGTATTAATTATCCTTTGATGGCCACAGCAACATACATCTGCTGCCACCACCAGGACATTATGAAGCAACTTCAACAATGCTTTACACAGACAACCTAAATCCCTTTCTCATTATAATTAACAAATATCTCTAGAGTGTGAATTTTTATTCAATTACACTTGCACAAAACATTAGACTCGCTAAATATTAATGCAGCCTTACTCAAGGAAGTGCACAGATGGGTAAAATTTCATTTACATTCAATTTCAACAGCTGGATATTTACTGAGGGGATGCAGATTTTTTACAAAACAGTACACTGTAAGCATACCCTGCATGATCTTCAACCAGCATCCTTCTGATTATAAGTCCACTTCCCTAACCTTTGCACCATACTGTCACTAGTAAACACTGCGTAAAAAATAGCTGTGATTGCACCTGTGTCCTCTGGCATGATCGACTTGAAATGTCCCAGAAATAGTGAAGGCATGCAACACAGAACAGTGTGACACCTTCTATGGAATCTTGGGGTTGGTCCTGGATGGGGGGGGTGAGGAGGTGCTGGCGGGGTCAGTGTATTCAATTTCACCAGCAGGCCATCAAGGTGACCCGCCAGACCCGCCGTTAATAAACATGTTATTGTACACCCCTCTGTGTACTGTACAGACAGGAGCGGGAGCTGAGGAGAGGGGACGCGTTACTCCTTTAGCCGTCAGCTACGACCACCACATGCAGGAAGGCTGATCAGGTGACGGCGGGAGGGACGAACCACACGCGAATGCAGCAAAATCACATTCATAATTAAGGAAGGAAAAAGAAAAAAACACCAAAAAAACATCTTCATATGAAGACAGACAGTCTGCGGAGGGACTCGGAGGAAGATAATCAACCGAGGCTGCATCCGAGCTCAGAAAGCTGATCAAAATCTGCGGGAAAACAACACCCGTCCACTTTCACACTCCAGTGGAGGAGGTGGGTCCCGCGCGGCGGGGCTGCTCGCTCCTGCCATCTGGAGAATAAATCGAGTGTGAAGTACAGTGTAGTTTGGGACCGGGCTCTGGTGGCGGTTGCTCAGCGGTTAGTTCATTAGCTCCAAACTTCCAGGGATTAGGAACACATCCATTCTGGATTCGGAGAGGAGAGAGGAGGCAGACAGGGAGGAGAGCTTCAGCAAGGAATGTGACAACCGCACTGGGGACTATGCGGCATACTACAGAGAGAGAGATAAACAGATCTCTGGAAACGAGTGCTAGACAGGCATCTGTGGGGTTTTTTTCTAGTCCCCCCCTCCCTTCACAAACACTATTTTTTATGTATATACATGTGGGTATTAGTGTGGCCATCCCTGGCACTTTGTGACAAGTTTGTGACAGTTAGCGGTTTCTGGACTGCCCTCTCACCATCTGTCACATGACACCGGGCTCGCGGAGCAGGGCAGGGTCTGGCACAGCCCGGTGGCCCGACAGAAGAGTGCTCGTAGTTCTGCAAGCACAATCACACAGAAGGCCACGGAGGCCTGGCAAAAAAAGTGACTGGAGAACATGTCATATGCTTTCCACAGCGATTGGACATCTTTATGTTTTTCTTTCTTTTTTAAATGAAACATAAGCTTACCTTTATATGCGGTGATGACTTTCACACAACCCCCACTATCATTATGCAACTTTTTCCTTTCTACATGGTTGCCCAGCTTGATCTTTGTTCAGCAGTGTGTAGAACAACCCAAAGACGTAACCTATAATGACATGTGCGGGGCGATTTTGTTACAACACACAATTAATTGTTTTGACTTGTTCCGTAGTTTGATACCTATCAAGTTTCTGGAATGAAGTTCCATTATCATTGAAAACGATCCAACCAGAAAGTAGATCGAATTCTGTATGAAACCACTATTAGCCTGTCCCGAAATCAAAAGCAGGATTCTGTTTGTCTGTGTTTAATGACAGTATTCATGAAGGGGAAAGTAATAGGATTTCCAGAGAAGTAAAATGTAATGCCTCTTAGAAAATGACGATCTTTTTTACAGGGTTATTCATTAGCATTTTATCTGCAAGGCCTGAGCTCAATTTAATTCTATCTGCCTCAACAGAAACTTGGCCTCCTCGCAAGGACTGCTCTGCCTATTGACTGAATGAAGGCCCGCTCCTAATGCCATTCTCCCCATCTTCGGATCACAAGCACTTAATATTTGTCAGTGGGATAATCCTGTATAGGCAGAACCTAGCTGCCGCATCGAATGAAGAAAAGAAAAATGAACATTCTCAGATATTGCAAATGGTATTAGCACATAAAATGCTTAATCTTCAATGCTGTGAAGCTTAGCAAAATCATATGTAACTAATAGATATGTAACTCATAAGAGACTAATGATTTGTCATTACCGTTAAATGATGTTGAGAACCAATGTAAAATAAATGATGAAGATATCAGTTGCACCTGCAATTTACATGCAGGGATATTTTTGATGTTTCTGTGCTTGATGTAGACATCAGTGGAGCAGTTCCCTTTCAAAAGGTCTGAAACAATAAGAATTCATGTCAGGCCAATCTCTGACTGGCCACCACAATGCTGTTTCCTTTTGAGCTTTCCCATTCAAAAATAATAAGGTCATAAATGTGTGTGCGCGAAAAACACTTTCCATCAGTTTTCATGAGGGATCTCAACTGCAGCTGCCGGTCAAATAAGGCTTTTCCTCGAGCGGAAATAGCCTTCACCGACGACATCTATCTTTATAATAATGATTTAAAAAGCTTTGCTACGTGACTTTTTACCCCAGCCCCTCTTTATCGCTTTCTCCAATCATGACATCCTGGAGAGGCAAGCCGGGCCAATTGTCAGCCGGCGTGGGCGGGTCGAGAATGCTTTTAACCTGCTGCATCTGCTCACTTCCTGCTGTTAACTCAGTGTGGGGTGGTCACCTTGTTTCAAGGGAATGTGGGAAGGGGGGGAATTCTCTTTTACAACAGAATAATGGTAAATAATGTGGTCGTTTTAAGTGTCTCGCATGTAGATTTCTATTCAGTGATTAAGGACTAGCACCTGTGTTCAGCACAAAAAAAGGAGAGAGGTATGCAATTGAAGGTTTTGTAAATTCAAAATGTACTATACAGACATCTTTTATTCTATGTCTACACAATGGTCTTTAATAGAAACATTTGCTAAGATGGACTTCAGAAGAGAATAATTACATATGTGTAGGAAATAGCATGATATTGGAATATGGCAAATTGTCAGAATTAGTCATGTGTTTTTGCCTTTATTGTCCGGTATGGTACAGTCCATGTCCAGGGAAGCCAGCTTTAGTAGCTACCTGTCATGCTTGCTGCCAAGGCACGTACTTCGACGAGGACAGCGGGTGGCACCACGAATGCCAACTGCCATGATGCCACGGCCCCATGACTTATGCCAGCCAGGGAGGGGGCATAGATCTTGTCAGAGGCAAGGAAAAACACAAACTGGACTAAGGATGGGGACGGGTCAGATGCAAACACAAACATAAATAAAGCTATGTAGAGGGACATGCTATGTAGAGGGATATTGTGAAGGTTGGTGAAAATATCTGTGAACAGAGCATGTCATTTCAAACAGTTGTCAATGAAAATTCTCTGATTGATTTTACCATAAAATGTGACAAAATGATAAAGAAAAATGAAGAACATTTCTTACTGTAAGGGTATGTAATGAAATGTTTTATTGAGCCATGTTAGTGTTGGATAACACTGTATATCTCACAACTGTCTTATCAATACTACTCTCTATATCTGTATAATAATGACAACAATGATACAATGAAAAAAAGTACTTTCAGGCACTAAGCAGGTTATCTATTTTGTCAACCGTAAACAAACTTTTGTAAAATACAGTCTGTCACAAAAGCAAATTGTTCAATTTTGCAATCAGGAATGAAAGTATTTTTTTAAATGGCAAGAGTGTGTCATTGCTGTTGCATTTCCAGGTCTTTAACATAGTTGAAAAGTGTTTTCCTTGTTCCTTGTTAAAAAGATAACCTGTTCTTTGAAACACTGTCATAGACAACATCAGAGACAACTGTTCCCCTCTCTCCCAGCCTTAGATGATCCAGCTGAATAAATCTATTAAGAGGCTGGCTGACGCACGTGTGTGTGTGTGTGTGTGTGTGTGTGTGTGTGTGTGTGTGTGTGTGTGTGTGTGTGTGTGTGTGCGTGTGTGTGCGTGTGTGAGGGGGGAGGGGTAGAAGAGGAGGGGAAGACAGTACAAGGGACAGATGGAGGGAAGGAGCAGAGAGAGAGCAAGATTAAGACACATACGAAATTATTCAAGTTTAGACAAAACAACAAACGGGCAAAATATTTCCTTAATTATGCCTGGAAATAAGAGCCCGATTGTTATAAACAGCAGCGGTGCTTGAGCAAACAACAGCGGCACATGCAGAGCCAAAGACTCATGCAACGCGCTGGGCGCCGCCTAATGAAAGCGCCCTCACAAACACTTTTATTGGTTCCGATGCCCAGAGCACGTCTTAGCACACATGCTAATAATCGCGGTTATGGTCCTCACATTTTAATTATTTGTTCTGTGGGTCGGGTTGCTCGAACAATTATGGTTAATGAGTGGGTAAAATAACTGGGGATCATCTATACCTATCTATACCTAATTACAGTCAGGAATAGTTCTCACCTCCCCGCGCATTTCAATTTCCCTCTTAGGGATAATATTTGTTGATTGTGTTTCTCTCTGTCTGGGGAGGAGGAGAGAAAAGGAAAGATTGGGGGGATACAACACACCGCTAAAAGGGGGTGAAGTATTCTTTTTTCCCCCCTCTTTGTCCTCTTAAGAAGCTAAAGTCACTTCAATAGGCACTTAATCCCATCATCCACGCCTACAATTGCCTTCGAGTATCCATCAGGCATAATCTGAACTAAGATAATACAGCCAGCATTGTGCAAGTGATAACAATTCTAGTGGCTTTTGCTTGCTGCACTTTGGGAGCCCCGGGTACGAGTGGGGGGCTCTGAACGCGGTGTTTCGATTTCTCCGGAAACGGGAGGAAGAGGGTGGGGCACGCAGGGCCTCTCCCAGTGTGTAACAGGGTAAAATGGAGACAGAGGGAGAGAGTCGCCATTGCTTGAGGGAAAAAAGACCCTCAGGAGCTCATTCTGTGCGGCGCACTTTTGAAATAAAAAAAGGCATACAGCAAAATTATAATGTAAAATAGCAGGTTGGAGGATGGATTGGTGGGGGTGGGGCCCTGTGGGGGGTGGGGGGGGGGGGCAGAGGGGGGATCCAAACTCGTCTGCATTCAGCATGCACTACTGCTGGGGAATAGTTTTAAAACAGTCACTCTAAAGTGCCCACTTGAAAGACATACAAAATCACGTAAGAGGAATGCCCACAAGGAGAGATGGTAGCAGTAATTATGGAATAGATTAAAAAAAATGTAAAAATGAGAAGGAAGGGGGCCCTTGATGTCATATCACCAGAGACAGTACAGGACAAGGCAGATCCGCTGACACTGAAGTGAGCAGTCGAACAAAGAGACCACATTCAACATACCTTAGAGCTTTCCACACCCCCTCTTCACTTTATTTGCTTTTTCAGCTCAGTGGGGGTCCCACTTTGCAGGAACCTGGCCACCATTGGGGAACGAAAGGAGCTCCACTTTGTTGATGATCCCGGACCATAAAGTAAACCTTTTTCGGCGTGCTCCAATGTGTTTGACATGCTCACATTAGAGGCCCTCTAAAGGTTTGTGCTGTTTGCAGCTTGAGAGGGAGGATTTTGATTGATTTCACCCTGCTCTATGCTGGCATTGAGCCCATAGAGGGATAAGATGAGTGTCCAAGCCCTCCTATTGCAGGGTTCTGGACGTATCATTATTTCAGGAGTTCCGAGCAAATGGAAGTGAAGCAGAAGTAGAATAAAAATACTCCTAATTGTGAACCAGCGAGAACTGGTCAAAGGAAGCAAAGCTGATCCAACAGCCATGTCATAACCAGAGAAGAACACCCTCTGCATGTGCATGCGCACACGCGCGCAAACACACACACACACACACACACACACACACACACACACACACACACACACACACACACACACACACACACGCACACACACACACACACACACACACACACACACACACACACACACACACACACACACGCACCTGGACCTCCCAGCCAGAGCCATTTATTTTGTGGTTGAGGGTTTTTCATTTCTGCCAAATCTGATTGCCGGGATGTTTACATCACTGACAGCTGCTACATGGCTTCACTGCAGAAGGAAAGTACTGCCAAGAATAGTGTTTGTGCATGCCGCACGTGCATGTAACAACATTATTAACTTGAAAAAATGGTCTACAACACCTCATAATGGAGGACGTGGGAATAATTTCAGTTTACATGCAAAGCAGTAAAATAACATGGTAACCTTATATTATATATATAATATATATGTAAATGTATATCATTCCTTAGTCATTCTGGTATGCCTGTTGAGCCCACTTGATTTTATTTTGTGTGTGGTGATAACCACATACTTCAAATAATTGACAAAAGTCTGCATTAGCCTTGAATCCATAAAACCCAATCGTTGTCCCTTTCCCTGTCTAAGGGTGTGCTTACTGTGTCCTTAGCTCCATCATATTCTAAACTGTCAATCCTATTGTATTTGACTAGAGATTTTCCCATGTGCTGCCACAGAGCTGTTGTAACAGGAGTATGAAGGTTCTAAATGGAAGCATTCTCCATTCACACAACAGGTGCGACTGAGGTGCCACTACACTCACTCCCATTCACATCTCATACCACCTCTTAGTGTACTGACTATATATGTTTCTATGTATGTAGAGCTCTGGTGTGATTGAGTGCCCTCTGTAAATCTGTGTCTCCTGCTGAAGTGTCCATTTGATTGGACACAGCAAAATGTCACCACATTATATAATTAGAAAAAAAGTACCCATGACAATACTATATACAGTGTGGCACTTTTAAAATGGAAACGATACCTTTGATTTCAGGAGATATTAACAGTAATGCCAAATCAGATTTTATCAGGCATGAACATTTAGTCCCAATTATGTATTCTCACTGTAATATCCAGTTACCAATATTCTGAATTCCATCTACATATGTTCAACTTAACAGTACAGAACAATGTGTTGTCTTGGATTTGCTTACATTCTGAAATAGTAAAGATCAACTTACAAAGGCTACAGAAAAGTCTTAATAAATAAAGGCACGGTACTACTAATTATGCTATATTTTCTAAACCACAAATCTACTCTCTAGGCCCTAATATCAGACCTTCCACTAAAAATTTGTTTAGTGATGCTCAACTTTATTTTTCTTAGTTCTCATCTGGAACGAGAAACAGGAGGCTAATTTTCAAAATGAAGACTGACGGTAACAATATGGCATATATTTCATAAAAAATGTTGTGAACACTGCCTGGATCCAATGAAGCCAAATGTGGATAACCACTGTTGATACAACACAGAAGTACTGTAACCGTTTGGAATGGATCTTAAACACAGAGTTTAAGAGATGTGTTGCCTGGATTTTGCTTTTTTCCACAATTTGACATCTGTTTGGTATTTTCCTGCCAATGTATATGATACATGGTTGGGAAGTATATAATGCTTCTATGTTAAGGGTGCCTGTTGTTTTATTTGAACAGTTACCATAAATCACTGCAGCTTGTATACATCACAGGATATATCATGTTTTGCCCTCAGTAAGTAGATTTATTGGTCACATTTCAAGAGACTGTCTAATGTTTCTCTGTGTTAGTGGTTTGATATGCGGCTTTGTACAACAAGGTCTCATTTAAACAGTCAGACCTGGACCCAGCCACCAGACTGATCTCCCCCTATAGAAAGAAGTAGGGAACTGCATCAGCTTTCGTAATTTTTTCTGCCTGTTTGCTCTTTCGACAAAGCTCCCGGCTCTGTGGGCCAGTGCAGAATGATTTTGTGAGAGTTTTAAGTGACTATTAAGTTATTTTTACTATAATGCCATTCATACATATACACCTTGGTTTAATCATAATATGGTTCAAAATTGTTTTGTTCTTTTAAGGAATTCACAACAACACCATATGCGGTTCATTTCCATAAAAACCTGTTTGTGTTTATTTATTTATTTCACAGGACACTAGCATCTCAGATAAAACAGAAAAGGCAGACATTGTAGCTAAGACTACAGAGATGGGCAATGAGTAAAGAGTTCAAGGCACATAACGACTGCAGATGAATAGTTGAATAAATAACACATTTTATGGTGGAAATGTCTGTAGTATTCATCTAGTAAGCACTGTGACAACCAGAATACAATCCATTCGAGGGAAAAGGTAAAAAGGTGTGTGATAAGATACCAGAAATTAGTTCAAATAGAATTACTGATAAAAAATCCACACCACTATGTCTTATGTTCAGCAAAGACATGCACTGCAATTCCAATTGACTGTCTCTACATCAAATATGACCAACGGCAATGTATTTCTTTTAAATATGCAGATTTGACAATTACTTCCAGAGACTGGCTCCAACCACAGTAGCTGTGTCTAAAATGCGCAGCATTGAAAACGTGTGTTGCTTCCCTCTGATAATCAGCATCTTTTTAATATGCAAAGTACTTTCAGGGACTGCTGAGCTTTTAAATTGAATTAAATAAATAAAGATGAAAAATGGAGGAAAATCGATGCGGGGATGCATAAACAAGTTGCTCTCCCCACAAAGGAGTCTGCGAGAAAATAAAACAGTCAAAAGTCATCAATATTTATTTCATTTTTTTATCTTCTCTCTTGAATTTCCCAAATCTATAACACGGCAGCAGAAAACAATTCCAAACGAAGCTAATTCTCAGCGTGAAGACACTCTTCCTTTTAAGCCCTGGGTCCGCAGACACGAGGGCTGGATGCGAAACTGCACCAAAATGAACCAGGGGGGCTGAAAAGGCTGGGGCGAGGAGCTAATCAGAGCAGGCCTCCGACTCCATACAGGGTCTGGCTGAATGATCCAATCTACAGCAAGCAGGATCAGCTGGCAGCGGGTGATCCCACCGACAACACCCCTAGGGCCACACGGGCACCGCCAGTTCCTCCGCTCCCTCTCCCGGCCTCGTTAGGCCAGATTTTACACCCTAATCTGCACAATGACGATGAAGTCATACTAGTTATCTTATCAGAGGCCGACGAATCTACCTGTAATCTCTCTCGAATGCTCTCGCTTTATCTCTCTCCACCATCTTTCCCCCGACAATGTACTTACAAGGCAGAAGCAAAAGAGCCTTGGCTTTAATGCCTTGTTGCTCTTGCCTATAGACCACAGCCGTTTCAGCTGTCAAACATTTAAATCCTTTTTTTTCCCGAGGCCCGCATCCCCATCCTCTCATGAATGAGAGAAATGTCTATATCTGCAGCGCCCGTTGAAGTCGCAGAAGCAAGAAAAAAAAACTCAAGGCTCATTTGTTCGAAAGTTAAATTCTAATGGACTCTTGCCAACTATTTCTGCCAGGCAGTCACAGCTGTGCGCCAATACAGGCTGGAAGAAATGAACGATTACAATTTGATGCTTTGAGGAACCTACCATTTGGCTCTGTTCTTTCATTTTTACTGACAAGCACAGGAAGATTGTGGAAGATAGGCAAAATTTCTCACTTTTTTGAGTTTTCTTTCAAATTGGGGGAAAAATAAAGCTGAGCACAAATGTAATCAGAGAGGTGGAAAAAGGGTTGGGAGTGGGGAGGGTATGGCGGTTAACTTTTAACTTAGCATTTTTATTGACTCCAAGAAAACAAAATAACGAGGCATATTAAGTGTGCACTCTGTAATAGACATTGAGGCCTTTGGAGCCCCTTTGTAGGACTCTGAAGAGAAGAGAAAGAAACCCCACTGGCTGAAATCCAGTGGAACATCCCAACAACAGGCCACAACTGTTCCCTTCTGCCTGAATGGGAGGGGGATGAAAGGGGAGATGGACTTCAGAGGTACGACAAAAAGACAAAGGCAACAAAAGCGCTGATCATGAGGGAATGACACAACTCGTTTCAGCGGAGGGGGTGCGGAGAAAAGGGCCCCAGGACAATGGCGCTCACGGCCGAGTGACACGCGGGAGAATGGAAAAATCTACACAAGAGGTGTTCCCCCCTGCTTTAAAAACACCCACAAGCCACCACGAGGCCGGAGTCGACGGAGGGAGCTGATCTGCTTCCATCAGTCATTCAGGGCTCGAGGAGGCGGGATTCCCTCACCGAGAAGGCGGACACCGTGGCACCGCTCCACACCGGCTTCTTGTTGCCTGCATTTTTCGCATTGTTGTTTTGGCTTAGTTTGTGGGGGTGTCTCTTTGTTTTCCAGCACAATTAGCTTTCTAACTCCCATAGAAACTTTTATGTCAGATTTACTCTGTCACTACAGATACCATGACAGCAATGTCTGTGTCACATTGAGAAAGTCTAACAATGCAATGGGTTTGGAGAATTCTCCTCACGAGAGATAAAAATGATAAAGGCTTATATAGCCATTTTATCTGGCAAACTTCCTGACTCCTGTAAATCTCCTTCTCATTTGAGGCACTGAATATCAAATACTACCATTGTTCATAATTTATTAAGAGTCAGTGTGTGCTGCCCATTCCAATGGCTAGGAATAGTTCATTTACAGCCAATTCATGTCACCTGCAAAAACAGGGCAAATTAAGAGAGAGCGGTGAGAAGACACACAGGAAGACACATTTCACACAAATAAAGAAATCGATCTCTGTATACCAACATTCATGCAATATACACACAGCAAATACAAATCAGGAAATCAATCTCCAGAAATCAGTACGCAGGCATACATGCAACACACACACACACACACACAAAAATCATTATTTTTCAACAGGCATATACGCAGACACATATATTCATCTGACACAATTGTTTATGTGCCAATACACTCGCAACCTACGACCTGTGGCGGCTGCCCTGAAGACTTCTTCAGCAGATTGCCACTTTGTTCCCCGAGTGCCAGCTGATGATCTGACAGTGCAGAACACTGTAGCACAGTTGCCTGACTGCTAAGCACTTGTCTGAAGACCCCATAGCAGCTTAGCTTTAACTGAGGCGGTACTACACAGCCGCCACTTCAGCTGATTAATGGATACACACAGTAATTGATTTGCAGACAAGTGTGAATTTAAACAGAATTCAGCGTCAATAATGACACCGAGACAAAGGAGGCCGACGTAAAATGCAAAAAGCTGGCCTGCAGCCAGAATGCCATCAAAGGCCAGGGGGGGTGCAACAAAGGGGGCCATCCACTCTCCTGCGCTGTGCACTTCTTTCTCCTTTTCTCTTGGTAATGCCGTCAGTTAAACTGACAGGAACCATAACAGAAGCTGGCCATCAATTTACTTCCAGAAAACATGCAGTAAACCAGCATGCTGCAGGCTTACAAGCCTCCTTATCTGGAGGGTGAGGGGGGTGGGCATCTTAAATCACTGCCCAGGAGTTTGGTTCTCGTAAGTTTCAGGGGAGCTGACCTTTGACCAATACTACTGGACTCCAGGGCAGCCCAAAAGCATACACATGAACAATGCTGATGAGAAGCCATCACCGAGAGCGAGGCCTGGCACATCTCAGTCATGTTCAGATATGTCCATTTGTCATTAATTACAACAGGTATGTTGACTTATCGCAGTGAATGAAAGGGATTAAATGTAATGAGAATGACCTCTCTACAGCAGGCGGGGAATGCAAGAAAAGAAGAATAAGGAAAGGCCGTAACAAACATAACAGTAAGCAACACGTAATAAGACAAATATCCTGCCTCTTCAAGACTCCACATTCTGCAACACAAAAGCTTGATTTCATGTAACAGATTTTTCTGAAGTCTTTGCAACATGAAAGCAAGGCTGCAGTGTGCAACACGACTTTGTGGCACGCGCCCCAGACTTTTCCCGAATTCACAGCTGCTGCGGGTATTTGGCGTAGAACAGAGATGCAGCACCTGCAAAATAAAAGGGTCAGAACTTTTAGAAAAAGGGCAAAAGCATACTGAAGCATGCAGTACTTTTCATTTGCCCTCATTTTTCCTCTCCGAAATGTTTCACACAAACTTTTTGTCCTGTATGCTGTGCTTTTGAACAAGCATCCAGCAACCTGAAATCCTGCTTTGAAGCCCCTCTTCCCTAATAACCCTGGCCTGGGCCCTCTATATGTTGTCTTCTGGTAATGCAGTTTAATTGCAAATAAGCCTTTATTAATGTCACATGAATGTTTCACTAAAATTCATAATGGTTTTTGCACTTTTTTAATTCACAAATGAGAAGCCTGTCCACCTACCTGATTAGTGAGTCAATTCAAAAAACATAGATAATGTGAATAGCTTTCAGCTGAAAGTGGAGAAAAAGACTCACTGATCAATCGAAAACTATTTGTTAAACTAAGATGCATTGTAATTAACGTCCCTTCGAGAGAGACACATAATTACACGATTCACACAAAAATACCTATATTGCAGTATTATAATTTTTTCAAAGCAGGCACTTATATTAGGATCCCATAACAGAAACAGTTCCACAGGAGGTCCATCAGAAAGACACTGTGTATACCTCTGTCTCTGTGCGGACTCCGCCACTACACTTTACCAGCAGGGGAAGATATATATAGCCTTACAGCACCACAGGGGGCCTGGCATTACTGGTGGGAATGCTGAGGTCAGTGAGGCACACGCTTCAGCCTCCAGCCCACATACCAGAGCAGTACCCCATCCTGCTCCAGTCCAAATCAGCCGCACCTCTCTCCCGGGTTCAGACCACTCCTGATGGAGTATCAGTGAGGGGAGATCAGTATTGCTCACTCTCCACTTACAAGCCTTACTGAGCCAGAGAACAGTGGGGAAGCCAAGGTCCAGTTTTGTCATGGATATGCGACAGGGTATCAGGGATACAGTGTCCCCCGGTAGTGTAGTTAGGCATCGTCTGACAGATGGGTGGGATGGACCTAAGAAAATAGTGTCAGAGGTTGATTTAAAAAAAAAGGATGAAATCAAACAATGCACTGTGGCCCATTGGGCCTGTTTGCCTTTTAATGCATGTGTGCGAATCTGAACAGTCTTACTTGTTTTGGAAACATTTCAACTTAATTAAAGCCACTTAGCGCCTGAGACGTGATTACTTTCCTGCTTGGTTTACTGTGCCCTCCAGTGGCAGCATCAGGTTATGGTAGTTATTTTTTCAAATTAACACAGGATGCCTTGAAATCATAAATATCAAAAATCCCATATTAATTTAGTTTAGTTCAGTCTTACAACATTTGTATAGCCTTTTTTTCATTTTTATATGTATAACTGTAATGTCTACTGTATATACATATGTGTGTGCACATTCATACGTGTGGCTGGTGGTATGATGCGGTCTGATCTGAGCAGCACTGCATTGTCTAGTTTTGATTCAAACCTGCAGTTTCTTTCAGAGCCAAGAAACCTCTTGTTCCCTGAACTTCCGCACAGCCCAGATCCTTTAATTAATAGTGGCTTAGGCCTGATTTATTCTGACACACCAGGGAGTTTCCTGAGACCCAGCCCACCATACCCCATGACACCAAGGGAAGCCTAGGCCAAGAACCTCCCACCTCCCCCAGAAAAACTCTCACAAGAATTAACAACGGCCGTAATTAAAAGTCAGCCTTCTTCAGGTTAAAAAAAAAACACTTTATATAACAGGCTTTTTTCCTGCGAAGGTAAAGCAAGAACCCTCTCTTTGAGCTGACAGAGGTACTACTGATATTCAGATTGATTTTTTGATTAATTTTAGAGCAATCAGGGCTAGGCAATACAATGAAAGTGTTACGGCTATTATTGATTGTTTACAGGAAGCAATAGAACACCAGTCCAAAACACCTACTGCTTACTGGAAGTGTAAGCATCTGAGGTTGACTTTTTTTCTGTCCGCATTAGGGGTTACAGATATGTTAATCCATGATTATCCAGTACATAATAATGAATTGGGTGCTGCAGAAACTTTACTGTGGTATGCACTTTTTGCACTCCCTGCTGTTAGGCCATACTGTAGCACAGTATGTAATTACTTTAATTTGCACTAAATCCAAATGGGTTCCAGACACCTCTCGCATTTACAGTGATGTATTGTGTATATAATTGTTAGGACGGTTAACCTCTTTACCCTTTTAAAACATTGCTGTTTGAAACAAGGAGTGCTTGATTTACTGTAGGGTTTTACTGGGTCTGTCTGGGCAAAATGCATGGCTAATATATTAAATTACGCTACAAATTCTATAGACCGTCTGACGGTGCTTTGCTCAAAGGCAAACACCGGGTGCTAATTAATTAGGGATTCTGGGTAAGAGTGGACTAACAAGGTGCCTTGCATTCCTTTCTTTGAAACTTTCTGAAATTCACGTCTGAAATGATTCCTGAATAAAAGGCAAATGGAGCTGTCGGAGAGGCAACATCGCAGCAGCGGCAAAGCAAGGAAGATCAGATGGCTCAGTGGAGGAGGCCCGCATTTGTTTTCTCGCCCCTGGCTAATGAAATTAGTAAATTACCAGGTGGTTGCGAATTTCAGTGCAATCACCTAGAGACTCGCAACTTCACAGCGTCTTATAAATTTGACATTAAAACCTGTAGGCTTGGGTCTGGGAGGACCTGCGGGGGCGGAGGGGAGCGGTCTTAAAGAGCCCCCCGAACGTTCGCCTCTGAGGGCCTCGGAAAAGAATAAAGGCTTCCTCTCCCCTCTGCACACTCTTGACAGACATAAAGCAAACAAACTAATTAAAGTCGCATTACGACACGAGCAGGCAACAATGATGTGGACTACACTGGCACAATGATGATGGGTATGCTTTCTGGGACCGCAAAAGTAAATAGAAAATAAACAGCGCCAATTAATTCTTCGCTTAGGATGTCTGGTACGTCTTTTAAGCAGGTGAGGCATAACAGGACAAAACCCACCCTACTTGTCCTTAAAGGAGAGTTGTCTTCTGAACAAGGACTAGCATTAATTATGTTTATATCAGAGAGAATCTTTTGACATGATTGCTAAACAGATCCAATACAGTACAGAAAAAAGGGGTTACAAACAAACACAGATAGGACCAACAGACAGATGGCCAGGAAGTAATTTAATTTAAGTTTCTGTGCCAATGTGTATCCTGTACAGGCTTGTACAAAAGGAAGTACTGGGTAAACCTGAAGTAGTAAACTGTTGTGGCACTGTTCTGGTTGTATAGCATTAAACTGGTTATATGGGCCACATCAACAGTATGCATGACTGGCATGGTGATAAGAATAATGAGCTAATTATAATAAAGGGGCAGGTTCCATGCCTCATCCAGGTACAAGATAGATTGCTGGACTCCAGATAATGTTGTCGGCTCACTGGCTAGATAGTTTTAATAGCCTAATGCAAAATGGCAGGAAAATCCACCATGGAAGAGGTCATAAAAGTAAGTAACAAATAAATCTTTTGTCATGAAAACAAATATATGTGACCTGTTCTATAAGTAAAATACATAGTGCATATGTAGACCATTTTGAATTAAGTGAAAAGAAATGACACAAAATCCAATGTGGTGGCCATACCATGTGAGATATCAGTATGCTATTGGCTACCTTCTAGCCCCCTGTAATTTTGCAATTCTGCCTTTAAGTCTCGGACATTTGAAGAAAAAGACACAAGCAAAGAGCAGCCCCTGAAGAATACTAATCAATAATCCAAATACAGTAGGGTTCCAGCACTTTGACTCAGATTAAGGAAGACAATTCCAACCGTAGGAGTTCTCCTGCAAATGCCACAGCAGTAAAGCCCTTCTCAATCTCAACATAATAAAGTCTGACTGCAGCTGCATTTTGGGTTGAACTCTCACTTTCCATGTCAGCTTGAAAAGGGACAATGTTTCCAGTACACCTACCCTCATTGCCTCCCGCAATCAAAATGAAATGTGTGCGTTTGTGTTTCTTATAACGTACTGCTATAATCTGCCAAAAGGGTGACCTTCATTAATAAAAATACACAACAGGTCTATACTCAAATTAAAAAGAGTTACTGGTACAGAAACAAAAACACAACCCCTGTCAAAACAGGCTCCGCATCTTGATATTAACCATGCAGTAGTTAACCTAGTGTAATAGTCTCGACTCTGACTACGGCTGCATCCTGAATTTCCCAATTATCACCTTCTAAATGCCAGCTGGGTGCGCTCCAAACCATCAGGGGGCAATTCCATTTGCATTGCTCTGAGACAAAGTCTTGGTCAAGTGCTTCCATGCTAAAGTTCAGCACACACCATAGGGATTTATGATAATTTAAGTTGAAAACAGGTCACCTTATTTCTCATACTTATTATCGTTCAAAAAATGACTGTCCTCTACTACACTGTCCCAGTGGACAAAACAAGAAAGACGCTGTTGCCTGGAAATGAATGCCACTCCATTAAGCATTACACTTACAGACGATCATGGACTGAATCAAATAAATTTTTCCAAAACATTGCATTTATTTTATTTCCAATAAACATAATAGGGTTTAATCTCCTTATTTTCGCTGATGTCCTATTTTTTATACCAAAAAATATTTTTTTTGCCCTGGCGTCAGTGTTTGACCATCCCCTGGCCGCTTCCCCACCCACAGCTCTTCATCTGCTGCCAGGTGTAAACCAACATTTGTTTTTGCTTCATTCGCCCTCTGTACTGGGTATTGCAACATTTAGCTGTGAATTAATTTCCATGCGTGGATATGCCCTGCTGTGGGGAGGCTCTGCTGGTGCATAATGAAAATACACAATACTGTGCATTGATTGGTTTTGCTTTTTTTTTTCAGGACGAAAGGGAAGAAGGGCGAAAAACTTGACATTCTAAGCCCCCCAAATGCCCCCCTTACCCCCACCCCACCTCTGCCCGCCCAAGCCAACCGGGACATGAAGCCTCAAGGGCAATATAATGACAGTTCAAAAAGAGGAGAAAACACACACACATTTGTTCCAGCCACAAATTCAAAACCAAAAACTAACACATTAGTTTGAAAAGTTGTGAAGAGGGACCTCTCAGAGCAAAAGTCTAATGCTTCATATATTCTTTGTATTTATTTTCGCACTGTAGACTCCCCGCTCCTCCCAGATGGAGTTGAGGAAAATGTGACGATCAGGGAAAAAAAAAAGGCCATTGGGACATTCACCCAACACCAAATGCACCACCAGCATTTAATGTGGTGTGTCTAATGTGCCTATTTACCGTTTGAAGTGCAACACTGTGCACGCTCAGGTTTTTCCACAAGCGCTTGGCAGTCACCTATCCCGCAACAGCTGTGGCCCAGAAGGATAAACAAAGGCCTGCAGGAAGCAGCGCATCACTGATGACAGGCTTAATAGGCGTGCCAATCTGTCCCTCCCTGGACTAATGCCGTCTGATTCACGGCCAGTCCACCTTCGTGTCTGATACCATCACATGAGGACCGGGCCCAGAGAAGACATTTCTGAGCCACAAATCCAGGGATGAGTCAGGAGGAGAAAATAATCACACTGTAATGTGATTGTTGTGAATGTTGCACTGCAAACTTGGGCATACAATGCCCCTGTCCAATACCCTCCACAAACACACACACACACAAACACACACACACACACACACACACACACACACACACACACAAAGAAAACTAAATAGACAGGCAACAACAACAAAAAGCACTGCAGAGTTGGGGTCAATTCAATTTCAATTCAGTCAGTTCTGGAAATGAACTGAAATTCAATTAGTCCAATGAAAAATCTTCATTATAAGAAATTACTGGCAATTTTTAATTCAGCAATTGAATTTCAGTTAAGTATCTGAATTGACTTGAACTGAAATGGAACTGACCCCAGCTCTGCCGCATTGTAGCTGCGGTCAGTTTCCTGTTTTGCTGGGGATGACTCTGTGCGTGAGACCTTTGACGATTAGGCCGATCAAAATCATGCCAATTGGACAAACTATGGCTTCTGTTGACATGCCAGCTCCGGTCGCCAAACTGTGAAGCCTCTGACTCCAGAGTTTATGCATGGTGCCATTCCCAGATTGTCACATTCAAATGACCTGGCAAGGGGGCCTGGACATCTCAGTGATCGAGACCCTTTGTGCAGGGTGCATAGAAATCCATGCGGAGGAGACATTTTGCCCAGAAAAACAGACAGACTTCCAAAAGGGTGGTCATGCCACCACGGATTTCAGGCTTTCAGTTCATACGGTGTCAGAAAAAGCTTAAACCCTTTTGTGGACCTTTTCAGGCGAACAAATCATATTCAGTCTCCCTTGAGACAACAATATAAGCAATGAAAATGGCTGTACAAGAGTCCTTGATAATCTCTGACACAAAGCTGATGTTTGACAGAGAAAAAACACATTCACACACAAAAGAAAAAGGAAAATAAAGGAGAACATATCTCCTTAAGTGACAATCTAGAGGACAGACCTACAAAGACTGCAATAATGTCCACATGACATTCCTTCATAATAACATTTAGCTGCAGGGATCAATTTTGACAAACATTGCTCTGTAATAAACAATTACAAAAGTTCTAAAATTACTTATTTCATGTTCTTGATAAAGCTTATATCAATGTTGTTGTCTGACGGAGCAGTGAACAGGTGTTAACATTTTATTTATTTTTTTTTTAACACAAATCTCAGATTCACAGATGCATGTCTAAGAAAGAGAGAGAAAGAGAGAGAAAGAGAAAGGGCAGCAGAGCAAAGGTTCAAAGGGCCATTGTGTTCTTGTGCAGATACAGTTGTTTTCATTGCCTTTGCTCCAACTCATTATTACTTAGTAGTTTAGCATTTGGTTTAAATATAAACTTAGTGAGCATGCACCAACTAACTCTTTGGAAAGTTTGTATGTCTGGCTGCTCTACACTTTGATTGTATATTCTCAAGGTTGTAAAAATCAAATCAGGAGAGATAACATCCAAGTGTTTTTAAAATAACATGGACACAGACTTTAAGATAACATGGAAAACAACTTTTTTAAAGTGTTTTTGGAAATCTGGATATTTCCATCTCGAGTCCAATTAATTGTTGCATGTTGCCATGCTCACTCAAACAATTGTTCCAGTTGCCTGAATGAGCATGGCAAACATTTTAATACTTTCCAAAGTTTTCTTCCTACCACCTACTGTTTCTTCTTCTATGGGTTTTCAAGTCTGTCATTTCCTAGAGACACAATTTATCTGCTACAGATATGCTGGAGGGTACTACACATCCCGCCTTTACAAAGAGGTGACAGCAGTGAACAAATCATTTTATTATTACAGGTGAAAAAAAGCCTGTTAAGTTAGTAAATACTGAGCAATAATATGAGTCATCAATACATGTACAAAAAGGTCATGGCACCACCTGATATTGAATGTAACTAAAATAAAACTAAGTAAAACAAAAAGCAATTTTTGTAACTCACTCTGAATAAGACAGTCTGCCAAATGAGTACATGTAAATATAAATGACTGGTGAAAAGAAAGCAAGACCAGATATTAACTGATGTTTCAGGCTATCAGGCATGTTATATCAAAGCACAGTGAAATAGTGCTTGAAGAAGAAATTACCAATTGAATATTTGATTTTTACTTCCCTGATTGTCATAGCTGGCAGTAACTGTTTAGCTAGGGCAAACATATACTGTATATTGTCCTCGGAAAGTATCAACAAAAAATATTGGCACGCTCACATATATCAGGTATATCGGTTTGAAATGTTAAAAAATTGTGAAAGAGGAATTTTTCCAACAACTCGAAACAGTTGTTAGAAATGAGGTGGATGCAAGTTTTCGTCCCTAAAGGCGGGTAGCTCATGAGCGGGACTCCAGACGCACTGGTTAGAGGAGTAGAGGGGAGCATATTTGTGACAACAAGAGGCAGAAGCTTACAGGAATAGAAGCGCCTTCCCCCAGTGCTGGGGATCACACTGTTTTCCTATTTGCCCCGCGGTGCGTGGTAACCACAGCATGTGCGATGGGCTGGAGCCATGACCAGCTGCACTGAGCCAGACTGGGGGGAAAAAAAAAGAAGCAGCAACAGCTCTGAATTGTGTAGATTTCCTCTGAGTTTAATGATAATGTGTTGTGGCCACAAAAGATGAACAATGGATAGAACATTTAACAGCCTGCAGATAAAAAAGGAAGTACAACGGAGACAGTATACTTGAAACTGTGATAATATAGGCGGAAATACAACAGGATTAGGAACTACAAGATCAGCATCAGCAAGTGACAGTATGTTGCAGATATGAAGACCGATAATGATATTATCCTGTTGCATTAGCTACAAGTATGACCAGTGTGCAAGTTTGAAATATGAAATATGAGGGTAAAAATACTAATATTATATTATTTGAGTTGAGTTGGTCAGGTAGGTTGGCTGTTTTGGTAATTGCATGTCAACAACTCAATTTTCTGGGAGATTTATGACCTCCAAGTTGTCCTTGCTACTAATTGTAATGCACTGGTTTTTAAAACAAGATTATTTACATTAAAATGCTCTACTTTAGCAAAGGAGATTCCATCATGACAGTACAATGGGGCTAACATTTCTTACCAATTCTCTTAAAGCTACCCAGGCAAAATGACTCATTCATTTCCAGGTTAAAACACTGTAGGAAATGAGATTAAAGTAAATTCACATTTCAAAGCAATCACACATTCCGAAGTACGGAAGAAAAGAAAATACTTCTTTTTCTTTTCAGAAACATGAGGGGTTTAGAAAACTATAAGTTTTGATTAAAGGCCTGTTTAAACCACATCTGATGAGCAAAGGTTTCCACTCTCTATCTGCAGCCAAGCCTGTCCTCCTGTGTTGTAGTTAATAATGAAAAAGGTTGTAATGATGGGCCCTGACGAATGACTCCAACCTATTGAGCTCTTTTCTTTGCTCTCCTCAATTCAGTGCACAGCTCACCCCACGTATATATAGAAACATGGAACCAAGACAACAGTGGAATTCTACTCTTATGCTACTTTAAAGCAAACTTTCATAATACTAGCTCACCTTGAACTGAAATTCATCTTGCAGGATTGAAACACAGGTAGTCCCCCCCAAAAAACATGCAGTAGCACCTTGAAATTGGAAACAGGACTTTGCTGTGCCATTTCAAAGCAAACTGTAGAAACATCTCTGGGAACCTGAAAGCTATGCTGCCAGACTCTAGTACATATACTGTACATATATGTTTAACCAAGACAGCAACTTCATACAGGGGCAAGTACAAAGGGATTAGGAAGGGTAGCACTAGCACGAAAAATAAAAATCAATGTGCAAGTGTAAACCCACAGTACAGAAAAGGTGGGCATAGGTAGCCAAGGTAGGGTTGTGGTGGGGGTTGGGATAGCGTTATGGTTATGGTTAGGGTTAGGGCTAAGGATAGGGCTAGGGTCAGGCTTAGGGCTAGGGTTAGGGTTAGTCTTAGGACAAGGGATTCTGGGTTTCCGTGGCTGTGCACTATGCCCGCACCTGTTATTTAGACTTGATGCAAGTAATAATCTGTAGGTAGTGGAGTGAGAAGAAGTAAGACATGAATATCCTATTTATGTGAAAACTATAGCCTGGACCAGGTGCTATAGGGCCTAAGGTTTGGTGATCAGGGTTTGGTGTTGTTGAAGATTGAAGAGCTTTGGTGATTGCAATCAGGGTGGTGTCAGTTGAATGCCTAAATTTGACAACAGATTAATTTGGGGTCAAGGAGGGCCCAATCACCTCCCCCAGCATGCACCTCCGAAATCACCTCATGCTAAAAGAGAAAGCCAGACAGTTGGGTTAACAGAACAGGTTCAAGGGTTTTGAAAAGAAAAGGAAGAAGAGAGACAGGTTGGTAGCTTTGGACAGCAGTATGGTTGAGGGAAGCCTTCTTCAGCAGCCGGCAGACAGAGAAGACTTGATCAAGGAAGCAAAAGGGAGCAGGTCTGGGGAGATGACCTCTAGATATGATTCAGCTCTATCAAGGCCAGAAAGTGGAAGGACCGCAAAGCAGGGATTAGCCTAAATCAGCCTTCTGCACCAGGGATTGGCAGTTTCAGAGACAACCATCTAATAAAATGTCAGGGCGGGAATGAGGTGGAAGTAGTAGGGTGAGGAATCACGATGAGAGATTCATCTGCAGAAAAGTCCAAGAAACAAGTGGAAGGGAGAAGAAACATGCTATACCAGAACTGAGTAGAGTTACACAGCAAGACAGCATGGAAGGGCATCTTAGGATGTCGAGCACTCTGTCTCTCTTCTGACTTTCGATGGATTCCTGTTGATAGATTCCCTTGTCGTTGTGAGACAAAGTCTTCATACAATGAGCCCAAGGGACAAAGCTGCTGCTGTAGCTGCTATGGGCACTTACACGCTGAAGCAAATAGCTAACTTGACAGAACCTGATCAAAACTGCTCAGTCTAATTAGCACCCGAATGCTACAGTCAAGTGGCACTCGGACAGGCCGCATGTCCAAACCATGACACCTGATGTAAACAAACTTGAGAACAAGTGAGAACAAATTACTTGGGAAGTATTTCTATAGCTAATGCAACTAGCTAGCAAGCTATTGTACTTTCATCTTGAGACTAAGGATTATAACTTATCTTACTGTCTGACATTATTACATGACAGCATATTGAATTAGCTTGCATGCTATGTCATGCTATGTTATTTCAAACAACATTGATAGAGCATTGAAACAACATAATAAATAAATAATTGATCTATTAAAAACAGACAACCATCACACACACACAAAAGAGCTAAAAAACTTCTATGGGTGTTTTTTACTCAAGTCTGGGAACCACAGTCCTAACCTATTAACTTATTTCAGTAATTATGGGTCAACTTCAATTCTAGGGTATAGTGCCACTCTGTCATTGAAGTCATTATAATACTATCGATCCATGATTTAAAGTCATTTAGAAGTTTAATTGTGAATATATTGCATTGTAATACATTGTATGCATCATTCTTAAATTGCTATTAATCATTCAGCATCTTAGCAGCGGGCAAGCTTTGAAGCAATATAAAAATTTAACAGGCATTCATGTGAACTGCTGTAAACAGACCACTCAATAACAGCAATGAGTTAGCGTGTCTGCTTGTACATACAGTATCTGCTCAAACAGCGAAACCCTGTCAGTACGGGTAGCACACGTGCATGTAAACCGTGACAGCCAGCGCCACCTACAGACCTCGCGTTGAGGAGCCCCCCACCGCGCGCTGTGCGCCGAGACACCCTCATTTCCAAACCAAATGAGCATAACGACATGTCACCAGCTTTCCCAAGCTCTCGCAAGCGCGGAGGGAGGCGGAGAGGGTGCCAGGCCTTGCGGAAAGACTGCCTTCGAATCTTAGGGGCCTCGTCTCGCCCTGACGACAGCTGCACTCAGGCTAATCTGCTTGCATCATTACCGTTTCCACTAGTGTTTATGTTCTGCTTACATTTTTCATGAAACCACTGAAGAGCTTAAGGTGCTGTGTTATCATGCACTTAGGGGACATTGAGACCATCTGGGATTTGCCTGCTCATTTAAAAGTCAATGCTGATTAAACAGGTAGAAATCACCTATTACTTTTGCGCATTTATGATAGTGTTGCTGTATTTTGGTAATTACACATAAATATTAACACTGACATTCAATGGATTAATACTTTACATGAAATAATTTTGTTGTATTTGTTGTATTTTATTATTTATTATTCATATTCACAACTGTTATTTTGTACATGCACTTTATCAGTATTAGCATAACAATCGGGAAATGTGCACAGAACACACAAAGCATTCACACAGCAAGATTAAATCAGACTACCACAGCTTTCAGGACTGTATTCCTACCTAGCATATCTACTGAACACCAGCAATGGCTACAATTCTACATCAAGTATATAGCATCTGGGCTGTTTCAATTAATTTATGTTTATTTAGGACAATATAATGAATGTCAACATGTATACAATCAAACTCTGAATCTCAAGAAAAGCCTCAATTTAAGGCTTGCGATGAAGCAATCTGATATGTTAAATGCACAGCAATACCCAACAGAACACTGCAAACACTGACACCATGGGGCTGAACAGGGAATAGCTACTGTTTTTCTCCACCTCTAACGTTACAATGCACCCTAAAATCATATGTTGCTTATTACCCAGGCCAAACAAGATACTATGGAAAGTTAAACTGGCTTATCCAAGAAACATAAAAGAGATGGTATATTTGGTAATTACATCTAATCATGACAACATATATTTTCCACACTGGAGATGAACTGAGATTTCCCTCAGAATAAGATGAAATAAGTATCAAAACATGGCAGTAATATTCAGCCCACAACATCATCTTATGAGTTATGACAGTCTGCAACTCTTGGACTTCAATGCTTCTTCCACAAGTAGATTTTGAATGAAAACACTGACACTGACAATATAGTTACTTTAAATACAACTGTAATATTTTAGCATTATTAATAATTGCAGTTGACATTTTCATTCAGGATTTTTGAGATTCAGTATATCATTTGTTTTTTGTTTTTTCTTAGATTACACATGGAAAAATGCATTATCACTTTAACTGTGCATCCATTGTAACTTCTTTAAACCATTTCATCAACTTTCTGTTAAATGTGAGCACAGTATTCAACTTGTGAACCCTATCAACCAGAGCTAGGCATGACAACAAGGAAAAGATTCTTTGGTTGCACTGTTCACATGTTCCTGATGGAGTGTGTTTATACAGATGCAGCTCCATGTGTTATCTGAAGAAGCAGACTTTAGCCAAGATGTTTCTGTTGATCAAAGGATTCAACGCAAGAAAAGAGGCAATTGTTTGGATCATGTGTTCGCCTGTGGGGACCTGGAGTGCGTTTCCATCTGTTATCCGTCTGTATCTTCTCAGTTACCTCCGGGACAAGTGCAGTCCTCCCTACCATCCGTCCACATTAGTTTACTCAGCTGGGCCCCAATCTTGTGACTAGCGCTTTGTTTTACCCCAGCAACATGTGCTAAGTTAATGCTCTGTAGCACATTTCAAAGTAAAATCGCAAGGAGGTCAGCAACAAGCATTGGGCTGGTTTACTCATGCTTTTCAAAACAGAAACCTGTAACTTCTGGACACATTGTTAATGGGTTTTCATTGGATCGTTTAGCTACAAGTGCGCTGATCTCTGAGTATTCTAAAAGAAACATTTAACATGCTTTAGCCCTCAAAAAAACACAAAATTCCAATAGCTGCTATGAAAACGGCTCAACGAAAATAATTTTACCAAAAAGAACTTAAGGTCTTTATTACTGTGGAAAACATGCATGCGTTTTCTATGCGATTGCATTTTGTAACAGGGTGGATCATGTTGTATTCTCTAACTGGATCAGGGCCACACACCTCTGCCTTCATGGCCATCAGATCCCGTGTGGAAATGAGGTGTCAACACTTCAGTATTTACTCAGATTTATTTTTCTGCAGGATGCCAGTGCTGACATCACACCGTGAAAGAGCTCTTGAGTGAAGCCTAAGAGGGTCAGTGGAAAACTCCCATTTCAATGTCTAAACCCTGACAAGTTTTTTTTAAA
This sequence comes from Megalops cyprinoides, assembly GCF_013368585.1. Classification (NCBI taxonomy): domain Eukaryota; kingdom Metazoa; phylum Chordata; class Actinopteri; order Elopiformes; family Megalopidae; genus Megalops; species Megalops cyprinoides. Next base: position 9,661,278 of record NC_050596.1, on the reverse strand, counting down.
TGCAACTCTCCAATGCACATTGACATTCATCTTCTTAAAGTGATCCTAACTTACTCACTATACGTGTGTTACTCGTGCACTGCAAGACACGTCACCCAGATGTACAAATCTGAGCTATTTTTTGTTTACAAAGGCAGCTGAAAAGTCATGGTTGATTTATTTACAATATTTTCACAAAACGGCAGACCCTCAGTGCAAAACGTCAGTAATAGTTTATGTAGTTGCGCTTTATTAAAAAAAAAAAAAAAAGTGATGAGAACACATTACATTGTGCCTCATGTTTTATGACTTCTGCTATAAAGCTTTGGCAGACCTGAAAAAGGGGAGGGGAAACTTACTGTAGGTGATTACTCGATCCAGGCCTTGGCTGTATAATTGGCAACCTCTAGACTACTTTTATCACTAGTTGACTCAAAACCAGCAGTCAAACTTTTCTTACGGTGCTGTTGCATCAGTGTCATAACCGTGCTTGTGACAAGCTGCAGTCTGCTGCGAAACCAAAACTGAGCATAAGATTCCAAAATATGAATGTTCCCTAGTGAACAAATATGTGTATGCAGGATTTGACTTATACAGCCACCATGGGCATCAGTTTGTTTTGAAAAGCGCTGGGGACAATGACGGGTTCAACGTGTCCACACCTATTTAAAGTGGTGGGGACAAAATGGGCCACGACAAAAAGTGTTGGGGACATGTCCCCAGCGTCCCCAGCGTCCCCAGCGTCCCCAGCTTAAATGACGCCTATGACAGCCACATTTGTGGGGCCCTCTTATTTTCACAGAGTTTATTTGTCAAAGCATTGCTGTACCCATGGCACAGCAATTCATCTCACGCCCCTGCTTTAGTTTCAAACATTGGTAACATCATGTATATACAGCAATCTGACCAGGCACACACACCCGATTCAATGACAAACTCAGCTATCTGATGGAACGCCAGCTTCCAAAATGCATACCATCACAGTGGTAATCTAAGCACAGATACCCTCTAGGCCTACACAAGGGATCACCGGATATGCTTCGATGCCAAGCTTCTCTTACACTTCAATTTTACAATTGCATATTTAGTACCAACATTATTCCACTATTTTTGTGATTTTTGACATGTAAAACTGCAAACGTTGCATTGGCATTTAATAATTATTCAACAAATGATGTAACATGGTTTAAAGAACTGTTGCTTAGCTAGCGTCATCGTAGGTCGGAAATTTTTTTCCCTCAGTTGACGAAAAACATGCTTCATCTGATAATAGTACGTCCCCTGATTTGGTGAGGAAATTATTGACAATAATTGGGTTGGTCCATGAAAGGACACCTAAGGTTGTTCATGTTTAGAAGAAGCCTATCTATTCAGAGGATCTAGATCATGGAACATAGATGTGAAAACGAGTGAAATTTTTTAGTAATAACTTCTTAAAGAATCACCTCCCGAATTTGTTGTTGTTACTTCTATGGCAGCTTTTATGTCATTAAAGGGAGCTGAGCTTCCCCTAGCTCCCATGTAACTCCAGCCTTGTACCTATGCATGGTATGCCATAAGGCTTCCTCCAGTGATACAGAAAGATACTGTACACTGATGCAAATGATTTTGTGCATTGGATAATTAGTGATCCACATCTCTGTACCTCAAGACTTGATGGTCCACATTTGGTGGTCCCATGATGCAATTGTCCATTACCAAGGTAACATTATGATCTGCGCATGTGAAAGAAGAGCATACATCATTTGTATACCACTTAGTTGAGCGTGGATCAGGCTCTGGTGTCTGAATTCTTTATTTTTTGACTGCCTTCATATTTATGAATGGATGGCTTAATATTTCTTTCACAGTAACATTATCTAGAAAGGTAGCCTGAAAACCTTTGAAATTAAAATAGGGGAAAAACTGAATAACTGTAAAAATGCACTCAGAAATGAAAGGCATGCAAACTAGATCACCATTTCATTCAGGTGAACAGGAACTGTTGCCTGCAGTTGGCCTCGATAAATATACTGTCATCTGATTTTTGAATTAAGAAACTATGAATTCTATGGTGGCCTGGCAGTTGCTGTACATCTCACACTTGCATACCAGAAACAAATATGACAGAGCTTGAAACTCTAAGGCATCAAGGGCTTCACTGTTGCAAACCCTAGAAATTCATCTGCCTTGAATTAATACCACCTGGTCCTGACAGACCAAAATGAACAGATTACTGCGAACCTTGCGAACAAGCTTTCTTCATAATTAGCGCTTAAAGTGTTTGAAGTTCCTCATTAAGTTTTTAAAACAAATTAGGCGCAGATGTACAAAACTAACAATGTACAGTACTGTTTAAATTGAGGGAAAAAGCTGAGTGCTGTTTGATGGTCCTAATTAACGGGTTATTGCTGGAATGTCTAGGAAATCAATTAAATCAGCTTAATGTCTACTTTTAATTATGTGCTGAAAAAAAATCAGAGAGGCATATTCAATATGTTCTGTTTTCATTTATATGCTTATCAAGTATATCATTGACAATTATGTAAGCTAATTAAGAAAAATCTAATTTGTTGAGAGGAACACTTATTAGTAGATTAAGTGCTACTTCATGATGATGACCATGATGATTTTTGTTTATTATTATAATTATGTTTTCATTGAACTTCAAAAGCATCACTATCCTCCTAATAGTGATGTACCCAGAACTGGACATAGTGAAATCATCCTTTTCATTTTTATTCTTTGTATTTTGACAGCCATTTTTAATTTGGCCAGACGTAACACCATAAAAACTCAATTAAAATTTAAACACATAACATCATAAGTCCATTTGAGTTTTCATATTATGTAACCTCAAAGATATCCAGTAAATTTGGCTGCTCTCCCTCTTAGAAAACCATGTTTATTATCTCATAAATGATAGTGTTTTTTTTTTCTCAGAATAAGTCTAACCTATACCTAATGATAGATTCCAAAATCTTAAAATAGATTCAATTAAAAATGACTGCCTTGTAGTTCCAAGGATCAGTGTAATCCCCTTTATTATATTCTGCCATCATACTTGTCTTGTCTCTAATTGTCTTGTCTCCAGTCATCTGGAACCTCTCCAGTCTCTAGAGATTGCATAAAGATAACAGTTTATAAATAACGGCCCAGAGTTCTTGGTACTCTGGGATAGACACAGCCTTCAGAAGTAGGATAGGTAGTGGGAAGCAAGAGAGCGTAAGAAACAATGGGGTACATGCGTCTGAGGTTTGTTTTTGTCTGAGGATCGACCTAGGGGGAAAGCTGCGTGGGAGAGGAGAGGCTGGAGAGCTGAGTGAGTTACAAACGTCCACAACCGTTGAGGAAGGCAGGAAGAAGACTACTCAGGGAGAATGGAAGGAGGAAGTAATGGGTGTGGGTTGTGAGAAGCGATGAGAGGTTGGGGGGTGCAGGTTGGTTAAAAGCGATCTGGATTTTCATGCGATCACAGACTGTCTTACAAGAGGACAGAGGAAAGCAGAATGATGAACATGCAATACTGGTCAACATCCACAGGTATATTCTTCCATTTTACAGAATATGACATGTTATGTAATGACTCCTGCTATCAGTATTGTGACATTTACGATTTATATCGACTCCGCTCTTTGCCTAACCTTCTTGTACACACCATTGATTGCACTCTGCATAAGAGCATCTGGTAAATGCATCTGGTAAATGAGTACTTCTTACACCGTGGGTGAGAGCAGTGAATTTCCCCGCTGTGGGATCAATAAAGTTCTATCTATCTATCTATCTATCTATCTATCATGCAAATGCCTTTCATCTCTTTCGACTCAGGTGTACGCAGTCAGTGCAAATGCTACAGGTGAGTAATACACTGTAGAGTGACTCAGTCTGGAAGACAAAGCACTGAAAAGGTTCAGAAAAAGAGAGTGCATAATGTGAATATGTTCTTTAATGTTTTTCCCCTGAAAGTCACCAGTATGTCAACTGCACTGTCACTGGTATGATGTATTTCCAGGGATATTAAAAATGGCTACATACAAAATACACACACACACAAACACACACACACAGACACACACACATTCTGTTAAGGAAAAATAAAGATGTATTTGTAGTCCATGTTTACACAAAACAGAACATAGCAAAGGCAGATGCTGTAACCTCACTCTACTTTTAAATTTACATAGCCTTCGTTATTTTTACACAATGCATCGATTTATCTTGAGGTAACTACCTATTTTATTGAAAAAACTTGACTATGTTCCTTTGAAGGAGACACTTACAGATGTGCCGTATGTCTATGCTGCTAGAATTGTTTTGTTTTTTGTTTTTTTTGAGCTGCAAACGTCCTCCTTTGCCGAGTCGTGAGTACCCAAGCTTCCGCTGACAGAGGGAATGGGGCCACCAAGGAATCCTAACCACAGAGGGAGGGGACACTCACCAGGACATTCCGTACATCAGTGACGAATTCACTAATTCTATCACCAGTCCGATTTGAAATGTGGCTAGAAATAGACACAGTGTTTACTTCTAAATGTCAAAGAGGTGTTTAATGTCTCAGTAGTGTGGGACTGTGTGCATAGGCATCAGGAAAGACAGAAAGAATCCAGTTATCACTGATGGTGCATATTACATAGTTTAATGTACTGCATGAATAGCTTATTGTACAATGTCCTTAATTTAACTTTCCCCTTAATATATCAATATATCTGTCTATCTGCACAGTAATAACCCATGGATTTTTTAGCAAAACACGTCTAACTGAAAGATATTAGATTAATCCATGACAAAAATCTGTGGCCATAAGCACTGTGATCACTGGTGTGACATGGGCTCGGAGCCCTGCTAGGTCCTGCCAAAAATGACAGGGCCACTGGGTCTGTATTCATAATCTCTGTTTATGGAATATGTTACCGTTACAGTTCACACAAGCAATGCAGCTGTCAGATACCTATCCCTCTGATTCTGGTAATGATGTAAATTCTTTGTTAGTATTTTTATTACAGTTTCAGTTACATGGCATAGTAAATGGAAAATACAAATAACGAATGCAATAACACTGAGCATGCAGCCTTGTTGGATTGTAATGTCATACAGCGTAAATTAATTTCATTACCTTCATCAGTTATTTACATATACATGTAAGTCCATGCACTATGCATGCAACATAGTTGCAGTCATTGCAGTTGTATAGGCTACATTAGAGTATTAGAATTTTGTTCATTTCCTCCTAATCCTGTTTCCGCTAAAACATGACACAATGTCTGTCACAATGTACTCATACATCACATTGTTACTTCTGAATATGTTTGCGGATGGGACAGCATGGGACACGGCATTCCTCTCTGATGCTGAAGGAAAAAGACGATTTTTCCTTTCCTGCCACTCTTGTCAAAATAACTTGCAGGGCATTCAGCGGTGATGCCAGGATCACACAGTGTCTCTACTGGTTCTGCAATACTGAAGAAGAGCTCCGCTTCATCCTTTTTTGACCACTTGGTCAGGTTGGAAATGAGGCGGTCACAAACACGCTCATCGAGATCACGGTGAAGGAGAGAGACGCCGACAGTGAAATGTGCAAGTGGATGTGCAAGCAGCATGGTCGAGTGTTTTTGCTCAATTCAGCCACCAAGCCAGACTGCCACATCTATTCTGCAATGAAATCTAACATTCCCAGACTGTAATTTATTGTCTCATTTGGTGAATAGTTTTCAGAAGTGAAGTTAAATTATACATCCATTTTTTACGCCTTTTTCAGTCACTTGCATATTTTTGTACGAAAATGGACTTTGAATAATAGTAATCAGGAACCGAAGTCTGATGCTGAAGTTTATAAGTTAAAAGTCATGGCAGTTTACCAAGGAATTTGTAACTCCAATGATGGATCAGCTTCTGTCAGTCAATAATTGTATTCAATAAGATATTTTATATAAGAGGGATTGGATTGTATCTTTTATAAATGATGTGTGAGCATTTCAAAACAAGTTGTCAACAACATCAAGTGTACACAAGTTACACAGCTGTAACATAGCTAGAAGTGCATTTCACACTTACATTAGAATATACAGTATGTCTTCAGAACTATTAAAGCATGGACTAGCTTGCCAGTTTCTGAGGTAGAGTTAAAGATCCTAGCATCATTTAAGGCCAAACTAGATACATTTACCATTCTAGTATAGCTGTGCTTTAACTTTAATTCTTTATCTGATTTTTGTTTGGTTTATTTAATTGTATCTATTTCATTTTGATGCATTTATCAATTATTGTTATATCTGTTGTTGTTTGTGGTTTTTAATGGTTTTAATGCACCACAAAGATAAGACAGTTATTTTAAGCAAAATGACAAGCTAGAGAGACATTGGGCTGTGAGCTGTTCTCATTAGTATAACTTTCTTATGCATTTACACATATAAAAGGTGCCACATACCAATGCGATGTTAACTGAACACACTGAAAATCAAGAGTGCTTCAGTGAACAAATGTGACCAGTTGTACAACATTTATTATTGGAAATGTACATGGTTGTCTACTCATGAGGCACAACGTGCGTAGAGGCCAAACATGAAAACAAAACAAAAATAAGTTAAATAAAAAGAAGCCAGGCTGAGTAACAGTGCAGTATGTCTCATGTTCCTCATACAAAAAAAGAACAAAAAAAAAAAAAACACAAAGAACGCCTCAGTCTTTCTACAATCAAATGGAATCCCTTTCACACAAATATCACATTTACCTCCCCCCTCAGCATTAGAAAACGTTATTTACAATCACATTAATGTCACCGTAATGTTTTAATAATACATGTGCACTACCTTAGCCCACAGATTTGCAGGGTAACTTCACTTCATGTTAATAAAATGTATGCAATACGATTTCAGTGAAATGTATTTATAGCAACAGCGTTCAGTGATATGCCATTTTACTTGCAATCCATTTCTCCTAATAGCGGTTTGCACCACTCACTGTGTACAAAAGCTGGATTCATGTTGTACTTGGGCATTTTTTAACGGAATTTTTATCTAACACAAGGACGTCCAGAAAAAAGGACCCTCCTCCATCCAAAGAATCCCAAAGTGGAAAAGTTCAGCTTGCTGTGGTAAGTCCGTCAGTCCACTTTCACCACACTGTAGATCTTCGTAACAAACCAAAAACAGGCAAAGAATCCAATTGTGCCTGAGGAAAACAAGCAAAACAATACCATACTTAGTGACTTACAATTACAACAATCCAATGAATACTAGCAAGGAACACCTCAGGTAATCCACTGCAACATTATCCTTTGTCTTTCATTTTACTTATCAATACTTGTTGTAGCAACAGTACCAACCCTTAATTTTCCATACATTTACACATTTTATTTAATGTTAAGACTTACTGAAAAGCAACTTCAAGATTAGCCATGTGTCAACATATATTGTGCAGAAACTCATCTAAAAACATGGGTTTTCACAATCTGAGAAGCACGGTGGTACAGTACAGAGGTTAAGTGTGCTGTTGCACCCTTGTCTCTAGAAGATTACAAATGTGTCACCACAACAGCATTCCTTTTTTAGAGATTTTGTCTCCTGGGATTCCACTCAACTCGAAAAGCTGATGCTCCATTTCAGATTGTACAGGCTTTTTTTAGTCTGAAGGCTGAAGAGGGTTTCTGAATTTCCCAGAATTCTCAAAAAGTGTTATTAATATTGCAACATTTGGCTTCTTATTACAGCTCTGATTAAAGAGATGGAATTATATGGCAGTGCAAGGCTAGCAAGTTCGTAACCTAAGCAAACTGCATGGAAAGAAAGGGCTTTAAAATTACAACAAAACGACTCCATCTGAGTGAGCTCTCTCAAAGTGTGCACTATTAGAAATGACTACTAATTGAGTTTGATATCACTTGTTACCAAAGCAACCCCACTATCATACAGCAATGGAGATGAGACATCATGATTGCTCCATGGTAACACAAGTCCTAACTGTAAATCAGAACATGTCACAAGGGCACTGCACCCTACCGAATGCAGAAAACATGTAGTGAGGAATGCCTGACTGTTGCCCCCTCGTGTTATCGGAAACCTCACTCTTTCCTGTTAGCACAGAGAACTGCAGAGCCTGGGGAGAGAAATCTCCCATCTCCCAACCGTGTTTACCGGCTAGCCTCAGATCAGAAGTTACAAATGATATCATGGCAGGTTTTTTTTCACGCTCTTCGGCCCGGTGATGTTTTCCCGATTCATTTGCTATGATACCGCGGGGCGGACCCGGCTGCGAGCGAGGCTCGTCAGGCGGCCCGTGGCCGCACTCCCGCTGGGGCTGACCAGTGACCTGGAAGGTGCCGGGGGGGGGGGGGGGGACGCCAGCGCCCCGAGCATGTGCCGCGCTGACAGAGCAGCAGGGCACTGTCCAAAACGCTCCCCTGTAAACTTTCCACATCACTCCCTTTTTAACAGATGAGTAAGCAGCCAAAGTGGATCTTTTCCACACACAGGCTGCAGATTCCTCTGTCTGTTCTTAGAGCCTTTTTTTTGACACTTGCCTCGGAGGGAATGGTGTGATAGTGCAGCTGGGCAAAGCTGTGGAGGCTGTATGCGGCAGGGTCACCAGTCAGGTTAAGTAAGTTGAAATGTGTGCTTTTTAAGAAGACAGAGCATAGCTTGGTTGTCTCTATTTGCCAGTGAAACGCAAAACAACAAAACAATGTTGTGACTTCATGACTGGTGACCTTGATGTGAGACTGCACAGCAGTATCAATCTCATCAGTTTATACAACTATATTTATTCTCCCTGCCTTTATCTCTATTGGACAAAAGAACAAAGTACACAAGCTAATTTACACATTTATATGGAATGGTAAGAACCAATGCATCAAAAACTGTACTCCTCAATGAGAAAAATGTGGGTCATTTATCCTTACCGGGCCTAAGTTCTATTTTTGATCCATTACTCTAAATCCTCTTATTACACCTTTAAAACCCCAGAATATATTATATACTATTAACAAGCACTGAGCTATTCCGGAGCCCCTAATTCATGTGTCTGACCAACACCTTGTTTTGCTGTATTTAACAATATCAACAACCAATCACATAACACATTGAACATAATACATACATAATATATACCACATGTAATATATAAACATAAAACATACTTACCCGTAAAGAGGAAGAATATTAAAGCCATGATCATTGTGTAACCAAAGTAAAGAATGGTGCTGGCCAGTCCGGTGATTTGGAGTTTGGAGAAGAAATAGTGTACGGCGTAAACCAGGAAGTACACGGCGGTGAAGCCGCTGGTCAGGAAGGACCGCCACTGCCAGTGATAATCCTGGGAGAGGAAACCCAGAGAGACACAGCGCATTTGTAAAGCACATTCACACTCAAACATCCAGTCCACTGCCCACAGCTGCAAGCGGGGGATTAAACTGTGGTTATTACAGTGTTATAGATGTTACATTCACAGAAGCTGAACTATCTCACCAAAGTCGTCATTTGAGAAAACTGCCCATGTCTATATGTCTATATTTATACCTTCTTTCCCTTCAGTCAAACCTAAGCAAGCCAACTGCTTTTGTCTTGACTGGGCTAGTATTTTACAAACAACAAACAGAAGTTTCAGATAAATTTCATCTCTGCCTCCAAGTGACAGGGTGACAGGGATGGTCACCTCGGCAGGTGGTGACTGGACAAGACCAGAGGTTCCAGATGATGTGTTTTATAGCTAACAGCCATTTATTTCCCACTCACGGGGGAACAGAAACCAAAAGAGAGTGATATACTTCACCAGTTAAGGAAAATGGAAAAACACAGTGGCAACCTTGCAAACTCAAGACAACAATTAAAACAACCCCACGCTCAGCATCTGTGCTCTCTTCCCACTACCGGCACTGCTGGCTGTCTTTACACCAAGCCTAATGAAGGCAACAAGCCACAGCTGGGATGATTAGCTACACAGGTGCCTGTCTGTGAGGCCACTGTTGTCCCTGGTCCTGACACCTGCCAGATATCTGAAAGGACTGACAGCAGCCCAGAAGACCTAAGGGAGTGGCCCTCTTCATCCGACATCACACCCCTGTACTCTGTTCACTGACGAGATGTAAGCGATCTCTGGGTCTGTCTCTGGGTAGTACTCACTTCTGCACACAGGTGGAAGTAACACAGGAGGATGGTGGCCTCGGAACATGTGATAACCAGGATGATAAACACCAGGAAGAGAAATCCAAACATGTAGTACATTTGGTGAGACCTGGGACAAAAACAGTCACAAATTATAATTAAGTCATCACAGTTACAATGAATTAATTACAAAACAAAGGGTGGTCTGTAAGAATTGAAATACACAGCAGTGATAATGATGAAATGAATTGTACAGCCTTTTTCAATGTCAGTAGTCTGTGCTACAAATCCATCTCCCACTGCATAATACATTTGAGAGACAGCATCTCAAAGAATAATGTCCTCAATTATTAACTAGAAAGACTTATTTCACACACTTTGCTTTTTTCCTTGTAAGTATTTTCCTAAACCAGACAAGCATTTCAAAGCGGCAGGATATGCAATATGCATATGCAACTGGTGAATCTGTAAAGTCATAGCGTGCACTGAACAACCACACTGAGTGTCCTTAAGGTGATCTGTGGATCAACAATGTCAGTGACACAAGCGAGCTAGCTGGAGATTGGGTGTGGTATTGGGATTCGGGGATAAAATTTCACAATGTGCTGAAATCTCTCCTGGACATTTACTGACCAGATGCTGTTGAGGATGAAGAAGAGCTGGATGAAGATGCAGCCGAAAGGAAGGATTCCTCCCATGACAATGCCGGGCAGAGGCCTGGTATAGAAGGACTGCTCTGGGATCTGCCGAGGGATCTGGTTTGTGCGGACTGGATGCTCAATCCCCTTCAGTCGAACATAGAGAGAAGTGATTACTCATGCTGCTGATTTAGCTTAACTACATTAGGCAATGAAAAATAAACTCAAGAGATGTTTCTTTTGAAGTCCACTAGAAACATTTCCACTATGCTACTTTACTTTAGCAGTGATCAGCAGAAGGCCATATACATTTTAAGATGGACTTTTTCCCCTAATACAACCGGCTAAATCTATAGACGGTGAATTTTTATCAGTTTGCTTGACAAAGTAATTCCGTTTCAACACATTTACAAAATAACTTGTGTTTCATATACCACCTGGGAATATCCGACCAGCACTACAGTTGGGAAGGTATGGCAATTTGCTGGTAATACATGAGTATGCTGTTTTTCCACCATCATACCACTGAGTTTTTATAGTCTGTCACTAATGAATAAAAACCTTCTCTTTAATAAACACAAACTGAACAAACTCATAGTAGTAGTAGTAGTGCAACATACTAACTGCAGCGACTGACTTGCATTGCTAGTGAGCACTTAGGTAACCAACAGCCTTGCCCCACAACACACAGCATGCAGGGATACGCCTTAACAATGCCATTCTTAAACCCCATTGTTTGGATTTAATATGACTGTCAGGTATCATATTGTTTCAGAACAAGGTAGCGATTAGTGACCAGTTTTCTCACATCAACCAATCAGGATTCTGGGAAGGCAAACTTTCCTTTGGGAAAGGCTGCCAGTAAATGGTGAATAAAAGCTGCTGATCTTCAGGGTTGGATGTTTGGTTGGGGCGTTGCCCAAGAGACTCACGCTTTTCTTGAAGCCAAAGTAGGCGCCTATGAAGGTGAGGGGCACGGAGATGCAGAACCACAGAGCCAAGATGGCAACCAGTGTCCCAAAAGGCATGGCCGCTGAGGAGCCCTCTCCCCAGAGGATCAGGTTCATGACAAAGAAGTCAGCAAACACTATCCTGGAGGGAGGGGGGAAGGCAGTCAAATTTCAGTGCTTCATTTCAATAAAGAAGAGACACACTTACAATTGTATACAAAAGGTAAACCAAATATGAACTGAATGTGAACGTTCATGAAAGCCTAGTGATAAAACAGAACAGTAATTAATGTTCTTTCATATTCAACCCACACTGATTATGTATATATGGAGACTTTTCACACCGTTCCCTTCAAGTTAAAACTTCTCTCCAAATATTTGTCAGAAAGAACACAAAAGTTGTCTCTGATTGCAGTTAAACTCTCTAAAGCTCTCAGACCTTAACCGCTATAATGTGTGCTACTAATCCATTTACTCTGTGTGCTGCCTACTTCTACACCAAAGGGAAACAGGAAGCCTTTGGACACCTCAATATAGTTTAAAAAATTCTTCCAGTAAACACAATAATGGTTTAGACTGGTTTCATTAGATTTCATTTTAATGATTACTTAATGGTGTGAATACATGTGACCCTTCCCCATGTGATTAAAATTCACTGTTTGAGTCAATATACACATTGCTTTTAAGATTAAAGATAAAAGATTAACATTTTAAAATTAGTTTAAAATCCAATATTTAAATTAAATAGAATGTTTTTTGTTACTGTTTGTTACAACTAAATTCAATTCATTTTACTAGAATTATAGGAATTAAGGAACAGTGAAACATGAAGTTACCACAATGCCATAATACTGAGGACATAATTTCTGAGGTAGCCAACAGTTTCATTAAAAATGCATGCTTCACCTGTCCTAAAAACAGTACAACACTATTTTAAGGTGAAAAATCAAAAGAAAGCTGTTCAAGCTCCCAATCCCCATGTGTTGGCCAGAACATAACAGTGCATGTTATCACGTTGTTGACAGAAATACTCACTCACCCCGGGCACAAGAAAGCTGTCAGCAGAACATTTGTTTTCCATTTTTCACCACCAAAGGCTGTGCAGAGGGAAAAAATGACAAGGTGTTAAAAATGCATACCAGCACTTAATATTTGGATCTCCAGAAAATGAAACCTGCTTAAGAGATTATATTTTATTGCAAAAGTGTTGCATTTACTACAAGAGTACAGGCTTTCAAACCAACCACAACAACCCCCCCCCCCCCCCCCCCCCAACACAATCCACCTCCAGATCTTATACACATATGCACAAATCTTAATGTCAGAAGCCGTCATACGTGTCCTTAAAATTACGCACTTCAGAAATGGATTTCACATGTGCTTTATAACAGCAGCGAGTTCTATTGGAAGAATTTGGCCATCAGCACAACTACAAATTATGTTTTTATGCCACGCCCCAGGAGCCTCCGGCAAGAACAACCTCCTCTGTATGTGATAATTTGTCAAATCTGACTCACACGCATTACCACCGAACTCCCGAAGGTTTGCTACAAAAATAAATGTGTCTTTTCCGAAACTGTTGTTCCACAGCTGTGGCTAAATATGGCAAATGTGCTTGGATTAGGCCCCCGGGAACAACAGAGCTCCCGCTGCCTGCACTCTCCCTCACCCATGACGTGCGCCCCCGTGCTGGCCACGCATGATCGTAACTGGAGGATAACACAGCCTCCGACTCAAAAGGCCACGCGATGCATACTACGCATGGCCAAAAACACTACCTACACACCCCACTATTGCGGACTGAGGTATGTACCACCCCCTGCGCCATCTACAGTACATGGTGTCAAACAGAGGAACAGTGAACATGAAGCCTTTACGCAGGCCAAAACTCCTGGTCGTAAAACTGGTGGCAAAATTAAACAAGGAAGTCCGAGCCGCAGTAGATAACCAACTATTTCACTTTTGTGTCCATTCACAGTGGTGGGGTCAGTTTGTTTATCGCCATATCTAATTGAAAGATATAGGAGTGTCAACAGTTATTTTGACATCACGCGTATTCAATTAAGTAGGTCATAGCCTTTTCTATTCATCTTTTTGCTGATAAAGGTAAACGGAATACGTATTTACATTAAGAGGACAGCTAGTGTCTTACACAATAGAATAAACAACTACACAGATGACTACAATGGATATCAATCATTATCTGGAATCGAAAATGTACTGTTAAAACACTCAACAGTCATTCACTAGTAATTACAGCCCTTCGCTTTTTACTGTTTGAAGATCCATGCAGATTACAACATTTAAAAACGCAGAAAGGCACTGGATTTAAGCTGCCCGTCACAGACATCAGAAATGGGACAAAGTAAGAGCTCGGTGGGAAAAAAAAAAACCACTAATTGCAGAATTATCGATTGTCCGCTGCTACCGTGATGGTGTCAGATTGCAGGGTGGACTGAAACGAACATCAAGAGGCTGGTGATCGGCCTGGGGAGGGCTGGTGCTTGCCCTGACCGCGGCACTACAGCGGCAGCGATGGAATGGCCCGCGGAGCCCTCGGGGCGGCGGGGCCCGGCTGACAGCTGCTGACGCTGATCCGGCCTAACGAGCGGGGGGCCCCCCCCTGTCAGCGCGCATCGCCTCCCCACTTACACTTGTAGAATCTGGCAGCCACGTAACCTGCTGGAGTCCCCAGCAGAACCCACAGCACCACGGCGCACGTCATCAGGGCCCCGCGGTTCGCCGGCGACAGGAATCCCAGGCAGGCGAAGACTGCCAAACAAACACACACACACACAAAAATAAACCCGTAGTAAAACAAGACCGGACTGACCTGGCCCTGAGCACGAAGGAGGCAGTCTCACAACCACTCCACATATAAGCATGACGCCTGTTCTGCAGCGGGTGAAAAACGTGTATTACAAATGTGTACAGCATTATATTTTAAGCCCTAAGTGTTACGTAATGGGTGACGGTACACTGTATTTGATAAACATATAATGGTTTATGCTTACGAACGGTCCACAGCTGCTTAAGTATGTTAATGAACAGAAGGAAATACTTGTTTGCAGTGATGTCTGTGATGTTGGGTCACATCTTTTCTTATGGTGCGTCTGCATGGGACCTGAGAGCAGATGGCAAGGGGACGGAGCCACACTCACAGAGGGTGACGAAGGTCATGATGAAGATCTGCGTGCCCGATCCTAGGAAGACGGAGAGCAGCATGCCCTTCCTCGGTGGCCTGAAGACGTCTCCGTGCACCAGCTTCCATCCGAATTCCTCCTGGGCGTCCTCCTGGAAGAAAAAACGGCGCAAGGGTTTACTTAACACCAATTACCCTTAATAGACTTCAAATACCTCGCGCGGAGGCCGAGGAACAGACTGATCACTCCAATAACGCCAACTGTCAGTCTGTTCTCTGGGGAGGAGAGCTGCTGAAATAATGAGTCCACGCTCTGTGGACTAAACCACAATAAAACTGCAGAAAGAGCACATTCTGAGTATGTGTGTGGCCTCAGATGACCCCGAAAACCTCCCGTCTTGCGGGCGAATACAGGCTTTGTTTCCATGTATGATGGTTGGCAAAAACTCAAGCTCAAGCCAGAAACAGACCAGCTACCCAAAACACAATCATTGTAAAGGCAGCCTTTGTCAGGTCTTGAGGCTTCAGTGAAACACACCATGACCCTTCCTCTCACTCTGTACTGGTTTGAAACGCACTGTTCTCTTCCAATGCCCATTACAAAGACAATAACATGTATGCCTGCAGCCTGTCTCAACAAGCACTTTAATGTGACTGTTTTGACAACTTTGAAAATGTAAGAGTGAAAGTACCATATTTTAGCAATACTGTAGTGGATACAAACGAATTGCAGTATAATCAAAAGTTTGAAGACCCCTGATTGAAATAATGGGACACATGCTTCCAAAGACAATTTGGATCTAAAGACTTATGCTTAAGTGCTTGAAACTTGTTTCTCAGAAAAATATAAATAGTCAAGTTGATGCCTATGCATGAATTTTGTTCCCAAAAAAACAACTTAATTTTAAATTATACTTTTATTTCTGGCTACTTTGAACTTTGATCTAAAATGTAAGGTAGTTTTGATTGTTATTTCATAGTTTTGATGTCTTTATTATTCTTGTAAAATGTGGAAAATAGTAAAAATACAGAAAAACCCTTCTATGAGTAGATGTGTCCAAACTTTTGACTGGTACTGTATGTTGTCAGAATAATAGCATTTCTACTTACAACTGAGTCCATCTGGTTGTAGCGGGCGATGTCTTTGTGCAGTGTCCTCAGCATTATCATGGCCACCATGCCGGAGAGGAAAAGGACGATCACCAGGGAGTTCATGATGCTGAGCCACAACAGGAAACGAGACAAGACCGTTGGTCACACTCACTGAGATGCTTTGCGAACAAAGCCTTGCTTTGGAAAGAGCAGAGTGCTCACCTGAACCACTGAATGTTGGTGTGAGGCATGGACTCCAGGATGTAGTCCCAGCGCGAGGCCCATCGAATATTTGGATCCTCCTAAAAGCGGCCAGAGGAGTTTGTGTGAGAACTTCAGCTTTAAAATGTTTAAATTACTGTCCAGTCATACACAGAACTGTGGTTAAGTCTGTGCATGTGCACAAAATGGCTGTCCGCAAGAGGAATGGCATGTTGTACAATGGTATTTTTGACTACAGTTCACAGTAGTTTAACCAGCATGCAAAATGGTAAAGAATGGTAAAGAAAGAAAAAGGACTCACTAAAAACTGTACAGAATAGGTGTAGGGAATTTTGAGCTCGCCAGAGAATTTGTTGTTTAAGTCCATGGGAGGGCCAGTACAGTCTGGACTGTCCACCTTTGTATGCTTGAAGCTTTAGGAAAAATGAATGTAGTCAGTTTTTAAACTCCACACCCATGTTATATACAAGACAATGTTACACTTTATTCAACAGCCATGAGATGAGACACTCAGCTCATGATACGACACATTTCACGAAATGAAGATCACGTTACAAAATTATGACAAAAGGATAACACTCAAGAATTACTACATAACAGCTGACAGGTAACAGTATGCTATTAGTAAAAAAGCAGTTCTCAAATGGCTCCAAAAATACAAACAGAATTTAAGAGGAGAAATGGACATGCTGAGTAAGGCAGGTAAAATTTCCAGTGATTTTTTTGGGGGAAAAACATGTATTACATCCTAGCCATCTAACTCATGTTTAAATCTGCTTTTGTAGCTTGTTCTCAGGGCCACAAAACATTGTGTCATTTTCTTATTTTGTGAAATTCCATATTACAATACCTCATCTCATGTCTAATATTAACACTTTCCACATGCACTGATTAATCATGTATTGATCAAACTCATAGGTTACAACCACATGTAGAATCTTACCTTTTGGGCTCCATTTTAGCAGCCACCAGTCTGGCCCCTGCAGCCTCATTCTCCACCACATGGTAATAGACGGTGATATCGACATGGTTGAAGATGTAGAACGTGTCTTTGTCATTGAAATCAGACTGTTGGTAGAAGAATATCGCAATTACTCAAGAATCAATGAATTCAACACAGCAACTTCCATCTCATTATTAGTGGTTATCCATTCCATATGAAGAGTATGCTGACAAAATGCTTCCAAACTCATGCAAGTCATAAAAATTGATTAATACGACACTAACGTTGACAACGCAGGCATCTTTGGGTCGTCCTCCCTCGGTAACATAGCACCCTATGGGAAAGCCAGGATTGCAGAACTTCTGTCCATCCTCCACGTCATAGCACCAGGTCACTGGCATGTTATCCACAATCCTGCCGAAAGAGTCTTAGTATCACTGATGCTAAACCAAGCAGAGATCCTGACTACAGTGGGTGATGTCACCATCCAAAGCAGATGGAACATGGAGCTCTACTACATTTCCCCACTGAACACATGTAGGAATCTCAGCCCACTAATTGCCACTGATCTCTATTATGCGAGTCACTCCGCTAATGTAACTGGTGTGGTCTGGGCATGGGTTGAACCCAAGACAATGCAGTCTTCCCAACAGCAGATAGGATACTTAAACAAGTGGAGGTCCCAAGTCACTTGCACTCTTGAACCCCTGGGGGTGAATTCGCTGGTTTCTGCAGCCTACATTAGCAGTGTTCTTGTACTGTATGTGTCAAATGGTGAGAAGCAACATCAAGGCTGGCAAGATATTGTGTGAAGTTCAGTATTATATCAGCAGCTGAGGAGGATGCACTGGCATGGACTAGTTAAAAAAAATAAAAAATAAAAAAAAATACTGCCAACATTTATGACCAGCTGGAGGGTGGCTGAGTCCTTTGCAGCTGATTGGCTTTGGTAACCTAGGAGGCCAGTACCTATCACCTGCTAGCCCCAACTGAGAATCCTGCACCTGCACTAATTCACAGCCAAGCTAAGATTCTATGCTGATGCTGCTAACATGCAGGACCACGTCCAAACCAACACCCACAAAGGCACCAGCACCTGCACCCGAACCACCACCAGGACAGCGAGATCCCGACCCTCCCGCCCCGTCTCTGTCTCACCCATGCTGAATTACACAGAGCTGCTGAGAAGAGTCTACCCTCACAATAAACGGTTAAAGGCAGTGACTACCTAACTAATGGGTCTCTTCAGCCTGGCAGGCATGCATATCTCATGACTGTGGTCTTATGATATAGCATAATGACAGGACAGGCAGTCCACATGAGCCCCCTGACAAAGTTTGGTATCCAAACCAGCACTAGGTATCCAAATTACATCTATTGTGATAATGGTGTGTGCCTTAATATTTTGGCAGTAAGAGAAGTAGACCCTCCCTCTAACTGTACTAAAGATGTTAGAACATATGGGTGTGAGTACATCATATCTCTCTGAAGGCAGCATCTTTTATGGGAGGGCAACAGGGGACATACAGAAAACAGCCCAACATTCCAATTAAAAACAAATACTCAACATATGTGGCTTTGGAGCACGGTAGTATCTCTTGAATAACATATTGTGTTGAGATTATACATTTCTGTGCGTTCATTAGTTCCTATAAACTTGTCTTACCTCAGTTCTTTCTTTAACTGTTCTACACCCCCTAGTGGAAAGGTTTAGAAATGGTGTCTGTCTCTTAAATACAATATCCCACTTTAGCTGCTCCGAAGTCTAGTGTTAATGACAAAGGAAATGTTTCAAATATCAGGCTGAAAGCATTTAGCTGAGTCACTCAAGATTAGGGCTTCCACAAAACAAATTATAATACAACAACAACAACAACCCACAGTCCTGTGCCACTCACCAATGATGCTGATAGTTCAGCAGCATCCCTTTTTTCAAGAAGTCCAGCTTCGCTTTATCCTCTTGTTTATTTGTATCGTAGGTTTTAGTGCAGACATGTTTACATTCTTCTTTCTTCTTAAATTGAAACTGCAAAGTTATAGATTTAAACAGAAACGGTTCGGTTTTCAGTTGCGCCTCCATCCGCAGTAGATTTCAAGATAATGGTTATGGCTTACTCATAAGAACAAATACTGTAAGCCACTTTAAAAGAAATGTCACTGTGTGGAAGCAATTACTATAACATATGCTATCTATAAATGCCAACTATAAAATTACAACCGATCATGCAATTCACTGATAGAAACACATTAGAGATCCGTTAATGTGCTGTGATGTATTAATACACACCTTATATGGAGACGGCTCAATTCGCTCACCAAATAACACTTGACCCAAATTTTCAGAGGGTCGTTTCTCAGATTCTATGGAGCAGAAATCAAACCTAAGAAAAAAATACAGTAAGATTTTATTCATGCTTCACAGATTAAAGCTGTTCTTATAGTATCCAGACATCAAAACTGCTGTGCATATGTGCTTCAAAAAAACAATGCAATACAATACAACACTTCTTAAAATGACTTAAGGTATTAAAGTAGTCAGTAAATTTTCCCTCTGGTCTCTTCAAAGGCAGAAAAAAAGGTTGTATATGTCGACATTCAAGAGAATTAAGAGTACAACTCAGAGCAGAATGACCCCCATTTCAGGCATGGAGTCAACATCAGGAGTCAGTAGGAGCTGAACTCATGGGTAGAAACATAAACAGTCATTCTTTGCAATGAAGACGCCTTTAAAGTGATATGCCTCCTGGGGGTGTTTCTTTCTTTCCCTTCTCCCCCCCCCCCCCCCCCCCCCACCCGGTTGTTGTTGTGCCATTTATTGCGAAAATTCCTTCCAAGTCAGTTTTACCCCCTCCCTCCTTCCCCTTTCCATCAAGCAGACAAAGGTCAAACTCCTGAGAAGTGACTTGCATGCATGTTTCACGCTGGGGCGTCACTTCCAATCTCGCCCTCTCTGTCGTGTACCCATCAACCCACCATACTTGAAACGCTTCACAGCTGTTCACCAGGGACATTCCAACCCGTTACATTTCTTGTTGTTTTATTTGATATTGTTTACAGAGACCTCGTCATATGATTTCTTATAACTGACTCAAAAAACATATTTACTGAAATCCAGAACACAGAATTCTCAATTTTGAATAACTGCACACAATATGAAATGTGTATTATATGTGTATGTGTGTGCCTATATTTATACAGTGTCGTGCCATACTAACAAATGGAATGGCATTTTTTCCCCCCCACTTCAGAAAAGTTAAATACAAATAATAAACAAAACCATGATGGTGCATGTATGGAATGTTAAGGAACAAATTAATGTAACAGATAGTGTTGCTATCAAGCTAAAACAGAGGACAATCTCATAACTGAAAAAACAAAATGTTTCTATGTGGAATACCACAGCAGTCTGTCCTGAAAGCAGCTAAACTGGACATGTCTGCATTTCTTGCCAAGAACTTTGGGTAGCCAAAGCAATGCAAAATTAGCTGTTTTTTTTCAGTTGCTTCTTATATTTTTCCTTATGCAAGTTTAACTCCCCTAACTGTTGATAATTAATTTTTCAAATTAGACAGCAACAGTTAGCTCAATAAATCTACTACATTTCTATTATGGCTACTTTTTGAAAGGTTTTAATAAAAAAAATACATTTGTGTAGTTGGAATGCAATTTATTTGTATTTTTCATAGTAGTAAATGTAATAATTACATTTTACAAGAGTGTGTATGTGTATATAAATTAAAAATAATAAAACAAATTATCAAGCTCTGGATTAAAATATTTAATGTTTTATTCTATGCAAGACATGGTAACTTGTATGGAAGTGGAAACCACGAGCCCAATTTTCTCTCTGGAAAATATTTTCAAATATACACATCTGTGGTATTGCTCAGTTGTTGGAAATTACAGTTAATGCTGAAAAAGGTTACTCTTCTGGAAGATGCTTAACCCCCCAAAATACTGAACTTCATGCAAGGCCTATGAAACAAGCCACTGTTCATTCTAGAACAATCCCGTCTTAGCGTGCTGTGTTACCAGCTCTAACCACAAAATATGGCCGAGAGCAAAAAATGAGTGTGTGAAGGTGTGTGGGTGGGTGGAGTGAGAGTGAGAGAAACGACCCTACTCTACAGTCCAGGGTCAGTCTCAATTTTTTGCTGTTAAGTAGCTGCTGAGAAGGAAAGAAAATTATAAACATTCTGGACTGATATATTCTTTAATTTTCTTCTCTAGATGACAAGAAATATTGGCAACTGGTATACAGCACACAATGTCCACAACCAGCAACCAGCACTCTATTATCATTGCTAGTGATTTCTCTCCTATTCTCTGCTAATTTGTTTGTTACTGTCGCCTAGAGCACCATCCTAAAAGGGTTGGATTACTTACGCTGTGTATTCATAGGGCAGGACTGACTCCACGGAATCCAACCGGTTCACAAACAGCTCAATTTCAGACTTAACAGAAAAGAAAAGAGCAAAATGATTAAAAACACCACTTTAAATATGACAATATGTCACTTCAATAACAGAACTGCACTGCAAAAACGCCATGGCAAACGGCTCCCCAACAACAACAAAAATATAATGTGCCATGATTATGCCGACTATCTGTAAAGGCTTGGTAAAAGCTGATGACACGCACTTATCCCCTAATGATTGTACTAAGCTCTCGGACATGCATTCTTGATCTACACACACACTACACAACTACAGCTGGTTTGATTGGCGACACGGTTATTTTAGGGAGTTCCATGCATTTGATAAATCCAAGCACAAGCAATGCAAAATACAGGTCGCTGCAGCTGGCTTACAGGCATTTAGGGTTTTCATTTTGTCACATATCACTGTCTCATCTGTCAACAACAACTTGACAGCATCTGATAAGATGCCAACGGCTAGGTGGGATACGCTAGGACGTGGACCACCTAAAGTCATACATTGTGCAGCAGTTTGTCAGTTACGAAACCCTTTTCAGTTACATCGCTTCCTACTGCTAGACAGCCAAACCATCCAATTTTTCACTGTTCCACTGTATTGTTACGGATGGCTGGCTAACTTGAACCGTATATATACACAAGCAGAATAATGGGAACATAAGCATATACCTAGCTAGATAGAGCTAGCAGGCGTTGTATCAGCAAATACGCTTTTCCAACAGAACTCGCGCAAACTACCAAAGGAGCTGTCGGTACAGCCGGGTAGCTGACGTTGCTAACTAAAATGCGAAAGAGTGGTGGAATTTAAGACTCATTTGACAGGCCAGCTAACGTGCACTAAACTAGCTAACTAATTACTTGCGACGAATGCCTTACTAGCGAAATGTATTACTACAGCTACCATATAGCAATTAGCTACCTAGTGAAATTACAAGGCCTTGATATAGTTTGTTGGCTAGCTACTATCTAGCTAGCTATTGCGACTTGCATGCTGTTTAACAGGACGAGGAATCGTGTGCCATGCATGTTGTCAGGGATGACAGTTACCCTGCAGTCTGGTACATCTTGCTCTTTCCCAGCTTGACCTTGTTCACAGAAACTGACAGGAGCCAAACCAGGCAGATAAAAACTTGAGACGCTATGCAAGCTTCCAACAATAATCAGAAAGCCCCGCAAAACGGAAGGGGAATTATAAACGATGCGCATTTTTTCTGATGATTTTGATCGCTTAACGTTTCCCCACGGAATGTCGACATACGAAAACAAATTATTAGCTATGGCTTAGCTAGCTGTCACTTTAAACGCCTGTAGCTAGCTAGCAAGCGTAGCTATGCGTAGCTCGCCGTCGCTAACACAGCTCACCACTGTCTGCTCCAGTGAGACACGTCATCGTTGAGTTTCCTGGAAGAGGATTGTGGGATGCTGGCGGAAAGGAAATGTCACCGTCTTTCATGTGCTCAAGGAGTCTGAGGAAGACTACCTCAGTCAGCTCATCAAAAATTGATAAAGCGCGCTGAGCACGTTACCGTTACCCAACGCTCTAAGGCAGGGGTGTCCAAACCTCTCCTGGAGGGCCACTTGTCCTGCATGTTTTAGATCTCTCCCTGCTCCAACACAGCTGATTCAAATGATCAATTCGTTACGAACTCCTGAAGCTACTGAATAACAAACTGATCATTTGAATCAGCTGTGTTGGAGCAGCGAGAGATCTAAAACATGCAGTAACGGTAACTTGCTCAGCGTGCTTTATCAATTTTTGATGAGCTGATTGAGGTAGTCTTCAGACTCCTTGAGCACATGAAAGTTTTAAACATGAGAACATGACATTCATTAAAAACAAAACTGTGCTCTAGCCTACATTCATCAAATGTGAATTCATTCATAGTACAAAGCTTAAGCAGCAACTGACTTAGTTCACAGCCGCCTTGATTTAAAATTAATGTACGTGAAAAATGATGCAATTCAGGTTTTCTTAACTTTGTACAAAAACATACAAACATGATGTTTGGGAAATACAGGGACAGGCCCCTGTGAGGCTGGTGTGCTGAAGATGTTATTTCATGTGGTATTTCCACTGAATGTTACTTTACTAACATCTTATCCCCATTACAGTGGTGAATGCTTCTCACGACTGGTGTAGATGAACTGGAGCGAAGCTTTCAACAGTTTCTTATTTTAAATTTTAATGCTGTATCCTTACAATGAAAAAAAAAAGGTATTCCTTCAATATGATTGTCTTATATGTCATTTATTGCTGTGGTTGTAAATACATCACTGTTTAGGGGAAATGGTTTTGGTCAGTCATTATTATCCATATTTGAGGGCATTAGCATTTGAAGGAATGTGCCCTTAGCCTCTAAGTTAACTATGATATGCGTATTAAAGAATTGTTAATTACTCAGTCTTGTTTACAGTTTTACCCTATCAATTACGTCTCACAAAGCATCATCATGCTTTTCAAAACAGGAAATACAACACTGAGATCTGTAAAATGTGTTGCTAAATGATATATTTCAATCTCTTATCACTCTTATTCGTACCACATTTTTTGATGCACTGAGTAAATATACAACCCCCACAGACAAATGCTACATTGCTTTTCTATCAGTTGACCACCCCCCACCCCCCCCCCCCCCCCCCCGAAAAAAAAAAAAAAAAAAAAAACCTGGAAAAATGTATTCAAAAAAAATCTGCATTTTGACCCATAAAGGGGCCACAAAATAACCACTCAATAAAAAAGCATCTGAGGCAAATATAGTTATTATTTAGTATGGCAATGAAAAGACATAATTGTGAGAAGTTTAAACACAAACTGTAACGGTTCACTGAATATCCTCCTTTTGATCTCTGTTTGTGCATATGCTTTCATGTACATCCCACCATATATTTTCCCTTGCTATACCTCAGGGGAAAACCCTTTCTTGCATGACTGAGTCATCCTTTAAGAGCATCTTCTAAGACCACCTAACATACAGCATTCTCAGCATTAAGGCATGTTTCTTGGTCATGATGAAGATCGTCATACACCGTCCATATCCATGCTGAGAGCAGAGAATCTATTTAGACTGCATTTATTATTTTGCTTTGTATTTCTGGCATTGACAGTGGCTGCAGCCTGTTAATGACTATGCCTGTAATCCCAACTGGGCCACAGTCACTGGCATTTACTATGCCTTTTCCAAACTCTTACCAGCCAAATGACAGATTTTTCTCTTGCCAGTTTTGGAACGAATAATTCACAGAGTGCTATCCATCTGCATTGTTAGAAGAATGGTTTTGGCTGCACTGTGTGAAAGAGTACAAACATCTCCATTGCTCTGTGAGTCTTTATAAGCAATTGAAAAAAGCTGACCAGCCGCATCATGTGGTGTGAGACCACATTTGATGTTGAATCATTTTGGAAAAGTATTGATGGTATTAGTCATTTTAAAAAACCCATAGATAGAGAGTATTATGTATCAAACTACATGTATAGTTTTTGGTTTCCTGTTTTCATCAAGGTGAGAGAAGAAAGCAACAACTGACACACAAATATGTTGAGTTTCTTATTCTATTATTTCATTCATGTTTATTTCCTTGTGATGTATTGGTGATGAAATGGAGTTGAAATCATGTAGATTGGCCTGTCTATGGAAGAAAAGAGGAGGTAATTATAGGTTTATTGATTTCTTTTTTGCACATTGACATTCCAGATGAAGATTTGGGAGGAGAAAGAATCACTTCCTTTCTGCATCACCAATAATAATATTATTAATTTTAATAATAATAAAATACATTATTATTAGTAGTAGTAGTAGTAATAGTAGCAGCAGCAGTATTGAAATGAAGGAAAATCTTGAAACTCTAATTCATTGTTTATACCTGCAGGTGACAGTGCTCAACTTGCAAATAAAACATTTATTTATAATATATTTATATATATATATATATATATATATATATATATATATATAAATGTTTTATTTGCAAGTTGAGCACTGTCACCTTTATATATTTATATATAATTTATATATAAATATATAAATTATAAATATATATTTATAATATACATTATATATATATATATATATACATATATATATATATTTATAATGTATTATAATATTTATAATATTTATAATATAATAACACTTCCGTAAATTGTTGAACACACCTAAAATATTTAGTTATGGGAGATGTATGAAATTAAAAATAATCAAATTAGCATAAAATAATAACAATTAATAATTAAGTTGATTTTAAAAGAAAATTCATGTATATGTATGCTTGTCTGACATTACGTATTTCATTGTCACTGACCATCACAGAGATATTGCTTTTAGCCACTTGGCTAGTGGTGCCCCTTTTTTGCACATTTAATGTAAAAAGCATTACTAGCTACTGTACCGATCAGTGTATCTGTGGCAAAATCTGGTAATCTGCGCAACTGGTTAAACGTACAAGCCCAGGTAATGGTAGGAAGCTGATATACCACCAGACTTGGGCAGTCTTATCTATGCAAAAAAGACAAAGCAGCTAGAACAGGTCTGCCACACAACACACAAGCACACAACCTATGTGGTAATAAAAAGTGAACAGCCCAAGCCTAGGCACAGCGTACTGCACACTGTTTTGTTCAATAAAGTGTTTTTCTGTGTGTGTTTCCTGACAACCTGGATATTCAAAGTAAAAAAAAAAAAAAAACTGAAGCATTCACCATAAATAGCAGCACCACACAAAAAAGAAAATATATAATTTTATATGATGTAATGTAATGTAAATTTTATATGATGTAATGTAATGTAAAGTGGGTTTTAATAAATAATATATTGACTGGTGTCCCATAAGTCCTACAAGTATCAGTTTCATAATACACCTAACACATACAAATGCACATCAAAGCCAGTTAGAGCATGATCTGTTATTTTTAGGATGGTGAATAAAAGTGGATGAAAAATACAAAACGTGACAAAGGTTTTTAATCTTCTTTTGGAATAGTTGAATAAGACACATATTCAGAGAGAAAGACAAAAAAAAAACCTCACAGAGAGCACAATTGGAAATATTTTTCTTTTGACTTTATACATTTTCTAAACCCACACTTATCATAATTTTCTGAGATCTTACAATAAAACAGGTGTTTTATCAAACATGTTACTTGTCAGCATACATGACTCATTTATGTCATTGTAGCGGACTGATTGAGGTTGTGATATGCTTTAGCACCTTCCCCTCTCTAGCATACTGTATAACACATTTTATACAGTTGTTGCACTATTTTGTAAGATATCTTGATATGTAAGATCAAGTCTATCATGTACAAACAAAGCCATGATGATCAGTACATGATCAGTTAATGGTATGGCTGTGTTTATCAGGCACCTTTGGTTTGCGTGTCATTTACAGTGGCACTTAACAGACTAATGTGAACAGGTAGGCCACAATACCATAACTTTTTATTGACGTGTTACAGGCTAATTTGTTTTCACTTATAATCAGTAAAACATATTACTATATCCATTGATCAATTGTAGTGTTACAGGTCATTATATCATTGTGACCACTGAGGAAAAGACTACAGACAGGGAAGAAGTTAGTGTGAAACACTAACCTGATATAGGTGTGTCTCCTCAGAGATGCTCATCTCAAGGTTTTACTGTTTTATACTTTTGCAGGCTTGCAAATGCTCTTGGTATTGATAATGTAGAGTAATAACTGACAGTTTCAGAACATTGTTTCATATCTGCTTTCATCTAAACTGCCCTTGTATAAAAAAAAGGTATCATTGTCAAACTCTCACAGGAAATCAGAAGAGAAGTCAAACAGAGGAAGCAGCCTCAGATTTTTATCGTGTTTACTTTTTTTCTACGGTCTTCCAGCTTGCCCACAATTGCACCTTGTTGAAGTGAACTCTATGTCTGACACTTCACGAGAAATGCCAACATAATTCTTAGAGTTGGCAACCACAAGGCATCATATGGTTATCAACTGCTTGCAGTGGAAAGTCAGTCAATTCATTTACAATGCTTTCAGCTTTAAACTTGCATTCATGGATATGGGTCAAAGCTGCTGCATGGTAAAGTGGGTTAGGGCTGTGTTATGTTGACAGGCTTGAACCCATTCACCATATGTTCTAGAAGAGTTTACTATTTTAAGGTATAACGTGGTTATCATACACCCACAGCATGGTTGATGTGTTTTCTTTCTGTGGTTTTCAGACAACTAAAAATAGAATTTAAAATTTCAACTTATTTCAGATTAGTTTTTGGAACATTGGGGCTTTACTGGAAAAAATCAATAACTATAAAAGATAAGAAAAAAATAATTTGGTCATGGAATAATTTCCAAGATTGATCTTATTTCAGTGATCCCTTCGCATAAATTTTCAGTGATCCCTTCGCATAATACATTCAGAAGATGATCATGTTATCATCAGTGTTATTATGCTGTTTATTGTGATGTGTTTCCTGGGTGTGGGATAAAAGGGCTGGTGTCATAGGTGTCATGAGGACATTTCTGTCAGTTCAGCATTACCCTTCAGAGAAGACAGTCACCACAGAGCATGTCTGCTGGATTGCAGAAGACTTACAAATTGCCGTAAGTGCTCAAGACAATATTTTAGCTCAGTTTAATGCTCAAAGTTAATGGTGCCGAATGACATTGTTGTGCATGTTCATATAAAATTATCTCTTCAAGCTGGAATTTAAGTTTGGATAGTGTGTTGCTTCTGATTGCTATTATGATATTTTATGTATTTTCCGTAGTTGAACAGACTCATGTATCACAAAAAAATGCTAAAATATTTTTGAGGCCAAATACACTGTGCATGCCATGATAAAATGTGGAACCATGACCACTGTTAATGAAAAACATTTTTGTTATTATAGAGACTGGAGAATTTTAAATAATGTTTTAACATAACCATATTGATATATGAAAGTAGTAAAATCAATTTAAAGAATGTTTGCTATTCCTATGCAGGTGGTTGGCAAAATACAGGAAACACCACACAATATATTTATTTCTTGTGTATTTATTAACTAATAAGGAGTTGGGCTGCCCTTTGCCTTCAGAACATCTTCAGTCCTTCTCACGGTGAGGTTATACAGGTTTTGAACTGTTTCTAGTGGAATATTGGACCATTCTTCAAAAGGGAAACCCTCCAGTTGTTTGAGAAATGAAGCAGGTGAAAAGCTTTTCTGCACTCTGCCTTCCAGAACTTCCCATAAAAGTTCAATAATGGCCAGTGGAAGGTGTTTGACTCCATCCTGGTGTTCAAGAAACCACACTTGTAATCTGTTTGTTTTGTTTTTTTTTTATTTTGGATTACAAGAACATCTTGAGGAAATAATGTTTGCACTATAGGTTGCACGTGGTTGCCTGATATGGCTTCATAATCCTTGGCCATAATTCTACTATGCAGGGTAATAATCAGACCCGAGGACTCTCACAAGAGCGCCACTACCAAAGTACCTTCCAGTACCAGTCTACCAGTTTAACAGTTAGGAACAAGCAGTATGGGTTTAAGGCTTTGTTTGGCTTTCTCCAAATGTAAATCTCTCCAGATGAAAGTAAAACAGTAAACAATGATTTAGCAGCCCATCAGACCATACTTTCTTCCTCTACTCAGAAGTCCAGATTTTGTGTTCAATACAGCAGGTTATTTGATGTTGCACATTGGCTTGGTTACAAGTGGTTTCCAAATGGCAGCCCTACTATAAATATGCTCAAGACATATATTTTTCAATGAGACTGGGTCACAGAGGTGTAGATTCAGTTCCATATTTGGGGACGTTGTTTTGAGGTTTTTAGCAATATCCTGTTGGGTGTCAATCTATCTCTCTCAGTGAGCAACAACAGGTTTTCTTTCCTGGTGCAGTCATTCCTTGTTTTGTATATGGTGTGATCAATTTCGGCACTGTGCCCTTGACAAATTACATATTTTTTTCTTTTCTGACACACACTGATTGACGCACCTGTAATTGACCTTTTTCAAAATCTGTTAAATCTCTCATTCATGTTTGTTTAAAAATTCACAAAGTGTTGATTTTAAAATGGAGGATTGTTAGGATAGCATACGGATGATTAGGAGTAGTATTAATATGGAAAACAAGTTGTGGATTTGTTTTTGAATTGTGACGTGTATATGTGTGTATGTATGTGTGTGTGTGTGTGTGTGTAAATATGTGTGTGTGTGTGTGTAATTATAATATATTAATTAGTATATGATATGTGATATACAGGATGGAAATGTGTCTGACTGTGTCAGTAAACTTACTCTTCTTTCCTACAGGGACATGGCCTATGAAACTCCTGTGCTACCTGCTGGGGTTGGAATGGATCAGGATGCCGTCACCTCCAATCAGAGCTGTGATGTGTACATCTATAAGGAAGTAGCCCAGGTCCTTTTCCCCATCTTTTACACCCTAGTGTTCCTGGTCAGCATCTTAGGCAACAGCCTGGTCCTCTACATCACTTGCCTTCAGCAGCAAAAATTCAACTCCACCTCACTGTATTTGGTCAACCTGGCAGTGTCCGACACCCTGTTCTCCCTGGCGCTGCCAGGCAGAATCGCCTACTACATCTTAGAATTTGACTGGCCCTTTGGGGACCTCTTGTGCAGACTGACCACTGTCATTTTTTACACCAACACATATGCCGGCATTGCCTTCATGACCTGCATCAGCCTGGACCGCTACCTGGCCATGGTACACCCCCACAGGCTCCTCTACCTGAGGAAGGTGCAGGTGGTGCGGGGCATCTGCGGCCTGGTGTGGCTGCTGGTGTTCCTCCAGACCGCCCCGCTGCTCTTCAGGAGCATGCTCGGCGACAACAGGGGCAAGCGCACCTGCATGGAGTACTTCAGCTTCGAGGGCTCCCGCTTCCTGCCACACCTGCTCCTCACGGCTTGCACCATCAGCTTCTGCATCCCCCTTTTGGTAATCCTGGGCTGCTACACCCAGATCAACCTGAAGCTGTCCCGGGCGGCCCGGCAGAACTCCGTGGCCAGCCGCTCGGGCCGAGGCCACCGGGCCAACAGCATCATCCTGCTGGTTCTCTTCACCTTCGTGGTGTGCTTCAGCCCCTACCACGTCAACATCATGCAGTTTATGGTCCGCAAGCTGCTCCGTGAGCCCTCCTGCGAGGAGC
The DNA here is from genome assembly GCF_013368585.1 of Megalops cyprinoides. Classification (NCBI taxonomy): domain Eukaryota; kingdom Metazoa; phylum Chordata; class Actinopteri; order Elopiformes; family Megalopidae; genus Megalops; species Megalops cyprinoides. Next base: position 9,630,675 of record NC_050596.1, on the reverse strand, counting down.
TGAGGGCCTTCAAGATGTCCCTGCAGGTCACCGTCTCCATGATGAACCTCAACTGCTGCCTGGACCCCGTCATCTACTTCTTCGCCATCAAAAGCTACAAGCAGCGGGTGATGAGCCTGCTCAGGGGCCACCTGTTCACGTCCGTCCTGTCCTCCAAAACCATGACCGACAACAGCAGCAGCAACACTTAAGAGCCAGGCCACCTGCTCTGGACTCCCTGGCTTGTGCTGATGTTTAACGGCATGCTGAGACCTGAGCCAGATTCACGCCTGGCCCAGGTGATTCAATGGTCACCCAATGTCAGAGTTAAAGGGCAGGGTCCATTATACGTGACATTATGCATCTGGAGGACCACTTTATGTTGATAAAAATATGAGCATTATGTCAGTCTGAGCATAACAATCCTCACATTGTAAATAATTATATCTTATTGTTGTCAAACCTAGTAGTTACTGAGAACCAAAAAGGTCATGTGTAAATAGACTGTCTAAACCTAAGCAGCATCCCAACATTATTTGTACAGACGCCTGACCATATATAGCTTTTGGGCAATTCCAATGTTCTTACAGTCTAAAAATCTTGAAATTTGAATATCTATGTAGTTTTTCTTTTTGATACACATGGAGAATGTGATAGAATGGTACATTTTTGAATCACCTGTTCAATAGTAGTGTATGTTAAAACTTTAATAAAGATACATTTAATTGCATGTATGGCATGGTCCCTCAATATTAAACCACCCAGAGATAAATGAAATCAAGGGCAGATACCTGGCATTATTCTGAAAAAACAGTGGTAACGGAACACGGTCCTGAGTCACGCTAAGGTAGATGACCTACTTAGCTCAGTGGTTTCAACGATAATTTTTCAAGCTTGAAACAATGAGGGAATTTTTGCAAAATGCAGAAAAGAGGTATGGCAGCCTTAATTCAGCAATCAATCTAACTGAAGTTTGCAAAGTACAAAGTGACGCACAGCAGGTCATGGAGATGAAGCTAATAGCAATGCCCTTAGATTGAATTTTTTTCGGGTGATCTACACAGTTACCCTCACTCCTCTCAGTGAAAAGTGTAAAACAAAGAAGACACTGTAAGTTTTCAAACTTTTTCTCAGAGATCCAAATCAATGCACATCATGCATACCATTTTTCTTAGCGATCCAAAACTGACCTTACTTGATACTGTCCTTACAATAAACACAGATTCACCTCATTTTGATTTAAAAGTACTTCTTTACAGTTACAGAGGTAAGACAAGCCATAAGTCTGACACAAGCCTCTGTCCTCCATGACACCACTGGTGTGTTGTGAAAACCAGAGAGGAATCTTGCAGAAATAGTTGTTACACAAAAGTAATGATGCATTCTATATCGTGGAAATGTCGAACCATTCCAAAAAAGGAGCACCTTTTGGCAAACAGTAAAATTAGAATGTGATGTTAAATTATATGCTAGGTTCTCTTCAGTTTGATATTTACTCAAGATGTCATCCTATATATTTGTGACCTGAACATTTTAACTCAATAATCAGCATTCATTAGTTAAATATCAACGGTATCTTAGTTTTGTTCAATTGCTAGGAAAAAAAAATATATATAAAACCCAAACACTCCACTCCTGCAGCAGGTAAAAAAAATCACAAGTTTTTGTGTCAGATATAATTTACAAGTCTAGCAAAAGCTAATATTCTACCAGAACACACTGCCATTGGTTAGTCATTAAGTCATTAGTTAGTTTATTAGTTAGGTTCAAATAACATAAATAAACTTTGATAAAGGTTGTTCTCAAACAACAAATAAATTAAAAAAGTAAACAAAATATTTTTTAGCTGACAATGTCTGACAATTACAGTACATGGGGACAAATCCAATATAAGTAAATTCTAATAATCAGACAAACTCATGAAGACATGCACAAGCACATCCTCAGTCCCCTGAAATTTGGCAAAGCAGATCTGTGGTAATGTCATTCAGGTTCTTGTTACAAATATGCGTCTATGCTTACTGAATCGATTCATGGAGAATTGGTGTGTCTCCTTGAGGCGAAGATTGTTTTTGACCATTTCTATATGTGTCTTCTTCAGGACCGCAGTGAGTTAACGGCCACACCAGCATTATGGTCTCTTCCTTCCACCTTAAGATCAAATACAGAATTGCATATGCAAATGATTTCTTTGCGCGACTACTTTAAGCAGTGTTTCAGCAACTCCTGAAAAGTGTCAAATTATTGTGTGCAGTGTCATCCATACTATGTGTGCTTTACTTATTAATTCTCAGAAATAGAAATAGATGCATGTATATTCAAAGCAACAGTTGACCCCTTCACAGTTAATTGGGTTGTATGAACTGACAAGCTAATGATAATTACACACAGCAGTTCATGACAGTTCAGTCAATTATTCTTCATCTGATTTCATATGAGATCATGCTATGTTTTTGTCCGTTGACCACAAAATTGACATTGATTATCAACATCCATGGACTGCTCTGTATTGTTACAAACTGCTGCAGTTTCCACACATTATTTTATAATGAAAATAATAAAATTATCATCATTTTGTTGATCTGCATTCCCACATGGAGAAGGACATTTGGGAGAATGAACGCTAACTGCTACCACATGGTGTAATAATTAAGCATTTTGCCAGAATAGCAATAAATATTTGAAATACAGACTTAAAGAAACAAAGCCTTAATAGACTCTCTCAGTGGGTCATCAGTTACAATTAGGGGAAAAACTATACTGAGCCCAAATGTGTGAGTGAAATATGAACAGTTAATTGCATTGTAGAAACAGTTCAATCTCAAGCATGTGAGAAGCAAATGTTTGATGTACAGCCGTAATCAGAATTGTTTTGTCTCAGTTTTCTAAGAATTTAATTTCCAGAGTAATGTTTGTCAGTCTTTAGCTGATTAAACACACAAAGCACCTGAAAACAAATGCACGTGGGAAATTTTTGGCATGGATGTCCCCGTCATGCTCTGTTCTGTGTCAATAGAAAGAGCAGGGAGCCAGACTGGGGGAGGCCTGAGAGAGGCAGTGAGAGGAGGGGACTGTACGGCATATCTCTCAATCTCTGCTGCTTTTCCTTCCTGACCTACTTCTCCTTCCGACATTACCCACAGCAAGTCTTCAGATGTTGCAGAAGTGCAGATGTTTTTTTTTTTTTTTTTTTGGAAGTGGCAACAACAGGTGGTCTTTTGAAAACTGTCTTTGGTAAGTGCGCCTCTATATATAGATCTTCACCAAACTGTGCCAGAGCACTGAACTGTCAGTGTTCAGAGAGCACAAAAGTACATTCTTTGTACTCAAGTGCTTGTGGATTTTTGGAAAGAGGTGAGTATACCACCAATTGCAGTATTGCTTGTGACCTGGTTACTGTCATGACCAAGTACTCATTCACATCATTGGATTACTTCGAACATGAATAGTTTTCAGTTGACGCTCCCAGCTCTGATGAGGAGTACAGATAGGCGTACCTTATTTAAAGCACTAGATAGAAGCAAACTCTGATTTCTCATCAATCGGACAGGATTCATTGTTGACGCATTCTCATTATCTTGTTAAATTCTTGTGACGTGCAACCTGCCTTCCTGCAGTGGCTTATGGGTGCCAGGCTGAAACTGGAGAACAAACAGCCTAACCAAACTGAACAAAAAAAGGACAGATATCTTGACCAAGATCTACCTTTGCAATTGCTGCACTGCATTAGATTCAGTAAGGCAAGGTATACTAATATGTACATTAACTACCTCAGACTTGACTGATGAAAGAATTCTGATATTTTGAGTGCTTTTTTATTTTTATTTGTAACAATCAAGTGAAGCCTTCGTGGGTACCTGTTAGTGCTATGTCTGCATTAAGTATGATGATAACATCTCCGCTCCCCAGTATTTGTATTTGTATTTGCAAAGTTAAGCTTTTTATCTGTGTTCACACACATCTACTATATGTATGAAACAGTAAATATCTTGTGTACTGTATCTATGTGACAAACCACAGTGTCTGTGAGTGCTGGATGAGAATATGCTACACAGTAAGATAAGCTGCCACATATACAGGCACATACACTCTGCTCGTGTGTGTGTGTGTTTTTTGACACGTATGCGCCTGCACGTGCTTATTTCTTATGCATGTGGGCTGGGGGATGTGGTTACAAGCTGTGGGTGTGGTAGAAGACGCAGACACATAAAATCTAAGGCAAAGTTAAGGGGAATGTTTCCATTTGAACAATTAAATGTCTGACCCATGCATATTCAAGAGTCCCTTTCCATCACTGGACCTCTTAGAGCATCCAAAAACCTTCAGAAGACTCCTTAAACTGCACAAGCAGAATCCCCCCTTTGAACAATTAATATTCAATAATATTGTAGTTATGTAGTTATAGTTGTAGTTGTAGTTATTGTAGTTGTAGTAATAAGGTGTTATGAATAGGTAACAACATACATGCACTTTTTTTTTTTTTCTGCTGCAACATCACTACGCAGCTTAAGGCAGCTTCTCTTCCAGGTACACGTAAAAAGATGAACTGCTGACCGGAAGAGGTGGGACACATCACATATGGAGGAAAGTCTGAACAGAACAGTGATGTTGATGACTAGTCTGACTAGTTTGTCAGGGGGCTTATAATTTCAAGCATTCGACTTCAAGCATTCAGCTCTGCTTAAGGTGGGACACCAGTATAGAGGATTAGTTGGGACCTACCATGGCCACACCTCAAGATTGTTGTGCTGTTTTTTACAGCTGAGACTCACAAGAGTTGGGACTCACTGTTTTCCTGCAAAACGTTGAGGCCTGTGTTGGTCTGGCATCTTGGTGTCATTGTTTTTAATACAAATAAACTGAACAAATCACCACTGTGGCTCTGGTGGCTGTGGTGCCCAGAGTACAGAACTGGCCCAGGAAGAGATTCAAAGTATCGGTGAGCTCACCTTTTGCTGCCGTGGATGCCTTGTGGCACTTTTGGATTTGTTTGATTGTTTTTTCCTGTAATCACACAATACGCAATCATGTGGCACTAGCTACTCTTTTTACAGCCATTTTCAGCAGTCTTTGTAAAGCCAAGGGAGGCTAGCTGATAACAAAGTAGAAACAATTTCATTACTAAGGACTACAGGCGGTCAGAACCTCACAGAGTGCACTGCCCCTGTCATTCTCTGACTGTCATCTCCCTCTGTCTGTTTCTTCACCTCTCGGTTCTGTAGCAGAGATTTTGTGGCTGTGCTACTGTATTTTTGACACTCAGATGGCCTCTTGGGCAACGTGTCTAGAGAGCGTAATCTCACTTTGGTCACCTGCCAAATGATCAGGTCAACGCACTCACACGTCACAAAAGACATATTAACTATGCACAAGTTAATTGTGAATTTCAGTTAAACTGTTGAGGATGACAACAACAAGAAACATTCAGATTTATGGAACAGAATACTGTGTGGCACTAATATTTGGACAGGAGTAAAAGGCAGGGAAATTCAGTAAGTATCTTGTATTGCCAGCAGAGGGTAATGTTTGTTGCTACCATCAAAACATGATTTCACCTGCACATCCGTTTGATAAAAAGCTGCTGGAATATTCCCTTCACCAAACCATGCAATTGGAATGGCAAGTATGGCATCTGCCAAGGAACAGGTTAGTGGGGCATAACCTCTACCTATACAGCACCCAGATTTTGACCCTTTTAAGGGTTTTCAGCAGAAATAACCACAATGACACTGAGGTCTGACTTATTACAAACATTCATCTCTGTACTGTATAACCTCATTACAAACTTTTGGTATTACATTTACATTTATTCATTTGGCAGACGCTTTTATCCAAAGCGACTTACATAGGTTAGTTCTTTACAACGTTATCCATTTATACAGCCGAGGGAATTGTACCTTGCCCAAGGTACCTTAACCATTGTGCTACACTGCCGCCCATGGTATGGTTACAAAATAAATGCACAAACTTGAACCTTTTTCACCTTCCTGCCTCACTACATCATTGATAATGCCCTAGGCCCCCAATTTATGCCTCTTAACCATCACTTATGGCCACACACAATTAAAAAGTGATTTGTGCCTTGTCCTTATCAAATGTGAATGTACCCTATGTGAAGAACTCACATATGCTATGACAATCATGCTGCTTGCTCTGGCTCTTGATTGGCAGTTGGGATTTCAAACCACATAGATGTTACCCAGTAAAAGCCTTTGTCAATAGTTAAATATTATCATCTGTTCAGTCATAAGAACAAGAAAACCTCTCAGAATCACATTTTGGAAGATTCCTGGCTAATCCGGGAGGGCTGGAAACCCTAGTCTCAACCTTTATTTCACCAAGTTCACTAAAGTTTGTTATCCAAGTTACGACTTAATGGCCACAGCAACTGGAGGGACATTCTCAGTTTTGAGGCCAGTGTCCAGACAAATATCTGAAAAAAAAAAAAAAAAAATACTACAACATCCTGGTTTTCACCAAATGTCCCCAAAACAATCCAGGTTTCATAGCAATTAATGAATGCATCAGCTGTCTTAGATTTTCCCATCTTAAGAAGATGTCAGAAATATAATTAAATCAATAAGCTTTGTTATCACATCACTGCAATCTTTTATATTTGCACCGTACTTTAATCTTTAGATTTCTGCCTGGTAGATTGGTTACATTGTGTGGATTAGGCTATGTGCCTTTTTAAAGGAGTGTGATGTTGAAAATGCTCCACTTCTGGTCACCCTATATAATGATCCACTTCAGAAGAAGTACCTCCCTCAAGGCTGGAATTGTGTTCCTCCAGGGATTAGATCCCCCACCCATCTGGTTACACCAGACAGTATTCACACTGATGAAACCCCACTGCAAATTAAAACATTGGGAATTAATTTGGTGACTGTTGGTGACTGAATTTTTTTTAATTAGATGGCACATTTCAGATCAGTGGTATTCAGGACAGATGACAGATTTGATAAATGTGCATGACCTCTCAGTCAGAGAGAAAATTCTTTACCAAGCAGTGAGGGGAAAACTGACACAATGGACTTCATTTGCTATCTATCATATATGTGGTATTTGGTGGCATTATTTTAGTCAAACTGAAACTGAGAAACTTCACAGGAAATATTTTGAAGAAAGGTACTTTCAGAGGTGGTAAATTGTACTTTTATCATTCTCTGGTCAAGTGTGTTTTGCGTTGCAGGTAGGACTGCAAGGCCTGACTTCAAAGTCAACAGCGAAATCAAAATTCCCCTTGTTTACTTTGTGACAGATTGCCAAAGGTGATCTAACTTGCTTTGAGAGTCCTTGGAATGGGGCATATACCTGTACTGTATTACGGTATACAATCCAACACACAAAAATAAAATATTTTGCTCTGGCATTAGGAAAGAAAGAGATTGCGGATAAAGTAAGAGTAGGCCGCAGAATTTTCATTCTCAAAAGCTCAAAAACGCAGTGCAACTATTTTGGTAATTTGGCACCACTTGAAAATAAAGTTTGAACACCATGCAATGCAGTGTTGAAACATTAACAACCAGAATAGACATATGGTAAAATGAACCAGATTATTGTGTAATAACAGTAAATGAGTTTTGAAGCAGGGCCATATCTTGTTTAGAGACACTGAGGGAGGACTGTCAAACAGAGTTAATTTGCACAGGTATGATGGGAGTTCAGCATCACTCTTCCTGTGTACATGAGGGAGGAGCTCACTTAACCTCAGCATTGCAGTTCACAGATTCACACACTGATACGGAGATTGTAAACACTCTCACCTGCACACACACACACACACACACACACACACACACACACACACACACGCACACACACACACACACACACACGCACACTCACGGAGCCAAAGTAATCACTAATACAACATTCAAACGGTACAGACCATGAATGTTTTAAAACAAAAAGGATGTATAGTATGCTTTTAAATATACATTAATGCCAGAGAAGGAAAGATCATTTGAATATATGAATTAACCATTCAATATCCATAGTTTTATAGTGCCTCAGCACAAAATATGAGAAATGATGTAGCAATTGTAGAAATTAAAAATGTGACATGAATGACATCAATTTAATGAACCATAAATGTGAAAATGCAATAATCTGCTGGATTTTCTTGAACGTTGACTCCACTATACAACAGTGGATTGTGTCTGTAAAAGTATGGCTTTTGTTATACTGTTTTGTTTAATACAGTAATTTTCATATTAGACATACACCTCCACTCTCTCCACAACCCTTAAAGACCCTTAAACAACATCATAAGTATCACGTAGACATGAAAATCTAGTTTTAAAAAATATTGTGTAAGCTTGAGTAATCTAAAATGTTAACTATTTTGAGTGTTTAAGCTAAACAGGTATGGTATGTTATTGTCATATGAATTTTAGTAGGTAACTGATAGGTATAATTATATAATGATGTGTATAATAATAATAATGGATATAATAATCATAAACATACAGGCTGGTTTGAGTCTGGCAACAAGAATTCGTAGTTTCATTCAAATTTGCTATTCTCCTTCCTTTCCAGTAGATGGCAGCATAGGTTTCTGTCTGAGACTTCCAAACCTGCCTAGCCATCCTCACCTGCCTAACCATCATCTCTAGAAATCTATGTACCCTTAAATTAGCCTGTGACACCAGAATAATTATGTCTATTAACTCAGACATTGTCAAGGATAAAAAAAGAGAGGCAGAAAAAAAAACACGATGACAAAGAACAGATAATGCAATGACTTGGCAACAATGAGCTCATTTCCATTAAGTAGCGATGGTGCATGCATGAGGGCAAAAAAAAAAAAGCTGAGACAAACAAGATATGATACATTATCAGCAACGAATTATCATTTAGAAAATACTGCATTCATCACAAGCTATTTTCACTGTAGGGGAACGAATAAAAACAGGATCTTTCATGACTTTCGTTTGGGCCAATTTCAAAGCTTAAGCAGCTGCCGCTCTCTGAGAACAGAAGTCGGCTCTCAATGCGAAGCTCAACAAGGACGCGTTTTCTCTGCCTCTCGTGCCGAATACAAATGAGCATGTGTGTGCAGTGACCATCTGTTTGTTATTTGATATGTGTGAATACATGTTGTAATGACTTTGTTTGTGAATCGCTCAGTGCGATGGAACACATAAGGGCCCTTGATGAGCTGCGGTTTTCAAAGCTAATTATATAATTGGACACAATAGTCAATGACAAATGGAGGCTCATGACGCCAGCCAGCTGTGAAGTGAATATGCAATCATTGTAAAATCATATAATTTTACATATTTGAAGACAGCTTAATAGAGTTTGTTTTTTTATATCACAGTATCAAGTAATGATTAGAGATTACATAATCATATTTATTCTATAAATACCATAGTTTTTTCCCCCCTTTTGCCTATGGGCTTTCATTGATTGTTACTGTCTTTATCTGATTTTCCACATGACATATTTTCTATTAGTTTGGACACGTTGGATGTGAAAGACAGACACAACAATGCACTCATAGAAATAACCATGAAGAAACAGTTTTCTGAATGTCATTGTATCTGAAACCATATCTAGTGGAAAACCTTTTTATTATAATGTGGGATTATCTTAAAAATTGTAAGCACAACAAAATTTTTAAAATGCAAAAAAATTCTCTCAGCTGGTGTGCAGTTAAAGGCAACCAACTTTCAAACTACAACTTCAACAAATTACAACCCTTGTTTAAAAGACTACACGAGTATCATATGTCTGTCCAGGTTTACTGTGATCAGCACGAGTGTTCAAGACAATTCATGGAATTATTATTCTCTACTCAAGGGTAGTCAATGGATTCATTAGAAAATTCACCAGATGAAGGATCAGACATAAAAGGTAAAAGAAACACAAAAAGAAAAACATATATATACATAAATACAAATAATGTATCCCAAATAATTAAATGCTGGCATTGTACTATCAGGATCAACTACACCATCATGCCAACTACATTTTGTAGTTTTGTGTTCTATCAAGGCCTGACTGACACAAACGCAGTGATTGGTTGATAGCCAGCAAATCAACTTGCAGTTAGAAAACACCTTTGGATAAAGCAGCTGAATGTAGCTGTGTCACATTGTAGGGAAACAGGAAGCTGACCCACGATAATTTCATTCTGTGTAGTGTTTCTGTATTGGTTGATAGTAAGAAAATGTATGGAATGTTATTGCATAGCAATGTAAACAAACAAAGTATTGTAGTACCCGATGATTAAGTGGGCAACTATGAACCTAAGTAGGCTACTTTTGTGCAAGCATTTCGCAAGAGGTGGAGAGTATGTGGTGAACAAAGAATTAATGCAAAGAAGCTTGACCAACAGTATATTTAGTCTGCTCAATTTCTGTTGTATGAATTAATCTGGTAGTTCACAATGACCCATTGAGTGTCCTGCATTTGTAAAATCCCGCATATGCCACTGCTCCACTGGTTACAAAACGCATCACACATATACATACAGGTATGCATTTATAGACGCACATGCAGGACTACCATCCTGGCATATCCTTTTTACATGGTACATTGTTTCTGACAAGCAAGGTGAAAAATGTTACATACGATCAAGGTATTTTACCATTTGCATTACAAGAACATTCTTTCAACATGTCCACTATTTCTAGACTGCACTCATCCCTTTCCCTACACAGCAGTATATTTTTAGTGCACCGATGCTTTCGAAAGAACGACAAAAAAAAAGGAAAATACTATAAAGCAGCACCAGATGCATGACTGAATGAGCTAATGAGATCATTAAAAACTATGCAAAATATTTACATTAATTAAAATTAAAATCTTTACCGTTTATTTTCTGCAGTAAAGGATTGGAAAATGAGCGCAGAGGTTTTGCAACATCTCCCGACACCTTTACTGTATCGTAAGCTTGGCATGTTGTTTCTATTAGAGAGCATGTAAAGTTGATAGCCTTCTCCACTTAATTGCATGCTGTTCCAGTGCATCTGTGGGCAACTTTGTTTTCTGTGTTGTTGTTAAAGCCAGCAGCTGTCTTCATTTAATTTTTATTTTCAAATACTTTAATGTATGCTCCCGAGGGCTTGTAGTGAGTTGATGGATCTGAAGTAAATATTTCTCAGTAAGCACATGGTAATGAAGTCTGTAGAACAATAGCTTATATATTCTATAGAAACCCTCCTTTAAACATGCATGCCTCTCAGTCTGACAATCTTACACGTTCTTTCTCTCTAATCTTTATGCTTAATTGTATCATTATTCTACTTATTATTACATCACTTTTCCATTTTTATGACAGAAATTCTGCCTGGGAGAGTAACATTCAAAGGAGACCATCATGCCAAATCCAACTTAAGCTTTTCTTGCATTGTTTTCTTGCTTTGTTAAAAAGTCTTTACGGATTCAATTGGGTCAAACTTGAATTCCTACATAAGTAAAGCCAGAAGGTTGTACCTGTATTTGGGAGGATGTTAATGAAGGGTCATTAGCCGCAGAGGTAAGTGAGGATTCGTCATTTTTTGACCCCATTCAGCCAAGCTGCTGAGCTCCAGGCCTCAGGTAGTAGACCCCTTCCTTTCCATATGCTTAGCCTCAACTTCCCCAGAGAAGGCAGCCATTAACAAGCCAAAAACCATACAAGATTCAAGACAGGAGTTAAGGAACACCTACTGATGTGAACAGTATGTCCAGCACACTCTGGTGCAAACAATGATTGTTGTTTGGACCATCAACAAGAAAGTATGTGCATCTTGACTGTGTACACCAATGGAGTGTAAACTAATTCTAAGACAGCTCGGAATTAGAAAAAAGAATCAGAAGTTTTGATTGATGGGACAAACCTGATGAAAGTCATACATAAACCGAAACATCTGCTTTTTTACTAATTAGAACGCTGCATTCGTTCCTCATGGCAACAGAGTTTTATTACTTATGAGGAGAAGTCACAGTCACAAACGTCTTGATTTGCAAACAGGGCGTTCATTAAGGAGGCAGACACAGTGTGACAATTCTGACGCTTGATATATTCTCAGATACAGAGAGTATTATTCAGGAGACTTCCTAAATTACACGTAAGGCTTCTTTAAAACAGGCATGGTGGCCATTAGCACTGAAAGTGATTTTATCTCACTGCTGTAAATTGGCAAATGTGTTCATTTCAACAATAACAGTGCTGTCTTCCCAATAAAAAGGAAATGTTGCCAGCATTGTGGAGGGCATGCGTGGAACAACCTGGGAGGGAGTATCTGATGTGATTTCTGCATGTGACCATGCTGCGCCAAAAATCTGTTGTCTCCGACGACCGTAGGGGAAACACATTAAGGATTTGGGCTCCCCGTGAATTTATGAGGAGCGCATTGCCATGACAAATATTCCAGGAACGCAACAATATTTTGCCCTCTCTGCTGTGTGTCCATAGAAGTCAGCAGCTAAATTGTAAAATCAATTCCAATTTAAATGATTGGAATAAAGAACTTCAGGAGTTGGAGATAAAAAGACATTTTTCTCCTTGATCCAGTTTAATTGGAAAGTTATTTCTTCAGGGTATTCTAATGGTTCTGAAGGAAGATTGCAGAATAACGCTGATGAGCTAGAGGGAGGTTAATAGCTTATGCTGTTTTTTTTCTTCTGCACAGCATTCTCTCTCCTCATCCTCTTGACAGAAACAACACATGAAAAAAATCCCAGGATGACATTCATCACCATGGACACAGGGAATTCTCATTTGTTTAATTGGGAGGGAGCAGGCCCCATTATTGATCAGAAACCAAGAGGCTGAATAATCAGTCATATATTAAACATACATTCTAACTGAAAGCAAAGTGCAAGCCTAATAGGGCAGATCATCTCAAACAGTTGCTACTACACAGATAAACCCCTTTCTGGAATTTTCTTCAACTGAACAATGAGTAGCAACAAAGTCAAACGTGTATGTTCTCCATGGCTGGAATCAAATATAACAACAACGAGGTATTTCCTTTGAAGATATTTTTTCATTTTTTCAGAGGTAGAGCTGGTGGAGCTGTCAAAGTGCACAACAGTTACCAGCGGTTCTGATTCCAAACATCACAAACACGATAAAACCAGCCATAAAAATAAACCGGACAAATCTTTGCCTTGGCCCAGAGGCGCAAGACAAGAAAATAAACACAAAGCCTGCTTTGTAAAGAATTCCACCAGCTTCATTTCCTGTGAAGAAACCGAATGTTAAAAGGTGTCCCCTGTACAAATGAAACTCAATTTCACGGTACATTATCCCTCCTTGTTCTCTTTCCTGGATTTCATTTTCATTAATAAGACCACAGATGAGCATAAATTAATAATTACTGCAGAATGTCTAAATGCAGACCACTCTTATCTGGCCTTCCATTTCCCTCAGTGGCCTTCCATGTCCGTGCTTGTGTAATGTTAATTTAGATAATGTAGCCCTGCCCCTTGACAGATAATTCTGTTTTGCAATTTCACTAATACATTACGGTCTGTTCTGATTAGCTGACATTACTTTTATCATCTGTTCAATCAACCTATACCTCTTTCTTGGCCACTCACTTGGACGAGTTTGGATGAATTGCATAAAATCTGACTGTTTACCCCATCTGTAATGTATTAGTAGCATCTTGGTCACATCATATAGGTACGGACTGGTGAGTAGTCTGCCTTATGGAGGCCAGCCTATGGCTCATAATCAAGGTTGGACATTTAGGAAGGGTGGCCTTAACATCACTATTCTCAAAAAGTGACACAGCATCTTCACTGACATCCGTAAGACAGGATATTGGTTTAATGCCTCATTCAAAGGACCTCACCTCACACAACATAGTGTGAAGGGAGTTGGGGTTTTTTTAATCCACATTTTAATGGATTTTTTTGATAATTAACTGAAAAGAAGACCAGGTACTAACCAAGTGCAGCTCAACACAGTATCACATTCATTCAGTGAATGAATACTTTCTGGACCCTCTTTAGCATTCTTCACCTGCTCAGGTCTCTATTTGATGTTGGGGCTTTGTTTACCTGTGGTGGAAAGAGTACTGGAAAATCCTGCTCAAGGAAAAGCACTGTTACTTCAGGGAAGTACTTGAGTATAATTAAAAGTACTCATCCTGGAAACTTCATGGCCAATTCAGTCTTGAGATACGTGCACGCCAATCCCAGTTAGGTGCTTCTGCAGTTAGCATCGCACCTCTGTTACTATTGACAGCTATCAGACACAGCCCCCTTAGGACCTATATGTGAGATGTGCTTTTTGGAGTGGAGTTTGCCCAAAATGAAGGCGGTTTGCTCAAAATGAGGGTGTGCCTCATTATTTTCCACGTATTCTGACGCTTAAGACTCTCCATAACAGAGTAAGAGTAAAAAAGTACAAAGGTTAATAAAAAATACTCAAGTAAAAGTACTTCTGCGTTACATGTTTTTTGAACAATTTACTATGATGTGTAAATGTGTAGCTCATTTTCTTCTGAGACAAATCCATCTCATGAACAGAGGCTCCACAAACATAGAGCTCTGTGAAATGGTGTGAGGATTTTCAGCAAAGAAATCAGAGGAACAGAAATTTTTCATCAGTATTTTCATCAGATTTCCTCTTCTATAATTCAAAAAGGATGATTCTGATAATATGAAATTGGAGACCCTATAGTTAATTGCCCAGTGATTCTTTTTTTTCAATTTCAAAAAAAAAAAAATCAGTTTCAAAACTGAAAATTTTATAAAGAAAAATGTTTTACTCAATGCTCTGTAAAATTCTGATGAGCAGTTTTGATTAGCTATTTTGTCCCCATCAAGGCCTATTGAATGCAATCTGAAAATGCATGACAAAAATGCAAGACAAAATCTGAAGACATTTGTAGCAACTCACAGCTAATTAGCAATATATAGTATGGAATTGGTGTGACACATATTTACACATAAAATGATTTATTTACATTTAAAAGATACGTTTTATCTTCATTTACACATTATTATATAGTAACATTAAGATATATAAAACACACACAACCACACAAATGCATATACTCACGCACACACACTCTCATGCACGCACGCACTCACATGGTGAAACAAAACAATGAAATTTTCTCATCATTTCCTCAAATACTCCATACTATTCAAAATTTCCTGCATTGTAATTCAAAGTGTAGAGGAACAATATGCTCATAAATCTTTCTACAGTGTTTACCTGAATGCATTGTACTTATAATCTATATGACAAATAATAAACCCATGTTAGCTTTATTAAAATGACTTCAATAATAACATATCATTTAAATTATTAATTTACTAAAACTTAAATGCCTGGGACCTATAATAACGTTTAAACAATATAAATATAATAATTACAAAAATAGCTGCCTATAATCTTACAAATGCCAGACCTAAAAAGCATATTTAGCAAATGTGTTTTAAATTTTTTATAAATAAACGACAGCACATTGAATGCTCAATACAGTATCTTGTTGGTAATGGTATGACTGTCCAATGAAGACTGCAGTGGAAAAACTTATCGACAATTTAATGCTTAATAAACACAGAACCACTGAGTATGGCAACATTCTGATCAGTTTTGTTCAAGACATCAACAGACAATTAATGTATACTCTGACATGGTGATATTTCTTTCATATTTCAGGAAAGATGAGGTGTGTCAACATCCTGCTGGTGTTTCAGAGAACATATTAACTAGGCATTATAAAAGTGTTTAAAAAGAAGAAGAAAAAAACAATTTTCTCTTGACAATACATGCCATAGGTGTGGTTCCAGTTTTCTGCACAGCCCTGTGAAAGCCGAGAGACAGACTAATTCAGGAAGCTGTTCAGCCTGAACTTTCAAGAATGAAAGAGACAGTGCTACTTTTGCAACCAAACCTTAAACATCTGAATTTTGTTTCAGACTGAAACAAATAATGAGTAATTAGAAGGACAAACAGCTGTCAAAATGTTGTTGAAAGGTGGGGCAAAACAATTTCATTTTTGTAAAAAAATTAATACCCTAACCCCAGGAAAAAAAAAGACACTGGCATGCCTGGAAGATTTCAATTAAAATTTCAGCCTTCAAAAAAAAAAAAAAAAAGATGGCATAACAAAACACACAGAAACTAACAAAAAGAACTATAAATTCAATGTAAATGCGTTTACTGTTTTTGTTTTTAATCAATCTAATGCATACACATTTCCACCCATTAATTTTATGTACACATAACCTTATTAGTTAACCCGAGTCGCTCCTCTAATCTGATATATACAGTGGTAAAAATAAGATGGATTCCGTCTCATTTACAAAACATTGAACCATATTTTTATTGTCATGAGCATGTTAAATCAGCATTTCCCCCCAGAGGCTGTCTTTGACTTTGTGTATTGTCTTGAAATTGAAAAGCAAAGTATAATAGTTTACATAAAATAAAAATTCTGACTTTGATTTCTTGTTCAAAACTGTGTTGCTGGTTTAAAAATGGTCCTAACAAAATCAGTGCTGGGAATCATCACCACTGCACTCTCTGACATTTCCTTTTGAAATATTATACCTTCAAAATAGGGGATTTGTAACTATTTATACAGCATAGTTCAGTCCTGGCTATTACTGCTGTGTGTGGTAGTGGAAAAATATCTCTAATTTAAAGTTTAGACACAATGGGGTATATGCATAAAAGTGTCTTGTATTTAGACATCTAAATTGTTTGTTGTCACCTATTTAATGAGCAATTTACATAAATACAAACATTGCCTTGTCTGTGTTGCCGTTATGGGGAGTAAATGCTGAAAGGACCAGAGAAACTTGTCCTATTAAGCATTTATGCTGAACAATGGAATTGTTGTTTTTGTCAGGTACAGTGACACAATAAACTTTTATGCACATATAACTTCTACAGATGATAAGAGCCATATGATGCCACTTCCTGGGAAATGTCTGACGCAAAGGAAGCAAGTTTTTTTCTGTTTAGATCAGCCTGGTAAAAGGGGATGATTTGCAGATCTTCCTATTCTTGATGGCTACACAATCCTCTCTTTAATCAGTACATCACCGTGGTTTTCAGAAACAGTCTTCCATCTGTGAAGAAATAAACACATGAGCATAAATAATTTAACAAAATGAAATTGGCCCAAGTTCAGTTCTGTTCTTCTGAAGAAAACATTGCCTCAGTTAAAACCCTGACCACCCCCCCATCCTCAGAAAAAAAGGTGGTGACAACTGTAACAGGCCGTAACAACACCTGGTCCCTCCTTGACTGTACTCATATACAGCTGTATGCACTAGCAAACAGTAGTGGCATCTATGTGAACATTCTGCACAATTACCGGCATCTCCTCTGTTGTGAGCCTTTTTTTCACCAATGTCTCTCAAACTGTGCTTCTTTAATAATTGTCGAAGTTGGCAACAAACCAAATATTGGCACACAGGATTTTAAAAGGTTTGAGTTGGCAATATTTGATTTAGTTTACTGAAATTTCGCTACCACCACAACAGCAGTAAGCTCTTCTGTTTGGAATTGACCAAACATAGCTAAGACACAGCCACAGAATGGTTTCTGTTGGAGTTGAGCAGTTTAAAACCTGAATTTCACAAGAGTTTCCAATCTCATTTTCCAGAGACACAAAACCAAGAGGCCATTATGCCATAAAAAGAATGATATTTCTTTAAGATATAATGTACACTGTGCATTTTGAATGCTTTACAAATTTAATAAGTTGACCACGAAAACGTTAGGTTTTCAGAATCTATGCCACATGTGTTAAAAACATTTGCATATGTGCAATGCGCCACAGCTTTCTGTGCGGGAGCTGGTAAAAGCATCTGATTGCCACTGCCTGTTTGACTTTTGCTGCTTTGACATTTGTTCTGTGAAAGAACGTGGCATCTCCAATTCTGAACCGCATCTCCTCTCTCTGTTAATGTATAAACACTTCAATTTACACAGCAAACACACAAAAGAGAGAAAAAAGAAGCTGTAACATTTTGTACAAGCATTGTGCTGTCTGGGGTCGAGTACACTGGCGAGACACAATAGAGGCAGAAACATTTTCAGAAACAAACAGCAGATGCCGGGCTCACAATCAATAAAGACGTTTGACTTGTGATCTGTGTGCTGTGAGGAAAAGCAGAGTGTTGTATGAAAAGACAAACACATGGGTTAATAGTGGCACACAGAGCTGAATCTCTAAGGACTGGCACTCAGGCAGTCTCTATTCCAGCAACACTGTCAGGTTATGTGTGAAACTCATTACAGTGTGAACTCATGGTTAAAAATAAACTGTGGGTAACCGCACTGCTCTCAGTATGGCTGGAATCGAGGCTTGACATATCCCAACTCTGACAGAGCTGCCTCACTCTGAATTCATGACAGACATAAGAATCTACATTTCTTCAGTATTAGACAGCCTGTATTAGACAGACTGTATTCATGACAGCCTCAGCACGGTGAAGTTACTGGTTGCCTTTATTTCCAACAAAATACCATGTTATATTTGGGATTTAAATTCTTTTGGAAATGTATAGTGTTAAGTACACTTATTTAAAAATATCTGTGAATGGTTTATTCCCACTGGTAAGAGCTTTGCCTCATTAACTTTTGACAAGTTAAAAATTCAGATGGTGGCCAAGGCTGGGACAATGTGACATGCACAAACATGGAAGATACAGAAGAATATTGTGACTGTCAGCGCATTCATAAAATACGTGAATAGTACAGAAATAGCTTTTAACATTAATGCTCCTTACATAAATTTCTTGTCAAAACAAATGTATTGCCTTCAGGGAAGAAGCTTGCCTTGAATGGTAAGTGTTGTTGAGTGACATATTATTAGACAACATAAATTTTTAGAAAGATATCATTCCGGAATTGAAAGCAGAGGAAACTTCAAGTGCGTGTCTCACCAGAGCTTTCCAGTTGCACTGCTGCCCAATTCTTTCTGACTACAAAGGTTACAACACAACTCCTCATACTGAAACTTGAATGATCTAGTCTCCATGCCAGAGGAAGGACTCTAATTAATGCTTTCTGGAATAAACTTTTGTCTGTCACACTGTTTATTTTTAACATATGTTATGAGACTGTATGTAACATGCACTGGTCATGGACCATGGACTCTCTGAGGTCAATAAGCTGTCTGTCTATCTATCTATCTATCTATCTATCTATCTATCTATCTATCTATCTATTTTTCTAACCACCTTATAAGTTAATGTATTTAACATGATTCTGTTGTCGGATATTGGAAAGCCTGTTCCACAATTACTGCTTTTATGAAAATTTTCAAAAAATTTGGATGTGAGCATTACTACACTGAAATTGCCATATCATATCTCCTACATTTCTTCAATTTGACCTTCAGTTACTTAGTGTTTTATCAGAGTAAAACTGCATCATAAAAACCTTTAAAAATTCAAATTTTATTATTTTTTTTTTACATTCATTGTGGGGCCAATTCAGACTTGAAGTACATACGTGCAAACCCTGCTTAAGTGCTTCTGCAGAGAGCTGCGCACCTTTGTTACTAGTAAGCACATCCAAACACACCCACTTGCGCTCCTGTGTGGGAGATGCATGTTTGGGACAGAGTTTGCCCAAAATTAATGTGTGTCATTATTTTCCAAGATACACATACTCTGACTTGACACTTGGCTGGTTTGCTTATGCTGTTTTGTTCTTATATTGACTTAACATTACCTTACAAATAAAGTTAGAGAAAACCTCCAGCAATTTAGAACTAAACACCCTGTGGTGTTTCTCCTTTTAAAAATAAAATATTTGATTTTTGATATTTTAAACCTGTACCATTTTATGCTGAAGTATTGAAAAGGCTCATCTCTGTTCCAGAGCTGTTTTATTCTCTTGGAAGTATCTGCTCAGCTTTCATAATTAAAGTGAGTGTTGAGTGTTCTGTAATGAGGACTAACAACTCCATGAGAAAATCTAATGGCCACCAGGATCCAGACAGGGAGGTGTGGTTTTCCAGGTCAATTTACATTTACTCGCAGCATGCAACTTTGTCCCACCCATTCTAAGAGACACACAGATGAGTAAATTCAGTCTGAATCTACAATCTGAAAAAATCTGAAAAACGTTCACATCTCAGCAGATATGTGGGTAAACTATAATCCCTATTACAAAATGAATCATGAAATATGAAATATTTGAAGAAATAAGAGAGACAAATATTGTTATATGAAAGAAAACTTTCATTAAAGCATGTTACAAATATGACATTTCAAAATGAAAATCATGATTGAAAGTTCATTTAAGATGATAAATATTTCAGTAGATGCTAAATAAAACAACAGTAATTTTTTGGCATCTCTCAGCATAAAATTCCTTTTAAAGATTAATTAATACATGCAAATTATGCAAATTATACCCATGCAAATATTTTATGAGGACAATTAAGGGACCCACTAATTGCTGCGTTTATTTGCTTCACTCCGCTTCATTCATTTAATTTTAATTTCCCTTTAACTGTTTAGATGTTTAAATTTGCAACAATGTGCTTTATGTTTCCACATCAGGTCATATAAGTGCCCCTGCATTTCAGCAGGTGCCAGGCTATAGAGATCAGGAGCGATACTGGGCATCACCAGGAATCAGTGGCATCATGCGCTCTCAGTAACTGGGTTCCTGGAAATACACACATGCCCACTCCTGGAACAGATTCAAACACTGGGGAAGCAGTTAATGAGCACAGACTGTGTTAATATAGTCAAATTAGAAAGTGTGACACAAGACAAATCGAAATAATTAGAGGTCTAAAATGATACTCTCATTAGTGTGTCTTTTTTTACTGTAGCAAAGTGAAAAGAAAGTATCATGCATACGTGCAGTTTGTTTTTTATGTGTGAATATGTATGCCATGAGTTAACTTATTATTATCATTATATTTTCAGTTGTTATATTTTTTTAGATATATTATGTAGCACTTGTGATTTCAGAACAAAACCAACAAAATGGTGTCTGCACATACAACATTAACAGATATCTCTGACAATGTCTTCTGTAATTTACGTTCAAAACATGATTCAACTCCCAAAATAACTGACAATATCAGTTTTCTAATAGCATATTTCCAGCCAAAACCCTTTTGAAGAAACATAAACTAGTAGCAAATTAAAGCAAATGTTTAGACAATTTAGACTTGCCTGAAAATACTGTACAAGATAAAAACAAGATGCCATGCAAATAATGTCAATTTATATATGTGAACATTTAATAGTAATTAAAAAGTTCAGAAACTACAAGTAGTGACCAATTTTTTTACTGTTACTTTTGTTACTGTATTTTATTGTTAAACCCTTTCTTTCTGAGGGTCCACTGTAAGTACTACCTGTTGTAATGTAATATTTAATATATGTGTTTTCTGCATCACAACGCATGTCATAATGGTAATAGCAAATTAACTATCTGTTTGTGTTTTTTTCCCCTTCATAATTCTGCAGCCTGATGTTTCATTAAACCATGCCAAAACTATGGTACAAATCATTCTTTCTCATGATTTTAATTGCTTATTTTTCCAAGATTATTTTTTATTTTTTAACAGAAAGCAGGATAATAAAATTAAGGAGTGTTTTAAGAGGGAGTATGGAAAACTGAGACTTTTCGATATGAAAAGGTTGTGTTCTCACACTGCCGCTGGGTATAAGTAAAGGCAAAGCAGATCGTTTTACACAAATATCCTTCTTGTAAGGACATGACTCCATGGGAACTTGAATTAAAAATGCAAAAAATTGCCGGCACTTCAAAGATATTTGATCCCTCCTCAATAATCAAGATCAAAATAATGTTTATTGTTTAAGCACTATTTCAATATATCCCAATCCAAGCTAATCACAGTCAAGTGACTTACATTTATTCAAGTGACTTCCCAGTGTAAACTGCTGTCCTCTGATCTCTATTTCCAAATTTCCTTGTTCTGTCCAACAGAAAACTGAATTAAAGCTATAAGCTTTGTAATTATCTCTAGGTCTAATTCAATGTGACTAAAGTGTGATTTGCCATTAGTGACACATTTAAGCAAATGTTACTTAATTTTTAATGACCGTACAACCTTGTTTATTCAGTCATGGCTGAATGTTGGTAAAAATGGAAGAAAAAGATAAAACTTGCTTCCATTTTTTGGTTGTAGTCCTGGAATGTGCACCGTGCAGTGCTGATACACTGAATCTAGCCTGTTGTGCAACCAACAGTGAACATCTCACACACACACACCTCGACCCTTCTTTTTCTTAATGTCATGTGTGTATCAAAAGTCCAAACAGTCAAACCAGCCACCAGATACAAGATATAATACTTCTTCTCCCATCAGAGAAAACTTGTGCATTTAATTCTTTATCATATTAACTTTTAAAAGAACATACACTATATGGACAAAAGTATTTGGCCACACCTGTTTTTCAGGGTTTGGGCTAGGCCCCTTATCTCCAGTGAAGGGCAATCTTAATGCTTCAGCATACCGAGACATTTTGGACAATGCTGTCCTTCCAACTTTGTGGCAACAGTTTGGGGAAGGCCCTTTTCTATTCCAACATGACTGTGCCCCAGTGCACAAAGCAAGGACTATAAAGACATGGTTTGATGAGTTCGGTGTGGAAGAACTCGTCCAACATCAGTGCCTGACCTTATAAATGCTCTACAGAATGAATGGGCACAAATTCCCACAGAAACACTCCAAAATCTTGTGGAAAGCCTTCCAAGAAGAGTGGAAGCTGTTATAGCTGCAAAAACTCCATATTAAAGTATATGTATTTGAATACAATGTCATTACAGTCCCTGTTGGTGTAACGCTCAGGTGTCCGAATACTTTTGTCCATATAGTGTGTTTTTAAAAGGCAGTGGTGTTAATTGTTTGTTACGTTATCATGCCATTACATTACCTTTAACCCAGCGAGGCCCTGGGTATCTGTTGGTATTGTATTGGAACGGCACACTCCTGTCAACTATATTGTGATACACTTGCGTGTTGGGCCATGTGCACTTTTGCGGGTCCATCCATTTGTGTTTCATACTGGCTCTTGTTTGTGTAACGCTTTGTGTTGTTTTTCTGGATGTTTGACTTCTGGAGTCTGGATAAGAGCGTCTGCTGAGTGACAAAATGTAACTGTAAATCTAAATCTAAAGGGTTATTATGACACATCTGTAGACACAGCACAACCTAAAAGCAGTGTACATGCATTCCTTAAGCAGCTGTTATAAAATCTGTAATTGTGCTGGTTCTTCGGATTGTTTTAGCCTACAATGGTAATTTTACGATATGCCACTTCCTTTTAATCTTTTCGCCATTATTCCTTCATTGCTTTCATGTTTTGGGCCTCATCCTTGCCACATGTTCGCAGTATATACCATCTTTTGTTACTTTAGAGCAGGGGTGTCCAAACCTCTCCTGGAGGGCCACTTGTCCTTCATGTTTTAGATCTCTCCCTGCTCCAACACAGCTGATTCAAATGATCAACTCATTATGAACTCCTGAAGCTGCTGAATAACAAACTGATCATTTGCCATGTGAGAAAATAGCTAGTAAAGGGTTAATCAGAGTTGATAGCATGAAACAGAATTAAACTCTGAAAACCTGAACTACACTGTTAAACTCCCCAAACACAGCTTGATCGTTGACCCTTGAAGCAGAAAAGGCAACAACATTAATTTAATGAATTGATAAAAAAATGGACTTCACATTATTTACTTTTTATAAATGGCAAAAAGTTGCATACTACCAAGTAATGAAATAACAAACCATGCCAAGCTTGTTCCTAATACAAAGCAGATTTTTGAAAAACTAAATTCATTAAGTTTTGACTTTTCTATTATAGTATAGATTACAGTATAATGTACCGATGTAGTACAGATGTATCAACTTCTGTGGGTTCTTGGCTTGTAAACTACTGAGGAAAATATTAAAAAGTAAAAAAGAAGTACACACTGGCCCATATTAAAGCAAACCATGCTGCACACTGTCATTAAAGGCAACTAACCTTTTTTTAAATTCTTGTACAACAATTGTTTATTCAGCACCTGTCAAATGGATGCTGTTGTTTAACATTTATTATTCAAAGTTAAGGGCAACATGAATTTTGGTTATACTGAATTTGGGCCAGAAAAAAGAGTATTTGATTGTGACTCAATAAAATGCTGGTTATTCTTGAACACTGGCATGACCTTCATCTTGACCTTGCGGTGCTGTGGCCCAGATGGCGAGCTGCATGCCAGAACAGCAGGCTCAGTT
Organism: Megalops cyprinoides; assembly: GCF_013368585.1. Classification (NCBI taxonomy): domain Eukaryota; kingdom Metazoa; phylum Chordata; class Actinopteri; order Elopiformes; family Megalopidae; genus Megalops; species Megalops cyprinoides. The sequence goes on along the minus strand of NC_050596.1, from coordinate 9,606,502 downwards.
AAACTAAAGCTCATATTCTGTAAAAGAGAGCAGATTTATGGCCTCCACAAAACACGTACCTTGTATTGTCCTTTCAGCATCTGTTCTGCCACCGCTGTGGTCAGTCTCAATCTCTTGGGTTAATGGGTCTAGGAAAATGAAAGGATAAATATGATTAAACATCAATGTCAAGGAAGAAAATGCAAGCTTATTAATTGCTGAGAGTCTGTAGGAAAGACAAACACAAAAATATGTGTTTGAAACTTTCTTCATGCAAGCAATCGATTCTTACAGAAAATATGCATTAGGTTATATATATATATTGTAAAATCTTGCCACTTATTCTTCAAAACAGGTTTTCTTTTGTTTTCAATGCATTGAAAAATGTAGCATGTTAAATACCAGTTGTCTATGCAAGGCGATGTTAAGAAACTGAAGAAGCAATTGGTTGCTCTGGGCCCGTTTCACACTCAGCAATATTTAAGCATGTTTGGCTGTGCGGTAATTTTGCTCTTTCAGTGACTTTATCCTTTCTGTAATACTGGTAAATGGGAAGAATGAACAGATGACTCGGCATGCATTGCCACCTGCCCATATGCGGCTTTTTGCATTTAAAGGCATTTGATTTACTTAGGAAGAACTTTGCACAATTTAAACTTCCAACTTTCAAATTCAGATAAGAATCCTCTTAACCCTGGGTTCAACAATATAACATCTGATAGTTTATCAAAACCTCACCCAATGAGTGGATTTCCAATTAAGCACATGAAGGCAGTTCAAAATCACTTAAGGGCTTTTAACACACACTTAAGTCCAGCGTGAATCCTACTTTATCCTACTTTACTTTCCCAACATACAGTGTACTGTAAGAATGGCCTCCTACTATGATCAATGAGAATAAAATATTAGATATTTGTAATCCTTCTATGATAAACAATATCTCAAAACGTCATAAATTGTGTTTGTAATGAGGGAAATTTTAAGGGATATCTGGCAATCATTACTTAAAAACTCATTTTCCGGTGACAGTACATCATAGAATAGAATTATTCTAGTCCTGTGCATAGATTAAGGTGATTTAAATGTCTCACCACTCAGAGTTCTGACACTGTCTGTCGGTGAGGTCTCCTTCAAGGTCTGCTCTGCCTGGTTGAGCCTTTTGGTTTCAAACTCAAGGGCCTCTTGCAGTTTCCGCTTGGCCTTCTTCTCCTTCTTTAACCGCTTCTGAATTATTGCTGGGGGAAAAAAAAGAGGCTGCATTCATGATGATTCTGCTTTTTATTTGGCTTTTCACCACAGGCTCAATGTGGTACTCAGTCTCACAGCTTTAGTGCTTTGCCCTTTCTGTTGGGAGCTAAATTTTGAGTACTATGTTCTATCCGTATTTACACATCATTACCACACCAGCAGCCACTGAAACTGAAAGAAACTGAGTAGGAATGAATAAAAGCAAAACTTGCTTAGCTTTGTCACTCACAAGTATTATACCGAATATTGCAGCTACACCGCCATATTAGAGCAGATGTAATGCAAAGGTTTGTATATGCATTCTAAGTTAAAGGTGCCCCCAAGGTTTAACAATCTTTTTTGTGGCAGAAAAAATACATAAAATTCGTTCAAGATGACAAACATATGATAAATTAGGCTCCATTGTGTTGTTATTTTTGTAGGTACCTCTGTTTTTCTGCTCCACAGCGAGCTGTCTCTCCAGTGTCTCCCTCAGTTCCCTCTCACGAAACAGCTCCATCTTCAGCTCTGTCTTCTCCAACTGAATCTGCTTCTCCTGGGCTCGGTTGTTGTCGATGGCAACCTTCAAGAGGCCCTTTGGACATACACAGCAAGATAACATTGTCATTGCATGTTTCAATATTATAAAAACAGGCACTCAGAGATAAGACCTTCTGCACAAACTAATAGTAGCATGTGATACAAAGGCCTTCTTAGTACTTTCAAAGTGGTTAGTCCACCCTCATACGAAGATGAAAAATAACTCTTTAGAACAGAATGTCAAAATATTCCACTTGCAATGAAAAAACAACTGACCTATTATTCTCCAGCACAAATTCGAAGTATGGAAATAAACATGTCTCATATTATTATTCATAGGGTTTCGCTCTCTTTGTTAATGCTGACTTTCACCATGCAACATGTCATTGAGCGTAACTCCCACCAAGTTTTCAATGAAATGTTCAACGTTTCAACATACATGAACTTGATTAAATTAAAATGAACAAAATTTCATATTAAAATCATTCCTTTGTCTTCATTCTTCCTTTCATAATTCACCCTACACAGCACCGCCACAGAAAAATACATTGCTATAATTGCACACAGAGTACCTGTATGTTTGTCAGCAGCGTCTCTATTGAGGATAACCCATCGGGAAAGAGGAAAGCAGAGGGGAATCCTGCAGGTAAAATCTGGCCACCCCGCGGGAGTCTCTCGTAACTGTCTCTTGTCAGTGAAGTCTCACCTGCAACAGAGCACACAACAATTAAGACTGTAAAGATCAAAACACTGATGATGACACTATGTTCACAATTACCCTCTTGCCACAAATACCCCAAAATATTACAATTAGAATATATGCATAAATACATGGTTGGTGACTTTTAGCAAGAATACACCTAATGCCAATGTTTCAGAAATTTGGAAAATATTAGTTTGAATGCTGATAAAGTGAATGCAGGGATACACACATCTAGAGATAAAAACAGTGTCTACCATCCTGAGTCCCGGGCGTGGCCAGGGACTCAATGCCATGACCAACAGTTTTCACACACTGACAGTCCAGGCCTGAGGAATATGTTGAATAAGGAGATGAACAAGTGAATACTGTCAAATGTTACTGGAATAGGTGAGAAACATGATTGACAGCCATGATGGGTGTAATTTATTGCTCGGGGCAACATGAAATTATTTTACACATACCTAGGCATGATGAAATATAAATGTGCCACACTCCAGTCAAATCAATCAATTCTGGGGAAATATTAGGCTAAAACCATGTTTTACAAACAGCCAGAAGTAAAGAACTATGATTGCACATGTTTGATAATTGTAATAATAATATGATTTTGAGAGAATGTAACTACCTAACCACATGATAATTCAGCTTTCATGAGAATGGTAACAGCAGTGTCTGCCCCATTGTTCAGGTGAAACCTTCATTTGTGCATGCTGCTAAATATCATGAACAATGTATCCCCGTTGAGTGCAACGCAAAACCATGTTTGCCACTCTTCTGTGCAAAGCCAGGGACCAAGAACTATGAAATGCATCTTTCACATGTGCACAGTCATGTTTAATAGATGCATCAAATACAAGATGAACGACTGAACGATTGACCAGTGTGAAAGATGCATCTGGTGGGCATATTTGGTGTGGGCTTGGACCTAAAACAGTAAGAATTTTTGTTCAGTTCAGTGAAGTATTATGGTAGGAAGAAAAACAGGAAGAAGAATAAAAAAGTAATGAAATACTGGTTTTAAGTTTGACTGCCTTGAACACCTATCTAACACCACCTCACTGAAAACGAATGAGATCCAACATGAAGGGAAATCACTCAAACTAAAACTGGGCTATAGCATAAAAAAAGAAGCTGGTGTCCTTGAACAGATGGTATTCACAGACCTTTTTTGCGCACCGCTATTGTAAACTGACAAGGTAAATCAACAATCAGCTGGAAACGCCTATCAGCCTTCCTTTTTTCATGCTTAAATATAGTATATCAAACAGTTATCATATTATGTGAGGCCTTCAGAAATGCTTGAGAGTATCCAGTTACATGGAGTAACAACAGGCCCATTTGTTTAGAAAAGCTCTGTTTAATGGAACAGTTCTATATTTATGAACACTTTTTTGCTGAAAGCAAAACCAACCCATAGCCTGGAAAAGTAGACAATCTATTTTTGGCAAAAGCATTTTTCCTCAGAAAGTGCCAGCTCTAAAAATCAATAGAACTAAGAGCATTTCCACACAAACCCTTACATATATATATATATGTGTATATATATATATATATATATATATATATATATAAATAGAGAGAGAGAGAGAGGAGAAATTAAAAGTCCCATTGGATACATTTACAATTTAAGAATGAGACAAATCATGCACAAACACAGGGAATTGTACAAATACAGACTGGTATTGATAAATGCAGGCAAACACACACACACACACACACACACACACACACACACACACACACCTTGACCCTTCTTTCTCTTATTCCTTCACAGGTCTGACATCAAAGAGTACCCTTCTCCTCCAGCCCCAAAAATTAAACATTAGCCAGGCACCTAGCCATTTGAAAAGCTACACAGACCCATTCTTGTTCCTTTAAATTGGCAAATTTGGTGATGACACAAAGTCAATACCTTCAACAGAGAGGAATGAGTGCCAGTCCACTGGCAATTATCGATTCTCTCGCATCAATGAATGCAGGTCATTTTATTCTTCTGCTCTTCTTCATTTTGTTTTACCGTTCCCTGAACCATGTTAGGCATCTTACGACCTATCATAAGAATGTGCCGCATTCACACACACAACACAACCCACTCATGTGGTTACCTTGGGAAACAAAAACACAAGGTGTAGGCATCCACAGAAAAGGCTCAAACCATCATTCTGCCACTGGGCGTCCTGCAATATATTCTGCCTCTTTGGAACTCTGAGCTTTGCTCCTATAAAACATTGCTCCTGATGGCACAAAGGTGAATCTGGTGCTCCTAATCGCACAGTGATGTGTGTATAGGTATTGAATTCTCACGGCTGCACTTCCCAGGGCTATGGGCGCTGACAGTTTAATAACATCCTCCTGTCCTCAGAGACTAAATCGCATTATGCTTGTTCAGGGCTCGGTGAAAGGTTAAAGAACATCACACAGAATACAAATTGCACATTCACCATTTAACGGATGTCATCCCGGTTCAAGATTTCAAATTCAAAGCAGCCAGAGCTCAACCTCACAGGTACCAATCCCGTTGGCACTTGTCACAGCCGTGGTGACATCACTATCTATCACTTCTGTGAGGGCAGCCTTTGCCATCTGCTGTCCAGGCTATCATAACTCCACACACATTTAGAAGAAATACTGCGTAAACTGCACAGAGGTGCCCTTTGAGATCTTAATAAAAGCTGTTTTTGAAGGCCATTTTGTCAGCAACAAATTGATGGATCTCACAGACAGAAGACAAAATGAACTCTGTAAAAGTCTTATTACAGTATGATGGGAAAAAAAGAAAAGGCAATTTCAATTCATGCAATTTGTATTATCCTAATGGTTTCCTCATTGTATTTTAAAAGGCACAAACAAATGCAATAAAATACTACCAAATACAAATGAATATTTAAGTACAAACAAGCACGGTGAAACAGCATAAGAGATGCATGAAACTGGAAGCTTGAATTCATGGCAGCTCGATAAATCGCATTTGTGAAAATTGTATCCTGTAACTTATCAGGGGTGTATATGAAAATAAATCAAATTACGCATGATGAATTCTGTTCTCTGTAGTGTTTGAAACAACTTCATTTAAAGCAACAGACAGTTCAAAACATTTCAACCGTCAAAGAGCAAGTGTCTTGAGCAACATTATTTATATTTATAATTGTACTTCTGCATGTCTGCATCCATTTCACTCTGTGCCTTAATGACACAGACTGCCAGCTAATAGTTTCAACACTTTGTGTGATCTCGAAAAATACTTCTCTTTCAATTTCGATCAGGCAAAACTTCATAATGCAAGCTTTGTGCAGCGGATGCTTCTGTGGTAATCTATGTCCTGCACAAATCAATCATCCCTACTTCTCCCACCTACAGTCACCAACAGCAAAGTCTGCCAAATCCTACCAACAGCTGCTCTCACATTAATCAGTTTAAACTATTTGTTTCATCTATCTCCAGAACAGATTGAGCAAATCATTATAACCTGCATCTAAAAATGCCATGTAAACATAAACTAACCAACAGCTGAATATTTGCAAAGGCTTTTACAGAGGTGTGAAAATATGTAATCTGTGGAAGGGATAGAAACTGATAATAATGTTGCCCTTATGATACATTACTGTACTGTTTCAAAGTGATCAGACAAAAGACTACCTACTCTTTAATATCTTTTTATTTTTGAGATCAATTTAACTTAGGGATGTACCCATTAAAATGTAATGTGATTACCAGTTTTACACACCAGTAGTGAGCAACTTTTATTATTATATATGACCCTATTGAAATTGTCTTGGGAAACACTCAGAGCTCGCATGCCATAAATTACTATTATTGAGACAGTATATAATTTAGACAAAAGGATTTTTAGTGGCTCTAAAAAAGCGTTTGTCTCTTTTCTTCATTCAACAAGCTTTCATTTCGAGCACTTCATTTTGGCATACATTGTGATCACTGTTTCTCACAGCTGGTCCAAAATCATCGACTTCAATTAAACTGCAGCACCAAGTGGACAAGGGAAGGACCCTATAAAACTGAACCTCCCGATTCCCAGGAATATCTCTCCGCAGACGCTGCCTCTAGCAGATGCAACGGCCCTCGTGAAAGCCTTTCAGGTCACTCATGTCACAAACAACATTTCACGCTCAACTGTTTCACTGGATATTAGGAGCCACATATAAAATGGGCACACTGTAAATGCAACACATTCAGATTGAAATGCCATAATCTGAAATACCACCCTCCTCCCACAGCTGCGATGGGAGTCCTTGACAGTATACTAGCGGTGATAAATCACTTTTCCTGCTTTATTTTCTCTCCCCATATTGTGCCTTGCTACTAAATCTGGACTTAGGAATTGACTTGAGGAGCTGAGAATGGAAAAAACTATCACTTTGAGTGATCTTGGTTTATCGCCTCTTTATGTGTTATAAGTTGTACACTTAATGAGGCTCTTGAATCCAGAAAATCAATGGAGCGAAAATGCTTAAGTTAACTTTAGTCTTTCGAAAAGGTCTAAAAATATACTTAAAAGTGACCCAGATGAAAAAATAGCCAATGTATATTTCAGATGTTTTCCATTAAAAATTCCATTTTAAGATAACAACAGGAAGTTAGAAAAGTCTAAAAAATTACCTAAATAAATAGCTGTTATTGATATTTAATGAACACCACATTACTTTCTAATTGCTGGTATTCCAGCACAATCCCAGACGGCCTTTCATCTGATTCTGCACTTAAAGGAAGATGATCTTAAGAACTGAAGTGGCTCCTGTGCTCAGATATTCAGATAGTCCCCTTATCAGGGAGAAAAGAGGACAGCTTTGTGTGAGCAGTAACTGTGATATGCAGTGCTGACAAGTGAAGCCCATGTCGGCACACCTGGGTCTTCCCAGGGGGGAAAACCAAAAAGCTGGAGGATGTCAACTCCCATTCTTAAAGGCAAGATCCTACTTTCATTCTAATTTGGCCTTGAACTGTATTAGAAGTATTTATCTGCTTTATCTGCTGTGTAAAGGGCGACCTAATGATTATGATGTGAAAAACCTGAGGTCTAATTTGTGGCGAATTTTCTGTAATCCATAATTCATTGAATTCTAAAGCTGTACCTGATAAGGGCAAACACTGATGATGTTTGATTGGTTCGGATCTGGCGGTATTCTGTTTTTGACTGACGTACTAGGCTAGTTCACCATTAACTTTCCTTTTTGCAATATTAGCCTTTGTTCAAAACTAAAGCAGGGTATTGTTCTGTAATGAATCATGACAAGTATCACAGTGAAACTGCTGCTTATTGGCCTGACAAGATATAAAACATCACTGCTGCACCATAAAGTTGGTCAACAAAATTAAGCTCTCAAAATACCAAACGCACAAGACTACATATTAAGCCATTATGACAAGAATACAGCCTGGCTTCATTTACAAAAGCCACTTGGGTATATGGATGTGAATACAGAATGATATTGCATTACTTAGCAATGTACAATATAAAACGGTTGTAAAACAGTTGACTATGCTAACCCAGGATCAAGAGTTTGGATTGGTGTTCAATATCTCCATGAAATCCATCGCTGTTATTTCTTTCCTTCCGTAACAATCTCTGCGTTTGGATATTGCATTGCCTCCCATGGAAACCCATTTGGAAACAGGAGACAAGGTGGGAAGGATAATCAGTACAGTCACTGGACTGTGTTTCATAAAGGCTATGAAAACATTACAGTTCATGGGCTCAGCATTAGCATCAGGACCTTAAAAAGCTGACATTTAGCATGACTTTTCAGAGAATGACAACCTCATATTTTCTTGTAGGAAATCATTATATTTCAACTGCCCTGTGGCTGAGCCTTGCTATTTATTACCCATTCAGCATACCACTGTACTCGCCCCCTTTGAAATAATGACTCCTTTGTTTTGCCTTAATAAAATGAAATATATTCTCAGGGCCAGGGGATGATTGTGGTGCGGAAGAAAAAACCAAGGGTAAAAGATTCATGGTTGTGCACCTGCCCATGATTGCTAGATTGTTAAAAGTAACACAGGCATATTCAATTGCTATGAATTACCAACAACGCGTCAAAGAAAGACACTGTCTTTATTGTCTCAATGTTGATCAAGCGGAAAGGATCAAAATGGAGATTGACGGACATACCCATGCAGGCGAGCATCCATGAAGCACTGCATGAAGCATTCCATATAGGTTTTAATTTTCGAAGGATTTTGTGCAATATAAAGCAACACCAAAATCCTAAATAGAGAAAAATACACTACATAAAAAGCAACGTAACTTTTTCTTTTTACCACAGTTATGGCATTGATGCTGACAAGTTAGACAGAATGCCAATATTGTCTGACATTCAAGGACAAGTTATCTTATTTTTGTACAGCCTGAGTCATACTTATTACAAAAAGGTCAGAATGTCCATTTGTTGAAAATCAGCATTTCCTCTTTCTTTTGCATAATGAAGCCCTGGTGCATGTCATTACCTGCCCACTGAGGTTTAAGGGTTTGCATGACAGATTGTGATGACGGAATAAAACCCTGCATTTGTTTTTCAATGCAGTGACCTTGAAACAGATCCTAAAAGTGCAAATCTGCAAATCAATGGACTGAATTTTCTTCAATTGAAATGCAGGATGTTCTTCATCTTCATAAGCAAGGCCACTGGTGCTGCCAATCTGGGAGCGCGTAAACCAATAAAAATGCATGGAGATGGAATGCTGCAACTGTAACACTTGTGAAACCAAACTGTAGGCTGTCTGATGTAGACCTCACAATGTTCCACAGTGTAAAAACGGTGTCTACACTTCTATAAATACACATGCAATTATTTGCATATGCGAGACAAAGAGTTATCAGTATGAAGGTGTTCTGAAGGAAACTGCTGAACAATGATCACTCCTCAAATCTTATCTGATATGAAGAAATAAAATCAGTTAAGTACCCTCTCAAACCCTTTTTTTAGTTCTTATCGTGGAAAAACATTGTGCCTCTCATTTTGCATTTGCTTATCATTTGTCACATCAAATTCAATTTCCATTATGCTTTTTTTCAAATAATACTAATAATTAATTAGTCATTTTTTTCATTCATTCAGCACACATATTTGAGAGAGGGATAAAGGTAAGGTAAAAACAGAAAGGAATTTAACTTTTTAAAAAGTAACCAAAAAGAGCCCATCATTCACAATCCATTTGCAACCCATTCACAGTTATTAAAATCAGTTGAATATTTTTAACTAGGCAGCGGGGTAAATGTGCGGAAATCTGTTTTGATAACATTATTCGCAACCCTGGATTTGCACAGCGTGAACAACTAATGCTCAATTTACAGATGGCAGAAAACTGGCACGGACTCACAGCTAAAGAGATTATTCTTTAAATGCCTAATTGACAGGGCACTGCTAGGGAGGATGAGCAGGAAATTCTCTGTCAAGGTGACTGAGAAACACACCACCTTTCAAAAAACACAGTGAAGCTGCTACAGAGCAGACAGACGGAACTTTTCTTATTCCCTTCATCTCCCTTTTCTGTTGGGTTTAATTTAGGTAATTACAGTGTGATGGATATGTCTTGAAGTCAGCATGAAGGCTCTTGGCTCTTGCATAACACAATGAACAGAGTAGGTAAAAATATCTAGATATAAACAGTTATATTTGTTTAATAGCATGGTAAGTGACAGTAAAAATGCATTTATATGTTCTAAAGTCTAAAATAAAGTAAATTTATATGTTCTACATGTAGTATTGTGATGATGTATTGTATCATTTAACTTGAACACATGCACTTAAGTTCTATTGTGCTGGAAGTTGCTCTGGATAAGCACATCAGCTAAATGCATGTAATGTAATGTAAATGGCTGCAGTCATACTTTTCCCTTTATCATTTCTTAGGAATGGCGATTATGTAAATATGACATCCAGATGCTCATCAGTTACAACTGTAAGCGGACATCTTGGACAACACAGCAAACTTAAACGCAGCCCTGAATGAGACTGAATTTTGAAAATACACATTTATTTTTATTTGTCGATATGTACTCTGAATGATGCCTGGTATAAAACAACGTAGCAAATGCCTTCTGACACAGAGGGAATTATCACCATCCCAACAGAATGCTATTACATTATTAAGCGTGCTTCTTTCTCTCACCAGTAGCACTCAGCTGACCACAGCACATTTAGCCCCTACCCAAGCACTGCATCTTGGCAGAAGGAGCGTTCTGTCACATTTAAGACATTTGACAAATGAAAAAGATCCCCCTTTTTTTCAAGAGCATCCTTTCAGTGAAATATGATTAATAGACTGTGTTGTCATGAAGTGGGATAGTCATGCAGGAGAGAGAACACCTCCGTGAACTCTCCTGCCCTGAAGGAGAACCTTGGCCTGCACCATCAGCAGGATTTGTTACATGAATTCAAAATCTGATTGATCCCACACCGAAATATTATGCAGCGCAGTTTTATTCCGACTGAGGAAGCTGATATGTTGTTTGATCATAAATAGATATCTTCTGCTAAGGTTGCTTAAAATTTGTTTTTTTTTTTTGCCTGACACAAGTCAGCTAGTCAGCATTAGCAGCCCTCAGATCTTGAGTGAAGTTGGAATGCTAAGGGCATTGATTTTGCGAAGCCTAGAAACTTCTATATGTGTCACCGAATGCAATTACGAGGGAAAGTTGCATTTTTACTTTCAAGCTAGAGAAAGCAGTCTTACATAAAACCACCACAACAGCATCAAAAACAATAGACAAACGCTGTATGTATTTCCATTGAATAAAACACAGCATACAACAATATGGGAGTGCATACAGAAAACTAAAAGTATTTTTCAAAATCTCCAAACAGAAAACAGCCATATGTCTCCCTAATGCGATTCTTTAAAGTTCTACAGCAGAAACACGCTTCTCATTTTATCACAATGCTGTCTCTGTCCTTCAGTTATACCAAATGGAATGCTTGTTTATGCAAAGTGCTCTCACAGTGTTTGTTGCGGCTTACACCAGTTGTAATCTATAGGGAGAACATATGAATAATGCATGGAGTACACAACATCAGTCCACAGCTGTCATGCAATGTTCTCTTTGAGTATTTACAAATATCTTCTCTTCTTTAAGTGGCTTTATCCACAATGCCACTTTGATGTGATCTTATTGGCTAGTCAGTCAAGCATAAACCAATACAATGTCACAACTTGCAGGGGATTTCTAAACCTTTCTAAGGGAGAACAGAAACCCAGTATTTACTGGCATAAACATCAGAATTATAAGAACTTTTCCTAAACAATGGGATACGTCTACATATATAACTCTATACACTGGGTATCAACTCATTAAATATGCGTATCATTAATTTCATTCCATTCACTTGAAGCTTTTGTTACGATTACTTTTGGTCTAAGTCAGTGTAATGTACTGGTTCCTTCTGGATCTCTTTGTAGAGTCCATCTCATCTTGTTGCATGAACCTGTGCGCTTTATTCAGATCGTCTCTTTTATTATGATAAAAGGGACGTGTCCGTTGTGCTGACTGCTCACCTTTGTACCATCCTCATTAGGCGGATGAAAAACTTCAAGCGAAAAAAAAAAATCAATAAATAAGCAACTTACCAAATTAAGGTCCGGGGTTATTATGAAAATGACAACTCTGGGAGCCCAGAGAAGCTTTGTTCATTATAATTCATGCTCAGAAAATTGGTAACTAATTTAGTTGCACTCCTCTACATTAATAGAGGGGTTTATACACACGCTTCCCACTGTCTGAGACCCTGGACTCTGAATTCTAATCAACTGGTGAGACGTACCAGTAATTTATTTTATTGAACTTATTTAGAATGTACAACCTATGTATGAATAGTGCTTAACATATCTCTCCATTCATGCACGTATGTTATTAGAAGAAGAAAGTGTGGATTTTCAATTTTTTTTCCCCCAATTTATTTGATGAATTGATTCTTCATGACTATCTGTGGTATGCTTGAATGAGTTTAGCATAAGCATTGCCTCTCCTAATTACTGAGAATGTCAAAACAACGGGGTCATTTGACCTGTTTGATGTCAAACATGGTGAAAACCAAGAAAGCAAAGCACAGAAAGAAACCAACATGACCCTGTTTACTCGTGTGCTTTGGGTTTGCCGGTCAACGCAATGTCCCTCGTCTTATGGGAAGTTCAATGCACATCCTCATGCTGTCTATGCAACAGTAGCTCTTGCGTGAGATAAGAATGTGATAGCTTTTCCATGAACGGCTCACCTAGCAGTCCCACTGAGTGTTTGTGAGAACGTAACGATATAAGCTGTGCGGCTGTGACACAAGCTTTGCGCCAGGTTGCGGGGGCTTTCTTGTTAGGTTTTGTCTTACAGGCCCTGAATGAACATGTGACTGTGCATTGGTCTCTGACCCTCTAGATACTACATGTCATTTCAGCTCATCTCACAGACTTTCAACGGGGCTCCAGTCTGGTGTGAGGCACACGCATGGAATAATAGCGTTTCATTCTGTGTGTCTACACCATTCTTGCTGTCATCTCGTGGGGTGGTCTACATAAAACCCTGAGCCATAGTTAAAGAGGACTTGGCTCTTTGGCTAGTTTGTCCACCTTAGGTGTTGCTGACATTCATTCCATTGTGTTAGAGAACAGCGGTGTGTGCTTGGTCTCAGAGTAGTCACCAGGCCTACAGATGATGACTGAGGAACCACCTCATCAGTTGGTGGTTTTACGTATGCCAGTATTTACAAACAATGAGTAAGTTCCAATGCTGCAAAGGACGCTGCCTGGCTATTGCTTTACACCCCAAAACATATCAAACCACTGTCAGTCCATGTAGAAGGCATGTGTTATTAATAGGCAGTATAAACTGTTTTCACAACTAATGTTCATGTAAGTGAATTATTTCAAATAAAATCAAACTTGTTTCATCATTTTAATGACTTTTTTCAAATGATCAAGCTGCAGTTTTAATCATCAAGCACAAATCCTCTTTCAAATGCAGGCATATTCCATTCACTGCTAATGCAAATTGTCTTTATATGTATGCACATATTTGCAAGAGCCCAAGCCAGAGCGTTATTGTATGATATTGGATTGCGGATTCAACATCAAGGTCAAAGCTCAGCAAAATTAAAAGAACCATTCAAATCATCCTGAATGTCCGCTAAAGTTCCTGTGGTGGTAATGAGGTCAACATATAATCCATCATGATGTGAAGATGAGTTTGTTAAAATGTGACGAGCAGAAATGGGTCTGACCTTTTTCAGCATGTAGTCTTTTGATTTCATGCCCAAGCTCATGAGTGGCAAGATCTCCCTCCTTAGGACCTGGCAGCACATTTGGAGACAGCCCCAGAAAAGCCTGGTTCATGGAGAGCCCATTCTGGTGCAAGGCTTAAAATGGAAAAGTAATATATAAGCATGGGAAAATGAACAAGTATAAACTGTGCCTACAGATGTGAATCTGTTGTTAATGTTTGCACAAAGACTGTACAGCACACTCATTTATATAAAGATTATGAATAACACTTAAAATTCAAAATCAACCAATCAATTCATTCAATGAATAAATCAAACATTCACCCAATCAATCAATTAATTGTTCTTGGATTGGCTTTCACACTCTTCAGAGCTGCCAGCAGCCTGACAATTTCCTGCCCATCAAACACAGTACATGAGGCTGTGTGAAGTTCAAGGATGTTTTCTAAATGTAATTCAATGTAATTCTAATTGGCCAATTAAAAACTAGCTTCTAAATGTGTCAATCTCAGGTGTTATCAAAAAGTAGAATATTCAGCAAGGCTATAATTTTATCCATTCAGGTGAGGGCGGGGACACTTACGTATTCTGTCAGAGGAGCTTTCTGTGCGAGCGGGAGAGCTGGACGCACTGCTGCTTTGATGTGACGATGCCTGGCTGCCTGGTCTCCTCCCGTCTTCCAGAGAAGGAGCAGGGGATGGACTGTCTGGTACACGTTCCTGCAGCCGAAAGTCAGAAAGCAATTAACACCCACCCTGGGTCTGATATTTTGGACTTTTCTCTAATGACACGAAGACTGCGTGCCACACAGAAGCAATTTCCCTTTTTATTCTTGTTCAATTTCTTAGCTGTTGTCCATGCCCTAAGAAGATTTTTCATGTAAAACTTTTGAGATGAGGCATTTATTGACATTCAGTCTAATTATTTGAAACACATGGGTTAGGACTAAAACCGAAACTGTTCTACACAATCTCGCATAGCATTTCAATACACGGTGAAAAAAAAAAAATTAAATGACATTCATTGTGTAAAAGTTGTATTACATTCAATCATATTGCAAAATAGGAAATGGTAGCGTTTAAGAAAAAAAATACAAAAGCTATTTACTGACACAAACTAGCAACATACTGTATGAATTTATTTTAGGTGTGGCTAAAGCTTTTGTCTAGATTAAAAAAAAAACCTCCTACATTAGAGCTAGTGCACCTGTAAAATGTCTCCACACCCATGCTGTGTCGAAGTGATTGAATAAATGGCACTTAGTGTCACCTTTATGACAGAGGTCACCATTCGGGATGGTGCGCTCTGGACCTGAGCAGCTGCGGCCATGTTTGCAATGGTGCTGAGGTGGTTCATCTGACTCATCGCCATGGTGACTGACGCGGGAGGTAGGCTGACTGGAATCAGGGGGTGTGGCATCATCATAAATGGGAGCTCCAAACCTAAACAAAGAACGAGACTGGTTACTATATACATGAGAGTTTCACTTAAACCTCAACCAAAACAATCTTCCCTTTGATTGCTTTTGGGATTAAGATAATGAGAAAATATGCGTATGATACACACATTTTTATATAATAATAATAATATATACATGTAATATACACATATAAAAACAAAAAACTAGACTGGTTGTTGTTGCTGAGTAGTGCAGTGTAGCTCTTTCCCTTGTTAATTATTCAAGCTATTCAATTATGTTTTACAACTTGAACATAACATGTTTAAGTTAATGAGCATACACATTCGGAACATAAAGCAAATAAAAATATATTGCTTTGGACTTCATTTATTTTCATGAGCACTGTTCTTTCTTTCGGGCCCTCTATCCAATTCAAGGTTTCCAAATAGGTCACCACTAAAACGCTGAGAACCCCTGGTTTGTCAGTATAGAAAGGAAAGAGCATTAATAGGTTATAAGGCTGGGGCACTGTCAGCTTTATCCCCATTTAAAACTCAAGTGTTTAAATGTGCCTCTACAAAATTTAATATATTTTAACTGGAAGAATCAATACACTCACAACATGGACGACTCGGCACCCTTTCAATAAAAACATTTTATTAGGAATAACATAATAGCTGTAATAGCTGTTAACGCATGATGAACACTTCTGCAGAGCGAATAATAAAATAATGAAAATGATTGCCTCATAAGGTGTAGCAGCTGTATTAGCATAACAGACAAATGTTTTACAATGGTTGTTAATTATACATCTATTTGTGGAAAAAAAATCAAAAGTTTCGAAAACCTTACAGATGTATCAATTAAACTGTAAGCAATAACATCAAATTATGTAAATGTGTTCATTATAAATGCGCAATGTGCTGAAAAAAAAAAAAAAAAACTGTAGAAAGCAGTCAATTAGGAAAGCCATTACCCAGATGAACACATACAGATAACCATAGGCCAATTTACAGTATTCTGGACCACATAGATAATACTGCTTTTATACATTTGATACAATTATACATAATATGACTACTTTTGAATTGTTACACCATACCATAAGATAATAAACACAATTCACATATACAACACTCTGCTTACTGTATTTATGTTAATAATTCTAAGTAAACCATGGAACAACCATAGAAAGCAATCAAACGAACGTAAAGAAAACCATGGTTTTAAAGAAGTGCGTGTTGTGACAGGGACACACAAATGTGACTGCAGTTAAGGGTCTGCCCTTACATTGAAACTAAACTCAGTCTCCGCATTGACTGTGAACGGGGAATGCATCAAAAGCGACTGGGAACATTTTGGCCTCTCAAAGGTTTTAAACAAGCCCTTTACAGGGAAACTTCATCCTCCCACTTGAAACTGATTGGGTTCCCGGGTCTATGTTTCTTGGCGGGCTATCGCTAAAGAGGAAAACAACTGTGCCGCTAGCTAATCAACGCCATTCAACTTCGCCTTTGACCAAACTATCAATAGCTGCAGGGCAAAGGGGATCAGAGCTGCGAGGCCTCGAACGCAATGAGGCAGGGTTGAAAAGGAACACAAGCTCCTCTCTGTCTTTTCCCTCCAGAAGAAACACTGATTTCCATAGGAAAGACAGCATGCAGATTACCGGAGGAGCACATCCCAGAATGGTTAAAAAAAAAAAAAAAGCCACAGAAGAAAAAGACAGAAGAGGCCGAGCAACATCTTATGACTGCGTCTCTTGTACTGTAGAACAGCAATTCTAAATCAATTACAATTCTCACGGTTGCTCTCAATTAAATGCTTGCACAAACGCAGTTTGATCACGGAACACTCGCCGGACCACAAGGCACAAATTGAGCGAGACATTCATCCATACATCTATGTTTCAAAGACACACAAAAGCCAGAATGAGTGATATCCAGCCATTGAATGTGGCACAAAAGATTGGCTGCATGGTTTTTAGAGAGAAGGCATACACAAGAAAGAAACAAGGATATAAACTTGCCTTGCTGTTTAAAAGGATATTCCTTAACCTCCCTGGCTATGAATACTACTTCTTGTGTAAACTCCCTTTGTAATAAGGCATCTGAAAGACAGCTCCACTGTGGTAAAGAGCAGCTCTCTGTGGTGTGGTCTCTGTCTTCATGGTTCTCTCACTTGTTCTCATAAATTTCAAGATCCCACAGGAAGGTTTTATCTAATGTGAACCAATCAATGCATATAAACCAATACAACAGTGAGTTTTCATCCAGTGAGGACCAATCAATGGTCAACAATTACTGTTTTGATTTCTGCTCCTGAAGTAAGTCTGCAATACCCTCCACTTTCAACCGAGCAATACCCCGCAATACCACTGCAATATGAGTGTTGGTTTATGATTATCAAGCTAAAAATATATACCTACATTACTAGTGTCAAGGAGCACTAAAATTTTCATTTAGCCTTAAGTGGAGAAATGTGTCTGGCTGTCACTGCCCAGAGCTAACCACTTTTAAGTCTATTCAGACTTTAATCATAAATCCTGAACCTACACCCTGAATATATGAGGCTTTCCAGGAGACTTTCCATTTTTTGTTTAATGTGGTAATTACAGATCCAGTGGCACTTATCACAAAGAGTATGAGGTTGCCCAGTGTCTTGGCCAAATTCCCAATATGACCCTCTACACATCCTCCAATTTAATTAACCAAATAATTTCCCCTCTCTCCATCTAGGCTGATGGTGGTGAACATTTTGGCGCAAAATGGCTGCCGCGCACCACCCAGGCTGTTATTTCACATTGTGGATGGTTCAAGTGGGTCTAAAAGGTTTTGAGATGCATTAAAAGCAGCTACATTAATGCAATCCATCATTATTATTAATATAGCTAATATATGCTATTCAAGCAAGAGCAACAGCATTGTTGTACTATAATTAAATGTGTAGAATATTTTACATTTACTCAAGGTTTGCACCCCCTCGGTCCCGAGGGGAGGAAGTTAAAGATCCCGCAAATGAGGGAACACCTGTTGACATGAAATGAGGACCTCCCACACCAGAGGAGCTTTGCTTTATACTATTAACATGGCCAGTCTCCTTCCAGGGGAGTAACACAGTTTAGGAATAGAAACTAGTGAGCTTCATAATACATATATAAACAAATAAACTACGGCTGAAACAGACTCTTCGACAGTCTTCTGAAAAGCTCATTGTTATGTGGATACCATTATGTTGCACAAGCCACTATGCCTTAAATGGGATGCAGTTGTTTCTAGAGTTTCCCATACAGAATAAGGAAATACCATACCAGAAAATGAACAACCTGAACAAATGAGGCATACCCAACGTTTCTGTACATTGGGTATGTCATGGTGCATATTAGAGTATTGCTTGTAAATACCATCAATGGTTTCTATAGAGATGCTGACCAAAGGTGCTGACCAAATTTAACACACTACTTCAACAAAAAGAAGCATTCTGTATTAATCTGTTCCATTGCTACATATTACTCAAATCTTTTCTGTTAAACAGCAAGCTTCTCAGTTAACTTGAAAATTACAGGTGTGTTTAGTGGCTGGTACAAACAAGTAAGGCTACTTACATAGTATTTTTTGTTATATCTGTTTCTTTGTTATGTTTCTAGCATATATGTGCTCTTGTAGAAATTTTAGATTTTGACGTTTATCAGATTCTATACTTTCACAGCACTGGTTTCCTGTAACTACAGCTAATTATTTGGGTTTGTAATTTGTAATGTACTTTCTGTTTTCAAGCACATTTCTGAACATCACCTTACTGATCAGAGAATGAACACAAATACAGGTGTTACCTCCTCCGCAAACCCCATTTATTCACGTTTAGCATATCTGTGACTGTGGTTTTCTTAACATAATTCAGGGTGATTCCTGTGAAGAGAGAGCTTATTGTGAAAATACCAAGCCTGGGTGTCTCTTGAAACAGACAAGTAAAACACATTCTCTGGAGAGTGGAAATGAATCACAATGGAGAGGAGCCCAGGCACATAAAAATCCTTTGTATGAGGAGGATTATAGGGCTACATCTGTAAATTATGACACTGCTGTATAATAATCTTGCCTAAATCACACAGTGCATGTCTCACAAAATTCCTTAAAATTGGCTTAAATGTGTGTGTCAATATTTGACTACACTGTGAACAGTTTAATAACAGGAAAGGAAAGGAAAGACAGGTTTTCATTTGTTTTGGCGACTGAACAGAAAGACATAGAATCTTAGAACTATGATTCTTATTTATAAAGAAACAGATAACCATAAAAAGAAAAAAATGTGTCAAATAAACCATTGCTTTGATACTAGGCCAAAAGTGAATTCATGGTACCATAATGACATAAACAGAGAAACTTGGACAGAATTTTACATATCCATTTCCTCAATATGAACGCTATCACAGTTATGCCTGGAAGAGCAAAACACCCCGTGCCAAAATACAGCACTTGAAAGAAGAAAGCTAATGGACTTCATTTGCATCAGTTGGAAAATCCACGTTTAACGATCTAATTTTGGAAACGGACCAGGAAGAAAACTGGTATTATGGAACAATTTCGACAGCCTGAGGCAGGACCCACATTGAGTGTATCAAATTATCATGAATTGGTTTGTTTACTGATATGATCTTGTGCTCGTTGTTCCCACATGCAAGTCCTTCAAACATCTGGATATGGAGGAAAGTGAGGTACCTGACTCTGAATGTTATTTGGATGTGAAAGAATAAGCAATGCTTGTATTTGTTTCATGTGGTCTCAATCTTCATTATTTTCACAAAGCTAGTGCTTGCTTCTTAACCTAATTGTACAACTAATTAGTGACAATTGCGAAAATATAAACATCACTGATGTTCAACTTTCTTTCCTTCTGCTAGTCAGCTAGCTGCATGTGTGCCTAATAAAACTGATACCCTGGGTACGGTACACTCTAGCTAGCCAGGAATACTGTAAAGGAGGTGTTTTTTTTTTTCTTTGTTTTTTAAGCAGGCCAAAATGTTAACTCAAATAAGCTATTCATCAGTGTCCATTTTCCATTTATTAGATTCTTCAAGCTTGCCAGGTTATTATGTTGATCTATATCATCCAATAAGATAGGCAACTAGATTGCTAATTCCTTTCAATCAATTATTTTCTTCAGTTTCACAAATACAGAGCAGCTGTTGCAATTTATTGTGTTTGCATTTTTTGTTTAAACCAGAGCATCACCAGTTCTATCACAAATTAAGTTAAAGTCACTGTGCCTCCTCCGCCTCATATAGTATCACCTGCTTTTAAAAGTCAGTATGGTTGTACTGTCCCTTGGACAATTAACATTTGAGTGTCCTGTTGAGTTTACCTTGCGCATTAACTCAGAGCATATCGATATACTTCACAAACAGCAGCACTGGCGTCACAAGAGCTGTTTGCAAATTGTGTAAAAAGATTTTGAGTATAAAGAGGAATAAACATCATCAAACTTATGCACAAGCACGCAGAACACTTGCCAAATCCCCCTAAAAACACTGACAGGCGAAGTATAAACCTTTAAGACAATCTTTCACACCCTCACGCCAGCTGTTCCACCAACTGACTGCCATGGCTCTGCTACAAAGGTCACCCAAACCCCTTATAGTTTATGATATTAATGCTAGAGCACCACATCCAGCCAGCCACCCCTCAGCTAAGCTAATTAGCTAAACAATGGGGGAGGTTCATAGGTGTGGTTCGAATACTGTGAGTCAGGTTTAGTGTCAGAACTTTAGTGCATATACTGTACCTCACTGTCCCAAAAGCACAGCAACGTATCCACTTTCATTCATTCATCAGCAAAATTGATTAAATTAGTTTTAATATTGTAATGTATTTGCATGAATTTGCCATCATGAAAGAGTGAAAAAATAAAAATAAATAAAATATGACAGAAGGCTTTTTCAAACCACATACTCAATTGCAAAGTAATATAATTATTTTTAGGAGATAACGAACAAAGGCAAAGCTGCTGAAAGAAATCCAGCTACAGAAATGTTAAATTTAGCTTGATGTTGATTATCACTGTAGCTAGTTTACATTATCACTGAGAGCATGGAAAGCTTTTCCTGTCAAAATTTAAACCAGCATCATTTCAGGAATTAATACTTATTACTTCAACCAAAAGATACATCCTTTGTGGAAGGAAAGAAAAGGAAGAGAATAATTGTGTGCTCAATGTTGCTCAGACTGGTTGTGACTTTGTTCCTCTATCCTGGAAGAGCTCACGGCAAATAATGTCAGCTGTAACTGATCCGAGGTCACTGGTAAGCCCTCTGGTGAAAGTCTGCAATTTGGACGACAAAAATCCTGCCACTAGTCAGCTGCTTTTTAATGAAGCTGTTTGTCTTTGCTGTTTACCTTCTCTTTAAACGAGATGGAAACAGATACTGTAACAGACAGGATCAGGAAATATTAGCTTTCCCCAGTGGCGTAAGAGCAGGTGATCCATGAATAATGTATAATTGCATGCTACAGCAAAAACAGGGATCTCACAATATGTGAAAATAAATAAATAAATAAATAAATAAATAAATGTCTCTTAACACCAGATGCATTGGTTCTGAGTTAAAAATCAGGGTGTTTCATACTATGTGTACATTTAAGTGTGTGAGATCAGTGAGAAATATCTTGTTTGTAATTTAGGTGTAAAGGTGGCCTGATCAGTGCAAACCTGAATCTAACAATTGTCTTTACAGAGGACATAAGGCTGCTGAAATGCAAACTGCCAAATCAGAAGCACAAAAGGATTTTTTTTTTGAGGAATGTGTCCTGTTACACATTAGTGAATATATAATTAATAGTGATATATTTACTCAGTGCCTGCTATACATACAGTATGCCACTGAGAAAATTAAGGTGCATTATTGACATTTCACAATAAAATAATCATCTTATATTTGTTGATGATCCACATGGGTGCACACACACACACACACACACACACACATATGGACAATGTTATGGATATCATTCCATAATAATCCCATATAATAATATCAACGAACAAATAAGCATGTCACAGTAAAATTTGCATTAACTAACAATATTAACCTAATAACTTAATATATGAAAAGTATGTGCAGTCTCAACCATATTCTTTGATGCCTTAATGAGGGATCTTGACATAATCACACCACTTGCACTGAAGCCATGAGAGGAAAGTCTGTGACGGGAATTATGAGGAAGACGGACAGCAATAGCCATTCAGCAAAAAGATAAAGGCATGGCAGCTGTCCTCACCAGATGGTGTCATGATTTTAGTCCAATAATACCAATTGCTATGCGGTCTGGGAATTAGAGTAGAAAAACAGTTCTCAGATCTGGTCTTTCTGCTGAATCTCCACATTTGATTGCTGATTTGGTGAGACTTTGACTGCTGATTTGCTAAGACTTTGATTTGTCAAAGATATTTTGCAACATGTCAAGAAATGTAGAAATATAACTTGTTTTAATATACTGTACTGTGAACACACTACATTTTTACATTTACAGTAGCAATCACATGGTTATGAAATTGTGTGAATCTTAATTACTGTACTTCCACAAATTAAGACCAGCTTCATTTTTTAAAATCTGAATTCGGAATATTGCTATTCAGATTCAATCCAATCCCCAAATTATATGATTATTAACAAATTAATTTTACATCAAACAGCCACCTACTTCCTACAGGTTTAAAACCTCCACAAAGCACTAAAGGGTATATATTAATAAAAAAATCATTTTATATGCTCAGGTATTATTACAAAAGGGCTAATGACTTATTTAATAGCTAAATTAGTGATTATAGGACATAAATATATCATATTAAAATTTACCATATGAAGAATGTTGAATGCCGTTTACATATCACATCAAATTATAACACATATCACATTATCACATCAAATTTACACAAAGTGTCAATGTCTTTTCAAATAGGGTTGACCCCTTTACTCGTACTGTGACTTGCAGTGGTCACACAATTATACTTTTATGTTCAGCTTGATTGGAAGACATGCATACGTCATCATGAAGTCAAAAAACTCAAAATTGGTTCTTTCAGTTAATGGAACATGCAGCCATAAGCTGACTGTACATGATGATGTAAACTGTACTTCTGTCACACTGAGTTTACCAAACGAGATAGTAGCAAATTATTGTCATCGCTGAGGTTTACTTGTTATTGTCTTCTCAGCTTAAATAACCCTTCTACCTGACCAAAATCTGACAGAGGTCAATAAAGAACTAATATTAAACCTGACTTCATCCTGAGAGGTATTTATGATGTGGTAGAGGTAGTGGAAAACATCTGATGTCTTTTCCAGAGAGTGCCAATGAAAAATGAACTAGTACCAAATACTGAACTATATTAAGTCGAAACAAGAAGCTATTTTGTTGCATTAGTACTTAAAGAACTGGGAGAGATTATTTCTAAACCATTAGTAAAAATATTCATGTAATTAGGAAATCCCTGCTTATTGGAAAGAAGGATGTTCCATACCAAAGTATAAGAAGGTAGATCACACTGATCCAGACGTCAAGTCAGTCAACTTAATTTATATTTCATGTAAAATTTGGAATCATAAACGGTAGGTTAGAATTATTCCTGGAAAAAAATAGTTAACATGGTTTTTGCAGAGGGTGATAATGCATAAAAAATCCGGACTTTTTTGAGGATGCAAAAGCATTTGCAGATGTCACTTGGAGGTGAAGCCAATAGTTTGGAAGCTAATAAAGAAATACAAGAAGACTTAAACAGAATTCAGAGTTGGGCAGACACCATGCAAATTAAGCCAAATGTATATATATAGATATGCAGCAAAAAGTAGTTATTACAAATCAAAATGCAAAACAAAACAGAGAAGGGCAACAAGGCTAGTTCCAGGTGTCAAACATATAATTTATGAAGACAGTCTCAAGACTTTTCTTCTTTTGAGTCTTAACAAAGGTACAGACAGGGGAGATATGACTGAGGTTTTTAAAATTATAAAAGGGGTTAATACAGTCGACTAAAAAAACAGGACTAGTTCTGTCAGCAGAGCAAGAAGACATTTGTTGTTGGAAATTTGTTGAAGGTAAATTTCACGTAAGCATTAGGATTATACCCAAACAGGTATAAACACATGGAATATCTTACCATAGTTCAAGAAGAAGAAGAGATCCTTAGAGTGGTCAATCCGAAGCCTGATACAGTCTTAGACTCTACACTACAGACAGAATGATAAGCCTAGCATGGCTGAATGGTCTGTTCAGGCTGTTCTTAGGTTCTTCTTACGTTTCATCTGCAACCTACCTCTGACAGGTGTAACTGTCTGACAGAGTTAATCTGAAGTTAAATGCCCCAGAGTCCCCCTGTGTCATCTAAAGTAGGTTTTACTCCCATTTTGTCTAGTCTGTGTCTCACTGCATTATTGTCTTAATATCTATTATGATATCAGTTTAATTTTGCAGCACTCAGAAACCAGGGAAACATACTCCATGGTAAACACTATTTATATGATAAACTGTGCTACTTTAATGAGGAACTTTATGGAATTGTATCTATCTCCATGTATTCTATTGTAAGGATTACGAGTATGTGTAACACCATCAGTACAGGATAATGAATGAATTACAGTGAATTACAGAATGAACATTTACTAGAACTTCATGACGAACTCATACGTTAAATGAACTGTGAGTGCTGAGTGCCTATCTATCAAACCAAGTCAATCCTAAACACTTTCTCATCATTCCTTTTCCTTTTCCTGTGGCTGCTTGTTTTCTCCACAGCTAAAAGCAACAAGAAAAGAAGCTCAACAAAGGGAAGGCGAACCTTTCAAACCCAGCGCGCACACAGCTTTGCATGGCACCACCGCTAACAAAGAGAGGCCCTTGTTGCCTTTGACTGTCCATAGAGAGGGATTTATTATTAGAAAGGACATAAACAGACTAATTAAATCACAGCAGTCAGGCTGAGATGACAGCTGGTGCAGCGTGTGACCAAACAGATCGCAATCAACAAGCGAGAGGCACTGCTCACTCAATTTAGACCTATAGGGTGCCTTTTTTTTCTTCTGAGAAAATCGTGTTACCATAAGTGGTCTTGTTTAATAAAATGGAAATATGTGATGAATATGTTGTTTGACTGTAGCAGTTTCAGAAAGGCACATACAAGGTCATTCCTTGTGTAATATTTGATATCATCGGGTCTGGTTAGCTGCATGGTTTTATATTTTGTGCGTTGTAGTGCACAGTACACTGCTTGCACATCACAGCAGTTCATCCACATTTTCCACGCCTAACAGGGCCACGTTGATAAAACTAAAGAGAAAGAGATACAGGGGATGGGGGTACTAGCTGGAAAACCTTCATGGAAGTTGGCTAATTTTGGGGCTTGCTAAAGTGATTCGGCCAACGGAAAGCAAAGCGTATACTCTGTGTGAGGGTCAACTGCCACAGTCAGCTGAGAACACAGATAATTCTCAGTAATTGGTCAAAAATGAAGATGAATGGGACAGCGAGATAAGGACCAATTAGCTTCTCCGTGCTTGCAGCTGTGGTCTCAATTCCGATCCACCTCGGGAGTCTCGGCTTCCTCCGACATGGGAGTCTGACGGGATAAGCGGGACGACCCCCGTGAACTGCGCAAAGACTTCCCATCATCACTTTCCCTCTCCTGTTTTAATTCCTTCCTCAGATCAGACACCTGGCACAGCTTCTGGTGTGAGTTCCAGCTCTCCCCCTCCCCAAAAGAAAATCGTTTCGTTACAGCAGCATCATCTGCTCGATGATACACACAATTCCCCCGTCTAATTACAGAGAGGATTTGAGCTCCATTAACATTGCTGTGGCGAAGAATCATTTGAAACTGCACCCAGTGGCCAAAAAAGAGAGAATTCCCTTTGTCCCTCCTTCTTCTTCTCTCCACTCAAGGTCTCTGTTGTGTCCCCTGAAAAAGTAAACCTTTTCGAAATAGGCATGATAAGAGAGGTGGCATTTTTTACAGTTGCTTACAATGCGGGTTTTAGTGAAGGTTGGAGAAAACATATCCCAATTTAGTTGTCTCCAAAACAGGCCACCACACATTTTGCTTCCATTGTAATCTGTAGGTCTAGTTTTTCTTTTGAGTCAGAGGAACAATTCCCAGTGTGCACTCAGAGAACCCCCTCCCCGCCCTAAAGAATTGATGAAAATTGATGGACTAAACAATCTACTGTTCCTCTCTCGCTGTTTGTCTCAAAATCAGACAGGCTGTTATGATTAATTATTATAATTAATATGATTTAATTAATAACACTGACTGAGAGAGTGATTGCGCTGGATATTTAATTAGGGGAAAATCTGCCCGCTTTTAAATCAACACAGAGACAACAGAGTAATTCACCGCCATCAAACAGTGTCTGACACATGCTGTCTCTGTGTTTTCAACAAGCAGCGATAAGTCTTTGCAATCATTCATCAGGATATGGTGAATCACAACACACTTCACAGAAGTACACAGTAGCTAGCTGCTTATAAAATGATGGAGTGAACACCTCAGTTCTTGTTAAACATGCTTTCTTAGCTAGTTGCCTATCTGCCTAGTCCATCCAACCAGTTTAATTCCCAGGTTTTCATTTAGTATCAGAATTGCAGGGTGTAAACGTCCTTTGCTCTTTCAGGATACCTGAATAGAGACATTGTTCCTTTCTTATCATCTGTGAGAGTCCTATTGGCCATCCTGTCACAAGAGTGCTTGACATAAACAAGAGATAGCACAGACATCAAGTAATCAATATCAGGATGGCTTCAGTACCAAACATCATTTGTCTCGGCAACCCTTCTTTTGAGCAGACAAAGCATTCACTCAAATCATAAATCTGGGGTGATTTAAATCCTGAAACGAGAGGCCGCCTGCTTTAATGATTTATTTTGTACATTTCTGCAAGCGAGAGATTTGTCCATGTGCAGTGACAGGTCACCTTCAAATGCCTGTGGCAGACTGTTCATCTCCATGCCGACTAGCATCTTGCCCGTGTGAGTAAATATTCTAATAAAAGAGCCGGATAGATTGTGGATGGGGGAGAAGCGTTACCGCTGTGCACAGTACTTTATTATACACAGAGTGCTAATGCCTTGTTTTCTGCATCTGCGCTGACTGTTTTACGGGAATTATTTCTCTGCTGGGAGCCCGCGTGGTCAAGGCCACAATTAAACATGTCACACAAAATCACTTCTTATTAGCCACAACCTTGAGATTTACATTCATTTCCATCGCATCCAAGCATTTTTTGTTGTTGTTAGCACAAATGCTTGCTTTGTTAAATCTGTGCCTACACCATATTTTCAGAAAATTACAGCAGGTTAAAGATCAGCAGTAAATCATAATTATATTCCAGACTTTCATAAAATAAAGCAAATGTTAAACTTGGAAAACAGTCCAGTTATTATTTGTGTTTTTTCAGTTTCATACTATGGTATGTTTCCAAAAAACAAAATGTACAAAATAATGCCAACATTTGCACTGCAAATAGCACTGTAAATAACATATATTCGAAATTTGTTCTCCCTTATAATAGCTAAATAGCTGTTCACTATCAAATATGTTGCATGTTTATGTACATGTTTTCCCTGGTAGACCCTCACAATTACGCAGTAAGTCATGCATTGTGCAAACCTCACTGCTGTGAAATTATGCATGGGGGAATACAAGGATACTCCCTGCAACTGAAAATGCTGAAATAATGAAAATGCAGCAGCCCCTATGGCAAAGTGGGCATGTATCAATTTGATTGCTTTACAAAATGAGATGGGCTTTCAAGTAGGACTGGCTACCAGTAAAGCACACCATTAGCACCTTTACATTGCTACTGCAAGCAGGTTACAGTAAGCTTTGACAATGGAATTTCTTAGCTGTCATCATTTCTGTTAACTTGATCAAGTAAATAGGCTGTTCAGTTTTATTCAGGTTTGATAAAATTTGGTGTAGACCCTTAAGAGCGTTAAAAGTCATGTCATAAACAGTCCCTCCAAGATTCTGTGACCTAACTATTGCTGCAAAATCAAAAATGTCTGTGACATATTGTGTTTAACACACAATTGCTTGTACACAGTAAAAAAAAAAACTTGTAGACAATGACAATCAGACAATATTTTTCTACAGTGCAGGATTATGAAAATACTGTCATTTTCAGTAATGATTTAGTGCCATCTGCCAAGAAGAAGTATTTCCCAGTATCCACTTCTCTCCCATTGAGTAACTGGCTGGCATTCTCACCGGTCATTTTTTAATCCCGAATATGGCCCACCTGCCCTCAAATACTACTGCCAAAAACTGTGCAAGACAATAGCCAAATGAGGAGGAATTTTTTATGTGCAACTGTGTACTGGAACACAAGAGAAATCCAACAAAGATACACATTTGTTACCGGCTAAGCACAGCAAAAAAAGTCAAAAGCCCGTACCAAGACAGACAATACTGATAATATTAAGATCCTGAACAATACATAAACAATATTGAAAGTGTCATTTCTGCTGACTGGGTCTCACATGGAGACGCCTCCCCCAATTCTGGCAGACTTGCACGTCCTTTGTTCAAGCTAGCTATCTTATTGGACAGCGATGATGTTAGCAGAGCTAACTGTAGCTTCACAGCTGACTACCCTATTTCTTGTGGTCGGAAAGATAAATGTTATCTTTATAAAAGGAGTTGATAACTGTCATTTTTATTTTAAAATAATTTGCAGAATTTTTGTACAAATTCATAAATGCCTCTGCTAAAATCAAATTTTTACACCACAGAAATTACAAACAAAACCTCACAAAATTATGGTGAGATTATGGTGAAAAATACCATGATAAGGCAGACTATAGTGATGTCAAAATCTATAAAGGTATGAATCTTTTTTTTTTCCCTATAGAAAAGATTTAGGATAAATTAATGTAACCACAGATTGACCATGGTATTGTAAGAAATACCCTAAACCCAGGTCAGTATAAGTTCAAGTCAATGTTCTCCTGAATTTATGTAAACCCATATACTGTATATGTACATGCATTTACTACATTTACACTTTACTATATATAGTAAATGCTTGAACTTCTTATAACCAGGCGGTGATGGAATGGGGGCCAGGCAGCTTATAGGGACTCACCTACGCTGGAGTTAAGGTCTCCATTTTCCGAGTCTGCCCCGTGTTGGTTACTGTTGCTGTGGTAACTGCCCATGACTTCCAGCTTGATCTTCTTTGCCTTCATGGCCTCGATGATGGCGGCGTTGGTGGCGGCTGCAGCGGCAGCGGCTGTGAAACCCGTTGGGCCGTGGAGGAAGGAAAAACACATTCACTTTCAGCAGGTGGGCAGAGGGCAACAGCACAAACAATGCAAAGTGACAATAAAGCATAATATTTAATAATACAAATGATATTGTGACAATATGTATTTATAGTTTAAATTAATTTCATATATTTCTGTGTACAGTATTACTTTCTCCTAAGTGGACCATCCCTGTAACTTTATGTCTCTAAGCCTGAAGCAAAGGTAATACAACCCAATCCAAATTTTAAATGCACAGTGTCATTCAGGAGAAATGATGGTGTAGGATATTAAAATACATGATTGCCTATAGAGTACTTTTTCACAAGTTTTAAAATACAGCCTGAGGAGACAGTTCTAATGTCTCCGTATTCATGTCTCTTTGAAAATTTGGTATGAAACACACCAGACATGATTTATATTAATAAATAATGAACATTTGTGTTTCTGTGTCTTTCAAGTGTAGCTGCCAATGCAGAATCAATGCCATTGGGTTTAAATGGTGACAGATGGAGTCAGGCGATTACATCTGAACTGACAAACCAGCACCATTATTTGTTTGTAAATAAACAGAGTGTGTGTGTGTGTGTGTGTGTGTGTGTGTGTGTGTGTGTGTGTGTCTGTTGGGCTCAGTGGGAACACAGCTCATTACAGTGAGAAGCCTCAAAGAGCAAGAAATCAAACAGTGAATTTCTAAAGACGACATGTTTTGAGCCCATATTTTAATTGTGTACAAAGCCAAACGCATTTCCCTGATCTAACCCCTTCTCAAACAATGAACTGCTCTATAGCAAAGAACATCATATTTCCAGCAGCTTTGATGGCTATAATAAGTTTGCTCTTTTGTATTCAATTTAGCTAAAAGGCCAACTCCAGGCTCGGGAAGGGCATACAACAAAAAAAAAAAAGTGTGAGTGCCATTTCCCATTCTCCTGGCCGAGTTAAAAAGGACTATGGCATTTCAGCTCTTAAAAGAGGCTTAAAAGAGAGGGAAATGAAACCAGACCTCTGTTTAGAAAGGTGTTGAGTCAGTCCCCCCCCTGTAGGCATGTACAGACACTTCCTTTCTGGCTGAAATCTCCCCACACATCCATATCATTCATATTGTGCTTGGGGAAGAATAAAAGAGCTCTCTAGCAGATGTCACCAGGGTGTCAAGGGAGGATATGGGTGTTAGAACACTAATGCCAGGATTGATGTACTTGCAAAAAAAAACGCATCTCAAGTGTGCAAACCAGTTTTGATCCTCTGACCTTCAGTATAATAGTGTTTTAAATCCACTGCTGCTCTGGCAGCAGGGGTTTAACTCTTTACTGTACAAAATATTTCAAAGAAAAGAGGACTCAGTCTAGCTTCATATAAAGTATTCTTCTCTAGTAATCATATTTGAAATTACATGTGTAATATTTGAGGAAGGGGAGATGAACATTAATCACTGATGCACATTTCCTGTATATAAAGCATAGACAGGCACATGCACACCTAAGGCATAAACATCATTCACTCCCTCAATTGTCAGTTTATATTATAAATATATTTGAGCATTCTCTCTTTGTGCTCCCTGTTGAGCATCTGATATAACTGAAGCTGAAATTAAATTCCTAAGTCACTTGAGATTGTTCAAAACCTGCCTTGAGGCTCATCTCACTTCTTATAGGACACTGAAGGTTTTCCCTGGAAAAGAAATGTTATCAAAGCACACAAGATGCATCTGGAGTGGGAATAACCAGTAAGGATAAATCGGCTCTCCTTTCCTAATCAGCCTGTGCCTGCTATTTAAATGTGTGCTTGTCACACGGCAACAGCTGATTCATAAATATCTCATCACTTAGGTGTCATGCGCATTGCACTGACATGACTCAAGTTCAGCTATTACGTGTGCACATCTAGCCAGCGCGCAGAGAGGAAAAATCGAACATGTGGCATTAATATGCCCTCCTGATTCCCCGCCATCTGACAGGCAGACGGCATGTTCTGTATTGGAAACGAAGGTGCATTTAATTCACAGGTTTGTTGTCACACCGAATACACCAGGCTTACATTAATGTACAATGCACAATCGTGATAAATCAGACACTTCTCATTCACCATCTTCCTCCATATTATCATTCAGCTTTTTGTAGTGGAGGGGTTGAGATATTTCACAGTCATATGACTTTATAAACTTACAGTCACTGTGAGATTTCAAAGACTGAATGCTATGAAGTATGTGTCACTGCATGTTGGTAGCAAAATGACACAACAGCCGTGAGGATACATTGGCAGTAGTGGTGTGACGCACCGTAGTTGACCCGTGATCCGATCCGTGACTCAAAAACCGTGATACGATCCAAACCATGAGTTTTGTGATCCGTTGCACCCCTAATTGGCAGGGCACATATGAATGGTATACTATGAAGCCATGGTTCAAATCTGAGTCAGAGCTTACCAAGGTTCCCTTTCTGAGAGACGCTGTCATCATTGTCTGGTGACAAATACTGTACCATAATCTAATTGGTTATCTCTCACCCTGATTAGTCAGTTTTACTGTCACCTGATGATATCACACAGTGGAAAAACAAGTAAATAAATCACCTTTTCTTTTCAGATACAATAGTAAAGTAAGCTGAATATCAGTCTTACAAGAGTACACCACCTGACAGACATAATTACAGTGTATAGTCATACTCAGGTCTATGTCATCAGGGACAAATGAGCATGGCTGTGCTGTCCTACCACCTATGGTTTTAGTTGCTATTTTTGTTTTGTTTTTCAAATATCATTGCAACTGTACTGTACGTACAGGCATTGCAATTAATTCTTAGAAACATGTTAGATTATTCCACACGCATATTATGTATGTTTATTTTTAAAAGTTTTGACAAAATGACAGGTCCGTAGCATGAAATAAATGCCACTCCCCAGGTCCACTGGAGACGATCAGCTTTTTTTCCCCTCTCTTTCTGTCAAGCTAAACAGAACTGCATTCTCTGTTCCTCGCTGTCCCCTCCGGCTTTCATGTTCCTATTTCCACAAAGGTTCTGATGGCAAGACCTCTCACAGACATTAAAGCAGTGAGAAGGCATTCCAGCTCCTGTGACTGGGAGCACCTAGCTTGCATCAGTGAGCGTCCATTGTGTGTGTGGCTATTCTGTCGCTTTTGAATTTCAAACAAAACTCCAAAGCACTTTTGTCCAAATTTTGGCATCCTTGACATGCGGTGGGTGGGAAAAAAAAACAGAGACCTAAATGAAGTAGATGGAAAACTCCCAAAAAAAGAAGCCAGCTTGTTTTCCTGAACGGTGGATATGCATTTAAAGTTTAAGATGAATGGAGCCTGCAAGCAAATGGAAAATTTCTGTACAACATGCATGCATTAAAGGAGTATCAAGACAACATATAAGACAAGAGCATTGCATAGTGTATTGTTGTTGGTATTATTATTAAGTCTTGTGGAGGGGATTTGGAAGGAACTGCTAGAATAATTACTGATACAACATGATAAAATATCTGATACAATCCATTGTTCAGATCAATCAGAAAGCACAATATACAAAATAACACACCTCCTGGTACGGGCTTAGAGCTTTCACAATGAGACCAGCTCCAGCTGAAGAGAAAAACCATTAGCCGTAATAAGACATGCTTCAGGCAAAATGAAGGCACAAATGGTTGCTGCTGTTTCTTTTCGAACATCACTGCTGTCTAATCAGGCTAATTAAAATCCACTCTAGGCATAATGCAACATCTAGTGAGACAAACTGCGAGGGAAGGGTTCCACTCCACTGCACTCTCTTTCTTTTCTGGGGGAATTTCTGCAAATGTGTTTTGGTAAAAAAAAAAAAAAAACTGCTAACATTCCTGAGCATGGCATGCGTTAAGAAAACATGACTTCCCTGGGAGATAATCCAATAAAACAAACAAAAAACATCTTGATTTTATTGAGTGTGCAATGTATGAACTCAAATTGACCTACAAAATATTTGTTATATTTCATATCTGAGGCTTGTAACTAACCATGCTTTCCTATACTTTCCTGTGATATCAACACGACATTGGTATACAAACTTTTTACTAATGTTGATAAGCTTCTTCAACCGGACCTACACAGGTATAGGCAACATAAGAGCTCCGTCTGTAGTAAGCATTTACTGTACAGCTAGCTTGCAACAGGTAATCCCACTGCCTGAACCGTGCTAGACACATGCTCCCACCACAAAAGTCACATAGCACAGCCCACATGCTAGATACAGAATACATCTGACTAATAATTCATTTATGTTTTTTGTAAATAGTTTTTGTGTATAGTCCATAAAACATCTGTAGACTTAGTCATGTTGCATTTCTTGCATTCCAAAGAACATTCTGTAAATTTTGAGAGAAAGCACAATGTAAACTTGAAAATGTACAGTGAATTAGGCTTGTGGCATTTCCAAAAAATATCACACTGATATATAAAGGCCAAAATTACACTATATGGTATTTTTTACAGTAAAGGGTGTCATATCAGATTAGGATCCTCCTATCACAATCTGTTCCACCCTAGAGTTAGGGTTAGGGGTTGGATTAGGGTTTGGGTTTGAGGAACCCCTGTGGGCATAGCCAAAAGAAGGGCGTAACTCACATGGGATATCATGTAAACATGAAGCATCTGATGTGCTTAAAGCTGAAGAAAACCAAACCGGATGTGATGCCTGTTATTGAAGCTTTGCTTTTCATAATTACTACTTCTACAACTATAAAAGTACAAATAAATCACACTTCAACTGTTTTATTCAAGCATTTCAAAAAGTAGCCTTAATAAAAACAGATTTAGCTTCTTGGGCTAACTGCTGCCGCAATTTATTTTGTATAATAAATTAATCATAATATTAGATGAACATGCGGTTAAACTTGGAAAAAATGCAAAAAAAAAACCCCCAAAAAAACAAAAACAACTAAGGTTGCTTTACTTGGCTTACTCCATGGTCCTGACAGGAAGCTCCAGCTGGTTTAGCTAGTTTCAGGAGAGACTGATGTGGTGTCCCACAAGGAGGCATTTGTGTTTTTTTAGCGACGAGGCTGTCCTCTATTTCTATCTGGCTAGTAAGGCTATCTGATACAGATTAGCGCTTAATGTTACACACATGCACAATTGTGGCTTCGTGCAGGCTATGTTTTTTTTTTGTAATGTGGTAGAAATCAGAAGAAGAGCTGGTGCTCTGGTTAAAAAAAAATACACTGCAGAGCCGTTTTGATGTTGTCAGTAGTACCGAATACCAGCACACACCACACCGGCTTGAACAATGACTGGCTTGTTGAGAAATAACTTGGTTTAAGATTACAGGTTCAGGTTCAGAAGAGGCTGTGTACTTTCAACCCTTTTAGGGGAGAGAGGCCCCAGGTTTACCTGTAGGAGCAATGATTCCTGATGACATCAGCCCAGGTACAGCGTGGGCCATCATGTGAGGGTTCTCTGCAGATGTGACGCCCTGTGTCCTCTTTGGGGGCCTCCCGGGTCTGGAACTGAAATTGAAAGAGGGAGAGAGAGCATTTAACACTCTGACCACTTCAAAATGCATTTCCATTTCAAAGAGTTAATACATTTCTTTTTTTAAGGGCAGGCTTCAAACAATAATTCGGTCACATTCTGAATTTGTTTTGCTTTATTGAAGATCAACATCTTTTTGGTGCATGATTCTTAGGCTGCACCTCATTACCTGCTATCCCCAACACTGTTGGTATTGCAGAATTCAGACATGCAGTGTTCAGATTTAAAATGACATTGGGTGATACAACTGATATGAGCCATACTGATACTGACTGATTACTTCAAACAGCACATTATACAACTAAGATATACATACAGAGACCAAATATGTGTGTATGTCTTGTAACTCATGCTATCTTACACGGCAATGCCTACAATATTATATTGAGCATGTTCGAATGAAGACTGGAGTAACCTGTGAGGCAGTATGAAAGAGTAAGTAAAACCTGTTGTAACAGTACATGCCCGATGGAATGACTTATTACTTCACCAAATCAGTGAAATGGTGAATGATGTACTTGGTGTGGTGTAAAATATGACTTCAAAATGTTTCTGCCTTCATCACTTCTCTGGCTGTGCACCTTGCATTACCACTGAACTCCAATACAATACAATGACAAATTTAAAAAAACACAAAAAACATTTTGTATGTATTCAAGTAAATAATTTCACATAACATTGCTGATGTGATTGCAAGCTGTGAAATCAAAGTTGGATGCTCAATAACGCAAATGTTGCCGAAGCTGACTTTCTCATGAACCCAGGACAGTAAATTAAAGTGTCGCTTGCCATTAAGTTGTGGTTGTTGTCTCAACACCAATAAAGCCCGTGATGGGACATTTACTGTGTGGGACTAAGCTGTGGGTGGTTTCAGAGACTCTTCTCATAGGTATTGTTTTCTAGGGAACACCATGCCAAGTCTAATTTCCAGGGACATGAAAAAGCCCAAAATAGGCAACAACTGAACAGGGTGTCAATTTGACAAGAAAAGGATGATGAATTTCCGAGTAGCTTAGCACCAAAATTCTTGAATATGTGCTGTAAAGCATTAACACTTGGACACAGTGTGAAAGTTTGAGGGGTGCTTCTTGGATTGCTGGGTAGTGTAGTATAGTATTGACAATTCCACAGTAAAAAAATTATGAAAAATATGATTTTTATGGCTGATTGATGTACAAAGCAAAATTAAATACTAAATCCAACAAACACATTTTATTGTAAATGTCATAATCTCTCACAGCATACATCAAAAATCCATTAATGCCAAAATCTGAAGTCTGTAAAATGTCAAACATACAAAGTATGGTTTGAGGATACAGTTCAAGCAACATCAGCTGGAAACGAAACTTTAACACATCAATTCTGAAAGTAATAACTGTATTTTAGAAACAAAGGCAAAAACTGCTTAACTCCAGTATGGGACAATAAATCTTGAAAGCTTAGCAAAAATATTTGAAAAACATAGAGGGAAATCAGATTAAAACCCTTCTGTAAGCCTATTGCATACTTACCCAATAAACATTATAACCATTTGGAGAGAAAGAGAGAAACTTTTCTGACTTTGCAAAAACCCCCCAACATCAATGAAACTCAGCGGCAGTGAATCCTTGCCGTTCATTTTGGCAGCACTCAGTGGTGGTTTCCAAAGAAGCAGGATAGCAATAGGCTATAATATCAAATGCAGGGACAGATGTCTGCTTTGCCCCCATGTGTTACTGGGTGTATTGTATCTGCATGGTTCAAGTGCACAGAGAAATAGCGAGCGGATGGCTTTGTGATATTCCGCACTGTGATTCTTAGACCCTGCAACAGTTTCAGCTGTTCATTTCAAACACAGCATGCTATAAAGCACACAGCTCTTTGCACAATGCCAGGTACAAGCAGTTCTTTGAATTAAAGCATTGCTATGGCTTCACACTCCCGTCCTTTTAAAATGACCCAAGTCCATATTTGGAAAAAAACATCAATACGTTTGTTCTTGAACATCACATCCCCTCCCTATCAACGATGTAAGGCACACACTTGTTGTGGGTTTTGTCTGAGAATTTACTCCAGACCTTGCTGTAAGCTCCTCAGAGTGCCTTGCTGAATACATGCTAAGGTGCATATTTTAGGT
The DNA here is from genome assembly GCF_013368585.1 of Megalops cyprinoides. Taxonomy (NCBI): domain Eukaryota; kingdom Metazoa; phylum Chordata; class Actinopteri; order Elopiformes; family Megalopidae; genus Megalops; species Megalops cyprinoides. Next base: position 9,569,513 of record NC_050596.1, on the reverse strand, counting down.
GAAATTTAATTTCAAACCTTAAGTCCACTGTAAACCATCACACTGAGACTTTTTATGAGTACAGGCCCTGGTCTTTTCAATGTGTTACTATGCAGTTAATTTCCAAACATACAACACACTAAGTCACATATACTTACTGTACTTGTGATTATGGTATTCGAGTAACAGAGCGTTATATCGCCTCTTTAGATTATCTTAATGGGCTTGTTCTCTCTTCAGAAACTACATAGGAAACCTGCATAGTTCAGTGTCTTTTCCGAAGTATGCATACATATCTCATAATATAATTTTAGTTTTTACTGAAATGCATGTTTGTGAATCTGTCGACTAGACCAAAGTGAACAGAGGAACAAAAAAATGAATGGCTGTAGACATAGGTAGTCAAAAAGAACTGATGCTTTTCAATGAAAGTTCAGTTTACCTAATAAAAACAACTTCTCTGCCAGGCTAAAACAGCGTGATTATGTGTTAATGTCCCTTTGTTTGAAGTACCCAAAAGGCCAACGCTGACATTATTTCCATTTCTAGAGCACACTTCAGAAAGGAAGGCAGTCTGTTTCTCTAAATAAAGGCCTTCCCAGCGTACCGCCTGTCAGCCTTCATAAAATATTAACCTAATGTCATTGCCCTTTTAAAATCCATCACCTAGAATTCCCAAATTGTTCCTTCTCTTTATCTCTGTGCAGCAGGGAGTAAATAAATTAACAAAATTGCTTTTATCGCACTGACTAACCTTTTACTGAGGGATTATCACTCCTTTATATTTCATTTATTTTATGGCGATAGCACTGCATGTCTCATTGATTAGTTTGCGAGGTGGAGACCAGCAGTGAAAACAAGGTCTTATTGACATTACAGGGGAAAAAAAGAGAAAGCAAAGTCCTTACCAAACATTAAATGTAGCCAGTTTAATAACTTAATGGCCACAATTTTGGCTAGAGAATGACATGGCAATAATGCACTCTGCACAGGCAGCCAAAATGACAGTAGTGCAGAAATGACCATTTTCATTCTAATCTAGCATTTGTCCTGGTTAGGAACAGGATGTTAAATGGTCATACATTTAAGACACGGGTCTAAGTACACTGCTCAGTACACTGAAAACATCCCTCATAAGAAAGCCTGTTTGTTCCTTAACCAGTAAAACACCACAGCTGAACACAGTAGATTTTTTTGTTTTTTTCAGGTTGAGCTGAAACATTAATATGTGATATTCATTGGTTGTGTCACATTTAAACATTCACATAACTAAAAAAAATTTAATCAATTAAATAATTAATTAAATGACTAATCAGATGAATGTACTCTGCATGGAAGATCTTATTACATGCATTTAATATCTTAAAAATGCAGATCATGTCGGTTAACAAAATTCAAAAGGTTTTTATCTAATTGTAGACAATTCCTCGGACTGATCTCGGATTTTCGTGGATTGCAAAGCATACGAGAGGAGTCTACAGAAACAAGGCTTCAGAAACTTACCAGTCAGGGTGCCTTTGAGGATATTTAATTAAAATCTAATCCTGCATTCATTAAGGCTCACATAAATTAAGCTGTCATTCATAAGATTTATGGATTCCTATTTGCATATTGCATACAATTCATCAATTACTCAAGTATGAAAGGAGCACAGTTCCCTAGGAGGCGTCTGCTGCCCCTGTCAACACTTGAAATAAAAGAGCACGACTGTCAGGCATTCAGACAAACTTTTCCCACAATGTCTGCCTTCAGATTAATCTACGTTTCTAACCATCCCTGACAAGACTGTACGCAGTCCATCTGTGCTTTCAATTATTTCCCATCCTCAAAACAGACTCTGAACAGTAAACAAGTACAAAATGAGACTACCGTTTCCCATTAGTTGTTTGTATATCCAAGATACATCTTTGTGGGGGAATTGGTAAAAAAAAAAACAGACATGCAGGAAAATAGTATGATACCACAACAATACTATAGTAACACTATGATAGTACTCTTAAAAGTCACTGCAGTTACACATTTGAACATGCACCTATGGCTGGGCAGACTGACAGACTGAAGCTGGAGGAGTTGTTGGACACATTACTGTGAGCAACACAGTGTGGTGCTGGTGAGTGGTTCAAACAACCCAAGCATGAATGCGTGTAACAGAAAAGGTCAAACATTTGATTATTCACATCATTAATATTCATGGATAATAAATGCCCTCACACTAAGAATCATTGGCGATCATGGTCTTTTAATGACATGCTTTTGTCTGCTTGAAGAGATTCAGGCATCAATTCAATCTAATCGCATGTCACTGTGTCCTTAACTTCCAGCAATGAATTTAAGCAAATTGCTTTGTTCTTGCTGTTCTAGTTTTTCTTTATTTATTTACTTATTTTAATACCATGCTTAACAGTTTTCACTGACTGTGATGCTGTGCAGAAAAGAAAATAAAATCACTTAATTCACTTAAAATATGGATTGGAACTGCAAAGAGTCAATCTGTTTCAGAGGTTTCTACAAAGGTGTATAATGAAATTTGTGTGATATTTTAAGCAGGGCAAATGTGTCCTGGTGAGATTATTAATTTCAAATGAATCCCTAATTCTGGCAGAACATGCCAGCTTTAACAGTCGATCAGTCACTCTGACCCTGACGTGTATTTATTTAGGAAACACAATGGCATAAAGCAGCCTGCTTTTTGTGAAATTAAAAGTTAAACATCAATTGCGATGATAGATATGAATCAAATGAGTTTTCAGTTGTAACTTACAAGAAGCAGAGTAAGGATATGGTATGCTGAAATCAATGCACACATGATTTAATATCAACCCCTGCGATACACCGAGATGAGTAGAAATGACTCAACTTGATCATTTTCTTCTGATGAGGTCAACTCTCATAAACATTCAAATATAACAGCATTTTTCAATATAAAGAGTGCCCTTTTCACTCTTTGTGTTATTTTTTACACATTGCTTATTTGGGGGAGAAGGATACAAATCCAAAAATTAAAATAATAAGCTTTGTTACTTTCCAGTGAAGTTAAAGTGGGCTGTCACAAACACAGTGACTCTAAACTTGTGGTACAGTGTAAGACCGATGGAGAGAGTTAAGGAAAATGCATTCATCTCTTAGACAAATGCACTTTAACCGTGTGTTAAATAGGCAATGCTTAATGATTAGCGTTAACTGAACCGTGAATCATCGTGTGAAACATTAAACAAAAAAATGATCACCTCTTTACAGTCTTTTTTTAATCAATTAATGGAGTGTTAATAATCCAGCCAGACACACATGATTCATAGTGGGAAAGGAAAAGGGATGTTTACATAATTTGCGAGACCTCTGTATGGAAAGAGGCTTCTGCGCTGGCCCATTTTTTTCCCATGTTCAAAGTCAGAAATAATGGAGGCCGTTCCCCAGGGTCCTTTGCTGCAAGAACTGTTTGCATATTTAGATAGTGTTTACGCAGCTCAGCTTGTCTGCTCTAGATCACTTTAATGCGGCCCTGATACATTCTGCCAGCTGCTCTTTAAATGCTGCTTAAAATAATATCATCACAGCAAAGTTTTTTTTTTGTTTTTTGTTTTCTCCAAAGCAGCAGCGGTTCTGGGAGAGTCCATGCGCTGTCATGGACGGGCGTTTCGTGCGCTGTGAAGAGGCATGAAAAAACGCCTCTTCAGCGGAACATGCCGGAACGCGTGTTTACATGTGTGATCCTTTGAATTTTCCTCTGACTGCCTGCGCGGGGGACGCACGCAAAACAAGAATGAAATAAAGAGCTCGGGCCGTTTGGGGCCGGGATGAAAACGGCGCGTTAAAAGTTCGCGCAAATTCCCCATCAGCGATCTTTGGCACCTCCCACCAAACACATTGGGATTCTAGATAGAGCCCTGCAACATCTCAATCTGACAAACAGCAATTACTTTAGACAAACTTCATCTGGTCAGTGACCCGGAGTGACGCTTCCTGCGTCGCATGAAGTAAACGACTGCTTTATTCATACAAGTCACGGGCTCCATTTAAAGGGTTCATTAGGAGAAAAGCACTCCCCTAATGCTTGCCATGAGATGATGGTGTCAGACTCAGCAGATCTACGTAAAACTGGCTGTGTCCTAATGATATTAGTACAAGTCACAGTCTTTATGTACGGCTTGACTAGCCATAAATCGTCAGCAGGATATCATGTGCGTATATTGTATTGTATTATATTATATAATACTATTTATTTTCATTTTTGATAAATTGTTTGCAACATCCCTCAGATTAAACCCTTCAGCTCTATCTTCTAATAACTCATAGGCACCAGGAGACTTGACAGCATGATGAATATCACAACAGACAGCTTCAATATGGCACAATTTTACCCGATCAATATCTCCCTGCAATATGCAGGAAGAAAGAGGAGCTGATATTAGTCTACATGGTGTATCACAGATGGAGTACCTTTCGCCTTTCGTCTTCCTGCTCTCATGCTGGACCCGAGTAATATTTCGTAGATGTCAGAAACGGATTAAGCACACCTCCTCAGCTCTGGAACCTGATCGCAGCAGTGCAGTCTGTTTGAAATGACCACTCTGTGCCAAGCTTGAAACTACTCGCAGCACATGACACAAAAAAGCACACACACAATGTTCGACAAAATCATCCTGATGAAAACCCTGCTGGTGCCATCATGTGCTATCCCGAAGCAATCTGAGAATGTGAATTTGGTATCACATGGAAACAGATTTTCAATGGGGAGAAACAACTTTAAAATATTGCCAAAGCACCCAAACCCATTTAAAAGCCCTAGAAACACTAGCAAACAGATTGCAAGATTCGCTGTTTAACTGTACTGGCAGACTGACAGAATAAGACATGAGTGTTTTTCACTCTTTAATAACAATTGCTTGGGTTATCTCACAGAATCAGATATCATAAGTTAGCTATTTACCACTGTCAATGTTGAATGCCAACTCCACACAGATAACACCGGCTGTTTCAAAAGCAGAGAGAGCAGAATCACGCTTTTTTGCTTCTTAATTACAAGAAAGGAGGTACTGTTTGTAATGCAAGCACCTAAAAAGGCTAAAATGCTTTGATTCTCTACATCACTTTAAATGCTATAATGTCCCGTTCAAGGCTTTGATGCACCTACCTGAAATTAGTGCAGTGTATATGGTCAGAGTATGACAGGTGAACACTGATAACAATGTCATTGTGATAACATGTTTTAGAATTCACATTCCTTCCTATCAGCTCCAAGTCAGGTCCAGCTCCAGTTATACCTGTACATTTCCATTGGCAACTATAGCTGTCAAACTGCTTGCACATTTTTTCCATATTAATGCTGCAAGTTGAACAGAGGATTCATTTTATATCTCCAATAATAATAAACGTGACAATACAGCACATTTCTTTTTCTGGCTTCTGTATAACGTGGGTACACTCGCCAGAGTGTAGTGGAGGCAAATCACTGTAAATGATTTTAACGTCAAAAAATATCCATTCTGTTCGACAGTCAGAAAACATGATGCATGATATGGAATGATGTGCGTGATATGCACTTGTCAGTTTTTCATGAGAGACTGATAAACACATTAGCGCACACTGGAGTGAGCTCTCTGTCAGAGAGACAGGGGGGAACTGCACTGGGATCACTGCTGGAAATTCCCCCGCACACAGCTGACAGAATGAATGATTCTGGGGAAGGCAAATGAGCACTTGAACGTCCCTGGAAAGAACACGTTTGACAGTCATTCAGATGTTGCTCCCAATAACTTATTTCAGAATGGAGGGCAATGTGCCAAATGTCCTACCAACAAACTGTAAGGCTGGCGTTTTCCAAATGTTGTTCAATTAAAACACAAAAAGTGAAGGATATATGTTTTAGCTAAATGAAGGGAATGTTTAATGTTATTGTACAATCTGCACCATGAATTAAAATTAGTTTGCCTGTGTGTGTGTGTGTGCATGTGTGTGTTTGAGGTGTCATATAAAGTCAGTTTCTTCTCTTAAATACCAGACTGTTTTACGAATTCTGTTACATATGTGTATGTAACACATAAATGTGTTACAGAATCGTGTGTTATATAAAGGCCTTTTTTCTCAATGACAATGTAATCTAAAAAAAATGCCACACGTTACAATACATTTAATGCAGAACAAGTTTTGGTGTGTTACAATCTTTTTAGGAACAATTACCATGTGTAAGTAATCAGTTACAGAGATTGTTAATCAGTTGATGTTTTCCTCTCTCCTTGTGTAAAAGAGGCTAGAGTTGGATAATTAATAACGTGTCAGGTGAAAGTCCGTGCCCGTTCTTCTCAAAGCATGGTCCCACATTCCATGCTTTGTTCATCTTATTAAAATCCTCCCCTGCTCAGTGCCTCTTTAAATGGAATCTTTAGCCCCTCGCATGCAAAATTAAAACTGTGGCTCCTTGACTGAATCTAATTATTGCTGATCTGGAAAACTTCCACTCTGTCTGCCCTTTTCATCGCAGGGCTGCCCACTCCCACTCAAGAGAGTGTATCTGCCTGGCTGCGGTAATGCTTCACTTGGCTGGGGCTCACCTTCATCTGCCCTCGTCATCAGCCCACTCAAGCACAAAGCCAGGGAGCCGGGGAGTGTTTACTCATTTCCAAAGTACATTATCTCACTCATTAATCACCAGACCGCAACTCCTGGACAAGAGAGAGTCTTCGGGTGCCTCGCTCCACGGGCCGTCGGCTGAAGTTTGATTTTTTTAAAATGGCCGCTCGGTTTCGAAGCTGGCTCGCGGAATCTACAGTGTAGCTGGAGCCAAAGCTGTTATCGCTGCCTGGCGGAAAGTGTTGAAGTCATCAGGTTGCTTTATTGTTTTCTTTTTTTTTTTTTTCTGAGAAAGCCCAAGTCAATATATACTGAAATGGACAATGACAGTGACAGGGAAAATGCAGATGAGATTGCAGCATCACCACATTAACTGGTCATTATGATGTCATGTATTTCCACAGATGTGAAAAAAAATTGTCACCTGCTCCAAATACCATACAGCAACTTTTTGGCATTTGTAGAAATTAGCAGACAAGTGTGTTTTACATGTTCAAAGCCTCTGAAGCTACAGCCAACCCCGTTACTAAAGAAGGAGGGGCTTCAATAGATGGACAGCCCGGCACTCGGCCGGGAACTCGCTTGTGAAACCCACACGCTACCGTCTGCTGTGTAGATTCTAATGAGGTAATGGACTACGGCGAAGCAATCATTAATGACTGTGCTCCCCTTTTTCCCCTCTGGTCCCCCTGCCCTCACGTAACCAGCATTTTACCAGACATCCAAAGGCCTCAGTGCCAGTGGAGAGGCGTCTGCAATCTAAACAAATGAGCAATGTAAATAGTTTACAGAGAGAGAGATTACCCGCTGGACAAAAGACACTTATGAGACACAAGTGAGAGTGGGGGAAAAAAAATGGATAAGTTTAAAAAAAAAACGGTAGTCAGTGGGCTGGACGAGCCGGCACAATGTGGCCCTTCTCCTGGAGCCACTTGTTATCAGGCAGAACGCAGAGCCCCCTTTCAATCTGCATTTAAATACATTTCATTCTATCTGCTCATTTGCATTAATTTCTCCCATTATATGCGGAGATGGCCGAGTGTCTTGGCAGCACAATGTGGCAGCCTATTACCACCGAGAGTGGCCTGCACCTGATGCCAATTTAGACCACTCCGATCTTTTCATTACCGCTGCCCAAAGTGACATCTCCAGCTCCCCCCAAGTCCAGGGGACTCTTCAATTGGATTTGCTTGTAGTGACAAAATTGTTTTGCTGGCAGAAAGGAGTTCTCTCCCTCACCCTCTCTCTCTCCCTCTCTCACACTCTCTCTCTGACTGGGCTTATTTGCACACCATGGGAAAATGAGAGCCAAATGATTCTCAGTGGCCTCTGATTTCCAGTATTTGTTCAGCATTAGGCCGCACTTATCTCTCAAAGAAAAAGCAACGTGTGGAGAGAAAGTGACAGGCGGGAATACGCTCTCAGTAACCGGCCCATTGTGCCCCGAGGATCCCCATTCAGACCAGCGGGGCCCTCTCACATGGACACATTCAGGCTCATTCAGCTCTGCCCCCCAGTCAATTACCGGCGCTAATCCTTATTGCAGTGGAAGGTAAATATTTCATTACACTTTCAAATAAACATTTGGTCTGTACTGATGGAGAGCCGCGTTTAATGTGACAGCATTTAAAATACATGGATCCCTCTAGGGCAGGTCTGTTTGAAGCAGCACTGCTCCCTCCTCTTTGCATTTCAAATGTAGCGCTTCCAAAAATCTACTTGAGAAAAGGCCAATTAATGTCCGACCAAAAAAAAAAGGAGATACTTCAAATGAAAAGACATACTTCAGATGAAAAGCAGGGCATTTAAATAGAAATGTACATAAATACCACATCTGTTCTAAACATTTCAGCTAAAATATTTCAAAAAGCTTCGATTGCAAGTACGTATTTCATTTGTGTTAAAAAGTAAGTATTGATAGAACATCTGTAGACAGCATGTCATTGCCATCTGACAATAAAATCTGGGCAGTCTTAGAGGAATTAGTAGATAAAATGAAAACACAGGGGGGGCCATGGGGGGGGGGGGTGACAGAGAGATCCCAGAGCTGCTTGATCATTAATCACTGGAGTGTCTCTGACCTTTCCTTTGCCAAGGGCAGAAAGTGAGTACGAGGGTGTCCGGGCAGGAAGGGAGGAGGGGCAAGGAGAGAGAGGCTATAGATATGGAAAATCCAGGAGATGCCACAACACATTCTTAATGAGGGCTGGAATTAATGAGCTTCGTCGCCCTATTAGATGAATCAGACATTTCCCAGCCCTTAGGGGGTATCAAGTGCTCTGAAAAAAAAAGGCCTGATAGAGACTGATGGCCCGTTGGACATTTGGAGCCATTATTACAAGGGTTAAACAGTGAAAGGATGTAGAGCCATTCTTTAGGAGCTTTGGTTGTGAATCAGAGGCCTGAAAGGGAAAGACAGCGAGACTCGCTGGGTGTTCATCGTATGTCATGCGGCAGGGGAATTGCTGAGGACACCAACAGTTGGAAAAAAGAGAAAAGGGTCTGAAATCCCGCATATACGCCAGGGGTGAATCTGGGGGCATGTGATCTGTTAAAATGCAGCGCGGCAAAGCAGACAGATGCTAATGTATAAAACACTGTCAGGGAAGGAGACACTTGGGAAGGGGCTGAGGAATGTGATAGCGCTTACTGCACTAATCACACACTGTTTGCAGCACATTCAGCGGCAAGTGATGTGCCTCTGCATACGTTTGAGCACATGTTAAACCTGCACCTCAGAACACCACCAGCAAAGTGCTGTCTCACATACAGACACACACACACACATTAACACACAAGCGCACATGCACAGACACACACATATGTAAAGAGGGAGAGAGAGAGAGACAGAAGTTTGGAAACAGGAAATTTCTTTGAAAGACGTTGACTTCAAAGACAGATAATAATGCAATGGTTTTAGCATAGTAGCATTAAACATAGCATGTAGTTATAAAAAGATGCTTAAGCTTTCTTTGACTCCAGTTAATGTTCAAGGTTTCTTTAATCAGACCTCACATACCTCTCAAGTACTTGCTCCAATTTAATTGACTATTTTCACTGCCTCTGATTTTAAATTAAATCGCTGGGGATTTAACAACTGTGACAAGCTGATATCTAGAGGACATTTATAAATATATCACAAAATACAAGTACTATAAAGGTGATTTGACAATGAGCAGCTGCTTATAAAATATACTCACGAACACAGTATAATGAGAATACCAGTTTTCAGACCACCAGCATAAACAAATAATTTTGACTTGAATTAGCTCATTTAGTCATCTGGCTCAGTTAATGCTGGCTCTTGGAGATTAATGTGAAGACACTGAAATATTGCATGAGCCCCTCTTTTAAAATGTATAAAATGCCTGTTACTGTTTTTTTTTCTATTTTTGGAAGGGAGTGTCGTTGGTGGGGGTGTTTCCTTTTTATTTCTCAGGTCTTTGACATTACCATGTAAAAATAGCTCCTACACTCAACACAGCAGAACATTTGGTAGAGGACATAGCTTCTGTGGTAATGGCTCTGAGGCCTGATCTTCGTCTGTAAAAATAATTAAACCTTTTTCCTCCTCTCTCGCTCTCCTCTCTGTCTGTCTCTCTCTCTCCATATATATAGTACTATAGTACAGTGTGTGTGTGTGTGTGTGTGTGTATGTATACATATACACACACACACACTGTACTATAGTACTATATGCTATATACTATATACTGTATACACACACATACAAACACACACATTTTTTTCTCCTCTCCTCAACAGATATGCACTAAGGGAAAAGGGGCCCCTTAGAAGCACAAAAAAACACCATCAACTCAAGGCTGACATCTGTATAAAAACAGAAATAATCTGCTGTCAGCAGAATGTTCAATGACTCCTATCAGCGCCGTGCTGATAAAGAGTAGTGGCTGCAAGGGTTCTGCTGTTCCGCGGGGCTCAGGGGATCGGAATGCATGTTAATTACCGTCAAAATATGTGCTAAGCCTTACAATTTCGGCCATCGCTCCATACTTCCACGGACATGCCGAAAGAAAACAAAGACTAATGTGCGGTGCTGAAACACTGTAACAGAAGGTCGACAAAATCATTTCATCAAATTAGTTCTATCCAGCAGTCTGTATGTCACAGGGTCCTGTGTTTTAACACCAGGGTCTATCTATATACAACACAGACCTCACTCAATGGGATGTCTGAGAAGTGAAATATTTACTTTATATTTTGCATATAGTTGTAATCACACACACTCTCACAAACATACACTCACTCACTCAGTTGTACATTATTTCCGCATAACAATAATTGTATTGAGCAAAAGTGTTACCACATGATAAATTGCAAAATATGGATTTGATGCTCTTGTTATTTTGATCTAGTCAGTCAGTAAATCATCATGCCTTAAACTGGAATCAATCATTCCCTTAAAGATATCTGATGTTTTCACAGCTCAGAGATAATGAATTCTTTGTGATACGCAGTTCCTGTCAAATCAGACTCACTACCTTGCCCTTTATAACAGCCATTCGGCGGGTTCCACCCAAATTTTGAAAGCTTAGCCAACACAGATCAGAGAACTTCCTTAAAAGAATTTAGTAAATGAAACTGCAGAGAGCTTTTTTTTCCACAGAGCAGAAAAAGCTGATGAGACAGGTTTAGTTTAATCTCGGCCGATAGAAGTCATTAACCATTCTCCCAGGAATTAAAATATAGCTTACTCTTTTCTTCTCTCACTTATCATTAGCATCACTTTAATCTCCAAGCGTTTCACACTGCCATATTTAATCACTACTTATTGCCTTTTGACAACTGAAGAACACACTTTTCCCCTCTCTCAGGCGATATTCCACTTTTAGCATACTAAATCCAGGACATGAAGCACTGTGGAAAAAATAATAATAAGTAAGTAATTCATTTAGTTATATTTTTACATAAAGATATTTACACCATCTACTGAAAGTGTGTCATTTTTTTTTGAAAGATGAGGGACATGAAAATATGATGTACCATATTTGATTAATTTGATTATAAACTTACAGCAGCACAGACTACTGTTGCTACCTGCAGCAACCATGTTGTCTAAGAAGATCATACCGCACAGATACATTTACAGACATAATCTATTTCACGTACAGTCTTATGTGGGTCATTTGGAGTATAGGGGACATTCATTTCTCTGTCCTTGATTCAATGAAAATTTAAAACAAAAAAGCTTTTTTTTTCTGGAGCAGAATATAAATCAAGCATTATGCTCCATCTCTCAATGACTTTGACAGATATAGGGCACTTTCTTAAAATGTGTATTTTTTTCTGGACTAGTTCTTTGGTCTCTGAGCAGTACAAGTAAATCTCTACAGCCAGATTTTGTGAAAATGACAAGACTGTATACTTTACCAACTATGGCTCCATGGGGAAAGTCTCATTGACTGAAACACGGTAGAAATGCCACAAATCTGACATTTATTATATTTATTTGTAATAATTATGGAAGATTAAAATGCACTTATGCACAAATAAGTGATTCACAATGAAAAGAAATCCACAGAACTAAGAGTAGCTCAAACTCACTGTAGAACCAGGACTAATCTGCTTTTCTTTCACTGATTCCATCCTTTTCTGCCAGAATTAGAAGACATTGAAAGAAAATACATTTACAATAGTGTTAAAGTCATGTGCAAGCGTTTGAGATTTTGACCAACACCTAATTTAGCAATAGGAAACTTTACTGCACAGCTAATATGATCATAAGTGTACTCTTGAGTGAACAAGGAAACCAAAAGAAAGGGAGAAAAGGGTAACTGAATTCAGATGTACCAAAACAAATATGTGAAAGCATATTAAACCAACCCAACTGATAAAGGACAGGTGGTTGGGAGGAAGTTTTGAAATAAATAAGGATTCGTTTTTGTCAGTATTGGGATTCATCATGATGTGAGTGAGTCTTTGTCACCCCATGAAACACCGTGATTGAGCTCCACTCGCACACACAGATTGCAGAGGAGAAGAAAAATCAAATCTGGCTAGTAAATTATTTATTTCAGCTCCTTTTATTTATTATTTTTGTTTGTTTGTTTGTGCAAATACATACCGTGCATCCAAAACTACCTTACAAAGCCTTCGCCTCTACTCAATTGTCATTTTTTCCTCAGCTATGACTTGCTGAATACTAGCAATCCTTTGTTCCAATAAAAACAGGTTTATCCATTTTGGTGACCGTGCAACTCACCAAATTGTTCAAGGAGAAAAAAAGGCTCACGGTTGATTATGGGACAAATTTAAGGACAGATATTGACTGAATCAAAGGTCAGTTTTTTTTATTCTTTTCCTGCTGGTTGTTGGCTTTGTCGTAACTCCTCAGACGTAGATAAATTGTCCTCAAACCAGCATCACTTGCAAAGGAAAATGTTACTTATTGCCCAATGCAAGTCTGTTTCTCAAAGGCAGATATCAGCAGAATGCAGTATGTATGTCTCTTTTTGCTCTCCCAGTCCATGAGAGCCTGGCCTTTTCCCTAGATCTCTTCCCTGCTTCCATTCAAAATCAACACCAACTTGTTTTAAAAATGGCCACAGACAGTTTATGATCATTTCAACAATAAAATCCCTCCTTCTACATCAAAAGGGAGGCGGGATTCATTTCTGATCCTTGTCCACGTTCAAAGGCTAAATCAAAGTGATACTTCAAAGTGGCACATAATCAGACATACAGCTGTTAAAACAGCCTTTTGTTAGCTCATCGCCTTCAAAATGGATCTCTAACAAAATCCATAAATGAAGGAAGAAAGAATAGGATTAAACAAGCAACATCAATTCAACCTCAGCATTCTCACTAAAATATATATATTTACAGCAGCGCAAGAGAGGCAACAACTCGAATACAATTACATTCATCCTGCAGCAGGAAAGACTAATGTGACTGTCTTTATTAGGCTGTTGTCTGTTGCCAGTTGCCAGTGTTTTTCAGTGAAACAGGGACAGCACCCAAACTAAAAGACATTGATATCTTAAGCAAACGGTTACGCAGCTTATATAAATTGTATCAGATCTCTTTTTGCTGTAGAAATTCTGTGCATTGCTCTATAGATATGATATTCACTGTATTCTGGAGGACAGCACTACCAGCACATGTTTTGCTATACACATACACTTCTGAAGGTGTCTGGCTCTATGTATGGCTAACTGCCTGATCTTAAATAAATTGTTACTAAGCAGGAGTGAAATTCTAATTGCAAAGGAGTAAGAAAAACTTTTACTGTGCAGATTTCAGACTCAAATTCTTTATACATTCGAACACTTTGCTTTAATCTGACTTCAGCACACTGTGTCAGGGGTTCCTGCTGAGATATGAAAGCCACCGCCAATCCAAGTATTGTCAGATTACACTATTGAATAGAAAATGATCACTGAGTACTAAGGTCTAACGTGCAGTAAGCCATTTTGATAAAATCAACTAAACGTGATTCCATTATGTTCTTGCACGCATTGGCACTCAGCCTTAACATTTAAACACATTAACATTTAAAAGCATGAATATAATCTCAACTGCAGTATTTCTATAAATATTTTAACATTTTAATGTTGTTTACAGATACTTCAGCGCTCCTAACCCTGGAAACCTCAGCCCACTGTAAATGAAAAATCTGCATGTATGGCATATTTTCAGACATGTTCTTTTCATTCATGAAGGAATTACAGTCATATGAAAGGGTGCAATCATTCTAATGGATTCCTTTGATTTATAAATTGCGTGATGGATTCTGAAAGTTAACAAACACAGACATATTTGTATCAGTAAAGATGAACCTGTGTGTATGTTACTGATTTAATGTATTCTACCATAATAATAAACTAATTATGCACATGGATACCGGACGGGTCCTTTGAGCTGAGAATACCTGCTTTGAAACACACTTCGGAAATTTTCCCTTGGCAAAGGAATGGCCTCCTCCTCCACAGAGTAATAGAGCCTGAAACCTCAGGCATCAGCAGGGAGGAAAACCATTACTTAGCCTGTTACTGTGAGGGAAAAAATGCAATTAAGGCTCTCACCAGGGACCAAGAGCACCAAACAAAGCTGAACATCCACGCACAAGGGCCTTCTCATGGCTTTGCTCAATAATGCAAGGGTACTGGATTGTATAGTTTAGGGTTTCATTTCAATGGGAAGATATCTGCGTATATTTGAATGCAAATTTGAAGGATTTAAAACATTTGCATCCACTAACCATTCAGCTATTGGGAATAGCAGGTTATGTGAGAATGTAAAGACTGGACATTTCCAGTAGCAAAATTCTACACTGGGTATGTAGTCAGTATATCTGTTGAGCCTAAGCGAAAAGAGCAAAGATTTTTGAAATACAGGAAGTGAAAGAATGTCACATCAATGCATGTGTAATATTCAGCGGCAGCCTCATAATTATCATTGACTGAGTATAACGCTTTTTGATGAACGTTTTGATTTTGGACGTTATGTGGAGCTCTGATACATCTGATAAGGTGTTGTCCTCTAACACACGTGCATACCACATCACTAAGTCTTTACATTGGTCATTTTATTAGCAACTCATTGCAATCATATAATGCTTTCAGAATAGAAGTTCAAAACCTTTTGCATTTACATTGTTTCCAGGACTACATATGCATCCATTTCTAAATATTTACACTATACCACATGCAGCAAACATCTACACTAACTGTGTGTAAATATCTACCAATTGAACAAACTGTTGAAAGATGAGGGACATAAAGAACTGTTGCTCCATTGAGTTCAGTTTCAAGCATTTGGGAGCTATCATACAGTTAACCTGCTAAAGGACTTGTGATGAAGCTATAACACACCATGTCCCCCCACTATCCCTGTGGCCTTTAAGTTCACTGCAGCCCCTGTGTCCTCTGGCTCCACTGGGTCATTCCAGCACACCCTGGCATCACTGACAGGGTGCCACAACTAACCACCGCTGCTGTCCAGCCTTCCAACAGGTGCATTCCAGACATGGCACAAAGTGTCAACCCCAAGTGAGTTACATATCCTAAAGGAAGAGTCTCCAGTCAAAATGGTAGAGTCTTCAAGTAGAGGTCCAAGCTGCCTAAGTCAGGTAAAGTCAACTCACAAGATGATGGAATCGGGATTCAGGTCCCAAGTTTCAAGACTCAGGTCTCAATGGTAGTCTCTGACGATTTGTAAAGCCATGGTCATATCCAAATTTATGTTCTGTTTGAACATATTGAAATGTGTATATTGTTTATAATGCTTTCTAACAAAACTGCAATGGAAGTTAAAAGTCCCAATACTTCAGTCATTAATTCACCTTGACATTTCACTCATTGAAACTGACATTTCATTCATTCACCTTGACATTTGGATAATTCAGCAGTTTTCACATCACTGAAAAGCAAAAAAGTGTAGAAATATTGTATTGAGCACAAAACAACGATGTTCAATGCAGACTCTCACCACAGTGTAGAACGGAAACATGCTCTTGTACAGAGACTGCAAAGGAAGACAGTTCTGTCTGTTGAAAAAAGCAGTGGCTGGACTTGACGGCTGGACTATTGAGGATGTCCATTCTCTTTTTCCAGTATGTGGAAAACAGCCCTGCCTCTTCTCACAATATTTACACTCCGTTGCCGTAAACCATGGATGAAACATGCATTTCCCAGAGGACACATTAGAGGACTTCAGACGATGTGAGGCAGAGTTGCATGTAGGGTTGGCAGAGATGCGGGGTGCAGCACCATCTGCTCAGGAGAAAAGGGACCTTTTGGCTGAGGAGCTTTGCCCCAGATAGTAGGCTGCTTTACAGACATTTTATGTGCATGTTTGAAAAAGGACTAAAACTTTACATTGGTGAATAGTGTTGAATGGTCTTATATTGCTATTATGTTGTTAATTTGTAGCTCAGACAACGAAAAACACACACCGAAAATGAGATTACTTCCCCCTTTTTAGTAGCTCTTTTTTATAATTTCTGTTCCTGTTTGCTTTGAATAAACTTTTGTAAGTTGTGGGGGACTTTGGTAGATTGCCCACATTGTGCCAAAAAAGGTTTGATGTCTGGCGTGCACCTCCCACACAATTACCTCCATCTTTTCTTTTGAGAATCTTTCTTGCTGCTTTGATGCAAACTGTGCTTCCTTCCATGGGAAAACTGTCAACAAATTAGACACTGGCGCGAGGGATTTTAAAGGATATGAGTTGGGGAGATCTGATTGGCTGTTATGGCATCACACGTTCACCACACCCCCAGGCTATTAATTCATTGAATTCTCACTGGCACCACCAGTGTGCCAAGTGGTGGTATCTCAAAATGACCAAACTCAGCTCAGACATGCCCGCACATGTGCTTGCAATAAGCTTGAGCTTGCATTAAAGCTGAGTGTTTCAAACTCAGATTTCATGGCCTTAAATTCAAGTTAAGAGTAAAGAAGGAAAGTAGAGTTTCACTGATTGGCTGCAGACTGTTTTACCAGACAATTAAATGTCACAGTAATACATAAGATGACAGTCAACCATAATGAGACAGGATGTTCCTCACACTGTAGACTGGTAGGCTCTGTGCATCAGATTGTCAGAAAAATCACTTTTTTAGTTCACTGTCAACAACATGGTTGGATAAATTATTCAAGAAAAGTCTGCATTTGCAATAGAAAAAAAAAAAAAAACAGCCTGTGTTTTGAAACTATCCATGCGTAATACAATGTTTCTCTTTGCAGTTGATTTGTAATGAGTTGAAATTCTTGTATAATGTATGTACATGGCCACAAAGAAAATATGTAGCAAGGGAGACAATACTGTACTGCAATTCTCTGTGTCATCTGAGAATGCATGCACAAAATGGAAAAAAAAAATAAAGTACCATCATAAAATGATATTGGATATGTCAATTTCTTTCTATTGTACAATGAGATTGTGAAACAACATTATTTATTTAGAAATTGCAACAGGCTTTTTGGCGATTCAGTCCTTAGGACAAGATTTATTATCAGGACGGTCCCCCCAGCAATCAGATGTTAAGCAGAACACAAAGCCAGCGCGAATGACTGCTGGCTGTATGTGTGTGTTGATATTATTTGCAGGCCTTTGGGGAGGCCTCAGCTCGGTCTCACAGGAGTGGGAGAGGTGGGTGGTGCCTTGGAGGATGGGGACTCATGTGCCTGCAGTATTTATCGTGTCAGGTTGATTTATTGAGTGAGCTTCATTCCACTGAATGTTCTCAGATATTTATTTCCCTAAAGGCTCCCGGAAAGATAAGAAAGGGCTGGAATCCGAAAATCACGGCCGGCCGTTTCAGAGAGTCAAGATTTTCTTTTCTTCCTGTCTTGCAAAAAAAAAAGAGCAGGAAAGGTTAGGGCTGCCTTCTATCTGGACCTGAAATGACTTTTAGCATAAATAAATTGACACTATACAGGAATAATATCATTCAATAGCGCTGAATGTTTTCTAATAGTCTTTACATAACTATGTTGTATAACATCTTGACAATCATCGATCAGCCAGTAAAAAGAAATAAGTGAATAATTAAACACTTATGAACATTGAACCCCAGATTTTTAATCTGGATGGGAAACATGCCAGACTATTAATCATGTGGTCAAATCCTATTATTCTTGTACTTCTGTAACTCAAAATTCTATCCAGACAATGTTAAGTTAATAATACACACACATATTAACTTTACCTTGTAGGATAACTACACACTCCTCTTCAGTTAAGAGTTAACCCTCCACTTTGAGAATGGGTGTAACTTTCATAGTTCATAACAAAAAGTGGTACTTCTTTCTTTCAGTGACTACCACAATATTCATAATATTGTGTAAAATGTACAAAAAGAAAAATTGGCTTCAGTGAACTAGTCAAAGTTGGTTGCCTTTGTGTTATGATTTGCATATGTGTTTTTTTTTTTTTAGCACAAGCAGTCCCTTCTACCGTCAAACTGACGCACCTTCACCCATTTGTGCAAATTAATCCTCACGAATGCATATTAAATTTGACAACTGAAGCAGGAATTGTTTATTTTGTCCTAGATAAGCAAATGCCCAGCTAATTTGCAGAAAATCCTGTTCAGCGCTTGCACACAATGGTTCATCCTTATTTTCATGATCTTGTCGGCCACCTTACTTCTAAGGCTGTGCGTCACATGGTAATTAACATATCACAAGCTCAAAGTTTACTCCTAAAACAATACGCATTCATGGAAAGCCACAGAACTTCAGTTCGACTCAACAGAATACCTCTCTGCCGGCCTTTTGTAATGTTTGCTTTCCTGACCGCTGTTTATTTATACCCAGTTCATTGTACTCCGTTTTCCCCAAAACATTCCAGGAGAAACTCTTTCATAACTTAAGCTAATGTTTTGCTTTCAGATGTTCTGCTTTTGCAGCTAGCTTTTTAATGGTGATTAATAAATGTCCATTTCGCAACAGTCCAAAAAAAATTATTTACAGTAGTAATGTTTCCATGCTCAGCAAACAGTGTCAAAATAAATTCAAACCCTTCAATCCCTACGTGCTAATGAGCAATCCATCTTAGTTTTGATGTGTCTACGCAGTGACTATCAAAATGGGAGACAGTAAAAGGATTTATTTGGGTCATAAATATCAGATAATGTCACTGAACATGATCTTTGATTGTTGTAACATCACAAAATGGTATTTAAAAAAACATGTAAAGTTCCTCCTGCTCTTGACAAAGACCAGATGGGTCGAAATGTTGTCTGTTTGCTCAAGTATAATAAAAATTACTTGCTGTGAGAACTGATGATCTGTGATCCCTTGAACGCCAATTTTTCCTTTCATGTTCATGTAGATATGGGAGGTGGCAGATAAAAAAAAATGTAACCTGAAAATGACCCACACTGATGCACTGATGAAGAGGAAAGGGCAACCTTGACCTTCCTAAAAGTGATGGAAGTTTATTTTATGTTATTAGTGCAAAGTTTACACTTGCAGCACTTTACAAGCAGCAACAAAAAGACACACAGTAATGGCTACGAATGGGACTTAGATAAACTAGCCACATGCTTCAACCTTCAGGCCTCTTAAGACATTAACTAACCAAGACCTTTAATGAGTGAATGTTAAAAAAAATCACATTTCTTCTGTAAAATAGATATTTCAGTCAGTCTTGTTTGGCAGAATACATTCCTTTGATGATACAAATCAGTATAACTGCAGACAGAAGGTATGTCATTCTCTACACCAGGGACTGCAAATGGGAAATAAGCATTTCCTGTTGCATTCCACAAGTAAGAAAAAAATGCTATGCTTTGAGAAAAGAGATTAGAACAACTGCTTTTGCTCTGTAAACTGCTAAAGGGAGACTAGCTTTGTAAAGGCTCACATGCTTTTTTGAAAATTTTCACCAAAGTAATGCATGAGTCTGCAAAAGAATATGGAATGTCCATACACATGGTTTTACTGTTATGCTGTTTAAAAGAGAAAAGCAAATATAAAGTGCAGTAAAAGAAAATCATGTTTTCTGTATCTAACATTAACATTAAAGAGTCATTTTTTAAAGTGTGAGGACAAAGGTAATGAAGAAACTTTTTGTTTGCAGACGATTAGTCTGACGTAAGTCAACAATTTTTATGAGGCAACACCAGGCACAAGTGGAATGTGACATCCAAATGCTGTATTGAGCCAGCCACAAATAACTGGGAGGTGAAATCAACTTTCAAATCAAGAGACAGTTGCGTTACCTTTAAAAGGGCATCCACTCTAGTGCAAGGACACCTACTGTACCACAGAAAGTAAAGAGCACAGACAATTCCAAAATAAGCAGGGATCCCAGAGGGGGAAGTGTTTTTTTTTTTTTTAAGCCGAAATAGAAACTGCTGCATGCTCTGTCCAAATGCACCCTCATCCTTATGAATGAGGCTCAGGCAAAACTCAACCTTGCCTTGCCCTAAAATTCAAAACCAAGCTTATGCTTTCTTAGATAGTTAGGTCACGGTTCTGTTTACTGGGAGGCTGTAATGGAACGAAGGAGAGGTCAAACAGAGGAAACAGAGCAGTCACAGCAGGATGGGAGGGACATGATTTTTTGACGTGTTTAATGAGAGATGATTTACGGTGGGAAATGCATTTCTCATAACACACATGGAGCTAATGGAGATCAGACTCGGAGGGTTGAGTGTAGCATTGGCCAAACATTCACGACAACAGAGATAAAAAGTGAGACCATGGAAGAGAGCTGGAGGCTACTGTCTGTGCATGACTTCCATAGGAACGACATCAAAGCCAAGAAAGGCAAAGGCCCCCTGCCTGATCACACTGAACTCTGGGACTGTGTGAGGCCTGACATGATTCACCGGTTCCCTGTGTAGCCGTCATCCACACTGCAGCAGGCACTCAGCCACCCAGCACAGCAGCCCACTCTCAGTGGGGAAATCTGAGTGCCACTCATGGGTGGCTTATTTTAGGAACAGTCCTTCTGATGTCCACTGCCTTTGCTGTGATTTAACACGGCTGGCAACACAAGCCAAAATGGCTCCCTTTAGGTTGGACATGTCTCTCTTTAGTTAGGATTCCTCTGCAAGGACTCTTCTGCACTAGCACATTAGCAATGTGACACTTCTCCCACTGGTCTATCCCACAATCCCACTGGCTGAGCTAGACTGCAATCAGCTATTGTCCGCGCGTGCATGCGTGTGTGTGTGTGTGTGTGTGTGTGTGTGTGTGTGTGTGTGTGTGTGTGTGTGAGTGTCGGTGTGGGTGGGTCAGTAGATCTGTGTATGTTCAGTCGTAGATTTGCACAAGTTGAATGAAATGAATACAAAGGGCTTCCAAGTAGCTCTATGGTTAAAGGCCTTGCCTTGAGCACAAGTTGAGCTCTATGGTTCAGATTCAAACCCAGCTGTCATCAGACAATGATGTCTGGAAGACCACAGTGGCAGAACAAACCGGTTTTATTTAGGGGCGGGGCTGTTGGCAGGGGCCGTTTGTCTCACTCCTATCAGGCACATTATTCATCAGGTGCCTGTGAGTTACTCAAATGACATCAGTACAATAGTGCCTATCCTTCAATGAGTTTTCACTCAACTGTTGCCACTGTGTGATGTGTAGTGTGAAAAAGTGTATTGGAGGACTGCATTTGCCTCTATCAGTGCTCCCATCATTGCTGCGAGATGAGCCTGGTATAGAACTGGCACAGAAAAATTAATAAAATTACTTTGCAAAGGAATAATAAATACTATAAATACTTTATTCTTTGTGTATGTCAAGTTTAGGACAATTGAAAATCCACGATACGATATTTATTGCGATACTAAAAAACGAAGAAAAATGATGACTTGAAAAAAATGTCCTTCATTAAATAATAAATCAGCATTTTTTACTTGTATAAAATTTGTTTTTCCTTTTAACTTAAAGTGCTTCTGCTTTCCTTCTTTAATAAAATAAAATAAAAGTAGCCAGCCATAACCTGCAAAAATTGGCATGAATTCTCTTTGGCAATGAATGATTGAACTATGTATGTACAATTCAGTGGCGGCTCCTGCCAAATCTCTCAAGGGGGCAATTGTTGCTATGAATGCTAAGTTGACCCGTTCAATGGGTAAATTAACAGCTAGCTAACTTGACATTGTCACATTGCAAATAAAGCGTTTACTTCGCAGCCTGCTAGCCACGTTTTCAGCTCATACCAGCTCCACAAAAATCCCCAGTTATACGATTTCCCCCCTTTTGAAGATACTTGCTTGATGTTTAAATTTCGTCTGGGTGGACCTAATTCTTTAGTTGCCAATTTATCCTGATTACTACGACGACTGAACAGTATTTCTCTTAATGACATGATTGAATTGCTCTGAGCTGAAGTAACATTAGCCATGTTGACCTTGAATGTGACAAGATCGCTGGCTGCCCTGGCGAATGCGGTGATCTCTACACCAGGTTACGTATGACGAAAGCACGTTAGTGCAAGGCCACCCAGAACCCATACAGATTGCACTGCAGTTCCTGCAGTTTGAAAAAAATTGTCTTAACATGAGAGTCTATCAGAGCGATCTGGGCAGACTGAAATCGCCCGAAAGGGGCGGTACTCCACGGAACACGACTTGATGCTGATTGGGCTGTCTAGAACAGTCACAGCTAGCGTAACACTGTGGTAGAATGTGATAACAAAAATTCCCTCCCTTTCCCCCTTTGGTGGTGTGTTGCCTGACTGGCCTAAGGAAAAAACCGCCCCTGGTACAATTGCAAAACAAAAACAATACAATTTTTGACAGGGAGAGATCGTAAAACGCAACTATACTAGCGAAATAACCATGTAATATCCTGGTAGATTTCGTCACAGTCCCACAACGGTATCGAGACATTTTTTATCGCAAAATTCGATAGACCGTTACATCCCTACCACATACGCTAAAACACAATTCCACTTCGGCACATAGTTACAACCTAAAAAATAGTCAAAATATGACGTTGATAATGCTGACCTTTTTTCCATAAATGCACCCACAAGAGCAATACATACTATTTGGGAAAAATGCCTTACTATATGTGCTATTTACGCACTATTTGTGTGCCTTTTATAAACTTGTTGATCAATATTTAGAAAAAATATTCAAATGGTAGTAATGTGCTTAAGTATATGGATACATATAAACCAAAAATGAGACCAACATAACAAGGCAGTTCAGTCACAATGATTATATATTGCTGACCGACCCCTGGTCTGCGCTGTTCTATTGAGCTGTCAGGAGTAATAATGTCTTTGTTTGCAGTCTTATGAACCTGATAAATGTACATTTGGAAAAGCCTGTCAGTCCTATTGAACAGATCCCCAGGGGTGCAAAACATTTGGATGAATGCCACAATCCTAAAAAATTACAATGGGTTTATCTTTAAAAAAAATAATATCTCACAGATCTCATAAACCTGTAAAAAAAAGAGAAAATATTTAATTTAATTTAATTTAATTTAATTTTAGGAGACACAGTAAAATTAAAGCCAAATTAAATTTGAACATGCAGCGCCTGACTGCCTGTCTGTCAATGAAAACAAAAGCCACACAGCTCCACTCTTGCTGAGGTCCCGCTATTCTTTATTTCCTTGCTTAGAGATTTTCGTTTCTGGAACCTGCATACACTTTGTGGCTATGGCGTTTGGTGTTCCTGGGTAAGCCTTGCTTCTCTTTATGAGCACTCCATTACGAAAGGGAACACAGCACTATGTAGACAACACCCATCCAAGGTAATGCTACTGAGAACACACGGTAAAAGGCAGTAAACCCAATGGGAAAGCTACTGTATAAGACGAGCTTCTGAAAAGTGCAGTACTTTTGTTTCTGCCCTGGCACCGACTTTCTCCTGTCAGAAATGGTGAAATGCTCCTTTGCCCTTGTGTTTGCCTGCAATACTGCATCAATGGTCGGGCCAACTGAATGTTTTAAATGAGGCCTGGGTAGGCACACAAATAGCAAAACTCTCTCATTCAAGCCTACTCAAAAAGGATTTAACTGGCGACATACATGTGCCAACTCTCACAAAAATAAAACAAAACGGGTAATGCCAAAATCAACTTGTTTTCACATGGAACTGACCAGAGAGCACATTCCTTGGCAGCAGTTATTTCATATCAGACTGTTATGCTTCCATGCCAACCACAAAAGCATCCAATTCTAAAACACCTTTAAGAACTTAAAAAGCTTAGAAAGCTCTAAGCTTAAAAGAACAATCAAAAACAAATAATGATTGAGGAAATGATCACTGGAATGTACAGCATCTCACCTGCCTGCAGAAATAAGTACATACTTCAGTCTCTGCTTTCTGATATCTGTAAGTGATATTGCACATGGCTTTTTCAGAATTTCATTTAACTCCACTTCTGCAAAAATCAAAGAAGAAACATTTCAATGTTCTTGGTCATACTGAACCGTGAAAGAGCCCTCTATAATCATGTTTGTCCACTTCAGCATCACACCAAAAATCTATATTTTTCAGAGGGATTGTCAAGTCATTGAATTTCAAGCAGAGAATGTCATATTCTTCAAAGGTGCACAATCAGAAATGTATCTCACATCTTCACGTTCCCCAGAACACAATACATCTAAACTGATCAAAGCACATCAAAGACTCATCATTCATTCCCTAGAGCAGTAAGGGTACATTTTAATTTGCAAAATGTAAACCCTCACAATCAAGGCTTGGAGGTACTTAAAGCTTGTCCAACGAGATGTCTGAAGAGCAGCATACAAATCAGCTGCTTGTGTAAAAACAACCTTTCAGCTCACACACAAGTATAATCATTCAGAAAAATATTAATGCAATGCAATTGACTACTAGTGGACAACATATGGGTACAAAACTCCAAAGGTACTTTCACATACATGTTTTGTGTGATATTGCCATACTGAATAGTATTATAAATGTATACACAGTTGTGTGTCTATGTGTGTGTGTGTGTTGTGCATTAAAGCAATCACGATTGCAATTAGGCTTCAGGCTTGCTGCTGTCTTCAGAGAGGTGTGAGACAAACTCTGTAACTGACAGTAATATGCTCTGACTAAACCTGAAGTGTCAATATAGGCTGTGCTGTGCTATACAAGCATTTTTTTTCTAAGTGGCACATGGGTTTAGCATCAGTATGGGAGGTACCCAAGATAATTCCTCCACTGCTCTTTGAAGGTACCATTTTCCACATCAACCTTTTATTTAGGAAAAGGGACATCTTGTTTCACTCATACAGACAAACCATTTCCTACACCTCACCTGTTTGCAAAACAGGATTAAGCAGACACTAGTTAAAGCTGCAAGTTGCAAGGTCCTGGTCATCAAATTTAACAAGAGCTCAGGTAGTGCAAGACCCATTGCCTGCAAGCTAGCTGCTGTAGCAGGTTTTAAAATGACCGCATCTGTGAGACTATTAGGTTAATGATTTGATTTGAAACAGGTTTTTTTGTTTGAAACAGCTATCAAAGAATGTTTGTTAATGATGTTGTGCTTCTTAATATGGGAAAATTAATTACCATTAATGCAATCTACAAATTCAATCTATGGATTCCTGTGAACAGTCCCGGTGTCTGTGCAATGTCATGGATTTCAGATAAATAAACAGCTACCACTGACTAAGAAACCTGATGACTTTGGCATGCTTCTAATGGCCAGAGGGATTTGAATTTGTATGTGTCACAGAAGAAAAACAGTGCTCCCTGAACGGATTCATGGAAAACACTTTCATGGATAACTCATCAAAATGTAGCCCAGGACAGCTGAAAGAAGGGAGAGCAAGCAGCAGGATGTTGTGTGACAGAGGGGAGGTTTGGACCTCTTATTTCATACTTTAATAACATCTCACCCAGGTGTCCTTAATGGCTTCCAGTTCCCTGGGGGGCTCTTAAAATCCAAACAAAAGTCCCTGTAAATCCAATCAAGAATGTCAACTTCCCTGCTTTCTACAAAAATATCTGTGTGCGGGTTTTCAAAGCAATGTGTTGCATGTTCTGGAGAAAAATATCTGCCTTGACAGAAACTCACACCGTCCTACAGCACTTGTGTAATACATTGCAAAACTTAAAGCACAACAAAGAAATGCCATAGAACAGTGGTGAAATCCTCAAATCTTAGAATGAGGTTATCAGTTTCTTCACTGTTAGGTTAAATGATAACCTGTGAAATGGGCTAAACTGGCCTCTCCTTCTCAGAAAAAAAAAAAAAAAACTAAGAACAGATAACAGTATTATCTCAAATGAATGTGCTTTTTCAATTAACCATATCACTTTTGATTGACATTAATAGTAGCATTACTGAATTTAGTCAGAAGTGTGTGGTATGGTGGTATGGTACAGAGCACCTTGTTATGAAAATAATAGTTCAGTTAATGTTGCAACATCTATCATTTGTGAGTGACCTTTGTTTTTTGTATCATTATGCTAACCATAGTCTATCACAGGACAGTCAAATTAGAAACAGGAATAACCTGTTTTCTATTTGAATTTTGCATTGCACATGATAAAATAAACCCTGCTTTAAAGAAATAAAAAAACTTTTTTCGTGGTCAGTTGCTTAACCCTAAACATAGTCACTCATTACATTCAAGACAGCCAGTGAAGATTGTGCAAATGGAGAATACTTTCAAAATTTCCTGTACAAAGAGCAATCTACCACAAGTGTCTCAACAGTGAGACATTACTTGAAATGCCAGAGTCACAATTCAGGCCAGAATCACCTTATCATATATATATAAGAGATATTACCCTAATTAGTTTTTTGAATTCCTTATTTAAATAATGTCAACAAATTGTCAGTCCAGACCCACAAATACAAAGAAGAAACTTTAAAAAAGCAATTGTCTGTCTACATAACTATAAACTGTTCTCTTACTATGAAAAGCAAACCGTAACACTGAAAGCTGACCAAACATAAAAGCTTCAGATGGATTAAATGAAATAAAAATGTCTTCACACTGCACACTTTCAGTTCTTTCTTATCAACAATACAGGATATCTTATCTGTAATACTTAACATATTTAAGGCATCACCAAAGCAAAATATTCAGTTAGACCTTATCTTTCAATTATTCTTAAGCTTGCATCAGTCACTTATCTTTATGTTCACGTGCAGCACTTTGGAAAGTGGAGACTGTTTCACTTGTTTTTCTACTTCAATGCTTTTAAAAGAAAAAGGTTCGACAGCAAATATCCAGACTTAATGCAAAGTGGGGGATTCACGATAATATTTGGCTGGTGCAAAAAACAACACACCAACAGGTAGGCAGTGGTTAAATCCAACAATGCTTAGCAACACACATACTCAAATGAAGTACAGAATAGTAGTTCTGGTCATATGTCACTGTCAATATGGTTCATGGTCACTGGTCACAATATGGTACATTTTCTGTTCACTGTCAATATGGCACATGTAGTAACTCTGAAAGTACATAATGGAGAATATACTCTTCAAACAAACAAATGCAGTTAAAAGCAAAAGAGATCTAGTACTTATTCCCCCATTTGTTCATTCAACCCATATTCGTTAATGTCACTACTCTACAAAGGACAATCCAAAACCATTAACAACGAAAGTGCCTATCAATATCTAAAACACCTGAAATGACAGTCACAATTTTTGAGTCACGATTTTACAGTAATATATCTATTCTGTAGCATAAACTGCTTGGAGAGATAATCAGAAAAGAACATTAACATTAACACGTATATATATATGTATACTGAACTGCAATACAGACACTGCACATGGTTTAATATACATTGTAAATGTCAGCTATAAAGAAATGTACCCACTGTGCTGCCACATGCATACTGTGTTGCTGGTCTGAAAACTCCCTCTCCCTGGGTTAATTTATTAAGATTAAAATGTGCCAAAATACAGGGAGGGATCACTCTGAGCTGGTGTTAAATTCGCTCAACACCGCCGCATTAAAATTACCTTGAATGAGATCAATCATTCAGACGTGAAAACACAAGGCCTGCACAAAAGCTTCAT
Source organism: Megalops cyprinoides (assembly GCF_013368585.1). Classification (NCBI taxonomy): domain Eukaryota; kingdom Metazoa; phylum Chordata; class Actinopteri; order Elopiformes; family Megalopidae; genus Megalops; species Megalops cyprinoides. Next base: position 9,541,530 of record NC_050596.1, on the reverse strand, counting down.
TTTCCCCTATCTAGACCCCTTGAATGCATAACACACACCTGTCCCCCTTCGCTGCCTTGTTCAAACTTACAGAACGCGCACCTATTTTCGAACTGGGAAGCAGGTGGCGTGTGGAGGTGTTTACGGAAAGCCGTCGAAACTTGACAGCTGGCAGGAGGAGACTCAGACAGCTGCAGCCTGCACAATTGGAAAAAAAAGGAGAAGGCAAACAGCTCTAATACCCTGAGGGTTGTCGACTCCAATTCCCTGAATCCACAGTGCTTTTAACCGGGCAAACAGAGGGAAAACTGTTGCAGTCAAACGAGATGATTGCCTTGCACCAAACACCTTCTGCTGCGTCTCAGCCACCGGAGGCACACGCAGACAGAATAACACGCGTGGACCACGAGTGAGGGCCAGACTGTAGCATTTATTGTAGGAATTGGAATCATAGCAATGTTACATGTAGTTGTTGGTATCTGGTATTTGTAATGGTCAAATTAAGGTGCTGTTTTTTATGTTAAGTTTGACAGGCAATGAATGACAGAACCAATTATGTCCCTTCTGATTTCATCTGTTTCACTGAGGACTGTATCAGAAGATATAAATGTCCAGGCTTTGTTTGGCTCTGGCAAGGTTACAAGAGGCTCCCCTCGAAACTTCCTGAGGGGGCAACAGTGAGGAAACGGCTCGGCGCAGATAAATCACCTGCGCAGATCAAAACGCAAATCAGAGGGGGCGAAGACAAAAGGCGCGGACGAACTGGGGGGGTGTGGGGGGGGGGGGTGGGACAATGGCGAACCCGAGCCGCCTGGGTTGCTGTGGGGGACGTTCCCCGAGATCCTTTTCAAAGGGGAGCTGCCCTGGTTTCGCGTCCACGGTTCCCTGGGAGAGTGAGCGAGCAACGCCTGACAAGTTAACCGAGTGATTTAGCAGCCAGATGAGCGGCCCCGTTTCCGCTCCCCCCCCCTTCCTTCGCCCCCCAAATCCCCGCTCGCGCGGTCAGGCCGGCCCCCGTAAGCCGTTCACGCATCGCGGCCCAGCGTGTTCCATTAAACTGCTTCAATGAAAGCAATAAATAAATATGTGAAATTCATAACGCTTTATCATCCATTCAGGGCTCTGGAGAATGGAACCATTGTAGGGAAAAAAAGAGCCCTGGGACACCAGGATGGAACAAAGGGGCCAAGCCGGGAATTGCCTCTCTGAACATTAGCATATAATCGTGTTGCAGTTCAGAGATAACTATAAACTGAGCAAAGCATCACTTTTATGAGCTGCACTCTCAATCTATTTATGACTTCTGCAAAATAAATACTTATGTGACCTCCGGTCAAAAACACACAGCTCAGCATGCTTAATTATACTTGCTTAATTATCTATGAAGTTAAATGATGTGTGCACTTTTGAAGATAGTGAAGACTGTGATTTTTTTTCCCCTTTTTCTCCTGTCAAGACACTTTTGATAACTTGACAGACCTTTAAAGACCAAATTGAAATGTGGAGAAAAGCCCGAAGGATCTCTATCAATTTATTAATTTAAAGCGTTATGAGAGCCTTCAAGTGCTGAGTGAATGAGGAGAATGTGAAAAAAAGTAAATTGTCATCGGCAATTTGCTTCCCAGTCATTGCTCTATCAGATCAAATACCTGCTGGTTCCAGTGTTGAAGGAAGTACTTTGAGTTCCTGTTATCACTGGTATCACATCAAATGGGTTCGCATGCAAAAGACACACAGCCAACCAATTGAAGAAATTACACTCAACTTCAATGGGCACTCTCAATCAATGCTGTGCACGTGTGAAAATATACCTTGTGAGCTTCAAAAAAGCCCTCATAAACAGATGGGTGGTTGATAAGCATCTGAAAACATTGATGTAACCCCTGGCAACTGTGAGTCAGAATTTATTCAAATCGAATAATGATGGTGGTGATTATGTCAATCACCTTCCCAACGGATTTGGACAGAGGGCAATCTGCGCATGTAAGTGTCCACCAATGCAGTCATTCCCAGCTGAATTTGCATAGAAATAAAACCGCTCTCAGGCGTTTAGGGGAAAGGAGTAGAAGGCGATACAGAGAGAAACCCCAATTTCCACAACAAAGACAGGAAATCCCACACATATTTGTACATTTCTCTTTTTTTGTGCGTTTACTGTACCTTTGAAAGCTGGAACAGAGAGCAAATACTGCCTGGAGCTGGCAGACACCTGCGATGCATTTTCTTTCCCCCTGACATTAAAGTCCTTCACAGAAATCAGATTTTAATAAATCATCTTGGAGGCTGACAGAGTTTATCTCAGGGGGTCTCTGTGACTCCAGAGCGACTCTCAGACAGACAAAGCGGAGCCGATACAATGCGAAATTAAATACAGTCAGCAGTGTGAAACAAAGGAGTGAATATGTCACACTCAACCTTTCGCTGAAAAAACACACACAGAAATGCCACTCAGTTTAAAGTATTGCATGGGGCTTGCAACCCATTGTGCAACCCAGTGCAATCCATTAATTTCTGTCACGTTTACCCTCATTTGAGCCTCTGCTGCAACCCCCAATTCAGACGTCTGAAAGAGATGTGCGATCAACTCACAAACTTTTTTTTTTTTATTGAAAACTAATAGTCATGATTCTAATCGCAAGACATGACTTCATCAAGAATACTCAGCAATCATGTACAATTTCCTGTTCAATAGAGTATGATATCACTACCCTGAGTCACCGCTTAGGTTGGAGGAGGGCTGAGCTTGTGTCTTCTGACTCCGCCACCAGACATATCTATACAGGCATTTTCCATAACCCACATTAATTTTTGCTTAAAGTTTAAAGTACTAAATGGTAGTAAAGACACGTATCCATACACAACATTTGTGCTTTCACAATGTTTATGAAGCATCTTCTAGCAGAACAATTTAATTACAATGTGTAAACTGTAATTTAAAGGTAAGTTTTTAACATATTGCATACAAGCTGCATATACTGTATTACACTCAGAGTGATAACAAATGGACTACAGCACATGTATCGTAATGAAATGGCGGAATTGTTTGTTATGGAAGCTTGATTTGTTCTTCTCTTCCGATTGTAATTAATTAGGGTGATGAAGCCCTCTGGCCTGTTTTAGCGGTGGGAACACTGCGACCTGCAGGCCACGTGTAATCTTGTGAAAGTGTCCACTGTGCTGACTGGACTCCCAGTATGCTCACTATCGATGCTAACTGATGTCTTCCTGCTGTGGCTGCATACCCCCCCACCCGATCTGCAGCAGTGGAAGGGGCTGTCATTTCCTCGCTATGCACTGACATCCCCATTATCTCATTCCTGACCTGCAAAACCATACGTCTGAGTACCAAGTCCCCATTCGAGAACTGAGGCAACATCATCATAGATATGAATGTATGAGTGTGATGTAAGTGATCATGCATACTGTATAAAGACACCTCCCACAGACTATCAGCTCCTGAAATAATGAACTGCAAGGGAGAATGCTCCGAACAGCACCCAGCATGGCTACAACAAACTGTATTTTCAATACATAGATTATATCAAGTCATAATATACCAGGTGTTGAATCCTGTGGTCACATTCAGCAATAAAACAACATAAAAATGCTGTAAGGCAGGATGGATCATGAACGAAAGATACTTGCTTACTTTTGGCCCACATTTCTGACAATGAGTTCTCACTCTACACGACGGGGGCACAATCGTGTTTGAGCCATGTAATCAGATCTCCCTGCCTGGTACTGTTTCATGTTTCTTTGTGACATTCAAAAGGTGCGGAGTAAAAGGACACTTGAAAATTACAAAGCCATTTATTTTGTCTTACAACCGGTTTCCAGTTCCAGGAAACAGTAAAACATAACCTGTCTCCCTTTGGGGAAAAGAAAAACATGACAACGACTAAAGTTACTCGAAGTCTGGTCAGCAGCCCATTGTATTTACAGTACCAAGTCAATGCATGGTACGAATGAATGGAACGTATACATAAAAATATTCATACTAACTCTTCTGGACTGAATAGTTTGGTGTTAATACTGGAAATTTTTCCATACACAGAATATTGTTTTATGGGCAGTAGTCAAAAGGTGTATTTTTAATCGAATAAACATTAACTGAAGTTACTGTTTGAACACTGCAGAAAAAAAAGAGCTGTGTAAAATGTATTTCTTCATCAATATTCTTTTACGGCTATGGTAAATATTGTGTACTCTAACAACTTCATTCTTTTGTGATTTCCACATCTTTTAATTCTCTTCAACTCTGTACCGCAGTACAATTTAGCAAGACATACATTTCCTGTGAAACTGGCTGAATATTATGCGGTTACACTAAGCATTTAGTCTGAGTGACTTCCTTCCTTCACCAAGCAGAATGAAGAAGTTAATATAAAGATATAAATAATGTATGAAATATTACATATATGTTTTTAAGGCACCATTAAAGGGTTTAAGAAAGCATACAAGATGAACAACTTAGAAAAATGAGTCCAGTGGCACTTAGAGATGTTGATGTTACCAGGAAGATTAAATATCAAATAGCAATTAAATGATGACTATCAATAAAGATGACTGTTCACAGGAAACCCTGTTTTAAGTCTATAAAGGGCATCTAGACAGGGTGATATGTTGAACATGCTGAAAAAGAAAAGGAAAAAGATAAAAACCTTTCCATAAAAACATCAAAAGAATGACAAATACAGTAGACATAAACGATTAACAAAGCAGAATACACACATTTTCATTTGTCTGAAGATACATAGTTTTGAGTTATGCTACAATAAAGGTAAACATACATTATATACTCTGTAAAACTATGCAATATTAGTTGCTTCAAGGCCATTCCCAATACTATTTACAAAGGCATACATGTAAAACCTGCATCTAGGCCTAGGCCACGGACTTTATTTCATTTCTTGACATGGGTTTACTCAATAGACAGGAAGGTAAACCCATTCCCTGAAATCCATTTTTGTTCCATTACTAAGAACTAGGTCATCCTCTCATAAATGTTGACTATGCAATAAATCTATCTATGGTACAAAATGACTGCATTAGGAGTGAAAGAAATTACCAGCATGCAATGTCAGCTTGTCTTAATACATTCTCTTTTCCATCAAAGGCAGTTTACAAGCAGAGATCAAGAATGTCAAAGATGAGTCACTGGCCTAAGTGAAAATCAGAAGCATGGGCCTGGACCTGGTCGAAAATGTCAAGATGCCTTGAAGAAAAAGACAAATCAATCACGGCAAAACAAAGCACTAGAGATTAATACAGAACAGCATCTCAAAAAAGTGATTCTTGTCTGAGCCATAGAGTGTTACAGGGTAGGACGCCAGATCTCACAAACAGTTATGGCAATCTGTGACCTACTGATTGACCCCATAGATTACAACCTCTTGGACATACACTTACAGCAGTAAATACCTCTACCCCTTTGAACTTAAAAAATCATATGGGTAGACTTTCCTCTAGGGTATAGCTAGTTCTCAGGGGGCTTCTCCCATACATCTCAATATTTACAACTTGTTACCACACACAAGGTAACTCACACAGTGAAATAAGAGTGTCCTTCCAAACAACCTTCTACCGTCATTGCAATATTACTTTAATGTTATGATTGCCACAGATCATAAATGTTACAATAATGCTATTGAATATTTTGATTGTATTGCAAGTATCATTGAATTACTTGCAAAACACACTGCACTGCACAGTGCATCTTTTCTTCATAATGTTGCTCACTACTGTTAACCCAGTGCATGTGACAAATAAGAACCAGCAAAACTGAGAAAGGTTTCCCGCAATAAACAAGGAAATAAGAATCAAGTGTGCTTTGTGAAATGGCAAATATGCATGCAGTTCCCAATCAGGCTCGTTCAAGTTGGACATCTAATAATCCCCCCATTTCATTTGGCTAGATGACTCCTAGCCCCTCTCCACCTCATCTGATGTGTGGTTAGCATTCTGGTGCAAAGCCAGCTGCGGTGCAGCACCCAGGTGGGTGCTACACATTAGTGGTTGAGGCGAGTCCTCAGTGGGTATGATGGCACAGGGGATAGTGTATGAACAGTAAGCGCATAAACCTTACATATATACTGTTCTCTCTGCCTAAGGATCTCTGCCTATCTCAGAATGCTGTGGCTGAGATCTGCAGCATGCACACAGCACATCCCTCTCTCCCAACGCCTTTCCCCTCTATACCAATAGGCCATTCCAGCACACCCTGGGGTCAGGTCACCAGTGTTTCCCGACCAGGCTGTCAGTTTTGCTCTGCGTGAGGTCACGTCACTGTAGACCCTACCCTCACACAGTTGCCATTAATGTCACCCCCAGGAGGGGTCCACTCATTCAACGTCCAGGTATTCTGCAATGGAACCCGTACAATCACTTGTTTACAGTAGCTATCCTGGATTGGCTTGCGACCTCTTCAACCTTGTCACTATATTTCACCCACTACACAATGACAGCGGTCTCTCAAAAGCTGGCTTTCACAGACTCAAAGGAACCTTCGAAATGCTGAAAGTAATTCACCATCTTTAACTTTTCTAACAACAGCAACTCCTGTACTTAAACTGTTGCCATTGTCCCTGTTATTGCTGATCAGTAACATAATTTAATAAATGACAAAACTAAATTCATTAAAATAATAATATATAATGCTGCATGAATTAATCATTTAATTTCGTGTTGTTTTACTTTCATTTCAAAATAATTAAGATGATGGGATAGAGAAAAATATACCTGTAATAAACCCTTATAGTTAGGAATATCATTAAAAAGAAAGTATTTTAAACAATCTATTTACGTGAGTGTTTTGAGTGTTTCTCTGGTAGACTGCTATTACTTTAAATATTAACACATTAGCTACATCTGTGCGTACAATATGCACATATAACTACATTTAAAGAGGTATATCTAAATTAAGTCATTTCACAAATGTAAAAAAAATAATACGATTGTTCCAAGCCTTTTATTAATGCAAGTTTCACAATGAATGATTCGTTCTCGTCTTTCGCATTCTGTCATCTTACTCTTCCTCCAAGCCTGTGTCAAAGCCAATCACAGTCGCTATTGGCCATAGTTCAGAAAATGTCATTGCCCCATGACATTTGCTAGAGTAGGTTAGGGTTGCTAGGGTAAACACCATTGTAAATGTGGCACACATTCTGAATAGCCAGTACACAAGTACACGTTCCTCCACCTCCAATTCTTCAACCTGTGCTTGTCAATTACGTTTGTGTCGGACAACACTGTTTACAGTGTCAAAATCAGGCCTTTTGGTTGCAATTCAACATATGACCTGACTAATACGTTTGGGTTGGAATCTAACGACATCCAATCACTGATACTCTCAATGCATCTAAGACTTCAAAACAATGCAATATGACTCTATTTGTAGAGAGGCAGTTTATCTGGTGTAATTTCATTATGATCTCTATTAAAGTAATGCCTACGTTTTTATTCTTACGGAGCCTGCAGGCCTTACGTATAAACAAAACAAAACAATAAAAAAACCCCCACTGAATTCAAAGTCAGAATTCACAAAACACTGGGATCAGAATGTACCTATCTCTGTTCCTGTCCACCACACAGGTGCAGTGCGCGTCTGTGCAGTGGTGGAAAAGATTTGTCATGCTCCCACTGCTCATTTCAAAACCGCTACAGTGTCTTTTTTTGTGCATGAGTAAGTGAAGTCTGTACAAACATGCACCGCTCCGCTGTTATTAGGATGAACTCTCCTCCTTGCCGCCACGCTCACCGTCCCCTTGAAGTGAATAACAATGCAGCCCCCGTTCCTGAGAGTTTTAGGCAAACAGGAACAGCTAATAACCTATTTCAGTTCTCACTTGAGCTTTGAAGGTGACTTCAGAGTCTCGGCGTTCACTTTCGCCCCCCTCCGCGTGTAGCAGGCTCTCCTGAGCCCTTTGTTTTCCTTTCATGGTGGTGTTATTGTCCCTCTTTTTAATCTTTTCCTGCCCTGACCCAGTTGAAAAACACAACTAAGCAAAATAAAAAAGGGGGAGCTGGAGCCAGCCAACAGGCTCACAAATCATTTATAACTTCAGAATACTTTGCTGATGAGCACCTGTCTTAATTCTGTGCAATGCATGCCCTTTTTTGCTATAGTTGTTCCTTCTGTACTTAAGAGAATTTAAATCACGCAAAGCTACAGAAATAATACTCATACCTCACCAGCAGAGGGGCAAAATGTTTCTCAATTAAAATAACGAGGTAAGAAGGGAAAATAAGAATAAAAAACTAGCTTGCCCATAGCATGCGGGTTTTCTCTCATACTAACATACTAACTAATACTTTGTCCTTAACTTTGAGTAATAAGTTAGCAAGTGTTTGTTAGATTGTTAGGTTTTACAGCAGTTTAGTGTCATTTCATATATGTAGCACTCATAATGACAATTGGTTATATGTGGTACTCAAAATTACAGACAAATCACATTGTGACTGGAATGCAGAGAGGCCACATTAAAGTGGAAAATGAACAGCATTACAAGAGTGAAAAGTGTATAGTGCCTTCTGTTTTGATAGTACTTAATCTCAAACAGAATTGCACTTTTTTATGAATCATGTAATCAATTCAGCGAACATTTTCATCCAGACATTTAGGAAAATGCGTATTATAGTTTTTACACTGTAGAACATAAATCTTTGACTGCCATCACGAAAATTAAAAGTGAAAAAACAAGTACAGGCAATTTCTGGAGCACCATCTGAAATGTGCTCCTTGATGTATTCAATTTTTCTGTCCACTCCAATGAGAAATGATGGCCGAGAAAGTAACTCCCCAATAGAGTAATGCTGAATTAGACACTGAAAAAAAAACTTTTATGAATTCCTGTCTTGTCATTTTCAATTTTCTGCTATTTAGACATGCTTGTATTCAGATTTACGAACATCTATCTGGCATAGCGGTCCTAATTAGACGATCTGCAGCCATGAAGGATGGAAGCTGCTATTTGCATAATTTAATAATAAACACTCAGCATTACATATTTCCAAATGCATTTGTACAATTATCTTTTCATCCTTGGGGTAAAGTATTAATATGATTAGGCAATAATTCTTTAAAAGGGAGCAAGAGGAAGCCTGTAAGTGCACACTTTTTTTAAACAGCAGCTTTGGGCTATATGAAAAATTAATTAATTTCTGAGGAAAATCAATTTCCCTACGTGACCACATTAGACTGTGCCATGGAAAGGCCTGGATTATTCCTCCAATCAGGGAGTCTCATCTGCTCCTTCCAACCTCTGTCAGCAGCATTTAACATCCCTGTAAAAGCACCAGTGATTTTCACTACTTTCCTCACACATGCTATGGTGCAAAGAGCTGGTGTCTCAAGAACTGCTAAAGCACACAATATCAGGCTTGGAAATGGAGGAATCCATAACCCTGATTTCTTCTCAGGCATGATGTCATTAAAGATACCTTGTTGTTCCCTTAATTAGTTTAATCACACTGATATTCCAGATACACAATATCTTGAGTCTGATGCTGTTCTTTATACCTTACAGGCAGTACAAGTAGTATGTTTAATACTGCAAATGATTATGTTAGCTGTTTTAATGTATGGATCATATGGGTTGAAACTGTAACTTTCCAATCATACGCACAATATTTTTGTCTTATGAGATAGGTAAGAATGCAAATAAAACACGATCAGTCTATTGGAAATTAGTCTTACTGCTTTGAGCTTTGAAATATAAGATTCAAGCATAGCTCAATGTACAATAAACTTAATTCTCAGATATACTTAATTCAACTGATAAAATATGAAAATAGGATCAGGGCTTGAATAGGCATATGGAAATTACCAGTCTATTTTCAGTGGAAACCAATTTTAAATGTGGAGCATGAAACAATTATGTTCAGAACAGTCAAGCAGAGCCTTTGTTTTAACAAATGAGGAATTGATACATAATTGCCTACTGCCTAATGTCATGTTTCAAAATCAATCATTGTTCTCCATTATGTTCTTTATGTCAACAAAAACATTTGCAGACATGTTTCAAATACAGCAGCAGCTCTGATCACAGGTGGCCAATTCCACTCCAAAACAGTGCTCCAATTACTTGTTAATTGGTGTAAAAATCACATTTATGGTTTCTAACAAATCGCCTCTCTGGTCAATCAGTGGAAATACCATGGATCATGAGATAAAAGATGAGAGTGTTCATTTGATTTGTGTGAAGATATCTGAATTGAATTTGGATTTTAACAAGCCTAATTTTTCATGCATTCCTCCCCTCTTTCATCGAAATCAGGCATCTGTCACTCTTTTTTTTCGGTCATTATCACCATGGGATATTATTATCCCTCTTGGATGCGGTTGCTGGGTGACGGGTATCGTAGCACCCATTCTGACTGGGAAGGATCTGAATCTGCTCCAGAGATTTCCCATGAGTACCTGTGATCATATCTATCTGTCTTGAAGAAAACAAACAAACCACTAGTGAACAACAAATAAATGTTTCAAAAGTATAATGCGTTGTGATAGTACAGATTAATAGTGCATGCTAAATGAAATAATTATAACACACACGTAAGCACACACATGCAAATGTACTTTTTATCATAAATAAAATATTAAAAAGAAAAAAAAATGAGGAAAGAACAACTGCTTTAAATAGGAATGCTCTGGCCTTCACAATATTGTAGTAAAATTTACACCACTGAATGTCACTTGACTGTATCATGAGCCACCTCAATGTGCGTGAGAGTGCACCTCAATTTAGAGAAATTACAAGAGGCAGTGATAAAACACAGAATCACATCCGCTGTGGCAACTCTGACACAAGCCCATCTCTCACAGTTAGTGTAGGCAATGACTGTCCATAAACAGCTGTATTCCAGGCTAAGCACCAGAGAACTTGCTCAACCAACATCAGACTGTAACATTGAGAACTACAATAATAATCCAAATGAATCTTAATGTTTAGTGCTCACAGCCCTGTGACTGAATGCAAAGAGACGATCGCCCCACAACTTCACACCACTAAATGTGGACATTAGTCTCATGTTAACCCAACTAAAAGTGAATACTGGGCTCAGTCTCAGTCCTTGATAGAAAAGTAATTATCACCCAGGTAGATGTTGCAGGAAATTGTAGAATTTCTAAAAGCATGAAACATGTCGCAACAATGCACTTTTGCCTTTAAATACGTGATATATTTCAGGACAAACTGCAAAGAGAGACAAGATGTCCTGTGAGAAATGTGAAACTGTGACACCAACATGAGCGTGACCAACCTTACAATAACCAACCAACAGTGGTCAAAAAAATATGGCTTACAAACAACACAAATCTCTCTTTAGCTCTATAGTGACAGCACTATTTATGGATTTATGCACAAGTAAAATATCCAAGCACTGCATATAAAGTTTCAGATGTGAATCTATGATCAAAAAAGCAGCAGAAACTTACAAAGCAGAAGTCAGATTACAAAATTACTACTATTACATTACTATATGTGTTACTCATTTTCTTCACCCATTTACAAAATAAAAAATAAACAGGAATGCATTACGAGCACACTGCAGACCACCATTTATTCAGTACTGGAAATGCAGAAATGTACATTATATATATATATAACAATGTACACAACAAAAGCTGTTGTTCCTTTCCTGGATGTATGGGATCTAATGGCCAGCTCCGTGGCCAAGCGGTTACAGTGTCCTTGGTTTCAATCCCCTGCCACGTCACGCCAATTACGGTAAAAAGTGCCCCCGGTGCCTCTCTGCAGGGCAATCAGCAATAAAAGAGATGGATTGGGGGTAATGGCCCTGCACTGGACTGGCATCCTATCCAGGGAAGGGAGGCGTACTTTTCACGCCACCAAAAACCTGGATCGGCTCCAACCCGACGAGCGACTCAACCTGGACACGGCTCCTTACTTACCACTTATGATACCAAATCAATGCCTGCCCGCTCATACAAATGACATGATCCTGTAGCCGGGCAGTGGCCATTGCTAGAAGAGTGATTGATTGGGGCGCGGCCCCCACAACACCCAGGTGCCTTCAGAGACAATTACAGGCCTCCCCGAGCAGCGTAAATGGCCGAGCACTTTACCGCCATTAAACCAACGCACCGCGCGCCATTACGCCGCGACCCTTTCACCGGACATTATTACCCGCGGCCTGGAAACGGACACCAACCGCTCTCACTCAGATGCACTGGAAAAGCGAGACAGAGGGGAGAAAGTTGCCCATGTGCGAAAAAAAAAAAAACACAAGCTCAGCGGTTTTCTTCCTTTAGTGAGAATCACAATGACCATTTCACTACTTAAAAAAAGAAAGAGGGAAGGAGGTGTGGAGCTTCGAAATAAATCCGTCAGTCTGTCAATCTGAGCTAATGACATCACCACCTAACTACGCTTCATCCCAAGCCCCTGGTTTTATTACAGCCGACACTGATAGTAGGCACTTTGCATAATATGCATACATGGCTTGGATTTCTAATATTCTGTTCTAAAATTAGCCTGCTTATATTATCACTGGTGTTATTATACAAAGCACATCATGTGTTTGTGTTTATTTAATGTGTTCATTAAAAATGTAACACTGTCAGTTAAGTTAGTTAAATGTGTGTGTGGTTTTGTGTGTGTGTGCATACACAGGGAAAACAAATATACAATGCATTCAAAACACAGACACTTGTGAAAGAACACAGGTAATAAGACCATTATTGCATAATGCATTATTAATGTAAAATATTATTCAGGGAACCACCAAAGTGCTTACAACATTACACTGCAGTGAAGCTGAAACAGTGTATGTAAGCATTGGACAAGAGTGTGAATTTTAATTCAGTTACATAGTCACTATAGGATAATTTTCATGAAAATGACGTGAGTCAGGGCCTGGTTTAGGAACAGATCCTGAGCAAAAGAGGGCGCATGTCCATGACCCCCATGTTCTATATATTCACCTATTCAGTTCGGGCATACAGTTAACAAAAACTCGTGTAAATACGTATATACGCAATGTATGCACATGTAAAAACCTACAAGCAAACGAGTTCCCCTATTTAGAACACCACTCACATCACTATACTGACAGTGGAATAAAATGCACTTGTAAACCAGTACTTTGCGCATATTATTTTATATTCATATTAATGTTCATTTTGACCAACATGCCTTTCTTTGCAACGTCTACACGTAACATTGATGCATCACTTGTTGAATTATGGATCGTTCATACATGTATTGTCCCATAAAAGCACATCAGCGACAAATTACGGATTAAAATAATTAATTGGCATGTTTAATATCAGAATTGGACAATGGTTAAGGAAGATTGTCGATAATATAGTAAATGCCTTAAATATAGTAATAGAACCATGGACAACCAAACAAAATTGGTCGTAGATACCATGTGATGAAATAATTGCACCTTCTTCGTAAAGTTGGTGTTAAACATGACTAAAGATATACTGGTTTCTTTGTTTAAAAAGCTAACTCTAATCTACTGTCTTGAAACTGGGTACAGCAAAAAAAAGGGTAATTAGTGGCCACTATTATTAACCAACGACGTTAATAAATTATTATTCAGGGCAACTAATACCAATATGCTTTGAATTTATGCAAATAAAGAAGAACTGTATCGCCTCTACTGACGCGCGGAGGTTTTATCCGTTTTAACGTCTTTAGTAACTGTAGGTCACTGTGTATATCCTTACCCCAACAGCCAGTACTGTACTGCGCTTATTAACCGAAGTTAGCTAGCTGCCCGAACTTTAACAAATAACACTGTCGAAAACGGGTTTGAGAGACATACCACAAGCACACATACACTGTACCCGACGTTAAAAGATACGGTATCTTTTTCTTTGGACTCACCTCGCATTTGTGCAGTCGTTGTAAAGAATCTCGAAGTCCTTTCTGGAGATGAGCTTGCACCTATTGACTCCCGGCTGGATAGCCCCGAGTCCCCGTAGGATGCGGACTTGCTCCACATTGCACACTATCGGCGTGATGTCGAGCCTCTTCAGCTTGGTGTAAACAGTGTGCAGCCCCCCTACGAAGTGTTTCAAAAAGAGGTCGAATACCTGGGGAAGACAGATGAGCTCGCGTCCGTCCACCGTAAAGGAAGCCACCTTAACTCCCCGCACTTCTACCATTTTACACTCGTTATTCTGTGGAGTGTTCTCAACAGGAGACGGAGTCGAGTACACGGGCTTGCTGGGCAGGTTGCCGGCAGGGGTGCCGGGGCTGGTGGTAGTAATAATCTCAGATCGAAACAGGTTTGGTCCAGAAAGCGCTGATGAGGGAGACGGCGAAGAGGTTGTTGAGGGCGAGGTGGTTGCAGCTGAAGAAGTTGCGATCGGAGGCGGCTGAGCCAGAGCGGTCGGAGGGATCAAAGCAGCTGGTACGGCCATGGTCACCAGTGAGAATAAGTTTAAAGTACAAAAAACAGTGCATAAAGAGTGTCCCAAGGCATGAAAAAGAGAAATCTAAAAAGGGCGAGCTCTTCTGATGTTCGTTTTACAATTAAAAGAGATGCAGAGGAGGTGAGATAGGTGCGATTTATCCTCGGCTCGGCAGTACATTGATCATTGAATGAGGGTGACTGGCAGGGGGGAAATGAGTGGAGAAGTGCAGCTCGCTGTTTGGACGCGTTGTTGTTGTCACAAGGTACAGAAAAGGAGGAGCCACCATTGTAGCTGCTTGAGCCCTTGAAACAGCTCCACAGTAAATGCGGCGCGATTGCGACGTCAAGTTCTCTGAGATATGTGCTAAAGCGTACAAACTAAACGCGGGGAAACTATCCATTTAACAACGTAACTTTGTTTTTCAAAAATTTCAAATGTCATTTTCAGAATAAGACTTCGCCTGCACACGCAGTTTGTTAATCTCCAGAAAAATGAAGATTTAAAACTGTTGCACTTTCTATCTTCTTTCGAACGCACTGAAAAAAGATACCTAAGCACTTTATATACCTATGTTTTGTTAATGTTGTTTTTACTAAGCGAATTACAATTATATATAGTATAATTGAATACTTGATCATTTAGTCAATTGAGGACATGGTAGCGTCTATAGTTTTTGCATTGTACCGCCACACATATCCCATGTCTGACTATAATGATCGTTGTAGAATATGATTGAATAAATCTTTACAGATCATTCAACTGTCTGCTGGGACACAGAGGTGTACTCAAGGATGGTCGGCAACGCCTGCAAAGTCCCAATGCATCCCCTACAATGAAGTGACATGAACACGATTTTGAAAATACATCAATGCCCCACAGTCGTTGCTTATTACAGAAAATGCTTCAACACAGCCTGCAATAAGCTTAAAGTCTCACCATATTTGTTTTATGCAATAAATGTGCAACATTAACATTAAAGTACTTGAATAATGAGAATCATTTGTATCACTGTAGCTGGGAGGGTGTGACCACAATACCCCCAGGGATACTTCAAAAACACACAGGGGATCCTTTGGGTAAAAATAAAATACTCAAAAGTAATATACCCTAAGTTGTTTCTTGTGAAACTGTGAATGCATATGAAAGAGGTTGTCATCGCCCTCAGAAGAGTTTATTTTTTCCTTTTTTTTCTGTACTGTTGGATATGATTTTCTCCAAACAGTGCTTGTGAAGGCATGGAATGGAAAAGATTAATAAAGTTCAAAGCGTACGGTAAGGGTTAATAGGGTTGTTTTAGTTGTATGGAATGTTTACAGGTCTGTTCATAATTTAGTACTTTTTTTCCTGCAGATTGATTTCACTCTGGTGGAATTTCCAACTCAATACAATCATCAGAACATTCAGCAGCTGCCAATTAGGGTATGATGTTACAGTCTCCGCTGTAGTGGGAAACAGAATGTAGGGCTGGAACAACAATAACAAATGGTCCCCATGCGTGTCCCGGGGGATTGTTTTATGTTTTAAAGGAGCTATAAATCAAAAATCTACAAATAGTATCAACTAATGGAGCACAAACAACAGTCAGGATGTAGGACAGAATGCCTGTGCAATGCTTTCTGCACGTCTGTCACAAAAGCAGCCATATAGGGGTAGAAGGACATCAGGAGAACATATTGATAGGAAAAATGCTTACCAAGGAAGAAAATGACATATTGTTCACATGCTGTGTTTTATGTCAGACTGAAGGCCCCCTTCCCACTCCCCTCCCTCCAAAAAAAAGAATAAACAAAAAACAATGTGTATGTGGGGAAACCAAGTTCAGGTGTCATCTGTTGGTGAATTGAACTGAAGCGTAACTGTGACCCTTTCTCTAACTTTTTAATGTAGTTTTCATTTTTAAAAAAATGACGGTGGTCATGCACATTAGTCTCTTGTCCTTCTTCCTAACTTTTGATCCCAATGGCAATGGGTGTTTGACTAGTTGTGAAATGCAGTATATAAAAAAACCTCTTTTAATTCACAGAACTGTAGCATCTTGTAACATCAAACTGCAGCTTTAAAATCTTATATAGAGGAGGCTGGAATACTGCAGTATTATCTTCTCAACAGACACACTTAATGGTTTGACAGAAAATCCCTTGCTGGGACAGTGGTCTTACTACAATGCCTACCATCCAGAAGCACCAGCTCCTCTACACAAACCTTTGAGAAGTGCTACCTGTGTGTTCCGAACGGACAATAATTTTGACAGCACATTATCATGTATGATTATTGTTCATGGAGGAATTATCATTCATGGAATGAAGATATTCAACATTTCATGTATAACTAATTTTAAGATATAAAGAAAATTCCAATTCCCTCTAGGACAATAGCCTGTTGCTACATACAATAACAATACATTTGAAGTAAACCGCAGTGATATTTGACTTAACACTGATCTCTCACCCAGACATTGCTTTAATGAATTCATTTAGTTATACCTGTCAATCAATAAATGTATGTAAACGTGAAATGGACAAAATGTCACTATAACAAAGTGTCATGATAGGAAGGCTGTATAGTTACAATGGCAAAGAGGTGTGATGGCATTCATTGTCCAAAGATAATTTTATGTATTGAAACCGAAGAGGGAGACAGAGTGAGAAACAAGTATTTTCTCAGATATTGTAACTGACACCTTGTAATATTACCCTACAGTACAGCACAAACCTCACACCTCCTAAGACACCAACAAAGCAGAAACAATTTGTATAGCGAACTAGCTAGCCAGCTAGCTAACGTTATACTGGTATTCCCATTAATTCTGTACCTGTTTTAACTGACAGGAGTTAGACATGTGTATGCCAATTGAAAGCTACAGTAGTGTGCCAGTGTGCAACTGTGGAACATTTAAGATATTTTAATTCATCCATGGTGCTTTTTTCACACTTCCAAGGGATATGTACCTTTACACATTAAGCTTAGCTCACAGAATGTAGGTTACTGTCAACAGAATGGGTTCATTTCTCATTGAAATATAGCAACAAATTAAGATAACGTTTGTTGTGAAATAAGTGCCATAATCAAAAGTGAATGTTTCCTAGGAGTACTGCAGTCGCCCCAACAGGGATTATCCGAAGATGCTGTGGTTGAGTGGAGACAACTAACCTTGATCCTGTGTAAATCCCATTGTTAGGCGCATGCTAAAGTAAGGCTCTTGCAGTCACTCTCTAGAGCTGATGCATAAACCATGAGTGGAAGAAAATTTAATTTAATCAGGTGTGGCCACTCGTCCACTTTCCTTCAATGAACGTGTACATCTTGACACAGGAGTTGCAGCACTCAGCAGAGCTGTGTGTCGTGTTAGTGATATTTTCAAGCACAAGCCGGTACAACATTGCTGAACAGCTGCTGAAACAGGATTAGGGTTAGACTGAATAAAAGGCATGAAACATAAACACAATCATCCTTCATCTTCACAGTCAGCCTTTGAAAAATCAATAAATATCAAACATGAAATAATCTTCGGTGACATAAAAGATACAGAGAAGTTCAATCAGCACAGTGATCTAAAAAGCTTTTATTGCATAAATGCTGATTTAAATTTCTATTTTTTTCTTTTCACTTTGTCCACCTTTGTACACCTTTTACCATAATGTACTCTATTATGAATTATTGAATTATTCATTCATGCATTTATATATGTATATATGGATGTATGCATGCATTTATTTGTTTTTTAAGAGATGGGAAGGTAACATAATTTGTAGTGTGCATCAGCAGGATCAGTTCCAAATGCAGATTGTGTATCAGGAGCCAATGAAAATGTAGCTGCTGACAGGGTAAGTGTTGCAGATTCTGTACTTCATTGTTTTCTGCCAGCAGCAGTGAATTTCACCTTTGTGTTATCCTCTGCATGCGCCAGATCCTTCAGCTGCTGTGCCAGTTTTTATGTCATGCATCTATTAATAGGCAGTGACAATACCTGGACTAAAAACATCACAGCCATGTCAGAGTTTTGCTAGCAATGAGAGATAGCTAATGAGTAAAGATTAAAGCTCTATGTCTCATGGTATGAAGACATAAGTTAAGGGAATAAATAATGTTCTTGTCAAAGGGCAAACAATTTAAAGGGATTTTTTCACAATGGTGGTCAAGGAAAAAAATACTTCAATGAAACTCATAAAAAGATGATGGAAGGGAACACGGCCTTCTCAGCCATAACCAAGGAGAGACAAACAGAAACAAAGATCATGAATCTAATTTTTGCAGTTGGAAATATCGTCTCCCTGCACAGGACTTTGTTCCTGACCATAGCCCACAGCTGTCCAACATGGTTCAAAGCACAGCCCACATGCATACAATTGCACTTCACTACACTGTAAGTGCATTACACATTTACCTATGCTGAAAGCCCACTAGGAGGTTACACAGGACACACTGCTACTGTATTCCCAAAGGGTTGTTACAATCAAACCAAAAAAAAAAACAGTGACAACAACTGCTGTAAAGAGGTTTGCACCAACACAGGCATGACAAATGTACAAAAATAAGGCTTGGCAAAGCTTCTCTTCCCCCCTCTGCTGGCTGGCCCAGGTTGAGAACCACCTCCGCAAAATTAATCAAAGCTCAGCGTTTTTGGCCCTGGCAGAAACTGCTGCTGAAACTGAATCAGTCGGGTTCTCTCTCACTGCCACAGGATAACGCCTGGACCCCTTTTGCATGATGGACACCCTCAGCAGGCCCACTGTGGGAACAACATGTGGCTGCCCATCCACCCATGCGCATTCACACCGAGGAATCACAGACATCGTTTTTTATCTTCAGGATCAGCAAAACACAGTAAAAGCATGCGATATTGCTGTCTTCCACACACTTATGCCTCTGCTACAGCCCTAATGGCGGCAGCCGGCTTTCAGGAATGGATTGTCTGGTCTCCCACCAGCTCCAACTGCAGCTCTGTCAGCACCTCAGGCTCCATGGCTGCCACTGGCTCCCAGTCACTCAAAAACATATACCACTTAATAAGATGCAGACTCATTCACCTTCAATTTCAGAATAAAATGGGTTCATGACTGAATGTGGGCAGCAATGCGAACATATTCATCTCCGGCCTCTCTGCTCTCCTGTTTCCCTCCCTTGTTTTACATGTCTCTGCCTATGACACAATGCCAATAGAAAGTGACTGTAATTCTGCTACAGCAGGGAAAAACTCTTTCAGGAGGAAACCTGAAATCTCACATATTTCAGATGGGTTTATCAAGGGCGACACCAGTCCCTTATGACTGGCAGATGCTCCACATAGTCTAGATCCATTTCATCCAGGTTCATAATGGGACTGTCATGAACATGAAGATGGTGTTTTCACTGGGCATTATACCCATGGATGGGTTTTGTACATCCATGGTAGGTCAATGGTACAATAAGGGAAAGACAAACTTGATGATTTGATTTAGAAAAAGTAAGACTCATGAACAGCAGCTGAGCCATTGTCTTTATATTTATCTTATTCAATTATTTATGTTATTCAATTATTCAAAAGGCATTTAAGAGATGTATGATCCCAGTCTTATTTTTGCTAAATAATACACTTACTAGAAATATGTAAATGAACATTTGCCATTGTGCCATTCTACTTTTGTGATGTAAAGATGCATCTGGCTAATTCTTTAATAAATCGATGTTGAAAAGCAATTTAAATGAAATTCATGTAAATGTCAATTCTGGTGGTGAGTAACTGGCTACTTAATTACAGAAGCTCATTATAACATAGCCTGCAATATACTCACAGTGATCAGGCATGTTTTGATTACCTACTAAGAACAATCTTTTAGATACCACAAGGAAAAATATCAAGATATAACTGATCTTTTTAAAAGCCAAAGATAAATAACTTTAATTGTCCAAAGTCACTGTATGTTTTTAATCTTGCCAGCTAAATATTGCATCTATGATTTAATTTATTATCAAGAATTTATCTCAGTATGTAGCAATTCACATTTCAGAAGTGGTAAAACAAACAAATTTATATAATTACTAGAAACAAAAATTAATGATACAATTCTGGTTGTTTACAGAATTAAATACTAAAGTATCGATTAATTGACAAGCTCATCAAATTCCACCACTCTGTGAATCCTCACTTACTTGATAGGAAAACTTACAAACTGACAATAATTATTTATTTATTTTCCCTAAGAGCTATCTTAGCCAGCTATCTTGTAAGTAGGTGTTATCTTGATAGCCAGCTAACTCAAATTCCATTGTGTCCATCCAAATTTATCAACAACTCAATGATGCGCCAAAGTTAACCTGCTATTTTTGTGTAATGTTTATCACCATCATATCATAGGCTAAATGAAATCAGTCATTAGTATGAGACAGGAGAGGTTTAAATTTTCAATTTAAAAAGTTTTCAAAAAAAGAAGCAATTTGTTCTGTACGTTTCCCCCTCTTTAGTACCAGACTTAGGACCCAACACAGAAAAACAGACAAATGCACATTGCTGCCACCTACAGCAGCTTGGACACAAAGCAAACCTCTTGACAGTTGTGCATGTTTTTGGTCATCTCAGGCATTGGTGATTAATACCATTACATCCCCACTGTAAAAAGTTTCATTTTTCCCCATTTTTCCATTTCCTGTCTCTGTTATGCTAACTCTACAAAAACCACAGCAATTAAAATGAATCTCCTTTAACGTCTGCATTGAATTTGCTGCAGAGGCAATCCTTTGCCCTTTGATATTGATTGAACTTAACAGTGACAACATTCGTTATAATCTACATAAGATTCATGAACCATTACATCAGTGCTCAGAGCAATCGATGAGTTTACTTCAAAACCATTAAGTAGCTTTCGGCCATGTGCTTTTTTTTAAAACAATTAGACAACCGTTTGTGATGGTAGTACTTCTTCATTGTGTATGTAATATTGTAATACGTAATAACCATTCTGAATTTGTTTGGTGGACATCCTATTGTATTGAATCTGTTTTCATGGTTCAACATTTCAACAAAGTGGCGATTTTCCTGCTTTCTTTCTGATGTGAAAGGTGGTCAGCATTTGGTTGCTTTTTGGTGAGAAAATGACTAAAAAGACAGATTCCAGATTCCATTGAACTGGATGATTCACAGAGGCTACAATGTATACTTAAGCGGCTAAATATGTTTATGTAAGCATTACAAATTATGTAATTCTTCCCAAATGTTATACAACAGCGTTAAATCAGGATACAGCCGAACTCTTGGCAAGAGATATGACATGATATTTAGATTGTCATACCCCAGTTTTTGGCCTCCCATTTTTGTCCCACCACATCCATATTCCGTAGTTTACATAGGCAGCTCTGAACTCTGGGTACTAAAGTCTGCACATTACCATCTCACCATCAAGTGTCACTTTTTATACTTAAGTTTAATGTCTACTTAAGCTTTAACTGTATGCTTATGTAAGAAAAATAGGTTTGATTAAGAATGGGGAAACTCTTGTTTAAGGTCATTGCTCAAAGGTCATGGCAAAGTCTCATAGCTGACTGAATGCCCCACCTCAAAGCCAGACATGTAATGTAATAAACTCAAGAACAGAACTTAATTGCATTTTTTGACAAATAAAATATATTTAATCGGTAAATTAAAAGAAAAACAAACACAAAAGCCTCTCTTTCTATTCTAACAACAAAGTATGTGTTTCACAGCTTTAGTCATACATGGTTTGGCACAGCAGCAGTGGTATTAGCAGTAGCTTTATTGATAAAGAAGTCATCTTGCATTTAGAAAATGGCTAGTAATATAAATGGGAGAAGCAAACCATGCTGCTGCATTTCTAAACAAAAATGTCATGGTCAGCCAGGTAATGTTGTTCATCATCTATAAACATTTTTGTTTTCCATCACTGTGGTAAAAGTAGTTTTCTTTGGAGGTATTTTAACAAGGATGTATTCATTAACATGTCAAACACCCCATATTCTCTCATTAATAATTTAATATATTATATAGGTGTACATATTAGAAAGAAAAAATACATCACAAAATATAAATTATAAATATTTTGGGATGTATTTTTCTATTTAGATCAAAAATTTCAGCTCCGCATGAAAAGTTGTGGACCTCCAAAACACCTCCTTTGTTTCCTGTGCTTACTGCAAAAGTGTTAACATTTCAGCATTAGGATATCCGGAAACAAAAGGACTTTGAAGGCTGGAAAATGGTGAGATACTTTAAAAAGGGGAAAAGCACTCCAGGGAGAAAAAGGACCTGCAGTAAATGTAGTTGTGCTGTAAAATGTGTCCATGAAAGACAGAGCGCATAAATCACAGACAGTAAACATTTTACTGCTGCGGCACAAAACTGCATGCCATTTGGGCAGTGCAGTGATTGTGTTTAAGCATTTTACTGTATCCTCATTAAACATATGCACAGTTAATCCATAAACAGATCTCGGTCTAAAGGTAATAAATGTCACAATCTGCATTAAGAAAAAAAGGGTGTACATTTTTCTCAAATATCAGTCTGTAAATGTTTTCAGCGTTTGTCAAACAAAATGTTCATTGTTAAGGAATTTAACTAGTGATAGGAAATTAGCCTTCGGAATTATACAGTCATGGATAGCATAGTACAAGTTATCAGCAAAGCAATCCGAGAGGGATGCTGGCATTGTCAGTAGTGTTCTATATATTCTGGTATCTTCTTTGGTGGTGTTTTGTTTACATCTCCTCAGTATTAGGAGGTATTGTGTTGCCATGTGATCTTATCAGTATGCC
This sequence comes from Megalops cyprinoides, assembly GCF_013368585.1. Lineage (NCBI taxonomy): Eukaryota > Metazoa > Chordata > Actinopteri > Elopiformes > Megalopidae > Megalops > Megalops cyprinoides. Next base: position 9,518,420 of record NC_050596.1, on the reverse strand, counting down.
CATAACAGTACCTGGAATGTAAACCGCACTAGAGCACAGCTTCCTTATGTTATCAGATACCTTCATTTCACTCTACCCTGTATAGTCGTGTATGGTAGATGGCTTTAAGTGCTATGAATGGAATCTAACATTGGAAAACAAGTTGTACAGAAGTATCAGGTTTAACTCTTGGTGCTTGCACCTGTAATACCACTTTTTCACTTGGAATAAATTTTACAAAGAGCAAGACACCACCAGCCAAGCAGTCTACAAGCATATATGTACATAAACACACATATATAAAGGTCTCAAAGAGTTAATCAGCCACATCTGCAGCATTCCTATCTCAAACATTCAACACCAGATTCTTTAAAGATAATGTTCAAAAGACCCTTCAAGAGAGAACAGAGACTGAAACTTCACACTTTATGTGTTCACACCTTCTTTCTGTATATTGTGGCCCCCAATATTTATTGAAGCCATTTGAGTTCATTGCTTTGCTCAATATAAAACAGGAGTTAGTGGCTTCTGATGCACTTTGAATTAAAAGCGTATATTAGTTCAGGCTTAGGTGAAGTTATATTATATTGACTGTTGTCCTTTACAATAAATGCCATTTGTGGCTTGCTTTATGATATGGCTGTACTTTGATACATGGATTTTGGGGTTAAATGGCATGCAAAATCCAATTAGTTTATTATATCAAGGCATCTTATCTAATTTGTGTATTCAGTAATAAAGCCCACTCAGAATTTGTAAGTGTAGTTATTTTAAACATGGAGATTTAGTGACTAACATGATAAAGTCTCTCAGAGTGGATATTAATTAATATTAATAAGATTCAGGTAGAAAGAGTTTCCATTGGTAGTTTTTCAAACATTTTTATGAATAGATATAACAGTTTCAACTGTCAGTTAACATTTCAGAAAGTACCATCTCTACCATATTTAAGCATAGTCATAATCACATTTTTATTTGGATTCCAAATGCCGTCGTGTTCCAAATTCAGTGCAGACTCTAAGCTAGTTTACTATTTCACATCAAGTTGAGATAAAGTTTGATTCACACCAGCATGTTATCTTACATGGCAGGACACTGAGAATTCCCAAATGACACTGCCCTCTGTTGGCTAAGACATAATCAACCATTTGTTGTAATGCCACACTGAACTGTAAAACTAATGTGTTATCAAATCGTTCCCTTACCTTCAAATTTGGAGGGCATCCAAATGAAGTGTATGAAATAATTTCAGGGCAGAGAACTGTCCCTTTCATTTCATTGCATCACTGGTACGCTACATTTAACATCACCAGTGAATTACAAGTGAATGGATACTTGATTTCATACTTCACTGCAACAAGTTAATCCTTTTCACCATCTCAATATGAGGCACCAAAGTATGTTCAGGGAGGGGGCTGTGCTGAACACATTAAGCTATGTACAGTTTGAGATTTCTGTTCAAACTGACTGTGACCTCATCAAATTGCCCTCATCAGCTTCCAGTCCCTGGTAAGCACAATGTGATTGTTCACACTACAGAGAGCTACAGACAGTGCAATATATGCTAGGATTTGCCTGAGACTTTGGCTGTTGTGTATTTTCAATTAATTTTAAATTAGTATGTATTTATTGCTTCATAATACAAATACCAACAGCTCTTCTCAATGGATTGCTGATTTAGTAAGGAAGAAAACCACATTTCATTCAAACAATTTGTAAATCAACCAATTTTGATTTGCCACTGGTTGTGAATTTTCAAGCTGAGCTACAGTGCTCATGGCAAATGGAACAGTGTAGGTTCCAAACATTTATTTGTAAAAACATGAGTTACGTTACCGTGCACATCAGATGAGGGAGGTGGTTATGCTGCAATCCTATTTAAAGAACATGAAGTGTATTTTTATAACCGGACACTCTCGTGTGGGTGGGTATTGATCTCCTGCTAACTGTTAGCACTGAGCTGTAAATGGAAAATATCTCAGACAAGACGATCAATTACAACCAGAAAGCCTCCTTGATGGCTGTAACTGTGGTGACCCCTTTGCCTTCAAATGGACACAATGGAACTTTTCCAAAAAATATCATACAATACACTCAGATGATTGTGTTTCTTTAATGACGGTAAAACACATGGGTTTTAGAAAAGATATGTATTCATGGATTGTATACCAGTTTGCTCTGTACATAACAGATGTCACAGTAGGATGTGTGTCCTCCTGTATTCAATGGTGAGGAGAATCATATATAATTCAGAAAAAAGAAATCAATCATTCAGCAGACATCCTCATCCAATCAGCCACTGCCAAGCAGAGGAAAGAGGGATACACCACTGAGAGCACTGACAGATTTATGTTTTTCTTCCCCCTGAATTCAGTAAGACAAGGCAAAGCATATTGTCATTCACCGAAATGTAGGGGAAAGAGAGACTATGCCACGCCATGTATGACATAGACAAAGTACTGGATCAGAGAGTCATCTAAACACTGCAACACTACAGAAAGGGTGAATATGGAGAATGGCTAACTTAAACACCATGAGGTGATTCACAAGGTGCCCAGTCCATATCCCATACTCTTTTCAAAACACAGAGCTGTACAGTCATGCATTGCTTACAGAAGTACCCTAAAGAGGCATGTCAAGGCCATCACTGCCTTTGAAGGTACAATGCCAGCTTTCGACTTTGGCATTCTTTCAGCCTCTACAGAAGCTCTGAAACCATGTGGGTTTTTACTGAGAGCTCATACATTCCAGTGGGAGATGAACCTCATAAACATGCGCGAATACATACATGCAGCATGACCTAAAATGCTCAGCCCACAGCGTTGTATACAAATGCACATTCCTTTTTTCTCTCATGAAAGGACATGCCGCCTCTTTTGAGTGTGCCGTGCCCTTTCTCTCTGTTGCTAAGCCCTTCATGTATTCAGGTTTTGTTCAGCGGCATAGACTTCTCCCAGGAGGCATTGTTGTCCTTGTGATTCTCCTGGATGCAACATCACATAGACAGCAACATTGCTGCATTCACACAACACAGCTCCGAGGATGCAGAGCACAGCATAAATGGCGACATACAATAGCATGATACTCAATGTATTGAATTCAAATATTTTTAAAGCCAATGCTGAATATGCATTTTCAGCCTGAATACCTGAATCCTTAAAATGATTTTACAAGTCTCTGATGAATGGATTCCAGTGTAACCCTTGGACTGATACCCATCTGCCATGTTGTTATTGTCTGTATAAATAGAAGGAAATGTATCTGGTTGCTTTATTTCAGCATTACCATAAAAAAGAGAAGAAGCAGTTTGCATGGATGAATGATTTTTAATTGCAATGTTAGTTACAAATGAGTTGTAGGGTGTCACAATGCCTCAAAACACATCCTTTAACAAATGATTCAATTCAGCCCCACACCTGGGGGGGCAAGCACAAAATTGCCACCAATAATTATGACTGGTGTCAGAGAATGATGAGTAATAAATGATTACTCAAATTAGTCGACACATTAGTGAAAGCTGCATTTCAATACATTAAGCAATCTATAGGAGGAGATAATGATAGAAAACGGTAATTGATGTTGCAAATAACACGGAGTAAGTAATAATACCTGAGTAATAAGTAATAAGTAATAAGTAATAAGATAATTACAGCGCTGAAGTGTCTGATCAGCACCACATGAGCAGATTTGCATATTGGCATGAGCCAGAGTTTTTGATGAAAATATGTTTTTTATTGCCTTTTATGTCCAAAATGGTGGAGAAAAAGTCTGAACAAAAAACAACAGGGTCCCTTCACTTTTCATGCTTGGCCCCTAAATATACATGTTCAGTGACCACTGTCACGTTTCATTAGCTGATGAGACCGTGCAATTTCAGCAGAATGGCGTCTCCTCAATTTGGGGTAAGCCTTCCAAAGGAATTTATGTGTTAAAAGGTTTTGGTTGAACAGTCCCATTGTCACAGTTCGATATCTAAATTGAGAAGGATGGAGAACAAGTAAAAACTACGGGACAAGCAAAAAGGAAATGAAAGCTTCGTGGAAGAGACCACCCGGTGTTGACCCCTAAACGACCACCTGCTTACCGAAAGCTAAATAAAGCAGGCATGAAAAATTCAATTCATTCTGTAGAGCATTTATGAGGTCAGGCACTGATGTTGGACGAGAAGGCCTGGCTCACAATCTCCGTTCCAGTTCATCCCAAAGGTGCTCGATGGGGTTGAGGTCAGGGCTCTGTGCAGGCCAGTCAAGTTCTTCCACACCGAACTCATCAAACCATGTCTTTATAGTCCTTGCTTTGTGCACTGGGGCACAGTCATGTTGGAATAGAAAAGGGCCTTCCCCAAACTGTTGCCACAAAGTATAACATTGTCCAAAATGTCTTGGTATGCTGAAGCATTAAGATTGCCCTTCACTGGAGATAAGGGGCCTAGCCCAAACCCTGAAAAACAGGTGTGGCCAAATACTTTTGTTCATCTAGTGTATGTTATTGCATCTGTAACTGCTGTTTGTGTGTAGGGTTTCCAGTCTAAGTTACATGTTGCAGTATGTGTGCATTAATATTCCATATCTGAGAGCTGTGGAATTGCAGTCCAACCATTTACTGCAATTTGGCTGTGACTGAAAACAAAACCAATCAATTAAAAGTAAGATGAAAGCAAAGTATAATACATTATCTGCAATAAATCTTTCAAACAAAGAGTTCATTTTTTTTCAACTGAGAATAATTACTCTTAAATGGATGTATAAGCTATAATCTTCAGATTCACTGGCTTTTGATAGTCATAGAATTTCATGCAGCATTTTGCTATTTAGATAGAACACAGTGGCCTGATGCTTCATGTTTTGTTATAAGCATATCGCACAAAATGCAAATGGTTGCCAAATCATCTGACTTGGATAATGTAAATGAAGAATTGGGAGGAGAATTTTTAGACAATCCCTAGGCAATTAACAAACCCATCCCATCCCAAGTATAAAAAACACTCACCACTTCCTCTTCATGTCACAGCATGGCTCCTATACCCCATCTCTTCCTTTTCCTATTCATATGGATGATGTATGGAAGGAGGGGTCAAAAACCTAGGCTCACAGCAAGGTGCGACCCCTTCCTCGGTCTTCAAGTCAAAGAACTAAACCTCTGTACCCTCATCGACAGCAACACCTGTTATTGCATTAAAATCCATACCTTAAAATATACTCGTTGGGCCACCATACATGTCTTTATTTGTACAATGCCATATTTAAGTGATGATCTGTTGCCATAATACAGTCTGCTCTGGGGGTTCTTTAATGAGTTGGCTTAGAGCTCCAAGGTTTGTAATGACTCTTACTGTTCTTACTGTCTTGTCCACATGCCTCTTCCTGCATTTTCATTTCAGACAGTCACCCTAATGTAACAACTACAAATAGAGTGATTTCATTTTGCTTATCAGACAGTACTTAAATAGCTGCTGTGGGTGGCTTTTAGTCAGCATACTACCTGAAAGTGTATCGCAAGAATAATTATACAGCAATTAGATCAGGCTCATAAAAAAACCGAATGGTCAGTATAACTGTTGCCTCTCTCTTTGCCACCGTCATATAATGTATCTGTTTCGGTTCCCTGATTGTGTATTTAATAAGCATCATTTTCTCTTATTGAAACTCTGAGTCCAACTTGTGTGGTCCCAATAACTTTGGATGGTTGTCATGGTGGTCGATCAGAGATGTATGGGATTCCTGTACCTGTTCTATTAGGAATTGGACCGCCTTCCAGTTTCTCAGAACAAGCTGAACTCAACTCATTTGGCCTGCTCTCAGCCTGTAAAGTGGCTGGCTTAATTTAACTTTCACTTTTATTGGATCAGTGTCATATAAATCAAACCAATCTGCTACAGACATGATCACTCATTGGTTATTAGCCTTGAAAACAGTTTTGTGTCTGTCAAAAGAGGTAAATTAGAGTATTAAGATTTCCTGTTACTTGTAGAGTTTAATCATCCTGAAAATAGAGACACTAAATCAAGTTGTCTCATTATTTTGGATCAGCTCTTTAATGCATAAATTAATTGAATTAACAACAATAATAGCTTCCATGCATCATCCAGGGGGGGTGCAACACACCAGTTTTGGTGAGCCCGACCTTTACAGGCTCATATATAAATGCCTTACATTCTTAATAATAATAATGATAATAATCTTTTGTGGTGAATAAAGAAAATGTACTCTCCACTTCCCATATAATTGGGTAAAGAAATGAAACCATTACTACTGGTATTTTAAAGAAGCCCTATAATTCAAACAGTAGGGAATAGGTCATAGAATCATTTTCCCAATTATTTTATTCCAGTGTAATCACTGTGTACAAGACTATGCAAATTTGCCATCTGCTGTGTCGTCAATTCTCCCTTAGCTTAGTTATAGCAAATACATTTTCCTTCAGTTAGGGCCCACTGTTGCTCCTTTTTAATGTGGAAAAGCCTATTGGGATTTCGCAGTGATTGTTCATTGTAGCAGCTTGTAAAATACTGGTGCCAGGTAAACAATTTTGCCTGTAGTTTATCAGCTTCTTCATTTCTTATTTAGCCTCATTGAAAAAAGAGCAATTCAGCACATTATAGTTGTATTAATCTTGAGCAATTCCTTACTCGTTTACCTTGTAGAAAACCTTAATCACTTCACACTTTGTGTAACACCCCAAAGACACTTGCATCATCATGTATTTGACATCAAAGAAAACCTGCTTTTGGTTTCCTGGTCACCTCTGTTCTTGTAGGACATTGCGGCTTGTGATTGTTAATCTCACAGACCTGCATCTTAGGTTGATCTTTTTTCACTTTTTTCAATGAACATAATGCTGATTAATACAACACACCTAATGTGCAAATAATGGATTTGTAAGATTTATCACTTGTTATATACTAGATGCATTTAATCTGTGGTGTTTTAGTCATATATAGCCCAGGGTGCACAAAGAAGCTCAACTTTTTGTTGTTAAAGTCTAGTTAATTTGTTGACAAGGACATTAAAACTACACACATTCTACAAAAAAAATAGTCTACCTTAAGTATAAGCTTGTATGTAACTATACTTTTCTTTGCACCTCTCTGTACAAACTTAGTTAGTTTGAAATACTGCTTTTACCCAGTCTAGCCTTTACAGATGTGTGAATACCTTTCTAAAAAGCAATGACACATGATATCTGTATCAAAAAAATCAAAGGAAGGGAAATGGGATTGGAAGTCAGCTGATGTTTGCGTATGAGATAACCAGAGCTCACACACACTTAAAATGAAAAAGTATGGCCTGTAGGGGGCGATCTTGCTGTGTGAAAATTATTAAACCAGTAGCAGGACACACGGCCATGGTTATTGTAAAGTCATTTAACTGCGGTGAAAACAACATTCAGCCTCTGGCATTAATTTTAAGCATGTAGAACATGAAAAGGGCGGTCTGGTACAGGAGAAGGTAGTACCTGGCAAAACGTTTGAACTAAACTTGCCAGAGAACCTTTTTAGATATCAACTTAGCCACCTTTAGAAGTTAATTAATGATGTTATCAATTTAGTGATGGTGATGGTTATGGTTATTAAACTGTGTATACATTGCCCCATGTTTATTTGTTACCTTTGAGTAATAAAATAAACTAAATAAAGTAAATAAAAACAACAAAAATCATGATATACCAAAAAGTGTGTGCTGGAGATATGATTGTGCTTAAAAATACCCTGTGCAAACTATTAAGATTAAAGGCATTCTGTTCACAGAATAACAATAATGAATATTTATTATTCATAATAATGAATAATAAAATAACGAATTTTATTGAAGAAAACACAAGGATCCATTGCTGCAGCTGAAGCAAAATTTGATTTGACACTGAGTGCTATGTCACTAAACCTACTAGATAATATGAAAACTACCTCTAAAAGGTACTGTGGAGCTGGCTGGAACCCATTCATGCTGCAGTTCAAAAGGTGGTATGATGCCTAAAGGCAACTTGTTCAGTGTTGTAAAAGGGGTTTCTTGTGCTTTCTTGTCACAATCATTTTTATGATAATCAAATTTCACAGAAAGTTTAATGACAGTGATGACAAAGACACTACCTCTCCTAATTCAAAGCAACAGCAGCTGGTTTCACACCCCTTTGTCTAAATTCTGGAAAGCCCTGGTCTACAGGTAAAAAAATGTCAAGCAGCTTGAATATGAATTGTGAAGGGCATTGTATCAGATTTATTGGCTTGTCATGATCTTCATAAACCTCAATCAGTGTTCTCACAGTATTTTTTAATTGCAGCACATTGACATAATTGGAGTAATTAGATGCTGAACAGCCACCTAGTATCAATGAAATGTCTTCCACCGCCATAATAGCTGAAAAACTCCACGATTGAATCTGGTTAAGTCTGTCCTTCAACTGCATGCATGGAATTATTCAAATGCCACATCTAATTAAAAGAGCTATAAAAGAAGTTATACACTATATACAACTGTTGCTCAGGTATTGTGATGTGTCTTCAGTCTCTCCTCTTCTCTCAAGCCTGCAACACAGTAATTATGGACACATTGCTCTGATGAATGATGTCAATATCTCTGACTGACCTTCCCACCACAGACTAATTTAAAACCACATAAAAAGACCTATTGTTGTACAGTGTTAACTGCCATGAAGCTGACTGAAACTGCATTGATAGTACTTGCCATTCTGAGCAGAACTGGTAATCACATTACAGATCTTATTGTTGTAATCTGCCTTTACAATAGTGTAAACTGCATGCTGCTATGACCTCCAGCATTCAGTGATGTGAAATCTTCATACAGTATTCACTGAATAAATACTGCAATTTCTGAGGGTTGAGGAGAACAGGACATACAATACAAATACAAATTTCCATCAAAACTGGTGCTAGGTCTTCTCACTGAAAATGTTCAAACAGCCTCAGCAGCTTGATATTTAATCCACTGTGTTTTCATAACAATCGCTAATGAAACTGAATGTCATTTCTGTGGACATATTTCACACTGGTCAATGAAATGCAAGATCTCATTCAGTGGTCATTCAGCGGGTACAAATGCAATTACTAATGGATAGATTGGCAACTCTCTAGTGTTGTCTAGTGACTAACATAATTTCAAATTGTGAAAAAAATCTTTGTTCACCTACAATTATGCTGAGCAATTTGTTGGTTTATTTGATATATTGGCTTACCAGCTGCTCCAGAACTAGGGTAAGCCACTGTCGGCAGAACTTGCTTACACTAGGCTTGTTAGAGAACACCTTCAATCACTTGTCAAAATATAATATGCAATCTACATATAAACTTTGAATGACATTTTGGAAATGATATGGCAGTATCATTCAGGGGAGCTCTTAAGGATCAAACTATTGGCCTCTGCAACTTTATAGTTTGCCTGATAGCAGCCTTCCTGGTGCTGGAGAAAGTCTGAGCTTCAGATCTGTGTTCCCAAAATAACAACCACAAACAGCATGATCAAAGCGTCTCTCGCTTCTCTCCTGGTTACATTTTCCCATCTTTAGCACGGATGTATCTGTGCACGTTGTTATCTTTAACCTTCAGATTGGAGCTTTGTCATGGCTTCCTTTGAAACCCTAGATAACCCTAGATAACCTTCAAAGAGACACCATTAATCGCAGGCTCATTTGATGATCCCTTGATGTGTAGAATGCATACACTGCATTGTAGGAATTCTGCACCATGGTGGGTGAAGTGAGGGACTTATGGAAATATGACTTGGCACGCTTCATCAAATGAGGGAAAGATGAAAACAAAGCAGCTGTTGATGCTGTCTTAAGCAGTCTGCCTAGATTGAATAAAAGTGAAAGAAAATCTTTCCTTCATGGTTTATTATTCTTTCCCATCCAGCTGAAATTACAGTAGTTTATGAACCTTCCATAAGGGAATCACAGCAGTACAATGTGTCAATTACTTAGTGAGAACTGAGCTCTTCAATTGGCATATTAGCACACACAGCACTCTCAGATTAAAATAAACCAACACATGTAAAACTTTCTTGCATTGGTTATACAGAGAGATCAGTTTGGCCGTCCTTTCTGAAAATGACTGTGGAGTGTTTGACCACTGAGCACTGTCAGTTACAAGAGGGTAAGTCCGGAAGAAAGGCTTTAAAAGGGGTTGATAGTATTATGAAGAGAAAAGATGCTGTTGATGCGGAGTTATGGTTGGAGACATTGCTGAAAATTGCATGAGGTTCAGTTATCACCTGAGACTTCAGTTAAACACAATGAACTTGATACTCTCCCTCAGCTGAGGGAATACAGACACTAAATGCAAAGCCACTGTTCTGCAACCCCACTGTAGTTAGTTTAAAATACTGTAAATACAGCTGTACTTGCAGAGTAGGGAAAATGCAGAGGCACAATTGCCTTGTGTCCTTAGGTGATAACACCAGATACAAGAGGCTGTGCACTTCAGAGTAGCTACAGAAGAGACAGAATGAGGTTTAACTGAATGAAGAAAGTGGAGGGAAATGAGAACAACGCTAACACGAGAGAGGCAAGCGAGTGAGGAGACAAGCCAAGAGGCAGAGTTGTGCTTTAGCTGAAGAGTGCATAAAACACGAGACAGAAAACCAGAGAAGAATGGTTACCAGAAAGTAAGACACAAAATGACTGATGACAGCACATGGAGTCATAGAGTGCAGAACATCTGAAATGTAAATATGATAAAATCATGAAACTGTTGTGATAAGGCCTGAGAGTGAGCCTGAACAAGACAGTGGTTAAAGAGAAGGGGAAGGGAGAGACGGTGACGCATGTGGAGTGACACAGAGGCCAATAGAAACGGACAAAAAAGAAGGAAGACATAATTTATCAGATCTGGACAGATGACACGCTCAAGTTTGAGATTAAATCTGTGGACCACAGGGGGATAAACCATAACAAAATTACCATGCATCACTTGCAGGTGGGGAAACCCTCTAGGAAACATGATCAGTGTGTTGGGGAAGGTAAGGCCAGAACCAGTCATAAGAGATTTGAGAGATCTGGAGATCACTGGGAAACAGCCACAGAGATCAAACAGCTCTTAAGAATAAGTTAAGGGAGAGCAATTCAAATACTTGAAATTAAAAACTTCAGAATTCCAGTACTGCAGGATTCTAGTTTTAAAAGGGTGTGTTGCAATGTGGGAAGCTTTACATTACATGAATCAGAAATAATTATATTTGAATTTCACATTTGCAGATAATTTCATATTTCACATAATATACTAAATTAACTATTCAGGTCCTCATGAGTGTCCAGAAAGTTTGTATGTTGATATTATTAGCTGCAGTATGTAATGATTAGTTCAGACATCAATGGATTGATTGATTTCTGCAATCATGGTAAAAAACAGAAAGAGGGGCTTTTTAACACATCAATATCACCCAGTCACATTTGTGCAGTATAGGCTACTGCGATTATTGTAGTCAAGATGTTTTTGTTGTTGTTGTTGTTTTTATGGCCACAGATCTCACAAACATTAGAATAAGCCAGATGTTGCAGTACATGCTGCAACATTAATTACCTCCATAAACCCATCTGTGAAATTGCTTTTTATGCAAATATATACAGCATAAATTAAGTTGTAATTGATCCCCTTGAACAAAGCACAGGTCTTTCTGTTGCCAAAGTGCTCTTGATTATTCAACCCAGGTACAAAGTGCACATTTTTTAAAGATGCAGACGTTACCATTTGTGTGCCTATAATTTCACCTTTTCCTTTATTTTGAGAAATTCATGAAATGAATCCCTCTCTGATATAACTTATGATGGATCATATGCAATAAACAAAGAATATTTTCAATTTCATTAAGATTAATCTTTGTTTGTTTAGACACCCCTGACTTAAGGCCCATGAAATCAGCCACAGCTGAGTTTCACTGACAGTTTGTAAATCCAGCCAGATAATATTGTAATGAACACACTGGACCCAGAAAACACACTCAGCACAGTTGTTTTTGGACAACCATAAGGGCATAATGGTTGTTTTTGTCATATCTATCACAATAGTGCTAGCATTGTGTCCTATTGTGTAGGCTGCTGGATGGTGGTCAAAAAAATTAGGCTGTTGGCACAGTGATATTTTGGGCAATAGGCATTTTGGAATCCTTTAATGCCACCTGAAATATGATGGTAAGACTGGAGCAGTGTATTTTTCTAGTAGTCTAAGAGGCTTTCATATGCTTATATCATTTTAAAAGCTAAAAAAGGTAATATCTTGCCAATGTGTGGCATTTTAGCTTATCTGCCATAACTCACCTCCATTATCTCAAAAAATTTGGTGCTGACTGTATCTGCACATAGACAGGCAATACAGTTAATACTTGTTAATACTTGTTCATACTTCATTTTTACTTGCTTGTCAGTGAACCCGTCAATATGTTTATTGTTAGTAAGACATTTCTCTTTAACAGAAGGGGCTAAATATAAATCATTGGGTACATACTAAGTTATATTATTTACCAAATTGTATTCTGCTCACAGCAGGTGAAACAACAAGTGGGCAAAGATACAACAGCAATGGGAAATGTTACTACATCTTTTATAATGTTCTGAATGGGCAGGATATTTTACGATTTCTCAGTTATGTAGTGACTTCCTTCCCTTTATAGTATTTTAAAATTAAAATGACTTGAAATGCCCATAACATTATAGGCTGAATATTGTCTTGCTCGCAATATGTAGAAAAAACACAGTAGCCCTATGGCAGTACAGAAAATGTCACCTCTTGTGAACCACAGACATTCTAAGTAAGGAAGGAAACCAAGTAATACAGGAGAAACCTGAAAGAAAGTCAACTACTTTCAACAGTGAGGAGGCTTCTTTTAGTTTATGCCTGACAATTGTGTAAAAACATGGATCTGCTGCCCTCTATAGGAAGAAGTCCTTCATAAGGTTTTGAATTTTTGTTTTATTTTATTGCGTTTCCACACCATTCCTTGCATTTCAGTCATACTATACTGAAAATGACAGATGAAATGATGGTATACATACAGGCATTTTCCCTCACTGCCCTTGGCTTCTGTTCATTCTGCTCAAATTCATCTTCATTTGCCTTCATGCCTTCATTTCAGATTATAATGCATGTTCATTTTTAAACTCAGTTTCAATTCACAGCTCAGCTGGTGTGGAAAGGAATACCAAGAAAAGCAAAGATTTGACAGAATATTTAGACTCATTTGGGAAAAAAAAGTTGTTTTCAATCTCTTCAGAGACATTGGATTTTTTACTTTTAATCTTCTGAGGAAAATGTAAGGAACAGGGACTCCCTTTAGATCATTGCAGGCTGAAATCACATTTTTTACAGTAAAATGAAAAGCTCTGCAAAATATTTACACTACATACACTGTACATAAATATAAGAACAACACTTACATCATTACACTTACATAGGTCAACTACTTAGTTTACTGTTTAGAGAAAATCACAATCATTGAGAGTAACTGAAAAATGTGGTAACACATTAATAAAATGAGGCTTCATTTACAGACAGAATATATATATATATATTCACCAAAGGTTGGTTTCCCAGTCTTTCATTCATGAGAAGGTTCCCTGTAAAATGCAGTATGATGGATCAACTGACAATCTGTTGCAGTCTTCCTTGCTTTAAGAATGGGAGACACAGAATGAAGGGGCGAGGGGTAAATTTTACAATACTACTGTTCTTTGTACTTAACATGAATTTAATTTGCAAAGAAATCCATATAAACCATTTAACTTCCACACGAGACATGTACAGTCTGCTATATAATTGGGCTCATTTGGGACTCACTGTTGACTCTGAAAATCTGTTAAAATAATTTGTACGGCTAAATGCACTGGATGGACAAAATTTAAAAAAGTCAAAGGGTGGGGTCTTTAATGCTAATGTTGCATATTGTTTTTAGAATATGTGTGCTGTTATTTTTTTTCATTCATTTGTTATCGGGTGTTTGAAGGTATCTGTGGTGATTGTTTCCTCTGAAACATTTCTTTATATGCATACTCTGCAATACAGTTCATTAGAGGCACTATTGATTATTGCATAACTTTGACTCTGGCTGCCATTACAAAATTATGCCAAAAAACTGAAACTTCTCAGACAGGTGAACATTCAAAGGAGACAAATGTAATGAGTGCTCTCTAACCTCATGAGTGAAACTAGTTACATGCGTATCTGTTAAAACAGATCATTAAAAAATTAATCTTCATAACAACTGTGGGAGAAATAACACATTCACTTAGGTATGTTTTACTGATTGGATTAATTGCAACCTTTTCATTTCATTTTCTCATTTTTGCATTGCTTGTGCAAATAACTTCCAATTCTATACGTGGAAACAATGTTATTATTGTGACGGCAATATTGTTGAGTTTTCGTTCTTCATATAGTATAGTCACTACAAAAATATGGGAGGCATCCAAAAATGGCATATGAAAAACAGTGGCAGCACAGATCTGATGTTCTCTGCGGTGTGGAGAAAATGAAAGTTCTAATAGAATATTTCTGAAAAGTGCACAGGTGTACATCACGATTCACACTAAACCTGCTTTTGCCATTTTACCACTCAGTCAAGTTGGAATGGACTCTGTCTCACGTCTACCAAGGACAACATTGTAAGCATCCTGAATACTGTATCAGGTCTACATACCAAAATCTTCAATTTATTATCTGTAAAAATTTATTCAAAGTACTTCTTTGTGTTAAAAATTACAAGCCACATATCCACATAATACTATGTACATTCTATGTAAAACTGGGTTTTGAAATACAATACATATATTACACTATTTTAAAACATCTTTTTTATACAGAAACTGGTCAAACACAAAGATGAAGCGCCCCTCATTTCAGGACAGCATGAAAACATATGATAGATATGGTAATGAGTACTATTGTATATGATTTAACTTTTAACATGTTTAATAAACTTGAAAAACAATAAACATTAACAAACAAGGTGCTGGTGATATGTTTGACACCCAAATGGCAATCAAACATTAATTACTTAGAATGATAAAAAAAAGATCTACTCATGTGTACACACTTGATACATAACAGCATATAATACTTAGGTAAAAGAAAAGTGGGAAACATATTGGTCTTTCTTCATATTGAATACAACATACACAACATAAGAATTTCTTTCTGCTGTTGAAACCATAGCTCAGGTTAACATATTAATCATACTAATATTACTGTGTCACTTCACATAGAGGATGCTCCAAGGGAATACTGCATTTGAACCTTTATAGCATCAGGTCTGTATTGTACTCAGTTGGAATTTTAAGTGCAAATCTTCATTTTCGTTTACAACACTGCATTGGTAACATCTGCTGTTGCCCCACCCAAATATAAGAGTGGTCTTTTTCTATCTGTTTCAAACTGGCTTCCACGTGAAGTAATGGCCAATCTCATCCGCTTTACTGGCCCTAGTAAGAGTACAGCAGATGATATTGGTTCACACTGGCTGCTCATTTCTGCTACGTTTTTAAACACTGCATGTAGACTTGCTCCAATTTTGCTGTGTGCACAGGTCATTCTGAGACACACTGGAGTCAGTTTGAAATGTATATGCAACATATATGCAAATGCTAACTAAAATATGCAACATAGCATATAGATATGCAGTGTATTCCAAGGTCTTCTTCTACAGCTCTCAACCAGGAACACAGTCCATCATTATCAATGGATCTCATGGCAAACACTGGATGCATGATTGTGCAATATTATGGGAGATTTATTATTTATTTATATTGCTTACCTCTACTCACATGAGAGGGGTTTGGGTAGTAAACATATGTCAGAGGACACACCTTTTCACATTAGAAGGAACCCATGGCAGTGCTGTTACTCTACATCTCAGCAACAAGCTTACTCAAAAGGTTGATGGATCATTATGATTGACAGATGTCATTAAAGTGTAAAAGCAATGTTAAAGAAGGAGTTTCCTTTGTGTTATTCACGTTCCTTTTGTGTTTTATGAGTTTTATGTTTTATGATTAATGCTTTGAGTTCATGTGAAAGTCGTGTAAATGACAGGTGCTGATAAACAGAATTCTGTGTAATTGTATTGTACAAATTGTTTTGTTGAACAAGCAAATAAAAACAATCTGTAAAATTACATTAACATTAACATATTTTGGATGATTCAACATGAACTTAAAGCATATTTATGACTTATATACAAGTTGCTGTAGATGACAGCATCTGCTAAATGATAATATGTAATGTAAATGTAATGTAAATTAAATGTAAATACATACATGTAAATACACTCAGTAACCTGTTGAGAGCTGCTCCTTCTGAGATTATACAAATCTTTTTCCCCTACATTACTGTGTTAAAAGTGTAATGTAACAATATGTAACTCAGCATGTAAATTAATTTTACAAGGGGGTAAACGCATTAAGAAATGTTGATGAATCTATTGTACGGACAGACTGGAATCCCAGGTGTCCTCCAGGTTGACAGAACTGCACGATAGGAGTACAAGAGACAAAGTGATGAGCACCACATCACGCCATTGACACCCTGTGGTGAATACATGGTTGCCCCCTTACACTTTCACCGGGTTGAAAAAAACAAAAAAAAACTTTCCTTTCAGGAAAACAAAAAGAAAAGATCTGGTTTTTGTCTTAGTGTAAGGTGCTAAAAAGATACATACCAATAATTACAACTCTGCAGTTTATAAAATACTGCAAAATACTTTTTTTATCGAAGCAGGCATATTAAGATATAATTAACATAAAACAACGAAAGTTTTTAATATAGATTTAAAACCATATTTACTTATTGAGATTGCACTTTACGGATTGCTAATCACAGCACAGAATGCACCAATAACGTTCTTCTAGACCAAAGAATAATCAAAAACAAATAAACTTGTAAGTAAGTAGGTGCTCAAAAAATTCACCATGAGGAGAGTTGTGGACTACTGACTAAGCCTCCTCTAATAACTTTATATTTACGTGCACTTTCAGGGGTGTGCACGATTTAAGATCATGTGCTTCAAAATCCACTTCATGAAAACAAACACCCACACGCACATATGTGTATACATATATGCAGTATGTGTACAAACATGTAACTCCTTGATTACCTTCCCATTTGAGGGCATAATCTCATTAGCTGGTTGATTGGGTTGTAGGCGGTCAAAAATCCACTCCACTTCTGTCCATAGAACAGGACAGACACGGAATCTCTGTCCCATTCGTTCAAGCGTTTGGAGTATTGTCTCTGAACATTATTTCCAATGGAACGATCCAATATCTTGCAGACTTCGTGTGAGGTGCTGGAGCAGAGAGCGGCAGAGAAATGTGATACACTGTGCAACAATACTGTTCTTAGAGGAACCTGCTGATGTCCGTTCCGCCGTGCGCTGCAGGGGCTTGATATTGACCTGGGTCCCTGTGTGAACACAGCAGTTCTGTCCGTATTGTTCTTTCACATTATAGATGCAGAAAAGCAGCCTTTTGTACAATACCAAAACAGTAATGCATATTCAAACCGAAAGAGAAAACATTTTTATGGTTATACTGACATTAATACCTGTTTGTCCAAATGAAGAGCAAAATGCTTTCGGATATAAGAGAAACGTATGAAACAGTGCACAAAAGAACAGCTTCTTTGACTCCACGCACACGAGAATCTTGCGGCTTCTGGGCCGGGGCTTCGGACGCTCCGGGGAGCCAGACCCCGGCTGCACTCCCGGACGCCCGCCTGTCCACCTCACTCATCCCTCGCTCCAGGACACGGAACGGACGTGGGAATGCGTCCAGCTCAGCTGAACGCCGCGCCCGAAGAGAGCCAGCTCTTCCGCGTGTCCGGGCGCGCGCGTGATCGCGGGGTCCGCCCCTCCCCCCTCGTCCTCAGACCAGCATGTGCCGTCGGCGGTGCAGAGCCAGGTGGTCGGAACGCGAGAAGCTGCGGTCGCAGTCCGCACACTTGAAGGGCTTCACGCCCGTGTGCTTGCGGTAGTGCCTCGTCAGCTCGTCCGAGCGGGCGAACTTCCACGTGCAGCCGTCCCAGGTGCACTTGTATGGCTTCTCACCTGTGTTACCAGAGGAAAACATGCACCAAATGTTAAATAATGTGCGTGTGTGTGTGTGTGTATGTGTGTGTGTGTGTGCATGTATGAATGTTTATGTCTGTATATCTGGCTAAAGTGTCTATCAATCACAGTGGGAAGCTGTGTGGTATTATATTGAGGTTGTCTTTATAACAATATAATATAACAAGAATATAATGTAACAATATAATAAGACTTTTGGTTCAATACTGTGCTGGAGATACCATGCTGTCTTGAACTTAACCCTTTTACTTACACTTGCAGCCATTTATTGCATGACTTAGAATGTGGAAGAACTGCAATGCAACATTTAAATTTACATTTGCAAAATACAGTTTACCATACAAAAAATATAAATGCTGTGCTAGTGAACTTGTGGTTCTTTAATATGGAAAAAAGCTGCAGTCTGACATGGTAACAGAACAGAGTGACTCACCAGTGTGTGTCCTCCGGTGGGCTTTCAAATGGGAGCTCTTTGTGTACACCTTATTGCAGCCGTCGAAGTCACACCTGTGGATCCGCCTCTTCTTCGAGTCCGGAGATTCGGACCTCCGCGGACGCCGCAGGCTCTCAATACTGAACGGTGACATGGAACTGCGATGCAGCAGAGGGAAAGACAGCAATACGTGTCATTTGCAATGCTTACAGTGCAACCTAAATTGCATGATATATGTTATCAACTTCTGTGACCAGACTTTATTCATGTGGCACGCAGTGATCCATTTTCTTACTCGTGGCTTCTAAAAGAAAGAGAGAGAGAGCAGAGAGAGTGGGCTGGAGGATACAATAGAAAGGAAAGGGGTGGCTTCAGGCAAGAAAGTTAGATGGTTGGATAAGCTTGTGAGTGAACTTAGTGCTGCCTCAGTAAGCAGAATGTAGCATTTATCTGATATAATTACATGCATTTAATGCACTATTAAAGGCATATGGACATGAATTGTTTGCTTGTTGCATTTTTCCTGTTTTTATATGTGGTTACTCATGCTGTATATATAGTGTGGTTTTGTGGGGATCTCTAGAATGAATTTCCCGAATGTCATTCTTTATATGTATGTGTTCATCTGTACCTATATAAAGGGTTATCCCAACTAATAATCCTTATGTTTAATTGACAAGTCTCCATGCAACCTATCTTCAAGTTTTTTTTTTTTTTGGTACTGTAAGCCAGTAAATGTGATATTGATATTTTGAATTGATCTGCATAGCAACTTCCATTTCAAAGTTTCCAGAGCAACTTACATTGCTTGTATATCATCATTTATAACACAGAACACATACCAAAGCAATGTGAGTTGACTACCTTGCTCTAGGCTACAACAGCAGGGGCTCACCTGGGAATCGATCCAGCAGACTTTAAGCTGGAGGACCTATTCCTTTTCATTATACTGTCAGACAGCTACAGTATGTCTTCCTTTTTCAGCAGGTCATTTTCTCTACTTCATTGACATTTATCCTGGCATGAACCTTTCTGAAACATTAAGAGCCTCCTTTGCATCCTACTTTCCCCCACAGACTTCATCTTTACCCAATTTCTTTTGCATATCATTAAGATCAGGGCACCAGCTTTCACACGTGTGGATGTTTTCCTTCAAGACTTCAAGTCTGTGCCATAGTCCACAACTCCTAATTGAAGAACATTGAAGCATGAATGGACCCAGTCCTGCCTCATTATTCAGAGAATACTTTTTCCATTACTCAGCTTGCTTCTGACCACTAGATGGAGCCATTTCACCTCTTTACTGAGACAGCCATTGAAGAACACTTCTGGGAGTGAGGTCATAAGTGGTAAGGAAACACATACTCACCAAAACAATGTTTTGCACTCTGGTTGGGGCTTTTTTCAAGGAATTTGTATCATTGAACGTTGATACTTAAAAATAGCTTTGTGTTTTGTCCCAATACGTTTAGCCAACAGCGCACTAAGACACACATGATGAAGCTTGGGGTCTCACACTATAGTGTGAGAATGTGAACTGAGAGAAGTTACGGTTTACATGCACCAGGTTAGCGTGTAGCAGTGTGTTTAGTCTGCAGACAAAAGGAGCAGCGAGCACACTGGCTCTCGGCGCAGGCAGCACTGCAGCTCACAGGGGGCATTTGGACACTGGCGGAGAGGAGCCACGTCAGCCCGACCCCACCCACTGAAACAGCACAAACACTGAAACGCCCCTCCGCACCCCTCAGAAAGCTGACACGCGTCCATTTCCTCACAGTCTCGGCTCAGAGATGAACAACCACAAATATGGTAGGCCCCCTAAAACCCTCCCCTCTGTCGCCCCCCCCCCCCCCCCCCCCAACAGCTCTCCCCTGTCCTCTCCAGCAGTGACTGACACGTACGGATGGTGATAAGGCAAGAGGGAGTGACGGGGGCTGGGGTCACATGGGGGGGGGGGGGGGGGGGGGTTGACCAGACAGCCCTTCTGGTGAACTGTCTCCACCACACACAGCCCCACTTCCTGCTTCTCCCTGGCTGCAGGCATCACCTGTTGCTCTTGGCGGCCTGCCACGCTCGGGGCCTGGCGGAAATGAGCGAATCGCGCAGAAATGAGGCCGGGCCGCTGCTCCTGTGGAGCAGGAGGAGGCTGTGAGAAACTCCACGTCGGCGCGTCGGCGCGTTGGCGCGCTAACGGCTCTGAGAAGAGAACCGTCCAGGGCATGCTAAACATCTCAGAGAGGGCCAGGTTCAGCATGACCCCTGCTGTTTCGGGAAAAGGGCTCTGCAACTGACCACGTTCCCCCTTAATTCACAGAGGCTCTCAGGCCTGGCAAGTGAGGCAGCGAACACTGACAAAAGGACGATCGCGGAAGCCAACTCATTTCACCCGCCTCGAGAGCAGTCTAGACACAAACTCTTCTATGTACAAGTGTACAGAAGATTCATTTTTATGCATTTTTTACTATTTGCTGCAGCGAAAGAATCAATAGCTAATTACTGCACTGAGGCAGAAAAACAATAACACTAAAACAAATGAAATTAAGTGCCTCAAATCAATTTCTCATTGCCCTGTTGATTTTGATTAATATTTGATTAATATCGCTGTAGTTTATATACGAGTGCAACAATGTGCAATATCAAGCACTGTAACTGTACTTTTAAGCATATAAAACCCCTCTAACTCATTGGCTTCAACTCTCTGTTACCCTGGCATGCGGCTTAGCCACTTCCCCTGTTTGGCGCTAACAAATGAGACAGAAGAGGAAGTGTATCTGAGGATAGGTTTGAATGAGCTTACTATGTTTTGTCCTGTACAGTCAATTTCCCCCCCGGATCACCCGTCAAGGGGGTTCTACTGTAGCTTCTGTCCCATAAAACTGAACACTTTGCCAGAAGTGACTCCATATTTCTTTTTATAAGACTTTGCATTTCTCAAGAACAATCAGCTAAAACAATCCACCAGACGGCTAGAAATATTCCAGTACGTGAGCCTTCAAAAAGACACAGAGGGTTGAATACAAAAGAGAAGGTTTTGAGATGTTTCCCTTGAAAACCTTTGCAAGAATTGATGCATCCAACCCAGAGTCCCACTGAAAATGAACATAAATCATTCCAGAAATGTTATTGTTCATATGAACGATCACATACATATGTAAGAAGACTTGCTTACAAAGACACACACACACACACACACACAAACATCTATGGTCAGGTAAACAAGCCAACAGGGGACGGGCAGTCAACAAGACACAATGCTACAGTCAGGTTATAAATAATGTATAAGCAACAGAGTGACCGACAGTGCTTGTTAACTTCCACTCCTCGGGCACTTTTGTGCGAGGGTCCCAACTCTACGCTCACCGACCGTCCCTGCACCTGCTCCGCTGAGAGGGCCCCCGGCCCCAAGGGGCCCCCCAGACACCACCAGAGCCTCACTAACAATAGCCGACCAGCCGTCCTCAAGGGCTTCATGAATATGGAGGGGGCAGGCGGAGGAATCTGAGTTACACATGCGCTCCCAAGAGGAGCATCACTTATTAATGGCCTTACCTTGGACTTCACCACAGGCCTACACTGCAGAACTACCCTGTACTGTATCAGGTACTGCTCAGAGCCTCATATCCTGACTGAGCTGATGGGTATAAATTCTCATTGGTGACCATTGTAAATGTAATTATATATAATGTAATATGTAATGTAATATCCTTCGGTCCTCCTTGAAGGATAACATACTGTGAAAGAAAAAAAACTTTCATGCCTCAAACTGCACATCGAGGGCAAAATGACTGAACAAAAAAAAAAGAGCGCAAAAATTGTGTGTATCAGACAAAAATGGTTTTTTTTTTTTCGTTTTTTTTTGGCTGAGGATGTGTGTCATGAGAGTAACTGAAATCTACCCACCTGTAATGACCTTGTGGGGAAAGCCAGCACACTGACTCTGTGAATCTGTGGTCTACAACTCAATCAGTCTATTTGATAGCACGCTCTTTGTGGTTAAAGGAGCACTTGTCAAAATGAAACTGAGAGCTTAAAAATGAGAGAGAGTTTCTGTGTGAGTGCATGTGTGTGTGTGTGTGTGTGCGTGTGTGTGTGTGTGTGTGTGTGTGTGTGTGTGTGAGAGAGAGAAAGAGAGATAAAGAGACAGCGAGAGAGAGAGAGACAGACAGACAGACAGACACATCCAATGTACTAGGCTGTCATGACTAGCACAAACTCAACTCATTTTAAGTTCTGTCTTTGCACAAGATCCAAATCATTTCAACTCAACTGGTTTCCACAAGCAGTTTAATATTTCCAATAAAACACTAAACCCTGCCAACGAGATATATAAACTTGAGAATGCCTGCTGGTCAGTGATCAGCTTCATGTGAATGTGGATATGAGCAGGGGCCTGGTTTTGGTGGACCCTCTCTCTGTCCTGTGAAGCCAGCCAGCGGAACGGGACGTGTGGCAGAGTCGTTGTCACCTTGGAGAGCGGGGCTCTGTCAGCACCCATGTGAGCAGCAGCACCCACGTGGGGTACTCCTGTCACTTTTAGAAACAGGAGTGAAATCAGAGTCCTGCCGGCTGGATGGCTCCTCTTACACAGAGCGCTAAGGGCTGCCACGCTCACACACTCAGCGCACACATCACCATCTGCCCCGCGATAGCAAATCAGCTGTTCCCTGATGCTGAGCCTCAGCTGAAAACACGCAGAGTGAAAGAGTGTGCCATGACAATCTGCCCTAAGCAAAAAAAAATACACACACACGCACACGCACATATGCATGCACACAAGCATACACACATTTGCATGCACACACACGCACACACACAGCCACGCATACGCGCATACACACATTCACACAAGCATATACACACACATTTGTGAACGCGCACACACACACACACACACGCACGCATGCACATAATGCCACATAAGGGTCATTTACCAAAGCAACATGTTGTGTGTAGTCATTTCTCAAAATTCAGTCATTACTGCAGGGGCACATTGTCACTTGTCTTGATCCTGAAATTTGTCACAATGGTGTGGCATCAAGTCAGGACATTAGTTTGACAAGGTGAATTCTGGCAGTTTTATTGTCAGCAGAGAAGTCGGGGGTTTTGATCCAGGCACCAAGCCTGAGGAGGTGGTAGTCTGTGACTCATCTGATTCAAAACAGGCGAGATCCGTGTTAGACAACCAAAAACATGGCGGCTTTTGAAAATGGCTTTGGACAAAAATCCACAAGGGATCCCACACAATGAGATAACTGCTTCAGCACTGTGAAGGAACTAAAAGACTGCATCTGACACAATGCCATTACTGGCCCTGACAGAACCATCACGCACAGGAATCTGAGAAATAAAACCAAGGCAGTTTCAGTCTCTTACCAACAAAAAAAGAGAAATAACAGGGGAGAAATAGACAGTAGTACTTACTCTTGTACTGCTCTGGCTATGGAGAGGGCATTGGATCCTGTTTCATTAACACTGTCCAAGGTCACATTTGGCAGGTCATCATCGTCGCTGTCACTTTTGATTTGCTTCGGCGACAGGCCATTAGGGTCCGCTTTCCCTGCTGTGGAAGGAGCGCAACAAAGGAGGAATTAGGCGGTGAACGGCAAGGCTGAACCTGAGCAAGACGAGGAGCCGGTCTCTGAAGACGTGAGACAAAGGATGAAAGCGACCTGCTTCCAGGATCTCCATTACAGCATCGCTCACAGCAGCCGGCAGGAATCATAGATGCAGAAAGAAACCGCAAGGCTGAATAGTGATCAATCAGTGAAAGTGATGACACAGTGGAAATGTGAGTTACCTTAGAGTGAAAATGTGGGAAAAAATGTGAAAAAAGTTCACGCATACTGTATGTACTAGTCTCTGAATTTCAGGTTGTTGTTACGTGAACAACATGATTTCAAATTTTCTCAAGTGAAAAACTGCTGATGGGTTAAATCAATGGCCTATCAATGAATGCTAAATATGCAGGAAACACTTTCTCTCCCTCTCTACAACTGACAGCTATCACTTTGTGGTAGGCGATCTGTCCTGCAAAAAAATGAATCTTTGCTGAGATTTTTGCTGGTCCTTTGCTGGTCCTGGTGCCCAGAATCGATGCTTTACACACTGTGCCCCACGTTTGGGACACCAGGCCCTCCTGCTGTCAGGACACCCTCCCCCAGCCCCTGCCCCCATCTCCACACCCCCCCCCAGGAGCAGCCTGGAGACTGTCCTTCCTTCTGGGGTAGCACTGTTGCAGAGGGTCATTTCCTGTAGCCAGGCGTACCTCCGTGCTATCGCTGACTTCCCCCGCCCACGGCCTAAAGAAAACAACAGCCCCAACATCACACTACAGACATCCTTATCTGCAGGCCCGGGGCAGGGAGCTGCTGATGAATTCAGATTCCTGCGCGGTGGTCATGCGACTATCCAACAATGGATGGCGTCAGATTGGCCTTTATTTAAATTAAGGCATTTTTTTCTCACTTCCTTTTATTTT
Organism: Megalops cyprinoides; assembly: GCF_013368585.1. Lineage (NCBI taxonomy): Eukaryota > Metazoa > Chordata > Actinopteri > Elopiformes > Megalopidae > Megalops > Megalops cyprinoides. The sequence goes on along the minus strand of NC_050596.1, from coordinate 9,493,468 downwards.
GCATTCACAACCTTGCTGGAACTGACATACCATAACACCAGAATGAGTCATAACGGTTAAAAATGAAAGTATCATCAAAATGGATATCGTGGGAAACTACATCGGCACCCGTTAAAGGAAAGCACAAAGTATGCAATTTTGGTAAAAATACCTGAAAACAAAACTAATCCGTATGTGTAGAAGCAGATTTATTAAAAGAAAAACCGGCCATTGCTATAATATCATCACATTGGTTCTGTATCAACAACCGTGAATAAATTCTTATTGTATTATGTATTAAGTATGAACTGTGCATTGAGCGGTCAAAGCAGAATTTACTTGATGTAACTACACAATGGATAATTTGTGGCAAGGTCAACTGCAGATTGCACTACCAACATGTGTATTAGCAATAAAAGCATACCAGCTAAAGTTAAACCACAATCTAGGCGACCAAAAAAAGACTCTACGTTCAAGAGGATCCTCTTGGAGAGGGACTTTCCCGAAGGGGCAGGGAGGAGAGGGGACAGAGCCACTGAACTGGGCTCCAAAGATAGAGGCTTTATTTAGTATCGAATTAGTCTTGGAGAGCATGAGCTGTTGTGTGTTCAGAGAAATGTCACTTCCCATTGGTTGGGCCGAACGTGAACTTCATCCAAGTGCGGCACCACTGTGACCCATGCCCTGCCACTGAAGCCCGTCACAAACCACCCCCAATATTTTGCCCAATTAGTGACATAGTCTCCACAGAAACCACAATCAGCTGTATAAAAAGGACTGCCAGTGACTCTGTGGCAATGAACTCCTTGGACAGTACGCATTACGCATTGGCGTAATACAACACTACAGCACAGAGACAAAAACTCCCTGACTCACAATATGCAAAGGAAAAAATATGATAGCATAGCTTACATTAGAATATGTATCTTATTTTTGACACATTAGTTTTCATTAGTTTATATGTTGCATTATACGACAACATTAGTTTTCTTGACATTTTCCTCAGCTATTAATGTAATTAATTCTTTTTATAGAATTTCCAGTACATACCCATGATTCCATTCACTTAATTCCATGTGCTACATACACTTATGGATTTGAGAAAAGCAGCATTGTTTCAATGTCGGCAGAATTTTACACCCATCTAGGTGGTGGCAAGTATCTCAACATCCAGCCACACGCAAACAATAGGTTCTTCGTGATGCATCCACGCAAAGGAGCCAAGATTAATGTGATTCCACACCAATCTTACCCTCTGACACAAAGATGTGTTTATCAAATACAGGAGCAAAAAGAGGTTTTAAAACTACATAAACCTCTTGATTTTTTTTCCCCTGTTGTTTCTACTCTGTGCCTGTATCCATGGTAACTACACCAGAGTTGAAGAGAAAAAGCCCTCTGGAACAGAATAGCCAGCCTTCGCCTCCACTGTGAGTGTGGAGACGTGATGTTTTAAGGGGTGGGGGGGTATGGGGGCGTCCTGGGGGGGGAGGACAACGGTTGCTAATCCACACCTGGCAACCCTCACCTCATGCTAACCCTGTAAAGCAACACAGAATGCATCGGGAAGCACTACCAAAAAAACGGAATGTAACACCGGAGGGCGTTGGCCAGCGAAACAGGATGTCTGTATTTTTTTGGAGCAGCACCCGCCCAGTGTTCAGCGTCAGTAAGCCAAATAATGAAGAATCTCCCTGGTAGCACAGAGCCAAAAGTGCTTTCACTTCAGGCCAGAGCAATATAAAATTTGCCCGAATTACAACTGTCCGCATTGATGGAGTCATATTACATCCTGACTCAAAAAGCAGCAATTCCTTCTCTATGTCTTGCTCCATTAACTGGCTCTGTTGTGATCTTGTAAAGTAAGCAAACCAGGACAGCTAGATGCTAGTTGGCTTATGTTAGTTCAATTGGGAGCTTTTGTACTGGCTTGTTAACAACACCATGAAAATACTTAGTCACCCACTGTTATTTCAGTGATTGAAGAGCTACACGCAGCCCCTTTTTAATCAGGGCTACAAAGACTCTGCACACATTCAGTGATTTTGGAATGGAATGGAATGAATTTTTTTGTGGAATGTGGATCAGCAGTGAACGCACCATCCAGATCATTTAAATGACAGTGACACCCTGCAAAAACTGTGTGACACTGACCTGACAAAACAGAGAACGGCAAAACCTATTGGAGTTTTGGCATTTCTGGATAGTGGCCAGGATTCAAAATGGATAAATGAATAGAGGACTCTTGTTTTTCCTAACTCCTGCTTTTGTGTTTGGTAGATTCAATTGTTATTTAAGCTCATAAGTTAGATCAGAGGTGTGTAGATAAGAATATCAGAAGATGCATTCATAAAAGACATGCACTGTGATTCAAGATTCACATATTACAGCATACTGCTGTTATCAATGAATGGTTTCATGCTGTTAGCTATCTTTATTCATAACACTCAAATCACAAGTATACAAGCTATTAAGAGAGGAACTGTCAGTGAGTGTGCCTCTGATTGCTAGCTGACAGGGTCTCAGTTTTCATAAATATATTCCTGGTGCCCTAAGTCACAGCGGCAAATTTAAACAAAAAAGACAAGAAAAAAACTTCATCTTAATTTTAAAATGCATTTTAATAAAAATGAACTGTATTCCTATTTCACCCCCAAAATGTTCAAAAACTGCCTGTAGGTGAGAGTAATCTCTTAAACCTACATTAATGGAATATCTGCACGCATTTTTCTATTATAACCATGAAAATGGATGAAATATTGAATGAATCTTTAAGGGGATAATAAGTGGGTCATATTATTAGGCATTATTAGTGCATACAAACCTACAGAATGGAAGTTAAAAAGAAGTTAGACAGTGTAAAGCAGAGTGGTATAGCAAGGGTCCCTTCATGTCCTACGCCATGCATTAGATGCACACTGCTGTACAGTGACTTGCTGTGTTTATATTACTCGTATCCACTGTCACACTTCAGGCCCCTCCCTAGTTTGACCCAGTTTCCCCCATGTTGTTGACTCGCAGCTTGGATAGAGAAAACGTTTCTGTGTACCTAAGCGCAGTGCCACCCATCTTCAACATCGGTCCCACCCTATTACACAAACCTTGTTTTGCTTTTTTTTTTCTCCCTATTTTCTATGGCCAACAACCAACACTTAAACGCCCGTCTCCCAGGATTCCAGCCCATGAGAGTGGGAGAGGCAGGAATTCGAGATAAACAACAACTGTACAACAGACGGGTCCCTTGTGTATCGGCTTAGGCCTCGGCAACATTTGACAGCAACACCCAACCTCGCTTGCGGTGACTTCGAGCAGCAATAAAACCACACCCTCCAGGAAATCGGCCCCGAAAAACAGCAGTTTCGTGGGACAAGCCTATGAGATCTCAGAGAGCTATGACGTAAGACGGGTGGCTCTGAATGAAGCCGCTGTAGCATCCAACTGGGCTACGCCACCTGGACTGGAGGCAAGAGCAGACAAAGATCTCACACTTCAGACAGGCTCCTTTCATCGTACAACCTCCTTCCTGATGACCGGGAAGGCATCACTGCCGCCGGCTGTTCCCCCCACACACTCTGTGCGGAGGAATAATTTCAATGAATCATTTTTTTTTCTTTTCATGGTTGACCTCAAGTGGAGGTGAGCAGACAAAGACACAGTCTGAACGCAGGAAAGCTCCACTCTCCTTTCTATATATGAGGAGTGTATTCAGCCCATAAATGAGGAGACGCGCCGGTAAATGAGGAAGAGAAATGTCTCCATTAATCAAGTAAAGATTTATGAGAAATTTTTATGAGCTGGTTATTTCAGAGGAAAATGCAGAGCTTTAGTGCTGAAGGTGGGCAACAGTGCCATGCCTGTGTTAGATAGCTGACCTTACAGTGAACCTTGCCGAAGGGCTAGTGTTGTAATGCATGGTGCTGAAGGGTGAGAGGGGGTCTCTGCTCGAAGTACCTTTTCCCTGACTCCGGCCTTCCTCCAGCAGAGGTAGCATGATGGTGGAGTTGATGTTCCCCGGGGAGCGCACGGCGGTGTACATCAGGGGCACGGACTGCACCACCACAGGGATGCGGTGCACCTGGCTGGGCAGCTTGCCGGTGTGGAGGTTGACGGGGCTGGAGGGCGGCGGGACGGGGTGGATGATGTGCAAAAACTGCTGGCCCCTGGCCCGGGAGGGCGAGGCCACCAGGGGGCCCGGCGTTAACACCGTGGGCACCCCTGTGGAGGAGGAGATGGAGGTGATGACAGAGGGAGAGGAGGAGGAGGAGGAGGAGGAGCAGGAGGACGGGGAGAGGGCCGACGTCACCGGAGAGGACCGGGATGAGAGGGTGCCTGACGGGGGGGAGGTCCGGGCTTTGTTGATGGACAGGTCCACAGGCTCAGTTTGCGTGTGAAACTGCTCAGGGGAGAGCAGGTCTTCTGGAGGCTCAGGCTTCACTTTGCTCAACAGCAGAGGGACCGTCTCCATGTCCGGGTAGCTGCGCACCTTTGGGGACTGTGAAGGAGAGAGAACAAACACCGATGCAATTTAGACCTCCAGGTCTGAACAGAACATCAGCTATGCATGTACATATACGTGTATAGATAGATAGATAGATAGACAGACAGACAGACAGACAGGCACGCAGACAGACAGACAGACAGATAGACAGACAGATAGATAGATAGATAGATAGATAGATAGATAGATAGATAGATAGATAGATAGATAGATAGATAGATTGATTGATCGATCGACATAGGGAGAAAGAGGGAATTTGCAAATGACTCAAGAAGGACAACTTCTACAAAAGTGGACAATTACTGAAAGTAGGTGATTAACGTTTTTGAGGCATTATGCCAAACAGTTTCCCTCAGGAATTCTTCTTTGCAAATTCTTCTTCTTTATGTCGCAATGACCAGCGGGGGCCACGTCCAGCTTTTCCATTTGCTCAGCCGGCCCGATGAAGGAATATCGAGATTGCCCGATAACAAAGGCGTAAAAATGAAAATAATAGGGATGGCTGTGGGAGAAGGGGCTGGAGAAGGCAGACGTCGGTTATCTCTCCCTCCTGCTTTTCATCACCCCAACAGGAACACATCCCCTCTGGCTCCGCTAATATCTCCCGTCAATCTCTCCTCTGGGTTTGGAAAAACACCGCGCGGGCCCAGTTTCCTGACCCCGCGGACTCCCGAAAAGCTATTCTCGTCGGATTGTTTAACTTCTCCTCTGCTGCTCGGCGAGAAATCAAAACCCCACGCCACTCCCTCCACCGTGAGGAGTGTGCAGCTCAGAGCTGCTCCAGTGAATAAATTAAGCTTTTAATATTCATGTTTGCTCTCTCGCTTCTCCCTTTTGATCGTTTTCACATCCATGTCAGCTTTGTTCCTGCATAAACCCACATCCCTTAATACTGTGGCCAAACACTGTCCACACATAGGTATGAGACAAGTTGTATATAAACACAAACTGAACTGATACAGACCAATGTGGATATGTGGCTTTAAGTGCCACTCTATGTAAACAGCAAAAAAAAAAACCAGCGTAACTGGTACGGCAGTCTTGTAGGGAGCCTCTGTATGAAGCACAGTAAAAACTATGCTTTGGCATGCTCATAATCTTGGGGGACCGACTTGTTAAGTTGAAGAAAAAAGTTTTAAAAGTTTCCAAAAAGCAGATGTGAAAAATGCCCTTGCGGTGTATTTTGACATTACTTTGTTTAAAGACCCGCATTTCTTTCTGTGCGCGTAATGCTGGACGAACACCAGGCTGCGATGAATTACTGCAGTTTTGTGTGTGAGCGCTATTTTTAACCCAGACTTCTACAGTCATTTCTAACCTACAGCACAGGAAATGTCACAATCTCATGAATCAGCAGCTCTCTCGCTAAATACATTGGACTCCATTTCGTTTTACATCAGACGCAGCGCGGCCTCTGACTTCAGTTTTAAGGTTAGATCAAAGTTAGAGGCCGAGTTCACGCGGGTCCCCGCCCGCTGAGTCACGCGTGCATCAGTACCTGGCTGGCAAAACAAATATACAAGCAACAAATAAAAATCATCATAATGGCCTGAGGGATATGAACAGTGGACCATATCTGAGGTCACTGCGTGTAGAATGAAATACACTGAGAGAGAAGTCTGAGAGAAGTTTTCATTTGAACAAATATATAAATAAATACAAGCTAACGCTACAATTAAGGAATACTGTGTTAACTACTCAAACCTTTCAACAGGACTTTTTGATATTACTTGCAATAGAATTACTAATCTGTATTTGTTCATTATTGCTTTGTCTTTGTGCCTAAAAATTGTCCTGAGAAGAAATGGATCGATAACACTAATAAATAAGACTCGTGTCCTTATAGTGAAAACATTAATCGCGTGACCTCAGCATAAGAAGTGCAATACGCTGTAAATTCCCAAAACAGAAGACACATGTTTGTGTGGTGGGAGACACATGGTAACAGACTTGCTTACAGACTGTGCTGAGACATTGAGGGCAGAATTTTCACGGCTGTGGTCTGCAGTAAGTTTATGTCATTGGACACAGCACACTTCAGATCAGTAGGTAAGAGATGAGAGAGAAACCTCACAGGGTCTTTCCGAACACTCTCGACAACAATAGAGGTGTTCAGCCTCTGCTGGTAATAAAGGACATGCAGGTACCTCCTTTTTATTCAGAAAACATCGATGAAAACTGTAATTCACATTGCAACCTGATTGTGGTTGGCAACATGCAAATGAAAACCGTGCAGAGCTTTATTTTTATCATTTTATCAGTGAGGCCTTTAATGGTATGTCAATCAAAGCAGAGACTTTCCCCTCTTATCTCAGCGGCTTCACTCTACCTTCAACATTCAAACACTCACCGCATTCAGGCAGGGCTGTCAGAGACCAGCAATAAAAAAGCTAAAAGCACATTTCGGCTAGCGTAGCTGACAATTAGCCACTGTCCAATAAGCTGTGCCGTCACGAGGGAGAAGCACTCACTCTCTGCGGCCAGACGTTGACTGTGCCATCCTTATCATTTTAATGAGACCCTCCTTTTATCCGCATGTGAAGGGTCCCTGTCAGAGTGAAACCGGAACGGCCGCAATCGCAATTTCTCCAAAGCAGGGTGGCGGGGGCTCGATTCTGACGGCTCAAAACACCCGCAGTTTAAAGTTTTCTCTGATGATGTCTTCACCCTGTCAAATTCAATCATATTCAGCCTGACTGCTAAGGTGCTGAGTCCTTAACTTTCAATAAAACATAGCATGTATCGATAAATATGTAATGCTGTTATTTCTTAAGCTCTTGTACAGTATTTTTTTAATCATGATGTTCTGATGTTCTTAGGATGATGTGTTAAATTGGACATAAATGTAGTATTTGCATAATTTCATAAATTTTTCAATACTGTAAATGTGCCATAGATTGCACTCCCCCTTACCCATGACTCAGGGTAACCCCAGCTGTAAACCCCCAATTTGGATGCCTTGTATTATCTATCATAGTTTTTGTTCTTTGAACATGTGTGTGAGGGATCATTTTGTTTATTTGATTTGAAAGGCAATGTTGTGCCTCAATGTTGTTGTGAAATAATAAAGCCTGCATGTTCTGTGCAACAAATTATGGTATTTTGAAGGGTTACTGTCACAATCATTAACAGCAGCTGCAAAAGGTCATAATAATTTACCTGGCTTCTTCACATATTCTCTATTACCCAGTTTATGCATCATTTTTATGTGATGTTGCCCAACTTCACTGATAAGGGGTCCAGGGTTTTTAACTGAGGAGTCAACTCAGGATCTTCTGCATTTAAAGTGGTGCAACTCTGAGGACCTGAAAAAGACACTTTACAGGGGCTCCTGACTGTCTCAGTTACTAAGGTGTTTGTTCCAAGAGCAGGCAGACTCCTGGAAAAGCATAAATGCATAAAAAACCCTTCGCAGTTTTGCATTTGTTTCTTATTGAAAGTGTCACATGGTTCATGAAACCAGTACAGCCTTTGGCACTGTCTCTTCAGAATCATTTAGTCTTGTCTAATAATAATCAGATTATTTCCCTCTGTTAAAAAGCAATGTCCTGTGTGTTGAATTTGATTTTTTTTTTTTTTTTTTACAAAATATCATTATATTCGCACTTCACAAAATGTTAAGAAACTCCGCAGATTTGGGATTAAAAAACAGCTGCCTTCACTGAATGACACACTGCTGCATTCCTGTATGTGTCGTCTTGATCTTCTTTTCACTGCTAGTCTGTTCTTTCAGCTGTCTGCCCTGGACAGTGATATCTTTCTAGCGCCATGAAGCATTACAGTACTTAAGTACTTGTCATGAATCAACGTGATGAGCACTTAAAGGACCGTTCCCGGTGATTTAGTGAGACTGAGGGTCACGGGGTGAATCTGTTGTCACATAAAATCTGGATTTATTTTGATATGAAGATTTATAGGTATTGAATACATTTCTTTCACTGTGCACCGGATTGGAAGTGATTCCTTTGACAAACAGGACGGAAATTCTTTCCATCCACCTTTCCCGACAGCCACAAACATGTGAATAATGATTTACAAAAAGATTAAAAGGGTAGAACAGGGTTTATCTGTGAAAAATTCTTTTACAACCACTTACATTCAAGTTTTCAGCTTACTGTGATCAGTGTTTCTGTCTTTAAACGTTGACTTTGAAACACGCAAATTCATATGTTCATAGTATTTTACTTCACGTGGAATAAATATACCAACAGTAAACTGAAACTAAGATGCAAATACATTTCAACCAGCACAAATATCTGATCATGCGAAGGTTAATGATGAAGGAAAATTCCATATGCATTCCAGAAGAACGTTCAGAGTCACTTGAATCAACACCGAGGCGTTAAAATTATCCCGAGACAATGGAAGGAAAAACACACAGAACTCAGCATCCGGCATGGAAGAACATGCATGTGCGATATTTTAATGACCACATTTGTCCATTTATGAATATGTAAGGAGCTCCACGAAGCTTCAGCGTGTGCATTCTTGTGTGCTGAAGACATTGCTTCCGCTCGCTGAGAATTCCACTTATTTGCATAATCCTTCCGCTCATTTGCATTGCCACAGCACTGCACGGGGGCTGCAGACATCTGAATCCCCGGCAGCCCATCCCACTGACCTGCAGAGCGGTGAGTGCTTTTTGTCTGAAAAGAACTCTACGCTGGCGCTGTGACTCTCGCTCAAATCTGTGAGCAGTTTTTGCTCCTATGGTCACAGAAAATGTAAGGGTTTTGTTGTTGTTGTTTTCAAGAATAATCCATAGCACTAACTTTGTGTAGTGAGAAGAAAAATATTAATTTGTGTACAGAGCACATTGTGATCTGCCGTGCTCTTTCCCAACCCTTTCCCTTTCAGGAGAAGAGCACAAAGGCCCTTTTTCCCCAGTTAAACCCTTTCACCTTTAAAACCAAACAGAATACCCCCCCTTTGCAATCTGTCCCTGCTGCCACACAACTCATTGGGAGTTAATGATCTGTTAAGTAGGGATAAATACAAGGGGAGCCTACCAGCATGCCCTGGGATCAGCACTTCACATCCACTACTGGTGGAAAGAATGCCGGGCCTCTGTTTTTGGAATTAAATATATCATTAGGCCTTGTAAGTGCCATACCGAGTCACATTCACAGTTGCATGGCCCTGGGACACAGTGGAGTAAGTCATTCGCTGTGGCTGTTCAGGGTCATGACGTGAGTTATGAACTGAAGTAAGTTCAGTACTGCATTTTCAGATTGTAGCCTTTGCTTGAAAGCATGGCTTTAAATTCAACACAAGAGCCGCAGCAACTGAATTGATCATCCTCCATACGGTTGGGAGTTACAGAATGGAACCGCTCAGCTGGTCAGTGTTACATACGGACAGGGCGGGGTGGGGTGGGGTAGCTGCGTGATGGCTAACCTCTGATTTGCATGTCCTGTGTGTGACAGCACTGGGCCTGCGTGAGGTAGTTTCTCAGGTTCGCCCCAGGTGGGATTTCAATGTCCCTGCAAAGGCAGCGTGTGCACTGAGTTCAGGTAAAAAAATGAGTCCGGTGAGGAGAGCCCTTTTCCTTGGGCAGACATCTGTGAAAGGACATTGCTGGCAGAATAATGCTGTGGTGTTTGTTTTGTATTAAGCTCTGGTTTAACTTAAACTCAATTTCTCAGAAGGTTCATGAGGCAGTTGGATCCACCTTTGCAAATAGTCTCATAAGCATCTAATTTAATAACTATGATTTTGTGAGATATATGTGTATACACACACACACAAACATTCACACACGCACACACACACGCACACACACACACAAATATACAGAATAGAATGTAGAATAAAATGCACCCTAAACAAATCTTAATTTAAGATTATCAACAACCAAATCAAAATTTACACTAAACTTAAACACTCACCCTTATAAACATATATGAAGGTAATGTTAACTGTTTGTCAGCAATAGAAAAGGAGAAACCTCTCCTTCCTTGCCATTTTTCATTAGTTCACACGCATCCTGCTCCGTCGCCTGCCTCATTCCTGAGATACTGGTTAGCCTGGCGAATCTTCTGAACGGCAAGTCGCCCACTTAAGAAGGCGGGCCGTTCCCAGCAAGGCCTTGGCAGTGAGCCACACGAGCGAAGGCCGTGTTTCTGCTGTGCGCAAAGCCTGTTGTTCTGAGAAGGCACGTAGATTAGCTCAGCACACTTCAAAGCCGGGCCTGTGAAGCCCGCGCATATCCTGCAGCAAAGTGATGTCACCGCACACGTGGGAATCGGCTCCACGCAAATGCGTTCAACGGCGAGAAAACCACAGAGCCTGAGCCGCTGAACATTTAAAGGACAGCCTCATGGATAGCTGCCTCATGCAGTTCCACATTCCAACACGGTTTAGCATGCTGGGTTCTCTTATGGATTATCGTGGCAATGGCATATCAAAAACCTTGCCGGTTTGATTCCCCACTGGTGTACTGCTGTTGTACCTTTACCCCTGAATTTCCTTAGTAAATATGAGTGTCTCCCTGGAAAATAACATTGGCTAAGCAACTAAACATAAAGGTGGTTCAGGACCATTGTATATTAACATGAAACCTTGCATCCAGAAGGTTTCTGGTTCATATAACTGGTGTGGCACTGCTGTTTCACCCTTGGAAAAGGAATGCAACCTTTAATGTTACTTTCATGCATACAAGTACATACAATGCGCTTGCATGAATCAATCATATATAACAATAAAAGCTCTTACAGGGCTAAGCAATTAAAGCAAATTATCATGAATGATGTAAAAACATACTTCCACCAAGCTCTGGCATTAAAATACCAAGAGCAAAAAACATCCTCAAACCATTTATCACTGGATATCGCATCTTCTTCACACATTGAAACGGACAAAAGGAACTGAATTCCACCACAGCATCATTAAGGCATTGCTTCTGTTGCCTAGAAACAGTACAAGCCAATCTGTAATGCTTATTTTAAAAAAACCTACTAATATTTTACAGCAAAGCAGTGCACTTCCTCACCAATGCTGAATATAGTACCAGGATTTGTTTCCATTGAAAACTGGCATTCTTTAAGTGCTTCATTGAGATTGTATTACAGGAATGTTAGACGAATCTCACTCAGTTATTGGAGTTAGTTGGGGGGTTGTGGGTAGATTGAGCAACAATATTAAAATAGAACAGCAAATTTTCCCTCCTCTTTATCACTGATGAAATTTTGGCCAACCTTGACTGGTTTATTTCTGTTCAGGTGTGAGTGGCTGATCTTGTCCAGGTTGGTTTGTACCACTTTGGGAAAAGTGAGGGAGGTCAATCATGCGGATGATGAAACAGCTGTTTCCATACATGTTTTATACTGATTACTCATGTGGTGTTTGTGAGATCAGGCACTGCCAAGACGATTAGCTCTACCCCTATTCGTCCCCAGATGGAAACGGTTTAGACCTATTGGCAGTCATTTGTGTCTGATTGCGTCAACACTTTAAAAGTAAGGTCAGGTGGTCTGGCATCATGTGACAGGAAGTGTATTTGGGGAAGCGTGAACAGAGCGAGCCCCCGATTGTCTACCAAGGAAATGACGGTCTCCCTACCCATCAGTTTTTGTTCTGCTGAGAAGGATGCACTTGGGGGGAGTGTGTGTGTGTGTGTGTGTGTGTGTGTGCGCGGGGGGGGGGACCCGCGAGAATTCCTGGCCCAGCTGCGGCTCTCCGCAGTGCTCAGCTCAGTAATGACTGGTATTAGCCCTCGTGGACGGGGTCTGGGAGTAATTATGAGCATCGGAGGGAGGAGAGCGGGGAATTGCCCGGAAAACAATGGCTTGCTCACCCCTCGTTCAGATTCCAGAGGCTCTGCTTTGACTCTGACTGCAGGCATCCCGTCCAGCATCAGCATCCTGTTATTGATGGCGCCTGTGGAGGGGGGGACAGCGAAGAGGTGTAAGAGACCAGGTTACACTGCACACCCCACATGGTGTAAACACATCATCCTTCAGTATTGGTGTAAAGATGACCATCATGTCCACAGTCATTGCAAGTGTGTCTGTATGTGGATAAAAAAGTTTCCTTCTGCCCTGCAGAATTGCTTACAGTAAAGAACACTATTGCACCTTTATGTACTGTGTAGAATTTAATACTTTATGATTCTGCATATTGTAACAGTACACTTTACAGTAGATGAGATATAAACACAGCGGGGTATATGCATATTATAGTGATATTAAATCTGTCACAAAGAGAACATTGTTACTCAATTAATAAGTGCATACTAGGACGTTTTCCATACAATTCGGCATTCACCATTCAAAGATGGCAATACCTACCACAAAGTCTTATTCCTGGACTGTATTCCATTAAAGAAAAGCAAAAAAGGACGCTGCTGTCAAAAATTGCCTTGATATTGCCATTCAAATGACACACTTTGGCATGTCTGTTCATGAACAGGTGGAGAGGACTGTACAGTAAGATGTGTGTTACTGACTATAGATTTTCAAGATGCTTCGTCATTTTATTAATGCAAGATTAAAAAAGATAATAAACAAATTAAACAGTCATCATAGCATCGTGCATTGTCTAAATATAAGGGAAGCACTGGAGCACCCTGTCTTCATGGAGCACCTGTGGAAAATCTATCACATGTTGGCTAGGCAATGCTAACCGTGATAGATCTTCTGTGGTTGAGGATGTGATTAACATGTCTGGTTCCATTGGCAAAGTAACAAAGTTCAGAGTTTGTCTCGTTTAAAACTAATAAAACACACAATTTTGTCTGCAGTGAAGCAAAGCAAGTCACTGTCCTTGTTTTAGCCGTTCTCGCTGACTAGATGCCTCAGTAGGTCTAGCCTAGTATACAGCTCATACCAAGCAAAGCCTGTGTCTCTCACAGCTAATTTATAGCTGATCTCCTAGCGGGTTTGTTTAATTTTCTTGGGCCTTGTTTTGGAGTTTCCGCCGCATGTGTGCAGCAGAACGGGGTAGAAGCAACAAACAGTCATGTTGGCATTCGCCCTCAACACAGAGCCCCCCCTCTCCAACCCCCAACTCCCCCCCCCCCCACCCCACCCCCCAATACGCGGAGAAGGGGCAACTCATGTCATTAACCTCTCCGGATATCTCAGGAGGGAACTGGTTTCACAGCGCAGCCACTGCTCAAGAAACACCCCTCAGGCGTCTTCGTGCGCGGACAAAGGAGGAAGTGGCAGGGTAGCCGAGACTACGTTGCCCGCACGAGGAGGAAGGGGTGGGTGGGGGTGGGGCGGTGGCGGTGGCAGCGGTGGTGGGCAGAGCGAGAGGACACAAAGGGAGATAGGTTTAATGAACTGTTAGAATCTGATTACAAGCTAATATAGCTCTTGGAACGCCGCGGCAATATTAAGCAGATGAAATGCCTCAACAAGCCTCGTCAGCGAGCCACTTCTCCTGTCTCCTTATCCTCAGTTTCCTGTGTTCAAGCTATTTAAAGAGCCTTTAACAGAGACATTTCAGTTAGCATGAAAAAGGATGCAGACATGCGCACTTTCAGCGTGACGAAATTAAGCTACTCCAGAAAGCCTGAAAAATCCCGAATCTTCCATTCTTATGTCCAAAATGAATGCAAACTGTGATTTTTACTTCAGGTCAGGGGAGATGTGATGTCCCATGGATGGGGTCTCTGTCATAACCAAAATCAATGAGCGGAAGATTGTCACCTTGATGTGGGACCCGTGAAGCCCACTGCAAGGGAATGTGTTTCAGAGTTCACACAGAAGGTCAGAATGCAGAATCCCTCCCGCTTCTCGCAGGAGGCTGCGCTGTACCTTTTAGAGAAGACGGGGAGAAGGAGAAAAGCAGAGGCAACACAAGTCTCCCTCAACTGGTGATGTCCTGAGGTAACCCACACTGTTATTATACTAGCCGCCATTCGCCAAAGAATGCAAGCAAAGCGAATATGTTCTAAACATCGCTCTTACACTCCGCATTTGGCACCGTGAGCCAGCTCTGGTTTTTTTTCCCTCCGAATTTGATCAGATCTTCTCAGATGAAAGTGCAGATATCGCACGTCGTCAGGCTTCGCAGGATGTCACGCGGACAGAAGGCTCAAATCGAGGAATCGCAGACTGTCCTACTGAAAGACGGCAAGCTACATCTCCAGTAAGATTGCACAAAAGGGCCTTTCAGTACAATAATATGCTTTTGGCTTTCAGTGTTTTGTCTGTTGAATGGTATATGCCACACTAACTACAGGTATCATCCTCAAATTCACTCAGTAGGTTCAATTTCTCCTGAAATTATTATTGCTTATTTATGATATTGTATGCTTTAATTATTTGGCCTGCATTAATAAATCTCATCCACCCATCCATCCATTAATGGTGTGTCTCCGTACAACTAAAGCTGCGGTTGGACTCGCTCTATACGACTGGGAATACTGGAGAACAGACAGCCTGCAGAGGGAAACAGGCTGGGTCTTTCCTGCAGACAGACATCGGCTCTATAATTCTCTATAATTATAACACAAAGCAGTACGTGACAGCACACCCGCATCAATCGCACAGCTCCCTAAACTTCCTGTTACACCCTCCACTGAATGCACAGGGGGCTTCAGCTCCTACACACAATGCCTGCGTGAACCTCACCCCGTTTTGCATAGACAAGCAACCCTACAGAGATTGATGTACACAGATTAAATTGCAGGGCCCTGTACGGGCCACCAGTTTAATTTGTGTGCCACCTATTAAAAATAAGTGATTATAAATTAGATGTAAATGTAATTTCAGTTATGAAAAACATATACATGATGAACACCAGCATATCTTGCAAGCTAAGGCTTTAGGCAGATAAGATGAAGTCATGTTGAAAAAATTGTACAGAATTAATAACTTATTTATTACAATTGTACCAGATGTCTGATAGAAATAAGCATGAAAACAGGTGAAATAAGCATGAAGACAGGTGAAATAAGCATGAAGACAGGTGATCGCTCAAAAGGATCTAAACTCTTTGTTCCCCACTTTCAATGAAGTTCCACATTTGTCAAGAATATTTCTCTCAGAAATAAGTAGTAACGAGCAAAGATCAATTGTTTGTGACTAATAGGCTATAGATACATTTAGAAGTCTAATCTTAACTATGAAAAAATTGCAGGTCCATTCCTACATGGATATATAAAATATTGCCCTTTCATAGACTGACTGCTGGTGTCTTCAAAGAAAAACTGCATATAATGTTCAAAAGCACCAGATTTCAGGCCTGTATTCGGTACATCTCTGGTTAAAATCTTGGAATTTCAGCGTGACTGGAGTGTCCTTTGGCTTCTGGTCTTTGTGGACCAAGATGGTGTAACCATGGAAACAGAATGTGCATTAAGACTGATGGAAACCGGTGCAATTTTGAGGAGAACATAAAGAGACCAGTTTTTCTTGGGTGACCACACAAATGTCAAATAAGGTTACCTGACAGAGGAAAGCAGTACTGTAGACTGAACATTCAGTGCCAGGAAGCGTAGGCTCTAATTATTACAAAATGGGGAGAGAGACCAGAGGGGTGAGGAGAGACTGGTCTAGGGGGTTTCTTTACTGGGCTGTGGACACCTATTTTGGATGCAAAATCCCTATTTTGTTTATCCTCCTTACAGATAGCTGTGATATTTTCTGTAATATTTAAGATAACAATGTGAATTTTAAAAAATTCAATTCTTTCTCTATTCTTACACATATTTATCACCATCACCAGCCTAGCTTGAACCAAATTTGGTTGCAGTATCCGCTCATAATTTTGATTTAACTCAGGAAGGCATGCAGCCAGGCTGTGGTCTCATACCCTGAATAAATATAAATTAATAAGTAAATATAAGGGCACTGCTCCCTTAAAGCAAGTGCAGTTTGTCTTGCCTGTTCTGTGTTAATTGAACTTCCAAGGAGATTATTCCTATTTCAGTCTGTATTATATCACAAGCTCATATTTTATGTCAGATACTCCAAAATGTTTTTTGTGGGATGATGTGGATGTGATCTTATCATTGAGAAAATGGAAATTTATGGACACTTTAAACTAATTAAATGGAACTGTGCATGTAGTCTACTGTTCTGCAACACCAGGCTACAGTTGACACTGTACAGTGTGCGGATCCATACGATTGCCTTCTTTGCGATTCTGTGACGTGGCGAGAGCCCGCGATTCTGCGAATGTGTAAACGACTTCCTCGAGGCTTGCCGATGACCTCTGCTGCTCAGAGCCAGTTCATCACCGGGACCGGCGACAGCTGAGAACAGGGGGAATGAGGAAGTGATCTTTTTTTCCATTCGCTAGGGTCTTCGTGTGTTTGTGTTACTTTGGGGGGTGCAATTATCCCATTCCCATCTCAGATAGGGTCAAAGGGAAGAATCAGCACAATTCAATGGAGGGGGGAGGGGCGTAATGATTAGGGATTTAATACTGTGCTGAGAGATGGTCTCGGCTGCCTTTCTCTGTTGTGGTTTAAAACACCCTGATGGCTATTGGTGCAGGTGAAGGCAATCCCCGTTGCAGTGGGTTAATGCCAAGGCAAGCTGAACAAACGACTAGCCGATCAATACGAGGTGACAGGCCTCTGAAGGAAATCTAACCTTCTGTGACCACACACCACCCACCCCCGCTGCAATCTCATTTAAAAATAGGCAGCAGTTTGCTTATATTGTGCCGCCAAGTTTATTGTGCAACTCTTACATTCTTCCAGCATGAACTTAACTGTGCTTCCTTGATGACGTCTTCAGTGATTGCCTTTCCACATTGGTTTTTTGTGAGGGTGTTTTTAAAATGTCGTAATCTACTCAAAATAAATGTAAATTCCAATCTGCAATTGTGTTTTTGTCAGAATGAGAATATACAACAAATGGCAGTCAAGCAAGAGAATCAAATTTAATAATGTCAACTAATGGCAGAACACAGTTTGCTTCTTTTCACTAGTTTATGGTGGGTTTCACTAGCCAGATTAACCTTGTCCCACCACTTTGGCACCCTTTAGAGGCTTGTAAAGTGCTTGTGAGTTCCTCAAATGATATCAGTGGTGGTATTTACTCAGTTGTGGGACTTGTCTTCAGATGCATGAGACTGTATTGGAGGATTACATTCCTTTTGATTCAGCACACCTCTGTGATGTCAGTGGATATATGCTTATCCTATATGTTAATCAGTGTTTGCTTTGCTGGGGTGCATTGTGGGACTTGTAGTGTAAAAACTGACTGGCTACATGCAACTGTATCAGAGGATTGCATTCCTCTCATGTCAGTGATCCTGTGTGCACACTAAGAATACTACAGAAAGCCGACCTCAGTGAAGTACATTCAGCGACTCCATAAAGGCTAAAACACATATAGAAAATACTAAAAGAAAAAATAGCTAGAATACCAAAGAAAATTATATCTCTCTGTGCTAGTTTGACACTACCACCTAATTTCTTTTTTTTTCTGGAAAAAAAAGTGCACATCTTTGTGGATGGACTTTGTTCCCACAATGCTTTGTTCCCACACTGAGTGCCCTGAGCAAGTCTGTGCATCTGTGACACAGAGAACAGTCGTGCTGCCACAGGCGGTGGGGGAAACAAAGAGGAGGAGTCGTGGGGAAAGTGGACCACAGCCAAAGCCACAGACGTGTACAGAAGACAACCCCTCCCCTGTACAACGAGGAGGAAAAAAAAAAACTGAAATGGGAAAATAGAAACTTATTATCATTATTGTTGTTATTATGGTTATTATTATGATGGTTATAAAACAGTATGAATCATACCAGTGACTTTTTCATATTTTCTCATTTACAGTACAGTTGCGATCGCAGCAGAGACTCATTTAAAGAACAATTGTTTCACTAAAACGTGCATTAAATAAAATGCTCTTTGGCCAGTCGTTCTTTTGCTGGTTGTTAGAGCCAGTAAGGCATTGCTCTTTTGCGAAACCCCAGCAATTGTTTCGCCACAATGTTGAATTGAAGGTGCGGGTCTGATGGGAGCAGAGGGTTGCCTCTGGCCCGAGTGTGTGTCTGACTGGGCTTACAGTCATTTCCCTTTCTCTGTGCCCCCAAACCCCCCAGAATGCAAAGAGTCTGCCAAAAGCAAACCCCAGCAAAGCCTCAGAGAGACTGCTTGCTGTTCGTGTTTGCTTACACACTGCACATAGACTTCCCTGTTCCTTTCCACTAAATTGTTACACAAGCCTTCATGATGTCCTATGGATGTTGTCCTATGGACTGTTACATAGTCCTATGTAGTCTTTATGAAGGCCAGATGTACAACTACATAGCACATTAACATACTATTAATGCAAAAGTAAATGTAATTCAGTGTAATACTACAAGCAGGCAGGTACAGTATTTGAAAAGTAAATGCAACCTGTGTGATTTTTATGAGGGATTCCATATGAGCATATCTGAAAGATTTGACGGTCTTTTTTACCTGAAAATACTGGGAATCTGATTGAGTAATTCTGTTGTGCTGTTCAAATATGTAAATTGCTTTCACCAGAGCAGCGCTGCCCACGCACACATCCCCCTCAGACAGCTCCACAGCAGAGTCTGTTCGACAGGCTCTCTGAGCAAAGGGCCCGGCAGAAGAGGAGTTCACCGCAGACGGTTGCACAAAAGGGCCCGGTCTGTCCGGCCGCGTCCTCCGCCGTCATCCTGACGACACACCGTATGAATTCAAACAGACCTCCGGTCATTCAAATTTCCACCACTCACTCGGCACCCCGGCACTGGGGCCAACTGTTTCTCCAGCCCTAGTTGTACTTCGGACAGCTTTTTTTTTTTTTTTTTTTTTTTCTCCTGCGTCTTCTTTTCTGGCACGCTGTGAATGACTTCAGATTTTCCATTTCATAAAGTGCATTTTCCTTGGCGGGCGAGCCAGCCAGAGGCTTTGGATGCTATCGGGACGTTTCTGGATCAGGCTCAGGAGATTTATTCTGTGCCGGTCTCGGTACCAGCGCAGACCCATTCTGGCCACGGCCGCTGCAGTGCGAGACACGGCTTTGTTCAGCCGCACACCCTGCGTACAGCTGGATAACAGTAATGCCTGCCTGTGGTTAACTTCTTTATTTTAATAACACAGACTTCTTCTCTTGACGGCTTTTGAGATCCCCGGTGTATGTTTCCTTTTTGAATACGCGGTACAGTGGATTAATAATTCATCATAACTTTATTTTTAAAGCACCTTTCACACAACCACTTGCAGCCCAAAGAGCATACAGAGAATAAACAATTACAAGCTTTTAATATATACGAGCAATAATGATAATACAAATAAAATACATGTAAAATAGGTCATACATGTTTGACATGTGGCATGTGTTAATGGCATAATATAGACGAAATTTCATACCTTAATAAAGATCATGATTCGACATTCTCACGATTTAACATTTTAACAGATTTATTTTTTCTAATCAAACTTTCTATTGATCGAAATCAGTCAAGACGCAGACGCAATTTTAAGGAACAAGTATGGTAACTTCACCTTTGTTTTTGCGCACCAAGTGGTCCGTGCCCCCCTGCAACGGGCCTCAACACTCGCAAAAGAGACTGGGTCCATTTATAGAATGGTGACAGCCATATAAACATGAAGTCCATTCCCCAAAAACACGCTGGCAAGAGGAAGTTGATTTACTCAGACGGAGTACCCAGGGGTTCCAGCTATTTCTGCTGAGGAGATACTGTGTCAGTAATGTGGCCCAGATGCTGTCCACTCTGTTCACACATGTAGAGGGTGTCTCAGAGAGGCACTGCTGGATCAGCCCAAGGCCAGGAATTTGCTCAGGTAAAGACACACTGAACTGTGTCATTGTAGCCAATAATTTGCTGTTTCAGACTGAAACAGAATCAAAATTAACCAAATTAACTGTGAAAGGCGTGCTTTACAAAATTAACTTCATCAATTAATGCGTGTTTCAATTAATAACATGATTGACTTTTTCAAATGAGTCAGTAAAAGTCACGTTAAAATATTGGCCCTGTCCTTGCAGCTGTTGAGCGATGACTCAGTTTTTAAGGTCTGTGCCAAATGAAAAGTTCATGTCAGTTTTGGTGTGAAAGTATTGTATGTTGATCCTGCTGAATTGTCTTTAAGCATATTTTCTTATGCTTAAGAAAGACTCTGTCTTTAGAATCAGTGTCTACCACACCCTTTTTCTGTGGAACTGTTGTATCATAATAACCACAAACGTTCTTCCCTCCCGTCCTAAAGGTTTCACTTGTTTAAACTTTTCACGTATGGTATCAGTCAGAAAAGCCAAAAAGTGCTCAGCGCGCCAATCTGCTTAGCTTCTTTAAGCTCAGGCAGTGCGTCTTATCTGCAACACAGCATTGTTCAAAACAAAACTACAAAGTGGAATCTTCCGAGGGTGTCTGAGGTTTACTCACTTCTCAAAAACAAGTCTGGCTTCCTGGGCCACGGTCACATTGCTAAATCTGTCTACACCAGAGCAGCTTGACCTCTGATTGCACTCACACACCACCATCGACTACAGAACACCCCCTTCAACATTAACAGTGCCAACCAACCTGCACACACAAGATTTCTGACAAGGCAAACAAAACATTAGTTTATCTGATTGGCATTTTTTTCTTATGAGCTTGGTTAATAAGAGTCCATCATTGACAATAACTTAATATTTACTAAACTTAATCCACTGCCATTTGTTGTAGTCAAATGCAAATGTATATGTCTACTCATTCAATGTAGAGTATGCATATACAGTACATTTCTATATATGTACATATTTTCCATATATGTATGGAAATGGTCTATCCAAGAAGAAAACTCACAGTCTGTCAGCATTTAGTACACCCCATCCCATCTCAAAATCTGTATACATCAATAATATTTGTTCAAAACAGACCTGAGATGACTCCTCTCATGCGCAGAGTATTGACCTGATAATACAACATTCACAATCAGTTAAGCAAGTGATTGTCTTTTTAAAGACTCAAACTACTGTTTATCTGTCCATGTAACACAAGAAATATTGATATGTATGCCATGCATACATACATATACAAATATGTGGGTGTGTTTGTGTGTGTGAACATGGATGTGAATCTGCCAAATAAAACAAGTAAATATTGACCCACGTATCCTGATTACAGAACCTTGTTGGATGAATTCTTAACATTTTTCAATCTCTGCAACCCATATCATAATCCTTGCCTAACATTGTGGTTCCCAAACTGAACAGAGTGAGTTTCCAATTAATTCACTTTTTGAGAAAATTTGGATTCCTCATCTGAATGCCAGTAACTTTGACTGGAACTGTTGTCTCATACTGCCAGGGATTGACTGCTCTCTGCTGTCAAACCGTACATTAAGGCTGGGACACCTGAACAGCACGTTTTCTATTAAGTACATTTTGTTAGAGGACTAAAGTTATCCTTACACACTCAAGCATTTCATAAACCACCTATTAACTGTTCATGTCAGAGACCCTCAGCATTGCTAGCAGAAGCAGCTGCAGTGCTAGTGATGGTAGTGGTGTTAGAAGAGGTGATTATTTAGAGACACATGAAGAGGTGACTGGACAGCAGTACAATAAAAAAAGCATTGTAGTATTAAAAAAATACTGAACAGCAGTTTTTTATTTTGGAAAAGTGTTGTAATTGTCCAGTTTTCTTGCACAAATGTGTTGCGCAATATTGTGCAACATTATTGATGAGTAGCTCTTTCAAAAAGAAAGAAAAAGAAAAAAGAAGGAGGAAAAAAAAAACGCATATTCTGTTATAGGAGGTAATGCACAACACAGAAGTGATCTGTCCTGCTGCTGGTGCAGTACACTGATGACAACTGCTTTTGCAGCACTGTAAGATCTACATTAAGTATGTACAGACACAGACCTACGTGATGTAATTTTGCGCATTTCAAAATACCAGTGGAGGCGATTTGCCTGCTAACTCGTTAGGCCGTGCAAACGCTCAGTGCAAACACCCAGTGCCCAGCTGTAATAAGCTTTGTAGGAAGCCCAAATGTGTTTAAAGTGAGGCCAAAAGTTAAGTCTTTAAGAAGATTCTGCATGCCAGTAACCAAGCACACTAACAAGTGTGACCGCAAACACCAGCAGACTGCAATAAATTGAACAAATGCCTTTTTGAGAAGTTAACTTAACTTGCAATCACTGGAACAGCCACTATGGAAGAATTCAAAAGGGAAACCAGTAATCGGAGGGCCATTTATATTGTTCCAGCTTTCACAAGGACAGCATGTAGACATCAGAGGATATATTATTATAGTTTATATATAGTTTTACCTTTGTTTTGTTATCCTTCATGATATTTTTATTATGTTTTTATTTTATTTCATTAAAATACAAGAAGTCCTATTTTTCTGGTTACATACACAATTACACACTCAGACATAGGCTAATTTTAAGATTATTCAGAGGGCAGTTAAAAGTTAAAGGATCATTTTAATATTCCACAGATGCACCAATCAAGAATCATAAATAATAGCATGACAGAACACAGTATGAATATACATATGAATGTGACAATTTGATGTGTAGGGATGTTAAAATAAGATACGCACTATGTCATAAGATAGACAAGAATAGGTCATATGCTACATGTCTCAGTATATTTTGATCTCCATCTTCACACGAACCGATTCAAAGCTGACCACCGACACTACTCAAAATTAGAATAGTACCATTCTCTGAAACCTACAACAGCATTGCCCTGCGTGTTTTTTAAGTAATTATTATTATTATTTAATTTATTTATTTTAAGCAGCTTGGGACCCCAAGGTTCACCCCCCGGCTTGCATGCCTTTCTCATGTGTTCAGCAGCTGTATTTACCTTTATGCACCACGCACCACGATTTTGTGTAAAGCACGTTGTTCTCATTTCTGACTACTACAGGGCAGGAAGCACTCTGCCAGTGCCTGCTAATTGAGGAGAGTTATGGCCCATGACTTTGGTATATATTATCACAGCTCTGCCAGTGTTAAATACTGTATAGCTATATAGTGGAATGCTGCTGGTTTGAAACAGAAACCCACATGACTGCATAATTTCCCCATAGGGGTTGATTTACAACTGTAAACAAAGTTCATAGTGATCCTGGTGACGCCGCAGCATATGGAGATTACAGAACCTGGCAACTACTTTGCAATTTAAGCATGAGCCTGCTCTACTTTTGGGCATTAAGAGTCAAAACTTTGTTCCAACAGTCATATTAAGTAGAAGAAGCCACCTACACCTCACCCAAAGGTTACTGTTCTAAGTGGGTGAACTTCAGTGAGCTTTCATAGCTAGGACACAACCTTTGCTAGAGTCCACTAAGCCCTCCTGTTTGTTGTTGTTTATCCAGAATTTTCCAATTAGAAACAAAATTGGTAAATTCAATTGACGAAACGTCTCTGTGAACCATATCTTGGAACCACTACTTGGAATTCAGCATTTCTTGCTGCCACTGTCTCTCTACAGTCACGCTTGCAGATATTGCTGGTACGGTGCTGACACAATGTCAGTTTTGAAATAAAAGAGAAACTGGTTGACTTGGTTTTCTTTCCCGCCTGGCTCAGCTGTTTTTTTTTTTTTTTTTTTGATTTAGTGCACAGGTGTGTCAGGGTAATCTGCCGTTCTGTCGTGTGTAACCTGGTCTCCTTGTTTTTTTTGGTCAGTGTCATTGTTTACACATCCCCCTCAGCGTGTGCGCAGTATGTCTTAAACACAGTAAACATTGCTCAGTAAACAATGCTTGGGATGGATGTGCGGGGCAGGGGTTGAGTACACCAAAGGACTTGCAAAGGGGGCATTTCGTTAACTTAACAGATGCCAAAATGCAAAAACAGGCCCAAGGGAA
Organism: Megalops cyprinoides; assembly: GCF_013368585.1. NCBI lineage: Eukaryota > Metazoa > Chordata > Actinopteri > Elopiformes > Megalopidae > Megalops > Megalops cyprinoides. The sequence continues at coordinate 9,469,232 of NC_050596.1, read as the reverse complement.
CATAAAAACACAAATCATGCCAGATTTTTTGTGCCCTTAACTCTAAACAAACATGGAAGAGCATCCCTCACAAGTGCCTTTGTTAATGCAAGGTTTTTGAACGAGTGACATGTAGACCTTTGATAAGGCCATGTATGGGTCATTTGTGCTCTTTTTTTTTTCTTGGTCACTATCGGCTTAATATTGTTTGGTAAACGACACCGAAATCATAAATCACATTAAATTAGCAACAGGAGCTTTGTGTTCAAAACCCACCGAGTCAATATGTGTTCACTTTCTCTGTGGATAATGTCACTAAGTGGTCATGCAATTAGTCTAATTACAGCGTGTGCACGCGTCGCCAGCAGTAATGTGCTGCACCTCGAGATCGTCAAAGCTTTTTCCTGGTTTCACCTGAACAGGGCATTAGCGGTGCTAAAACCTGCTTCGTTTACTGGGTGCACTGGACGGAACTGAGAGTGCAGACATGTCTTCCTGGGTGACTCCTGTGCTCATGAATAGCTTGAGTTAGCAGCACTGGGGACACAGAACCTCCGTCAGTGTCCAGAGGTCACAGTGAGCACATACGGGTACAGTGCAGGGTTACGCCCCTCCAGCTCACTGCGGCTCAGCCTGTAGCCATACCCCGCTACGGGGTGGATGAGCACCTCATGGAGTAATGTTGAATTATTTATGTGCATAACAGACGCTTGTCCAGGGTTACTTAAATCTATTTTCATGGTATCTGTTTTTACAGCTAGGTATCTATGGAAACAATAAGAAGACTCCATGCTCAGTGGTACAGCAGCAGTGCTACACTTACGGAGTTGAACCTGCAACCTTCTGGCTATAAGCTCAGTATCAGAGCCAACACTCCACTGTGCCACTCCAGGAATGTCCCTGAGTCTAAAAAGAGTCTTTCAGATCTCAAACTGATTCAGCCAAAAGCGCAGTAAGCCAGTGACGGCTCAATTGAATTATGATTGATCTGGAGTCCGGCAACATGCATATATATTTAATTACACTTTATGTGGGCTCGAAATCATTGCCTCGAGAATTTAAAACTTGCCTAAACTGCTGAAAATAAAATGTGTTTTATGGGCCAATGCAGTGGCCTTTCTGATAGCACTGCGCACATCAATAATCTAATGTTAAGCAGAATCAGGCTCTACTGTAACCTTAACCACTTTGCTAACCCTGATCCTAACCTTAGCCAAGCTTACTGATGGACAGCTACGCTTTCCTCTGGCCCTTAGAGGCACTTGACTCATCTGTTTGAGCTCAACCCAGCGATTGAAATCAAAGCACTGAGCTGCTTGATTGCTATCTTGGACCCAGGGGCTGTATCTCCACTGATAACTGCTGGAAGCCGAGGAAAGAAATCAGCAACACTCAGCAATCAATACTAAAAGGAAAGGGCCCGTTTCTGTGAAGCGGCTACCTTATATTCCCATGGCTATAACTGCTCTTCGGCGCATCTCCTACTGAGAAAGTTGACGTGGGACCATTCTTGCACCTCGGTCAAGCCGTGCATCTGTGTTTGGAGGCGGTTTTTGAATGAAAGCTCAAGAGAAGTCAAATACTCTGTGATTGTGTTACTATAGACCCTGAAACACACTAAAATGCTGAACGGTAGCAAACACAGTGGTCATCGCAGTTGCACATCCTATGACAATTCCTGCAATTATAATGTATTATAATGTATTGCAAGTGTATTTCAGAACACATTACTCATTCATAATGAATTACAATGCATAATGAGCAATGACTTATTTTAAACACTCTTGACTAGTTTTGTCTGCATATAAACATTCACATGACGCCTAATGAGAATAATTATTTTGAAAAATGAATTATTTATTTATAATTATTTTTCCAAATGTCAAAAGGCGTTACAACAACCGCTCATTAGAAAACATTTCTTTCTTTACAACCTACTTTTATTCCAGAAGACAACTCTTGAATGCCTTTAAAATGAAGGTAGAAGTAAAATTGTGGTGCTTGAAGCTGCGGACCACCAGCAGGGACTTGCTGAATCCGCAGCTGTCACTGAGGTATGGAACCTCTGAGGCCCCGCTGTAGCGCCAGGTACGACCGCAGAGGTCAGCAGCCTGATTTTCGGGGGGTCAGTCTCACACTCACCCACCCCCTGCATATTAATGTGCCCTGCTGTCAGCGTTGCCCCGGTCCGCTTTCACTGCGTGTAACAGCCCTTAGCTAAACCCACAGCGTCTGCGCCGTTACAAGTGACAGCTAACCATCAATACCCGCGACTACTACGCTGGAAGTGAGCTCGCAGAAGATGACATGTCAGACACCACCCCTGCAGCACCCGCCCCCTCCACCACCACCACCCCCCCCCCAGCTCCCCCCCCCCCCCACCCACCCTGCACTTCCCACCCCCAGTGTCCTGCCGCCTCCTGAGCCTCAAAATATTTAACCCATTACTACCAGCCATCTCCTCACCACTCCGGAGTAGCCAGCAGCACTGGCTGTCACAAGCTGGCAAAAGCACACACAGTTCTCACATGCACAGCATCTATACTAACTGTCCAGGGTTTTTTAAGGGCATGGAGGTCCACAGTCTCTGCACACAGCCTCCCCCACAGACTCACTTTACACCTTTTCAAAAGAATGTCAAACTCTCACTGAGGACAAGACAAAAATGCCAGAGAAAAATGTAATAAACACTATTAAACTACAGAAATTAATACAGTCCACAGCTTTGTAGTTCACAAGACACATTTTCACAGAATTCCTTATACTTATTATTACCGTCAAGAATAATATTAACTTAACATGGCAATGATTAATGTGAGAGCATTTTAAGTATAACTGAGGCTGACAACGATGTACTGTAACAGTTCTAGCAATGACAGTCCAAGTTGCAGCGGGTGCCCCACAACACACATGCAGCCAAACAGCAAAGGGATGCTACATTTCCTCTGACTTCTTGCACAATAATGTTTTCTATCGCAACACAATGCACAGACGACAATGTAAAGGCAGGAAATATGGCTTGTCATTCAGTTTGATACTGCAGTGACAGCTGACCGTGTGCACAAAAGCAGACAGAATCCAAAAAAAAGGAAAAAAAAAAACAAATTAACAAGAGGAATAGAGGAGAGGAACGAGGAGAAATTAGGCACAGACCTTATCAGAGGCTGCAGAGCGGTGGAAACTGTTTTCCTTACAGAGTCCTCGCGCTCTCTCTCTCGCTCTCTGTCGCTCACTTGCGCTCGCTCTCTCTCTCTCTCTCTCTCTCTCTCTCTCTCTCTCTCTCACTCTCTCTCCGTTTCTCTCTCTGCCTCACTCTCTCTCTCTCCCTGTGACTCCCCTCCTTTCAGCCTCTCAGCTGCTCCGCACAGTTCTCAGGAAATGAATGGGGCTTACAGAGAACTGTTGTACTTGCAAATGACTTTCCGCGGTCACATGATCCGCTAAATGTAGGGTGGGCCAGTGGGTGGAGGCTTCATAGGCAAGAGAGGACAATATACTCTAAGCTTTAACAGCATGCATCAAATTACACGGGGCCCCTAGTGGGAGGTTTCCGACAAGACTGGTTAGCTCTCTCCTCAGAGCTCCGCTGTGTTGATGATAGAGTCCCTCCCCCATAAAAGGGAGAGAGGGAGGGAGGGAGGCAGAAAGAGACAGAGAGATAGAAAGAGAGAGAGAGAGTGGGAGGGAGGGAGGACAGGGACACTGGAAAACAGCAGGCTGTGTCTTTCTTGAAAACAAAAAAAATCCCTATAACCTACTAAACATGGGTAAGCGCACAGCGCCAAGCTGGAAGTACAGCAGGATATTCAGTCAAAGACCTAGTGAATACAGAAGCTTTGCGGAAGAAACACCCACAGGCCTTAGAGTAGCTTTCACAGTGTCCAGCCTGCCTCTTTTCATTTCAGAAATACAGTCCCAAAGCATTGCTGTACACGTTGCTATAACATGTGGCTGATGATTAACTTCGATGACAGGAACCAGATGAGATCTTCTGGGGATCCTAATTAGCATATAGGAAACCGGATCATGATTAATGTAAAGGAAACAAAGATAATTTGCTTCCCTTTCAGAATTTGCAAGAGAAGATCCTGTGAGGCTTTACAGGAAGACTGATGATCAGAAGGTTCCATTGACTTATCTTTACTATCTCTACTTTATCTGACCACATTTGGCCCAACTGCTCCTTTTGGAATTCATGGTCATACTTTAGGAGATGGTGTTAACTATCAGGCAGAGTTGTATCAAGACAGTTAACCGCAAGTCACAGCTTTTAGGATCCGACTATAACAGACATTATGGCGTTGGACTGCACCAACAGCATATATAATACATAAACATATCATAAAACAACATTTGAAAAAATAATGAAATTCACGTATGAATTATAAATATGCCTATTAGCATCACACCCTTGAGCATGATGCAATATCCGTATAGTTTATGAAATACTGTGAACGTTTATAACGAAAAACTGAGCAACTTTTCAAGATAATACTTCCTAGGAGAATATGCAGATTTGTATCATGCAGCATGGTTAGAGATTATATGACCAACCAATGGGGGTAAATAAGTGTTTTCCCAGCTTGACCCTGTTATACTATGTATGTTAATTTTGGATTCTGCTGTTACATTGAATTTTATTGAGCTATCAGCTGAACACTGATCTTTACATCACATCTTTATGTGTAATTGCTAATATGTTATGAAAGATAATGAATTCATGCCAATATAAAAATACATTTCTTTATTCGACATGTTCTTAGTAATTGCTGCCCCTTTGATCAAATATGGGCAGACTGACTCAATTAGGCTTAATTAGTTATTAAATTAGCATCCAGGTCTGATTGAAGAAATTGCTTCAAAAAATAAAGTGGAATACCTGTCTGTGGAACTCATTTAATTGGCTCAAATGAATAAAAATACCTTACAAACCCACCTTTACTCATACCCTTCTCTTAGAGCAACCATATCTCTATTGGTTTATATCTGTAACAAAGCGGTAATGGCCGATGTCCATTGAATGCTGTCAAATTCAAATGCAGATTAGTGTTCAGTTAACAGCTCAATCAAACCTAATTAATGAGAGCTCAGCTGGGATGAAATCCATGCCCCTTGGACCACGGTAGGGGAACCCTGCTATGGGATGAATTATAAAGTTCAATAATATTTTATTGAAGTTCATCATTATCTGGTATAATAATAAGAACAATAACTATAACAACAACAACAACAAAACAACTATAATAATAATAATAATAAGAAGAAGATGGAATATTTAGGGCAAATTGTAGGAGTTTGACCTGACAGCAGATACATGATGGAGCAGTCATCTCAAGGGTGTGTATAGGAACTAATCTTTTTTTATGTAATTTACTTACCTAGCAAGTATCACTACTGCTTATTATTGTTGTTATTAGTAGTAGTAGTTGGAGTTCTATTTTGATTGAACAGATACTCTTCATCTGTACAAATATGTATACATATTATGGACAAAGAACTAAATGATTAGTCAGCACATTAAGTAAGATATTTTTTCACAGGTTTGGGTCATGAAGTATTCTGAAGTATTTATTTATCTGTTATTGGCTCTGAAAAATGAGTTGCTCATAACACTGAATTCTAATGGTAATAATAATAAAATAATGAAATAAATACCTAAGAATGCACAGTGCAGGCAGTGAGAACAATTAAGCCTCCTCTTTTTGGTTGGCGGTGCTGGCTGGTTGAAACAAAAATCTAAAAAAGGAAAACATTCAGTCAAACCTGTGAATATAGATCTAAGAAAATGCACCATTGTACATGGAGAAAAGGGTAACAGCATTACATCAAGGAGGAGTACATTTCAGAGTAGGACACCTTGAGGTGTCTTCCCTTGACACTAATTGGTCATCTTTGAAATACTGAAAATGAATCAAGTTTAGAACTACAGAACACTGAACCTGTAGCAGACGAACACCACTTCTAAAGAAGAGTTAATAAGATGGAGAAATCTAGCACAGTCTTGAGAGTAGGAGTGTCTTTGATCAGAAGTCGTGAGAGTGGAATCAGTGGAGGGCAGAATTACAGACAATCTGTGGTGTGAAATAAGAAATGACGGCTTGCTCTTCATATCACAGGAAAACCAGTATTATTTTTATGATTATTCTCTTTTTTATTTATTAGTTTATTTATGGAGGACACTCATTCAGAACAACTTGCAGGGCATCACGGCTGGATACATTAAAATGAATATCCCTTGGAGCAACAGAAGCAATATAGCAACATGCATCAGGACCTTAGAGCCTGTAAGATAGGCATAGAGCATGGAACACGGAAAGATACAGTAGGTGCAGAATTGGCAGTACCGAAATAAATTCTGAAAACAGTAACATAATATAATTGCGGTTAAACATAAAGCCAAGAAAGTGTCTGTGGGCACCATTCTGTGCAGTATCCTTAAGAGGGAATGCACCTACACTATTGTACACCAACTTACATGTATAGCCCTTAGTTCATAGTTTTCAGGTGGTGCTGAGCAGTAAACCAGTACAGCAATCTACCTTGCTTTACATCAGCGTACTCATAGTGCCTATTAGTGATCAGGAGGAGCTGCATTACACCATACCAGATTTCACTTTTGGATTGAAGTAATCTAATACTTGGTGATAGGCATAGGATATATCTGCCTTCTGGATGCAAAGGTCAAGTCGAAACAGGTGTGTTTTTAATGTTGGGATATAGTGAGTGATGTATTGCCTACTCTGATGGTTGCAGGTAGCACATCACACCAGTAGGGGGCCAGGGGAATAAAAGAGGTAAGTTCAGGAAGTTCAGGATGTAGCCTTTTGGCATGGGCTGTCCAACAGAGAGTTGCAGTTGTCTAAGCAGGACATCAGGAGGGCCTTGACATATAACTGTGAAGGGTAGGTGATTAGAAGCTGACTTCATTTACCTGTGGTTAAACCTGCAGAACTGAGCCACTGTGCAGCATTGTTCTTTATCAACGAGAGAATACTGGAGGTTCTTTCAGAGTTTTTCAGAGATCTTCCAGTGTTGGATTTAGCCAGTAAGTAGAGTAGGTTTGTCCTGAAGACCTGTTCTGTCATTCTGGAAGAGATCTCTCGCAGGCATGCCAAAACTGAGGACAAAAATAACAGGTCAAGTGATTTGGTGTGAAAAGAGAACAGAGTGAGACTGAGCACTGATCCTGGAGCAACTCCTGGAGAGTGTGAGACGTTGGGATAGAATCTTTCCATATTACTTGGTAAAAAGGATTCATGTAGGAGAACAGTTCATAGCAATGCCTAATATTGCCACCCCAAAAAGGATGGAGAGGGAAACCTGATGAACATATATGCTAAATGCGACAGAGGTCAAGAAGGATCATGACAAAGGAAGGGTAGTCTGCTCTTGAAGAGCCATCTTTGCACTGTGCTCAGCCCTGACACCAAACAGGTGATCGATCTAGGAAGCTGTTGGAAAATTGGAAAATTGTTAAAATACAGCACTTTCAAGCATTTTTTGAGAGTAAGAGAGGAGAGACAGGGTGATCATTTTGAACAAAAGACAGGACAAAGAGGGTTTTTTTTTTTTTTTTTTTTTTCAGAAGAGTCTGTCTTCAAGCAGAAAAAAAGCAGCCAGAGTTAAAGGAGGTATACTGAATGGGGAGAGGATGAAAGAAACCAGATCAGGAGAGATCAGTCGTAAACAGGAGTAAACTTAAAGAAATGCCAGCATCTCCCGAGTTCAAATTGGACAGGGGTTTGACAGATGCTGAGAGGACAGCTGGGGTTCTTCCAAAGGGTCAGCGCCACAGTAATAAATATTTCTGAGAGTAAACAGGGGTATTTGTTCTGCCAGTCATTCCAGTCTGCTACGGCCATAACATTGGAGAGTTGTGAAATGTCTGTGGCAGGAGGATAAGACGACAAGTAATAAAGGATGAACCATTTCTACTCAGCCTGTGGACCAGGGAAAAGCAGGCTTTGCAACATTAATAGGATATTTCACCCCAGGTTGGTGCATGTGGAACGCCAAAATCCAAACACACCATTCTCATACTTATTTATCCTCAGAGTAAAATATTTTCATTTTAATTCCTTTAGGTCTTCAGCTAGCGTATTAATAGTAATAGTAATAGCGTTAATCACAGTAAAATACCACAGGCGGACTGTGTTCCTGAAATATCTGGCTTTTTGAATTACAACCACGTTACCACTTGTGCCAGATTCACAATATAAAGGTATCATTCACATGGGTGTGAAATAAACATTACTCTCCAAAAACAGCTGCAGCTGACCCTCTGTGTGCTGAAAAGTGCAGTCAGCCACACCGAGCTGGTGCTCAGTATTGACACATCTGCTGTTTGGAAGTGATAGAGGAGCAGGACATCTGTCCATTCAGCCCCCTCATTCTCGGGCGGCTGTGTTTGTCTCAGTGTCCACACAAGTGAGACCCGAGCACGAGGAACGCAGACAGGAAAACTCTGACCAGCAGCTTCGCCAGCTGCACCAAGGTCAGCGAGTTAGGGCAGGGGAGGTGGGGGAAGGGGGGGCGGTAGCTGCAATCTGACCAGCGCCTCAGTGTCCAATAGCAACCAATGTGTTAGACTTCGCCATATCACTTGTCTCAGTACACACACACAAACACAAACACACACACACACACGCACACACACACGCTCACGGACGCACGCACACACCCACGGACGCACGCAACGTACACACACATGCACACACACACAGACACGTTGGCACATACACACACACACACACACACACACACACACACACACACACACTGCATACACATGCACAGGGATACATGCAGGGAAACACATGTTTGTTAGAGTCACAAAAAGCCTGGCCAACTCCAGTATTACAAATATGGACTCTTGGCTAATCCCAATTTTTGCCTTAGGAGAAAAGTATTGAAAGTAACAGGTTCAGTGTGCTCCAAAGCTGTCTGATATATATCTAAGGCAGTTTACATGGATCCCTTATTCAGATCATCTTTCTTTCCAGCTCTTCTGTGAAATAAAGGGTGGAGCCTGTGCCCACCCCCCCATTTTCTGAAGAGTCCGTCTGTAAATGCATTTCAACACAGTGCAAGTGAGGCCAATGCAATGGCAGCTATAAATTTGCTAAATGGTCACAACTTTTCCATAACTTGCAGATTATGTAGATTAGATACAGCATATTTTGAAGGAAATTATGTCTGTAAACCATTTCCTGATGCCACACGGGGATAAAAGATTTGTGGTTGTAGTAATATTCTTGTAGAAAACAAGATCAAACTATCCCACGCACAGGGCATCGAGTGCATCATGATTGTACATTAACGCTGAGCATGTTGACATGGGCCAGCTCCCTAAATCAATCATCTGACCGAGCAAAAAAAAAAAAAAAAAACTTTCTGTGTGAAGTTTGAAGTGCGGAGATAACATCGAGGCCCTGTTTTGCTTTCCATTGGTCTTTTACCAGCCAACCTCGGGGCTGAGGTCTCTCTGGTAGCAGAGAGAGACCTTTCCTTGTCTCCTAGCAGCTCCGCCCCCTCCCACACGGGCTTGGGTAGGGAACAGCCAGTGCTGTTCTTTGTGGGGGCTCTCCATACACAGAGGAGGCTGCCAGCAGGTAGCCATGGCAACAGCATTGCTTTCGCTAGCTACGTTTCTGCTTTTAAAAGGGACCGTGGAGAAGTGGAGGGGCCCTCATCACAGGCCAGATTAAAGAGGTCACAGCAATTTGCTGGCACCAGTTAAAATAATCACAGCAATGGGACATGTGTGGCACAGCAAAGAAGACATGAGGGAGTGAAATGGGCATTTCATTAAGAGAGTGTATATTACTGCCAGCAACATAATTTTATATCATTTGATTAGTATAGGGAAAAGCTGATCTGTACAAAATCAAGATTGCCATAATTCGTTTAATCCATTAAAATAAAATTGCGCTAAATATCATCAATCAATAATTAACTTCTGTTACTTTTGGTCTATGTAGCCAAGAAGATAAAATTCGATACAAAAGTTTCAACTGATGTTCTGCACCTAACGAAACGCGTGCATGTTGATATGAACTCGGCACTGTTAATATGTATGCAAATACTCACCGCCATTCATAGATGCGAACACAAAACACGATTTGTGCGCGGTGTTATTTTTCATTCGTTCCTTTGATGGCTTGCTGTAGGGATAATGGCATACAGCGCTTGACAAAAATAGCAGGAGCTCTGGAGATCCGTCATGTCATGAATTATTACCTGTGCCGCTGAGTTAATTAGATAAGTGATGTCTCCAGATCCAGGCACTTGTTAATTGATTGATTGACCGGCGTGAGAATGTGACACTGGCTGTGCTCTCATTGCTCAGTCAATCAGTCAGTGAAAAGCCCAGTTAGACCCAACTTCTTTTTCACTTTCCCCAAGAGCTGTCCTGCTCCTTTACCCACGTGCTATACATCTGAAATGAACTTATTTTATATGGGCAGGTTTCAGTTTCATAACTACAACCTGACCTATTGTATTGTCGATACTTCAAAAAGACTGTACGTGCAAATATCTCACAATGACAACATGAAAATAATACATTGCAAAGCATGTATGATTTCCCTGTACTTCAGAGAATAACTTGTTCTGAATGAATAGAAATTGACTTAAAATATTTCAGTATGGCTTAAATTACACATGGTATGTAAATGAGAATCGTCATGAATGTGAGGTCATTTCAGTCCAAAATAATTGGATTACACATGGAGTTATGCTTTTGGCGAGCACTAGGCAAAATCATAATCAAACGTCTATTTCAAAACTTTGTTTAAAGTCGGTTTTGCAAAGACAAAAGCTAGGGAGTGTAGAATGGACTGTAGATACTGCTGCAGCCTAGGAAAACATTTTGATGTCAGATAAAACCTCTGGTATGTTTTCATTGTGAACATAACAAACTAGTGTCATGCCATGGAAAGTATTCTATTTGGCAAAAATTCTTAATGAGCAGCTTAAATTCTCCTGTTTGGTCCGGTGTATTGTTACTCTCTACATACTTCATGACAGAAATGCCGACAGTTGTATAGGTTTATCTATAGTGCATTTATGAGAATAATAATTAGTGTGTATTTTTTTATAATAATAATTGCAGCCTGCTTTGTAGACAAGCAATTTAATCAAAAGGCCTTGCACATGTCTACATCACATAAGGTCCTAGATGTGAGCCAGGGTTTCCAATAATATGTAAATTTATGGACATGTTTATGTAATGTAAATAACAACATCTGCCCATAACTTGGGATGGGAACAAATATGTGTGTAATTGTACAGACTCACACACAGGATCTGTTATGTAAGGGACAACCACATCGATGGGTAATCATGTTTCCTGTGTCCTCAGCAATTCCTGTAGATGACTCATTGCAGGCTAGCTATGTAACATTGCAACCTGTTTTGATAATGGTCTTTAAGCATAAAGATGTAAATACACAAAAAAGAGAAAACCATTAGCATTGCACTTAGAAATGGCAATAACATGTAATTGTCTTTAAGAGGACTTTCTTTCTATTTCAGAGTGCGTAAATCATAAAAATAACATCTATTACAATGATTAAGAAGTAGGATTATTCATGCTGCCTTTAGGATGTGAATGTGCACCAAAATGTTGCCACTGACATGAACATGAGGCTGAGGACCAGCAGAAACAGTGAAAGCTCAGAAGTATTGTAAACATACCATAACAGCAAAGGCATTAAAAGTAGGGAGCAAAGCTGAGGCGGTAGTGTAGCATAGTGGTAACGAGCAAGGCTTGTAACTGAAAGGTTTCTGGTTCAGCTCCCTGCCAAGGCACTGCTGGTGTACCTTTGGGCAAGATACTTAACTCAGAATTCCCTCAGTAAATATCCAGCTGTATAAATGGATAACATTTAAAAAATAAACTGTAACTGTAAGTCACTCAGGATAAGAGTGTCTACTAAATGGCAATAATGTAATGCGGTGATTTATCATAGTGTATGTCTCTGATATAGTTGTGAAATCCACGAATATGACTGCTCTGCCCTGCATCTAATGACAGACTGCCTGTGCTTGTATCAACCAGCAGCATAGACCCACCAGCGAGCCGTGCTGCTGAACAGTGAGCACCGCTGAAGTGCACGATGTGGCGATAGGTGTTGAGGGAAGATGGCAGTCCCGGAGGATGACTGACACATCTGTGCGGAGGAGGAGGTCTGACGCGTTCCTGTCGGCTCCCCAGGTAAAAAAAAATTCCCTCGTTTTTTTTTTTTTTGTTGTTTTTTTCCCCGCATTTGCACCAGATGGGCCTTCCCATCAAGTGCGACTGAGGAATTCATCTGGCGGGGGTGGGTGCTCACGGCCGCGCGGCCCCACCCTAACAAATGCTGACCTATTTGTATTCCCTGCACAACAGATGAGGCACCATGTCCTCTCCGGACTGAGCGTCCCCTTCCAGGTCTGCGCGAGGGAGATTCGTCTCACCTTGTGGCGGGAGCCGAGATGATGGCGACCCCTCAACAAGCAATGACAGGCCTGTCCTAATGTGGTTCCCCCCCCATTTTCCCAGGCGCATGCCTTCAGCTAACCGCGGGCGGGACATTAACAGGGGAACTGTGCTTTCTACCACTCACACTGTGTCAGTGTCCATTAACCCAGTCCATGAATACCTGCTTGATAATCAGTGTATTTTCATTTTTTCAGATCTACCATTGCTGTACCATTGAGTGTACAGGTTGTAATTGAACTAATGAAACAAACAGTACCTTATTCTGTATCCGTATTATCTGTATTTTAACCAGCAACTGTTTGTCATAAATCTGACACTATCATTTATGAAAGCAACAACAGTCAAGCTATTCCCTCATACAAATAAAGACATGTGTGAGTGTGTTCTCTGAGTTTTTAAATTTGCTAAGATATTGTCAGTAGATTCCTTCTTGCCCACAGCCCTTCCAACATCCTGTTGAGTGGGAGTGCTTGTGCAGGGTCTGCACGCCCAGGGAAGTTCATTTGAGATCAGTCAGGCATTTCTGATAGACCCCCTTTTCTCTCTCTCTCCCTCTCTCCATTTCTCAATGTCCTCCCCCCTACCCCCAAACCCCCCCCACCCCTCCAATTCCACGTCCTGTCCGGACAGTCCCTCTCCCACGGCTGCCGGGCCAGGACGGGTTGCCGGGGCCATGAAAGAATGCAGCACTGGATAATCACGGCATCATCATCATCTCGGCTCTCAGAGGTGGCTGGCCAATAATGCACCTTTAATTGAATAACTTATCCGCAGCTATTTCCCAGGGGACAGCTGGAGGCAGAGCGACAGCAAGGAGGCAGATGGCGGAGCAGCGATTTCCAACACCGCGCGGCGAAAAAAGTGGCACTCCACCGCGCGGCAGCCGAGCATGGCTAACCCGGGGTCCGCATTCTCAAATCAGAACGAGAAGCACAGCATTTGCACTCGCCTGTCTCTAATCAGTCCTTTTCTCCATAACGATTCTGCTTTCCTAATGATTGTTTTCTTGTCTTTTTTTTCCATACAGTGAAGCCCCCTTTCCTCTGAGAGTCAGGAAAGCCAGCACAATCCATTGGCCTGGGGGAGGTCTATTAATTAATTCATTCCCATTAAGCCCTTTCCTCTAGCGCTGTGTTCAGCCACCCATAGAGCTGCGATGTGGGGAATGATAAATTCAGACTTGTGTTCCTCCACGGGTGAAAGTCCCCCTTGTCAGGGACTCACAGTCAGATCCGCGATGATGGGGGCGAGGACTACAGATTCAGCGATTCAGGCTGGGGAAAAAAAAAAAACTGCCGACATCTCAGCCATCCATTCAAACTGATGCGTTTTTATTTGGAGGTAAAGTATCACCTTCACTGATTTGTGGCAGAGTGCCTTCCATCACACTCTACTGCTGCCACTGTGTGGGTTTGGATGAGCTCTAATTTTGGACTTAAGGCAGGGAGTTTTCTTGCATTCACTGCCACTGTCCGAACTCTTCATTTATAGATGAAACACAGAAGGGGACATTTGAGAGGACCAATATGTGGAATACTGCTTCCAATATCACGTTTACTCACTGGAGACAATAATACAATTCAATCAACATAAACATTCAATATTCTTAATAATAATAATACTAATAATACTAATACAAATACTACTACTACCACTAATAATAATAATAATAATAATAATAACACACAAGTGCATGCCTTGGACAATGAAGTACTTTTTACTAATTACCACTGTTTCCTGAGGTCCTTCAATGCATTGGTATGTATTTATTTATGTTATGTATGTCTCTAGTAATGAAATTTCTTGTCACAAAGTGATTCTATTTTGTTAACCAGTGTTCCCCTCAATGATATGGCTCCTATGGTCACTCCACTGAAAACATAAAACCTTTATCGATGAAACCATTTTTATACAAAGTATCAAACAGGTAGTCACAAGAGTCCTTATTCTGTATGTTAGTTCATTTGAATACGTGAGACCAAAGCAGTAAGATGGTGATTTATTCTATTCATAGTGCATTACTACACATTTACCCAGAATGGGGCTCAAGTTGGTGTCCCCCAGCCTTTTCCCAATTATTATGTAAAGGAATGTAGAGTAAAGATCCTTCATGGAGCTTGTAATGGACCAAGTATATGCACAGAGCCAACTTCTCCAATCATGGAACGAATCAATGATGCTCATAATGAAGATGTTAAGAAGGAAGTGTGCACGTCAGCAACGCTGGTACACGTGTGGTGGTGTGTGGAGTACAGAAGTGGTGAGTGCAGCAAGAACATAAGAAAGATCAAAACATGCTATATGGACTAGCCTAGCCCAAGAATTTAGCCTATTATCTAGTGTATCCAGCACTGTGCCAAGCCTGGTCTTGAACAATGGGCATAATACAAAAAGTGATGTGAAGACATTACATAACATTTACATGCCCTGCAACCTACCTTGATTTACCCTCAATATTTTTTGCTGTAAATTCCACCATCATATTTGCATTAATAGCTATGTTGTCAGAATGCGTACCTCAGCGGCTGGCACCACATGCAACCGAACAGTCAGAACATGGACAGCTGCTGGTGTAGGTGAGAGGTGACTCTCTCAGATGCTAACCGCTGCTGCACTCTATGTTCTCTGCCCTGTATGACGCTACCCTGGCCCCGCTGCCTGGCCAGCGCCGTTAGTATGACTCACTTGGCCACCTTCAGCATACAACAGACTTGCAAAGGTTCTGTTAAATAAAATACTGCATACTCGCATAGCTGTTATTATAAAGGACACACATTAGAAAATAAAAACTAATAATAATTTGAGTTTACTGTCAATCTTCATACATTATGAGACCATCTTTATTTACTTTGGAATTATGACAATGATAAAAATGATGCAAAATACAATACAGTTAATTTACTTACCTTAATGTAAACATTTTGCGATCTGTGTACATGATGCACAATGACAGTTATACCTAACACCCAGATTTCGCCCGTTACATCAGTGGGGGGAAAATGGTGCTGTTTGTGGTTTTGTTGGTCACCCCTCCTCACAATTAGATTTCCAAACCACCTCAGATGGTAAATGTCACATTTAGATGATTGAAGACTTAACACAACTCTACTGCCTGAAATGTAATCATTTATGTTTCAGTATAAAGTCATTGGTATAGGGTAATATATGGTAATAGGGCATCAAACTCAATGCATAATGCTTCAGGTGATCAACAGAAAACACCTAGTGTTTAATGTCTCAATGCTGGTAACAATTAAGACACATTTAAATGTAACAAGATGACAAATGAATCTCGTCTTTTGTCGAGGAGATGCTGATGAAATCTCTGCATAAAGTGCTGTTATGCAGTTCTTCCAAACGACACACTCTGAATCCCCCACTCTGGGTAGCATCCACCGATGCTCTCACAAAGAGGCCGCTGCTGGCGCGGGAGCGGTGCATCCTGGGAGTTCTGGATGCGTGCCGGAGGCCCCCTCATCCTGCAGAGTGCCGCGGTGCAGTGCTGCTGCAGGCAGCCAGGTGTAGCTGGGAGAGCTGCGATCCTGCTGGGGATGATACTAAATCTCCCCAGTCGCTCCAGCCTTAAAGAGACAGCGTCCGCTGCCAAAGCACTGCTGAGGTGCAAAAACCAACTCCTTCGCCTTCTTGGCTGGAGCCTAGGCAGTACTGCTCTTTTCCATTCATCTGTCAGATTATGAAATACGTTTCACACAGTATCGGTTTTCCAGTGTTCTGCCGATCCACCCCCGTCCCCCTCCTCATTTGCCCTATGGTGTCTGTGCAGCACCGGTTGACTCACTCA
Source organism: Megalops cyprinoides (assembly GCF_013368585.1). Lineage (NCBI taxonomy): Eukaryota > Metazoa > Chordata > Actinopteri > Elopiformes > Megalopidae > Megalops > Megalops cyprinoides. Next base: position 9,452,967 of record NC_050596.1, on the reverse strand, counting down.
CAGCCCTCTTCTCTCACACCGCGAGGCTGCCAAAGCACTCCTGTCATGTACCGAGCAAGTCTGTACGGAGCAAGCCAGCCAGACTCATGAACACCCAAGTGCTTACTGCAGCAGGACCTGATCCTGTTATTTTCCTGTTGCCCTTTGAATATTCTCTGTTTGTCACAGTGCCTTCTCCAAGCTGCTTTTCGACGGTCTTTTGGGAAGAAAATACAGGAAAAACAAACAGACAATGGGTTGTGCTTAAGGATTAATAAGACCGTCTACAGAAGTTACAGTGAGACCAAGAAAGAGGAGATGCAATGTTTCTCTTTGCTTCTCAGGCTGAGAGACTGATAAGGTGATAAATTTATCATTCTTGGAGTGCTCATTCCATGTTTTTGCTGGCCGCAGGGGAAATTCAAACACACAGTACAATCACTTACTGTCACTCTGGGGGCATAAAGCCTTTTGCCATCAGAAAATCAAACACCTTTTCCGTTTTCCCCGGCAACCCAGACTACGCCTGCCGTAATTCGTCAGGCTAAATTTCAACAGCATCGCTGCCTGCAAACAAACTCTGAACATTTGATTGAGACTCCAGATGTTTCTTATTGATCTCTCCCTGGATTTGTGGTTTTTTTGGCTTACCTAAGAACACAAATAAAAAAAGGGCTATAGGCCAGAGTGTCTGCTTCTGAGAGGGCCGTTGTGTTCTGGGTTTGGGGTATGGTTTCAGCTGGCGGTGAGGCTGGCCACTCTGTTTTCTCTCTCTCTATCCCTGGTTAATAATGCAGTGTATCTCTTTCTGTTGCCCTGCTGCAAAGTAGCTGCTACTGCTACCATTGCTGTGGGGTTACAAAGTGGTGCACATGTATTTTTGGTTTGAGGATCGACGTGCTGCATGACACATGGGTGGAGTCATCCACTCAGTAACTCAGTTCTGTGTATATTGAATAGAGACCATGGTGGGACTGTACATTACCAGGTCACATGATATTGACAACACAGATACAGTATTGAGAAGCCAGTCAGTGGAAAAAAATACTAAGTTAATTGATAAGGTTTAGGAATGTCAGTAATGTCTGGTGAAGGAAAGGTTGCATAAGATGTTCATTGAAGTTAATACAGACACATACTTTTTTAACTTCTGCATGTAAACTATTGGTGATTGTTATGGTGGAGATTTTTTGAAATAACAGTCATAACAGTACAAAAAGTCTTTATAGCACAAAGATTTTGGGGAGTCACAGGTTGGAATCCAGGTGGGCGGCTGTTTTCACTGTCGCAAAATCAAATTTAATTTAAACTCACAACAAAAATTAATACACTGTAAACAATCTAATTCGCGATACTGTAGACATTTAAATGTAACTCATCTCAAGAAATAACTTTGCTGATTCATTTCTCCAACACTGAAGGGCAAGAAGCCCATTGCATTCTCAAAGGTGACTCTTCCCTGTTATGACCATACTTTCCTTAATCTCTCAGACCCAATCTGGGTCAAGGAATCTGACCTCAGAATATTGGTGCTCCTTGGTCACTGTGTTGTGGGCAAAGGTGCATGGCATCTGGTTTACATCTAACCCTGAGGCAATTTAACATTGTTTTACATTTGAAGGCACATTAGTACATTAATTACCATCAGTGGTACTGTGCATCAGACATGACCTGAAAAACAAACTCCAGTGACTAATCTGTAGTTGATGTAAGTGGTATTAAAATGCATCACGTTTCATCATACTTGTAACTAATAAGTAATAACTGGGTGATAAGTGGTAAGCTAAGGATTCAGTTGTGCTAATTGTTTGTATTTTTTTTAAACAGCTATATGTTATTTACCAGTTGAGGCTTACACTAATTACAACTCATGTTAACTCAGTTTATTCATGAAAACAGCTGACTAATTCAGCTAAAACCCATTGATTGTTAAGAGGGCATGACTTTGACAGCACCCATAAATGTGTTTCAGCACCTAGTATATAGGCATCTTGAGCTTGAAAGGTCTTTGACTTATAGCCACCACATTATCATCAGCATCACGCACAAGTAATACTAGACACATTTTGAAGATAATATTAATTCATATTAAACAACAGATTTATTTTACTTCCCTTTGGACCAAATGCCCAGTCACAGTTACGCAAGATCCATACACGGTGGACACAATTTGCCAAGTGAACATGTAACATCTGAAACGGCATGCCCTTAAGGAGACCCCTGTTCAGGATATTCCCCGCTGTAGCACATTCCATGGTTGTTCTGTTATTCTGGCCCGAGTTCCTGCCCGTTCCTGCCAAAACCAACCCATAAACATACTGATTTCTGAGGTCCGGACTCTGCAGGGGGCAGTTCATAAGCGACAGCTCTCCTCCTCAGACATTCTCCTTTCACTCCCCATTCATCAAAAACACAATTTTTTTTCAACCTGCCTCATGATGTGATTTCATGATGTCATGAGTTTTAGTCACACCCCCGCTCCAAATGTTTCTGTAATAGCATTGCATTGTCCTTAATACTGTGCAGATATGCAAACTGAGATTGAATGTGATTACTGTTTCAGTAATACAATGTCGGACATGAGTTTCATTCCCGAGTTTACTTCTCTGTCTGTTTAAAATGATGTAAGGGTGTCTACTTCGCTTTGTATCATGACTGTGACTGTGTTGCATCTAGCAGCTGAAGAGTCTGTTCAAACAGAGCCACATTTTCATGCCAGAAAGTAATTATTCTGTATGGGAGGAAGGGGAAACCATCCTCTCACAGCAGAGCAGAGCATCTCACACTTTTCTAGACAAGATCTCCCTGTGCAAAAGTTGAAAATAATTCATATTTCACAAATTGCTGTGTCGGTCATGTCAGTTTACAGCAATAAAACAAAATGTAGGATGCAGACTATTTGTTTCAAAGCAAGAAAAAGCAGAAAAAAATCATCTTCCCCAGACAGCCAGAAAATTATAATGGCAGCTGGCTAACTAATACCATCTCTGATGTTTAGTAGGTAGCTACTAAGCAAGCACCGCAAATGATTTTACCAAGGTTAGTGAGATACATTAATTTAGCAGACTCACTTATCCAACTTCCAGAACAAAAGAACAGAAGTGTATCCATTCACGTTGAATGAGCAACAATGTCAGACCGGGCTAACAATATTCCCAGACCAGTGAGTTGGTTAACTTGTGCTAACCTGACTAGACAGCCTAGAAACGAAGGGAAGTCAAGTGCACACACTACCATACATCACAGTCACTAGATCACAGAAAACATAGATTCTGTGGTAGCATAGAGATAACTAGCCTATTTTACATATTTGGCTTAGTCGTCTGCAAGCTAACATTATGTATACATTGACAGTAACCTAGATATCTTGATAACTGTTTTCTTCAATAGGTAGCTAGTAAGCTTTTAATAGTACTTCCACCTTTGTCATGTTGACAACTAACATTATTTATTAATGTCCCTGCACTTCTGTAACAGGTTAGCTAACTAACAAGAAAAGCGTAAGATTATTTGAGTACTCTTTGTACAGTTAACTGTTAGGCAACTGCCCGCGCCTCTTTTGGGTCTGCCGATCCTAATATAGCACACACCCCTTGCAATGCTTTGTGTGGGTGGGATGTGTCAGCGAGCAGTCACACCAGGAAAGGGAGTTCCCTTTCCAGAAACATTATAACTTCCAGGGAAAAGGGCATTATTATCTTACATATAAATAAACAAACATGTCGACAGACTATTTTTATAGAATTTAAAATATGTTGAGAGCATCATTAAAATAGTATTAAAGTAAACATTAAAGCAGCAGATTTTAAAGTTGTCTTATTATCAACCACATTGTCCAACTCAACTTCATTACCCCGCATTTCTCCACACAGGTACGTCTGAATAAGCTAGCATGAGGCTTGCCCTTGATTTTGTCCAAACTGAGTATTTATGACTCATAGAAATTCAAGGGACACTGCTTACTGGTGGAGTCTAGCAAAACCTCTGTTTCCCCTTCTTGTAACAAGTCTGGACACAAAAACATTGTATTAATTGTGCTGTTCTTGCAAATTAGCTGACCAGGGCTACATAGAATATCTCAGAACATACATAAAATTAATCCCCAACTGTGTTTATGCATCCTGATTCAAATGGTATGAGTTATATGTACAGATTAGCAATGGCATGAAAGCAAAATGGACTGCTTATTGCCTACTTCTCAACGTAGGCAATAATTCCCCTCAGGGCATGGCAAGGAAAAGTAAACTGTAACCTAACAGAGTGGTCTCTCCTATCTGGCCTCTGAAAATATATATAAGATGAATGTATCAGCATTTTATTTTCTGTATGGAGAGATAAGCAACATATAGAACAATTGACCATCGACTGAACAGCACATACAACATGGCGGCACCAGATCAGCTACACACTGCCATTGCCAAGCCGCCAATGGTTCAATTTTTCTTCTTCCCATCCATAACATCACATTCCCCTCATCATTTTTGGTAGGAGGCTAAATAGACCCGGCTGGTCTTGGCTGCAAGCAACTGTGCTGTGCGTATAATTGGAGTTCGAGGACTGGAGAAAGGAGTTCATTACAACAGAAAAGTGCATTTGGACAGGAAAGACGATAACAAGACCCTAGGGTCACTGGTGTATTTCATCCCTTGCTACTGAGGTACAATAAATGAGGTCCTCTGCACATACCCAAACCAACCACACCACATTCAGCTAAAAAGTTTCATTGCAACTAAGCTGAAACTAGTTGACACCATTTTTTTTTTTTTTTTACAAGTAAGCTTTTTAGAAGTTACAGTGTTGATCCAATCTTAATATACAGCAGATGTAACAATATTGGCTGTTTACAGATCCATTTGAGCATAAATTGAATCATGAATGACAACATACAGGGATTTGTCAGGCTTTACCCAACAACTAATCTCCCTTTGTTTTTCTGCATTAAGTGAGAACAGCTTTTTAATGTAGGTTGCAATCCAGCTTTTAAGGATGAATCTGTTTTAAGAATCAAATCATCCTGGGTGGATGTGATTCTAATAATGGGCTTTAACTGTGTTTCTGTGGGAAACTCCAAACATGGCTTAGCTAACTCTCTGTAATATTTAGGTATGGCAACCCTCCAAAGTATTGCCATCCAGCCGAGCATACTGCCATACCTCTATTACATACTACTATTTCTTTGACAAGGACATTAAAAATGTGTCTGTGAAGCCATGAACACATACTGTTAAACAGATGTACAAGGAAAAACAAACTAAATAAAATATGTGTATTGAAAATATTAATAAAAAGAAATGCACATATTTTCCTTCCAAACAGCAGCATTATTGAAATGTGTGGCTTCACTGAATAATGAAAGCCTTTGCTCACAGAATACCAAGCTTATATATCTGTAACAAGGTGGGCCAATGGGGCAGCCACAGCTGCAGCTCAGTTACAGAACCAAACGCTTGCCAACCGTGCCAGTTACAGGACGTGCTCCACCCGAAGCACAGGCAGGATGTGGGACTGTTTGCCTGGCGGTTTCCTGTGTGACTGGCCATGGTGCCGGCTAGCGCTGCCGTCTGCTAATTAACCTGCACTCGTTATGCTTGAACGAGAATCTGTAGCCGCATGGGTGCGATCTCATTAGCATTTTTGGTAGTCACATCATTGGTGAGGTAATTGCACCACAACAGGGCACAGGCATCGCGGAGTTTAAACAATCCAGCTGCAGATCATTGGCAATATTTCTCGGCAGCCCCCCCCCCCACAACCCCCTTTGTGTGATCAGTACAGTAAATGTTTCAAGTGTGTTTGTGAAAAAAGGGGGGAAAAAAAGCACACAGGAAATGATTGAGTGTGATGGCGGTCTGTACTGTCTGTTTTGCCGGAGGCGAGACAGATCACAGCTCTGTATGAGGAGTACAGTGGGCTGTCTCTGGGAGACTGCTGGGTCTGCTGCTCACACAGTTTCATCAAAGAACAAATATGTGTGGTTGCTTTTATTACCGAATTTTGCAGTCATCAGAAATATTTATGCTCCATACAAAAAAAGTATGCCATCCATTTTTTATGAATGGGCTGTACATCATCTTGAATAGAGTGCCTGTAAATATAATACAAATGAAAATAACAATACTAATAAGCACAATTATTATTGTATGAAGTGCTGATATTATGTGTTCTATTAGAAAAAAAATCTGAATTAAAATCTGTCTATAAATAATGGAGAGTTTAAATAACTGTCATTAATTCTTGGTTTTACAACTGTATTGCATTTTGTCAGAAAATCAATTCCACTTGAATCCAAGAATGAACAGAAATGGTAATGGTGAAACAATTTCCTTTTGATTGCAACCCACAGTCTGTATTATAAGAATGTGTATATCGTGTCAGTAATTGTAAATGTAAATTCTGTGTTATTCAAACAAAAATAAAATCTTAGCCGTGCAGAAAATCAAAGACAGATGACCTATAACCTGGGCCTAGAGATTATTCTTGATATGTTTTCTTGCATGTAGTTCGGTCCTCCAGCACCAAGAGGTCGATATACAAATTTCCCCGCATGTAGATCAATAAAGTGTTATCTTATTTTACCTTATATAGCCCCTCTTGCAAACCACATATTAAGCAATTATCCCATTGCAGGACCGCAATCAATTTCAATTGATCATTGGTTTCCCTTTTTTTGCACGCAAGAATGCCTGAGTGGGAGGGGTTTGCATTTGATCGAACACATGATTGGCACACATGCGCAAACTCCGCCCACCCGGGGGGCACACTGGCATGCAAAACAAATCCACCCATTTAATCGCCGCAAATTATGCATGTAGGCATGTAGGTCAATGGTGATGCTTATGTCCGTTTTCGAATCCATTTGTTTTCTTTACCAACACAGACAATCCAGCAATAAATTACAATGCTCACAAGAAACATGTACACAGATTGTAGGGGGGTGGTGGGTGGCATGTGAATGTCACATACACAATTTAATGAAAGGAAGTCCAGCGTTCTAAATCTTAGTGATTAATTTCAGTCATTATCAGTTGTTTGCACTCTCTTTTACCGTGGATTGAAGATGCTGTGTAAAATCTTGCCCAAACAGCAACACTTCCTTCAGCATTGACAAAATTGACAACTGATTAGTATTGTTTAGTCCAGCGTTTCCCAACCCTGCTCCTGAAGGCACACCGTCCTGCATATCTTCTATCTATCCCTGCTCTACCTACCTGACTGAACTCATCAGTGGCACTTTTGATTAGCTGAGCACACCTGATTTAGTCAAGCAGGAAGGATACATAGAAGATATGCAGGACAGTGTGCCTCCAGAAGCAGGGTTGGGAAACACGGGTTTAGTCCATGTTTCATTTTGCATAACAGTTCATAAGTGTCTAGTTGTGGTATACAGTCCTCATCAATAGCTGGAATAGAATGGGAAGGTTTGCACATCTAAACTGCAAATTTGTTTGGAGTCAAAAATCCTGACAGGCTTGAGAAATGTGTGAGCTGGTGGACTGAAATGAGTTTTCTTCTTCAATAGATCAAGGCTGTAGGAGGCCGTACTGTAATAACTAGGAGTTGTAATATGCCTGTAACTGTATACAGCCTATACAGCAATTCCCCACACAACACTGTGTGGTAGTGTAATGATGCTAGTCAATACACTGCACAAAGAAGCACAGAAGAAAAGGTATATAAAAAAAAAATTACAATCACAACACAGGAACCAACCTGCCCATAGCCACAGCAAGCTACTTATATCCAAAACCTGCCTGACTCTAGCATCCACACACTGTTGGATTTGCTGATTAAAGCAGGTGTAGCTAATTAGCCAATTATTAGACAAACAGATAATTATCGCAAACATTTTCAATTAATCTGTTTGCAGGGAAACTGGTCGAATTCTGAGCTGTCATTTTAAAAAGACGGCAAACTGACATAGACATAAAATCCCACACACACACACACACATACACACACACACACACACACACACACACACACACAAACAAGCACACACTTTTATAAACACAACCAATTAAACTATAAAACAGTCATTTTTAGGGGCAGGTACTGTTTAGCAAAGGTGATGTTTGTAATAATGAAGCAAGAAGAAGCGTCATGATCATTGCATTCAGTTTTCACACATTATCACTAGCTAATGTAAGCTTTGATGAGAGACATTTATGTAATAAGTATGTAATACAATGGTATCGTCATATTAGTGATACCTAAGTGTGGTTGTATTATGACCACCTCCACCTGCCCCATGGTCAATGTGGAGGAGTACCCTTGTTCCAAAGATGCAGCAGTGCAAGGGAGAATGTCAGTAGTTTATGATACAATTGCCATAATCAGAATGGTGACATCAGAAAACAGACAGCAACAGAAAAGCATTTCAGTATGAAAATAGTGTCAGTTTCTATTTGACCAAATGTGCAAAGCTGCAAGATTATTGTTGGAATAATAATAATAATAATAATAATAATAATAATAATAATAATAATAATAATAACAGCTTGTCAAAGCTTTGAACTCTCCCAATTTCACTGTCTTATTAATATCCATTATAAAGTGCATAAAGTAATACATTTTTATTTATTTACAGGTATACAGGTCAATGTAGTCCAAACTGATTTCAGGGACCTCATTATAATATGTAATCAGTGAACCGGACTTGTCTCCTTACTGTTAAGTTTTGTAGACCTCTGAGAAAACTCTCTGCCTATTTTCTTTTTTTTCTGGCATCGTTTTACTAGCTAAAATCCAGGAAATTCACTCAAATTTCCACTGGATATTTTTTAATGAGCTCTAGGATAGAAAAAGCGCTGCAAAGTATTTATCTGTAAATCTCATACTCAAAACAAAAGCCAGCATTCCTCCCTGCCCACCCCCAGTCCCTGTATCGGGGTCTGGTGTTTGTAGGGGAAGCGCCTGCACACAGCCAGCCCGCAGGGGAACGCCAGCGGGACGTTTCCTGCGCGCGGCCTTATCACTCCTGGTTGTGCTCCACTTTGTCTTCCCTCCTAAGTCTTATCAAATGCATTGCGAGCTCCGGATTTTTGCACAATGTCTCCGTGTATCACCAGCGCAGGGAGGGGTTAAGCGGCGGAGAGCTCCACAGCGTCGCGGGGGGAAAGCGGGAGCTGACAGACGCTGTGTGTGGAGCTGGAGCAAGGGGGGAGGGAGGAGTTGGGGGGGGGCTTGCGGGGGGGGGGGGGATTGGGGGAAGGTGGAAGTGTCCTCCTGCCTTATAAGGTGATTCTTACTGCATGGCTTGTGTCAGAGCACATTGGTATCTTGGTGCCGAAAATGAAGACAGTGGAAAAAGCGAGGGAGTATGCTCAAGCCGCTTTGTAGGGAGCTTTTAGAAACTGAGGAGAGGAGAGCAAGAAACACTAAAAGATTAAGTAAGCACAGTCATTAACTGACATACAGATTTTACTAGCTTTTAGAGTTTCTGAATTGCTTCTTCTTATTTCTTGAAACATTATACACATTCTCATGTTGAACAGCAACTTACAAAATTCTAACATGTTTTGTAAAAAGGCACTCAGCAAAACAAGTACATGTCAAAAACTTGATTCCATTAAAAGAGTTTCATTTATCATCCAACTAAAAGTTGTATTTATCATCCATTTCACAATGACGCGATAAATACTAACTACAGGAGTCAATATAATGTGGTCAACCTAGAGTACATACTGTGTGTTATCTTGTGCTTCTTTTTCAAGAAATCATACATGGCTGACATTGTGTTCATGTGCTCATTTTCTCTGAGTTGACTTTTCTCAAGTAGAGGAAAGTAGAAAGAATTTAACTCGATGACAAAAAAACTGACAAAAATTTTACCTTTTGCAGTTACAGCAGTGTTCCCAATACATGTGTACATTCTTAAAAAAATGTTAAGGTCTTGCACAGTTGTAGTCTGGATGTCTCTCAATCATATTGCATTGTTGGTAACTGCCATATGTACAATGGCACCCTCCTGGTGAGTGCTAAACACTTCTCCTTGCCCACCAGAGCAGAATTGTCTTTCAATATTATAAATTAATACAGTGAAATGTGATGGTCAAAGGGGATGATGGAAGAACTCCTTACATGTGTATTGTAATGCAGTGAGCAATATACCCATACCCAGCCTCTCCCTTTAAGACACAATGATTTTCAGTATCACACAGTAGCACAGTATAGTACAGTGTGTCATTGGAAACATCTGTCCCGCATCTTCCCCTCTGACCTGCTGTACCACCATGCTTTCAAACTCCCATTCATCTATAGTCTGGTTGTGGCTACCCTCTTTTCCTCTTTTGTTTGTGCCCTCTGGATTGCTCCATCTCTTTCAACACCAACCCACTGGGTATAACAATACAATTTTAAGAGTGTACTTGCACTTGTAAGAGTACATTCTTTAAAGATGTTAGCTAATGTACAGTAACAGCTAAACTGTGATCCATGAGCACAATTGATTCACATCTACAGTACCTACCAATGTGGGTTAGATTCAGCAAGCTTCTCTGGTTCTAACTAGGAAAGTGTGAATTTGCTTTATTAGAAGTTTTTTCTTTACTAACAGTTTTTTGTTGTTTGAAAAACATCTGTTTTGTGTATAAAATCATATGTTTTGATGTGAACAGGTTTGTGGCTAAATTAACGTGATTTTCGTTATCTGTGATTTTGGGTTACCCATGGAACTCCTTCTACATTATCCAAGATACCTAAAATTGACTGTAGTGTGACTGATGCTGATGCTGCTATGAGCTAGTCATATTCTACAATATTATTGTGTGATTCACAGGAAGACTACCTGCATTCACAGTATGGGTGAGATCACTTCTGTCCATGTAGGTGAAGTATGAGTCAAACAATTACAGAGCGTGGGAGATGCAGACTTCGTAAAGTCTGTGTGGGAATTAAATTAAGATTAACTGGGATATCGGTGGAGTATATGAATAGTAGTGTCCATGCCTGTGCTACTGAAAGGATTGCCCTAACTACAGGGGCTGAGAGAGAAAGAGAGAGGCACAGGTGTGCTGAGTCTGGCCAACAGAGCTGTCCCAAAGGACATGTGCCCCTACCCCCCTCTCCCTCCCCTTTTTACTGCATCCAGCCCCTCCCCCACCTACAGTATGTAAAATCGTAATACGGCAGATAGATTATAGTTATTTTGTACAGAAACCAACATTACAGATAATCGTGCTATTTACACATACATTTGGCATGTTCAAAACACTATACATGTCTATTTCATCAGTTGTTGCCATTTAATTCTTGTATAGATTATATTCTGAGTGCAATTATCACAAAATGTAATGACATAGGTAATCGGGACATGTGCAGTTAGATTTCTTTCTTCATAGTGCTAATTGCTGGCAGTCTTAATAATATGTAAACTAATTATGAGATTTTATTTGTCTTTGTCTTTGTCTTAATGCATGTCATAATTCTCATTCATTCATAACTCTGAATATACATTTTACAAACAAACATAAAAAAAATATTTATTCAGTTCATCAGCTCCTTAAACAACTTAATTGCCTAGACAATACTGCAGCTAGCACATTAAAGAATAAAAAGACAGACTAAATATGAGCCTTAAGACCTCACCAGAAGAAATGAATATGAAAGGCAGACAAACTGATTTTTCACATCATGGTCATGGAATCCAAAACTCAGAGAAAACGAGGAGGCATAGCCTGTCACAGACGTATAACTCTCTATGGCTATTAATGGTGGAGTAAAAACCTCGCAACCCAGGGTTGAACTGTGCTAAGTTAGGTGAGGTCTTAAGGTCAGAATTAAAAGACAGTTTAGATCAAACACTCCCCCCCCTTAGAGGATTAACTAAAAAGCTGACAGTAATCTCCTGCAGGCCAGTCTTCATTATAATACATTGGGCTCATTCTAGTGAGTGACTCTAATGATGAACTCCTCGGTCCAATCACTGTCACTCACATAACTGCACTCCGCTCACTACTCCCTGCACTGTATCCCTCATCTCCCAGCTCTCTGCTGTTCCGCTGATGCTGTCCCTTGTACCATGGGAATTCTGGCAAATCCGGCATGCAAATTTCAGCGCCCAATTATAACCCATTAAACACATGCACAAGTGATATGGGTCAGTTTGTTTCTGTAGTTTCATTATTTCAATACCCCTGATCAAGCAGTGTGTTCAGCTATAAAAGAGCTGTGATAATTATTTGATTAAAAAAAGATCCCTTTTCCCTTTCTCTTTCTCTCTGTCTCTGTCTCTCTCTCTCTCTAACACACAATGACATTTCTCGAATTGCATGGTGACAGACAGTGTTTCGTACAAATTGAGTTCCTCCTAGTGGACACTAACTGTCAAGCCTTTTCACCTGCAGGCTCCCTCTGCAAGCTGTATTTCCATTTGCATCCCTCTGCTGCCAGGCGGACCGGTAATCTCCCGGGACCGTTCCACGCGCCCCCTCTAAAATCACTCGGCTTACCTGATCCAGCTCCGAATTAATCACAGCCCTTGCGGGAGGGGACAAAGCACACACCGCCCATGGGAATTTCTCTGACCCTCTCCCTCCTCTCTCCCACCCCTGCTATTGCCACCTCGTATCTCATCTTAGGCAATAGAGTGTGACCTTTCACTGAGCGCTGTGCCTCTCAAAACAGCCCCTCTCTGATTTTGATCTTTTCATTTATTTAATTTAATTCTGCATGTAGTATTAAAGACAAAAAGTGCAAGTGGGGATTTGCAGACTAAATGTATACACAAAATCATCAAAAACACTGTTTTTGAAGCTAATTGTCCTCTAAAACATGCTAATAACATGATAATAATACTCTTTTGTATTATATATTACAGTAATTCATGTGTTATAAAGTGTCGACAAATCTATCATCTGTCACATTCTAACATCAGTGATATTATTCATTTATTACTTTGCAATAACATAAAGACAAAACACTATCAAATCTTTCTTTAAAGCTTTCTTGATGTGTTTATTCATATCCTCAAGCATTGAAAGCACATTGACCTTTTTATCTATTATTATCATTTTTTTTAGCTGATCTTTTCCCATGACTTCTATCAGAGGTCAGTTGGAATTGGAAACCACTGCTAGTAAGTCATTATTATCCTGTGGAAGTGACACTGATGTCCTGTATATTTTCATTTAAATATAATCTCAAGTTTTACTTGTCTTCTGAAGGAGATTTAGATGGCATTGGTAAACCAATAGAAAATTGAAATCTGATTAATATTGGACCATGGTGAAAATTACTGAAAGGACACAATTTAGAAATACCTTTGTGAAAGGACAGGAATGCAAGGGTCTGATCCCACCCAATCGACAGAGGTGAAATATTTTGTAGTTTATATTGGGTCTCATGGTAACAGTTTTTCAGATAATGCAAGTACTCATTACAAATATGGCTCAATAGTACCTGGGTGTCTAAGATCAGGTACTGACACAACATTCCTTGTCAGCCAATCATCACATACATTATCAAACAAGATCATTTGATCCATTAATAAGGAACAAAAATGCCAGCAGTGGCTCATAAACTCGGAGCTATTATGTCTATGGATGGTGAAATAAGAGCGTGATATTTAAGAAGATTTCCATTAAAAACAGACTGGCTGTGAGGAATTATTGATATCATATTCATGCCCTCAGATTCGGTCAGAGGAGGTGCTATGCTCAGTGCTGGGGAGTTGGCACAGAGTGACTAAACAACAAAAAAATGTTTGCATGGATAATTCTGCCCTGAACTGACATCACCAATGAACTCTGAAAACAGTGAGTGCGTGTGGACTCAGCGCCAGCGGGGAAAATGTTCACCAAGGCCATCTAAAGCTCTTCTTGTGTGTCATTTAAAGAGACAATGCCAGCTTACAAACAGCTAACAATTTTATGGTGCGAGGATACTCTCGGGTATGAGCTGAAGCACCGTCAATTGCACTACCAAGTACTCCTGTCGTTCATATTACAATAAGCCGTCTCAAGTGCAGTATTCACCAGTACACACGGCCAGGCTGGAGTCCAGTTTGTCTGGGGTTCTGCCCATCGTCGGTCCAGGCCAGCTGCTCGGCAGAGCCGTGCGATTTAGCCCACTCTCTCACTCGGAGCGGTCCAGCTGCTGCTCCTGAGGGGCAGTGCAGCGTTTTTCATAATGCTGATCCGACAGCTGTGTTGGTCTAGCCCAGAGCACGCCCTCAATTAATGGCAGACACCCCCCACCCTCCGAGCCTCCTGACGCCACACCCTCGCTTAATGGCAAACATCTCCCAGCCTCCACCCTATTCTACTTTCCCTCCACACCAGCGGACCGCATCGCATTCCGGGCTGCAGACAAACACACACTGTACAGCGCTAACATTTGTCGTACCATAGTGCAAACAGGGTTGCATAAGTGATTTCTGATAACCTCTGTGATGTGTGATCAATGTGTTTCTGTGTGTGCTCTGAAAGACAGGATTAAAATATGTTCATTTATGTTTTCACATGAAAAGTATTTTATTCCCCCCCTTCCCCATGTAGAGTTCTCCTGGATGGGTGTGGTGCAGCAGACGGATATGAGTTCCCCATGGCTCTGCTGGGCTTGCAGCTCAGCTGATTCACTGCATTTCTTATTGTGTCTTACTGTCTCCAAAGAAGCCTTACTGTGACTCACTGTCTCTAAACAAGTCTCATTGTGCTTCACTGTCTCTAAACAAGTATCACTGTGCTTCACTGTCTCTAAACAAGACTCTCTGTGCTTCACTGTCTCCAAAGAAGCCTTACTGCGACTCACTGTCTCTAAACAAGTTTCACTGTGACTCACTGTCTCTAAGCAAGTGTCACTGTGACTCACTGTCTCTAAACAAGTTTCACTGTGACTCACTGTCTCTAAACATGTCTTGATGTTTCACTGACTCTGAACTGGTCTTGACACGGTTTTCCATGACTGTCTGTAAATGCATCCGAGTGTGAGAGCCAGGTCCTTGTCAAGAGGCCTTTATTTCCTCAGAGCCAAGGGTCTGTTCATGCAGGGATTTAAATGTTTTTATTATTAATACATCTGTTTACTACAGGAACGATTTGTCAATTACAACCATTATGAACTCACAGAAACACTCACACAGTAACATGTCCTTGAACATTAATGCGATAGTGAATTATTTGCTAAGCAGATCTGTTTTATCGACGAGAGCTTGCTTTGCTTATACTTCACACAGCGATATATTCAGCTTGATATTTATAGTACCTTAAGCAGTTCAGGAGAAGCGCTGTTTGCTCTAGAGTGCAACAGCAGTACCCCATCTCTGACACCGTTTGTTCTGAGTCTGACAAGCCACGCTGTGCCTTGAAGGGGTGTATATTTTATGTTTTTTAATTTAATTCCTTCCCCCATGGGTTAACTACAGTCTGATTGCTGTGTACATATCAGCATTTGCAGCCCTGTGATAAACATATGCAAAATGACTGGCCATTCATTATATGGGCATTGTAGGTGCTTCTGACAGTATTTGAGGGAGCCGGGAGCTTTTTCCCCTAGTTTTCCCCTAGTGGGCTACACCCACAATTTACTCTATCAGGAATGGATTCCTGAGGTGCTTTGTGCGTTTTTTGTTGCCCAATATTTTGTTCATTATGCAAGTGGAGAGCACTGAGCTATGAGGGAAAGGGAATTTATCTTAGCCATTTTTATGTCAAAATATAGCTATATCACTGCTAAGAAAATGTACATTAATGCCTTTATGGTAATTATAGTCATATAATTATTCATAGTTATAATATAAAATAATATGCATATGTGGTAATTTTTAATCAAATGTATCATGTGTAATTAATTTTAGTTAATTACACATGATTTTTAGTTATTTAGTACAAATTTAGTTAATGTATTATGTCATATGTATGTGTAACAAATATAATGTTGTGTAATATATAATTATAAAATATATAATATGTATGAAAATAATATTTCTAAAAATGTGACCACTGAATAGGTTTTACTTCACTATTAATCTAGTATTCTTTATCTGAGCTGTGAGGCATAGAAAGTAAAGAGAGTTCACCTGACATGGCAGTTACTCGATGGAGCATCACCAATATACATGTGAAAAACACAGTGATGGTCCTGTGTCTGAAAGGTAGTTCATGAGTTGGTCGGGCCTGAATGCAGAATACAGTTGAACAAGCCAATGTGTGTCAATCCAGTAGAAACGAAGCAAAAATATACACTCTTACGCACATGAGAGATTCGCCCAAATCAACAAAAACAGTAAATAATGGAGAGGGGTACCCGCAAACTTAGCTATTGGGCGGCAATGAAATCGCAAAGCAGGAACCCTCCAACACGGAAACTATGCATCGCAGTTGCATCTGCCTTGTGTGAATATTTATGGGGCTCGGTGTAATTCATGCAAGCCAGAGGAAGAGAGAGGAAAGATCTAATCTGGAGATTACATAGGGTGTGTTGGCTTTTTTAATGAGCACACATCCCAGCCCACTGGAACGGGAGCGACCGCGAGACTGTCAGCTCGGTGGGCTGGGGACGTGGAAATTGAATAGAGCCTTTCAGTTCTGCTGCTCGTCTCCCCGGGGGTGAGAGACTGGTTGCCATGGTTATCCTGGATTCCTGCAGCTAATGGGTGGGAGTTGTGTAGCTCTGGCAACCTGGCCAGTCTAGGGCGGAATATGAACAGAGTGGCGGGGGTGTGGTGGCAGTGTCCTGGGACATGGGAGGTCACACGCATCGCTCGGCTGCATGTTAAAGACGTGTTTTTCTGTCTTCTCTGTTTCTCTCTCTCGACCCCTCTTCTCCTCTGTACATTAGCGCCTGTGATGTGATCCGGAAGCTCGTTACATCATAACGAGAAAAACTGCCTTTTGTTTTGTCAATGTCTTGGTAGTGTTAACCACAACTTTAAACATCCAGCTGGTCAGACTACTTTCTCCAGGTTAATATGTGCGAATATAACTGCAATCCCTGTTTAATATTGTACTTGGTTTTTATTGTCATTTTTGATATATCCCATGCTATGGTGGTTTAATATGTTGATTAAGAGCCTGGAGCTTAGCCTGTTGGCTAAGAGAAAACGCCATAATGCTCATTCACAACACAAAAAGTATTGTAAGCGTGTTAGCATTTCAGTGTTACAATCAAGCAACTCTTTCAGCAATGAAATGATAAGGCCAGAAACTGAAACGCATTCTGAAGCTTGAATGAGATGTGGAGACTCTCGTATTCTGCCATTATGGGGTCAATGAATCTCAGAATGTCACCAGCTGTATGTGATATTCATTATCATGCATGTTTACAGCACTTTTACAGGCTGCCTTCGTATCAGTCAGGCAGATGAGATCCAGCTAAGTTTCCAAGCTTACCTGGTGAAAGCAGAGAATCAGTCATAAGCTAGGTTAATGTGAATTCCATGACTCTCAGCAGCTATTGAGCTGTTGTGTTTGTGGGGTTATTGTGTGTGTCAGTGACCTCTGTAGGTATGATCCAGGGTGGTGAGTGTGTGTGTGTGTGGGAACTGGGGGGGGGGGGGGGGGGGGATGGGGGGCGGGGGGTGGTGGTATTGTTTTTCACAAAGCAGACACAAAAAACTGAGCAATCAAGCAGTGTATGAATTTGCATTCTACATTGTTACCTTTTCAAAATGATTAATATTATTAACTAGACTGTAGACCCATCTAAATTAATTCCTCAGCAATCATTAAAACTATAACTAGGCTGCTTTGTCAGTATTCTGTTACATTTCATTTATTTAGTGTTACAATATTAAGATGAGCGAGGATTCATTTTAACATTTCACAGACATTCATGTCATTAAAGGAAGCAACCCTTTTTAATTCTGCCTTCCTTTTAAGGGCAAACAAATTAACTAGAGTCAGTTTTCCTTTTCAGCCCAAATTGCTGTTGTTTTCAATGGAAACTGAATCTAAAAAATGTTTATATATTCTTATTAACATCTTCCTATAATAAATTACAGTATTGCCAAGGAATATATTACAGAGCCAAATGAACACTCTTTTGTAATGGAATGTGTTTTCAAAGAAGCCCCGTAGATCAGTTTTTAATTGGGTGTCTAATAATCCTAAACCAGTGATATTTCACTCAAAAATATTTCCTTCAGCACTTTTTATATGTTGTTCTCTGTGAAAAATACAGATGTCTTAGCTCATGTTTCACTAGAAATATGGAGCCACAACATTGCTGGCCCCCCATGGACTTTGTGGAACTTGGAAATCATCCACGTTTACGCTTGAAGCCAAAATGCTTTTGATATTGAGGAGAGTATTGCCTTTGCTAGAATCACTACCTTGCACTGAAATACAGCATGGTCAATCAAACAGCATATCAGTGACTTTGACTGATCCATGCACTAACACTAAAATCAACAATGGAGATCAAAGCATAACAGCTAGAGCAAGCTATGCTGGCCAGTAACTGGTCAATATAATAATATCATACATATGATAGTATGATAAAATGATACATTTGTCTCACAAACAGGTCCTGAGTGCGGTGGAACCCTGAAATTTGAATGAGTTCATGTGGTAAAACCAGGCATGAAAATCAAACACCACTCGGTCTGAACAAGTGAATGCCTGCCTCACAATAAGTGCTGAAATAGAGACGCGATGGAGGATTTTTTTAATTGCTTTGAAAAACTGCATGAATAAGCTGACTGAATCTAACGTTAATATTACTGTTTGACGCAATGTACCTCTCAACGCGCTTGATGATTCAGTGTAGATACTTCACCTTTTGTACTTTGGTTATGAAAGTGCAACTTTTACTGTATATCCGTGATGAGGTTGAATCGATGTGTGTGTGTGTCTAACACATGAAGAGGACAGGTCTTGTGCTTGTAAAGAGATTGTTTTGATATTAAATATATACACTGTGGTCCTGTTTGTCTGAGTAATTTGACCTCTTCTACATAAGTGGTATTTGCAAGTCCAAAAAGAAAGTGTTCTCCAGTGTACAACTCCAGTAAAATTGCCATCATAGACTGTCTTTCACCCTCACAAATTTGTGAAATATTACATGGAAGTTATGAACTGTGATATTCCCCTTATGATTAGGTACATTAGAGCACCCAGACACAAACTATATGAACCATAAACAATAAAGGCACAATTTCTGAATGTCTCAGTACTACACCTCTCTAGTTGGCCAACACATACCTTCATTTTGTCTCTACACCCACAGTGAATGGGTCCATTTCCAGGCAAATTGTATAATCTTCACAGCATTACAATGAAGATGTGTGAAAGTGGTGTTAAAAAATACTTTTTAACAAAAACAATGGTGATGTAATTCCTTAAAGACTGTAGTTATTCGGTACAAAGTGCTCTTGTAAACTCATTGAGATAATGTCAGTAGACCTTAAAATTCAAACCAGACAGCAGAGTTTTATCTGATCCATTATTAACACACTCACACTCCTTCTCTCCAGCCATGAATTTCCACGAGATGCCCAGACTTCTTTGACTCACTGCCACCCTATGATCTCATTGTCCAAGTATTTGATTAACTGCAATGGAACTGTTTTAATTTAATCATCACTTACCCTTCTGTTCCAGGGGTCTGAAGGTAAACCAAAGCAACAGGGCATACATTTCAGGGAAATGAAGAGAAAGACCATGGGGGCATATCAGGTTCTCAGCCTACATGCCTTGGATTGATTAGTAGCACTATTAATTGTAGCACTACTTGCTTATAGATTTGAATTGTGTGTAGGAGATTGATGAAGAACTGACGTGAATTATTGGTTAAAACCCACAACGATTTTTGAAATTACGTTTAAAATATTTAACTGTAAATAGACAGATATTCCACAGTCATTTACAAATGTGGAGGGATGTGTTCAAATAAATCTTACAGTCCTCAAAGTAGTTTTTTATCATATCTGAGCACAGCAATACAGATTTCTCATTTATTTTACACTTGCGTCTACCTTATTTTGTGGCTAATTTAAGAAATGACAATTTTGTTGGAAGAGTAAACATTGTAAATTGGCCAGGTCTTGTCCACGACTGACTTACAGCATGAAATAAATGAGTACACCTTTTTCTACAACATAGTACATTCAGAAGGGTGTTACAGCTGAAAAGAAGTGGGTGTTATCAATTTTCTGGTATTTTGTTGAATCAAAGGAGATTTTTCGAATTTAGATTTTCATGAATGAAGACCCAGTATAGTTTAAAAGAGAGTAGGAAAAGTGAGTAACGCTGGGCATTTGTTTAATTTTCTTACATCAGTAGAGTACAGTAGTGTCTATCCTCCAGTTGGCTCCCACGTCACCGTGGTGCACTGTGTTCCTTGTGGACTCAGGTGTATGGGATCCCATTCATCTCGCTTCAGCATTCCTGAGCAAGTGCAGCGGTTGTTACCATTTTCCAAATAGGTTTGCATAAAGCATAAAACACTGCATGAAATTAAACAAGCACAAAACTCTCTAGCAGGGAATGCCTACTGTGTGAGCACACAACACTGGCATGTTTGTCATGGTGCCAGTTATAATGACTACCATCACCCATTGTTCATATCACAACTGTGGGTCATTGTTAGAAGGATGTAAGAGGAATTTTTGTATTGTTTCCCACGATAAAGTGTGCCAGGATTTTTGCATTTTTATAATGCGGAGGTGAATAATTGGGGCACCTTAAACACAGACTCCAGTAAAGCACAGGGAGCGTGTAGACATTCCTCGGAGAGGAGCTCACTCAGTTAAGATTACTCATCAATCAGTGGTGAGCAAGCCCCTCCCACTCTCCATCCCAGGAGCCCTTCAGTGGATGCAGGCGCCGAGGTTCTGCAGCTCGGCTCGTACTCACTCATATCGACACAACAGAGGGCTTTGAGTTTCTCCAGGCCCGAATTGCTCCGGGCAATTCCTCCCACACCTCGGCATCGTGTGTTCCGCGTCCTTTGGGCTTACAGCCGGACTGCTCAGGCTCGGTCTCGGTCAGCACCAGGTCCTCCAGCGCAGCCTGAGGTGGGTATCTGTGAAGGCGCTGGACGGACCTTCAGTGGGAGGTTTTTCTGCCGCCCCGGGGGGAGCGGATCGATTGCGCCACCCTGCTTTCCCTCGTCAGCAACTTGCCCACATTCCCCGCAGGATTCAGGACCTTAACTTCAACAGCACTCCAGAACACTGACAAGCGCCTTATTCCTCAAAAGACAAAGACGGTCTCAAAAGACCGCCTAGGTGTCTTTATTACATGCATGTGTCTGTGCTCTGAAGGTGTGGAATTGTAAGGTGTGTTTGAGGTGGTTGCTTACCTCTGACACTAATTCTGTGATCACATTGCACCGAGGAGCTCGCCTGTGATCGTACATAACACACTGTTGCATCACCATTGAATCAGAGGCTCTAGTGTGGGCAATCCTTTATCCAGTAGTAGCACCAGCGATTTCCTCAGGGAACTCTCCTCGGCACATCGTTTTCCGGAGCATTTGCTTACATGATAAGTCACTTTCAAACCCTGCCACTTCACCAATCATAAAGTATGTTCATGGCTCAATGACCAATACAGTATAGGACTGACCTAGACCATATTCTATGATATATGATCCTTAATGAAGAGTTAATGTATTTTGCTCTGTGGAAGATTATCCTGTATTTTATTCCTTTGTCTCCTTGGTGCTATATTTGCAGCTGTGCTCTGGTGCCACCTACTGGGGAATCTGGGCAACAGGACAGACTGTAAAATGGAAAACATAAGGGTTGAGAGATGTGACAGACATCTGGCATGTTTTCTTGTCCTTTGATGTAATTCCTGCAAACTTCCCTTTAGGTGCCACAGTCAAACTAATGATTCATAATACTCATTTCAGAACATTTCAGTAATTGCAGAATGGAAAACCCAGCCTTGTGTTTTCTTACTTATTTAACAAGTGAACAAACCTTCAAATAAGGTACAGATTTTAAGATAAAAGCATTTAAAAACCCACAGCCCCATATGCTCAAACACACACACATACAAACACACACAGAGACACGTACACATACACACACACACACACACACACCACAAATGACTAATGGAGCTCATGATTAGGGGTGCCTTTAATTACCATCACTGTTTTTCATTAACCGTTAGCATAGGTTTAATTGTTATTGTGGCAAGGAAATAATGGAAGGAAGCATTTCAGAATCGTAGCTGCCGGTGACATAGCACTGGCAAAGAACAGAAACAGCTCACCATGACAGACAACATCTCTGTTCTCATTCATGCTGTAGAATTTGGAATGGTGGCACCCCTCGCCATGCCATGGGCACATTCCAAACATGAACATGCAAATGCTGTTTCAAACTAACACTTTCATGGTGCATTTTATCATAAATGTGTAATCATTACAATCAGTGGGGGGGGGGGGGGGTTGCGCTTGTTTAAAGAGGCAAATATGCTTTGATTTGTGTTTGAAACTGCCTGACTATGTGTGAGGCACCCAAGCTGATGAAAAGCATTCACTAAATTCTTGTAGAATTGTTAAAGGTCCCACCCGTGGTGTTCACCATTTTTGCAATAGTGGGGTTTTTTGCATTTCTTAAGTGTTCAGTGTGACAATGCATTGCTCATAAAAAATTCCAAACATATAAATCATTTCTTGTAAAAATTCAGCACTGAGATGCTTTGAGAGAACCATATGCCAAATAGCCAGGTGCTGCTCATCTGCTCAAATGCTGTCACACCTGCATTTAAGATAATCTAATTAAAGTGGTGGCTTTTTCCATTGGCTAGTATCTGCTTACACACATGCTTCAAATTGACACAATAGCAATTACAGTTGAAAATGAAGTTTGTTGATAGAAATACATTATTTTCAATATTGGCAATGGAATATACAGTCAGTCAGACATAATTATACACACTTAGTTTAAAATACAATTAACACCAGTAAATCCCTAAGAAAATTCAAGTCTGTAGTAATACAATTTTCCAGTTCACTGAAGGCTAATCCTTCACTCATATTCAATATTTTAGCAAATATGTGCATGTGTGTGTAGCAAGAAAAGCCCTCTGAGACCTGACTCGAACACCCCCAGTTTAAACAAATTCAGATTGACTTTTCAACATGTAAATAGTTTGGACACTGTTGTCACTTGAAGGTCAGGCAGGCAGTATGAGAGTATATTTATAAAGTCTTTTTCAGAAGTGTGTATTTCATCGGAAACCCCTGCTGTTTCCTTGAGCCTGAGAAAGGAGAGGTTTTCAAGAGACCAATCCTGGCGCTCCAGTAGTCCTCATCTTCCCCTGTCACCACGGCACTTGTGCCTCCACTTCAGCTTACCTTTCCCGGGTTATCAGTTGCCCCAAGGACACCAGCCTATTCTTCCAATCTGAGAGGCAATCTCCTAGAGAATGGAGCAACAATGTGGCATTGAGGTTACGAACCTGGAGAGGGTTGCCCGCTTGAATCCCACGTAAGGAATTTCTCTGTTGTACCCTCCTACAGGCCCTGAACCTTAACGGCTTTAGAAAACCTCCATCTGTATAAATCAGGAAAATTCAAGGAAATGTCAGTAATGTAAGTACTCTAAATAAATAAATAATAAATAATAAATTTACAAATAAATTATGTAAATAATGAGACCATAAAAACGTTTTCAGTGAAGTTACTCACATGTGCTCAGTACATCTTCAGTAAGTCAGTAACATATGAAACCATAGGTCTGCCTTTAGAATTATTGAATGATGCCAGATAACCCAAAACAGTTTGGGTTACATTACTTCAGACCACCTGGACAAGCAGTATTCCAATGCAAATCTACCCAGTCTTTACACAATTCAAATACAATGTTTTGTACCA
This sequence comes from Megalops cyprinoides, assembly GCF_013368585.1. Lineage (NCBI taxonomy): Eukaryota > Metazoa > Chordata > Actinopteri > Elopiformes > Megalopidae > Megalops > Megalops cyprinoides. The sequence goes on along the minus strand of NC_050596.1, from coordinate 9,429,216 downwards.
GAGGAAACTGTTTTTAAGTACAAGTTTAAAATCCCCTCTTCCCAATGCTTTAAGCACTAAGTATAGCTTGAATTGACTACTTAGCTAGCTTGGGATCTAGCTTGCTTGGAAATTAGGAACCAAGCCAATGACTTCACTTGCTAAAGAGATGTAGGCCACTCAACAAAACAGGTTGAAAGCATACAGAGGAGAAGTGAAATGTGAAATATAAATGCTAAAATCTTGCCACAACAGATTGTTTCATTCAGTGTTTTATTTACGTATTGTATATTTTAATGTACTGTGTACTGTGCTTATTTTTCTTTTCTTTTCTTTTCTTTCTTCTTAGACTATTTCCTTTTTTTAAAGGAGTAAATGGTGAGGGTTTTCCTCATCCTCATTCCCCAGCCTGGCAGATTTAGTTCCCAGTGGGTCATTGCAACAGCCTGAACTCTGGCCACAACTAAATAAATATTGTGCTATTTTATGACAGCCTAATCTGAATGTTTCTACTATGACACCAACATCTCATACATGTTGGTGGGTGCTGTGTGTTGCAGTAGCTGGTGGATCTTAGCAATACGGGGTATTGCATGTGTATGTCAATTGCCCACCTGTGAACAGACAGAGAGCACCATTGGTTTGTCCACATGGTGAATAACACTTTTGGCTTGAGGGAACTCCACTCAGTGGAGGAGGGAGTTGTTGTGTGTACTGCTGGCATTTGAATCTCTGTACTAAACAGCCAAGCATATTTTGTCTGGCATGATACTACAGATGGTACAGTGCCTTTTTAAATATTTTTCAGGATAGATCAAATAAGAGTGTCATGCCACCATTACTTGCATTTCCATATGTTTCAGTATTATAATCTCTTGCAATAAATTAAAACACAATTGCATTTTTAGTTGTTAGTTTGTTGGTTTTTTTGCATTGAATATTTAATTATCATTTTTTTAAATTTATCTAGAAATTTTATATCATAATTTTATTCCTAGTTTTGTGATGTTCTACAGCCTATTTATAATTTGACCATTAACACAAGGCAAACTATCCCCTGTCTGTCTTTTAGGGAGGTGTTTGCTACCTCCTTGGTTTTAGCCTCAATGGTGTGATTTCATGTTTTTGATGCCAGAGGCTAGCTGCCTGCAGTATAGCAATGCTCCTTCAGGTGCTTCTCTTCACTGTGCTATGGCAGGCTGGCTCCAGTGATCAAGAACGAAGCATGAAAACCCATATTCATGTTTTCTCTCACAGGTCACATCATTGTATCTGTACAGGTAACACATTTTAGGTGATTGAAATGTTCACTTGATATAAGCTTAACATTTGGGCGTATCAAATTTATGGTTTTGCTCTCACCGCTCACACCCTCCTGTTGCCTGAGAAGGAAGAGATCCCAACATGGATGTGATTCATGGTTGGTAGAAGAGTGCATTGTGGGATCTGTGTTGACAGAACCACAGCCCAAAACTCATACATTTCTACTTCAGGCACATCAGCGCTACTAATGCAGCTGCATTTAGTGTTGAAGAGAACCAGGCTGTAGTGAGGTATGTAGGAAGGCCGCTGTGGTAATCTGTAACACAGTGCAAGGAACTGAAAGCTGAAAGGGTCAGACATTTGTTTCCTGTAGGATGTTCTTGGCAGGCTCTGCCTGCCATGGGGGGAGGGGGGGTCAGTGTCTAGGGTATAGTGACAGTGATAGATTGTCAGGTCAGGAATCTGAAGCTGTCAGAGCAATTTATTAAGACTAGGTCCATCCCATTCTACAGGCAGTTCTTCTGGATCAACACACTGCTGCCATTAGCGTGACTCAGTAGCCTAATTACCACAGTCAGATGCAGAATTTCACTGGCCTGCTCCCCCCTTTTCCACCCACGCCATCTTGGTTTGCCGAACCAAAAGTAGCTCCACCCCCTTCCTATCCTAGAGTACTTTTCCCAGACAGATCAATTTCCGCCACTTTTTCAAATGGCGTAACCAGGAGGGGATAACTCCTTTGAATAAGTACATCTTTTCCGAAAGTGTATTGTGGACTGTTCTTGTTGGACACTTTGATAAACTGAAGCTCTGAAAGCAGCAAGGAAGGAAGTCATAAAAAGCACAGCACCAATACATTACTAATGTTTGTGCTCACAGCAGGATCAACTTGTCTTTATAGTCTGATGAATGACACCAAGCCAGGGGCTATTAAGAGATTCAACAGGCTGACTACACCTGTTTCCAGCTTGACACATTTGCTTAGTGTTAGCTCCACAGCTTTGTATGGACTGAATATGTTATAAGGAATATGTTGAAGCCTGAGTTTTTTGTTTGTTCTTTTTTTCTTCAAAGGGTTGTTAGAGAGTTGCTTCTGCAAGGAAAATGGATCTTTAAGTTTTATTTTCTGTGCATATCTCATAAATCTGGGTCATTCTGACTGTTCTTATACCTTTTTTTAAGCTGTTAACATCCCTGTGGAACATGTTTGATTAAATGTTGTGTTGGTAACACAGCTACACAAATGAACATGAGCACCAATGTGACACAGAAGTTTACATTGAAAGAAAATATGTAAGGATGAATTGTACAAGGAAAACTATCTGTTGCTATGTTTAACATTATTTTTATATAAGACTGAATGCAGTGTTTCATCTCTGCAGAGTGATTGCCTCTTCCTTTGGAAATATGTCTGTAACTAACACTGCAATTTGAGTTTCAGAAGATTCAGTCAGAGCTTCATTCTGGCAAAAACATGTCTTCTTACATAAGAGAGCAGAAAGCTATGCTGTTGTGGAATATCTGCTGAGATTTATTCCTTTGCTGAACCACAGTGGTTTTTGCTTGCCCATGGTTTGGTCTCTCGTGTCATTACATTGGACACCATGTTCTATGAACATCTTGAGCTGTGGGTTTCTATAAATACTTCTCCATGGTCAGTATTTTTTCAATAAGTATGATCTAAAACACTTTGTCATTTTTTACATTTTGTTGGAGTTAGAATTGCTGGGCCATTATAGAGGTACCTTCACAAGAAATGGGACATAGCTATGTTTTAATGCCATGGCAAGGGTTACTGGCATTTTGTGTTCTATGTACTATGCCTGCAGGTTTACAGCTAAGTTGAAACTAACTAACTTTTTACAACCACATAAGGATGGATTTGACTATGTACTTGAAGTACAGCGTATGCAATAATACTTTGAAATATGTGAGTACATATTCAAAATTAGTATTAGCCTATTTGTTATTGACTACCGTCTTCTGGTCACACACATCATTTCATGGCATTGACCTCTGTCCAGTATCCCTGAGAAGGACAGAAACCTCAGAGAAACATATTAGAGTACCATTCACACTACATATCCACTTTGTTTAGTTGCTGGCATATTATATTGGATAGTTCAGTTACATCATTTCTAAAATACAAGACAATGGTTGTATTTTGTCTTCACATTCCTCAATCATGTTTTGACTTAATGTAGACAAATTTACATTAATTATCTTGCCTTATAATTATCTTATATCACACACGTTTAACTTTCACCGTGCAGGGAGTAAGTGACACATGGATGGGGAGCTCATTATATAAACAATGTGCACATCATTTGAAAGACTGGAGAGGCTGGTAAATTAAACCATAGCTGGCATTTTTTAGATGACAAAGAGTTCAGGTGCTTTAAGTTCCAATGATGAAGACAGAAAAAAGGATGACTTTTTTTCTTTCCGTCAACAATCATCCAGAATGTGCTACTGCTACTTAACCCATGAATCCAGCCACACTGGCAGTTACACCTCAGAAATTTTCAACTCTCACAGTGCAAAGTGCCTCAAAGTCATTCTCCATTTGTCTTAATCCCTGCAATTACCTGACACTACTGAATTACACATACTGAGCACCAGTGTGTAAGAGTAAGGCCACAGATACATTCAGCAACAAATCAACCATAATAACTTCTTAACAGTCTTCAGTGACAACCTCATAATACATTGTAACAGAGCTGGCTGATGCTCTGCACATAAATTAGCAGAAGGAGTAAAACTTTACAAAAAACATGATAATTTATTTAAAAAAACACAGGAGAACCAGTCTACAACCCCCAGCACACCAAAATGGCTTGCAGCCCCCTGAACCTGGCCACACACCTGTAAATAATAAGCCTTAATTAGTGCAGGTGTGACAAGTTAACTGGCTCTCAGACAAAGACAAATTAACAAAACAATGAAACAATCATTAAATCAAGACAAGTATGAAACCTGTCCCAGTTGTAATTGATTGATATGAAGCACTTATTTTACGAGATGGAAAGTAGACAGTGAGGATCCTCAATTTTAACAATTAAACAATAAACATTGAACATTTAACCTGTTGGGGGTGAGGTGCAGGGCTACTCCTTCACATACATATATAGAAAAAGATATTTGTTATTTGTTTGGGCTGTGCTGCCTGGATCTTATTCCCCAATGAGAAAGAACTGAATGCTTTGAATAGACCCTATGAAACTACCATGTAGCCCTCCAGGGGTCACCAGCCCCCAGTGTATGAACAAATGGCACGTGCTTACGCTGTGCATTTCTCATCCACTGCCCAGTCCCCCGTCTGGGTTCCCACACTCCGCCGGGTCATGTCAGTGGAGACAGGCATTGGTCTCACACAGGCTTCCTGCATGTTACATTGTTACCTTTGTGTCATATCTGCACCGCACAAAACCCCTTGACCCTGTCAGCTCACAGGAGATCTGCCATTTGGGCCTGAGGAATTCTGGTCTATGTCAGCAGACGAGCACCTGTGTGTCTGTGAAACTGAAGGCGTGACAAACCTTCTGAACTTGGTCAGGATGAGGTTAATGTGTTCTTAAAGGCTTTTGGACAGCTGGGACTGTGAATGTGTCCAACCAGTTCATCCAGGAGATTTCCAAGAACCACATGAGATCCACTGTGAGGTAAGTCTGGTTTCTTCTGAGTGGTAATGGAGAAGGTGCAACTTGTCAAAAGCAGGAGAACATGAAGAAGAAGTTAAGGCCAATGTTATGTAATGTATATATATGTGTGTGTTTGTGTGTGTGTGTGTGTGTGTGTGTGTATTTTCATTACAAATTAATTACTTCAGGTAAACATCTATATAGTATTATGAATGGAAATATCAGTGTATAAATATACGAAAATGTAAATTTTACATCCATCCTAAGCACCTACATAGACATTTTAAACAAACAAGGCCTTGCCTTTCCTCCAGGCGGTAAGCAAGCTGTCACCCTACGGAAAACACTTTTGACCCTGCAGACCGACTTTGGCATTTGTCTGACGGCTCAAGTTCGGGGGCCTTGCTGCTTCTAATTATAGCAGTGGGGGGTCACCATGTAATGCTGGAGACAGTGGAATGATAGCAATTCCAATGGCTTTTTATAGAATGTTTTCTCCTGTTTATGTTATGCCATTACTCTAAATCACATTAGCTTTATGGTACGACTGTGCACAGCCGCTGTGCTCATAACACTTTACGTGCGATTTGCAAAAGTACTAGGCCAGCATTGTGGTGCAGTGGTAGGGAGTAGGGCTTTTAACCTAAAGGTTGCTAGTTTGAATCTCTGTCCTGGGGAACTGCTCTTGTACCCTTGGGCAAGGCATTTCACCCACAATTACTTCAGTAAATAATCAGCTGTATAAATGGATGAAGCTGCAAAATATGTAAGCTGCTCTGGATAACAGTGTCTGCCCAATAACATACAAATTTTATTTATTCTGCAATGATACTCTGAAAATATCACATAAATATTAAGTATGAGATCTGAGCGCCTGCAACATGAAATAGATTGAACCTGACCCAGTGTGTCAGTTTAAGCACAAGCAAAATGAGGCGTAGAATGTTTGACAAGTGGATAAACAGATAAATCTCAGGTCAGTTCCTTGCTCTCAGTGTGGTATGCAGGGATGAATTTAGACCAGTTAGGCCTTCACTGCCTGGGAATGACATGACTGGTCAAAATACACAGCTGCATTGCTTTCTGGGTGCAAGTAGCTGACCTAAGGATCGCTTGTCGAGTTATCTGTCTGTTTAGCAATTACTGCACATCACAGCCACAAGTATTGTGGCAAAGGTGAGGGAGGCACTTATAGTGGAATTTTTAAAAATGCCCTTTAAGGTTATTTGGTTAGGTTATTTTGTAAGTATTGACATCATTCCTTGCACGTCAGTCATACTATACTATAAATGGCAGATGAAATGATGGTATAAAGTAGGTATTTCCCCCTCATCTGTTCATATGCTAATAATGGATTTTTTTTGTTCAAATATAATATTGATACTACTACTGTTAACACTAAAACAACATTGTATTAGTTGAATTAGTTGAATAATAGACATTGGTAATTAGCTTTACCGCCATGCAAAGCACTACAACTAAAGCACTTAAAAGAATCCACAAAAAATGACATAGTGTTTCTTATCATTCCAGTGGTTTTATGCATCCACAACTGTCTGGACACACGTTGATCTCCTTTGACTAAATATGTCTGAATAAAATCTTCCTGCTGTTCCATCCCTTCCTTTTTACTTGTAACAATGATGTCAAAAGAAATGAGCAGAGCATATTAGTTATACTAGCTAATGTTAGCTTACCAGATCACCTCCAGGGGTTGTTACATATAGCTTCAAAAACACATTGACTGTTTGTTAAATGTGAATATAAAAAATGGTTGCAAAAAAAAAAAAAAAAAGTCAGACTGGTAGATGGCATTAAGTACTTCATTATTTCATCAGATCAGAGGCTATTCCATTCACAAAGTGCAACAGCCTTTTGCAACATAAGTTGATTTGCTAGTCCAACTAAGTTTAATAACACTTCAATAAGGTCAGCTAGCTAACCAAGAATGATGGCTGCCAAGTTTGTATAGCAAACTCTAGTTGCTGTGCACTAAGACTTCGAAGCTAGCTTGCTGAATTTTACTTGCTGGAGGATACAGTCAGCTGTTCTGTGAAAAGGATCGAAACATTTCTCCATCGAAAACTTAAACTCACCTAGCTAGCAAGCTAATGTTAACTCGCATTTTACCTAAAAGGGCTAGCCTTTTAGCTAGCTATACATGGTAGCTAGAGAGTTAGCAATCAGTGAAAAATAGAATAACTTGGTTTAATTAGACCGTATTGCTTAAAAACATAGCGTTTTGTGTTTATATAGATAAGTAGATGTTTTACTCTTCATCAAAATTTCTCTTTACCTTGCTAGAAAGCTTGAGTCTTGCTAAAATAGTTTTTACTAGGTAGCTCGCTAAATTGGATCCCAATGCAACACCTTTCTGTATCGTTAATGGGCTGAATGTGCTGCACTCTTCTTCTCCTATTGGGGTACTGACCAACTTAAGCCAGCTTTAAAGATACATATCACCTTCTACTGGAATGGAGTGTGGTTTGCAGCATAACGTGTTATCAAGACTCAGTTGTAAAATGGTGCTAACTGCCTTGGCTGGATAATATGCAACTCTATATACCTTTGGTCAATCACATGAAGATAGGCTAAAAATCATATGGAAACTGCCAGTCCTTCACCTACTGCCCTCTATTTCTGATGTCATCATAGTGTACACTTTACGAAGAATCTGACAAGATTTCTAGGTCAATGGCCGCACAAGTTCCATTTAAATGATTTTATAGATGTAGACATTTTTACTCAAGGTATACTAGGTTTAATCCATCTTTCAGGTGTGCGGTGTCTGTTTGCACCCTTTGCTGTGGTTGCAAATTTCAGTCTGACCGCAAGGGGATTGAGATTTCCATGACTGACGTGGACCTTACCAATGTACTGAACATGATACTGAGGCTCGTATCACGAGGGATTGAAACATTTGCTTCTCCCTTTTGCCACGCCCACAATCACTGTGAGTGGTGTGTTTTGAAATGTGACCTCTGCACAAGGCTTTGCATGCAGGAAAGGATTTGCTTTCTGTACTTGTCATATTTACTCAAAATTACATAATTCTTATGGTGAAATACTGTTTGATATATACCTATAATTATTTATTTATAAGTATGTAGTCATGCAATTATGTGTAACATTACTAGTTTGTTTAAATTTAATTGGTATCTGAAGACTGTAGTGTGTGGGTATTAGGATGTAAAATTTGCTTTATATATAAATGACACTTAGTATTATAAAGAAGATCATGAGTTTTCCTTGATCTGGTTGTGTAACCTGCATTTCCATCATCCTCCATCCATAAGATGCAGAGCAAGGAAAACTTCAGTCTACAAATTCATCACCTATTCAGTAGCTTTTAATTTCAGGAATTCGCTTTTGAGTGTTAGTTGCATTATGCTGATTGATTGAAAAATATATATATCCCTATTCATTTAACCAGTACAATTCTGCTTGGTGGGCAATTAAACCAAATAAAAAATGTCCTGTAGGTACTGTTTCACACACTTGCTCAGTTTTAGTCTTTGATATCTTAAGGGTGTGTCTATTCTCAGGATCATCTGGGTTAGCAGGCAGAATGTGAGAACATGAAATCATTAGTCTCATTATTATTCCTCTGATTACTCACATGAGAGACTTGCTCAATCAATACTTGTCAATTCAACTGCAGTGGCTATAGAGATGCTTGGTGGATACACAACAAAATGTGTGTTGATGAGGAAGGTTGAAAAAATTACAACCATAATTATACATGAAGTGAAACTGAACTGAAAATTGTGGGTTAGCGTTGATTGATTTGTCTAGGCATTGTTCACAAACGTGCTGGGCTGCGGGAGCTGCTTAAACCAGCAGGTTGTGAGATGTTGGCCATTAGATCATGAATTGTTCATTTGTATATATATTACAACAGCAGTCCCTTAGATGGGATTTGAATCTGCAGCCGCTCTAGATAGTGAGGCCAGTTCTCTAACCCAGTGTTTCTCAGTCCTGCTCCTGGAGGCCCACTGTCCTGCATATCTTCTATCTATCCTTGCTCCAAACACACCTGATTAGTGTGATTAACATGCTCTTGATTAAATCAGGTGTGCTCAGCTAATCAAAAGTGCCCATTAAAAAGTGCTCATTAATTTCATATCTGCATGAATGCTGATGTTAGTGTGTTTGTTCCACTAGTGGGCTGACTGTCAGATGACCGCGGGGGAGCATAGCACTCTGTCCTGTGTGAAAGGAGAGGATTCCGGTGATGCTGCGGGGCGCGTGCTGCCGCTCTGTCCTGGGAGTATGACCTTTTGTGTGGTGGGAGGGGAGGGAACCTGGCAGCAGAGCTCGTGCTGTCACTTTCTAGTGTTTTCAGCGGGGAAACACATGGATGTGGACATGCCCACTATTCTTTTATTGTCATTTTCCCAGGCTGTGAGCGATTAACCACACACACACACATCTGTGCTCCCTCACAGGTACAAAGGACTGTCAGGAGGCTGACAAATGTAAGTAGACAGTATTGTGTATGTGTTTGTGTCTGTGTGTGTGTTCACTCTTTATATTCTCCTGTGCATTTACATTCGAGACCTTTGGAACAATCATCATCTGGGCTGATCTACTGATTGTGCTCTGTAGTTGTATCAAATCCTGATATTTCAATATCTCTAACTATTATCCACAATCTCTTATTTTAACCTTCTTCAAAAGGGAAGCCATTGTTTTAATGAGTACAAATTAAGTTATAAGCCCTGTTTGGTTTGATGATAAGAGACCTTCCTCTGCATTGTGTATGATGGACATCCTCTTTTGGGCAGCTATCCCATAGAAGAAGGGGGCTGACAGCTCTCTCCCCCGCTAGCCTCATCTTAAAGCCTCTGTGTGTATAAGCCATAGCAGTGTGTCGAAGCGCGGATGAACTCAGCGAGCAAGGTTTTTATGTTGCTCCAGAATCTAGTGGGGTGAATCTGCCTTCGGCAGCAGTCAATAGCCTACCTGCCCAGCACACTGTGCGCTGGCAGGGCTAGAGCGTTCTGGATGAACACAGACACAAAAGCCTCTCTGTGCTCCTGCTGAACTGAAAGACTCCCGTGCCTCTTTGGGACCCTCATAGAAACAGTGCGTTTGCTAGGAGCTTAGTTGAGCAGCCCAGAGGCCGAGGCAGCTAAGCATAAACCGTGTTACACACAAACAGCAGGCCTACCTTTCCTTTTGAAAAGCAGGCAGATGTATCCTGATTTGTCCTCATGAGCACTTTGAAACATTGTGGAGCACAGTATGAAAGCTGCATTAGAGGTCGCCAATGGACAAAGGGTAACGTAACCTGGTGTTCTTAAATCCTACGTTTTGTTTTTTTTTTTTCTCTCTCTCTCTCTTTCTCCCTGGCCATTGCATCAATGCCCTTTCCAGTTACAGTTAACATGTTGAGCAACAGCAAAGAATCAGTCCCTGCAGAACAATAACCCTGCTCAGTCCCTTGAAACATTCCACATTCTAAATTTCATAATTTTTTTTTTTTTTTTTACAAATCCCAGCCAATTTATTTTGAAGAGTGTACCAGTAAGTTCTTAATTCAACCATTTATTCTTGCAGAGATTTTGATTTGATACTTCATTTGTGAGATTAACAAAGGCTTCAGAATGCATAAATTAACCCGTGAACATCGATTGACGAGCGGTCTTGCTTACAGACATGTGGACCCCCTTAAAAAGATTTGGCGCCACCGTCAAAGCAGTGACAGACCAGCCAAAGTGTGAAACTCCAATAACGCGGAGACGGCATGAACCTCAGATAGCTCAGCAGAAGGGTGTCAGGTTTCTTTACTGCTGAAGCCTAGCGCCTGACGCGACCACCTCGTCCTGTGTTCCAGGCGCTGGATGACTCGTGCGGTCTGAAGAGCGGGGATACCGGCGGTTACGGGAACGGGTAGCACACTGAGAAAGAGGACCTTCCCTTACGGCAGTCTGGTCACAGGAGAGGTCTGTAGGCGGTCTGGACCCAGTGCAGTCCACAGCATTGAGAGTCTCCTCAGATGGTAGGAATGTCTACCAACAGAGAGTTGAACCTGTTGTTCATATATATTCTATGTGTAGGTATATAATTGAGCACCAGTTCTGAAGGTGTTCTGTCGTGTCTGTGGTGTTCTGTGAACAGCTTTAGTCAAATGTGTAAATCTATCTTTAATCAGTGGTTTTGATTATTGCTTCATGTAATTATCATAATTATCATAATTAATGTTTAATTAATGTGCCTGGCAGATACCCTTATCCTCCAGGCATAATATCCCTTTATTCAGCTGGATCTTTACTGGTGCAGTTCAGGTTAAACGCCTTGCTCCCCACTTAGGAATAGAACTGGCAACATTCTAGTTACAGTTTTATCCCCTAAACAAGTGTGGCATCTATGCCACATGTAGATGTGATGGTGAATGAGACAATCTGTCAGAGAGACTGCATATTGATGCAGTGATGGACAGTGATGAAAGTTGATGATCCTTATTGGTGGCTTAACTAGTCTGACCGCTTTACTCCTGTTACGAGAGTAAGGTGCTGGAGATTATTGTAACAGATCATTCAATCTGCCTGAAGACAGCTTGGATGCTTACAGTGTTTGTGTTACACAAAAGGATGCTGTTAGCCTAAGCATAATGGCTGAACCAAAGAAAAAATAGGGGGGTCTTTATCCCTTGGTCCCTTCAGCTGTGCCAGTGGCATTGCATTCAGGGTACTCCTTGTTGCAATAGTTCAGAATGACTCCTTGGCATTTTGTTATGTACATCCAAATTTAAAGCTTTTGCTCCATAAAGATATTGCAGATGACAAATTATGTGTTTTATCATTTTACTCTCTCAGGGAAGCCAGGACTATGGTTTTAACTGATAAGGAAGAGTTGTATATCATACACCTGTTGCATATAGTTATTGCTCAAGCATTTAATAACACTTAATCTGTTATTTGTTGTCTTTTGCCTCTTGAAGGAAGAGGTGAGCATTTATTATCATCATTTCAGAAAAATAAAGGTTCAAAGTAATTAATGCTGTACATCCTGTTTATTAATTTCCTAATATGGGTGAGTTCTTGTTATTGCCGACTACTCATCATAAAAATAAATCCATATCGCCCTCTAGTGGTTCCATGTAAAATAGTATGGACTTGAACTCGGACTAACCTTGCAGAATGGATATTGCCTACAACAGTACAGTTCAAACTGAGACACTGACATGCGTCCCAAAACATGGTAGTGAAATGATCTATAATTATCTGTATCCTCCATGTCGGCTCTGTGTGCACCTCTGTGTGAAGTTCCAGCGCATTCCTCACGGCTCTACAAATGAACACGCCGGTCATTGAGCTGGTGTCATTGTTTGTCTAGCAGGACCTTTCGCCTTGCTCTCCGCCCCCTCGCTCGGCTGCGAGGAGCAGCAATCAACTCCCCCTCTCACCACCCCCCTGTCCCCTTCTGTCCCCCAGAAGCGCGACTTCAAGATGACCGAGACCGTGAGATCTCCCCACTCCCGCCGCCGACTCGGCGGCGAGGCCAAGACCGCAAAACAGGTTGGCCATTTCCTCCTGGGCAAGGCCAAGCCATCGGACAACATCCCAGTGCCTCAGTGGAATAAAGCGGCTGAACGGCATGGGGACGGCAGGACCTGGGCCAGCCCCACTTACACAGAGGAAGGCAGGAGTTTACCCAGGTAACCGCTGTCTTTAACACTGCAACCCCAACATCGGAAGCAAAAGTGAATGACTGCTGTCCTTTAAAAAATCATTGTTGTTTAAGGCATTATTGTTTTTATGGAGTCAGGTGAACGATTTATATAACATATCCTCATCACCCAGTCATTATGATGCCATTTAAAGCCCACTTCATTGAGCAAAACCATAGCATTGGTGTTCCAGAGAACTAACTCTTGATCGACACTAGCTCTTGGGTGACATTGTTAAGGAGCAGTGCTCATAACCAACAGGCTGCCACTTCAAATCCCCGCTGGGGCACTGCTGTTGTACCCTTGTGCAAGGTACTTAATCCAGCATTGCTTCAGTAAATATCCAACTATAAATGGGTAAAATGTAAAAAAAAAACCTGTAACCTATGTAAGTCGCTCTGGAGAACAGCATCTTCTCCTGGAAAAGAACTGCTGACTCCTGCATGACGCCACAATTTAATGTATTTGAGTTCATTTTCATGCCGTTAGCTGCTGTGTTGTGTTTGGACATGCGGGAAGCTGAGAAAACATTGTTGGTTTTTTTGTGCCACGGTGGCTGGTGTTGGTTGCTGCCCTCAGTAGGGGCTGGCTCATCACAGGCCCCTCCCCTCAGAGCAGCCACGACCCCCAGAGTCCACCCCTACGCTGGGTGTATGAGTACGAGAGCCAGAGTGACTCAGACGTGGACCGGCCCGAACCGGACGTGGTGCTGGATGACCTGGCCAGCCGCAGGTTCCGCAGCCCTGTCCCGGTGACGCCGGTGAACTTCGCCGTGCCCATGAGCCCGCGGGAGGCCAGAACGGTCACCAGAGTCCCCCGGCAGCTGGTCACTGCCCCCCACGCTCCGCTGCAGAGCTTGGCTTACTTCAGGTCAGACGCCTGTGAGAGAGAAGCCTGTACTTGCCGTGCAATTAATGCTCAAAGTCGTCTGTGGGTCTAACTCCTCCTGCACTTTGAATAGGTGCTCGGTCTTATTTCTGTATCATTTCACCGCAGTTCCAGGGTGAGAAAAGGACTTTCAGTTTCAGATTTCAGCTGTCTCTCTCATATTGTGGTGTCTCATGTTGTGGTGTTCAGCTCAGCATCCCACTATCCCTGAGTGCTCCCCTGGAGGTTTTGTGAAGAGGTTATGAGTGGACCTCCTTGCTGTGTGTGTGTGTGTATACTGTACATGCATGCAAGTGTGAGTGTGCATGAGTGTAGCAAAGGGCGAGAGCAGTCACCCCACCCGGCCTTGAACCCAGGTCTACAGGGTACCAACCATGTGACTTTGACTGCGACGCCAAAGAACCAGGGTCGTTGGTATGGCAGTCAGAGCGCATACTCAGCCGTCCGTCACAATGAGCGTGTGTGTGTGTGTGTGTGTGTGTGTGTGTGTGTGTGTGTGCGTGTGTGTGTGTGTGTGTGTGTGTGTGTGTGTGTGTGTGTGAAACCCCCCCTCATCTCATACAGTATATTCTACTCTCTCTCTCAAGCAGCAGTGCCTCACCCTCCCCGCCAGCTCGCGGTGTGAGAGTGTACTCTGGGAGGGCGGTCTTGGAGGACATCCCACTCAGAGAGATGTACGAGGACTCAGACGAGGACGACGAGGAGGTGGGCTACGCTGACCCCATCCAGGACGACCTCTACACCCGCAGGATGGGCCAGAGCCTCCAGGCCCAAAAAAACACAGGCTACGATAAATTCCTGCCCAAGTACTGGACGCCAGAGGAGGACGCTCACGTGAGGAGGATCCGGCTGGGGTCCCAGCGCCGGCCTTGGTACAGGAAGATGCAGGGCTTCAGGTTTGTTCTGAGTGACTGAGTGTATTATGCACACTAAACATCCTACACAGACCTTTTAAAGGCAACTGCTGTGAGAGGAATTACAGCATATTCCATATTCCTATAATAGAACCTCATTTCTCCTTTTTATCATCTCCCATTTCCTTCGTGAATGAGCATCTGAATATCAAAAATTACCTCCAACTGGCTCTGACTGGTTCCAACTGGTTCAGTCGGTCAAGGTGCTTCTTCCAGCACCCAACCATGTCAATGACAAGGAACCCTCAGCGATGGAACAAATTGGTTTTGTTCCGCTGGGGCAGGGGGTGAGTATGTTGACATGGTCACATTGTCTCACAGCTCTCATGCATCAACTTACCAAGCACCTGCAAGTCTCTTAACTGGTTTCAGGGAGATGTGCCCATTCTCCATTTGGCCTCTGTTCTCCTGGTGCACTGTGGGACTTGTAGTGTGAAAAATAGCCATTGGCTGCATGACTGCACTCAGTGGGCAACAAAGGCAAGCCTAATGTGTACAATTGGTGATTCCAAAAGTTAGAACCGCGCTCCATTAAAAAGCAAACAAACAAAAAATAAAACACTTTATAACCTCTCGAGCCCTTATAAACTCTTGAATACTATTTGTCTAGGCAGTGGGAGATGAAAGGTCTAGCTCATCTCGCTGTTTGTGTGTGTGTATTCTTATTGTACCCCCTCTTACTCACTACTTATCGATTTTATATTGCAGTGGAGCACTTTTGTCTTTCAGGTGTCTTTTCTTTCATCCCTCTGAAGTCTCCTTCTCCCTCTCCCTCTCCCTCTCCCTCTCTCTCCCTCTCCCACATACTCACTCCCCCCCATCCCATTTATTCTGTCTCTCTCCTGGCTGTAGCCGAAAGAGGACTGGCTCATCATCAGAGGACTCAGACTGTGATATCAGTCCCTGGCTCGCAGCGCCCTCACCTGCTCAGATCTAGCCTGACACATTGGCAAAATACCCAAATGCATTCAGAGGCTCTACCCACTCCTTCCTCCCCGCAGCTTACAGAGTGATATTGCTGCATGAAGCAACCTCCCAAAATAAGGACCACTCTATGTCCACTCCATAATAATGCACTCTATTTCAACTAATATTCTCTATTATGTGCATCCTGTTTGGTGGTTTTGCTGAAAATATTGGAGTCTGGAAAGTTACCATAGCAATGATAACTTAACTTTGACAAATATGGGTACTGAAACTGATTTATTTTTAGATATCTCAGTACAGTGTGTTTTGTTTTTTATCATATCTGATAAGCATCACCCCTATGCACAATACAATTCTTTTATTTTGGCTGGACAATTTTAAACCTACTGTAGAGTTGGCACCAGACACTTTTTTTCTCTTATTTTGTGAATCTTTGCTTTTGGCTCTATTCTTGCTCCTGACCTCAAGTTCCCCCATGCAGCCACACATACTCTCACAGGCCTGCACAGACCCTCTGCAAACATAAATAGTTAAAGCCCACCAAGAACACACTTCAGACCTGTTTCCAGGACACATTTACACTCTGAACTGTGAAAACCTGCCCAAAGACCCTTCCTCCTGAGGAAGAATGATGTGTTTGTGCGACGGGCATGTTCCCTCAACAGCAACCCAGACGTCACCAGTTAGGAACTTGAGTGCAGTGTAGAGGCCAGGTTACGCTGATGACTCTATCACCTTTCCTCCTAAACAGGATTAACTTGCATTCTTGGACATAGACAGTAGTGACCTGCTCGTCTGGATGTCAAACCCTGCTAAATGTAGCAGACACACACAACACAGTCCCTAGCTGTCATCCAGCGCAGGGCACTACCATCCAGACCCTACTGATTACTGCTGTATGTGCCATGTTCGCATTGCCTAAACACTGCTACATGCTAAACACAGAAGCTTGAGTTGCTGAATTTCATTTGTAAAGCACTTTGTATCACATAATACCAACATAACTTAAATTACCGGGACTGGTTTGGAGTGGTTCTTTTCTTTGAGAAACTTCCACCTTTTCGAAAACTACATTTCAAGATATGCTTTTATATATCCTTCAAGGACAACTCAGCCCCATCCCCTATAGGCAGTACACATCGATGACTCACAGCATATCTGCTCTGAGTATGCAGGCTACTTAAATGGAAGGTTGCAGTGTATTTCTGTTGAGGATGAATAGTGCTTTAGAAGAGAGGTTGAAGGTCATGAGCAAGGGGAAGGACACTCTGTGGCATCACTGTTGTGGATGCTGGGAGGCGGAGCATCCGTGGGGGCGGGGCCACCGCTCAGACGGCCCCTGCTCTGTCCTCCTCCAGCAGCACAGACAATGGTCTGCAGATTACATGGAGGCCTGAGTATGGAGAGGTCAGACTCGGCTGAATGACCACCTCCATTTCACTGCTCCCTCCCTCACTCTGTAGGTCTACTGTTTTCTTTTTAATGAATGGGTGATGTAACCACAGTGGTTTGGTGGCAGACTTGGACATAAGACTTTCATGTGCCTTACAGGTGTATCATATGCTAATATACAGTGTAAATAAGTACTAATTAAAGCATAATTAGAGCATCATTAATATTTTTCTTTCAAAAAGCATTCATGTGGGCAGATGTATGTATCAAAATCTCACTCTGATTTGAACAATATTAAAATGCAATTCAAAACCTCAGCGGAAACTGTTTTATTGTTACAGTATTTGTGTTTACCCTTTTCAAGTACTAAATGTGTCAGGGTGGAGCCCCTTGTATTACATTACATTTAAATGATGTACTTGCTAGTTCAACAATGGGAGAAAGCTTAACTTAACTAAGGAGCAGCTAACAGCCATCAGCTTATTGCTCCACAACCTAAATACAGCTCTTTACAGATGCTACACAGAGGCACAATGGACTATTCTTTGATTTGCTTCTCATAACTAATTTACTATTATTTATGAAAGAAAAGTGTATGCACTGTAGAAAGACTCAAATTACATACACTGTAAAGATTATTTTTTTTCCTGCTTAAAGATGAAGTCTGCCTGTTATATGAACTGAAATTGTTCTTGTGTTTAATAAAAGAAAGTCAGCTGGAAAACCTTCTGTGGGTGTGATGAATCATTTGGGGAAATTGGCTTTCAGACTTACACCTACATTCAGTTTGTACAGTTTGACGCTCCTGCCTCATAGAGAATTCACACTGACTGGTAAAGACAGAGATGCAACAAAAAAGGTTGTGAGGGAAGGGTTGCACCTGAGGACAATCCACATATACCACTATATGATTTTTTTTCTTCATGGAGGATCAGGGAGATCAGTGCCTGAACCAAATATTATCAGTAACGAGAATCTGTTGAGTGGTTTATGTGCATGCCATGCTGTATGCTGAAATTCCTTTTTATCCTAATGTTTTAGGCATCATGTTCATTCCTGAATCCCCGCAGCCCAATCCTGACTCTGTAGTCAGAATATATGACATTAAAGTTCCAGCGTGCATTGTGTGGTGCCTCATGGGAGATCATAGGAAGCATCCTCTCGCGTTATGTCCCTAAACGCCATTATACATTCAGGTAATTGGCGTTAACTGCATACTTTGTTTCTGCCGTTTTTACTCATTTTGGATGGATTTTTTTTTAATGCGGCCACATTTTCGAGTGCCATGACTTACTCTGAAGTTGAAATGATTCTCTTTTATCTTCCTTAATGTTGTAATGGGCACTGTAGCATAATGGTACGGCGCAGGGCTCGTACTCCAAAGGCTAACGGTTTGATTCCTCGCTGGATCACTGCTGCCCGGAATTGTCTCAAGCAATAACCAATTGCATAAATGGTTGACCTGTAAAAATTGTACGTCGTTTGGGATAAGAGCGTCTGCTAAATGCCTGTAATATAATATCTGCTTATATTATCATATTACCCTTTAGCTCACGGAGCGCCTCGGCCAGCCTGAATTACGATTGATTCAGGATACATTTTTAACTACTTTGAGATTTGTTTCTTAATGTTTTCCTCTCCCCTATAGGCTATTCTGTGTATCCCCTAGAGTAATTTATTATTGGCAAAATAACGTGTGGTTAAACACTTCCCTGACTACACCGCAGGTATGTGGAATGTCATAGACGCTATCGAAACACTGCCCTGTTCTGTCTGAGCTGGTAACTTTGCCATCATCCAGAATGAAACTTGCCTTTCCAATAAGGTCCGTATAACAATGACATTCCATCATTCACGATATGTACTGGATTGCACGTCTGTGGTGTCTACCCCCAAGCCTACCACCTCTTGGCACACAAGATTGGCGAACGACTGCGCTGAGCGAGTTGACCCATTTTGTCCGCGGCTCTCTCTGGCCTGGCTGCTCGGAAAGCGCTTCGGTTGTGACGGGTGAGTTGGCTTCTAGTCCAGGAATGCTGCGCGTTTGTATTCGCGGGGCTCCGAGCCCCCCGTGCCCCGCGGTCGCACCCCGCTGCCTGTGTCTTTGTGTTGCCGGGCTCGCTTGCTGCTAAATGCTGACGCGTACAGTGTCCTGAATTCTTTCACTGGGACCCCGACCAAGGGAGGGGTGGGTGTAACGCTTTTTTTTGCAATCGCGAAACAAACTTGGGTTAGCAGGTGCACAAGATGCGCTGTGTAATTATTGCTGTCGTGCTGGTGAGGTAAACCAATAAATCATATCAAATAACTGCTTCGGGACTAAGTAGGAGTTGATATCTCACTGGTGGTTTTTGATGCCTGGTAGTGGTTTGTGGTTTGACTTTTTTTTTCCCACATTGATGGCTGACAATCCGAGGTAAGATGAACTGGGAACAAATTTCAGCCTGACATCCCTCTTATACATCTTGGTTTGTGTGCTTGTGGGAATGCATTTTTAAGGAATGGCTTTTTTTTAGCTCATAATATCAATAGATCAATAGATGTATGAAGATCTGCTGCACAGTAGAGTGTTTGTGTATATGTTTCTGTTTGACTGAAATGGACTGTACACATTTTGTATTTTTGCTAACTTTTATATTTGCTATATATTCCTTAATTTCAAAATTTTGTTATACTAATGGTTAGATGTTTCATTAGTTGGATGATCACTGGTTTAACAAAGTTTGAAGTGTTGGTCTCTGAAAGCTAGAAACTGCTTTGCAGATGACAGTTAAAGCTGTTTTTAATTAAAGCTAGCCTTACAGTTGGCAGAATGTATGAATCCAGCAGTGGACAATGTTTGGAGACATTTTCAGTGGAGAGTTTTCAGTAAATGTCTGACAGTCAACCACAGTTCATCCTTCCATAACTCAGTTTAGTCTTTTTTATGAAGTGTCTCCATCATGCTGAACAGAAAGGTGGCTAACATTTAGTAATTTACTAGTGCTTTCAGAAGAGTGTAATGTCTAAATGTTTCTGAATGTCTTATGTGAACACCAATGCATGCAGTATAATTCCTCTTAATGCAAGCTAATTATACATTTTACACAGCCATTAAAATGCATTTGTGCACAGAGTGAGATGTAGTGCTGTGTTTTCCACAAGGACCAGCCCTGTGGGCCCAGACACCCAGTACTACGAGGAGCTACAGAAAATCCAAGCCTGGACAAAGGAGAATGAGGAAAAGTGGCAAGATGTGAGTATGAGTTCGACCAGCTATGAGTATGACCAGCCATGTGAGCATGACCAACTATGTGAGTATAACCAGCAGTGAGTATGACCAGCCACCTTAGTATGACCAGCTATGCGAATACGACCAGCAATGTGAGTATGATCAGCAATGTATGACCAGCCACTTCAGTATGGCCAGATGTGAGTTTGACTCGCAATGAATATGGCCAGCAATGTGAATATGACCATCCCTGTGAGTATGATATCCACCCAAAGAGAGCAGCAGTGTTGTGAGTGGTAGCCACCTGGTCCATCTGCTGTCAGGAGAGATGGTGGTGCTCCGGTGTGCAGCACAGAGCAATACAAACAACCTTTAACACAATGCATGCTTTGAAGACTGAAAATGGTCAGTTTGAGCCAACCTAGATTACCAACGTTAGTTGGTAATAAATTAGTTGCAATGGCCTGCTTCTGATCACCATGTAAATCTGTCTAAACCAAGCAGCACACGGTCTGCCTCAGTATGACAATGACACATGAAGGTAATTTTTATGATCTGTTTTCATTAAGTGTTGGTATTTTTCTGAGGTGCAAAATGCAGAAACAAAAATACACTACAATCTGCAATGCGCTACCCGCCACCCCTAACTGCTGTCCTCCAACCAAAATGGCACACATGTCATCCTAAATTACTAAAAGGAATGGCACGATAACAAAGCAGATCGATAGCCCCTTCTCACTCTTTCTGAGAAATGAGTATGAGTGTGTGTTTGTGCTGCTAGGGGCTCCATCTTAATGGGAACATTTAGGTCACATTCAGGCCCCGGTCCACGAGGGACCAGAGCTGGGAGGAGTCGAACAGAGAGAAGTGGGGCACCTATAAATGTATCCCTCTATCTCTCCGCCGCCACCTCGTCCCTCTCCCTCCCTCTGTCTCTCTTTGCGGAGGACTGGCCTGGGTGCTCAGGCATGGAGGGTGAGCTCTTCTCCCCGTTCATCCCCAGGATCTCAGCAGGTGGAAGAGCCATCGCAGGGGTGCCCACTCTGACACGGTAAGGACGCGAGAGGGGCCGGAGCACGCGGGGTTAATCGCCAGCGCGGCCAGCGCCGGGAACGCCGAAACCCTCCAGGGGACGCAGGAGAAAAGGTAAAGATGCCGCCGCTGGGAATGACGGCTTCTGTGGTCTTTCCGTTCCCCTTGGCGTGTCTCTCAACTGCAGTAACCAGACAGAACAGCACCCCCTCCTACCGTAGTGCTCTTCAGTTATAATTGATTGCTTTGTTGCGCCCAGTGTACACTTTGATAGTTGCGTTTGTTCATTTCATTGTCATGGTAAACTGATAAACATGATGAGCATCAAATCTGAATTCAACAAAGATTGTGGTTGTTTGTCTGTCCTGATGTAGACGTCTTTGAAACGTTTTTGCATTGAGTGACAAATGGTGGCAATCAAGGAAATTAGTCTGGGGGATTGTGAGGGAGCTAAGCAGTGCCATACCCCCCCCCCCTTCTTGCAGCAAAGTGTGTGCATGAATGTATGCGTGTGTGTCGTGTGTGTGTGTTTGTGTGTGTGTGTTTGTTTAAGCCACTAGTAACAAGGAGAAAGTGTTGTGCCTCTGAGTGAACTCCCCCGTCCCCTTGTCTGCTGTAAAAGTGTAACCTAATAGTGGATTACACCCTGCTCCTGTGTGTCTCTCCTGCAGGGACGGCAGAGAACTAGGCGCCCCCATCAGCGACAGCAGTGCCTCCTCCTCCGTATGCAGTGACGTTTCCTCCGAGCTCCAGCCTCACAGCAGATCCCTGCCGCTGCGTAGCTACACCGTGGACAGTCCCTACCCACCTGTGACCGGAGCCGCAGCCCCCTCCGTTCCCTCCACGCCAGGGGACAGCAGCTGCGCTGGAGCCCTGTCACCTGACAGCACCGCCACCCCCACAGCCGCCACCCCACCCTCTATTCAGAGCAACACCGGCCGGGCGGCCTCAGTCAGCACCAGCAGCCCGAGCACCGCTGTCCCTGACCAGGACAGCGGCACCACCACAGACCGGAGCAGCACCACTATCACTGACAAGACCAACATCGGCTTCACAAATCGGGTCAGCACCGCTGTCGCTGACCAGACCAGCACCAGCTTCGCCGACCGGGTCAGCACAGCTGTCACCAAGCCGACAAGCACCGCTCTGACCAACTGTATGAGCACGTCTGTCACTGACCTGACCGACACAACTCTCACTGATTGGACCAGCACCGCTGCAGCCAGCTCAACTGGCTCCACTCGCACAGATCAGATTGGCACAGCTCCCGCCGACTCCACCAGCGCCGATCTTGATAGCCGGACCAGCACGGCCTCAGGCGACCGGACCAGCAGGGTTCTGACAAATTTGGTCAGCACTAGCAAGAGCGGGGAGAGCTCAGCCAGCTCGGTTAACAGAGCGTCTGAACCCAGCCACTCCTTTGGCAGTCCGATGGAACACAGGAGCCCCGGCCCTCTATACAATCACAATTCAATGGATACAAAACCGGGGCCGGCTCAGGTTACCGCCCTCCTCCCCGGCGGCTCCCGGAGATCGGATAGCTCCCGTCTCGCCTTTGTAGTTTCGCCCCGGCCTTTTGGGACCCAGTCCACCAGGATCGCCTCGCTGCCCAAACCTTTCGCCGTAAGTAGCTTCGACCGGTCACCGAGATTCCCTTCTTCTGCTGTAACTGGGACCCCTCAGCGCGTTTCACAGGGTAATGGTACAGGGCTGAAATATTGCTGCGCGCCATGTTCTGTGTGTAAGCCTCGGGTTACGTGTGAGTGCCTGATCTGTTTACAGCTCTCATGAATAATGAAACTGGCTGTTTCTTTATACTACTTACCATTCACACTGTGTGACAGCAGGTCACTAATAGCTTGTGTTTGTTGTGCATGTTGAAATCCTGCATTTATGCATAGTATAGCGTTCTTGTATGTGTATGTTCTTTATATCATCATTGCAGAAGTGTTTTTCAATATCACTGTAGTGCAGGTCTTCATTGACACAGCTATTTTGTGTATATACTTGTATCATCTGATCAGTTAAAGCCCCGCTGCATTTTAATGTGGGGACACTTGAGGATGGAAGGTTCAAAATTTGTGCCAAGTATTTTTTTTTCCACCTTCTGAATGCAAGGCAGGTGGTAGATCCAAACGAGTTGTGTTGCTTAGCAATAAGTACAAAAGATGAAATAGATGAAAAAATATGAACAGTTGGTTGCTTTCTTCAGATGGATGGTTCACACAAGCGCTTCAATGGAGAGATGAATCGCTCCCAGAGCTCCACTGCCCCCAACCGCTACAGTCAGCTCCTGACTTCAGAGGATGAGGCCTGTTCCCCGTCCAACTCCGTACCGAGCAGTAACGAGGACGAGGAGGAGGGGACAGCCCCTGGCCCACACAGAACATGCTCTGCCCCCCGGACCGGTAGTGACCTCATTCAGCCCAAATTGGTGTCTCCGGTCAGCTCGGTCTCAGAGAGTTACACTCTGCAGGTGAGCTTACAGGTGCTTCCAGACCTGGTCATAACCAAACCAGCAGTGACCAGAGCTTTTCCTGAGGAGACCTTGAGTAGCACTGGATTTGATTCAAACAAGCTGGAATGAGGTGGAAAAGGACTAGGTCTCCCCATAATAAATTTTTGTCTGGTATTTTATTTTGCTATTGTTTGGATGACACTGAGTTTTATGACAAATTAGTTGGCAGATTGCGTTCTCAGTTATCATGTTATCATGACAGGCAAGTGGTATTTATTTCTGTGGATCCTCGGGTTTCTCAGAGGACAGCAATGGCTCTGCCCTGGGGGCAGGTGTTTGTGCAGTATCTTATATTCCATTTAATCTGCCAGTAAAAGGCAGCCATTTATTGAGCACTGAAAGGAAATGTTTTTCACCTTCGTCGTGCACTCTATCACCCTGTTTTGGTACAACGGATGCGTCAGCTTGTAGTATCTGTCATGCAGTTTCACCTCTTAGTTAACAGAGCTGGGAGTGTTTATGGGAGCGTGTTTTTACTTTGCCAGGTGCATTCTGCCATAGCCCATTGGTATTGCGGAGGCATCGGTTTTCCACAGGAAACAGGTGACACTGGATCCTCAGGTGTCACCTTCTGTGCGTTTCAGGGACGCTACAGCGACATGAGAATCAGTCTGAACCAGAAACCAAACGGCAGTCAGGACTTTGGCTTCCAGACCATCCAGGACTCGACCGGGACATTCGTCAAATCCGTTCAACAAGGTAACGCTCTTAATTTCAATTCTCAACAAATCGGCACTGAATTTGAATTTGTGTTAAATTCAGTAGAGCTGCTGGTGGTGTACTTACATTTTTGAGAAGTTGGAGCTCATTAAGAGACTGGGAATGACTTGCACACAGGGCTGCCTGAGTTGAAGGACATACTAACCTCTTGCAGATGACACTGAACAGAAAATCACTCCTACTTCCCACCTCTTCTAAAATGGATTCATTCATATAACATCGTAATGAGATTGAAAAAAATAAAATCTCAGTATTCTTTCATGTACCAGTAATGTCATTGTCCTTTCTTGGAGGGGCAATTTGGGATTATTGACTGGAATTGACCGGAGCTGTGGCTGAGGACTCTGTAGACTCAGAGCAGTGTTGCACCTGGAGAGCGCAGGGCATCAGGTGTGCAGCTTTGTGAGATGGCCATGAATGATTAATACCGAAGCGGCAAAAATGCGTATCCCTTGCATACCCTCCTGGAGGTCGCTGAGCTAAATCCACACTGAGTTTGCGTATTATCCAACCTGTTTAGCCTGTTTGGTGCAGCACTGAAACGACATTACGTGTAGGATTTCTTTCATTTTAACACTATTGCTTTCATTTCTATTCAAGGTGAAATAAGTGGATGCTAGTTATTTGTTCCAGCTACTAGTTCTTGCCACTTGCAAAAGGAGAGAATTAGAACTAGTAGCTAGAACCAGCAGTGGCTAGAACTAGTAGATTCTACGGGCTTTAATATTATCATTCCTGCCATTGGTAACTGGGGGCAATTTTGCAACACATGCCTGCCAAGACTCTATATAGGGCAGATCTTTTCTAGGTCATATGTGGAGAGCACACTGCTCCCTGCAATATGCTGGCTGGGAGAAAGAATGCTGTTCTGACCAGTTTTGTTTAATGTAAAGCTCTTAACAGAGCTTATTGGCAGAGCTTACTGTATAGAAAATGTCTGAATGATGGTAGATGTAGAACAATATGAAGAGGCTGTGAAAAGGCAAACAGACATTCTTATCTGGAGAAGACAGAGACATCTGCCAGAGAGAGAGAGGGAGAGACAGAAAGAGAGAAAGAGAAAGAGAGAGAGAGAGAGAGAGAGAGAGAGAGGGAGAGGGAGAGAGAGAGTGAGAGTATTAGCAGAAATGAAGTATGTTCAAACCATGCTGTATTTGTGGATGAGCTGTCCTCACGGAATAGGTCACAGTTACAGTTAACTGCGAACAACGTCCTTTTGACCGCCTAATGAAACCGTAGATAGACTTTAAATTCAAGTCCAGTTGTTTGCTCTGTGGGCATGCAGGCAGCCTGGCCGAGCGCTCCGATCTGCGGGTGGGTGATGAGATCCTGGCGGTGGACGGGCGCAGGGCGTCGGAGATGAGCCGCGAGCAGTGGGAGGGTAGCATGGACGCCTCACGGCAGCTGGAGGTCCGCCGAAACGGACAGAAGAGTAAGTCGAGGGAAGGTCTCCCCTCGGGGGCACGTCTCGATGAAACAGCCACTGGGGAATCAGGAGTTTGGTGACAGACACAGTGCAGCCCTCTAAATCCATGTATCTTTTTGCTCGGTGTTTGCCAACACACATTAAGTATTCATCACACTAGCCACAGGGGCTTTTGAGACTGCAGTAGTTGGCAGGTGAACATATTTGTGCAATTGCTTGTGAACCACCACTTCTGATAAAGTGGTACCATAGCATTGTTCATAGAGACAATACCCTCTTAATGGATCATTTTTAAATACTTTCTTGGAGTTTGAAGGTGGTGGTCCCATTTTTCGGAACATTGCACACTTGAAACCCTTGTATGCCGAACCTATGGAGATGAGAAAAAAAAGATGTGGCAGATTACCATATTCTCTGAGCTTGGTTGACCTTTGCACTTTTACACAGCTGTCCAGTTGCTGATGTGTCTGTCAAATCACATAACATTCACATATCCCTTAAGTCTACATGGACTACAGAGGATTAGGTTCTCAGATACATTATAGGTTAAGATGTGTCAGGATGTCTTATTTTTGCAATATTTCTATACTTAGAGGCAAAAAAGACTGCTCTGTATTGATCCAACTCTCGTAGGTTCCCCTGAAAACCACATCAATGCCAGCAATGATTTTAATCCCCAGCCATCATCAGAAACCACTATGAAAATGTCTCACCCATTCAGCAACAAGTCTGTCAATGTGAGTATCATCATAATGCCAGATAATTCTGCCAATTTATTTCACATTAAAGGAGCTGTGACGAGTAACAAAAGGCTTTCTTTTTAGTCTAAAAGCCGACAAGCAAAAAATTTTATTGTATTTAGAGTACTCTCTGAAATGCAGAGGGCACACTATTATTTTTTTCAGGATGTGGAATTTAAAGGCATGAATGGTGGACTACTTGATGAATCTGTGACCATGAGAAACAAAGGTAATTAGGAGTGTGAAAAAAAGTTTTCTGATCTGTCTGAAAAATATACATAAAAACTGTAAATATGCCTTGCCCACTATTATAGATTTGTCTGTTGTTTTCCTATTCTTGGTTTAGCACGCAGTTGTGGGGGGTTAAGCTTTTTCGTCATTGCTATTCTTCTGCTTTCAGAAGCTGCTGAATGTTCTAATTTCAAATCTGTGAATGTGCTCCTCACTTACCTTCTTTCACTTTCCTCTTTCCTCGATTTCAATTCCTATGTAGAATCTCAACCCCTTTCTTTGAAAAACTTTAAAAGGAGGTCTGAATTTTTTGAAAAGCAAGGTAAAGCTACGGGTGTTTGGGTGGTGAGGGGAAAGCTTCCTTGTTTTGTCTTGTCAGGCTTTGCATTTCTCTTGCTGGGCTCCAGAACATCAGCCTTGCCCTGCCATCCTCTCATGTAACATGTCAGCATAATGTGTGTGTTTTCCCTTCAGGCTCCTCGGGGTTTACAGTCAGTTCGCTGGTCTACCTTTGTGGTAAATGGGGCCACGCTTGCTGTGTTTTCCTGTTTCCTGAAATGGCGACATGCCGCCGTTTGTCGATACATGACATTTATTTCATAAATATTTCAATAAGGGGCTTGAAGTATGGCTTCCCTCAGTGCCCTCTCCCTGTCACATTCTTTATCAAACAAACAAATGTGCTAGCATCTGACAGAGGGTAATTTAGTAACTGCACTGTGGGAAATTAAGGTAGATTGCACTAAAATATAAGGCATACATCAAAAAATACATTGCAACATCATCTGATAGTTGTTCAAAGGTCTGAATCATACCAATATGGGAGAATTCCATATGTCTTCTATTGAACATGAAAACCTTCAGAACACAAAATCAAGTACAGTATATATTTATACTGTATATATACTATATATAGCATATAAATTTCCACAGAGAGAATTTTTTTTTTGTAATTAAACAATTAAATGTTATAGTTTCCCCAGATGTATAGTACAGTGCAAAGAGGTATAAAAACCTGCATCAGTGGGTAAATATACTAGAGTGCGGTCCTGAAGGTTTTCCTAGTCATGTCCCAAACCATACCAACATACTGTGTTCAGTCTTTTAACAAGAACCCAGAACTGTTAAATTGCTGGTTTTAAGAAACAAAACGCAATCTGAAACAACCTGTTTTGCCAGTTACACAGTATAATATGTCATATTTGTGTGACGGAAAACAACATTGCATTCATAAATTGTGCATTATATGCTCTTAAACTGTATATCCAGCACATATTTTGAAGGTGTGAGTAAATCAGAAGCAGTTTGTTTATATGGTCTGTGGATTGTACACCACATCTCTGTCCCACTCTGCATGTTGTGCAGGGCATGACCTTGGTATTCTTAGTGTATAATAATGGTCTGTGCTTATGATCAGAGCCAGTAACTTGTCTATTTCTTCCTGGTTGTTTTGTGTGTGTGTGTGTGTGTGTGTGTGTGTGTGTGTGTGTGTGTGTATATATATATATATATATATATATATATATATATATATATATATATATATATATATATATATATATATGTATTAGAGTACAGTATATCTTACTGTGATTTTAAATAGATTTGGATAGTGATGTTAATTGTTTTATTTTGAAATATTTAAATATTTATATTTGCATTTCTCATTAAAGCACTGAGTTTTCCAGAGACCAGATTATAGTTTTGGAATCATTTGCAGCATAAATTTCAAATTCCTTGGGTTTGAAGTTAGAAAACTTCAAATGCTGTAAAATATAAATAGTCTTAGGCGAAAGACAAAAAATAACATCACTTAAGTGTGGAGCTAGAGCTCAGTTTCACAGTATTTTTAGGTCAATTGGCATGGGGATTATAAATTGAATCTGTTAACTCCTCAGTCCTCAGATGCAGTAACTTTCAGGCTGATGTGTGCTGAAAGGACTGTACTGATAACCCTCTCTTTTGCAGGAGGCTCTGAGTCAGCTATATCAGATGTAAGTTATTCCTATGTCATGCGGGTTATGCTGCTTTGTGTATGTTGTAGGAATGTTTTCAGTGTTTATACACTATACATTACATATTAGCAGTAATCTTCTTTAGAAACCCTATCAACACCAGGTTGCTGAACTCCTTAAGTGCATGATGTTTGGGTCTTTTTGTTGAGGGGGGGCACATGATAACCGTCCTTAGGCCTGGAAGACTCCAGTGTTTATTTTCTCTAGGCCATCATTTACCTCAGTATTCATATTATACAGCCATAAACTTAACCCCTTCTCCCTGCAGTTGTATTGACAGACAGGTATAGAAACTGTTATGAAGCTCCAAGCTTTCCGCCATAGAAAATTGGAGTTTAGACCTCTGGCACATGTGCCTTTTCTTTTTCTTTGATCTCCTGCAACAGCTGCAGGTCCCCTCCATCAGCACCGCCTCTAACCGCCGCTCCTGGGATCCCATGGAGGAGCGCAGGCGTCAGGAGAAATGGCAGCAGGAACAGGAGCGCCTCCTGCAGGTATTACAGGGAAGCGCTCATCAAGAGGACACGGGGGTGATCCTAATCCTAATCATTTCATCTCTTTGATTTCCATGGCTGTGAAAATCTTCAGATTCTAAAGCCTATTTATAGAGCTTGATCAGAAGCCTAAAATCTAGTTAGTTCAGAACAGCTGTGCATACTGATTATCTCTGCAGTAAATTCCCTGTCGGCTTAAATGGCCTGATTATCTAATTGGCTGGATGTATTTATCTCATATTTATAACTTACAGGAGACATTGTCATAAATGCAATGTATATCACAGAAATTGCTGAGTGCTTTGAAAAGTTTGGAATGGTTCAGTTACTTGCACCCTAGTGGGTCTGTGAAGCATCTGTCCTCTCTTTTTTGCTGTTAATTAATGTCCTTTCACCATCCAACATATTGTTTGAAAAATATGTGTCATGGTAAAGATTGAGTTAAAATAATCTTCTGTAAGATAAAAATCTGCAACACATAAATTGTCAGACTAGTTCATTCTAAAGTCTGAGTTGAACATCAGAGGACAGCTCCAGAAACTGAATAACGCCACATTCAATCCAATGTGTGACTTTGCATTCTCCTTGAGCAAGGTTTTTAACATTTTTAACATTGATTGAAAAATATTCAGCTCTATGAATTGACAAGACTGAATATTACACTCTTTAACTGAACTGTAAATTACTCCATGAAATGATGCCTGCCAAGGACATAAATACTGGGCTGTAAACCCCTATATTTAGTTTTATTGAATGATAAGATTTACATTTTATGACTAATATTATTTATTGTTTATTCTCTCTGAAGCTCTCTCTGCTCTTCATTGGTAGGGAGGTCACCAGCTGTGTAACTCTATCAGCTCTATGTTACCCAGTCATCCTTGCAGGATGACTCTACTCTGCCACTCTCTGGTTTCCACTGAGCACAAACTGACCCACATTCTCCTGCCTCTGACTGTGCCCTCACTGCGTAGGAGAAATACAAGCGCGACCAGGAGAAACTGGAGGAGGAGTGGCGTCGAGCGCAGCAGGAGGCCGTGAGCGAGGGCTCCAGGTACCACGAGGAGGTGAGGCTGCCGTCACCTCGGGAACCCTACCTCTCGGGATAACGATGCCATTTCTTTCAGCGCTCTGAATCCTTTTTGAAAATTTAGTTTTTACTGACACAAACAAACCGCTTTTGCCAGAACCGCCAAGAACCATCGGTGCAGTTATTGTCGTGAATATTAACAGACAAGCATTTTATGCATTTAATGACTACTTCAGTATATATGCACCTGGCCTAATGCCTGGAGGATTTATGTATATCAGATCTCTAGAAGCTCCAATGAGATACAATAATGTTGATATTTATTATTTTATTTTCTTCTGCGCTGCAGCTTTTGACTACCACTGCACCTGTGCTATAATGATCTATAAAATATAATGGCAGCTTAGCTTTTAATGTTTGTTTTATTTTTAGTTGTGAAAGGCAAACATGAATAGTGAATACTTCATGAATAAATAGCTTTGCATAGTTTTGAACTGGGATGAGGAGAATCTCATTTCTCTTCATCATTACTAGGAGCAGAAGATCCTGGAGACAGAAACCACGAGCCTCAGCCCTCTCTCCCCTGTATCCCCTCTGAGCCAGACCACGCCCCCGCCCTGGGAGGACCCCAGCCAGTTGGTGGAGAGGAAGGCGCAAGAGGCGGGATCAAAGCAGCAGGGGGAGGAGAAAATGGGAGAGGGGGAGGGGCAAAGGGGTGAGGGGGAGGAGCTGGAATGGCAGAGTAAGCTGGAAGAGGAGGAGCAGCCCCCTGGACTGGGCGGGGAGGAGGAGAGGAAGACGTGTCAGGTTGCTGCAAAGCAACAGCAGCTCAGAGAGCAAAGCAGGAGCCAGGAGCAGGAGCAGCGGTGAGGAAGACCCACTGCCAGCCCAAACGGGATGGGGCAGCAGGGAACAGAAACAGATTTTTTGTTTTCATAATTGTTCATTATGAACAGAACTCCTTTTTTCTGTTCTTTGTGGTTTGGGCGCTTGTTAAAGTTTTAACCAGTTAGAGCAAAAAGTTAGAGGATTTGAAAATTCATTTATTTTATTACTTTTAATGATACTCTTGTCTATTTTTCCATGTGCTGGTGTTTACCTGACCCAAAAATGGAATATGCATACAACACAGTAAAACACACTTAATGTTTAAAATGAAGGAACACCCATATAATTTAAAAAGGTATAAGTTGTAACTTGTTACTGTATTGGCTTGCCAGCTGCTATCTAACTACAACACTAGCTAAGTAGCTAAAGACCTGCTTCTTGCTTGAAGCAAACAAAAGCTATATATTCATAAGGTGTCAGAACTGTGTGTGTAATAGCAAAAGCTCCAGTTTAGTCAGATGTTGTCCTCTCTGTCATTCATAATCTGTTTTTCTAAATGGGTGCAGTGCTCTCCTCTGCTGTGAAGACTGCCCTCAGCTACAGGGCATCCATGTGTTTTTTGTTTGTTTGTTTTGACGATTGTTAGTGAGTAATTGCAGTGAACTGTAAGATATGTGACTTGAGTATGCTTTCTCGGGGCTTGTGACCTGCATTCATAAGTGTTTGTGCATATCTTTGTTTTCAAAGCAATGTGAGGCTATGAGCAGTGTTCGTTTGAGATGTACCGACAACTTAGCTATGGTCATAACCAGAAAACCACACTACCCTGAGGTCACCATTATATCTAGGTGATATCTACATCAATTTTAACAAGTAAAGGCTAAATGGAAACCAATTTTGTTTCATTTTTTGGTACCGCTCTTCGAAAAAATGGTGTTCTCTCTGGTTTTGTGTTTGTTTCCCAGGCGATTCTATTCCTTGGGAGGAAGCAATTTGATTAGGGCTGTCTGGAGCTGGCAGCTCATTACATTCCAGTCCTTCCACTAGGTCAAACCACTTCCTAAGTGCAACTAAGTCATTCATACAGTTGGATATTCATATGAAATATCAGCCAGCATTTACTGCTGTATATCAAAGGGACCAACTTCTCACAGAGGCATGTTGTAAACCCAAACAGTTGTCAGCAGCACTAATTCCTTGTCTATGATTAAACTATCTCTCTGTCCTCCTTCCTGGTAACACTGGGCCTGCTGTGAACGCCTGGTTCACTGTGTCATTTTCTGCCGCTGTGACACAGGAAGGGGGAGTCAGACGGGTTTGCTAAAATTCTCCCTGAGATGGCCCCCTCAGACAGGTCAGTATAATGGTGCTTTTCTGATGATGCCGATCTCCAGTCCAAGCCCCGGTCTAACACAAAGGACCGCCCCTTATGTCCTCAATGGCCACCGTAGAGCTAGTTCCATTAGCGTGCCCACATCTCCCCTTTCTGCTGAATGATTGACTGGTCATGCTGTCCCAATTAAATACAATGCATTCAGTCAGTGCTCAGGTGGAAGAAACAGAACCTAAATCTCCTCCGAGCCCCTTTTCTCTCACCGCTAATATATTGGGAATGACCTAACAACATGTGCATTCTCAGGCCTATCAAAGCTTTAACAATTCAGATAAAGACTGTGTGAAAACAGTGTTTTATTTTGTACTGAAAAAACTTTTTTTTAGATTTTTAAGAGCTTGACTCACCCAAAACAACAAAGTGAAAACTGTGGACTTGCAACAACAAATAGGACCTTTTATCATATGAATACTGTCTAATCAAATAGTGGGGAAATCATTGGATTTAGCCAACAATACTAACACTCTCCACATATGCAAGTGTTACAGAATCTAAGGATGCAAATGGTCTAATCAGTTTTTGTTTGTGGTTTTCAGGGTAAAATCGAAATCAACTCCTGATCTTGACGAAGTCGACAAGCCAGAGGGAAAAGGTTAGTTCGTGTTTTGAGACAGTCAACACAATGTTGAGCAGCCTTACAGATGACACACAGGACCTGTGTATTGGGGGGAGAAAAAAGCTTTTGATAGAAGTAAGGTGTCTCCTTTCACCATGTGAATAGCCTCAAATGAGTCAAACGATACCCTGAACATTGAGGCAGAGAACAGAGGGCAGCTAAAAAAACGTGAGTCCCGCTAAGCTGTGTGAGGGTGGCTGTTTGTAGCCACGCCCACGTGTGGACTGAGTAGTTCATGGACGAGTAATAAAGGAGAGTGCAATGAGCCCAGACCCAGAGTCTGCCAGCAGTGGGAGACAGCAATGAGAAACATACCAGCCAAAAATATATATGAAACCTAACCACGTGAGTATCTTCCTCTCCTCCTTCTCCTACTCTGTATCTGAGATACACAACCCCCAGATCAGAACCAGTCTGCTCAAAAAGTCAGCCAATGCTAAATACCAATGAACTAAATTTATCTGAAACAGTCATTCCTACCTGCTTATTTTATATGGGCAATTATGACTCTTTGGTCAAAGTGTAACAGTCTTGTTTCTGACAGTGTTACTTATTATATTTCTGAGGTGTAATCAGTTGGACTTGATTGATAAGTGTTCATCCAGGTGGGAATTGAGTGAAGTCATTCTCAGCCAGCGACTAACTGCCCTCTCATTGGTCCCAGCGGTGAGTGGCGGCGTGAGGGTGGGCCTGAGGAGCCAGGAAGCCCAGAAGAAGAGGAACAGGCCCCTGTCCCAGGCCGAGCTGGACCGGCTGCAGATCCTGGAGGAGATGAAGAAGAGGACCCAGCTCCTGACAGACAGCAGCTGGATCCGCCAGCGCAGCGCCAACATCTACAAGGAGCCCATCTGCCTGGGGGCGGGCATGCGGAGGTCAGAGAGTGACCCCCTTTCAGATCGGTTTGTCCCAGGGTGGTGTACATAGTTAAATCAATTAAATTACTATACAGTTACGTAAAATGCAATTAAAGAGAAATGTCTTCAGCTGGATTCAGGAGAATCAGCACCTCTAGTCTTAACTGGCTGAGAGTTACAGGCTCAGGGAGCATAACAACTAAAAGAATCTCTGTCCCTAATTTTCTAGCAGACTGAGCCAGCACATACAACTCTTCAAGGTTGTTACCAATTCAGGCCCATTTAAGGTCTTATCTATTGAGATTGCTACCTTGTAATGACTGTGGTGTTTAACAGGCAAACAACATAGGGATCATAAGACAGGCATGATGTGTTCAGACAAGTGTGTGTGAGTCAGTAATCTGGCAGCTACAGTACAAGCTGTGGACATTACAAGGACAAGCTGTGATTGGACACAGCAGCACTTTTCAGCTCTATATCATCAAACTGTAATAAGCTTAGAAAAACCTAGGTTTAAATCAGTTTAAGGTTGAAAATGCAGCAATAAAAATTCCTGACAACAACACTGGGGCATGAAAAATAAACTGTAATTTACCTGAGTGTTTCTGACACTAACACAAATCTGCCCGCTCGCCCATAGATATGAGTCTCTGGATAACCTCAACACCGCTCGCTCCTGGCGACAGTCTCCATGGCCACCAGGGTCCTCCTCCAGCCGTCCGCAGTCCGCAGCCTCCAGCTCCGCCTCCTCCTGCGGCTACACGCGCTCCATCTCCTACACCCTGCCCACCTCCCACTCAGCTGGCTCCCTGAAGCAGGGCCCCTGGTTCCAGCCCTCCCCCACCGCCCCAGCCCCTCCCACTGACCTCAGTGAAGAACCTGACCCTGAGGCCTGCCCCCAGTCACAGCCACGCACCAGGTAACATCCAATCAGGTCCTTGGGTTTTTTTTTTTTTTTTTACACTCCGTCCAATGCATATTTGCCTTTCGTACACGTAGCATCATGTTTACTTTATAATCACGCTTCCCCTTGATCATAGAATGCATAATGTTTAATTTGCATCCGCTGTTTGGGTTCAGCAAAAGTGCAAAGGATCCCTTAAGAAAAAAAGCTAATTAGGCTTTTCATGGTTTTATTTGCATCTATGATCAATACATAACAGCTCAGTGCCTTTCTTTTCTGAATTGACACGGTGCCACAGGCTGAAATCTTTTCTGCCGTGTTTTTTTGATTGGATGAATGGAGATGCTCTCCTGTCACACGCTCGCTCCGTTCTGTAACCCAGGTCAGTCAGCGGGAGGAGGAGGTGCACGCTCTGTGACACCCCGCTCGGCAAAGGGGCCGCCATGGTCATCGAGTCCCTGGGCCTTTGTTTTCATTTGCGTTGTTTTAAGGTGAGGGCCAGGACGGCCGGCAGGAGGAGACCAGGAGTCCAGCTCGCCTGAGAAGATTAGACTGCCTTCGTATCTATGCGCCGTACTAACCCTGATCGGTCTGCCATTGTCAGAATCCACGCAACTCATAAGGCCACGCGAGGGAAAGAGGTTCCAAATTCAAGTCTGTTCCACCACTCACATTCATTATTACATTATTGGCATTTTTAGCAGCCACTCTTATCCACAGCGACTTACACAGGTTACAGTTTTTTCCATGTTGCCCATTTACACAGATGGATATTTACTGAGGCAATTTAGGGTTAAGTACCTTGCCCAAGGGTACAACAGTAGTTCTCCAGTGGGGGATCAAAACGGCAACCTTTTGGTTACAAGTCCTGCTCCTTACCACTATGCTATGCTGCTGTCCCACTCATTCATTTAATAATTCACACATTAATTTAATAAGCATTGACTCTCACAAAACATTCAACTAAAATAGGGTTTTTGCTACATTTACAAGTTCCAGGGCAAATGTTGGCTTAGTTTATAATAACATTGTAAGTTCTCTAGTCCTACAAATCCAGGTGGTTAGCCTCTCGTGATTTGGAAGGTTAGAGTATTGCAGGTGGTGTGCCTGGCCTTCATGTGTTGCGTGGGATCTGCGTTTCACACCCGAGGATCCTGTCCTGTTCTCCACTGACTCATCATTCCTTCCACTGCACTGGTGTATCAGCTCCTGCCTAATCTAGTCCTCAGTCATTGGGATGCTACCATAGCTGGTGTTCTTCCGTGGGCTGTGAATCTGCTGTATTTTAGGCCGTCAGCTCTCGAGGTAATGGTTCCTTTTTTATTGTCTGTCTTGAACTCCTGAATCTGGAGAAAGCTGGGTAACCTCCTCGCTCCTTGGGTCTTCATGGGCAGTGCGACGGTTTTGGCCTCTCTGTATCTGTACCTTCTTCGTCTGGAAGCCAGGGGTGTAGATACAGCTCTCCTCGCAGCATCTGTACCTCCTTCATTTGGAGCTCAGAACTGTTTGCCTCTCCACTCACTGTGCGTGCCTCCCCTGTCCTGTGCCAGTGCTTCGACTGCGAGTCTGACCTCAGGGGATCAGGATCAGGAGCCGAAGTCAGAATACGAAACCAGCATCTCTACTGCAGCTCCTGCTACATCCCATTCAAAGGCAAGCAAACCTCAGCATACCTAGAAACGTGTGGAAAGCTGTTAAATATTAAATATGATGGTTCCGGATCACAGGCAATCTGTGCTAGATAGTAATTTGTGATTAGGAGGCACCGAATGCCAGCAATTTCTTGCAAGTTATGTCTGAAAAGCAAAATCGCTGTTCCTCTTATTATTTCTATTTCTTCTCTTCCTCCTCCTCCTTCTTCTTCTCTTTCCTCTTATTCCAACCAATTTTGTGTACGCAACTCC
Source organism: Megalops cyprinoides (assembly GCF_013368585.1). Lineage (NCBI taxonomy): Eukaryota > Metazoa > Chordata > Actinopteri > Elopiformes > Megalopidae > Megalops > Megalops cyprinoides. Next base: position 9,392,621 of record NC_050596.1, on the reverse strand, counting down.
TCCTACAGTGCATCTTTTCAGATGCACTAATGAAACTTGGCCAGTACCTTCAGCTAGTATGCTACATGTGTTGCTTGTGCTTTTTGTGCCAATGCCTGAAGTATTTTTGAAGACATTTACAGTTTTACATCTAAATATTTCCAATTGACTAGCATGGTTGGAACATCTGAATGCACATCTGAATGTGAACATCTGACATCACAATGGACCAAACAGCGGGCACAGATGCAGACTATCTCTCAAGCAAAAGCTTGGAACTACTGAGTACTGCCATGTTAGGCTTTTCCAAGCCAGTTTACAGTTTGTCCTGAAACTTTGATTTCTAACTTTTAACCAGTGTAAAAAGACAGGAAGAGGGCAATGAATGATGTTTGTTTGAAGGTGAAGCAGGCGCTTGATTGTAGTTTTCCTTCTCCTTAGATGGACAGCCCCCCTCCATGTGACCTGACCACACAGCAGCAGGTTGAGGGAGAGAATACCGCGAATGAAGAAGATGTATGAACTGTGCATCCTTAAACACTCATGACCTGTGGACCTTTGGTGGATGAGTATGTAGGTTAGGGCACTCAACTCACCAACCATAATACAATCTGCTTTTTTATTTCTCTTTTGGTAGGTGGATGTGATTGACAGGAGAACGTGTTTATATCCAAATCTTACAAACTGCTTGTACAGAATAGAAGGGACGTGCATGTTCCTGTATGTTACTAAGTTTTGTTAGAAATGATACACAATACGCGTCTTCTGTTTGTCTTGTTGATAAAAATTCTGGTGATTTCTAGATGTTAGAGCAAATTTCCTGAATGCTATTACATTACTCATATTACAGTATTTGAAACCTGATATGTTGTTTCTCATGCTTAATGTTCTTTGCCTGTGGAGCCATTTCCTGCAGGGCTTGTTAAGATATTAAGATAATCTCTGGAGCTATAGCGGATCAAAATGTGCCTTTTGTGATGTGAAAGTACTAACTTAATATACATTTAAACTATATCATAAACAGATATGAATGGCTAGAAAGCACTTTTGTGTTGTATTTCCTTTTTCATCAATAATTCTTTTGAAACATTTTGAGAACAAATATTTTTGCCTAGAAATAAGTGACAATATATATTGAATTGTGAAACCTTGATCAGATATGTATGTAAATAAAATGGTTAAATCTGATTTTTTTAGTGGTGTTTGCATCTGATGCTTTGCAATATAACTCCCCAATAACTTTGACAATAACTCTCATTGCAAAATGATGATGCAATGAGTTGTGAATAAATTCTGCAATGTTTCAGGGTGAGATCAGCATGTGTTCCTGAAAATAATACCAGATGACCTGGACAACCAGAAAGGATATTTCCCACTGAATGTCGCTCAGTAGTATTAATGAAAAGAACTTCAACAAGCTTTAAAAAGAAAGGCTTCAGAGGACTTGTACTTCAGATGAGTAATTCATTATCACAGTGTCTGTCACTGGTACCCAAGCATCAGATATTATTAAACATGTCCTCAGCTCCATGCACAAGAATTAATTCAAAGGGAGGATGGCTTTGTGATATTTTCTGACTTGTTCGCAGCTATAAATGTAGAAATTATTGGGATAAAAACAGGCTGTGTAAGTCTTATTCATTTATTTGCTTTGCAGATGCAGAAATCTAGGTCAATTTGCATAGCATACATTTTTACATAGCTGCTTTGTACAAATGGATATATTACTGATGCAATTTTGGCAAAGTGCCTTGCTCAAGGGCTCAATAGCAGTGCCCCACTTGGGAACTGAATGTGCATATTTCCGATCACAGGCCCAGTTCCCGCACTTCTGTAACGCTCTGAGCTGCTTTCATGCATCTAGAAAATACTTGCACAAAGCAGAATGTTCTTGGAGTATGCGCAAGCACAGAAAGTGCAGTTTGGCAGTATTGGTACACCACTAAAGAGAGGTCTAAAATGCAAATTCCTGAGGGGAGTGTGGTCTGAGTGGCGCCTTCCATATCCTAATGGTCCGGAATTGTGAAACCACAGTATGAGCATAGCAGTTCCAGTTTTAAAGTCTTTCCTCTGCAAAGAGGAGGGAGGGCTTAAACTCAAGGGTTTACTGTGAGGTTTAAACTGTATCTAACACATCATATTTTGAAACGAGATCGTCATCAAAAATTCAGACTGAGTGCTGGAAGAAGGAATTATGAGGACATAGGAATTTCTCTCACAGATGTTCTTTATGTTAAATACTCTCTCTTCCCCCTCAAGATTACACGCTTAAGAGTGAAATGGCAGTCAGTTTGTTTCTATGTGTGACACAGCAGAGCATCCTGAGCAATGAATATAATGGCTTTCAATACATCACTTCAGCTATTGTTTGTTCAAGTATCAGCTCGCCTGGTCAAGGTCAAGACAGAAGTACAAACATTGCTCATGCTCTGTGAAGAAATAATGCCATCTTTGATCTTGTTCAGATCCAGACATAAAAATAGTGCAAGGGAGAAAACGCTAGTTAGGGAGAAAACGCTAATTGTTTTATTTGTGTGGACTTTTAGTCAGCACAAGTATCACTGCAACAGAACAGCAGGGGGCACTGTGACCTTTAGCAAGTTGTTATGACAGATGAGCAGCCGTGTCACAGTGAAGTTGCATATAAAATGGCAACTCAAGATCTTTGATACCTGCTTCCATGATTCGGTAATATCGAAGAAAGCCAGCATATTCATCAGGCTATTTGGTTACCTGTGGAGACATTCCCCGATCATAGAAACGACAGTCTCTTTCTCCGTCTCTCTCTCTATCATCAATGCCCAGTGTATGAAGACTCAGACACTTCAGCTTCAAAAGTAAACACCGTATACAGCAAACTACATTACGTAAGTTACATTCAGGCTCAGACTATGGCATTGTTCTCTTAATAAAAGGGGCATATCGGTTCCTTTCTGTCCTGTCTCTTGAATTTCACCAGGCCTGGCATTCAACGGGTTAAATTACCTCATCACCTATTCCATGTCACCTCTCTGACTAATGAGGTGATGATGTGCTTATGCAACAGTCCAGATCACCAGCGTATTCCTGTGTGTTTGTGAATGATCTGCCAAACTAATTCCAAAAATTTTTAATCAATATCTTAAAGTCATAAACTACATGTACTTTATAAATGCACAGCTTATATTTCTTATGTTCACAGCATGTATCCACATACCTACACATACTGCATATCAGAAGTAGTAGTAGAAGAATATGTTTTTTAATATTTGCTTAATAAATTCAAAGCCAACATTTTCCCTTTGAGAAAAAATAAGTTTCTGAGTTTCTGGAATTAGTTATTTGCTACTTTCAGAAGACTCTAAAAATTTGTTTCGTGAACTTCAAACAATGTGGTAAAATGGTGAACAATGTGGAATGGTTTTTACTGTAGGTTTCCGGGTGAAAAGAGTCATCAAAAATATCATTTTCCTTTAGTACAAATGTCTTTTTTTATGAAGTGGTTTTAAATCCTCTGTTCCATAAAATAAGAAGCAGGTGTTGGTTCTGCAAGCTCCATCTGATTGCCCATTGATCATTCAATAATGGGGAAGTCTGCAGTTGTTTCAACTCTCATTTTCTTTCCATTCTCCTAAATGCTGGTGTTGCAACAATATGGGTTTTGTATTTTGGTAGCGATTTTCACAGGCACTGTATCTCTTTCATACAGCAGGTTTTACTGGCAGTAATGGGTATAAGCATAGTACTGCCTTCTTCTTCCACTTACAAGAATACTCTTTATTTTAATGTAGAGGAGGATTGTTTAAAAAGGCTGTTTTAATCAGTTGACAACTAGTGTAAGTAATTATGCATTAAGTACTCTTCCTTGTCTATATTAGTATATTGTATCTCCAACATTCAGCTTTCAAAAAATGACCTTCAGTTCAAAGTTTTTCCATTGAAAAATGGTTTTCACATTTAAAGTTTCTTTAAAATGCGCAGTTTCTTTGGACCACAGACCGGCGCCTTGCTCTCTCCAGTGTCTGTAATGAAAGCCCCCTAACACAGAACATTCCTCTGTGTCGAAGCCAGTTTCTGTCGGAACTGAATCGCCGAGCTAGGAGATGAATTCCCAGCCTAGCGTCCGCCTGGGATTTCATTCGTTTCCTTGGTAAGGACGAGGGGAAATTCTACTTCTACTCTCCCAGCTGATAAATCTAGCACCAGACACTTGTTTTAAAATGGCAAACCTCAAGAGTTTTTTTTATATCTTCATTGGCCAGCTTCAGTTTTTTTTTTTTAACTCAGTGTGCATTGAGTGACAAGGAACAGGCAGGTGCGGTGAGGTGCTTTTTCAGTTGAAAAGACTAATTGAATGATATGTTGCACAGATGAAATACGTTACACCAGTAGATGTTACCAGAGTAACACTCACATGTATTGTTTGCTTATTGAAAGATACCGTTACTGTAAATGAGGGAAATTGATTTTCGTATGATTCCAGCTGTTTTAGCTTTTTCAAAAGGTAACAAAATGTTATGGAAATGAAGTGTACTTTCAGTTGATTTTTGGTTTATCTGGTTCCTGTTCTCTGGTAGTCAGCATGCCAGTCTCAGCCAGGAGGAAAGGCACCTCAGATACACAGAGCAGCGTTCAAACTGCTCATCGCTCCGTCACACTGGCAGCTTTTGGATTAAACACTTCCTTTACTGCGCAGACATGCTGTTCTGCAATCTGGCACAGCTCTCCCTGCCTGTTTGGCTCGACTGCGGCATCTGGAATCTCTGCTCCAGGTAACTCCCCGGTCAACACCGTCCGCCGGGTCACCTGCTCGCTAGTTCCCTCCTCTCTCTCACTCCAGCTCGCCTCCACTTCAGCTGCTACCACACAGAACACCGGGCACAGCGCTCAAGATGCACACAAAAGTAACCGCTCCCCTGCCAACATTCCCTTTGTAGTTAGCAAGTCAGCTGCCTCACTAATCACACACCACTGTGCCATTCCCCAGGCTGGGCTTACATAAGCCCCCCGGGCTCCTGCTTCCAGACTCAAGGCTCAATGAAGCCTGAGTGTACATCGTTACCTGGCTGACAGTCCATATACCCACAGCTCCTCCCCACTTCCACTAGCAGGTAAGCTCTCAGCATCTGACATGCGCTAACTGCAAAACATTGCAGACAGAAAGAATGGCTTCTCTAGTTCCAGCCTGAAGAGGAAGCCCTCCTGGATCTCTGGTATTTTCTGGCATTCTTGTGCTCCATATGTTGTGTGAATCCATTGCAGCAGTCAGTTTTGACAGTTAAAAAATCAACAGAAAGAGTTTCTATTCATTGTATATTTTACTATTATTATTGGAAGTAGTAGTAGTAGTAGCAGGAACAGTAGTAATAGTGGCTGTAGTACTAGTATTACTAGTAGTACTAATGGTAAGTGGTGGTCAAATGCAGAGACAATGCCAAAACAATGCTGGCTCCAATTTTGTTTACCAAAATTAAATAAATGAATTTTAGGGAAACTGATTCCAGAATGATTCCAGAAAGAAATACACAGGCAACTGTATGGCCCTATCTTCTGACAACTCACACCAATCTTCCTTTAACTACAACATCTACAATATCTAGCACACTGAATAGATTTCCTATACACCACCAACAAATGCAGTCTCCCAAACATCCCCATGCACCCAGCTCAAGAAAATAAAACCGGCTGTACCTTTGGGGTCATCCCCACCCAAGATCTCTAGCCCATCAATCACAAGAATGGCCAGCAGGGTAACAGGTCTCAAGCAGACTAGGGAGGCCCACACACCTGATCCTGTGAAGAACAGCAGTAACAGCAGGAATACATACGTACATACCAATTGCATTGGCGCATTCACAAATTACCGGCAGAATCAATTCATTTCATTTCCTAATAATCAATAAACCAGACTTGAAAACCTCATTTTGGTCATTTGTGCAGTTTACTACAAACCATACATGGCAGACAGGTATACTGGCTTGCGAATGTGGACATAATTTTGCCAATTTTCATGTTTCTGCACCTGTGACTATAGACACAAAAGCCAGAAAAATAATGCCATATATATCTACTCACTAGACCCAGGAGGGATCTTTTTTGTCCTAAGTGGTATATAAGGCCACAAAACCTTTTTCTGCTGGTATCTGTCTTTGGCAATAGTCTGTAATTCACTAGATGGTCTTTGGCCAGCCACATTTATGCTTTCAAAAAACTGGAAAAGCATATATATATAGACTACTTAAACATCATGACTGCTCCAAGGTATAAGTGAGGATGCTGATATGATGCTGATGTCAATGTAATGTTAATGTCCATAATTGATGGACACTTGAATGACAGTATTATGTCTGTAGACCCAACAGCATCAGATAGGATAACTTTGTGATAAGGAATGACTTTGTGAGCCATATATCACCATCTCTGAGCCAGATCTGTATATGTGATTTAGACCAGTGTTTCTCAATCCTACTCCTGGTGGCCCACTGTCCTGCATATCATCTGTCTATCCTTGCTCTACCTACCTGACTGATCAGTGGCACTTTTGATTAGCTGAGCACACCTGATTTAATCAAGCAGCAAGGATAGATAGAAGATACGCAGGACAGTGGGCTGCCAGGAGAGATTTGAGAAATGCTGATTTAGACTCAAAAAGTCAAAACTCCAAACTCCAAAGTCAAAACTTCACGCCTTCTAAGGTACCATAGCCACACTGGAATTTCAACACACTAGCTACTGAACCCATTAAAAATAAAATTCACTTGAGAACTGACTGGAAAATCATTTTGAACATCACGTCAGCAAGTGCTCCAGCATTATCCAGCATATGATTCCCTTTACTAAAAACACATCTGAATTTTGTTCTTATTACCAAAAATTGAGCAACATAGTCTTTCTGTTGAATTCTTAATACCTGTGAGTATTTGTGCATTGTGTTAAATGTTTAACTACATTTCAATACAATTATTTCAGTGGGGGAGAGCAGATAGTTGAATAGCCTGGAATTGCGTGCAAATGTTTTAAAAATTATTTTCATTTGAGAACACTGGCAACTAGGTGGGTTTGAGAGTGAAGGGCAAAAGAAAAGATTGCTTGCAAAATGAAGAGAAAAGGTATACTGTGTAATAAAAGACACCAGAATAATAATAGGAGTTTATGGAAACATGCAATGATGGTATTTCCTTACAGTTACATTTAGAGAATGGAACATTCGTCTGTAAAGGCCACTACATGTAAATGGCAGGGTCCTCTAAGGAACACTTACCTGTAATGCTGGGTACACACGTTCCCCAAAGGTTTAAGTCTTGGAAGGAGATTAATTATTCAATATGTTGTACATATGGTGTTTAAAATAAATGAGAGTGTGAGTATAATGTGGCATAACAACTTTGGTTTTGTCTTCTCACCAAGAATGAAAAGACATTGTAAAACCATTAAATGATTATCTTCATGGGGTTCTGCAAAACTAATGTATAAACATGCATTATATGCACTCTATGAAATCTAAACTCTCTGAGGGGGAGCGCTGAGAGAATTAACATAATAAGGGAGAAGTTTGTAGCTTACTTGTTCTTCTACACTTACTCCCAGCAGTGAATAGATATCATCATGGTGGAACTTTTCAAAATGTGGGCAACAAATCAATCCATTTCAAACTCGAATATAATAGAACTAAGCATGATAAATAATGGGAACAGTAAAAAATAGGATAGATTTTCTACTTTTATCTTGTTTCAATGAGCTGTATGTTTAAAGGATTTGTGTGATTTTGAGCAGTATGTCTGCATGTTGTATAGTAATGGTAAACCGTGTCACATATGTGTAGCACTACAAATGCATCGTATTTCCCCAATGTAAAACAAAGCAAACTTCTTCAAACAAGCAACCGGTTTTCCATTTAAGGCTAGAACATGAATGTGAAGAGATTTTAAGGACTCAAAATCCATGTTAAACTCCAAAGAAAAGGAGCACAAGTCAAACTATGTGATTTGCTTTGAATTATTCCGCAAGGTTTCCTCCAGAGGCTGAGCATATGTTGAGATAAGGGCCTTTGGAAAAAAAAAGGTTTTTCTCAGTAAGAGAGAACTCTTGGAATAATTGATTTTAATACAGGGATTTACTGAATAAGCAAGCTGATGGGGTTCAGCTCCAACCCTCCCCCCCAGCGTCTGCTGCTATGATAAGCCAGCTGTTTCCTCCTTCAAAGCCGACTGCAGAATGGATGGGAGATGACACGGAAGAAACCCTCCAGAGGATAAGTGCAGATTTTTCAGCCCACTCTTTTACACCATTTACCTTCTCTGTTTCAGATGAGCACCCAATTTACATTTCCCACCGCGAGTTTATAGCAGTGTAAATAAGGACTAGCTGATTCATATTGCAAATATTTCTCCCTTGCCGGCTGTTTCTTTTTCGTTTCTTGAAATCAGCAGCGTTCTTATGTGGCCAGGATCACATACGTCAGGAATAATTACCCCCAAAGTCAAACATTTCCAGTTTTTGAATGACAGCAGAGACAGTTGGCAGGAGACTCTTTCCTCAGCTATTCTGACACCTGTTGGCACAGCGAAAGCCTCTCGGCGTACACACGCAAATATTTAAAGGATGAATCCACTCGTTGTGCCAAACTTGATCCCAGTTCTGTTGATGTCATCATCTTCGTTGTCATTACCATCATGGCTGTTGTTGTCGTCATCATCATCATCATCATCATGACCATTGTGTGTACATATAGGCTAAACAAAAACACACTGCAGACGTTCACCCGGCTGATTTTGCTAAGGTTTGAAGACGTGAAATATAATTGTACTCTTATGGAACCTTCCTCTAAAATGCAGAACCTTCACTTCCAGGCTTTCTGCAATGGAATGCCGGTGGTAATCGAGATATTTTTACTCCACAAGAAGCTGATCAAACAAGAGAGATATGCATGAATGACTAAATTACATAACAAGGAACCTTACTGGGTTTTCCATTGAATTACTTACTGATTCCAGGCAGCAAAAACACTGGAGTCATCCAAGGTGGCAGGGAAAGCATTAATATGTAGCCTACACAAGCTTTTCAGGTCATTTGTTAAATCCATCCTGACCTATATGGGTATTCATACACATTCTTGGTGTAGAATTTCAGGTATAGTAAAGGTATGTTAAGGTAAAATGGCATGGATTTGAGCAGGACCTTTTTTTTTTAATTTACAAGCACCATATTAATCTATTTAGATGTCTGACAAGGCCTAACACTTTGCTTTTAGGAATGCTAACATTCAGGAATGCATTAGGAATGCTAACTCATAAGGATGAATTGATTGAATTGAATTGAGGCCTTGATGAAACACCGCAGCATATTATTGCAGTTGCTGTCATTGTCAAAATCTAGCAAATGCGCTTACCCAAGGAACTTAGAATGCATGAGACAACTGCAAAATAGCGCACAAAGTCAAACTGAAATTGCATGAATACATCAAAATTTTGCATGTTGCATTAAAAGATAAATGAATATCAAAGAATGTAAATGATTTTATACAGTGCAGGATATTTAACTGTCATATATTCCTTGGCTGCTGTCACCCTGAGAGAGCAGTGGTACTAGGAACACAACAGATCACTAATGTGGCACACTCACTCCCCTCTACTCTCTTACTCAGACATAGGGGTGATATGGGTACAGGCATGTATTTCACCAATACCACAGCAAGGGCTCCCCTCCCAAACCTGAGCATGGATTAACTGTGAGTCTGCAACAGAAAACCAAGACATTTACAGTGAAAAATATTCATTGCTGCTTTTATGTCATGGTTTTATGGTTTTAGGCAGTGCAAACACAAAAACATTTCTCAAGATTATAATGCTTTAACTCCAAAACATTTGGTTTTCATTATCCAATATCAATGTAATCCTACAGCCACCTCTAAGGAGACAGACTTGCTTCTCAAACCAGTCAGCATAACTGTGAATAATATTGGTTACCCTTGCCAGAGATGTTATTTATAGAATAGATGTTAATCAAAGTGGAAAAATTTACCTAATCTTTGCTGTGCTGTACTTTGTATGTGCTATTGCTTCCTGTGTGCTGTTGCCTAACAACAGAGGCTTAGACTCACAAAAGGGATCACTAAAACAGGAAGAAGTAGGTAGTTAGCTATAGTGTCTTGGGAGCATATAGAAGGCTGGGCTGTCCAAAATAACAAAATCATGTTTTCAGTAATGATATGCATTTCGAGCTGTTGAGAATTTGTCTGTTACGCAAACTGTTGTGCTGATATTAGACTGAAAATCAAGTATCTTATTATGCCCAAGATTCTGTACGGACAGTTTTGAACAACCTTTGAGTGACTAGTAATCCACAAAGACCCCTATATCCAGGGAGCGGATACAATTAGTTTACCTTGCACCTGAGGAAAAAAGGAGGGCCACCACTTCCGCTGACACATATTAGGGAGGTTTAGAGCAGGCGTGACATCCTCTGTGTCGGCCGCCTGCTGTCTCATTTCTTGGTCTATTCTTCGGTGGAAAAAAATAGGCCAGCTGCTCTACCAATTTAGCTCCCGTTGAGGTACTTCCCTCCTTGCTATTAGGGATTATTTAGGCAGTCAAATATGAAAATGCTGCTCAACTGGTGGCTCGCAAACTGATTATGAATTATTTATGTGTCGCATCACTCACTGGAACAGGATTAGCACTGCTGAGGCTTCCCCTATTATGAAAGCAACCGCTAACTGGGACTGAAATCAGTTAGGAGCTGATTGCATTGATCAATCTGCCAGGTCACTTGACAAGCCATAATTATATCTGTATTCCAAAGGACATATTGCAATGTAACTATGGAAACGAGTAAAAGGGTGACATGTGACACATTAGAAGATTAGATACGTTGAAAGATTAAATACCCGTACTTGTAATTGGTATATGACACTACACTACATTATTTATTTTAAAGATGCCCATATACAACACAAGAGACAATGCCACAAATATACAAATATACATAATTTTCCACTTCCCCATCATAACAGCTGGAGTTTTACTGAAGAGATTAAGAGTTTCCCAGCCAGGAATCAAACCCACACCCCTCATTTTTAATGACCAGTGCTTAAGCCACTCACGCTGTCATTTGAAAGGTCTATGTGGAGATGCTTTTAATGAACAATGCCTTAAGTTGCGTGATTTCTTGACAGATGTGATGACTGTCCCCACAGAGTCCTGCTCACATAGTGTAGATAATTAGTTTCAGTATTCAGGAATACACCGCTGCAATTAAAAACTTAATAGTGGCATGTAACAGGTGCAGTCTATAGCACTGGGAAACCATAATACCCCTAAGAGGGCATTTCACTTACATCTGACAATAGTCTCTGTGATAAGTTATGGTATGCCATTGTGTAATTTTGAAAACATGTATAAAATGATGAAGTACAGTTTTTTTTCTCCTATATAGCAGTAGGGAGAATTTGTCACTATATGTGGTAAAACAAATAAAAAACTAAATTATGTATAAAGAGGTGGCAAAATGAGAGAGAAAATGAGTATATCAACAGAATTTAATAGATCATTCATGATTTGGTGAGTCAGACAATTCAAAAGAGCCTGTAGACCAATTCGTTTATCAAGATGGGATTAGTACTTGCATGAAACTTGCCTGAGATAACTTTCCTCCTGTTACAAATGAAACGTCTTTTGAGTCGATGAGACGTGAGGAACTTCATTCTAATCATGCAGGAAATGATCTCTAATCCCCAAACAGGACATAAAGCTGCCAGTGTGGCAATCTGGGGACTGTCTTTCCACCAATACAAAAATAGAACAGAAAACTGGGGAGCACACACCAGGGGTTCACTGCTGTTCCACAGCTGACACCTGGGATATGGAGTGCTTTCATCTGGAAGAGGAGGCTTCTCAGGCAGTGCAGAGAGACAGCTCCACAAGTTTAGTTTAACAGGGAAATTTCTGGACAGAGTTCAGCAAACTACTGCAGGAGAACAATAGGCCTCAACTGTTTGGAATGCGGCATGGAGGTATATGGAGGTATACACCTAGATTCTCAGACAGGGCGCCCATGGTCTGAATCATATCTTTTTTTTTTGTCATTTATTGTTGTTGCATGATGCTAACCAGAATTGTAAAGTTTTACAGATTTCAAAAACATTTGGAAATATACAGCATTTTCACAAAGTGAGTGCAAGAATGGAGACTAGATGGAGACCAATAATATCTGAAGAATGTGTCATTATGTAACATGCCCATGTTCCTGTGCTTTTAATAAGCAGCAACATTAGTGTTCTTTTCTATACTGAAACTGAAGAGTAAGTGGGAAAAGGTCACTGAAAGCTTTTCCATTTAATATACAAATTAGTAGCTTGCCTGCTTAACCAATTTAATGGCACACATCTTCTGGGTACTTTCATTTTTTTCTCAAAAGGCAAGGCCTTCATTGATCTGGCAAAATATATGTCCCCAAAATGGATATGTTATTATCTTTAAAAGGAAATTATAAATGGCGCCGTCTTTCTTTCTTCACGCTCTCTTTCATTTTCTCCACCGTCACACCTACTTCAACAGCCTGCTGCTCCGCCACAGTAATTATTTCGGGGAGAGAAAATTTTTTGACTTGATCGCTAATGCTTATGCGGACCTGCTGTTTCCTGTTCTTTTAATGTGAGAGGGCTTTTGAGATGGATTGGTGTTTATCCCAGTTGGTTGTCAGGATGCAGCATCTCTGAGCCGGTCTTTGTTCCATGCTGCTGATTAATGCAAGTGATCTTTCAGGGCTGCTAGCACTTCCTGAGAAGAGCAGCCAGACCAGTGTGAATGAGGCCCAGCCTCCAGAGAGCCGGGTAAATTGCCATCAAATACAGGAAGATGACAAGCCTTTGGCGCTTATGAGCACGCTTTCAGAAATATGCGACACATTGTGTTGAGAGAGGTCTTTTTATTGGTCCAAAGGGATTTGTTAGAATAAGAGGGGGAGAATCGTTAATGAATTTCTCTCTTTGGTCCTCCCCATTCAGTGCACATTCTGTTCTGTACGGATTGCTGTTCATGCGCATGACTCTGTTAATGTCCTTTTGTACCTCTGCTTTGCAAATCACCCAGGGTAAGAGTGCCTCCCATGTGATAAATGTATATTGCAGAGTGGTGCTGGTGAATGCAGAGTGGGTCACCTGCTGTTATGATGAATCGCAGCTAACGCCAGCCATATCTAGTTCGCCTGACATAGCACTTCATGTTAGTATTCATGATTGCATGGGTCTATATTTATTTAGGTTGCCTAAACAAACAAATGGTTTTGATTTTTTTTTTTTTTTTTTTGCAAAGAATACTTTGAAGTTCAAGCATTGCGTGAGTTCAAAGAAAATAACCAGAATGGGACAAATTTAGACTGAACTGTTTTCCAAAAGGAAGCACACACATGAAAAAGTGTCTGCTGCACATTTCTCATATGATAAACAAAGGGACAAGCAGAGACATTGGCCCTAGTAATATGTATTTTTTAATGGAGCTTACTTCTGCTCTAGCTGAATATAATCAAAAAATGTGTTAGTATTAGGGATGGGTGACATTATATCACATGCACACTTTTTTTTTTAATTTGGCATGTGTTGCAATGTAATTATACAGCTAGAGGCAGCTTCCCTTTCCAGATATTCAAAAAAGGGTGAACTTCTGATTCAAAGAGGAGGACAGGAAAACTTGACAGCTTTCTTTGAACTTGACAGAGACGTTGGGGACTAGTTTGATGCAGCCTGGATGGGGAGACCAGTAATGAGCTGGGAGCTTTCAAATTTTTAGTCGTTTGGTAAATGCTGTTTGTTTTTGCCTGGACACCAGTAGTCGCTGTTTTGTTTGCGGCCCACCACAGCCAAATCCCTGGTCGTTTGATCTGGTTGCTCACGCACAAGCCAGAGCTGGCCCTAGAGAAGATCCTCAAAGTCAATAAGTTTACCTGCCTGGCTGTCTTGTCTTGGTCTGTGTTATACCACTATTAGGTTTGTGTATTTGTTTTCCATACACTGGCAGGTTCAGCTAGCTATTCCCTTTACAGCCATTTGTACTGAATTGCTTCTAGCCAGGGTGGCAAGTTATCACTACCAATATATTATCTAATGTTATTTATAACACATAAATGGACACTTGTAGCAATTTGAACTGGCTGTTATGTGATGACATTGAGAAATATTCAAACAAATTAAATGCACAAATCAAACAGAAAATATCACATAGACAAATCCTCTTGTATGCTGAGAGGTAGCCCTGTGGAATAAACAGCAGTTTCATACCTGATTTTATCCACCTGGATGCTGATGGGTTTCTTCAATACAGGCATTCAGCAGTACAATCACTCAGCAGCCTCCACTGTTCTCATATTTTCCTTGCATGCTTTTTCTAAAAATGCTGCTAATGTTATGCTCCTTCTGGCCTGGTTTGTGAGAAATTCAACTCTGTGGAAGCTTAGCAACCAAAGCTTTTGTGACAATTGTGACAAGTAAGAAGGAACAAGAATGGCAATTTTTTTGGATAATTTTTCCAAGAAAATATTGATAAGCACATTTTCTTTTCAACTGCAAAAAAAGTTATTTGTACTTATCAATACAAAATTTCAATTACTGATTGATGTTGTGTCCCCTTATAAATGTATTTTCATTTTTGCATTTTGAAATCAAACATTTTTCTTTCTCTCCTCCTGAACCATTCATCAGAATTTTCAAAATCACCCGTGTCTGTTTTTGCTTTTTCATACAATTTTTTTTCATAATTAAGTATTTTTATTTGTGTTTTTATAGGAAATTTGTCGCACATGTAAACTGAATATCCTTCAAAAAACAGCAAGCAGAAAGTCCTTATAGTCACCCCCATCACCATACAGAGTTCTATTTGCCACGTGATTGCACAGCCTACTTTTATTTCTGTCGCATCATTAGGTAATTTCGTCAGTGCTCATTGAGCAACCCACTTGCCCTGAAATCACCTGCTTTTACACAGTTCAGATGTTGGCATACAATGCTAAAATAGCAACTAGCATAAACAAATTGTCACAGGTGAATTTTTGGTTGAACGCCATGGTATTGTACACTCATATGTACACAAAGCTGCTGTTTGGTTTTTTGTTTTTTTTTTTTTTTTGTTTTTTTTTTCAGAAATCCACATTTATGAATAAGTGGGTATGAAGGAAAAACACGAGCACCATGAGTTACAAAGAGAACCACAGTGGCAAGAAGTCTTATATCTCACACACAATCATATATGACTCCTTACCTTGTTTGGCTTCTTTTCATACTGAGACACATGTGTTTGCCTTTAAGGCTTTTGATTCCCAAGTAGTTGTAAGACTAAGTATTTGTGTCTTGCCTCCCAAAGTCTGATCTCAGCCATGCACTGCCCCAGGAAGGTTTGACAGAAATTGGAAGCTTTTTTGTGGGGTTTGTTTGGATACATTTTGCCTTTTGAGGCATATCTCTCATCCATGAAGAACCTTAGCCATCTGCTATCATTAGCACATGGTCACTGAATTTCATTTACCATCTGATCCCTTAGCATGGAAACATCTCTAGTTGAAAAATGTTTTTCAGTAGTAAATATAGTCTGTTCATATAAATGGCTGTTTTTGCAAAGTTTTAAATTTCATGTTATTGTGAATTATCATTATAAAACTGGTTTAAATATCACACTGTTGCCCCAAGAAACAACATTGACTGACTAATTATTATTAGGGCAATGGTTTTGTCATGGAGGTGACAGGTTACAGAGGTCACAATCAATCAACAGATTTTTAGGTGGGGAAATCTTGTGTGCAAGAATTTTACTTACAGAATTTCCATGCGCACATTTCAACACACAGAAATAAAGTACTAAAACAATGACAGATCGTATATACCATCATAATGAAGTTAAATATGCATGGTATGATGCAGGGCTTCTTCATTTAAAAAAAGGCTTGAAAAACATTTTTGGATTCATTTTATATAAAATGTAGTGCCCCTCTTGATTGTAAGAGCGCTTGAATTTATTTATTTATTTATTTATTTTATTAATAAGTTATCGGAGAAGGATAAAATCCTCCAATGATATGACTGGCAGCTGTTTATCAAAACAAAATTCCATAAAATTAATGAAATTGTTTACCTATAGCACTGATTTTCATGAAGTGCAGTCACAATGTCTGTTCTTTGTTCTCAAAGAATGCAAAGATACAATCTGAAGTGTAATTTATTTTGAGATCTGGTGTTTTTCTGCTCTATTCCTGTGGAGGGAACATGCACACAATCATACACAAAGGAATACTACTACACAACACCAAGCTAAAAGAAAATGATTTAGTATGCCTCCAGCTGTTGTTAAAACACTGAGGAGAAAGAGGACATGCTCAAAACACAATTCTAATAATGATGAATAAACCTACTTCTTTCATTGCTAGCAATAGACCAGGCCCTCTGCCACAAGAGTTCCTTGGAAGGAAGTGAACTTGGAAGAAATGAATGAAAAGGAGCCTGGGGAAACAGTTCCTCACTCATCCTTCCACTGAAGCTGAGGGAGGTTATTCAAGAACTTGCATGGATCTGGGTTTATCAATCTTTCAGTGCTATTTTTGTTTCATAAAGATCAGAATATGTGAAAAGGCATGCATACTTTAATGTGCACTCTCTCAGCTGCACACGCGTGTCCAACAGGGAGTGCTACAGATGAAAGACTGTATTTGTGGAATGGAAATCAATGTTGTATCACACAGCTCTTCTCAGAGCTTGGTGTACTGGTGTATGGTTGTCACATTCCCTTAGCAACACATTCAGCTGAACCTCAAACCCTTCTCTTGTCACTTAAAAAGAGACTGGTAAAACGAAATCTCCTGGCTGCTTTTGAGGGCTAGAGAAGTGACTTGATGTGTAATTCTTCCTGGAGCCCCTGCCTTCAGTAAGATCCAGAGGTATAGACTGCAGGCACCAATTCTTTGACAAAGCTGAACATATATTTACTGATATTGGATATCAAACTAACTACCATTTTATTAAGTTGAGGAGATTCATGCAAAGAATACATCTGAATTTTGCAACTGAGGTTGTTTCACTGCTGGGTGTGTTAGTGGTCTCCAACATCAAGAATCATGGCTTGCTACTTTGAACAAAATACAGTAGGGTCAGGAGTAGCCAGCACATTAGATGCCACCTCACTAAATATTTCTGTTTTGATACTCCCACATCCCCTCTGTGCCATCTATTATGTATGTATAATGTACAGGGTTTTCTTCCCTTTAACCACCAAGTTTTGCCTTGACTTGACCAATTCAACACACCTCAAACACAGGAAACCCTTCTTGACTTTGTCTTTCAGGACAGAGACTGGGAAACCTTAGCGCACTGTAGTATTTAAAGAACATTTCGAATGCAATTGTTTTATCGCAGAAAACAATCCATCCACTCAAAGGGAAACACTTAGCGCCGTGTCTGACGCTGTGCAGGAGTCTGGATTCGGTGAAACCGGGCGGAAGCCCTAGCGGTGCTTTTCTGCCCCACTCTGCCATTTGTCTGTGAGCATCACATCTTTCCATTATATTGGGGCATGAAAAGTCCAAGAACTCAAGTGAACTCATTACGCTCGTAATTGTTGTCGCTGTTTGGCACATTACTCAGACGCACAGAGCTTTCTTCAGGGATATGCTTCCTTTGACTAAATATACATCTAACGCTGCCGTTACAGAATGCGTAATGCGATTAATTAAATTTGATCGTCAGGGCTACGCTAACAACGAGCATACTTCTTGTACCATATTTTGAATTTCATGCTGGCTGAATTTTGAACTTTCAGCTTGGTTTGAAAGCATCATCAGAAAATATTTTATCAGACGTAAGGGTGAATTCCTCACCGGCATTATACAATGATGTCTGAAAAGGTTGTGCTCGCTGATTGCGGATAGGACTGTCTGGCAGATTAACAAGATTGGATTCCAATTTGTCTGTCACTCAGAACCATTTGGTCTTTTAAATGCCACAGCAGAAAAGAAGCATGTCTGCAAGGCTGCTTATTATATTGTCCAAAAATACGGCATCAATAAGGCAATTTCTGCACCCGTGTCCTGGAAAGTACAGCAGATATCATTATGACTCATTGACAAATGGCTGTTTTGAAAAAAAGCTTTGACTAATCTTGGTTTTTTTTTTTTTTTTTTTTTGAAAATTACTGCTAGAACTCAATTTTTCTGCTCTGTAGCAACGCCAAAATAACACATTGCCCAGATCTGTTCCTCTAGTGATATTAATACACTGAAGAAAGATTACTTGCATATCCTATTTGTCGGCCTTAATGCTTAACTGCCTTTCGGAATGAAAAGAAACACATGTTCCCCCAAAATTAACCATGAAAACACAAATGTGAATTTATCATACTGAACTGAGATATAATCAAATAAAGGTGGGAATTGTACATGATATTGGAAAATGGCTATGTGAATTGTATATGTTAGGAATAACATTAAGGGAAATTGCACAAAGAATACACCAAACTCTTGTATTGGGATCATCCCTTTCTTCTTAATAACCGTGAAGATGAATCTCAAAGTAGTTCCAGTGTTCGAGTGGGAGTGGTCTGGTCAGGATCCCTATGCAAAAGTAGATCAATCCCTAATCCATCCCTCGGCTTGGTACAATTTTATTTTGGGAGACTTGTAAAGCAATGTGGCAAAGTTGTTGAGCTAGCTACTTGGAATTTGACCAGCTCATTCCTATAAGTGCTGTGTGGTTGCTTCCTTGTGTGTAAAGCATGGCAGTTAGAGCTAGATCTTCTTGTGTCTGTTGTTTCAATACAAAACAGCAATGTTTACTGGTAAATTAGCCAGATGTATTATTTTAGCTGACCACTCAGTTAAATACTGGTTGATACAGTATCTAGCTATCAAAGTGCTTTAGCTAGCAGAAATAGACACACACACAAACACACACACACACAAAAATCCTGCCTGTATGTTGGCCCAACTGAATGATCCTCAAAGTAATGGCTAAAGACCAAAGTTGATAAGACCAAGATTTACATTGCAACAGTTTTTTTTTCCCCACACTGGGTAATGTGTTTGTTTTCAGTATCATTCATTAGAAAAAGTTTGCTAAGGATTTTAGTACACACTGCAGGAAAATGGAATGAAGGCATCTCAGACAGGTTCATATGCCAACAGCTTTTATTTCCCTGCCCTCGCATGCGCATCAAAAAGGCTTGAGAGCATCAAAATGAATTGCTATTTACATCAAGTTGTCAACCAGTTATTACCACTTTGTTTTTTTTAAGCCTGTATGTTTTTATGGAAGCCTGTATTGTCAGTTCTAGGCAAGGCAATACACCCTCACATGGCCAATGGCAAATTCACAGTACGAGTCACACAGAGCACTATAGTGGAGTGGATGCTGCTTGGAGGGTAGGGTGCTACTCCATCGGTGTCATCCGAGCAACTCACAGGGCCCTGTGAATTTCTGAATTTCTGAGAGTGGCGAGATGAGCAAGTGTTGCCGACACAGTCACCCCTTTTCCCTGTGGAACAAACCCAGGCCAGAGAGCACAGCTTGCGTAGTACCAATCTGTTTGTTAGTTATTGTTCAAGGCTATTAGGAAAGGCTGCATAGATTTAACTCTTTCAATGCCAATGAGCAAATTGTGTTTATAATGTCCAAAATCACACAAACACATACTAGTACAACTTTAATAAATGGAGCACACAATAAATAAAAACATAAATAAATAGCTGTTCCATCTGGATTGACAGACAGCCTTGTTCTTTCAGAAAAAGACTCAAAAGGTCAACATTCTGCTCCAGGTCTGACCTCATGGATCAAATGGCCACACCCTCCATGTATCTAGCAGACACACGCTCCAACTGCAGAGCATAGCAGGGAGACACAATCCAGATGTCAAGCAGTTGCAAATTAGTAAGGAGCATGTGAAACCTACGACCTATGCCTCTTGCCCCGAAAGTGGAGTGCAGAGAGCACTGTGTGTGTCCTGCCACAGACAATTACATTTACATTCCCTCACTTAGCAGATGATCTTATCCAGAGTGACATACAGGATGAGTAAGAAGCCAGAAGCCAAGCACAAAGGGCATCCAGGAAAATGACACAAAACATAACGCAAAACGCGAAATGCAAACGAAACCATCATACACACACGACCAAGATCCAGTGTCAAACACACAAGACTGAGAACACAAAAGCGCACCCGGCTCAATATGTAGATGCAACCCAATATACCAAATGCACCATTCCAATACCATATAAACACTTACCCAGGGCCTCTTTGGGTTAATGTTATTGTAATGGTGTGACAATGTAGCGAACAGTTAAAAAAAAAGCTTCCTACTGTGTCTGTGCTTCTGCTGCCATTTCAGCAAATAGTGCCACGCCAGTTATGTGAAAGAGAATCCCAAAAACCTGCAGCAGCTCATAGGCAAGAGATATAACTAAGCATAATGTCCTGGGCCAGTCACGAGTTTGCGTCTCAGTGTAGAGTGTGGTATATTTCCACTGAAAGCCCAGATGAGATCCAATCTGATTGAAAGTCTATCGCTCCCTCTACATCTTTCAAGGGTGACCTGTCAGATCATCCTAGGTGTGGAAGAACAGAGGGCATACAGAATTAAGACCACTGAAAAGGGAAGCAGTAACGTGTGTTCACAGTAATATATTCTGCTGCTACTTTTTGTGATGTGATAATTCAAAAGCGAGCACATACTGTATGCCTTCTTAATGATGAAATTTTCAGCTCACTAAGGCTATTCTCAGTAGCATTTTCCACACACTCTTATTTGCAAAAATAGCCAAGCTGTTTTTTTTTTTGGTTGCTTTTGCTCTTTCACAGGAAATATGGTGTTTTGAAGTAGGAAACAGTATTCTAACTCTGAACTAAAAAGGGTATAAGAGGACACACACCTGAGTGTAAGTCATAATTGGCTAGTACTTAAGGCAAAAATAAAAACTCTTCATAGGTTCAGAGAAAGCTGATTTGCATCTACCCTTAATGACCGAAATTTATTTAGTCATGTTCTGTGAATTTAATTAAAATACATTTGGAAATGTACCTGATAAAATTGAGAGCTTTTAACATACCAAGACTTCCACACCAAAACTGATCAAAGAAACTGTTTCACAATGAAGGATTCACAGTTTGCATTCCAATAATGTTATAGAATGGTTGGGCTGCTTGCTGATTTGTAAAAGCACATTTCATCATTTTCAAGTGATTTTGATCTAGTTGACCTTATCTAGCACATTGCACCAATACCTATAATGTTGTACAGAAAACCATACAGTGAACCTTCTGCCTAAATGGTTCAGCGTGGCAATGTCGCATAGTAGTAAGGTGCAGGGCTTGAAACCAAAAGGTTGTTGGTTTGATTCCCAGCTGGAGCACTGCTGCTGTACCCTTGTGAAAAGTACCCAAGTAACCTTCAACTACTAGTGAATATCTAGCTGTATAAATGGAAAGCAGGTAAAAAGTAACCTATATAAGTCACCCTGGGTAATAGCATCTGCTAAATGACAATAATATAATGTAATGAAGGGGGAAGAAACAAATAGGCACCCCTAAACAGATTAACATTAACTCTCAAATGTGAGGAAGAAAATGATAAAATATTATATAATGTCAGTCAACAAGAAAGTAAAAAAACCACAAGGATCTAAACAAGGGAAAGAGAAATGTTATTGTAGCTTTTTATTCCCTGGGGAATCTTGAAAGGGTCCACAGCCCTATCCCTTCCCATGCTGGACCCTGGAAACAGTAATGGCCTCACAGTGGAGCCAGTGGCAATGAGCTCCTGGCTTTAATAGGTCTCTGGAGAACTAAAAGCAGTTGGAATGTCTAAAAATCAAATCCTGTGTTGAAGCTGGGGCATGCAAGTCTGGGAGCACTTCAGACTGTCTGTACGTGGTCTGTGAGTTTCGTAAAAAAAAAAAAAAAAAAAAAATGGCAACATCTGGAAATGTTTTCCGGTGGCATGTTTTTATGACACAAACTTTTAAACAAAACATTATGAGAACATAATGACATTAGAGTACATCTTCCTTCCGTGGCTCCCTGGACAGCTATATTTTTAAGTTTGTTTAGATATCAAGCAAAACTGCTCCAGCTCACTAGAAATGAAGGTGCAGATGTGCATTAGACACATTTGGAGCCATTGAAGCAAATCAAGTAAGCAAATCATTTTGGTACAATGAATTACAATATGCATGAAATTAAAAGGTTGTTTCTGCTATTTACATATGATAGTGTTAACATTAATGCTTAAAGAGCACCTCATAACTTTTTCTGAGGAAAAGTTTCTTTTTCTTCATAATTAAAGGTTAAACAAAGTAAGCAAAGGTATTAAAATAGATCTCACACTAAGTGAGCATGTAATGAATTTGCATCTTTAAGTAACAAATGTCAGGCTGTGCTTGCTTATTAAATACTTCCATCTCACTTAATAAATATATGCAGTGCTTAATGCTATGTAGCACAGCATGTGTGTGCATTGTGTATTAATTCTCAGCAATGGTGTTATGGTGGAAAAGCATACTGGTAGTCCACCTTGAAGACCCTTCTCCATTCTCAACAAAGTTCCTTCTGCTGATCACCAAAATGGAATATGTCTCAGAATGTTAATGTACATGTAAATGTCTCAGATATAGGTAAAAGGTAAGTTATGTGAGGATATGTTATAATGAAATATGGTAAAATGTTAAAATAAAGGGAAGGAGAACAGAATATGATATTTGCTTCACAACCTGTTTTATTTATTTATTTATTTATTTTCTTGTACATGTATTACCCTTGATTATAGCTGCTACAGAGAGCTACTCAGTGGCACAAAAGAGCTGACATCATCTTCTGGCTTCATTCAATAGCTCACTCATAACACAAGGCAAATGTTCAGGTTCAACAGATAATTTGCAGCTTACATTATCACAATCTGACATTCATTTTAAAATATATTTTACCTAGTGTTCCTACAATTCATTGGTACATGACTCTATGTGATGTTATGTCTACATGTAATGTCATGTTAAGCTATGCATGCATGTATTTCAGTTTAGGTAGGTGCATGTGAAATAAAAAATGAAGAGCAGGACACATCAGTTCTTCTGCATGTTAATCTGCATATATACATACATTTACACATCTTCTCCACATTTGTTCTGTAAAGATGAAATATGGGAGATACAATATTCTCTCCGTCATTGTGCTGTCGCCTGATTCAGTTTTGTATTTTACTGTGTTGTACTATTTACCCAAAAATTATTACATCAGAACAGCTGTGCTATGCACGTTCAGATGTTACACACTCCACATGTGTGTCAAATCATTTGTTTCCACTGTAATAATTGCATATTTACTTTCATAAATATAAACTGCAGGGCTCCACTTAGTGAGGGGCTGAACACCACAGGCTAGATCATCCACTGTACGTAAGCGGTTCAATAGGATGCCATTTAAAACTGGGACACTGCCCTGATTTAGCTGTGTCAGGGCTGGGGATTGACAAGGCTGTGGTCTTTGTCTTGGTGACTCACCTCCTGGTATACCTTTGCCCGGGCCAGGATGTGTGTCTCTCGTCTCTTTTTCCGATGCGACAC
This sequence comes from Megalops cyprinoides, assembly GCF_013368585.1. NCBI lineage: Eukaryota > Metazoa > Chordata > Actinopteri > Elopiformes > Megalopidae > Megalops > Megalops cyprinoides. The sequence goes on along the minus strand of NC_050596.1, from coordinate 9,369,082 downwards.
TCAACGCAGCCCAGTGCTGGCCTAGCAGCTGGGTTTATTGTGACATTGTGGAATGAGGAATCGGGACGTTTTCATTTGTGTGCTGCTTCACACCTCACCCACAAATATACGGAGCAGTAAAGAGAGGGCTTTGAGTACAGCTTTACTGTGAAACACTACAGAACAAAAGGAAAGGTGAAGGAAATTAATTCGCTTCTAATGACGATTCCCCAATGGCGTGAGAATGTGCAGCACTCCTTGGTGACTAATTGCATTTGCATAAGTGGAGGTGCTGAATCAAGCAGCTATTCTATGGGTGCTGCTGTGGAGTGCGCAGAACTGCGCTATAGAGACACGGAGCAGCTAAATGCTGAGTTGCACTGGGTTTCTGTCTAACTAGAACTACTATTGGGTGTTTTTTACCCCAAAAGAAAATTATAACCCCATAGTGATGCTTGCCGGGTATTAGGTTTGGTTGTAATTACATGCATGGATTGGGACAAAGTGATACACTACATTGGGGTGGTGCTGAAGGAGTAGTGATTTTACTGGTGGTGGCCTTTGAAGGCTTTGATTCCTGCACTTTTAATGAATTTCTTTTTCTAGAGCATGTGTAATCTTAGAAACCATTCCTATATCAGGCATTTGTCCCTACATAGCCTCCCTGTCCCCTCTTGTTCGCCTCTTGCAGTACATCTAACATGCAGCTTGAATTAAAGCAGTGCTTCCTGCTGTAGGTTTGCTCCTTACCTTTGACTCCCCCGCCTCCTGCTACATAGTGGAGAACAGGCATTTCTTCTACCTGCAGGATTGCTCCTACATGCTTAGTGTTTGTACTCTGTTCCAGTCAGTCTCTCTGTCGCCCTCTCACTCCGGGCCATCAGAGCTCGTTCAAACAGAAACCCACCGTGGCATTATATTGAGAAGAAGAAGTATTTGAACGTGTAATTGCCTTCTTGTCTGTATGGTCCCGTTCTAGTACACCCAAGTAAATGAACTGCTCCTGTTCTAAAGGGTCTAGACTGAAGTAAGGGACAAACGAATGTCAAATGGAATGAAACAGTAATGTTAAGCAAATGCTAAATACATGTCTTCATTGCTGCCAACTTGACTCAGCCTGTCTCACTGACATCTAGACCCAGATGACTAACCATCACCCGAGGCTCAACCTGGCCAAGACTGAGCTGCTCTATATCCCAGCCAAGACCTTTCTATAATCCTGGGCAGCACTACCTACGTCGGCAAGAGCCTCAGGTTAACACTGGACAACAAGCTGGCCATCACGGACCTTCAAAACTGCAGACCCTGGCGTTTTCTTGCCTGAACTAGTGAAACTCCCTTCTTGCCAGTCTTCCTGCATGTGTGATCAGGTAACTGCAGCTCATCTAGGATGCTAATGCTCGCGTGGTCTACAACCCTCAAAATATTCCCTGTCCCACATCTCAGTATCTCTTACTACCAGTAGTGGCTTGTATCCGGCAGCAAAGAAAATGGCTCCATATCTACAAGCGATCTTCGTAGCTTGCCTCCCGGGCAGACCGCTCCATTCTGTGGTCTCAGGATGCCTGGCTGTCCCTCCCCTGCGGAGTTGAGCATCCCAGTCCCATTCTCCATGTTCTGCCTGCCGTGTTGAGCTAATGATCAGGAAAGCAGGGCAGCTGACCGTCTTTCTATGTACTAAAAACACACCTCTTCAAACTGTACCTTGATTGCTCTACCTAATATAACACATCAGTCTTGTCTTCATAAATGACACTACTGGGATATCATAACCATTATTTATATATTTACACTATCTATTGTTGTCATTTTGATTGCTTTGGTACTTAGTCTGTTTTTTTCAGTAGGGCAATTATTTTTATGGTACTTACGTGATAAACTGATACTGCAAAGCTCACATATGGTGAAACACTTTCTGTATGTATTGTTTATGCAAGAATATTGCATAAATATCACTAATGTAATTTGCTTTGTAAATCACTTTTGGTAAGAGTGTCTGCCACAAGAATTTATGTGAATATAAGCTATAATTAGCCAGGATTTTACTGTGGCAGCAGTCAAATAAGCACAAAACACCCCTAAAAAGTATGAGCAAAATGACAGACAAAGAGCAGTGGCATAATAACTTTCTCTCATACAGTCTCCATAAAGACAACTATAAATAGAACACTCACAGAGTAACTTCAAATTGTGCATCATTGTTACACTGTATTACTGGCCAGCATGTAGGGGTGAAATGAGGGTCAGCTGACATTGATGGAATGGATTCAGGTTAAGGATCTACAAAAGTTCAAGGAAAATGTAAACAGCCATTCTGAATAGCTCTGAGCTGACAGGGTGAGAACATGGTAAAACAGCTGTCCTAAATATCATTTTCAATTTTAAAATTTAGGTCTGTGTAAGGTTTACATGTGCATGGCATTTTGGAGAGATGCCCCTGTCCCAGTACAGAAACCCCTATACTGTATATGGGAGGGTTCAGTGGGTAGTGCACCACAAACACTTTCCTAATACTTCATAATATTGGTATCATAGCATGAAAAAACTTTTTGAACATGTGTGGCAAGATCAAAACAAATAGCCTGGGTAATAAACAGACCTATGTGATAAATGCAAAAAACTCAATTCTGATACCACATGGAATTTAATACCACAGTTTCAATGTTACAGCAACTGCAAAAATTCACAAGGATGACTTTATTTCATTCATTTTAACCAATGAACGAATACAATGTTGAACACATGCAAATACATGGGTATTGTACTGTAAAATGTAAAAACTTAATATGGTCAAACAAGCTTTTCAGATATAAAAACAATCTTAATAATTAATAATAGAAACTTTTAATATATTTTTTCATACACTCTGATGGAAGTACATAGCATGCATCTTAATATGCTCCGCAATGTCAAGAAACATTGCCTGGATTCACTGACACCAGCGCAAACTGATCACTGACAGTTGCTAATTTAGATATTTTTTGTGCACAATTCCTGATATTTCAAACTAGCCATACAGCCAGAATGGAGTTTTTTTTTAAGATGAACCGAAATGGTCCCTAGCATCTCTTATAATATACAAAATCTACCGGGAATAAATCCATGAATGCTACATAATATGAACATTAGAACATACTGTACTGTAGTATGATTTTTGCATAATCTTTTTTTTTTTCTTCTAACAGCCTAATTTGCCAAGATATACATTAATTTACGAGCGTATAAAACACAAATACATTAACCTCAGGATATCACCTGCTGTGATTCATGATAGGATACATTTACTGCAATTGTGATTCAGAGTGTACGAATATAGAAACAAACAAGATAACTGAGCGTTCATTTTCCGCGTCCTTTCTTTGTCGCCCTCTCTACCTTTCTCCCTATCGCCCTAATAAACTTTAAAAATTGCACATTACAACTTCAGGTATTTATATACACTAAAAGTCCTTCTGTGGAAATGTCAAAACGCTGCAATAGGTTGGAGAGCAGTTTCAGCAAAGTATTAATACACGGTCACATGTAGTATCCACGGTAACTGAAATTCTGTTTACAATGGGAAAAACACGCTGGAAAAGGACAAGTAGCAACAATTTCGTTTGCGCTTCAGTTTACTTATGATTCAACAGCTGTGGTCATTCTCGACAGAACACATACTCAGTATAGCTTGTCCAGATCTTATCCTCGTTGGGGTCATTGCTGGTATAAGCGCAAGTACCCGTGGAGCTGCAAGCTACCATATGAAAGCCAGCCTCCGTCAGCCTATCAAATGCCTGCTCCAGAAAATTAAATTTTAAGTAATACCGGGACGTATACCTCTCTGGGGGTCTGTCCGGGTCCCTGCTCTCGTTCAGGGTATCTCCAAACACTTCCTTTGCAAGAGACGTCTTCCCGCACACAGTAATTCTGGCCACCCTCCTGAATTTTGCATCGGCTTGGATGTCTCTTCCAATGGTGTACGTGCCCCTGTATCCAACAGTAATGTAGCCTGATCTTCGAGACTCCAGGGACGGAGAGCGAGGGTGGGCGCTTCTGGCGGATGGCACAAGGCGCAAGGTTTCCATGCTGGCCACGGAGCCCCCGACCGCGCTCAGGAACGCAGCCTCCTCGGGGTCGCTCTGAGATATATCCTCACTGATGGAGTCCTCCTTGCTCACTTTGGGGCTAAGGCGCCTGGAGAGCTCGTGTAGCTGGAAAAATTCAGCTTCCCTCTGCAGTCTGCATTTCTCTGGAAAGTAATCGGGCAAAACAAGGTTCAGGTCCCGCAGGTAATCCAAAATGTAACGGAACAGAAAGCCATCTCTGTCCAAAAAGTAGCGTCCTTTGCTGTCTCGGGCCAGATCTTTAGGGGTCTTCTGGCTAAACATGGTCCAGAGAAGAGTGTCTGGGACGGCTGTTAAAGTCGTGTGTCGAGTAATGTAAACCTGCCCGCCAACATTTAGCTCAATTATTTCAGAAAATGTGGATCCGTTGTCTGCGCCGTTGGATATCCCACGTGCGTCATCTGCCAAAGCCATTTCTGCTCAACTCCGAGCTTCAGCGAAATGAGACGAGGAAAGATCTTAAGTATGAAAAGCAGGTTTAGCGGTTTGTTTAAGTAGGCTGGATGAGGCGGCGCGTCGTAGGAGGAGAAAGCAGATTTGAGCGATAGCTGTTAACTCTTCGCCTTCATTGTGGAGACATGATCACTGCGCGAAATTTATCATCAATACCATAACAACAATCAAAATTATATCACAGAGATTATATTACAGATTACAGAGATTATATTACATATGCAAGCACATATGTAAAGTATTTTAATGCTATGAGAAGATGAAAAAAACATTTGAAGTACAATAAAGGGAGACGCGTATTAACAGCAGAGAGAGTTAGTTGCATTTGAACAGTGTTTGCCAGCCTTGTGCATAGTCTCAATACATGGTTTCGTAACGCATAAGGCGTTTGACTGTTAAAATACTGTGACTCTTTAAGGGTTCTCCCAATCAGGTTTTATTGTCTGAGCAGGTAATAGAAATACCTAGAGGGGAAAAGAAAGGGAATGTCGACATCTGGTGGCGAAATAGAGGAGGGGGCGACTTTTTTCAACTCTAATTAACCTATTCATTAGGTTTTTTTTTGTTTTTTCACAGCTGCGATCAAAATATTTTTTATCATTTGGCTCATTCTACAAAACCCATTACCATAAAAAGCAGCATTCGTTTTTTTAAAATAATGCATATTGCAAAAACAAATAGTACTTGTATCAAAGTATAACATGGTCGGATATATGAAACACCATCAAATAATTCATTTCAGGCCCGCAAATAGGCAACAAGAATATGTACTTGAATTGCAAACGATCGGCAGGCTATTCTCAACGGTAATGATTTTTTTTTATTATTGTATACTTTGAATTGTTGTAAGGTAAAATCACCACTAAACATATTGCTCCATTCTATGGTTGTCTCCCTATGGTTGTTGTTTCTTTACCTGTATTAGTAGCTATAAACCAATTAACTAAAATAAGTCTAGAACGCACATCACATCACTGAGTCACTGGTCATATGATCCCAAACATTTTGGATGTACAATCATTTTAACACATCAGAAGATAACAAGACAGTCATTTATTTCAGGCTCAGAAGAGCTGAGACCAATGTGACTAGTGGTGATGCAAATTAATTTTAAGATATTAGGGTCAAAGGGGAGCCTCACCTGTGTGGCAGGGGAGAGTTCATTAGGCAAACACTGCAGAAACTGTAAGGATGGATGTGAAGTCAACGATTGTGTGACATTTAATATATCTCCCTCTATGGACCTTGGTGAAATGTTGCAGTTCATCCTCCCCGGTCTTCTCCTGTACAACCAACTATCAAAGCAGTGGATTGTAAACCCTGATAAAGCTGGAGCAGCCAAGCATAGTAAGAAGCAGCAGGCCTCAAATCTAAAAGGCTGGCAGTTCAGTTCCCAGGTTGTTGCACCCTTGGGTAAGGTGTTCTACACAAATTGACTCAGCAAATATCCAGCTGTCTACATGGATAACATGAAGAGTGAAAGATATATAAAGCCCGCTGCCTCTGAATACAAATGTCTGCAATGCGAAATTTAGTGTAGAAAATGTAATAAAGAGAACAATTCCAGAAAACAAATCTATTTACATTCACAAAAATTTATTCCAAAAAAGCATTTCCACAACATTGGATTTCTATTTCAGGACAAAACACTATTTAGTAAATTAAATGAAGCAGGTGTGACAGCAAAATAAGCCTGAAAAAAAGAAAAACACAGAAAGAAAAAAAGACCAGCTTCAATACCAAGTTTATTACTACGTTTTTCCCCTAGTCCAGGGAAATCAGAGAGCAATCCAGTTTCAGAATTCATTTCTAAATAAGGTGCTAAGAATAAACAGGGGAAAGAAATTCTAAAACTGCAATCCCATGCTTTTCCCCATTTGTGATTTTAATCTTGGGATTGTTTAAATAGGATTATTGGTGAATCTGAGTAAAAAAAAGAAAAGACTGAAGATATGTTTTCAGAACTCCAGCTCGAAAAAGCTAAGAGCCCAACATGCACAGCGAACTTTCTGTTCAAGTTACCAACAACAACAAAAAGAACCAGTTCAAACCAAAGGTTGAGAATTCTTTGAAGGCTTACTGCTAAGGTCCCTGCCTTTGAGTTAAATCGTGTTTTTTCATTGCAGAGCAATACAAAATATCCCAACACTTGCCAAAGGGACACGCAGAGTATTTTAGTCAGAAGCTCTAAACGGCACACGTAACAGGTGGAAAGCTCTCACATCAACCTCTAACTGAACTGAGGCCATCAGCTCGCTACAGTGAAAGAGCTGCACCACGATTATCATCTACAAAGAAAATAAGGAGGTCTATACAAAAACATAACATAAACTCCATAACTCCAACTGAATTCTCAAGAGCTACCATAGCTTTTTGTTAGATGAAGTCACATCTACACCAAGACACACTGCTCCTATAAGGTAACATAAAATTATACACAGAACCATCATGAATAAACAACCAATATTACAAATCATTCTCTTATTTCGTCAATAAATTACAAGGATAATCAACTCTGGTTACATGGAATAGAGGGGGGAAAAAAAATCATCCACCAAAGGATTATCCTTGTCTTCTGGTAAAAAGGACTCCAGCTATCAGTGGGGAAACTTCAAACCCTGAGAGGGTGCAGTAGAGAAATCTGTTCATTTCTGTTCATGTCACCAAGCACACAGCATTTTATATACAAAACAGGATGATCTTCCTTCTTAAAGGAAAAGGAAAAAAAAAACGTTTCACTCGCATGATCCGCTGAATATCTTCAAACCCAGAGCCGAACCATCACGGCTTAGAAACGCAGCACGCGTTCCTGTCCCAAACGCCTCCCTTTCTGCTCCGCCTGTGGTCGATAACACGCCTGTTACACACAACACGCGCCCAGTGAAAGTGAAGGCTGGCCACCCATAACAGCCATCTTATTTCCAAATCACCATCTTAGGCACCATTATCATCACCCGGGAATGCAGGGCCTCATGTCCTTTTGCTGACCACCAGCGTAGCTTTTCTAGCCAATATAGAAAAGCGCTTTAAGTCAAACGAATGCCCAAAAAGTAACTTTCCACCTTTGTCCTCCACACTTCCACTCAGACAATTTTTTTTTGTCAGCAACCTTTTTTAATAGATAATCACAGGATCCTAGAAAGGTATTAAGAGAAATAAAGGGCAGCTGGACTGTTAACATGTGAATGGCAAAGCCCTCATTAGAAAATAATAATTATAATAATAGTAGTATTAATAATAACATCATAATAATAATTTGGGTAAGAGCAGCAGAAAGTTTTTTTTTTCCCCATTTCAGTTATCCCCTGGTTAACAATACTAGTTATGATTTGGTAAAGATATAAGGTGCTTTATTATTATGCTGAAAAAATACATTTATACACATACACATACAAATAGAATACATATAATACAACAGCAAGCTTCAAAGCCCAGCTTCACTTTATACTGATTGAGAGAAGTAACCATCTTCAAAGCGCTACACTTCTGGAGACAGGGAAAAAAAAGAAAAAAAAGTCACTTGAAGAACAAATGAAATGGGTCCACTGCCTGCATGTCTTCATTAAAGGCCTTCTTTACAATGAAGAAAACATCCCAGCCCAACAGGTGGTCACAAAGGACTCTCCTTTGCTAGAATTTACAGGGCTAACTCTGAAGAACACATTGTATCCCAGATGGCTCCATTAGCACAGAAATGTGCCTAAGCATATGGCACTAAATCCAATTCCCCTTCTAAACCGGCAGTGTGGGACAGCTCAGACAGGACCTGCATTCAGACCAATGGACGGCAAATTCTTCCGTCAGGGGACAGAGACATGCCTTAGTGGCAGAATGTTTGTGAGATGCTGGGATTAGTTTGACAGCCTTTACTGACAACATGTCAGTACGACTCATATCAAGGTCAAAAACTGTAAAGACAATAATAAAGATAATTTAAATACAACATATTTAGTCACAGGAAAATGAAACTGATCTTGTCTGCTTGATTAAGCTGGGCATAAAAGTGAGATGGCTTGAAACCCGATGCGGTTAGTTTTCTACTTTTATATATTTACAAACCAAGGTACATCACTGGAACATTAAATGTATCTTGTGATGTAATGATTCTGCCTCACAACTTACACCTAGACCTCTGTTCTGGAATAAGGTTCGTCTCTAAACTCCATGCCATACATATGGTAACATTGGAGTATCAAAAACACCAATACTGAGCTATTTTTATAATTATCCACACATCAGCTCCACAAAATGCAAAGAAGAGTAAAAATAAACATATGTACACATCTTGTAGTGTTTCTCAGGAGGATAGCATTCCCAGACCAAAAAAGGCCCCGGACTACATTTACAAAGATATAAAAACACACAGGTTTGCATGACGCCCTCAATGGTCTTTGTGAGGTCTGAACGGACAAATTCTGTCTCACGACAGGGGTTGTTTCGGGGGGGGGGGTTTGGGGGTATGGGGTGGTCACGGGTTCAAGGGCAGCTCTACCAGGTGGGCATCATGTCCGGGAACCAGACGCGGCCCAGGTGCTTGGACACCTCCCAGTGGATCTCGTCCAGGCTGTACTTGTGGTCGGGGATGAGCACCTCCTCCATGATGGAGAGCTGGGTGAGGCGGCGGCCGCACATCTTGACGAACTCCACGAAGGCGCTGCAGGAGACCTCGCACTCGCCCAGCCCGATGGCGGACAGCTGCTGGCAGCGCTCGGCGATGCGGATCAGCTCCTCGTCCAGCGGCCGCAGCCCGTTGGCGCACACCACCAGCTCCACCAGCCGCGGGCACGTCATGCCCACGCGGCCCAGCACGTCCTTGCTGACCGAGCGGCCGAAGTAGAGGTGCGTGACGGGGATCTCGTAGCGGAAGAAGGGGCCGAACTCGTCCTCGTACAGGAAGAAGTACATGACCAGGTTGAACTTGGGCGAGTGGCGCACCATGGCGTCCCAGCTGCTCTTCTTGATGGTGTGGAACTGCGTCTGGCCCGGGTTCTCGCTCACCACGTCGATGCGCAGGTGCTCCAGGTGCACGTGCTTCTCGGAGGACAGCGCCAGCAGCAGCTCGTCGCTCAGCAGGTGGTAGTTGAGGGCCAGCTCCCGCAGGCCGTGGCACTGGTCAGCCACGCACAGGATCCCTGCAGCACAGCGAGGCCACGGTGAGACGAGACACCGGCTGAGCACTGAACGCCCCGACCATCAACCTCAGAAAGCATGGATGCTTGTTAGCATCATCAGGCTGTTCAGTCATGTTCATTATTATCATTATCATTATCATCATCATCGACCCTGCAATGGTGCAGCTTTTCTGCTCCTCAAAGTCTTTAAAAAAGTAAACCTTCTTTCAAAGGTTGCTGCAGTGGTCTGGATTTCGATCACAAAACTATGACTCCAGGCTGACTTCTCACTGCTGCTAGCTCCCAATTCCACAGTAAATTCCTTATTTCTGTATTACAGAAGATAATATCCTTTTATTAGTGGAGGAGAGACTCATTTTCATTACTGTCTTCCCACAGTCGCTGGCTCTAAGATTCAAAATTCCTAGCTTTATTTTAGGTTTTCTGCCTCAGTTTGACACTTTATGCAACTGAGAGGGTCTGCAAGGAGAACCCTTTAAAACTTTAAAAAAAAAGGAGTTAAGAATAGGGCGCAGTGTTTTTGTTGACCACATGACCTGCAGGCCTTTCAACCTGTAATTAAATCCATATTCTCCAGGTGTCCCTACAGGCACTCCAAACCTCTGCAATCTTTGAGCAATCAGCACTGGCACATGGCTACTTACACATAAGTGTGTAATTATGAGGAGGTCATCTGTGCAAAATAAATTGACAGTTAATGGACGGAGAAATAAAACACTGAGGTCCAAGGAACAATGCCAAGAACAATTTCCCTCAGTGGGAGAGTGTAATAACGGGCACCTGATACACTGCATACTGACAGATATGACTTATTTTGCACGCCTCGCAATATATCACTAAACCATACACAAAAGGTAACAAGTCAAGGATTCAAATGATACAAAGTAAAAAAAAAAAAAAAAAAAAGGACAGCCGCAACAGAAGATCCTCTATCAAAAAAACACAAGGGGACAAGAAAGCCAATTCAACAGATACATTGTATCTGTGTACACTGTGCATGTACTCAGACACACGCATAAATATTCCCCTTGAAAAAGTGAACTGTCCAAAATTAATTGAATTTTTAAAAACTTGTAATACACGGTAGGTCAACTCCATCACCCAGGGGACTGCAAAAGATGCAAAAGATCATTATATTTTGGATATTTTGTTTGTTTTGCAAGGGTAATTAACAGCAGTTGATTTGGGAGTTACTCTGACTGATACAGTGTGTGTAGACTCTGTGGATTACTCCTACAGAATCACTGTTACATTACCAAAACTTAAAATGGCATCTTTCAAGGCTTGTTCTCAAATCCACTGCACTTGATTTCAGCACAATGGCACTTGTAGTGTTGTAGAGCAATTGATGTTGACAAGCTTGTTGCAGTTGTCAAACCTACCGGTACAGCTAGGGGGTGCTATTACTTCTCGTGCTATAACCCCTTATTGAACACTGGCACAGCAGATGCACTGTACAGATAGAACCAAAAACCAATGTGTGGAAACATTCGATGGGGTTGCAGAAAAGCTCATATTACCACCCCTATGAACTGAAAAAAGGGGGATTCCAGTCAACTACCTCATATGTTTCTTAAAGCTATCAGGTTTTCTGACCCTAACTAATTTTATTTAGGTTTTGGCAATCTCTCCCATCAGATTCTACCCCAAGTTTTTGATGAGGACTATAAACCTGAACTGAACAAAGCCAATCTATGCAAAAGAAGACCACAACCGAACACCTGTGGATGAATTTTTGGGTAAATCTGAAACATGTCATGGAGGACTAAGTGTCAGCTTGTCAGTTGTTACCAATTTTGTGGATGCTGCAAGACGTGTGTCTTCATATGGGCAAGTTTCCACACGGCATCATCAATCCATTAAAAAAGACATCATGAACTGGCAATCATTAAGTTATGAACAAAATTGAGAACACTGGGCTTTATTTCACTAAACTGTGTATGTGACAAACAAATGCTGCTTTTTGTTTCTTCCGTTTGTTTATTTTTCATGGGCTCCTGCTATCTTCTGCTTCAACCTACTGTGTGGTAGTGCAGGTTAAAATGTTACTGCATTCATTTTCCAAACACAGTGTTTTTCCCACCCATAAAAACAAAGAAAAACTGTGCAACGTTCCAGGTATAATAATAATTACTGTAATTTAATTAATTTCAATTTATTACATTTAATCATCAAATTATAATAATAACAGTAAGTATGAATCTCTGGTTTACCGCACATTTACTGTGATATGATTCAATTATTTACTGCATTATTCCATTATTACCCTGAAAATGAGGTCATTGTGCATGCCGCAAATGCTCCTTGTGTATTTGTGGAGATCTCCTGAACACAGCCCCGAGTAGCAGGGTTCCCCTGTAGTGCGATGTCCCCAAAGAAGGCCACCCCCCCCCCTTACCTGCAGGTGAGACATGGGGACAGCTGCTCATCTTCAGCAGCTTGAGCGTGTCACTGTTGTTGGCCACCAGAACCTTGAGGGACGGATCGTCCACCGGGGTGTCATCGATCTTCAGGGACGACAGCGACTTGGAGTTGACGAACACCACCGTCAGGGCTGAGATGAAATGAGACTGGGGGGGGGGGGGGGCAAAAACACACGGTCAAAGAGAGACAGAGATGCTGTGCTGTGCTGAAAATGTGTAGTAAAAAGAAAGAAAATGGTCTGTTACCTTTGGTAATTCCATGAAGCTAGGCCTTGCCGTGGAGATGAGCCCGAGGGTCTTCAGCGAACAGTTCACCAGCTGTGACAAAATATCACAGGCTGCCTCCGCTGACTCAGTGCTGCTATCCACCTGGCAGATCACACATACAGCGCAACATCCAGAAATCAGAAATGCAACACTCAACACCCAGATTACTTCGATTCACTGTGTCATGATACAGGGCATCAGCTCAACTGATTAATTCTTACCACTGATAATAAAAGTGAGGCTTGGTACTAAAAATATTTCTCAAAATCCCTAACTATATTGCCTAATGGGGGGAATATAGTGATTGTGTATATTCAGGCTTAGCAGTAAATTGAGTTTTTAATAATACATATGAATGAATTAAATGATATGAATAAATGAAATATTTAACGTCGTGTATATAACAAATATTTGACATATACCCCTACCCACACCACCAAATCCACTCTCTGTCTTGATGAATATTTCCAGGTGTTTACATTGATTAAATACAGCCTTTTTACATTATGTATACATTTTGCAGGTGTTGAATTGTGTAAAATACAAATTGTTATACAATTCTAAAAGAAAGGAAACATTATAAATATTGGAAAAGGAAACACAGGAAAGGTTGACGTAGCCCCACGGACCCCGTGTGAGAGCACACAACTAATGAATTTAACCAGCAGGGAGAACTCCCAATCCATCACAATAAGATAAAACAGGCTGCCATGTTGAGTAAAACATTTGTAAGGATCCTCTAATGGCAAAAAACCCATACTGGGCAGTTTTTTCTTTTTTTGTTTCAGCTATGTAGCAATATGATGTTGGACCCTAGGAGCCACTGTTAATCCATTTCTGAACTGTGTTTTTCTGAAAAGTATATTGATAAATTAATGGCTACACATTAACATGGTTCTTTTTATGCGTGTCACCACAAGGCATGCTACCAATGAATCCTAGCTGACTGCAGAAATGCTGCCCCTGTAACACATTTACATTAAAGTAGCATCACTTCACTGCTACGCTACTAAAACAAAGCTGCTGTCTTTATGAGGTTGTTCTCTCCTTCACAAACTAATACACACAAAGTTCAACTGTAGCTTAATTTTAATCAAATAAATATTAAAACCCTGCTGCTTCTTCAGAGCAATTTATGTACATTAACACCACAGTTTACAGATTTCTAAAACACTTTCAGATCACCGTATTTCTGTCCACCATTACACAATGCCATGCTCTGCGTTGCTGCTGGATGCACCGGATAGCACTGGATGCTAGTTTGTCACTAAACGGGAAATGTACATGGCCACTTCTTTGAGGCAATAATTAATGCAAACTAAAAGCAGAAACAGAATGCAAAGTAGATACAGCGGGCTGAGGCTGACGGCCTATGAGGAGAGAGTGCCTTCCAACATATGCTGAATAAGACGACAGACCGCAGACTGTCGTGTATGTGCAAATTGCAAACTACAATGCTCACAAAGTAGAACAAGCACTGCCAGGAGTGCAGCATGGTGCACAAGCACTGCAGAGACAATGAAAAGAGGTTAAAAGGCATCACAGCCAATACAAATGTGTTTTACCGTGTAATCTACATAGATGAGCTTTTGTGATAGCAAGTGTGCCAGTCACAATCTGACGGTTGGCAGAGACGGAATAAGGATGTGAAAAAAAAAAAAATTACTTGAACTTGATAAGAAATACAGAGAAGTTCCTTTTTTTTAGGATCACAAAGTCACCGGTAAAATGACAGTTTCGTCTGCGTGCTCTTAGATGCAGTGAGATCAATTATCTGTAACTTAAACCCAAAAATGGCAGGTCAATGCTATTTCCATCTATAGAAAGTCTCAACAACAAAAAAATTCTTAAAATTAAGCGGTAATCCAAAGTATTATACTTGCCTAGCTCACAGACCTAAGAAAACCTGCTGTCCCTGAATAATTGGACAACACGATAGACAATGCATACAAAATGCACTATGTGAGTCGCACCGGGTGGCCTCACCTTGAAGCTGACGTACTGCAGGTGGTTGGAGTGCCGTTTGATGATCTGCTTGATGAGGTCAGGGTGTGTGGCCTTCAGGTAGGAGCTGGCGGGCTGGTTGAGCTCGAACTCGAAGCACCTCCAGAGCTCGGGCATGTGGAAGGCCTGGTTCCAGCCGCGGCACACCTGCGAGGCGTAGGCCCGGTCCAGCAGGGGCAGGTGCTGGAAGATGAGTAACAGGATCTCCTGGGGCAGCCGCCCCCAGTTGCAGGCTGGGTCTTCCAGCTCCTCGTCCGGGTGCCGCACCTTTTTGGTCGTCTCCAGCGGTCCTTCGCTGGACGAATTACTGTCCTCATGATCTTCTTTTAGACCTCTCTTCATTCTGTCAGCACATAATATGCTATGCTTTATTAAAACATTTTGCGTTGAGTGACACTGACGTTGGTGAATCAATACCACCACGGAAATAGTCGAGCTAAGTCACGTTATCTGTAAAAAAATAATAATAATAAAATAAGGGCATTTGTTCAACCAGCCAACCCTAACTAGCTGACTGACATGAAACATTGTTTATGGTTGATAGTGCCCTGATGTTTGAAGGTGCATGGCAATCACAGGCGATTCAATGAATGACTAAGTTAACATCACCTTGCACGGCAACATAGCATTGAAATTCTTAAGCCTTTTTATCCACACACTTCTAACTAGCTTCCTCAGTTACACTGATGCAACCCGTCTCCACACAAAAATGTCGATGTAAACACACCCTGCGTTCCTGTTTCCTGCGTTCTAATCAGCTAGCTAGCCGATCAGCTAAAACCTAGAGCTAAACTGATTCATTGATAGCTGATTAGCAACTAATGATCCAGGCTCGTTTATGGTATAAAAAATTAACTCCAGAGCAAATAGCTAATGTCAGCCAGCCAGTTTCGGAGCACACAAATTAAAGACAGCGAGACAGTTGCTGTTCGCTAGCCATGGATGTTTGGCCTAGCTAGCTATGGACCTAGCCGGATGCAGCATAACTTAACGCTAGCTTGCTAAGATTTTGCTAGGACTTAACCGGCTTGCTAGGAAGATTCTAAATCACGTAGCAAGATCGGTGGACAAATCATAGCCGCTAGCTCATAACTTAGCCCTGGTAAAAAGATGTTGGGAAATATTAGTGTATATTTTAGCTAGCTAGTGACAACTTGCATGGACAGCTGTTAAAACAAAACACAGCCGTGGAATATGTAGGTTACCCACCCCTCTCCCACCTACCTGACAAGCTAGCTAGGAGGCTATGTTTACACTCGGTCACCGTGGGAAAAAAAGCGATCACTTTCACATCAGCCCGGGCCTGCGCAACTTGAAAACCTCATTCGAGCAAGCAAAACTATCAGGCGCATTAGGCTCTCGATCGATGCCGCACTTTGCCCGCGATGCTCGTAGATCCGATTTTTCGCTGTTTTGCCGAAGATCCGTCCGCGTCTTCCACTATCTGTCTCGTGACCTACTTCCTTGCAGCGTTCCGCGCGGTTCGGAGCACTCCCGATGGCTGAAAATGGCGATGTGTTTTGTTGTTCTGACACGGGTGCGATGTGCACTCTGGGTGATGGAGTCTTCAGGAGTCACGCAGGTAGGCGCAACAGCTTGAATGCACCCCGGTTAAAGGTTGTTTTTTCCCGAGCAAGTGAGGAACATTGCAGCAAGATAAGCTATATTGAAAAATATGGGTATGTAATTGATTTATTGATCATAGCGTCATGATATATTGTGATCCCTTTGTATAAAGAATGCCTATATAGAATTTAAAATGCATTGTAACACATCATATATGCATAATACATACAAACACGCATATGTACATACACAGATATCAATAATATATGTTCCACTACTTTGTACTATAAACCAAAATAATCAGAAGATACACATTGTTGACTAAAAACTGGATATAGATAGAAGATAAAGGTATAGAAGAGATTCAAATCTTAAGCAACATCCATCTTAATTCTGTTTCAGGCACATGTACAATTTTCTGAGTAAACGGCTATTGAGTCTGCATTTTTGTAGTTGCATTTGTTCAAACTTGAACAGCCAGAAGACAATTCATGGATATGAAAGTAGTGAACAGCAAGGCCAACAAAAACACATTAATCCAATGATATAACACCCTGAGATATAAGTAGAACATAACTGAAAGATGCTTCAGATTTAACAGTTACTCAAATTATTCACGATGTAATTTGTAGAATCCAGAATTGCTCAAAAGGGTATATATACATCTGAGGGACCTTTAATGTAGTTGTAATGTAAATCAGTAGCCCTATTGATATTTGTTCCTTCCACCTGCCGTAGTTATCATGTTTGTGAACTCCAATTCAAGGACAAACTTAACTACACGGTATGTGTACCATACTAATGTGATCCAGTATATTCATTCATGTATCTATCCATTTATTTATTTTATGCATTTATTTTGTATTTCAACTGATGGAGTCTCACCCCACTGCTCAGCCATAGCCGTGACTGAAATATCCTCTTGTCTGAACTTCTTTCATACCACCACCCATCTATATTTCAGTGGCTTCTGATGATCTAGGGGAGACATGTTTGCATTACAGGGGACTGATAAATTGAGACATTCTCAGGGTCTGTTCAGATATTTATGAGCAAGCCCAATTGACACAGTTGTTCATATGTGGACATGATTACCCTTGCTTACATGAGAAAAGGAATTATTGATGAATGGCAATTTTATGTGTGTCTAAGGTATGGTGGTCAGTTTCTGATTATATTGTTTCCCACTAAGGCAGTACTAAGGTATACATGTGTTCATTCTTGGGGAACAAAATGCCATGTAACTGTGTGTAAATAGTTCAGTTCTTTTACTTCTCCCTGAGTAAGTGCTCCAAGTCTTCTGATATGCATTGTTTTGTGAATAGAAGCTTTTTGGTAAAGGCTGAAGAGGTCTGATTTTTAAAAATCTGTTTATTTCTGTATTTGGTGGATGTAAAAAATCATGATACTTGATTTCATAAGATCATTTATGCATCAGGCGGTCAGCACCATGTTCAGAGAACTTCACCACAGAACATAAGCCCTAGGCCAAAATCAATTGGTTTACTGTTTAACGGACAAATTGCAGTGTTAATTCTAAGCCTGTTTTCATAATGGCTATTATTAATACTGGTTGTTGTACCAGAACTGAGGTTAATGTGCATTACTGGTACATGCATGGCAAATTCATGGAGTGATTAAAGTTAAAGCTGAACATAATGGGTGTGTCCGCCTCACTAACATAGGAACCTCATATGTCTCCCCTGCTGACCTTAGTCTTGCATAGAGGAATTGGAGAATCCTCCACACGTCAAGATATCAGCATTGCATATTGCCTGCCTTCCAACCCAGGCCTGCAGAAACAATATTAAACAAAGGCACACAAGCTGACCTCCACTCTACATACAGTACCAGTTTGGACATACTTCTCTTTATTTTTCTTATTTTCCACATTTTAGAATAATAGTAAACACATCAAAACTATGAAATAACATAAATTGAATCACACAGTGATCAAAAAGTGGTATAAACAAATCAAAATGATCTTATATTTTAGAGTCTTCAAAATTTTTAAGTCAAAAATTTAAAAAAAATGGAAAGAAATTCTTACATAGGCATCACCTACATAATTTATATTTGTCTTAGAAACAAATTTCAAGCATTTAAGCATTAGTTTTTTTAGATCAAAAATGTCTTTGAATGTATGTTTCCCATTATTCTAATGAGGTGTGTCCAAACTTTGGCTGGTACAGTATATTTCATAAACAGCTGTGGGTGTTCATAGCAAAACAGACAGTCTTTGTGGAAGCATGTGTAACAGTTAGCTATTACTGTTATGGACTCCTTTATATTCAGTTTCACTAAATCCTTCCAACTAGTTATTGATAATTGAATGCCTGGGTTTATTCAGAAAAAGAAGACACAATCATGATACCTGATAGTATTTGCACACCCAAGAAAATTTGGCAGGTATGTCAGAGAAATTGTCCTTACAAAGTGTCATCTCTCATTCACATTCTTTCAAAATGGATATTTACTCAAAGGAGAGTGTACTGAGTATCTCCTGGGGAGGATAGTATCTCATGGGGCGAGTCTTTTAATGTGGGGTACCATTTCTGTTGTTGATTTTGATAAGGGTAAACAATGTTTCAATCAGGAATAATGTTACGCAAAAAATACGTTGC
Source organism: Megalops cyprinoides (assembly GCF_013368585.1). Taxonomy (NCBI): domain Eukaryota; kingdom Metazoa; phylum Chordata; class Actinopteri; order Elopiformes; family Megalopidae; genus Megalops; species Megalops cyprinoides. The sequence continues at coordinate 9,350,531 of NC_050596.1, read as the reverse complement.
CACATTAAAAGACATAAAAGGGATTACTCTGAGGTTCAGACAGCAAGCACAACCATTAGCTAAGTGGTTGTGTCAACTTGCAACACATTTTTCATAGCTTATCTCTAAGGTCAGTGGATATTCAGTTACATGCCTTGCAAATGCTAGGCTACCGTACGACAAACTTGCAAACCAGTCTTAACTTTGCAGACATGTCCCCGCATTAGTATCCCTTAGTTTGACTTGTTATCTCTGAGTTCAATTCTGTTTTCCTATCATGCTTATACATGGTGTCATTTAGTTTATTTTGAAATGTATTTTTCATGTTCTGTTGGTGTGGTTTGTTTCTATTGTAACTATTGTGATTTTTTGTGTCTGTTTTTGTGTTCGGATATCTGAATGAAAAAGGTCTGACTGATGAATGCTTTCAGTGACGTATGGCATTTTCGGTTAAATCAACTATTTTAAGCTTTTACCTATACACGAAATGAGTAAACTAAATAAACTATTTGTTTTTCTAGCAAAAAATAGGCAAATATTCTCCAACTAAAAGGATTCCAAGAAAGCATACATAAGGCATTGGTGCCCCCTAGAGGTGCTCTTGGGTTCCGCATTCCAGTTCCTTGTTATCTCACTTGAGGTGGGATAGTTCTTAACAGAAGCGCAATAACCTCAGTAATATTTGAATGTTATATATTCCAAACATGGTATTCACATGATTCCTGTTGACTGAAACAACGAAGCAATAAGTTTACATTTATTAGACAGACTAACAAAATGTATCATTTTTTTATAAATAAATGTGACAATTGTCTACAGACAGGAGCAGATTGCAATATTCTTATTTTTATAGTCTGGATCAAACTTCCCTCATTGCCCCGATCCACCAATAAAAAGACAGTTTAAGGATCATATGGAAAATATTAAATCTTCTTATGTCATGTGCATGTCCACATTGCTTTTTGTGAGGGTACAGAAAACCATAGCATTTCTCAGACACTCAGCATCCTTCTACTACTACTCTTGTGTCTTCCCAGCATGCTCTGCAGTTCACACTGAAAACAGGGAGGTGCTCATGTTCCTCAACAGCTCTGTTCATCTGTCACATGATGATCCGTGTTGATTTTTTCCTCTGGCTCAGTGCCTTTCCCTGTACTCCACAATGTCTGAACTTGCTTCTTTCTGACAAGTGACAGCAGAGCAGGTGCACACACACACACATCTCTCTCTCTCTCTCTCTCTCTCTCTCTCTCTCTCTCTCTCTATCTATCTATCTCTTTCTCTCTCTCTCTATCTATCTATCTATCTACAATATCTATCTCTCTTTCTCTCTCTCTCTCTCTCTCTCTCTCTCTCTCTCTATCTATCTACAATATCTCTCTATCTATCTATCTATCTACAATATCTATCTCTCTTTCTCTCTCTCTCTCTCTCTCTCTATCTATCTATCTCTATCTATCTACAATATCTCTCTATCTATCTATCTATCTACAATATCTATCTCTCTTTCTCTCTCTCTCTCTCTCTCTCTCTCTCTCTCTCTCTCTCTCTCTGTCACTCACACTGCTTGTCTATGTTCTCCACCACATCACCAATTAGAAGCGCTTCCATATATTTCCATATATATTGCATGTAATTTCAATAAAAGCATGACCTGGGATTGGATTTGTTGTGAACTTCAAATTTATGTGTGAATTTTATTATTATTATATTTTATATAATAATAATAATAATAATAATAATAATAATAATAATAATGTTTTTTAAGTTAAGAATTAATCTGTGTAACCAGCCTTGTCCACTTCAAAAGAAAACGTACAGTATAAAGCCACTGACCTACTTATTAGTGTGTGAGCAACAGGTTCGGTTTGTATACGGGTTAAGGAATGCTGATGAGGCTTTGGAGAGAAATGATAGCGTTATCAAAGGATAATCTGAAACTGAATTATGTGAACAGAAATACAACGTTTTAGTGTTATGGTATTAGCATACTAGTTGAAAGCTTCATCTCACAATTTCTTTGACAGGTTGCCGTCTTTTGATTTCGTGCTCTGTAAAACATAAATGTCGTTATTTAAAAAATAAATAAATAAATAAATAACTTAATGAAGATGTTTTTTTGAATGACAAGGCCTGCGACCAATGTGGAATCTAATGAATACAAATTTTTTTCCATGAATCCTGTCGAAAGAGGAGGTAGGACCAGGATAAAAATGCAGGATTGATGGCATGCAAATGAGAGAATGCATTGCTGGCATCTCAATATCAGTATATGGCTACGTTTGTGAACAACGCACTTAGGGTGCTTTGTGCGAAGTTGTTTAACTCGAAATATAATCATCAACATCTGTGCGGTTCGACTGGGTGTGTTACGGTACCACACTGTATTCTGAGGGAGGAGACAGCCGGGTTTTAATCTTTCACAGAGCGACAGGCGCTGCATCTCAATGGTCCAGGCGCAACTGGATTCAACGTAATGCTCAGAACACGGTGAAAGCGACAGCAGGGAAGAGATTTACCATAACCCGGTCCACCATTTTACGGGTATTTTTTTATACGAATGTGTGTGTATGTGTTTGTTTTTACTTAATGGAAGCAACAGTGTTACATTCTCAAATGATGGCGGACGTTAACTGCAACAAAAATGTAAACGCGGAGCTTGAGGTGAAAAAGCTGCAAGAACTCGTCCGTAAATTGGAGAAGCAAAACGAACAACTAAGGACCCGGGCAAACGCTGTAAGCACTTGCACAGCTACCTCCCACATCCTACAGTCTTCGTCGGCCTGTTTGCACCGCAGTTCCGTCGGTGCTGCTGCTAGCCCAGTTTTCGCAGGGAGTTATTGCATTCCGAGCCCGCTACCTACTCTCTTCTGTCCGTCCGCTCTAGACCCGTTTTGCGAGGCAGAAGAGCCCTTCTCTTATTTCCACACGCACTCTGCACCTTACGCCGAGGCAGAAGATGTCTGTAACGACCCCACAGAACCTACAGTCTTGGACGAAGTTGATATATTAGACTTAAATTCCTTGCTCCCTTGCAATGAGGGGTCTGAAGATACCTGGTACTGTAGCCTTGCTTCCTATATACAGTCTTCATTCCAACCCTTCATTCTCATCGTTTGTACATTTGTCACACAAATGTCAATGTTCAATACTGAAATGTATCTTATTTTCCCAGAAAAGTCTTAATGTTATAGTTATAGATGTTCGTTGTGTGGAGTAGCTTTTTCATCTAGTCCAGATACACCACAACAGAAACGATCCTCTGCGCCAGGCGTGGTCAATTGCACTGGAAAATATAACAACAACGAGGCAACAAAACTCTTATATTTTATGTGGTACGCTTTCAGCGTGCTGAATTTGCACATGCTTGGGGATTGAGTGCAAAAGAATTTGTTACCATGGTGTTTGAAATTCTTTGCCAGTTTCGAACATTTGAGGTCAGCACATGTAGAATTCATTAGATAAAAAATCTGGATAGCATTTAAACGTATCTTCCTCATTTAACACACATTGACAAGTGACAAGTGATAGATGACGTAGTATTGTCAATGTGGTTGTACATGTTCCCTACATATACAAGATTTTACGAGTCGGATGTCTTGGTGCAAGACATTTCGACGACTGGGAAAGTAGGCTGCGTGTGTGTCAGGGTAACCAATCTTTTCCTGTGTGCATTCTGTGATGAGGAAAATTTTGCATGTTTCATACAGTCTTACTCTGAACAGCTCCCTCTGCTTGTGCGCAATAGTCTTGGGAAAAATGTCGTTTGTGCAATTTTAAAATATTGCAATTCAGGGCTAATATAGCTTCAGACTGAAGTATTGTAAAATTATTATTTTAACAGATCATTCTTCCAGCCCTCTCTTATTAGAATACAGACTTTTACCCTTAATTTTCACTGTTCTGCTGTCTCATGTTCAAGTTCTATAAGTTCTAAATTTAGAGAACTGACACAGTGTATCTGAGTTCAAAGCACATTTTATTGTGGGAATGAAAGATGTTTCTTCTCTTAGAAAAAGAATTTCAGAACAAATGTGGGGGTGTGTGGACTTACAGGCTTGCAAATGTATGTCAGCATGATTTTATCAACTCCAGATGCAAGATGCAGTCATCCTAGAAAGTGCCTTTACATCTCTAAATCTTAATATGATTCTTTTTTTTTTCATTTAGCATATATTTTGGCAAGTGGAGCCACTTGAAAGGTTTGAGTGAAAGGCAGTTTAGTATTTATTTTGTTCATATATGCAACAATTGTGATTTTGCATGTATATGCAAGACATCTGCTTGAAATTAAGGGGAAAATAAATATGAAAGAAGAAATAACTTGCTTGTCTGTCACAGAATAAATAGCACACATATTACTTTGTGCTTCACCATGTGTAAATGCGCATGCAGATATTTTCATTGAAAGAGTAGAGTTGGCAAATTAACTCTGGGACATGGGAATATGGGAATAAGCCTTTCCAGAAAGTCTTCCTGAAATAACATGAATTGAGAGTTAATTAATAGTCAGTGTTTTCTTGTCAACATTTCCAGGGAGTTGGTTATTCATCTGCTATTGCACATGGTTAAGACAGTTGCAGGATTGTCTGCCTCATGTTATGTCTTAGGCTGGTTGCATTGCCATGGTAAAGTAGTCCTTAATCAGAATCAGAATCAGACTTTAATTGCCAAGCATTTGTTTACACATATAAGGAATTTGACTCTAGTTCCAGTCTCTTCCATAGTGCTTGCATACAACACCAAAGTGACAATGACACCAACAAAAGCAGTGTTACAACAAACAAAATCAGTAATACAGGACACATGGAATAATTATGGAATGAATGAGGTATATATGAACAGCTATTGCACAATGAACATGAGTTAAGGTATAGATGAGTGCAGGCTATGAATATGTACAACTATTAGTTATATACCTCTATTGCACTGTGTTATATACAGCTATTCTACACTGATCGTGAGATAAAATGTACCTGAGTGCAGGGCATGGAAATGTACAGGTATTAGTTAATGTGTCCTCTCACACTGTCTGATTTGCTAACCTAGCCGAGCTCACTGGAACGGGGATGTACAATAACTCATGATGCATATCTCCGCTTTCAAGGACTCAAGGATGCAAGCCAGGGACTTAGCCCTGTGGGTCAAATCATCTCAAATTACTCCTGACTTGAACATTTGTGCATGCTGCAGATTGGATTATTTCATGATTAAGGGTAAATCCTGCTAGCGTTGTCGGTGGTTACATTGTACTTCACAAACTTCATTCTGCACATTTTTGCTTCTGCCTGGTAATCACTCATTGGAAAGTAATGCTAAGCTTTCAAGCAGAAAACATCAGTGGTGTGAAATTACACTTATTTTGCTTTTTGTGACAGCTTGCTTATTGATAATCCTTCCAGCAGCTACCTGACACAATACCTTTAACTACCTCTTGATCCAGTTTGATCAAGTTTCTTACATGAATAAATAATTACATTGTACAAGAATATAAGCTATTGATTTTCTCTCATTTTTTGTTGTAAATGTATTTTTGAGAATTAAAAAGGTCATCAGAGGAGCTTTGGATTAGATAAAAAAAAAAAAACATCTGAGACAAGGCAATACTGTACACAGTAATAGTTTTACAGTAATGCTCAGCACCTACAGTAACATGAAGGGAAGAGTGAAAATGTCATTGAATTTGCCATGTGATTGTATCCCTGACTGTAGTTTGATTACTATACAAGGCTGTGCTCTTGTCTCTGTAGGTTATATGTGTCTCCAAAGGCCAAGCCTTGGAGAGAATATACCCTCAGCCCACTGCAGTGGTGCAGGCAAGTTCTGGACAACCCCAGACCTGAGGTGGAAGCTGCCAAGCGTTCCCTGTGTCACAGGCTGGAGCAAGGTACCACAGTGCCGACGACAGACCTTCACACACCTCAGTCACCGCTAGTCCACCCCCCCAACCAGCTTTCTGTACCTCAGTCATCACATATCCACCCCCAGACACTTTATTCACCATTTAGCCACCTTAAAACTGTTTCACACATCTCCTTTACTGTTTGTACACCCCAAACACCTTCACACACCTCACTCACCATGTAGACACACTCACAAACCCCACTCACTGCGCATACACCCAAAACACTGCTACACACCGCACTCAGCAGTTATTCCTGCTCAAACCTTGTCACTCATCAACATGGGTCAGAGTGACACAGCTGTTACACAGGAATCATATGTGCCAAGAAGGACAGGGTAGTAGTGTTAAGGAGACGAAAGACCTTTTCGCTGAAGATGAAGAGCCATTAACCTTTGATTTGAATGTTCCTCATTCACTGAAGGAAGTTGTTTGATATTTATGTTTCCTCTGTCTACTCTTTGGTGGTGTTAGCAGGTAGTCTATTTGGTCTAACATCCGTGCTCTAATAGTGAGATCATACACCTAACTATTTATGATATTCTTAACGCTCTGTGTAGAAAAATCCGGAATCTGGTGGAAAGTTAAGGGAACAGCACAGCCCTAAACACCATTTATTTCAGCCAAGTTTTAACCATGTAACAGTCACCTTAAAAATCACTGCGCTGTAGAAAAGGCCTGTAATTACACCTCAAAAAAAAAAAGAGCATGCAGGCCAAGATAGCACTCTCGGATTGAAAATTGGAGCACAGCCTTAGAGGATTATGAAAAAAAAATAGATCCATCTATAACTGTTCTTGATTGACTGCTGCAGAGAGTCCCAAAAGACATGCAGATGAGCACAAGCATACAGACCCATGTTTATTGATAAGCACAGCCCGACATGCAGTCGCGCATGCACACGGCTCCTAACACAGGTTGTCTCACAGGCACACAGTGGAATACAAACACAAACAGATGCAACACTCTTATCCCCATCCTCACACTGTCCACCCTACGCACACAACCATTCATCCTCTTCCGTTCTCCTCTGGACTCCGCTCGTTGTAAAGCTGTCCCTAGAAGTGAGCACACCTGCTAGCAGCAGGAGCGTGTGAGCCGTTTACCTGATGCAGTAGCGTGCCTTGAATTTGAGCAGGGCTGTAAAGGTCACTGAGAGGGAGGCAGGGGTGAGAGTCTGGCCCCCGGTGGACAGCGAGAACTGGTCTGACCAGGAAGCAGTCCAAGTGGAAGGCCAACAGCCACATCGTATTAATAGGTTCCAGCATCACAGCCATGAAAACCTGACCTAAGTTTCATCTTTGTGATTAATGAATGTCACATAAAGCAATCCTAACACGTTGTTTCACACCATGGCAGTAGACAAATGAAAGAATGTGCACCAACATGTTGTCTTAAGGTTGTTTTTCTTTGAGTAACACCATTTAATGCTATTGTAGAGTTTTTCTGTGAGAAATTTAATTCCCTGTTTTACTTAACTAAGAGTAATTTGGTTTTAAATGGATGGTAGCTGCATACAAGGAACATGTATAAACTACAATAAATTATTTATGTTGCAATGACATACAAAATTGTTTCCTCCCAAAGCTGTAAGAAGGCCACTGCTGCTTGGGCTGCTATCCTCCTGATAATATATGTAAGAGTCAGGCCAGTGAGAATGGTAACCATGGAAACGCTGTTTATACAGTCAGAGGAGAACCTACCTTTGATGCTAAGTGGCTTATATTCTTACTGACAATGCTAAGTGGCTTATATTCTTGCTGACAGGCACCATGACAGACATATTTCTAGCTATACGGCTAATAAAAACCTCAGAAACATGATATGCATTCATGACTGGAAATATTGATTATGTTTTTGTAGTTTTTTTGTGTTTTTTTTTGTTTGCTTTTCCTTTGGATCTGTCCCTGTTGGATTATGCAGAGTGTATGCATGAATATTGTATGAAATCTGCAGAAAGAGAAATTATAGCTCTGAGTTTCTGCTCATTTCTGCCCTGAAAGGCCAAATTCAATAGTACTGAAGCTCTGGGCAGTGCTCATAGGCCGTGAATACAGCTTTGTGTCTTGAACTTCACAAACCATTTGTTTTGTGGAACGCCATGAATGGTGGTTCTGTGGAGCAGTGGTTAGAATTATTGTGTGAGAGAGGCCAAAGTGCAGTGCTCTGTGTGCCTATGTACCAATTGCTGAGCATAACTGTTTTCCTGTTCTCAAGCGCCAGAGACAAAAACAGCTCTATATGCTTTCAGATGAGGCCACTGATGTAAGCATATCTTATGTAGTACGCTGGGGCAGGTGAGAAAACAATTGTCATTGTTCTTATTGGATGGGCCTTACCATTGCTGGAACCCAGCTGCTTGTTATTTAAGGTAATCTTTCAGCATGCATTTGTGCTTTGGGCCCAAAGTGTGTGCACCCCCCACTGGGTGAATGAGTACCTGGCTGCCCTGGAGTCTCTGTTTGGTAGACATGCTGACTTCAGCTCCTTAGCTGTTAAAGATACATCCTACAGCTATTGTGAATGGTATGGATGTGAGTATAAGTTTGTGTGTGTATGTATTGTATGTGTGCATGCGTGTTTTGTGTGACAGGACAGGAGTGACACACTGCCCCCACCTTTAGTCTGTAATGTATAACATCATCCTGCTCCTCTCCCGGCCAGCCCACAGGTGGAGGGGTGTCGTCTCCAGCCGTGTCTCCCCTGCCCTCACCCCTGTAGCTGGAGTGCCCCCCCTCCGCAGCTCCTTCAAGCCCTGCTCCAAGCCTGCAGTGCCAGAGCAAGCAGGTAACACCACCACTCCACTTTGCTTACCACTAACAGGGGAAAATGAACTAGCTTCATAAGTCTTCTAGCTGTAACTTAGGGCCTGTGACCTTATTTCAACTACTGAAAATGTATTGAAGTTGGTGAAGACTTGTTAGTTGAGTGAAGATTCACTAATCACATGTTTGCGGAAAGTATTTGAAAATGCCACTTTAAAAGACAGTTTTACTGTAAATTCATTCATTTTATTTTGGTGTTTCTGCAGTTTCAGAAGGAATGAGATCATTTCGTCAGGAAATGGAAGCTCATTGTGTATTGGGATTAAGGAGGTGGCCCCTGCTAGCACTTTTCAAAGCGCATATTATACCAAAGTCCAAATGAGAAATGGCATAATCAGACAGATATTAAAAGAATCACTTTCACATCCCATTTTCATTCATTCAAGATATGTCTTATTTTGGCTGTGTGTTCAGTAATTTGGTTTGTGTGAGAGGAGGCTTATACCCCACAGCTGTCCATGGTTTCCATGGTAACTCACATTCGTGGTCCAGCAAGCCTCTGCCAGGAAAAAACCATAATGTGAACTCTTCTGTGTGAACTCTTCATCTTGGTGTCCAGCTTCATCCTCCTCATCCAGCCATACTCCACTCCACCTGACTCCAACAGCCAATGGGAAGGGCTGCTCAGACAATGCCGAGAGATCTCCCTCATTTCTCTGTCAGTCAGCCAATCTCCGTAAGCTTTGTTGCTGCCTATAGACTTGTGTGGTGCCACTCACCTGAGTGATGTGCATGATATTGTACCAGATCATTACCCATAATTTCATGTTCCACATGCAAACATTGCTGATGCTCAGATTTTCATATTCAGAGCCTTATCTGCCTTATAATCGTTATTAACACAAGTGATTATCGATGGTTCCTTAATTAGACTGTAATGATTTGAATATGAACCTTGATTTTTATAAAAGGACAAACAAATTGTACATTTATTTTCTTAAAGGGGTCATGCTGTGTATATATCAAAATTTTCATTTCATTTTTATATTCTCTTTCTGTAATTGACTATGGTGATCTGTAATTGTCCCACCCTTAAATTTTGGGCCAGAGCAGATCTTGACGGGATTCATCTAAATAGGTCAATTTACTGTTGGTCACCATGAATAAGGTTTGAAACATCACATTTAAAATCCTCCAATTTTATGTATATAATGATGCTAGCATGAAAGAAAATCTGTGTAAAAGATGAAATGCCAAATGTAAAAATATAGTACATTGATATTCCACATGTGATCAGATTTAGTCACTGGAGCATTCTAACAAATTTTCAGCTGAAATATCATGTTTTACAATGTCGAAATTTGGTATGAGCTTGTATTCTTTTTGCTTGTTTGTTTTTGTTGACCTTGTTCATATCTATACACTCTGTACAATAGCACTAAGTTTTTTGCTTGTCTCAGCACTGACTGCTTTCACTGTAGTCCATGGAGAATACTGCTGTAGACTATAGGGGTTACATTACTCACAGTAGCTTGTGTTTAGTGGTTTTGTAGCTCACAGTGCAAACCGTTGCAGATTTTGAAGGCAGTCATTGTGAAAGGGGCAAATGCTTTGATAGGTCTGAAGTACGGAATGTCTCCCATCAACCGATCTGAAGGTTCCAGTCGCAGACAGCTGCCTCTCAGCCGCCAGTCTTCCCTCGACAGCGAGCTCAGCACTTCCGAACTGGAGGACGACTCCATCTCCATGGGCTACAAGCTGCAGGACCTAACGGACGTGCAGGTCATGGCCCGGCTGCAGGAAGAGAGTAGGTCCCTCTGGGCATGTGCACTCTGGGTTCCCAGAATTCACCTGGGCATGTTCCCAAGTAAACTCTGGTAAAAAAAAACTGTGAATGCAAGTCAGTAGTACTCTTATTTAGGTATAAAAATGACTACTTTCCATATGCATAAGTTTAGATGTCATGGATGGTCAAACAGTAGAATTTGCATTGTGTGATAAACTGCTATGTCTGTGGGTCTGTAAGGCTGAACTCAGTGAAGTAGCATTTAGATATGAATGTAGTAAAAAACATGCCTGTCTGATGTCCGATCTGATCTGTGTGCCTGTATGTGCTTGGTTTGTGCTCCCCCTGCAGGTCTGCGTCAGGACTACGCCTCCAGCTCAGCCTCCATCAACCGGAGGAGCTCCAGCTTCTCCTTTTACTCGCGCCGGAGGGGGGTGGGCAGCCAGCCGGATCTGCCGAGCGAGGAGAGGTGCGATGGGCCGCCTCCACTGGAGGCCCGCCTGGGCCGGGCCATGCCCCTGCAGCGAGGCCTGCCCCACTCCCACACCTTCTCCAGTGTGAGGGACTGCCGCCGCGGCCCCTCTGCCCCTCAGCACCTCAGCAACCTCTCCTACCACCAGTACTCCAGCCCCGCTGTGCAGGGCTATATCCCTGAGGTGGAGAGCCACAGGCCTAGCACAGGTGAGCAGAGGGGTCCCTGAAGAGGTCCCTAGATGCCATAGTTCAGCTCTGCCACAGGGGTCTACCTGAGTCTATGATCTGTGGTCTCATAGTGAAGGCCTACAACAGGTAAACTTGCTTGAAACACTTAAGGAGCGTGTCCTCAATTTATAAAGCGATGGATGTTTTGGGCAGGATTGAGTTTAGGCTTATGAGATATGTTTCTAGATTTTTTTTACCCATCAAAGAATCTTGCCTGTACAACACTCATGTAACATTTGATAATTTGTCTGAGCATTGTTTGAGATTAAGATTCAGGATGCAGATGTGGGAAGCTAGTCATAACTGTCTTGCAAATGTGTTTGGTTGGTGCCAATGTATACATAGATAAGTTAATTCACCCCGAAGGGATGACAGTTCTAACGTGTTTAAATCATTCTTGTCTATGTGTGCGTGTGTTGTCTTTGTTTGCTCTCTCTGTTGTGTTGATGTACTCTTTGGTAAAACTGTTAGGACCTACTATTTGGAATCAACCTGAATATGAGAGTAAGTTTACAAGTTTTTCTTTGACTAACTTCACAGAAAAGGAATGGATGAGGGAAGTGTGATATTTAAACATATTGCTGAGGAAACCCCATTGAACAAGAATTGACTCAATCCTGAAAACTCTACTTATGACTATGTAGGGTTATGGTTAAGTGGTAAAACTACATTATCATGGGTAAAAACTGCTAAACACAAATTCCAGTATATGAAGAATGAAAAACAAATGTTGTCAATTAAATTCATTGCTAACAAATTGAGAAGACTGATACAGACTCACAGAAGGCTATTTCACTAGTTTGAAAATACTTACCAGTCACATTGTGGTCTGGAAAACTGCAGCAGGAGGCACTGCAGACCCTGGCCTGGTTGCAGCACTGTGAGCATGTGTTTGCTGTGATCAGAGAGCTTAAGAGAAGCTCATGGCTGAAAAGGTAGTGAGGAGCTCACAGATACCGCTGGATCAAAGCAGTATTGGCAGCATAGAACTTGGTAGCATACAAAATATATGCAAGGCTTTTTTAAATAAATGTAAGTCTTTTGCAGTAGTTTACATTTGTCTAGGTCTGTGGACATCTGTATAGTAATATTTCATGTAATTAATAATTTTATGAAACTAGAAAAAACACATTGTGACACATTGTCAAATTTGTTATACCATGAATATTAGTAATTGTGATATAAAACATCAGCAATGATCTTGGTTTACAGCTTGGCAACAGATTATGTGCTTTTGAATGTGCCTGCATGTGTGTCATGTAGAGTGATTGTTGGGCGTGGATAAGCACTGCCCCCATCGGTGGCTGGGGTCAAGATTAGCGCTGCATTAGCAGACCCCGGGTCAGCACTTGGTGGCACTGTCCACTAAGAGTTGGAATACTGCATCGCTGAGGGGGATTTGCTGTCATGTCGCAGATAAGCTGCAGAGAAGCATGCCCAACCTGGTGCGGGCTCCCAGCATGCCCAGCGTCCCGAGCATGTTCAGCATCCACAGCCCCGCCGGCCACACCAGCTCCTTCTCCTCCATCCGCAACAGCCACAGCTTCGACTCGTCCAACGCCCTGGCCAAGCTGCAGTCCTCAAGTAAGACCACTTCCAGTTGAATGATGCCAGTTTCACCCCAAGCATTCGGCTCGGCACCGTTGACTTGCGTGTCCGCTTGCTGGGAACGTCCGTAAAATATGAGTCAAATTTGAGGCCAGCAGTTTCAGAAACATCACTGGAAACTGAGATTTATGGCAGTCATGGTTACACTGTTTATTGGTTCCTGTGTATGTTTATCCGTTTATATTCTGCACAATTTCAGCAGAAAAACAGGATGTTTTCAAAAAAACAAGTGCCCAAAAATTCAGTGTTAAAAAAGAGGTAAAAGAGGAATCTTGTGTTTGCAACAAACATTTGAACATTTTTCAACAGCTTGCTCTAGCGCTGCTAAATGAATGGTATTTGCAGCCTTACATTCGCTGCCTAACCCCTTTTATTTACCAAGAAATATTAAACATTGTCTTTGGATGTAGCTGATATTAACATGATAGCGGTATATAACAGCTTCTATGGTTACATGTTGCTTTCTTTATACTGAACTGTGATTTATATCTTTAGATTTAGGGGTGCACTGATTTCCTACTTCCTGTTTAGTTCCCTCCCCAGGTCAGCTGCAGCACCGTGTCCAGAGCGTGGGGAACTTCTCCACATCTGCGCGGCAGCCCCTCAAGGCCACGGCCTACGTCAGCCCCACCATACAGGGTCCCAGCTCCGCGAACGCCGCCGTCAGTTCGCACTCCAGCATTCCCCTCCCCAGCAAGCCCAGCGGCTTGTCCGCCATGGGCCGCAGCGGCCTGCCACGGCCCGCCTCCTTCATCGGAACCACGGCCATCCCTCGCAGCAAAATCGCCCAGCCAATGCGCAGGTACACAGGAAGCGAGAAAAGGGAGAGAGAGTGTAATCACCCACCGGTAGGGCCAGCTCCAGCTCCCATTATTTGGGTCACAGCTGATGTTGCAAAGGCCACAATGCCATTTTGAATTATGAACACTTAAAAATAGTTGCCATCGGTAACTTTTTAACACTTTTGCCCCCAGAGCAACTTACACAGCTTACAACTTGTACACAGACATTTATACAGCTGGAAATTTACTGAGGCAATTCAGTTAAGAGTACCTTGCCCATGGGCACAATGGCACTGGTTCCCCTGGTAACTGCACCTGGGTTATAAGCCCTGTTCCTAAATCAGTAGCGACAGTGAAACTAATTGTATTTCATCAGTTGTGGAACGAGTGTCCGGTGTTCTAATGAACCACACTACTGACCACTGCTATGTCTCAATGGTTCATGAGGCTTCATGAAAATTTAGAAGAGCCCACCTCAGCCATGATCCAATTGACCTTGCTCAATAGTTAGAAATATTAGAATTCAGAGCATGAGGCTTTTTATGGATCCAAGTGTTTTCAGTGTTGGAGGAAGAAACTGCACACTGACAAGTCAGAAAATTGTAATCCCCAGCTCTAACAGCTTCACAGTATTGCAGATCCTCGCATAGATTGTAACTCATCCTTCTCATGTGCATTTCTCTTGCAGTTTACTCAACCCCCCAAAGAGCCTCTCTGCACTCAGCACTCTGCGAGATAGCAGCTGGAGAGATGGGTGCTACTAATGGAGGATGAAGCCCATTGGCCGACAGAAAGATCTGGAACAGTGTTCGGTGCTCAGCTGGCTGGGCGCGATTACTGTCACAAAGTGTTCTTGGAAAGGAAGAGAAATAGACAAGCTGTACAGAATACCTCAAAGGTCTAGCTTTTTAAAAACGTGAGTCTGTGAGATGCTCTATTAATTATACTGGTATAACAGAGTGACACTTTAACATTATGCACTGTTGTAATGCTGCTCCTACGGGTACATCGGGTACAGGTATGTCAGATTGTCATATTCTTCAAGCAAAGCATATGAGCCAAAAAGCTGAATGAAAGTCAAAGTTTTGAAACTGTTTCGAAAGTCGGGTTACCATTGAAATGATTTCCTATTTTATATATATATTTTCCACCACAGTTGTTTAATCATATGAGATAACAAGTAACATTGTGGTGCCTGTTGTATAAGTATTTAAATTAATTTACTTAAATTACTTGCAGTAAGTGTCGTCTTGACTTGAAGTACTGGACAAGAATATATGTTTCTTTGGAATGAGAATAATTCTGTTTTTTTCAGGCCACAAATGTAGCAATATTCCTGTGTCAAAACCCACTGGTCCTTTTGGTCTTTTTTCCCTCTTTCTCTTTCAAGAATTCATTTTGTATGTTTTACTTTGTTTGTGGCCCTCTTCAAGTACCATATTAATACTAAACATTGCACATCTGAGAGGGTGCTTAATCTTTCTCTAAAGCTTTCTTCAGCTGTATTGTATGGAAATGATTGTATTTTAAAATTGAAATAAAGATTTTAATCTTATGGTACAATAGTGTGCAGGCTAGTCCAAGTGATACCTTTTAATGGTGCAGATCTTTGTTTCTTAGAATGTCACAGATGCATCACAGTATTTTCTTGTTTTCTGACAACGTCAAAGAATACCATAAAACAAACCAAAAAATGAGTACTGAATTTTTTTGTGTAAACTGAAACATTGCAAAGGTAACATCTGTGCAATGAAAAGACACCTGAAGGACATTTGGGGTGGTTAGGAACTGCTGGCTTTTATAGTTCAATAGCTCCAAACTGCAAATGACCAGCAACTATAGCCGGGAACCTGAGAGACGTGAGACTATGGCATGAGACTTGGACACTCTGCTGTTCCTCTACTGCCATCTGCAAATGAGAACTCCGCCCCTTAATGCAACACTCAGTCACACCCATGAAGACCCCTAAACTGAAAAAAATTAATGACAAACAATCGCTTACAAACTAAGTTTGTCCACAGTTATATTTGGTTGGTGTGATAAATGATTTTCAATAGGCAGGAAAAGAAGAAAATGTATAAATGTCACACTAGCATAGTTTGTGGTGAGGATTATATCATTATATTAATTAGCTACACAAGCAAACATTCATA
The DNA here is from genome assembly GCF_013368585.1 of Megalops cyprinoides. NCBI lineage: Eukaryota > Metazoa > Chordata > Actinopteri > Elopiformes > Megalopidae > Megalops > Megalops cyprinoides. The sequence continues at coordinate 9,334,854 of NC_050596.1, read as the reverse complement.
TGCATAGTTACATAGTTTGTTAACAAGAAAGCATAATATGAAAAATTAAGGAAACGTCTGAGTATATACAAAAGAAAAAAGTAACAGAATTTTGAGATATGGGCAGTGTGTGAGAGGTATTTGTATGTCCACCCTAGATGTACACTGGAAAACAAGCTTTTAATTATTATATTACTATTCCCCCCTAATTTATCATAAGGTCAAAAACACCCCTAACAATTTACCTTAAAAAGTTGTATCCTTGCCCTCCAAAATTAAACAAAAACGCTGGCCATGGGCCAACTCGTTCAATTGCCAAAGTACTCACAATAGGGGCTGATGGGAGATGAAGTCCACAGCTCGTCACTCAAAACTGTCCCGCTGTGTACCCCATCTCCCATAATGCTGTCTGTAAAACGTGTTGAGGCGCAGCGCGCTGCTTGTTCAGTGTTAGCCGATTGCTTATCTGAACAGTTCGTTGTTTTGTTATTGATGCAATTATTAACATTGATAGGGTATATAGTATTGTTTTCCTGTTTGATCTGTACCGGTCAAATTAAATTTTGATCGTCAAATACCTAAAAGGCATCCTTCCCATACCGGGAGTCGAACCCGGGCCGCCTGGGTGAAAACCAGGAATCCTAACCGCTAGACCATATGGGACCGTTGCGTTACAATGGCATCTTGGTCATTAATGACCGTATATGTGCGTGTAACTAACAGTTTGAGTTTATTAATTTTGACATAAAATAATCGAGAATATATAATGTAGACTAAAATAAAAATGACCCGATGTCCTCTACCACAGACATAATGCAGCTATCACTCGGGGACCACATTTCTCTGGCAACAAAAGCTAACGTTATCCGTGATATTTGACGTTTCCAAAGCTTCCAGTGCTGTTCGTTTTGGAACTCCATATTAGAAAAAAAGGTCGTGGTTGCCTGTGTCTTACCATGAAGATAAAAACACAGCTGCCACTGCGTCAATGTTGGGAAGCGCACCAATGTTACCAAGCTTACTTGTATATTGGTATTTCCCGTTTGAAGCTAACATGCAGCTACATAATAACATGCGCACGGGCTGTCTGTAGTTTCGGGAAATCGCTGAAATCGTGCAAAATATTGCATGTGTTGCAAAGATGATCAATCTTTCTTTATCCAGTATTCAGTGTATTCACAACTTGTGTTGAAAGCACGACGAATGTGTTGTTTTTAATAAAAGTCGTGAATGCAGAATAGGCTACGTGTTTACGCAACACGTAGTAGCCCTACACTAGCTAGCGCATCCTCAATTGCTTTACTGTAACTTCAAATTACTGTTTTGAATTTATTGACATTCATAAAGAGATCAAAGAAACAGAAAAAATCAACACCTATGTTTGCGATACAGTCTTCACGGTCGATCAGAGCTACCGAAGATTAAGGTACGTTTCCCTGAGTGATATTTGTGGTGTCCTTGGTTCTATAATTGGATGAAGCATCACAATGATGATACCATAAAGTAGGCTGTTTGCACAAGCATTTTGTATTGTAACAGTGCATATAAAAGTATGTTGCCTGTTTTCTAACCATGAAATTGATTTTATATTCATTAAACAGTAGCCTGTTTACTAAAACCAATAACAGTGCAAAACTGAATTAAACTGAATTTTTAAAAAGTAATTGTGGATTACTTTCTTACACCTCAACAACTGCAGGGGGCTCTGTTACAGGAAAAAAAATAGAAATTGGAAAGCTTCCCGGTTGTTTTATAGCGGAGATAAAGTGGTCGACGTGAGAGCGCTGCAACGAGCCCACCCCGCGCTTCGCGAATTGGTCACATTGGCGATTTGTAGGCTGTAAAACCCTTAATCTTCTGCAGATTAAGAAGTGGAGCACTGGCGAACCTAAGCAGAGGGTGTTGGCGTGTTCGAGAGCAGCCATGGAAGAAGAGGCGCTGGAAGCGTTTCAGGAGGACCTGGAAAGGTTAGGGTCTGAATCAGGTAAGGAAGCCACACGCATTGTCGCTCCAATTAACCGACACCTGCTGGTGCAACGCCAGGCGTACTCGGTGCCTTCGGTGAAAATAAAGTAGTGGCGAGATAGTTTTTTTAAAAAATTACATGTACAGGCTTCACACTGGTAAAATGGAGCAATGGCTCTTTATGCTGGCAAAATAAACGTAATAAACCATGCTTTTTAAAATTATTATTATTATTATTATTATTGTTATTTGTTTGTAAAATGGGGGGTTTGCCTTTTCCAATAAGTAAACTGCTTACACGTAGGCTTTTGATGTCTCCTGACAACAGGCGTGTATAAACAATACTTTTCCATCTCTGATGTTTTCAGTTTTTCAGTTGTTTTTGTCTTCTGTCGTTTTAATGACCCATTTGATGTTTTTTTTTCCTTTATAAACCAGATTAATGTTATTTTCTGTACATTATTAGGACATCAGCATGCATTTCTTTAGGCAAAAATTGCTTATGTATTTATTGTGCTTTCATTAATATATAATTTGCATTAAAATGTAACTTTTGCTTGCTTGTTTTGTACTTCCCGTTGGCCTGTCTCAGTTTTTTTCTGTTTCTTTTGCCTGTGAAGGCAGCTCAGAGCCTCATAGTGAAAAGCCTGAAGTGGAGGCTCCTTCGGCCGCTGACAATGACTCGGACGCGTGGATCGAGGGTGTCACAGATGATGGGCTCACCTACTACTACAACACGCTGACAGGAGGTAGGCCTCAGAGTCACCTCACTGTCACACCTGCACGGGACGCACGGGACACCTTTCGATGTGCTGATCACGTGGAGCTCTGGGGAACTTCTCATTGGTGTAGAATTTTGATCAAAATGCCATTGTGCCTCTTTTGTCCTTGAATGACTGAGAAGGAGCATGTTGGGGGATAGTTGGTCAGTCTTGTTCTGTGCTGTGTTTCAGAGGCTCAGTGGGAAAAACCAGAGGGATTCCCAACGGAGAGCACAACTGCTGCACAAACAGAACCACAAAATGAGGTAAATCGGTGTTCAGGTTTTCATACTTTCTGCCATATCTTCATGGCCATTTAAACGGTTACAGAATGTGTTTTTTTACATGACCACAGAGGTACAATATATCAGCCCTGAGAATATCGTTCCACTTTTAATTGTTGTCCTGATCATTTCCTTTCTGAAGAAGTCTTCAAGCTGCCCGTGGATGGAGGCTTTGAGCCCAGACGGATATACGTACTACTATAACACGGAAACTGGGGGTGAGTTCCAATACCTGCAGTCACAACACTATGTGTCCTGTACCAATAACACAATGCCTTAGTGCCTGCCCTTGATCATGAGACTCTGCCGCTTGTCTTTCCCAGAGTCCAGCTGGGCTAAGCCTGCAGACTACTCTGACCCTGACGAGCGTGATAGTAATGGGGGAGCAGAGGGGCGGTCCGACTCCCCGTTCCCCCCGCCGGAGCCCCTGTCAGGGGAGGACAGGGGATCCGAGAGCAGCTCGGGCAGAGCGTCAGACGTGGTGGAGTTTGGAGAGCCCGAGGTCCCTGAGGTCAGCTTCAGGTTGACATACGTGTTAGGGGGCCTGTTTACCGGCCATTTACGTAACAGCTGCGTGGTTTTATAATAATTCTATTGTGTTGTTCAGTCTGTGGATATAATGTAAAGACAGTGTCTGCTAAGCATTTAAATAACAAGATAAATAATATGGCTGGATGGTGATGAGGATGATTATTATTGTTGTAATGTTCTCAGAAAAGAGAAGAGGAGAATTTGCAGGGAGAGGAAGAGGAGAAGAATGAAAATGATGATGGTGATGATAACGATGTGGATGAGAAGGCCAGACCTGCTACTCCAAAAGATAAGGAGGAGGAGGATGTGACCCCAGCAAAGAAACCCCGGAACATCGAACCCCTTGAGAAGAGTGAGGAAGAACAGGGCTCAAAGTGAGTTTTCCTTACCTTTTAGTAGAATATTACAATTTCGTGAGGGGCAATTCAAATAACCTTTCTATACCTGCTCAATCTATAAAGTAGTCGTCCTGAGCTCTAAGTTACAGACTCACTTTCTGTAAATGTATAAAATGACAGTTATGTTGTATCATAAATTGCTTTCCACCGTTGTGTATGCTGCACAGTTGGGGTCAGTTCCCTTTCAATTCTGTCACTTCAAGAAGTGAATTGAAATTCAGTTCATTCATTGAAGTAACTGAATTGAAATGGAATTTGCCTCAATCATGCACTGCACAACAAAAAGGAAATATATAAAACATATATATAAAACATATTCTATTTGTGTAATATAGTAGTGTAGATTTAATTTATTCATTGGTTTTATGGTGCCTGAATGTGATTAGGGACTTTAGAGAAGGCAAAGTGAGCAGCTTCTCTTCCTCTGTTTTGAGGCTTGCTCTCCACTGAATCTACCTGTAGGGGGGAAAGCCTGTTAAAACACCTAGAAAGGGAAACTCCAGCAATATTACATCCAGCCATGTCCTGGCTTCTGGTGCACTTCCCAGTGCTGTGGTCTGTTCTGATTTTCACCTCTTTCCTCCCAAAGTGAGCAGGGGGATCTGCTGCCACCCAGGGTGGAGAGTGAGCCTGCTGCCACAGTAGCCACAACTCAGCCACGGGAGCGCAGGTCTCGGGGGAGGGGCAGCGCTGTCACCCCAATGGAGGACAGGGGCAGCACACGAGAGTCCCTCAGGAAGAGGAAGGTGGAAAATGGCAAGTCCAGGGCCACTCAGAGGGGCAAGTAGGAATGAGTCCGGTGTGTCCTTTTATGATGCGGACAGTTGGATTACGACATGGGACATGTCACAACAATCTTTTGGCAGGCTGGGAATAGTCTCTTTTTTGGAGGAAGATTTTATTCTCCAGTTTCACAGCTGGTCTGACTGGAAGAGTCCATTTTTCACTTGGATCCTTTTTGATGTCATTTTGCTTGTTACACAATCTCTACGAGCAGTTTGTGGGTTTGTTTTTTTTGTATTTTGAATAACTTATAATTAATTGCACATTTTATCTAGTTCTGAAATTATACACAATAATGGATTTTAAATTACAACAGTGATGGAACAGCACCATTTTCCCCAGAAGGACAATCCATAACATATATAGTAGGTGATAGAATATCTTTATAGTGTGCTAATTCTGAAGAATATGTAGACTAATTTCTGTGTAATAATGATATGTAGTCCCTGAGTGAATATTTTTGGTTCTTTCTCTGATGTTGTTATTTGCAACATGAGAATCTTTTTGATGTCCCAGCCAGCTCTAAAAACAGAACTGTGTTGAATAAATGTTTGGCTCATTTTGTCACCAGTCCACACAGGTCACTCGTGTAGTGTCATCTTCTTCTTTGTCTCACTGTGATGTCATCATCGGTGTCTGTTTGTGGAGCAGAATAGTGTCACAAGTATGTTGATGGACTGTCGTCAGGCAGTCACATACCCAAGTGACAGGAAAGGAAACACAGTCTAAGCTGGACAGTGGAGGTGTGTGACCCCCCCCCCCCACAGACCCTTCTTTGTGTCATGCTGTCTCACCCACACTTTACACCATCAAAAGAATGAAGAAGAAATGTATCCTTTGCTTCCTTTAGCTATTTACATGTGTAAAATGGGGGTAAATCCATATGCGAAAAGTTGCATCAAGTATTTCTAGAAAATATAACCTCAATGAACTTTGTCGCTGAATAGTACTTTGAGCTCAGATGTTGGAATGGTAGTGTTTGAGAGAGATACAGCAGTGCTCACATGGCTTTGAATATTAAACAGTCTGCTTGCGCAAGATAGGCAGTGAATGCACGTGTGACAGCTGATACTCTGAGACACGCCCAGTATCACTGGCAACATTTAATTGAACCAAGATAAATTATAGTTTAATATTTTCTGCACCGTTAGAATCTGCACACAGTGGAGCGTATACGTAGTGTATATGTATGTTAAGTGGCACATGTGCAAGAGGTTGTGCATGGAAGAAAGACTGAGTTGGTCTCTTGCAACACAGTAAGATGTTTTCCTTCTCTCCCAACACAGGAATGTCAGGCTTTAGGCCACAGGTGTTGCTACAAATCTCTCCTAAAAGGCAGCCTTATCCAAAGCATTTGCATAGACCAGCTATACAGAGTATACAAGTCACAACCATGCATAGAGTTACTGAACCAGTTGGCCTTTTTGGACAGATGTGTCTCGGGTCAGTACAAAATCAGCACCCTTTGACGGAACCAGTAAACATGACCAAGCAGGCTGTGTGCTGTCGTACTGTCAGTGCGTGGTGTGTGTCCTGGTGCTGTCTCAAGATTACAAGAGCAGAGTTGTTGTTACTCAGCCGTGGCTTCCCACATATTTAAAAGCTACACCAGTTTCTCAGCACAAGAAGAATAAAGTGTGTATCTGATTCATAACAGGCGTTTCTGAAATCACCATACATTTTTTATCCAAAAAATACATAATGTTTTTAACCAAAAATATGCAACATTTTTCTTTATAAATTTGTCAGCTCTTATCAGTTTAATCAGTTTTTACTTGGTTATCTCATAGGAACTGAAATATTGAATTGTTTGCAGTCATGAATTGACAGCAGTTGGATTACTTCTGCAGGCTTTCTGCGCCACCTGCCCGAGTGCTGACCATTGACGTGTAGGATTAGCGAGGCTGTCGGCCATTGGTTCAGCCATCTGCTCGTCATTGGTTGTAACAAACATGCGTTTTTATTATTATCGTGTTACCAGGAAAATGTCAAACCAAAGGAATATGTTCTTATCCCATTAGCTTTGATAAGCATCTTACAACATTATCACGTGACGGCGGCTTTCGTCGAAGAAACGTGCAGTTTTCCAATGACAGTCTGTGGACAAAATAGCTACTTGGGCCCAAGACGCCATATTGAAGAGGCTGCAGTCGTGGATAATCCACCCACATCTTTGGGGCTGACCGATGTCACTACGGCAGGTTCATCTATTCTCGCGATGCTTTGCGATTGAACGCGAGCCATGGCAAATGAAAACAAAAGTGATCATGGTTTCGTTACGGTATACAATAGAAGAAGTTCTGCAAAGGAGTTGCACCTGGAATACGAGGGGGTTCAGACTCGGATTTTTAAGATCATTGTGATCGGGGATTCGAATGTTGGGAAAACATGTTTAAGTTACAGATTTTGCGGGGGACAATTTCTTAAAAACCCCGAGGCTACAATCGGAGTGGATTTCAGAGAGAGGACAGTAGACATAGATGGGGAAAACATCAAGGTGAGAAAAAATAATGTGGCTAGTTTAGCTAGCTCGGTGAAAAACGACAGGGTTTAATATTTGCTGAAGCAGTAACTGCTAATACAGTTTGCCTTCAGATAGAATGCTGATCCGAATGGCCCGATATAACGGTAACAATTGTGACACCGTTAGCTAGATAGCTTGCTATTGTTGGCTAGACTGTCGCCACCTTCAATTAATTAATGTGTCTGTTGTCTTTTCCTTTGAATTGAATGGTAGTACATTAGCCAACTGCAACTTTATGTTCTAATGTGCAGTTGATTTCAAAATAGCCGGTATCGATGTAGGTAAAGAATACTGATAGCGATCCACCCATCAAATGGAAAAGTAATGACATATATCCAGCAGTGACAATGTATACAGTCCAGCTGTGCGAGATTTGAAATCTAATCGAATTATTTTGTCATGCAGGCAGCAGGGAGGATTGTAGGTTTTCATTAATCGATTGATACCTCTTGCTCTGACATGCTTATTCCATAACAGAATGGTAGTCATCTATTTTCATCCCTCTTGTAATGCTTCAGCATTCTGACAAAGGGAAACTTGAACTTACTGAACTATGACTGGTCTATACAAAAAAAAACTAGGTATCCATTGGGTTGTGGTTATTTGCTATTATTTAAATCACATCTGACTCTAAAAACCAAGATTATGACAGAATGAGTTCATTTTTTCCTCAGCTGCAGATATGGGACACAGCGGGACAGGAGCGCTTCCGGAAAAGCATGGTGGAGCACTACTACCGGAACGTCCATGCCATCATCTTCGTGTACGACATCACAAAGCTCTCCTCCTTTGAGAGCCTGCCGGAGTGGATCGAGGAGTGCGGCCGCCACTCCGTCCCGCCCATGGTGCCCCGCATCCTGGTGGGCAACAAGTGTGACTTAAAGGGCAAGGGGGAGGTGCCTACCTCGCTGGCCCAGCGCATGGCAGACGGCTACAACTTCCCCCTCTTCGAGACCTCCGCCAAGGACCCCGCCGAGAAGGAGCACGTTGACGCCATCTTTCTCACCCTGGCCTACAAGCTGAAGAACCATAAGCCACTGCGGCTGAGGCAGCCCAGCGAGTGCAGTGCAGTCCCCCTCGCGGACGAGCAGGAGCTGCCGAACCCCTGCCTGTGCTGAGCCGCCCCGCAGCAGGGCAAACGCCGTGGTCTTAAAGTGGCGCTTCCTGTCCACCTCAAAAAAAGTGTTTTTTTTTCGTAGTAGCGGGTTTAGTGCAGTAGTCTCTTCCTACGGTAGGCCAGCTTTTCCTGGTGTGTCCAGGCTTTGCAGTAACATCACTGCTGGCAGGAGCTCGATTCTTTTCAGATTACTCAAGCCGTTAGGTGATGTGTTAAAGGAAGCTGTCCAGGGCGTAAAGCATCGCTGCCTCAATGTGGATGCAAATGTGTCAGGCAGAGTCCAGCATGGGTACCTTAGCCTTGTTAACACACAGATGAAGGATGTTGTTGACAAGTTTTTGAGAATGAACTGTCGTTTGTGCAGTGTGTGTGTGTGTGTGTGTGAGCGTGCGTGTGTCTGAGATCATGTGACTTTCCACAATCTTTCCTGTATTCTGTCACATGCACACAGCAATGCAGTTTGGATCGCCTCTCATTTCAAAACAAACTGAAAGTGCTTCAGTTTCAGTCCTGAAGAAGTTAATTGAACTCTTGAATGTGGCACTCTGAAATTAAAATGGAGTAGCAAAGGGAAATGCCTTTATGGCAGCTAGAAGTTCTGTGGCGGCCAGTATTTAAGTTGACATTCCATCTTTTTTGAAGCACTTTATGTTTTAGTCTGCAATTTTAAAAGAAATAATGGAAGTGTTCATTTGGGATTCCAAAAGGCATCTGTTGCAGAACTTGTTCCTTGTGAGTACTGTTGTAACATGGTTTCAATAGAATTCAGTAATTAACATGCCATATCATTGCTGCTAGCCTGAAAATAAGGGAATACATGGATCAACAATATTGACCACAAGCTAAGAAATCTATAGAAGTGAGAATTCAGCAAATGTCAAGTCTTATGGTCCAAGAAAACATCCTTTGGAAATTGTCCTTCCGAAGTTGCTTTTATCTTTATCAGTAAAGTAATTGAGTGTGTGGAACAAAATAAATCTTCCATAAAGGTTGTGCAATAATACATTGGATTGTACTTATTCATTCAGCTGTGCACATTCTTTGTTATTTATTCATATGTCACGTTTTATTTAGCATTCAGCTAAATCATGTTGTGTGGAATACTTTAAATATTGAAATTGAAATTTAATCTTAATTTAAAGAAAAATATCAAGGTTTTTACACTGAACAAATGAAGTTTACTTTGTTTACTCACTGAAGTGCCTTACAGGTAAGAATTGTCAGAATTTTGTGCAGGGTGTCCAGAAAAGGAATCTGTAATGGACCTAGATATGTAGTGGTAAAGAGATGGTAAAAATGGTCCAAGCACAGACAGCCTACAATGTTGGCAAGGTGCTTAAGTACTTAAATCTTTACACAATGTCGTTTCCCATCAGTGAACATTAGTTGAGTTGAGTTTGAGTCCACTATTAACTATAGGCACTTGTTTCCTGGTGTTTTACCCACAGGTATCAGACAGCAACATGAAACAAAGTTTGGGATTTGAAAATGGCAGCAGTCAGGCACTATCACTCTATCCATAACAAAATGAGCAAATTATTCTATGAAGAATGGTGTTCTAGTGTTTCATGGCTTAACTACCCATTTTTAACAAAAACCATCAAAACAACTTTAGAATTTCACTTAATGGAAGGACTTGTACCTGATCCACAGGAAATGTTACATTCCTCCATGTGTCCATTTTGGAAAAAAAAGATTTTACAAATGATTTCTAAACCATTCAGAATGACTGGATTTACATCGACCTGCTCACACCCTACATACTGATGCTAGGCTACAATATCTTGCATTGTTAAACTGGCAATACAGCTAATGAAAACTCATTTCCCCCCAGAATTTTCTGTAAATATACATTAACTGTACATTATTAAAACCCCTGTTTACAGATGCTTTCACCATGAATAACAAGTACGGTTTAATTCAACATTTAAAGCATTGTACAAAACGTAATGACCAATATAGGTAGCGAACAGGTTAGCCATCTAGCCAATTATTGTCAGTTAGATAGCTAACAGAAAACTGAAAACAAAATTTAGTAGCTAATTTTGCTGATACCTAGCTAGATATCTTACCTACTATACCCTCTGGCTGAAATTTCGGTGACCCACCAGTTAGCTGGTCATTTCAAGCAAGTATCCTTGCTATTTGTTGTGTGTCAACAAACAAGGTGATGTTTTTAGATCAGAAATGATAGGGAAAGTATTTTAGAAGCATGTTGTGGTCTATTGATATTGCATTGTCAGTTTAGTATTATATTAGTCATTTGGTTATGGAATTAGTTGTCTAGCATCAATGCACAACCGAGATGGCTGTCGTTCGTCTATTTTCTTTCAAGGGCAGAATGTGATGTGCAGCTAGGTATGTGGTAAATGGCTGAATACAAGGAGAGACAAATGGTGAGATGAAGGGTATTTAAGGATCTGTAACATCTGGGCCCTGCTCTGAAATGTGCTCCATTGTGTGTGTGTGTGTGTGTGTGTTGGGGGTATGGCACATTAAACTGCGTATGTACTGTGTGTTTCAAATACATTGACTCTCCTAATTGCTTATTTATCTCAAAATGTAATGCAGTAGTCAGCTTCCAGTCATAATTGCGGTAGTTTCTCTACAGAACACTAGATGCCGCTGTTAACTTAATGTACTCAGAGCCACAGGGCCAAAAACTGCGTTGTTTATTTCTCAGCGAATTATTGATGATGTATAGAGGAGAACATTTACCAAAATAAACAAATCGATATCGTTATTGTGATAAATATATAGATACACGACTTTAGAAACACAAGCATTTTATTTTTCCATGTATTTATTTCGTTTTCACAAGTGTTGACCTCTATAGTGAAGAGAAACTTGTTCGACAGTGTTTCAAATTTAAATTTTGAGACAAACCCTATATAACTCATGTGACTTTTATTTTTTATTATTTATTTATTTATTTATTTATTTTTTGATTTATTGATTTTATAAACGACAGAGCAAAAAGCGAATGACAGCTGCATTTTTACAGGTGGCTTTTCATATATCAGTTCTAAGAGGAACGAGTAGGATAATGACTAGGGAGAACGTTCTCATTGAAATGGATATACCGCACCAGAGTAAAGAGAAGCTGACCACTTTTACACTTCACAGGATTTTCGGACCAAAAGAAAAAGGCAATACTAATCTTTGATCAACACCTCATATACTTCTATACACACACAAATATATATGCAGTTCTTGCAACTTTATAATCTTCGCATATGACGATGATGAAGACTCTAGCGGATCGGAAACAAGGTCTTGCCAGATTTATATAATTTCTGTTCACCTAAACGGGCCTGAGCTTCTCACGTTTCAGCCTTCACTCCTGTCCATGAATAACCTGAGATGAAGGAGTTAGGTGGTCAGGGCAGGGTCATGGGTAAAAATATGAAAGTATTATATGTAGCTATGTCCTAAATTCCAGCCAAGTGCCACGGTAGTTGTTTACAAACATACTTGGGGGCGGGTTGGGGGCTGGGGGATAACGCCAGTGCGTAACTGACCTTGGAATAACTGGTAAATAAAGCAGTGCTACTGGTAAATTGATGCAGCACGCCCTCTACCCCGCCTTCGCCTCCTCCGGTCACCGCCTCCTACCGGAGTCGGCGAGCATTTAAAAGGAGTCTTGAGCTGAAAACCAGCAGGATTGACAGACGAGACGCGAGGATCTGGGAGTAGGGTGAAAATCAACAACTCCATTCGACAATACTTGGGAGGTCTATTTTCGCTTCATTTGAAGTGTGCTTCGGACAAGGCGATTTACGATCTTTGAAAATCAAGAATGAAATCTCCTAAAATGAAATCTCAGAGCAAATGTAAGTTATAAAAACCCACCCTAATCACTTGCATGCATCGCACCTCAGAGGGATGAGGATATTTGTTGACTGATGATCTTTCTTAGCCAAAATGTTTGAGTAACTGCACAGTGTTATGTATTTTAATTACATGTTTTGTCATAGAGAATACATACAATCTGGCTAGCATCAAGTTAACTTAATTTGCGCCTTTTGGAGGCATAGAAACATGAATGGACATACTGATGCATCATAGCATGTTGATCAAATGTTACTAACTGCATGGAGAAATTGAGGTAATACAATTTCTGATAATAAACAGCTCTTTAAATGATAGTGCCAAGAGACAAATGCAGCTTTGCAAGTCAATGTAGCGAGAAATGTAGCAACAGTGTGTCAGGAAAAACCAACGTGATGCTTTTTTCCCTTGCCAATCTCACAGCACAATTCCTTGAAGAGGACGACGACCTCAGCGCGGTGCTCTGCGAGTTCGACGCGGTCATTGAGGATTTCACGTCTCCGGTGGAAAAGAGGCATTTTAGATACGACGAACATTTAAAAACTATGAAGAGACGCAGCACCGCCAGCGTAAGCGACAGCGGCATCAGCGATTCCGATAGTAAGTACTGACGTGCTATCTGTAATGCAGTTTCCAAAAAGTTCTTGCTGAAATGAAAATGCTTGTAGGACCTAATCTTGTCAATAGATTGTTCAAAACAGCACTGCACGTCTCCCGGGTGACAATATTAGCACCAATATGTAAACACGTCATTTTGCAGATGAGTGACAGTTAAACTATTGGCAGAGACCAGCCATGGGCATTGAAATAGTGAAAAGACATAATACTATTTTGCGCCGCTCACTTTCTTGTGCTACTTTTCGATTCTTCACATCCACATAAAAAACTACTATCCATGTAAAGCGCATCGCACATTTTTGAGGATATCTACTCACAAAACAACACTCTAAGCCCAGCGTAGCAGACTCCAGTACTGACCACATATTTTGTTTGTAATCAAAGCCAAAACGTACACTGCAAGCCCTGTATTTATAAGTGTACAGTAATTTCAGGGGTGAACTTTCTGTTCTGCGGTCATAAACCTGTCAAGCTATGATGGCAAAACTATAATGCCGATAGAAATCTATGACATTGGTTCAGTACATGTTACAGTTTACTTCCAAAAGCTGGTACAAGATTATGCACATGCCGCTTTGGTGAGGCTTGGACAAGCATATGGTACAGCGCGTAGCATCACAGTCTTGCCGCAATGGACCTTGTGTTTGGCGGGTGAGTGGTTGTCACAGAGTCATTCCACGCACTTGCGTAAGGACTCATCGCTGCAGAAGCACTTAGCAAAGGCCACGCAGTGTCTGAGACTAATGCATTTTACAGCGTTCTGTGCAGGCACACTGTCAAATCAGATAGTTCTGTAAATTTTCCAAACGTTTCATGCCCCCTTGTGTTTTCTTTTTTAAATTTGACGGCCATATGTGTTGTGGCAAGGGAGTTTCTATGGGGATATATAAACATACCTTTGTAGTACGTATTGGACTGATTACCCTCCCCTTTCCTTAGAGGAATGTAAAGTTTGCATTTGAATTGTGTGTTCTTGTGGAAGAAAACCTCTGGTCCTGTACTGAACCAAATTCATATCCAAAGTGAAAAAAGCCATAGTCATGTGTGCTGTTGAACATCTTAGATGAGGTAAGGAAATACTTTATCATTAAACTATTATTAATATTATTAATAATCAATAATAAACCACAATTAATCTCCAAGAAGTCCTTTTAAATGGGAAGATGTTCCTTTTCGATAGCAGTACATTGAATAGCATGTTAGAGAGGGTTTTTTGTTAGAGCAATCATGGACTGTTTTCTGCAGGCTGGGCAGTATATGATAAGTAGTTGAGCCCCACTCCAAGAATGAACAAGACAAAGCCAGTGTGCGCCAACAGCTTAGTGCAATATTTTTGGGACAGACAGTTGCCTTCTGGGTGCGTTACTTATAAATGGGGAAATTAGCTGTCAGTGGCTTTGGATCTTGCCCAGACTCCCATCTGTGTGGGGCTGGAAAAAACAGCGTGAGAGGAACTCTTGTTGAATCCTGCCAAAAAAGAGCACAGAGACAGTAGAGGAGAAAGAGCCAAAACTCCACAATCCAGGAGTGAAATGGAGGAAGCGTTTGAGGCCAGCTCCATGTTTCTCATCGACACCACTGAAGTGGTGGGAGCCTCTTCGTTAGCGGACTCCAGAACTTAAATTTCAGTCGGTATTTTCAACTGAATTATTGGGGACTGGATGAAAGGTTCTATAGTCTGCATTTCTCTCCAGGTTGGGCCACTGCCATAACTCTCCTGGGCAAGGTAGTCGCTGCGGAACACTTAAGTAGATGTCTGACCGTAAAAATGGGTAATATGTCACGTGTAATTTACTGAAGCACTTTGCATTACTGATAGGCAAATTAACAATGAATACCACATCATGGTGAAACATGACGTTCCTGGGACTCTAGCAGAATAGATGTTGAATGGAATTTGAAGCGTTGTTTATATTATGTCGAATTCAATATCAGAGGCAGAGGCTTATGGCTGTATGTATAGGTTTGCTAGTAAATACTGCTTTTCTCCCCAGAGGACTTATATTGTGCATGTACTACAAATACTACAGGGCAACATTTTACCCTCAAATACAGTACTGCAGAGAAACTGTATATAGTAGCAGAGTGCTGTCACCATGAAAATCAGTGAGTTACGCTCATTGGTGGAAAGTTGGCCACCTTGGGTTCTCCTGTTGTGGCATGACTTTGTTCTGAACAATTTGCTGAAGGAAAGAATGCGTAAAGTTACAACAGAGGTCATATTCTTTCTGTGAACAGGAATGTAGTTTTATATGACCTTGGCTTTAAATTAACCACAGGGTTAACTGGAATGGTGGAGGTGGTTAAGGGAGAGGGATTGAAGCTGTCATCTTTGGAGAATCGATGCATCGATTACGCACTGAACCTGAATGAGAAACCCTCTCGTTCGCAGTGACCTACAGTAACCCTGCATGTTTGCTTTACCCATGTGATGCATGCAGAGCACTGGTATCAGTTCCAGCAGTGACCTCTGCCAGCGAGCCAACACCTGCCAGGGGCACATGGAAGCTGCCAGGGGCACACGGGATGGTGAACAACGGTTGTCCTCTCTCTCTCGCTTACAGGTGCGGAGTCTCTCAACAGAAACAGCTTCAGCTTCAGTGACGAGAAGCTGAATTCCCCGACCCCCGTCTTCTCTCCCGCGCCCATGTCCCCTGCTGTCACGTCGCCCAGAGGTGGGTTTTAAGAGTGTGTGACTTCAGACACGTTCCTGGTGTTTCAGTGGACAATCATCAACCCTTAAAACCTGCCTGTCTCTCTGTTGCGTTTGCAGCTAAACTTGGAGACACAAAGGAGCTGGAGGACTTTATTGCTGACCTTGACAGGACATTAGCGAGTAAGTGTTAACGCGGTGATTAAAGTCCATTGAACACAAAACTGCCGGGTCTTTTGCTGACCGTTGATGTTTAAAGAGGGAGGGTCTTTGAGGGCATTTGTTAGCACAATGAATGTGGCATAAATTGTTACAAAACTTTGGAACATAGGGGTGCCACAATAAATTTACCATATTAAATGAGAAAGAACATTGATGACAAGCAATATTGTTTTGTTGATCAGGTCCTTGAAAATCTAGAATTTTACCCAAAACTTTGTAATTGCAGAAATGATCTTATCATGCAATTTGCCTCCTGAAAGCTGCAATGAGTCACACTAAGAGCTGTAAAAGAGAAGAATGTCATTTGTTTCCTGTAAGGTTTTGCATGAGAGAACGTTCTACCAACTCCTCCTAGTGGGTACAGTGTGCTCCAACCTCGTTTTAGCAGCGCAGTAAAGTGAAGATTAGCTGTTTTACGAGGACAAGCTGTTTACGATGCATGTCAGCTAGAGGGCCAGTACAACCGAGTGCCCATCTAAGTATAGTGTTGATATCCCAGGACCCACAAGCCCATACTGAGCGTAGTGGCTGTATGTGCCCACAGGCATGTGATCGGGAGCCAGAGCTGTCCGAAGGCCCCTTGGGAACATGCAGTCCAGGAAGAGACGAAACGGCCACGCCTTGTGATGCAATGATGAAACGATGGTGAAACGCAGTATAACTCTAAACATACTGACCACCACACGCTCCCCCCTGCATGGGACTGGCTATGTTCCCACTGGGAAACTTGTGCTGTAACATTATTTAAATGGCTTTTTATTCTATTTGTACATACAGCAGGTTATTGTAAATTTATCAGTGCTATTATTTCGTGAAATATATTTTTATATCTTTTGTAAATATTGACTCAGATTCTATTGTCTCAGCCTAAGAAGCTTATTTTTGTTGCAGGTTTTGTCATTTTTGTTTTTTTTTTATTGTCTCGTGTCCATTGTTTGTGTTAATGACTGTGAATTTAGGGTCTTAATTCACATTTAAAACTGGAAAGCTAGTGAAAATACCATGCATAATATTCAATGCATATAATAGACAGATACATTTTATTTAAAATGACAGACTGCCGGTCTACAAGCGATGTTGTTAAAGTGTGGCTATTTTTCCCATTTGTCCCCTTCAAAAATGGTTTAAAAGTGATTTTTAGTGACTTTAAAAGCAATTTTGAGATTTAATATGTGATGTTCTTTAATTTGTGTAGAGCATGATGTTGATGTAGTAATTTGCAACATGAAAGTGCATTTTTTGTTCTCCAGAGTATTTGTGTGGCACTGCAGAGTCAGGACAGCAGTTGTTTTGTTAAATTAAATTAAGTTTAATTAAAATACCTGGTACCATAAGATGAAGTGCCACCTGCATGACCTTCTGACAGTGAAACATTTACTGTGAATTGGCTTCCAACAAATAGCACTATTCTAGACTAAACTTTTTAGATTGTATCAGTAATTTTGTTACTTTTTGTGTGTATGATGAATAAATATTTTCAGTTAATATGATTGCGTTATTTGTGCAGTTTGTCCTTACACAGATGGTGAGGTGCATTGTGATTAGATGTTGTAGCTGTATTTCCCTGATATCTAAGCATTGGCCCAACTTTATTACTTGAAACCTGAAATCCTGCACAACTCCTTGCTAAATAATAAGAGTAATTGAAAACAATTCATCCCCCTGTAGCAGGTGATATTTAATTCCTTGAACACATGGTCACCCAGACTAGCAAGGTCTACAAAAATGATCCAATTAAGTGGTTAAGAAATTAAGTAGTTGGGACTTGGATAAAGCAGATACTGTGATTGTCAATAACTGGGATGGACCACCTGTTCCCTGGGCAAAGGACACACTAACATTATTAATGTATCTCTGACAAATTCCTTCAAGCTGCTCCATATTATCATTCAAATGCAAGGTAAAAAAATGCCTGATCTGCATAAAGTACACATACTTTTAGTGTCATTGTGTTTTATTTTGGATTTTGATTAAACAAATGATCTTTGAGGAGAAAAGAAAAGAAATGTTCTTTTAAACTTCTTTTTAAGAAAATTCCAGTGTAAGCTTCAAAACCAATAGATAAAAAATCAAATGAAATTCCATTATAGTCAGTTGTGTTTTCCACATCACCCAGGCTATTGCCACACCACTCACTCCTTGTGATGAAATCACCTAACTTGTCACTTTTTTAATTTAAGTCTAGTCACACCTTTACATTGACCAAAGCAGATCCTACTTTCTGCTTTCTTTCAGTACAGCTACATGACGTGACTTTGCCATAAACCTTCCAAAGCTGGATACTCAGAAACTATATGGGGCAAAGCAGGGCAGATTTGGTAGTACTTAGTATAAACCTACAATCTGGATCTACCTCTAGGGCACCGAGACTCAAATTGCAGGGGGGCATGACCCTGCTGAAGTAGGTGGGACAGGAGAGGGTCTTAGTAAGTGGCAGCCTGGAGGCTGGGTGGGACTGGACACTCAGCTGGCCTGTCAGCTGATAGGGCCTCGCCCGACGGAATGCTTGGGCACATGGCATAGTGGTTACATTACATTCCGGTAGAGAAGGCCAGAATCAATCTCCTTGCCGAGGGTTCCAAATAATGTCTCTGATCCTCTGCAAGCTGGGAGCATCTGTTGATTTGCACTGCTGTGCAGAGAAAATGGCAGTGATGTTTTGTCAGGCCTGATGAATAATATTTTAAAAGTCTGCAATACTCTAGTGTGCTGGACTTGTGTATTACAATATGGCTGGATGTCAGATGCTGTTTACTTAAGAGCAGGAAGCTCCTTGATATTTCCTGTTCTTTTGTTTTTCTTCCTTATTGTTTCTTAAGCCTGCACCACCCTCAGACTGTCATTATTGTTTAGACCAGGTCAGAAGCCACTCAGTCTCATCTAACTTATTGCGTAGCACTCGAAGACAAGTTGACACAACAGATCAGGTTTTACTGAGTATAGCCCATAGACTTTCATTTCAGCACAACCACCCAATCTGACATTTGTAGGCATCTGTTTGGTAGTGCAGCTTGCAATCAGCTTGGCAGGGGACCAAGCAGACAGCAGTGGTCTAAGTGTGGGAAAGTCAGGGGTGGACGACAGAGCTGTCTGCCCTTGACCAAACAGGAAAGATGAGCTAAACTTGGAGAATCCTCATCTTTAGAAAATATGCCAGTAATCCAGAGGGACAGGAAATGTCTGGAGGTGGAGGTGAAGATACAGAGGGGGCAGAGGTGGGAAGGCCACAGTATACTGAGGTATGACAGACGACAGAAGGGTACGACAGGGCACAACAGGGCAGTGTCAGGTACATGTGACACACATATGATACACATATGACACATACATTTACACATATGTATGTATGTGTGCCTGTGTATTACTAAAGGAAGAAATAGAGGGAAAGTTCATTTTTATGGATGTGTTTTTTTGTATGAAGGAAACCTTGGCATGACTTTCCCTCTCATTTCCAGAAAAAAAAATACATGGGTAGAAAAAAGAAATACATTGTGAAAATAGTTCAAGGATGCAGAACCACTACTACCAAGCATAAAAATGTTAACAGGATGAAATCTCTGTCCAATAATACATTTAACTTGCATC
The DNA here is from genome assembly GCF_013368585.1 of Megalops cyprinoides. Lineage (NCBI taxonomy): Eukaryota > Metazoa > Chordata > Actinopteri > Elopiformes > Megalopidae > Megalops > Megalops cyprinoides. The sequence continues at coordinate 9,315,603 of NC_050596.1, read as the reverse complement.
ATATAGCTAGTTGAAAACAATACTTTTCATATTCAATATACAATTCATATTTTGAGATTGAGACTACTGCTTCAGTGTGTGTGTACCTCTGCCTAGTAAATGCGCAGAGGGTTTACTCACTATGGAAAATGTGAAGACATTGAATCCTTAGACTGTACACTAGGTCAATTATTTGCCTATGTCTTTCATTCAGACCGTTAAGCAGTAACAGCATACTTCTAAGGAATAGACAAGCATTCACCCTTGACTGGTGGTCTGGTGATGCAGAATGTTCTGCATGCCAGAAGTCCAGCATATTGCTCATCGCTTTATATTTGCACCCGTAGACTTCAGGTATTTGGTCTTCAAAGCCATTTAACAGAGCCCTGCATACAGCATGACTGGTAATCCATTTGATATATATCCAAAACCAGATGAAACATTGTAAAATGTTGTAAAAAAAAAATGAATTGGGTGTGCCAAAAACATACGCATGGCAACGCAATTAAAACCTAACACAATGATCAGGGCTCATGTAATTGGACTCCAGCTGTTTTATTATTCTATCTGAAGCATGTCAGGCAAAAGTTTCCTATTTGTGTGTTAGCTTTATTGCACCATAGTCAATTAAAATTGTTTGATTGAATGGTGGGCTTAAACAAAACACTCAAACAAAAAAACAGGTGAAATAGGAGTTCTACAAATGGTACAGGATGGCAAGGAAATCAATAACCAAGTATCTCTCTCTCAGCTGATGGACACAGATTTAATGCGTAATCATAATTCTCCTCAGTCACAGGGCCATTATTCACATTGTGTGGGCAGTTTAGCACTGACACTGGTAAGAATTTGTGCCTGCAAAAAATATGGGAATGTAAGTCCGCACAACAGGTGCTTGGGATCTGCACGGTTTATGCTCCTAAATCGATCCCTCACAGTAAGAAGGTGGACATTTTGTTCTATCATGTCCATTAAAGCATTAAGTAAATATCTTCTGCAGCATAAGTTTACAGATGGAAAGCTAAATATTACTTTTCATCACTCCGAAGGCATGGCTATTTCTGATTTTGTGTGAGTGTGTGTGTGTGTGTGTGTGTGTGTGTGTGTGCGCGCGCACGCATTTAAGGAGGGGAACCACAGTGGGCAGAGTTGGGCCTGTCCATGCAAGACTTTGTTTTGAGTTCTTGCCCCTTAGATACCCCAGACAGACAAGAGGATAATCTCATTTATCCAGACAGTTACCCCTGCTTGTGGGATTATAACCACACTGAATCTCCTGCAAACATTTCCCTCAGGGAAGCTCAATGCTGCTGTGCCTGTAGCTTGCCGTCTCTTTAAGTTCAGATTGGAGACAGTGGACAGTTCCAGCAGATGCCCTGCACGTGAAGAACACTGCGTATATTGTACCCTGGTACATGACAATTGAGATAAGACCCAAGGTGCACCTTGCAAGGTCGAGGTTTTACAGTGAAATCATTGTATGTTTGCGTATCACATTGCGTTGGAGTCATCTGATGTCAGTGTGTGACACGTGGTTTCGAACGTCATTCATTGGTCAGTCAAGAATTATGTATGCGATACTTGGTGTGAGAGAGGAGGTCTGTAACATCCAAAAACACAATTGTCTTGATTGGTCTTGAGTATTTTTACTTTGTTTCCCACTGTCAAACAGTCTCAGGTAGAAAACAATAGTGAAGGTATGCGAAAATAAGATAATTAGGTGCCCTTCAGGCTGAAGGCGTTGTCCATTGTCCTTGCCCGGCCCCTGACCTGAGAGTCATCAGTACCCTTTAATCCTGATCGAGAGAGAGTAGGCTGATGATTAAAGGTCACGGGACTTGCAGCAGTGGTGGTCAGAGCACATATTAAACAAGGAACCAGACTAATGAATTCCATCCCTTGTGTAATTTAATATCTGTTGAAGAGGATCTAAAACTCTGCCTATTGGCCACTGTCTCCAGTCACACTCCAATTATGGGAATACTCTTGTCAATGTCTGACAGATCACATATATGAAATTTGGAATGTCTAAAGCTCCTTAAACTTTGATGATCTATTCTGGTCTCCTGTAATTTGAAACCTGGTACACAGAAAGTGGAAGATGTTGCTACATTCAAGTGGCTTGAGTGTAAAAGTGATCCATTAGCTGGTCTCAGTCATGATTTCCATGTAATTTTCAGTGAAACCAAGTGTCTGGTATCAGGCTCATGGTTATAATTTAAATATGTTCCTTAGAACTGAGTGCAACACATTGTCGCTTCAGGACAGACTTTGTTCTGTTAAATAATGGAAATGTTTATTATCATAAACTAGGTCATTAGTATTGCTGCCAAAGACTACAGCTTTTTGAAACAGGGTAAACTTAAGTTTTTCTTAAGTTTAAAATAACCCGGTAAAGTTCAGATAAAATGGCTTTCCAATGGCAGCGGCCATTAATATGAACCACCATGACAGTGGAACAGCTGTCCTGTTGGTCTAATGGACTTTTATATGAGAACTTTACATGCAATGTAATGTGCAATAGTTACATGGGGATTGTTGGCTGTTTGAGTCAGCTGGAATATGAGGATACATTTTAGATCACCAGCTACAAATTAAGATGAGCAATGGAGATGGAGTGTTGAAGTAGATAATTTGAGATTTGAGCATTTGAGTTTGGATTTCAATTATATGGAGAAACAAGAATGCTGATTATACCGGCAAAGGTGAAAACGTGGGCCTGGGGGCACAGTAAACCAAAAGGACGAGAGCCATTAAAAGGTTTTTTGAGAAGAAGGTCAAACCTGTTACAGAAAGCATCAGTTTGCTCCTTTGCTAATGATCCTGATAAGATCAAATCTGTCCTGTTTTCCCAGTTGACTTGCTCAGCTCACGCCTCTGAGATCTCATGAGACAGACATTGCAGACAGCAGCCGGGACAGAGCTGCAGTACATACCATCTTAACTGAGTCCAAGCCAAGACCAAGTCTTTGGTCATTTGAGTCCAAGCCAAGACCAATATCGAGGGGGGTCGAGAGGGGAGCCATATTTCAAAGACTGAAGTCATAGTCTAATATGTTAATATTGGTAGAAGGCAGTCTTGATGAATCACTTCTGCAGAAAAATAGCATTTTGTTATGTGGTCTCAGAAGAAATTAAGACAAGTCTTCAATATTGTGCATCTGAGCCGACTTCCAAGACCGAATCCACGATGTGGCTGAGTCTGCCAAAATGTGATCCCGAGTTCAGTCTCCAGTACTACAGCCCTGAGCCGAAGGGCAAAAGGTGAAATTGTAAAATGGGCTGGTCAGTGCTGAGCATTCTCCATGATCCCCAGCTCTCCTCTGAAAGGCAACAATTTGTTCCCTTTCACTCCTTAATGCATCCCTCATCACACTACACGTATCTGGCTGTCAACGGGCGCTATTTGCCAGCGGGGGAAAAGAAAGAGTGCTTTCAAAAAGCATGAATAAGAATGAGGAGAGGAGCCGGCCGTGACACAGGCTATGACACGGGGGCTCAGTTCTGCACGCCTTAGTCAGGGGGATGAAAGCCAGCCTGTGCGCAGCTGATGCCCTTCGAATTGTGTGAAAATTTATTTCCTCGCAGGGGGAACACAGAAGTGTTTTTATTGGTAAACAACTTCTCAGTGAATCACAGGGGCAGGCTCCAGCAGCAGCCCCTCACAGTACATGTCTTTCACATGACGGCGAAAACATTTAAAATCAATAGAGTATCCAAATTAAACTGATGAATGTTGAAAATGCTCAGTTATGAAGCGCTTAGTTTGCTTACTCAAAAAAGCAACAACTGTGCGTTGGTGCTAACATGACCTACATACTCCTGTCGCTTTTGGCTCTGAAGAACTTACTAGAACAGTTTGTACATAAATCTCTCACAGGAAAAAAAAAAAAACCTTCACTACAAGTAGTCATCCTTTCACAGCAGAGGGGGCAGGAATACTGGGACCTGATCTAACCCACAATCCTCAGGGGACCGGACACCAGGCCACAGGCAAGGTTTTTCAATACAAATGTATACTAATACAGCCCACCGCCCCAAACCAGCATTACAACATTGCTCTTTCTGTTTACTGGTCCATCAGTAGTACTTCAATAACTGCCCTTTGACCATAATCTCCGTCCAGGAGTAAAAGGTGAATGTCAGACACCACTCAGATAAAATGGAGAGATAGACAGCCCTGCTTCACAAGCCCCGGGGGGAAATTTTTAATTGTCATCTGTCAATACCTACTCATCAGCATGTTTAGCACAGGTGACATCACACAAATTCCACACTCTAACCGCCATGATCGCATTGCACAGTGGAAGAGTGGGGTCAAAAGAGAGAAGTACTGGTTTTTACTGTGTACCAAAAATGCACCATCAGGCCAACAATCAGAGACCTCACCATGATGTGCAATTTGCCCCATCGATTTGCAGTTACTGCCTCCCTTGCGATAAAAATAAAAGAGGATTGAACTTTGGGCAAAAGCAGTGGATGGCCATGGAGCAGCATGCAATACCGTAGGGAGATTACTTAGCCAGCCTCTTGCGAAGTTTAGCTGGTTATAAGTGTGTATACACATCTCTGACTGAAAATCTGTGTGTCTACCTGTATGATTTTCACATAACACAACACAACAAATATGTTCATATCCAACTGGCTTCATTCTCTGTACTCTATCTTGAGTACATTGACTGCACCAAGATACTCAGGAAACTGTGAAGCGGCCAGATCAGTCTCAGTGCCCTGAATACCTTCACACCCTAACCCAGCAAATTTTTACCGCCACAAACCTGAATGGTTTTAATCACACCAATGGGTCCTTTTTGCATGCCAAAGCCCCGAATCACACATACACCTAAGTAAGTCTTTCTTCTAGGCATTTATTTGCATTATCTTTTTTTCTCCCAGTAATCTGGTTATGGAATTGCAATGGAACATCACATTTCAGTCCCATATTCAGCATCCAAAAGAGAGAGGAGAAAAAAGGCCAAACACAGGTGGGGGAAAACAAGACTCAGCAAGTTTTAAGATCGCATCAAGTTACACCGCATGCACAGGCCAAAAGCGGTGAATTATTCTCAGTTTTTTATGGTGAATTATAATTCAAACAGGACACTCTCAGACTCACAGCTGAACACTAGAACTGTAAAACTGGAATCATCGGGAATAAATTGGGAGATTATTCATTTCACTGTGTGAAGACTTACTGTAGGCTGTGCTCAAAGAATTGAAGGTTTAGCTATGTAGCAATAAATAAGAGCGTTGTCATAGATGACCAAATAAACCAAATAAGCCAGGTAAATTTCTATTGTATTTGCTGATAGAGTCCCAAAATATGACAGACAACTAAACTTTGGTACGCTACAGGTAACCTCTCAAAAGATTCCCCCAAAGCATGCATCTGTCAGTTTTCCAATATATTACTGAGCTAAGATAATGATAATATTGTAGAATGGTTGGTGAGAAGCAGGTCTGTAGATGCATGTCACATATTCTGATTTCCAAACCAGAGAGTTAAAACAACAAAGGCAGGCCCTGACAGTCCACCATGGTGAATACTGCAATCTTGAAGTATGAAGTAATTATGCATAAGCCACAGAAGCACTGTACAAACAGATTTTCCACAAATTATCCTGCCACTAAAGATGAGAGGATATTTTGAATGGTTCTATTGCCTTTAGGTGGTTAACATTTGCTAAGGGACATATTTGATTTAATAGTGTTCAATGATGTAATGAATATTATGGATATTTAAAATGTTATATTTATTCCAATTATTTTTGATACCTTTAGTCAGATTGATGCAAAATTCCTATCAAAATATAGATATGAAATGAACTCAACCAAAAAACGAGTCCACTAGTATCCAGCATGCTTCTGTGTCCAAGCATTTAAGTCACACTGCAGTGTGAGCTTTCAGCCACCCAGTACTTGTGTACTGAGAAGTGAAAGAAAGCCAATTGTGTCTGCTGTTGCTAAAGAGATGAAAATGTGTCCATTATCTGACATTCAGTAAACGGCCTGGTATCTCTGCCGCAGCTGTCAGGGGCTAAATGCGTATCTAAGGCTTTTCAATCATGCCTGCAGGCCCAAAGCTCAATACTCAGTTACGTGAAGACAGTTCTAATGGATGGGATCAGGGTGAGGATAAGAAACAAGAGGAGAGAGATGGATGCAAGAATTATATGACCCGCTGGTGACTGCTGTTGCATTCAAATCTGGCACCTTTGAACTCTCAAACTGAAAGTTGGAGTGGCTTTTCCCGGCAGACTGGAAGAGGGAAAGTAAGGAGGCGAAAGGAAGGACGCTCTTTCCGACTGTGTCACGAGAAACAGTGTTTGGGCGAGAGGCTGGGAGCAGATGTGGGGACGACCCGCCTGACGGGGACGCGGCGTTATCGCATTTTAGGAATGCGGTGTGAAAATGTGTTTCCATTAGCCGGCGGAATGGCTTAGTGAAAGGCCGGCATGCAGCTGTGTTCTGAGGCAGGCTCTCAAGGCCGAGAGAGCCAGGGGAGCGAGGCCGGGCCAGCCAGCTGGGCATGGGGGTGTGGGGAGGAGGGGGCAGGCGACGGGAGGGAGGAAAGGACAGTCAAAATGAATCATTCTCCAAGCTTGTTGGTGATAGCCACAGCTTTCCATTACTCCCTGATCACTTCCTGTTGTCTGTCGGTCATCTCAGTTACATCATTATGTTGTTATGTAATGGACGCATTATATGAGATACAGTGATTTTCTAAGGTGTGTTCTCATATTTCTTATATTATTTATGTAATACAAAGAATAGTATAATCTAATGCCCTGATATTGTGGACATTGTACCCTGTAGAATAGTAAACAAATATCAATCAACGAAAATGTGACTGAAGGGGCCTGCAAATGTAAATGATGGAAATGTAATGCATATGTAAATGAGGGAATGGTCATAATTAAACGAGAGGATGATGAATAACCTGACAAGCAATGCAACTGCAGAGGAGCCGAAAGAAGTGAAAGGCGGTTCTCACAACAGAGGCGCCTCCCCTGAAGGCCTGAGCCGCTCTCATTTCTCTGGATTATGTGACTGAAAAACACTTTGCGAAGTCAAAGGGGAAGCCCCCGGGCCTGACCCCGTTAATCACCCCAAACAACTCCACATGCCAGAGTTGGAATCACCTATCACCCTCTGCTTAGAGGTCTGCCTAGTCTCAAGTGTAGCCCCTCTGTAAAGCCTGTTGTTACATTTTAGAACAATTTCAGCATCACTTCACACTACGTGTCAGGGTGTGAAAGATTTCAACAACACAGTAATAGTGCAAATGAAATGTAATTGTTGCAAAGGGTTCTGTGTATATGTTAAAATACAATTCCATACCTGAATACCCATTTTACTGCACTCATATATTATTGTTTATTCCTACGTACTGTGATAAAACTGAAGGGTGTATCCTTCTAATTGTAAATATTTCAAGTCGTGAATAATAAACATGGAAAATACTAGAGAAAAGATAACATTGCTACCATTCTTTTGGACCTATTTCCACAAAAAGCATGATTCCATTTATACTTGTATTTCCTTCCTTTTTCTGTACTACGCAGTGTTATGGAAGTGTCTTGTAAACCTGGTCAATGACAAATTAATCACCATAAGTCTTGACAGCGCAAGTTCGCAAGTGGCTCAGTGGATAAAGCATTTGTCTTGAATGAAATCTGAGTCCTATGGCCCCGGCTCAATCCCTGCTGTCTCACCAGCCAACTGTGACCAGGAGCCCACAGTGGCCAAATGAACTAGTTTTCACAGGGGGTATCCTCGTCTCACTGCTCTTGGGTACCCTGGAGCTTGTCAGGCACCTGCAGGTTACACAGTTGATGTCGGAAAAGCAGCCGCTATCCAACAATTGGAGCTTTATTCACTTTACTATGTTGGGTGCCTTGTAATGTGAAAAATGTGTGTGAACATATCAAAGATTGCATTCATTATGTTCAGGACTCCTGTGTGAGTTCTGGAGATGTCATGGTGCTATAAGACCAACATGCAGTTGCTGATTCCACATTATGATGAAATCGGGGAGAGGGTCATTAAGACAAATAGAACCCTGTGTGTCCTAGGATTCAGTTGCTTTCATATGCCTGATCCTGCTGTCCTTACAATCTCACAGTAAAGATCTCACTACAGATGCATTCCGCCAGGTGCCTTATACCTTTACCGGCATGCTCTGATGACCTCACAGATGGTGGGTGGAACAGCTAGGAAACTTGGGATAACTACATGCATCTCACGTAACGTAAGGGTGTCAGTACAAACAACAGCAAGAAAGTCGATAATTATAAATTACATACTGCAAAACTATTTTGTTTGAAATGAAACATCACCTCTACAAATTACAAATTGTTTCCTGACATTGCCACACTCTTATCACACTGGAATACATAGAAAATTAGTAAAAATAGTAACAGTACTCTGAAATAAACAAGCGCAACTTAAACAGCTCACTTTTTCTCTAAATCCTTCTCATTACCTTAAAACTTAATCGATATTCTCCTGTTAAAACTTCAGCTGTGTAACTTCCTTGCACAGTGGATCCACTGAAGATGTGATAGAGCAGAATCTCAGTCTAAAGTGAGGCTTAAATCACTCACGTTTTGCCAGCGTGGGTCTTAAACTAGAGTGATGGACATGTCACAAGTCACCGCAAAGATATGAAGGTTCATGAAAGTAAGCACCTCACTATGTGGTAACTGGATCATGAGTAGGGCCACCACATGCATATTTCCCTGGGACCCTCTGCTGCTACCATAAACACAGCTGCAATCACACACATGCAGAGATTTCCATATCAATCTACCCTACGCAACATAACCAGCAATTTACTGTGGAATAAACTTTCCAGCCAAAGGCAAATAATTTCACAGTGCTTGAGGATGGGCCTCCATGCCAATGTGTTAATGACCCATTGTCAGGGTCAACCCTTCTAGGACCACTGCGCTGTCTGATCTAGTCTGTTGTATAGAGCTTTCCTTTATACATAAAGCTAGGCAACCGAATGCATCATTATCACCTCAGCTATGATCACATGATTAGCCCAGTTCAGTCTTGCCTACTACCCTCAGTGCCATATTAGTTATGAAATCACCTTTGAGCAGATGGATCGAAACAAAAAAACGCAGAACATTAGTACTGTAGTACTTTTCGGGTTCATCTGGCACATGGACCACAGACAACCCTGTAATTGTGTGATAAACAGATACAGCTGTGTAGAGGTCTTGCCATGCATGGTGTGGAACAATTCTCTTTAATGATCAATAAACCTATCAGCTATAATCTATGATTTTCAACCCTGCATGTGGGTTCAATCTGTGTTTGTATCCACTAGATTTCCCCATGGTCCTGCGTTAATGTGATAAATGCTTGCTGTGAACCTACAACTTTTGAAAATAGCAACATCTAAATAAAGGAGGAGGTACAATCTGGTAAATACATTCGTTCACCATTGAATGCTCACAGTAGCCTGTTATACGGTCTTTAGAGGGTGAACCCCTGAAGAGGGGTCCTAATAAATCACAATTAAGCCCACCACATGGCAACTGGAGCTGTGCTCTGTCATTATGGCCAGCTTTCCTCATCGGCTCTCTATGCACTTAGAACTTTCTCCCTATGGATACAGTGGCAAAAGGAGTTTTAGATTCCACCCGAGTAAGTGAATTGAGAGATGGACAACCAGCCCTAATTCTCAGCAGAAACAAAGCCACGTCTAGACATACCCACCCATGCATTCTCATCACTGACTGGAGGGGGAAAGATAATCACAATCAAGAGTATGTATCTAAAGTCACTCTTTGAGTCACCCATTCACTACACAGCAAAGACAGAGTGAGATGCAAAGCTAATTAGATCTTTTTCTTCAAATACTTTTCTCAGACATACTTGTGATGCTAAAGGGCATTCCTTATTAAACAAGCCAGTATCAGCCTCTGAAAATTTCATCTGAGAAAATAAACATGTTTGTGAGCCATCTCTGGCTACAAACTAGGTCATATTTGTTATGAGCAACAAAGACAGGCCCTGGACCATGGTCAGCCTACTGTAAATGTTCAGACGAGGGCTAGAGCAGCTGTTTTGTCTACTGCACTCATGTGGCGCTTCTTGGCAGGGGGAATGATTCAGACCTCATCTTTTCCAGTCATGAAACTCGTAATGTCTTCGAATGTCCTCGGTTTGTGAACCTCTGGTGCGCGTTTCAAAGTGATGATGACTCTGAGAGAAAAGATGAAAGGATGCATAAGTAAAGGGTATACAGGGCCCTGCTTTTGGCTTCAGAGAGGGCTGCGGAGGGCACAGTAACAGGCACACCATGTAATCATAATCACAGTGATCAAAAACGTGGTTGTAATGGAATAGACCTTCCTTGGCTCGACATTAGGAAGACATTTTGTGCTGCTTGACCGTCCAGATTTTTTGAGGCTCAGGGAAAAAAGTGAACCACAAGGAAAAATACTGTAAAATGTATTTGAAATACAAAGCTATCTATCCTGAGATGTTAACATATCCATCATACTAAGTAGTCTCACGGAAGAGATTATTAACAAAATCACAACAATAAAAATAGAGAATTCCTGCTTGTTGGAGGTAAAATTTTGAAAAATAAATCTAAGATAAAACTGAAAAATCAGATATCTTTGCCATTCTGTTAAGAAGAAAAGGTACTAGATTTTGGAATCATATTTTCTTTTAAAGAGCCCTATTTTTCCCACTCTATTGCATTTACATTTTGTCATGTAGCAGAAGCAGGATGTTTATCTAAAAAAAAGTGGTATGAAAGATGGTACATACAGTGTCCAGCTGATCACATTCTAATGCATCAGTACCTGAAACGGTACTCTGATAACTAGTATGAACATGCCTTGTTATGTCTGCACAATACAACATACCCTAAAACTGAATGCAACTATTCCATACCCTAAAGACCGGTAGGCTAAAACAAGTATTTTGTAACAGATGCAACCAAAGTGCCACTATTACTTACTGCTCCTTGGAAGCCATTCCCTCCAACTGTAATAGCCAGTCCAGGTTTCATCAGGTCACATAAAGAAAAAGGTGGAGAAAGTAATCATTTTTGGGAGGCTGTTTTGGGGAGCAGTACTGGCTACATCAGAAATGAAATGGAGCTTCCATGTGAATGACAAGCACAACCGTAGTCTGATGAACACCTGCTTATATTATAGATATTACTGTTGTGACACATACAATTGTTTTCACCTCAGCAGGGTTGCGCAAAGGCTGGAGAACAATGTCTCATAGATAGAGACTGTTCTTAAAGTACTCAAAATCCACCCTCGGACAACATAGACAGCAACATGTGATGCAGATAACATTGTCACCCCCAGTGTTCCTGCCACCTGCTGGTAAACCACACTGTTTTTTATTTCCATCGCAAGAGCAGGTCTAGAAATAACATACCCAATACTGCATCTCTTTACCCCTCCCTACGCCCCCCCAAACAAACTTGGCTGAAACCAGAGCCTGGATTCCTCACAGTTTTGAGAGAGACAGAGAGGGAGAGAGGCGGTCATCTGCCCGGACATCAAAAGGTCCAGGGGCCGGGAAGGAAAGGGCCCTTCTGTTGACATAGATGGAAGACGGGAAAACACACAGCTCTGCTCCGCTGAGCTCGGGTTGCGCAACCCCGCCATCCCGGGATGAGCGTGTGCAGTCAGGTGGGGAATTCCAGGGTCAGAGTCGTGGCATTCCTGCAGGGTGAGCTTCGAGGGCCGGCCGCCCAGCTCCGTGGGGGTCAGGCAGCTCCGGTGGAGGGGAAGTTCATGAGCGAAGGACCTGGATCAAGTTCATTGCTTCATATTCCAAACAGAGAGAAGGAAAAAAAAACAAGCGTCACTAAAAAGCTGTGGTCATTCTCAGGGCTCTGTCAGCCAAATTATGCACTATTTTGGCAGTATTGCTGACATGTCATTGATAGATTGACTGACTATTTTGAGGGCTCTAAAGCTCTATGTATTAGCAGAATGCATCAACTACATTACGTAACGCCAGCTCAAGTCAAATGTCAAGGTTACAGTTTAATTCGCCGTTATTTGATGACAAGCATTGGCAGATGATGAATTTCTTCTGGAGTTAAATTGATATTGACAGGGATGTCTCAGGAACACAGTGTAAAATTACGCTCAGGAACTCTTCCCTTGTCTCAGGTTTTCTCTGGCTGGGGAGGAGATGTATGAGTGTGATCCCAGGATGGAGCAGCATTTCAGCTCTTTACTGGTGGGGAGAGGAGTCCACATTCCGCATGTCCTGAGGCTCAAGATTTATGGTCCACCATCACGAGGTGCCAAGGATTTTGAACACCCCCCAGCCCCCATCCGATGTAATGTCTAATGTTCTAGTCAAAGTTCCACTTAGCCTTCATACAGATACACTGACCTAACCATCAGTGGTAACCCAGTAGCACTTAAAAAGATACTTCTGACCGCTCTCTGTTTAGAACGATCATTTAGCATGTATTTTAAGTAGGCACTGAGTGAGTGTAATGTTTTCTGAAAAAACCTTAATAGGAATTTGAAAATTAACCCCAGTGAAAGTGATTAGCTGGCCATACCAGGCACAACCCAAGTCAAAGCTGAATGATTTAAGCATGTTTATCCAACCAACCAACACATTCCCTGGGTTTCACTCATTGATATGCAGCAATATATTTCTGGTAACTTACATGCTTATACTATGATGTTGTTGACTGGAAATATGTGTGAACAGAGAACATCGCAGACCTTATTATCAATATGAGGAATGTATTTGAGCAGCTGTATCTCTGAAGACCAAGTTGCAGAGAATAAGCCAAGTCAGATACACAAGCACTTCAACAAAATGAAGCTATGTTTTCTCAAACTGTCAGACGGGGTTAACGTTAGAAACAACATGCACATTCCAGAGATGGCAAGGTACGTTAATGGGGGCGTGTTTTTTTGGGAGCTGTGGGTATGATTCATAAATGCGGGACCTTCTCAGGCACCGCATTATGCGGCTGGATCTGTGGGATCCGCTCGGTATCCATGGTGATGAAAGACCGTCCCGCCAGCAAGGTCCTCTGGAGCCTGGTGACGGAAGATGAAGAAAAGACCCCCCTAAAAAACATTACCATTGCAAATGTCCCATCCACTAATAGCCCCAGACATCCCCTCTCGGAGAGTGAGTTCTCACTTCCTAAAAGGGGGAGGGACAATGACCGTCATTCATGGGGTGGCCCTGGAAGGCAGAGGGTCTTGGGAAAAGCATTGATGGGGAGTGGGGTTGGGAAGCAGCACGTCACACTGGCCCTTTCAGAGACACAATCCCCTCTTTCCACAAGCCCGCATTCATCGCTGTCATTTGTTCCTTTTAAGAGGGGTACACATGTACTGAAAGGGCCGGTCTTTAAAGCACGGAGGCTGTGAAAAGGCAAAGAGTCAATACGACCGGGGCTCGGGACGTCTCTGTCCGGAACACGCAGTGCAACAACATGGACCCTAAAGACTTCCCTCGTGTCTAAATCCCAATTCTAAATGGCATAGGTCAAAGTGTGCCCATTTTAAACTGAGGTGGAGGTACACACTGGTAGTTTATGTTTACAGTCTTCATGAAGAGCATTAAAAGTCTGACATGATAGCCACAGTAAAGCAAGAAACTATAATGACAGAGGGATGCTTATGCAATTTTTTATTGAAAGACTCATTGTATAGCCCCCCAAGACTCACAAAACAGGCTCTAATTAGCTGAAAAAACTGACACTTGTATCTTTAACATTTGAAAAGAAAGTCTGCACCAAGCCACACTACCACACAGACTGTATGGAGTCCAGCAGACCCTTAGAATGGGTCCCTGGTGGCAAACGACAGAGTAGGCCTGGATGTGAAGTCCTTAAAACATGCTGGTATGCTATATAAAAGAATCATGGCAAAGCCAGACCACCTAATTAGCGAAACAAAATTCCTCTCTGAACTCTTTCCATGCTAATGAAATGGTAGACTGAGATGTCAATAAACCATACATATAATTTTGTTTGGAATGCTTTGAATATAAGGCATTCTGGCGATTTAGACATTCTGACAATATTGACATTTTTATTTATGTACTTATTTATTTTTTGCCAGTCATAGACTCATCAAGTATCATAATTGGGTGAATGGCTATAACTTGTGGCTTCCATTACATGAACAAACACCAAAATATATCAAGCAATATTTTCAATTGTTAATATCCACATGGATTATTTAAATGGCTCACCATTCGTTTATTTAAAAAGAAATTTTACAGGTAACCTGTCTGGAAAACATAACAAATAAAGAGTAAAACAACCAAAAGAAAAAATGCAATCGAATCTTTCTCCTTTTTGGCACTGAAAAGACAAAGCAAAAAAGAAAGCTTCCAGAAAAGCGCATCTCTGCTTTTAGGAAGGCATACTGCAGAGTGAAAGGTCACCATTTACATGATCTAAAATGAAGCGTTCGCGTTTCAGTGCAGGGAGAGGGAGTGGATGAGGGTGTGGGTGTGTACTGCAGCAGGGATATGCGCTGTTCTGTTCTGTGCTAAGCTCTTTTATTTCTCCACAGACTGTACTGTTAGCCCTGGCCTTTGAAGAGCTCAGCACCAAAGCCTGCTCTGTTGGATGTAGGGACCTTCGGGGTCTGCTTGTTGACCATGCTGTTGAGGGCCAGCTCACTGCTAAAGCCATTCTCTGAATGGCTCACAGTGTCATACTGCAGAGAACACCAGAGGAGAGACCTGCACTGAAATACACGCAATGCCAAGTAAATGGTAGCTGTTACAGCACTAGCACTTATCAACTGTTATATAATATGGGGGCTGATTCCTGTTTGAGTTAGGTTATTTTTATTCCGAGCAACTTTATGGAGCCCTTCTGAAATATGTTCTGATGGTGCCTCTCATAATTAAAATTCCTGTAAATGTATATATATCTCCAAAGCAAAAACATCCCCAAAGCACACCTGAGGCACACATGTCTGTTGAATAATCATGAAGTTATCTCACACTATAATTGTGGTCTTTCAAGAGTTAGGAAGACTGTGTACAACACATCTGTCTAAAACTTTCTCATTTAAATAATTAAGACCAAAAAATATATGTGACATTTTCGAGAAGCTGAATCCCATAGATTGTCAAATAGATGTTGACCCGGGGCAGGTGTTGTGATGTGTCCTTACATTCAAAATAAATTGCTTTCTCTTTGCGGGTTCTCCTGTACCAGAACAACAACAATTCATCTCAGGAGGTAGGACACCTGTCTTACATAAACATGTACATGTGAATTTATGGTGACATATTTATGCCCATAAAAGGCTTATTATATAAGAGGGAGAGAGAGATCAGGGAAGGATATGTGATCCTGCAGCTACTGTGCCGGGCAGAGTGCGTGCCACAGGGCGCCGTGGAGTCTAACACTTCACACCAGCTCCCGCAGTCACAGGCTGGTGAGGAGGAAGCACAAACTGGCACAGCTCTCTCTCCTTCTCAACTGACCTTCTCCTTCTCTCCTTCTCTCCTTTTCTCTCTTTCTCTTTCTCTCCCCTTATCACCCAGACAGCTGTTGCACAGCTGGTTGTGAATTTGATAATAATAGATTATACGAAAATATTAGTGCATGCTTTGACTAGGAAATGGCAAGAATGTTAAGATGCAAATAGTGTATGGCAGTGTGGGGCACGAATATGAATGTGTGTGCCCGTGCGCAGGTGTGTGTGTGTGTATGCCCATGTGCAGGTCTGTGTGTGTGTGTGTTTGTGTCTGTCTGTCTGTGTGTGCAGTTTGTCAGAAACTCTGCCACCATGAACTGATTACAGATCAAACCATGCTAACAAAATATGTCATTTCACATTTCTGGTTTAGCAATCTGAAAATGTATTCCTTTGAAAACACACCATCCTTGACATTGTCTCTTTTTCGAGGGAGTCCAGGTGTGCATATGAAGGCATGTCTTCTCTTGGAACACAGAGAGAGTAAATCAGAGTGGAAATGGCAGAGGGGTAAAGATGTGCGTCTGTGTAACAAAAATAACAGAGAAACCACGACCATAATCCAGCTGAATACGACCGGTTTCCCAAGGGAAAAATGTGTGGCCCATTCAGGTCCATATTCAGGACATCCCAGACTCTTCCTTCAGGGGTCATCCTTCAGGCTCTTCAGTGTCAGGCCCTAGAGAAATGTAATGCCATTGTTTCACACAGTCGTAAACCACAGTGTATAACCTAGGAGCAGGGATTCCTTCTAGGTGTGCTTTAGCATAAACACGTTCCTCTTTGAATGGACTTGCTGGAGAGGCTGTCAATGGGAAACCCAATCTGCCCTGGCCTGGGTCTCTCCTCAGGCGTGCCTGTGGCGAAATCAATGGGTGTCCTGGTCACTCCCAGGTGAACATCCCCACCCACATTCCCACACCCCTTAGCCCTTAGCCTAAGCTAAACCCCTGATACGGAGGCCCAGTTGAGCAGCCAGTCTGGACCACACCCATCATTTCATACCCCTAGTTTTCTCTCAGAGACAGAGGTCACGCAATGTTTTTTACACGTGAGACCAGGATCACCTTGTGTCATGCAATGTTATTCCCTCTCAAGAATTAGGAGGAAAACCGAAAGCAGGATATTATTTTCTTACTGTTAGAGGTTACACTCTAATTAGAACCATTGTTCTTTGGCTTGTCCCTGTTATGTTATGGCTCTAGGTAGAAATTTAACCCTCCAAGAAGAACCCTTTTGGAGCCCTTTTTTTATAAGCACATTTTGGTACAGCTTGTAGTCAGTATCGTACATTTAGATGTTGGGCTTGTGAGTGCTACTTGTGGATTGCCCAGGAATGTATTCACAGGGACTTGAACTGTCACACCTGTGGGAATCCATAGTTGCCTGTCATACTCATTCATTTTAAATCTCCTTCAGTCTAAAAAACCAAAGCAGAGAAGTGCAGACAGAAAGGACACATTCTGCATTCTCTAAACATTATTCCATCACACCAGGGCTCTTTTTCACTCTGATCAATCCAGCAGGTATAGATTTTTAATTTAGGGTGTATATAAAGTAGATTATGGGAAGGCACCATCTAAAACCCATAGACGAGCAGAGTCAGGATGAGCTAAGATGGGATGAATGGGACGGTACCATCATCATTACCATTCATTACTTTTTTTATCTCATTGGCAAACTAGATAGCAAAGTAAAGCTGAGCCTTCAGTTCTACAGTCTTTAATGACTGGGGCTACTGGGCCTCTTCACGGACAGGAATAGAAGACCTGGCCACAGCTAGAGGCTCCGGCAGCCCTGACTTTCCACGCAGAGCAGCTGTTAGGGGTCCAGCCCTTGCACCTCCACACAGAGATGATCCCGTGTTTGCGCAATGGATGAGTGACACATGGCTGGAGACCCGGCAGCCAGGTGATCGCTCTGCGGTTCCTCCGCTGTGTACACAAGCCGCCCTCCAACCCCATTGTGACAGCTGGCCGGCTCCTCCCACCCACGCTCTGGAGTCCTCAGATGGTAGGCCACACCTCCCCCGCCAGGTGAGGAGAGCTGACCTAAACCCCTGTAATCCCCAGTGCAGGCTGGGTAATCCCTCTCCCCCTCAGAGTCAGGCTCAAACGACAGCTTTAATCCAGGTAAGAACGGGCGCAGAGCAGGCTTCTCTGTACTTGCAGCACAGGGAGGCCCCCGGAGACATTGTTCCAGGAGCGTTTGAACCCAATTCACGTCAGTCAGACCATCACGTTTGTTGAGAAAACATGGTATAGCTGTCTGTATTGACGGCTGATGGCGCAATGAAGCATTTTTGTAACAAGCATAATAAGTCAGCTCTTTCATGTTGCGGTGTTTGAGAAAGGTGTTTTATCTTATGACAAAATGGCTTAACCTGGTGGCTTTTTGGAGTGAACGTGAGAACATCTGTGGGGGGGAGAGCAGGGGTGGCTAACTCGCTCTGGGTAGTTAGTCAGCCGCAGACGCTTTTCTCTGATAACCGATCTTAAGACCTTACTGCAACCCGCCACCGTGATACACAAGATGGGGGCGGATGAGCTCAGCTCCTGCCCACACACACAGCCGCGTACAGGCGCACAATAGCTCGGAGGGGCCGCGTTGCCCTCGCCTCGCTGCCACGCATTCTTTCGCTTGCGCTACTGGAGAGTGGACAGGCCACTGCTATTTTCTCCCAAATTCCATCTCTGTCCACAGACCAGAGCAAGGAGGCGCGGGAGCCAGTGTGGCCTGGAAGAGGGGCGAAGGCATCCCGAGCGCAGCCTGGCTCCGGGCCCAGCAGACAGAGGGACAGCGTGCTGCTCCACATCAGCACAGAGGAATATGGGTGGGGCTGAAATACACCCTACACCCTAAAACAATCTTAGAAAGCTGTGCCAGAGGATTCTGGGGAATGGATGTTAAAAAAACTATAAGCTTTACTCTGAGCAAGGGTGTCAGCTAAGTAAAAAAACGTGTTTATTTGGTTTTAATAATTATTACTTAATTATCGTTTCATTACATTACATTATTGTCATTTAGCAGATGCTCTTACCCAGAGCAACTTACATAGGTTATAATTTTATCTATTTGTACAGCTGGATATTTGCTCAGGCAATTATGGATTAAGTACCTCTCACAAGGGTACAACATCAGTGCAGCAGCAGTGAATCGAACCAGAAACCTTTTGGTTACTAGCCCTGCTCCATACCACTACACCACACTGTTGTCCCCCACTTTAATAGATTTAATTAAATAGGTTTAATACTCTTATTCTGTGACTCCCTGCTGTGGTATATACAAAACTAGAGAGACAGAGTGGGGAAGGATAAATGGGAAATGGCTCCATTTCTCAGTAAGACAGGTTCTGATTAGGTGGTCAACAGGGAAAAATACTGGCAAGGACAGGTCCTGCTGTCAAACGTGTCTGCAGTTGAGGAAGTCACTGGCTGATGTGGAATACACTCCCAGGTGTTCAAGTCTCACTCACCCAGCCTTTCAGAGAGCAGGAGCACAAAAAAACACTTCTGCTACTTAGCTAGCTACATTTCTGACATTATTAAAATTGCTGCTGGTCTCTGAGCTGCAGTATATAATAGTAATATTCACACTCATAATAATAATCATAATACTCATATTATCACTAATACTAGCTAATAATAATTCTTATGTTTCTCTTTACAATCCATATGATTACAGAATTTCAGGCCAGTCTCTTTAATGTTTGTAGGATATTACAGAATTCTCTTATAGCCAACATAGTCATTTCTTATTTTGGTTTGAAGGTTGGAGAGTACAAACTGGAGATAGACATGTCTGTTTGACAGACCAGTTTCAACCCAGCCTCGTTAAAAAAGCATTAATAAGACTTAGTGCTTCTTCAAAGAATTCTGAAAGGTGTTTGAACACTGGCGCCTGGTTACTTGGATTCCACAAGTGAAGCGCAGACACTGAAGAAGTACACAGTTATCGTGCTCATTGTAGTTGTCTATTGCAGCGTCTTATCCAATGCTGGGGAGAATTTTTACTGTCATTCTGAGACAGAGAGAGAGAGAGAGAGAGAGAGAGAAACACAGTACACAGTAATTAAACACCACATCAAGCCAGTGAATTATATGACTGAAAAATAAAATGTTGAGTGAAGACTTTTGTTTTTCAACAACACTAGAACTTATGAAAATGACAACTTCTTTTGATATGAGCAGTTTTCGTGTCTGTTTTCCGTCTCTCAGTGGAAAGTATTTGCCATTAACGGGGTTGTGTATTTAATGTATGTTGAAAGTATTACCTCAGCGCAGAGCTGCTCTCCTCTATCCCCATCACCCCATGTGAGGCCACTCACAGGTGGGGGGGGTGGGTGAGGGGGTGTGAGGTGTGAGAGGCAGAGCTTCAAAGCCCAGGGGTGAGGGGGCCTCTCGCAGTAAATACAGCAGGTGAGAGTAATGCGGGCTGGCAGGCCGCTGTGAATGCAGACAGTGTTGGAGCTGGGGCTGCTATCTGAATGTGCTCGGTGCACAGGAAGCAGGAGGGAGAGAGAGAACGAGGGGAGTCCTGAGGCTGGGAAACAGAGGCCGCCTTCATGGCCGGGGAGAAGGGAGAGCTCTCTCACACCCATCCCAGACCCCGCCGCTCACACGTCCAGCCTCGTGAATCGAGGCATTCATAAGAATTTTTGGCCCAGTGCATTTTTGGGATTGCTGTGTTTCAGAGTCCCCAAAAACATCCTTCGTGTTCTTCGATCAGGGGTACTTGAGCTGTGATTTTTTTTTTTTTTCATAAATAATGTACCTGCGTGTCAGTACTGTATGCTGCAGTAGGATATGGCAGAAAGTATATTTTATTCATTTAGGGGATTACTGAAAAACACCAGAGCCCATATATTAGACATGAAATAGCTAGTTTAGTAGTAACTGTTTTGAATTTATAGCTAAGAATAAGTGTAAAATAACTGTTTAGAATTTGTGTAGTATGATCAAATTGGGTTCTGCTGCTGCTGTTGGTTTCTGGTGTTTATCCCATTTTCATTCTTGTAGTGAAATGCATCATCACTACCATTACTATTGTTGTATATTGTGGTGTGTTTGTACATTCTTGCTGCTTTTGTCTATTGCTGCTTTCTCATCCAGACAACACAGAGCCTTGACTTCACCTCCAGCGGCGCAGCCCCAGCCAAAACCAGACACATCTCTGTCCCGGCTCATGACTGGTCGGCTGCAGGAACATCACAGAGGTGGCAGTTCTTCAGAGAGTATAAGCTCTGGCCATTGTAACGTCTTGTCTTTTCAGAAAGGCCAGGCAGAAATGTGAGCAACCTTTTCCTCCCCCTCCTCAGTCCCACGACCCTCGTCCTCCAGAATTGGGGGCACATCCGTCTTCTCTCTGAAGGGCTCTCTCTCTATCTCCTCTCATCTCAGAGTCTCAGATCTGCACTCACACAAGCCACGGAATCAAAGCTCGCCTTCAGTGGAAACTCAAACACAGAGTTTCTCATGACCTCCGTACACACCAACACTTACCAACAATAGAAACTTTCTTTTAAAGAGCTGAGCTCTTCCAGTGTAGGACTGCCCAGGCCCAGATTGTGCAGAACATGATAACAATCATCTCTGACATACTAGCCAATAATGGTTTTATTTACATCATGTTTAACAGAGGTGTAAGCTCTCAGTTCATTCTCTTTCCTACATTACATTACATTGCATTATTATTGTCATTTACCAGACACTCATATCCAGAGTAACTTACACAGGGTACAGTTTTACATTATCCATTTATACAGCTGCATATTTACTGAGGCAATTCTATGTTACGTACCTTTCCCAAGGGTACAATAACAGTGCCTCGGTGGGAAATCAAATCAGCAACCTTTCAGTTACGAGCCCTGCTCCTTACCACTGTGCCACACTGCTGCCTTTATATTCTCTTTCCTCATTTAAATATAGTGGTCCACTGCAATCTATGAGGTCTGTTTTGTTAGCTTTTTTTGTTCTTTCATCATGGTCAATACATGCAATGCTGCTTTTTTAAAGCAAATAATTAATATGATGCAATAAATGAATAGCTCTCACCCCGTACAGACCAAACTTGCTGACCTCAAGAACATGAGGCCTGGGGCACCGCCACTGAGTGCAGGGCCTGTCAGTCACCCTGCAGCCTGCTGATTCACACTGCATGTTTCAGGCACGCTTAAATCAACAACACCACTTACAGGGCCTGAGCTTTAGCAGCCAAAGTGCTGCTTTTACAAAAGGCAAAACAAGGCAAACACCTGTCATTCTTTGCTCTCAATTATCAGGATGGAACGTTCCAGTCTCCGAGGTTTTAAGGGTAAAGAGCTTTGCTCGAACGCTGCACTCGTTCGGCAAGTTTTATCTGAAAAGCGTTTTAAAGCCATTTGTTTAACTTTGGCTGAGTCAATATCATTTTTGCATTTTTGAAGCTCTCAAACGGCTACAAAATTCAGTGCTTTGTTATCAGCAGGGCTCAGTATGTGTCTGTTCTGTTTGTTAAAGGGCAACTGCTCTTTATTTTAGTGTTTGGGAGGAATGCATAGCAGAAAGGAAGGGACTGGGTTCACAGCAGACTTTGCAACAATTTTTTAAAAATGTTTTTTTGAAATACTAATACATCCAGTCAAAACATGCACAGGTGGCTGTCTTGAAATGTTTAAGGCATTTACTCTTCCATAAAAAATTGTTTTTCTCGTAACTCATAGTCAAAATGAATCCCTCTGAGTTTATTCCTGATGACGCCGGGTCCCCAGAATGCACTATAAATCGTACTGGCCACGTCTGACTGTGAGCAGAGGCTAACACACTGATAAAATGGAAATAAATTCAAAATCCACACAGTAACTGTATGCTATAGATGGTTAATTGATGCATTTAATTGATCAAGAATAGTTTTTAAAGAATGAGTGGAAAAATGAAAATTAGACAGTACTATAAGACAGAGTGGCAGTGAATTGGATTGTGGGCTTTGAGGATTAGATGGCCTTAAGTCAATTAGGATACCATAAAATATCTCCAATTACCTTGCTTTCTTAGTTATAAAAACAAAGGAAGATCTTTTCAGTCAGATACTCAGTATGGGAATGGCAACCACAAGATAAATTATTAAAACACTGTTGATGAGGCTTTCCACCTCTTCAACAATAGTGTTTTTTCAAAGATTCAAAGTGTTTTTTTTTTTGCTCACAGAGAGCTTGGAGCTTATATTAGTTATCACATCAACCACTCAAATGATCCTTGCTTCTGGCTGTTTGTGCTGACTCATTTTGGTAAAAAAAAAAAAAAAAGAAAGAAAAAAACAGTTAGAGGAATCTTTCATAATCTGCCCTTGTCAGTGGCCTTGGGACCCACCCTTTTGTGTTCTGTGGTAGATATCTCCAGTCTCCACAGTGTTTATGTTTGAAAAAAGCAAAAAAAAAAAAAAAAAGACCATTTCCAGTGTTTTGTTTCCACCCTGGTTTTTGGTTGTGCAGAACTTTTTGTTACACATACATACATCAAAAAATACATCAGAACAGCATCAAAACAGCATATATATGTGCGCGCACACACACACACACACACACACAAAGACACACACACACACACACAGCTCTCACAGCTATGTATTTGGCTTTCTTAAGAAAAAGAAAAACAAAAATTCCACATTGTGAGTGATAAAAACAAAACAGACTTCACCTATTGTGTGAGGTTGAGGACACGCTGCCTATGGAGATACTACACTGAGGACAGGTGTGGGTCTGTATGGGGGGGGATGATTATGTACACCCAGTTCCATTCCAGCCCTGGAGCCTGAGGTTCCATTATACTGCCAGTGCAGGTAAGAATCAGGAGTGCATAGACTCACATGTTATATTAGAACCGCAGAGCTGGAACTCACTGCTTTTTCCTGACCTGTGAGTCCTTTGTCTTTGGAGTGTACAAGGGCTATACCCTGCTATTTCACCTGCAGTTAATCGATGTCTTTTCTTTTGGCAATGTCTGGATATTACTGGCAGAATGTCCATTTGTATTTGCTGCACGGAGTACCAGTTGCTATAAATAAGGCAGATTATGTCAATAAACCTGATAAAGCCTGCCACTCACCTTGGATTACTTCATCTTTTGGATGATCTAATGAGCAGTGCTGAAACTGTGCGGACGGCATCTGTTTCAATGATGGAACCTCTCCTGAAACGCCGTGTGAACTCTCACACAATGCAGGTGCCCTACACAGGGCACATCACCTACACTGGAGAGTCCGTTTAGGAAACCAGTGGTAGCCATAGCTACAGCTGCTGTCAGAAGGTGACAGATGCTGATTGATATGAGTGGTAAGCAGAATGCTGGCAGATTTGCAGGCCTTGCTCGTGCAAAGCGTAATGTCATTAGGATGATCCTCCGGATTCATGGCACAAGATGACAGAAACATTCAGAGGTGTGACAGACAGCTGTCACTGTGACATTGCCTTTGTCCCGTGTGTAGTCACTTCACTGTTTCACCAGCGACATTTAGGAGGGAGGTTTACGTTGGGTTCATGGGTGACTCTCAGCGAGTTTTCCTTTGCATGGCAATGCGTCCATCATTAATCCAAGGGGAGACTTGGAAAATGTGTCTACACAGACAGTCAGTCTTGCACGGCTTAGACGGAGTGAACACAGGAGAGATGCCAAGGAAATGGAAACAATGCAGGTATAGAAGCAATATGTAAGAGAGGGGA
Organism: Megalops cyprinoides; assembly: GCF_013368585.1. Classification (NCBI taxonomy): domain Eukaryota; kingdom Metazoa; phylum Chordata; class Actinopteri; order Elopiformes; family Megalopidae; genus Megalops; species Megalops cyprinoides. The sequence continues at coordinate 9,291,447 of NC_050596.1, read as the reverse complement.
TCACACTGATCCAGGGAATTATGGACCACTTACATTAAAATGCACTTTGAGCAAATTATTGGCATCTTTCATGAGGGTTATTCCTGAAGAAACAAAAGCAGAACTATACTGTAAGGATATGCTGCATGAATTTCTACATCACACTTGCATAACAAATCCTTCACTTTTTGAAGGAGTTATGGTTTAATGACTAAAATAGGGATTATATCACTGTATGTATTGAGATGAAAACACGCCACAAGAGCACCTTGTTGCGAAAGCAGAATCTGGAGAAAGGATTGTGGATTCAAACTTGTCTTCAGCATAAAATACAAAAGTAAGCATTGGGATCACATCTGGACAGGGTGTTGTAATAAGCGGAGTCACGCAAGGGTGCTTACTGTCTATACATGATCTTAATCAGGATATCAGCAGCATAGTCATTCAATTCACAAATGATACCAAACTTGTGGGAGAAACAAGTAGTGCAGAGACAAAATTAAAATTTCAATAGGTTGTGTAAATATGTATATGGATGGACAACTAGCAAATTCATTTTAATACAACGGAAATTTCTATGTACTGGCAATACTACTCAAAAATTTTCATATGGATAAAAAGTCAAACTGGTATACAAGAGGAGTTGGGTTAATTTCCATTCATCTTGATGCAGACATTTTTAAAATGAGCATTTCGTTGCATGAAGCTATTATTGCACCTAAACTATCATGACATCACTTTAAGTAAATAAGGTATTGCTATATGTGGGTAAAGTTCCTAATGACGCCTGATATTTCCTGGAGGAAACCATGATTGTCTCAGTACAGCTGCCAAACAAAGCTCCATTTCTGAGAAGTGGCAAATTTGGCTCTGAGTCCAGCCTCTTTTGCCCAGTTACACTCTGCGGGATGTGTGTACGAGATTTTAATCACACATGTGGGTTTGCCTCCAAATTTTAGTAGCGGTTTACTTCAGTACACATGGTTTTGTTGCTTAGGAGAGTCAAATGACCCCCGTTTCCCACGCATACTTATCTTATGGCCTTATTGTTTTTCTGGCAAAGACAGACCTAGCTGCAGAGAGCAGCAAGAAGGAAGCCAACGTTCCACATACATTTCTACCAGTGCTACCAGCTAGCCTACAGCAGCTTTGGGTAGTAAATGCCAGAGGGGGCCTGTGGAATATGATGGCATACCATAACAGCGTGGTTGGCAGAGTGGGAGGCTCGGGCGGAATTTGAGGAATGCCTTAGCTTGGAGTTGAGGGCTCAGTAAATATGAATCCCAGCGTGGTGAGAGTCGTCTCCTCAGGTGGGGGTACTGGAAGCTCAGCCTGACAGCAGCATCCCAATCCATTCCCACAGTAAGATGTGTGTCTGGCTGTGTACACATTCCCCTCAACCAAGGCAGTGCAGTCTAGCACACAGTATGATTTTAACCCCATTATAAACCTTTAATGTGTCTTATGTGTCCAGTTGTTATGTTATCCAGAGCTATGTCAATTGCTCTTATGTGCTGTTATTCAATTTTGTCAGGCTAGATATTTTCCTAAGAAATTGCATTAAAGTATTAGGTTTCAAGAGTGAAAGGACTGCCAGTTTTTTATTTTATTATTATTATTATTATTGTTGTTGTTGTTGTTATTATGTAGTATCAAAGAGAGAGGACAGGCACAAGAAAAAGCTCATTGAACTGTAAACATCAATGTTTATATGATCCAACTGCAGAGACCCACCCCTTCAAAGAAAACCATAAGCTGTAAGTGGTTTTGTAAGAATATGTTACTTTGTACATTCTGGTTTTGTTCTGTACTTAACAAAACTTGTATGCAAATAGAAACTAATAAAAAAAAAACAGCTCTGTCATACTTTGATTTATAGCTGTAGCTGCATCCAGAGATGGTGACATAAACTGTGACTGCCAGATTTAAACACTGATGTGGTGTATCATCTTGAACCCAATGCATGTTGCAAGAGACTCTAAAGAAACAGAACGCTCGGTTTCCATTTTCTAAAATAACGCTGTCTGTTCTAGCCATCAGCCTACCTACTCAACCAACCGTGTTCTCACATTACAGAATACTCCCCCACCACCTCACCAAAAACTTTGCTTTGATTTGTGTTTCTGTGTGTTTCTGCTAAAGTATCAATTTATTCTTAATCCGGACTGTGGTAATAATTGCCAGTGTTGCTCCCTCATGATCACTTGAAACTGTATGAAAGGAAGACTTTGCAAACACCTGTTCGCTTCAGCTTTCATGTTGAATGTAAAGCCTTCAATGGGAGTAAATCTTCCGAGGTCCAAAGGTACAGAGTGGGGCTCCAAAAAGGTGGAACTGTGCAGAAACAAGTGTTTACATGAAAGCTACACGGAATTATATTTTATCAGTCAGACGTTACTGAAAGAAATGCATCCTGCACAACTGCATTTTGTGATTACACAAATTCTGTGCTCTGATATGAATCTGTAATAACTGCAAGCGCATCTATACACAATTCAACAACCGTGTTGAACCCATGACATTTGCTCACTGTCACAAATCTGACATAAAACCAAGCTTTTGAAGGATATTTTAGTTTGTGTTAGAGTGTAACACATTCAGCCAAATGTGACTTTACAGACTGCCTTCTCAAGAGAAGCAGCGGAAGGTTATCTTAAGGATGGATATGTTGAAGTTCTAACAACCTGTGACCTTTTCACCCAAAGCACATACATTTTCCATACTTAGTTCAGGTCAGGGAGCTGATTGCAGTGGAATAGCATGGCCTTTGTGGAGACACTGTCAGCAGAAGGGTGAGCCGGACAATGATGGATACCCTAAAAGTGTGTCACGAAACTTTGGCATGACTTCACCCTGCGGGCGCATGACCAGGGGTCCCGTTACGTCCAAAAGCGTGTCACACACCGCGGATGGACAGGACACGTCAGACATGTCAACCCAACTCAGAATGCTTGTCCCTACATGGAGATGCTATAATCCCTAGACACATCTCCTGGCCACAGAAGGAATGTTCCAGACATTTTTGGAGAAAGCAGACCTGCCTCTGTTCTCACGCTGAGTACCCTAGCCTCATGATTTTGTGTTAGGTACTGCTCCTGATCCCACACACAGACCATCAGTATCTTCTGTCCTCTTCGTCCTCTAAGTCCTCTATTTTTGTCCTTATACAGGGGCTATCTGCCTTCATGAATATTTTATGTTGGAGAGAATGGATTTTTAGCCATAATGGAGGTGTTGTCTTTTCCAAATTGTATTTTTATGGTCTTATTATAGAGCTATAATCTTTGAGTATTTCATTTGTGTCTGCAGCTGAATCCAGTAGTGAGCTATGCAGTGGCAATACCCAGTCACTTCCTCTCAGACAAACCACTCTGATGTCACTGTATTTCTCACTTGCCCCTTTCCCACCAAGGCAGTTCGAGGGCCGGTTTGTAGCCGGTGCCTAATCTCGAACCAGTGTTTCGACAGCCAAAGAACCAGCTCTCGGCCAGGAAAACTGGTTCGAGAGCAGCACCAACACTTTGCTGGTCTAGAACCAACAACCACTTACGTCAGGGGCTGGCTGCAGGACTACCAACAAGACCAACTAAAACTTTGTGACCGCCATTTTTTAAAAAAAAACAGCCCTAGTGTAGCATCTAGTCTGCTTAAAAAGAAGAAGAAAAACCAGAGTTTTATTTTTCAAGTGTTTTGCCGTGTTGCCAGCCAGCTATGTATTTCTTAGCTGTTTAGTGAGCTACTAATTTCTCACATCAATGTTATGAATGTAACATTGATGGCTAACTAGCTGGCTAGCTAGCTAGCTGTTGGTCGGTTAACATTACCCAAGCAAGCATAGCTACTAATTTCTTACATAAAATGTTATGTTCGACATTTGTAACAATTAGTAGCTATGCTTGCTTGGATAATGTTAGCCGACCAACAGCTATCTTGGTAACAGTAGCTAACGTTAGCATGCTACTTTGTAACATTGCCATTGACTCACCTACCAACATCACTTAACATTTGGCTTCACAAAAGTCTAACATTGTATAAAGTGTAGTGGACAAGTTTGTTTTTAAAACACTCTTCTCTTGTTTTATGTTATTGTTGTTTGTTCCCGCTAGCTTGGCGCTAGCGGGAAAGCGGAGACGTGTACAGATGTAAACAGTGACATAATGACGTGGCTTTATGGGGTCTATATAATCCGTGTGTTTGTACATGTCCAGCTAAATGCTTTCTCTGGGAACAATTCTCAGTTACTGAAACATTTTATGCCACAGGCAAGCATGAGAACAAATGCAACTCTTGCATGTGTCTTGTTTTTCGACTGGCAACACTCATATATCATTCACTCTGTGGTATGGATATGTACATTTCGTCACCTTTAAAGCAGGGAACATGAGGGTATTTAGAGAGTAAATGTTCATCCTGTTCCTAGAGTGAAATATGTAGGTATCATTCTTATGACACAATAAAATCTGAAACATGCACAACCTTGCACATCAAAGCATGCACTAACAGGCCTACACAGTCATGTTTGTGATCTGATATTCAAGATGCTGTAACATGTCCAATGCAGTATGCCCTGAACTGTTTACTTGTGTTATTACAGAGTTATAAGAAGCAGAAGCTCAGGTTCCACAGCTTTGATGAGAGCTGGGGAAAAATGTGTTCAGATAAGCTGCTCTTTATGAAACTCATGACCAACTACTTTCCAGCGACAGCAGCAACAAAATAAATAGCAGAACTGAATGACCTCACAATGCGTTCATTCATGAGATGGGCAGCCAGTGGAGACTAGGATTCCACCCACAGAATGTGCCCTTGGTGTTTGTCTGGGGAACTTAGGAACCAGCTCCGTCCCAAGTGGATGGCATTGTTTGTACCCACTATCATCTCTGACTGGCCTTCGCCTGACAGTGTTCCACAACACTGACGCCAGCCGTCAACATCAGCCCACAGCTATTACTCAACACGCAGAGAAAACAACATGACTCAAGGAATTCTCAATCCCAGCAAAACAAGAAATTAATATTCACAGTGTATGCAATAAGAATTGTTTTCTTTTAATAAGCCATATTTCTGTCTGGCTAGGGGTGAGCGTCCCCTTAGACATTACTGTATGAAAGCGACCACATCAGTCAGCCACTCCGCTGCAGGTCATTTTATCCCAACTCTTCCCATAAATCCCTCCTCCGCGCATATTAACAATGGGAACGAGGGGAATTTATGAGCTCATAAATGACGCTGAGGACGTAGGAAAATACAACTTTGAAGCCAAATGGAAACATGCGCTCTTCCTCCCACTGTGGATGCACTTGTGAGCTTGTCCGTGGTTTCAGCGACGGAGACGTTTGGGGGGAACATGCTGATGGGCCTGTGGTTGAACTTTGCTCTCCAGTCTTACAGTGCAAGGGGCTGGAGAAACCCCAAAGTGTCCCCCAGAGAATCCCTCTCCCCTGCCAGAGAATGGGACCAGAATGAAGCCTTTAAACTTCAAGTCACTTATTTATCACTCAGTACAGTAGATTGAGAGCCCTAAACATTTCTGACTGGTGGCGATACCTAAAGCAATGATACCGTAAATCACTCAAGAGCATGCTGTGGAATTTAAACTCAACACTGTAGCCCCTCCTGCTCACTATGGTGCTGTTTGATTGACAGCTGGTTTCCCAGGTCGTCCCAGGCAGCACGACTGAGTGAATGAGTGAGACCATAGTTGGCAGTGTTTGCAACACCACATGCCTACAATCGTTACATCAGATAGAACTGATGTAGATTATGAAGAGGAGCAGAGTCAGCAAAATGAGTAAAATCACGTTTGCCATCTTAAATTGAGTTGGAACGGCTTTAATCTGTAAAATCAGACAAACCACTCCAAGCATACCCCATTGTAGCCCACATTTTTATGCTTGTTTAAACACTGGCCCTCTTCGCTCCCCGTGACTTCATTTTCTCTCACTTTGTAACCCCCTTCAGCCAAAGTGTGTGTCACTTATGAAGACACCCTGTGCTTAGACAAGCATGAAGGCTGATCAAATTGCTTACTGTCTGCTCAGAGGGTCAGCACTGGCCAGCTAATCCAGGATGTCTTGTTCCTGATCCTGGTGTGTGACAGACTTCATGCCATGGTAACACAGATACACAGAAAGAGCTGTGGATCCTGCTGCTTGCCTTACACTGCCCCCTACAACTGTCAGGAGGTGTGTGTGTGTGTGTGTGTGTGTGTGTGCATGTGTCTGTGTGTGTGTGTGCATGTGTCTGCATGCATGCCTGTGTGTGTGTGTGTGTGTGTGTGTGTGTGTGTGTGTGTGTATATATGTGTGTGTCTACGTGTGTGTGCATGTGGTGTGTGGGTGAGCATGTGCACATGTGTGTGCATGTGTCTGTGTGTGTGTGCATGTGTCTGCATGCATGCCTGTGTGTGTGTGTGTGTGTGTGTGTGTGTGTGTGTATGTGTGTGTGTGTCTACGTGTGTGTGCATGTGGTGTGTGGGTGAGCATGTGCACATGTGTGTGCATGTGTCTGTGTGTGTGTGCATGTGTCTGCATGCATGCCTGTGTGTGTGTATGTTTTCATACAACATACAGATACATCAAAGGGATCACAACTGCTCTGTTCATTTAAAGCCAAGTCTACCTCAGCTGCTCGGTTCCCAAAAGATGGCCCATGCCATTACAGTGGGAAGTGACAACAACGAGACGAAGGCCCGCATCCAGGGAGGCACAGCCTGGTCTGTCTGAGGCCCACCACTGTGCCCACTGCACCACCGACACAGCACAGAGCTCAACACAGAGCTCAGCACAGAGCTCAACACAGAGCTCAGCACAGAACTCAACACAAAGCTCAGCACAGCAGCACAAACCTCAAATGAGACTTCAGTGGTGAAAAAGCTTTACAGCTGACAGTTAAGGGAAGATCCATGAGTGAGTGAGCAGTTCCAGTTGAAGCTGGAGCTAGTGCCGAGCGAGTAATGAATCTTGACTGTCTCTCTGTGTGAGAGGATGTCATTACTGTGTGCTGTATTTAAAGAGGAGGATCAAAGGGGACCTCTGCTCTGAGGAATCTGTGTGGAAAGGAGCTCATTGACCCTTTGAAGGGCTCTATGTGGGTACTGGGAGGAGCTGACTCTGTATGGGGAGATACAGACCTGATTGGAGAAATGGGAACAGGCTGTGGAGAAATGCAAGAGAAGGCCGGGGAGGCCTGTGAGCATGCATACATGTATAACACACACACATACACGCGCACACACACACACACACACACACACACACACACACACACACATACACACACACACACACACACACACACACAAACACACATCCACACATGGATATACACAGACAGATGCACACTAACACAAATACACTCATACGCATGCATACATGTACGCACCCGCTCGCGCACGAACACTCACACACATATACACAGAAAACACGCACACACGCATTGTGCACATGCATGGTCACATGTACAGAGACTCCTCCCATCTGACCTTATACTCTCCCTAGTAATTTACAGCAGACCAGCTCCCATGTCATGTTATCGTGTTAAGCTATGTAAATAAATATGGCAATCACAGACTGGCCGTGTTGGCTACTTACTTACAGCCAGAGGATGTAACAATATCAATTTTCTTTGCATCACACGAAGCATGCAACAAGATGTGATTATGCATTCCTTCCTGTAGTTACATACTGTTCTAAGCTCACATCTAATTCAGTGGTCCACTTGCAATCCACAGGGTGCTGGTCTTCATGCCAGCTCAGGTCCTTATTGCCTAACTGAAGTCATTGATGACTGGATGGGGAGTTCAATCATTTGTAGTTCCAGGAGCCAATCAGCTGTCATTTGAAAGGTTGCTCTGCAGCTCAGTCACAAGCATGGATCTCCGGGACCAGGAGCACACGCAGGTGTTAAAATTTATTGGGTTTTTTCCCTGGATGCCCTGATCAAAGGTTGAGCTGATGTTGTAATTAGGTTTTTAGTCTCAGCACGTAGCAAATACAAATTATTCATGATTTTAATTATGTATATAAGTTTAATTCACATTTAAATTCTTGTATCTAATACTCTTTTTCATCGACAACATGAGTTAGGTTTTGACTATATCTGGCATAGGGGTGCCACCGTGTGGAGAGAAGAAGTACTGCAAGCTTTCACCACCAGGAGTTACGGGAATTGGTTATCATGAAGACTTGGTATGAATCTCATTAATGCCATGTTTTAATGATCTACTTTGTTGCACGCATGTTATATTTGTTAATTTAATCTAAAATGGCTTATCTGAGTAACTGTCTCCCACAGTAAAATGGTAATGACATCCGGTAGCAAGTGTTTATTTATTGTATATAAATATTTCATTTGCAAACTAGAATACATAAGAACTGATGCATACCTGCAAGAATCTCATCTCTTTCTAAAAAGAGAAATATTGTTTTTAATATTGATAAGATTTAGTAACAATGAACTCGTACTGAATGAGAAATGTCTGGGTTAGGGTATACAGTTCTGTGTGGAATACAGCTGCAGTGACATATGTCTACCTCTAGGGGGAAGCATATTTATATTTCCAAGACAAGAGAGCAAGTAAAGTTTCAGCTGAACAGGAGGTGGAGTCATAGCATGACTGGTGGTATTGGATTCAAGCAAGTCTAATCACAGTCCTGTAGCATTACACCATAATTATTCATTAAGAGACCCTATACATAAATGCAGCATAGCTGAAATTGTTACAATGCCTGAAATTCTTTGAAAGTCTCAATCCTTTCCTCTTGTGTTGAGTTCAGGTGTGGCCAGTACCCTTCTGTAGTAAAGGAAACATGGGTAGTCCATGGTCCATCAAAGCTCCCCCTGACTTCACACCACTTAACCAGCAGGAGGTGATGTCCTCTGAGCTCCCTCTTTGAGGGCGTCTTAATAGGAGAGGTCACTGAGAGGCTCTGATAGGGCCTAATGTGACCATGACACACTGCTGGCAATGCCACCACCCCCTCTCACTTCAGGATCTACTGAAGTGCTCCAGCACCACAGAGGATGTCCCTCTCAGTATAAATCATTACCATCTGGATATGGGCCAAGTCTAAATAAATCCTCAGAGCAGAGGCCATTGTTATTCTTACAGTAAGCCTGCCCTGTGTAATCTTAGACTCTGTCGGACGAACTCTGAGGATGTGCCTGTCAGTGTTCAAGCTGAAGACACAGAGGGAGCCATGTGCTGAGCTAGCCTTTATTCACGACTCGTCTGCCTAATCTCCATTTTAGTTTACAGGAGAGGGTGAATGAACGTGCTGGACCTCGGTCACGGCTTCCTCAAGGCCTCAGTGACATATGGTGTACACTGTCTGCGATATTATTAGAGAGTTTGCATCGCTGTCGGATAAATTCTGGAGTCGGTTCTGGCAATCTGACAGGGGCACGGGCCGTGGTGTTCAGTTTGGGCTTGTTTTCCCTCTACTGGGAGAGCCATCACCCCTGGGTGACCCCCGCGTGATGGCTGGAGCCTAACGATTTGACGATTTTTCCAGCCCTGTTCCATGTCTATAGTATCCCTCACCCTTTGTGTTATATATGGAATGGCTGTTTTTCCTCAACAAATTTTACTGTCAGTGCACTCTATATGTACTCTTCTTCTCTTCAGTCTTGGAGACGTTGCAGAGTTCTTAATACCTAACTCAGAAACCATCTGTAAGATTTCAGTACCTTTACTTTCAAGTCATATATCTATAAAAGTATCCCCTACCAACTTTACACTGGTACACGATACATTCGTGCAACACCATTTTTTCACACTGTTTATCTTATTAATATTTTATGTAATGCTTTCAAATGCACTACTCATCTCCAATTGTTATATTAATTTCTTTTCATGTTTTAAAGGGGCTTATGTTTAAATCGAATTTACGAATGTGGAGTGATATGTGATACAGCTTCCCGTATTAGGCAGGCAAGGCATTACAACACAGAGCTAAAGCTACAAATAAGACCTTGTGTGTTTGGGTGGGATGACGTGTCCATGGAGACAAACAGCAAGGGGTGAGGAGTAGGCGAGCGAGGGGGTGGTGTTGTGTGAAAGCGGGGCTCTTTGGTTCCCCCAGTGTCCTGGCAATGAGACAGCCTCTGCACCAAGGGCTAGCTCCCTGGCCACGCTTTGTTGCAAAAATTACTCTGTAACTGCTGTTCAATGACTCTTATCAGATGCCCCTTTTTGCAATTGGCATAATGTACAGTATTTTTGCATGTACAGTGCAATGCATTGCCTGAGTAGGTAGCAAGCAGCAGTAATGCCCTGAACCGTGCGAGACTGCGCATACTTTAAGGAGTTTTTAAGCGTTACGACAGTGATGAAGGTTTCCCGAACGTTGTCAATGGCGTGGGAAATGATATGACACACAGTGACACTGGTTGCGTGTTCCCAAAGAGATGACAAGAAAAAGGAAAAATCCCAGACGTGGTGACTCAACTGCCAGCTTCCCAGAATCACTGACTGGTCTTTCTGTGGAATAGGTTAACACAGAAATGGGCAAACCCTGTGTTTAAGGGCTTGTACAGTAAGTGTTAAAAGATGGAAAATTAAAATCAGTGTTTAGTCAGGAGCTCATTATCCTGTATCAATCAGGTTAATACAATACTTTTGGCCTGTGCCTGTCCAAAATCTGGACACTGCTCTGACCATTTGTGTTTGAACATTGTGATGTGTTTTTGCAGGGACTAAGTATAACAGAGCCTCATCTCTGTAAGTGTTGAAAATTGTTAATTTAAAACACCCATTGTCAGTTGTGTTAGCTGAATCTTAAAACAGGTTTTCTTTGCAGGCTAGAGAGAGATCTCTTTATTTAAATGGAGTTGGAAGTAAGCGGCACAAGGCACTGTAGGGCTGATTAGCATTGCTTTATACTGTCTGCCCATATCTTTTTTTGCAAGAACGTTAGCCATTTGTGTTGAGGCTGTTCTTAACCAAACCTTTAGAGGGGCATTTTTCATGCTCCAAGTCTCAGAAACTTTTTTAAACTTCCTTTTTAGGTGGCTTGAAAGTACTTTGAAGCTCAAATGCTTTTTTCAGTCTGTTCAGATATTCCTTTAATGAGCTGTGACTGTATGCTTTGGACTTTCACTGTGCTTTCAAATCCACACTTTGAAGAGCTACATGCAGACTGCTGATGAGTCTAACTTACTTTACACTCACTGGAGGAACAGGATCAAAAGACAAGCCCTGCATGAGGTCAGTGATGGAGATTTTGTGTTTGAGGGAAGGAGGGGAGCTGTGCAGTATGTACAGGCTGTGTATGTAAGATGATAATTTCATGCTCGCAGCCGCTATGTATACTGATTACCGTGGGTGCTGGGATTAATGTGGTCAGGACTGCTTTTGATGAAGACATAGAATATCACAGCTCACATACTGTATAGTCCTTCATTAATCCTGATCTAGAATTTTCCACCGCACTAGGTGATCTAGAAGACGACATGCATGCATTTAAATATTGCTCTCAAAAAGGACAAATTGATACAACAGATATCAGTCAGTTTGCCAAGCTACACAAGATATGTATCACAAATGATTGGCCAACACTCCCATTTCTCTTTCTTTATCATGCAGGAGCTGGAATGGTCCCTACTCTTCTGTGTTAGCTAACAATCTATTCAAAGGAAAAATATTGCTCGATAATTTCAACCATGATTATGAAATAAATCATATATACAGTACCGGCAGTGCCATAGGGTTTCCAAAACAGAATGGACAGGTTGTTGTGACTTTTTATTTTTTTGTGAACAGGAAAATAATAAATTCATGCCTATTAACCTTAAAACTTTAAACTGAGCAGACAGAATCTATTACATAAGCACAATATACACTGATGATATACAATGGCAAATTCTGCTTTTTTCATAACCCACCGTGCTCAATCAGGAGCAAGTACACCTGCATTTTTAATGGTGTAAATTCAAGTAAGGCACTTTGCCTCCCTCTAAGGAACCCCTTGAATGATTTCTCTCCATCTTTTTACATGACAGAATGGTGTCAGCTCCACCCTGCTGCAGCTCCTCATTGAAGGGACAAGGAAATCAGAGCACAGAGTGCAGTTTGGGTTAAACCCCAGGGATAACTATGGCTGCCCAGCATAGCAGCAGGGGTCTGGATGTGTTAGTTCTGTCTATGAGTGAGCATGCTGAGACCTGCTTCCTTCCTAATGGAGTCCAATCGCACTCCTCTTGCGTTCAGTGATGGGGTTTATCTGGTTTTAAACAAGCTGTGCTCGAGAGACAAGACAAAAAGGTACCCACCCTCATGCACAAAACACCTCAAACTATTTTAATGTGAGCACTGAATGTGGCAATTGATGTCTGGTCAGGACAGACAGTCTCTATCCATGGTGAGATTCATTTCCTGTCTTCTCAAGTCAGTGAGGAAGAAGAGGATTCATGCATTTTACTAAATCTTAGACCATCAAATCTGGCCAACAAATTAACTCACAGCTCATAAAATTATACCAGTTGTTAAAAAAGGTGAAATTTGCTAATTGGATTTGTCTAAGGTGTGAAATATAACCACAGCAAGTGTGTATATTTAACATGAGAGAGAAAAAAGGAGAGCAGCTTCTACACTGAAAAGGAACAAAGTGAAATCTTGCCCCTCATACTGCATCAGTTCCCTGGTTCAGTTTGTTCTGTTCCAATTACATAAGAATACTTTGTTCAAAACCTTAAAAATGAAAAGATAATGAAGGCAAACATTAGCCTGTACCTCAGAAATCATTAACAGCATAATTAATGATGAACAGCATTGTCCTGTGTACAGGATTACAGATTATTCATGTGTCGTTATGACAGGAGATGCCCCATCGGCCTGGAAGCCAACAGGAAGCGGGAGGAAGTTCTATCACTATTCGAGTTCTTTGAAGCATTGAGATCATAAAATCACCTTTGAAAGTGATATCCATTTCCAGGTCGCCCAACATGAGTAGATACCATGCAACGTCAGGGCAAGGTGGTAAGACAACTCTCTGTCTCCTGTCAGATTTTGGAATATAAGAAATCATTCACAAATGAAAGACTTTATTTTGGAATGGGCTCCAGTTCCACTATCATCTGATATTCTATGTTCTCATTGGAGAACCATCTAATACTCTGTGTAAATTTTAAATTCATTTTAACTGGAAACACTTAAAAGCCCACCTTCACTATATGCACACCTGGTTCACAAATATTGAACCATCAGTATTGAACCACAAAGGTGCATTTTTATCTAAAAGTGCCACTGACATATTATTCCTGACTTGAAAGGCAAAGTTTTTACCCTGTAAAACGGCGAATTGATGGTTCACCTCAATGATTACAATAATATTGTTCTTCGCTTCATCTTATCAGAGCGAGAGCATTAGTATCGACAAACCAAATGACAAGAAATTTTAGAGTTGCCTTTTCAGGATGTCAGCCTTAATGATTGGTTTAGTGGAAGCAGAATGCTGAGTAAAATCATAGCTTTGTATTCTGACAGAAAAATAGACACGACAAACTAGATTGTCTATATCATTCTGAAAACACAGCTGAGGGAAGAAAGTTCTTCAACTGCAGAATTGAAGATGGTTAGCACAAACACACACACACACACAGAGAGAGAGAGAGAGAGAGAGAGAGAGAGAGTCCAAAGCACTGTTGTTCAGAACCCACACTTCAAAGGGGTACTCCCTTCAAAGCCAAAGAACAAGGACCTGACTATGCTGGCAAGGATGGGACCCAACACAAAGGGAGTGCAAACAGAACCAACACAAGAAGGAGGGCACTGGAACGGAAGCCTAAAGGGGTACTTGGAACAAACTGTGCCTCCTCCCAGACTCTACACTTTGAGCTTCATACTCCCACATTCCTTATTTACACACACTCACAAAAACAGGTCACCGAAAAGTGGGACAGGAAAAGATGGTGTCTTCTGAGGCACCGAAGTGGGGGGAAAGTGACAGAGGCTGTGATGGATTTGGGTCAGCTCTCTCATCTGCATTCCTGAAGGAATTCACACCTTGCCTGGCTGACCCAGAACTGGCCGGGTCGAAGCGCCACCCATGTCCTTGCAGGGTTGGATTGGAAACCGCACACACTGCTGTCCTGTGACCGGGTGGGCGGTGACAGCCGCCATTGGAATGACAAGGTGTTGCTCCTAACACCACCATTACTCACAGCCCTCAGGTTCTTAGAATTGGTAATATTCCCTGCATTTAAATTAGAATTGACATAATGAGTTCATATGCCTTTTTTTGCCAGATAATTCTCACGCATGAAATACAGCAACCTGGTTCTTGCAATGGGTGGTAGTGTGCATGGATGGCACCTGGCATTCCAGCTGGTGAACTGGTGAGCCTTAACTCCCTTTGCCAATTAATCATTATAATATCTGAATACCTATTTTAAGTAAATTTAATTTTAGTAATTTTATTGGACTCAATAATGCCACATTGTAAAATCTGTCATAATAGACATGTATTATTTCAAGTCCAGTAGAGCCCTAACAGAGTCCCAGATTCTGTGAAATCTAAAGATGAAATCCTATAGGGAGGTAGCTACTTGACAGATTATTGTGTCCACTCTCAATTCCAGTATCGTGTCTGTCTTTCCGCTTGACCTCACATGACCACTTGCTGATGTGTGTTTATTTTTGATTACTACATTGGCAAGAGGGCCTTGACCCCCTTCAAGAAGGATGTGAGGACTTTACAAGGAAAGGGGTTTGTCTAAGTCTTTTATTCCTTTTATATCTGCAGATCCAGGTTCAGTCACAGTGTGTTGATGCTGTACTGCAGCCACAGACATAGGAGCCTGGCGGAAATCCATTTAGGCAGTGATTAGCCGCTTAACAACATAAAGAACAATAATCAATTAAAAACAACAATCACAAAAGAACCACAGTCTCGGTAGATGAATGGGCAGTTGATGACATGCTATCTAGTTTCATTCCATTTTGATTGGGGGACCCCTGGAAGAGTCTTAAGAGGTGGAAATTGAAATGTTTGAGGGAGAGGGACATCCAAAATCCCTAAAAATGAAATATGATTGCACATCCAGTCTCTGAATAAACCTTGGGACTGCGATGGCTAGATGTTGTTAAGGTTTCACACCGGGGGGACAGGCAGACGAATCATCGAGCGTTAACCCAATAAACTGCGACGTACAGCAATAAGATTAACACTCTTCCCAGGCGGTGATGCTATCAGAAATGTCCATTCATGAGCGTCCCTGAGGATAATGCCTTGTGCTGGTAATGGACTGATAATGGAATTACCTCAGTGTTTTCGTGAAAGAGGAAGTCCTGGGCCTTTCACTCAGCAGGATTACAGGCAGGAACAGAGACCTTTTAAATCTTCAGTGCTCCAGCTTTTGTTGCTCTTGGAAGATCACATTCTGAGAGAGGATGGGGAAGAATATACGACCTGCCTGCCCAGCTTCCAAAGAGAGCTTTCT
The DNA here is from genome assembly GCF_013368585.1 of Megalops cyprinoides. Lineage (NCBI taxonomy): Eukaryota > Metazoa > Chordata > Actinopteri > Elopiformes > Megalopidae > Megalops > Megalops cyprinoides. Next base: position 9,276,027 of record NC_050596.1, on the reverse strand, counting down.
TTTGGTGTTTCCTGGGAGTACATCCATGCTGACAGAAGATTATAGAATGAGAGATACGGCAGAAAACACCTAAAGGGGAAAAATAAAACAGAACAGCCTCCAGCAGGACACAGCAAAAAAAAAAAAAAAAACACTAAAGCGTCTGGAAGTATTTTTACATCTCATTCTTTCAGGTGTCTTTTCTTAATTTGTCTAATTTTTGCTTCCTCACAAAAATTACTGAGGTGCTTTTCAAACTGGTGTTAATTATTTGATTGTATTATAATGTTAAGTAATGTTAAGTAATGCGAGAAATACAGTAGGTTGAAAACAACATTAAAAAGACAAAGAAAAACAGTAATTAAAATGTAAATTACCCATTATGTAAATTCTAATAAAAAAAACTGCCTCACTTGAGACTTTTGCTGATAAGCATGCTGTGAAAACATAAGGTTTTCACAGAAATACAGTGGTTAAACAGTGAATAAGCCATTATATACATTGTAATAAAAAATGTAAATGTAACAGCCTTATTTGAGACTTCTGCATCCAAGGAGACTGTGAAAACACAAAGTGCGAAAGAGGGATCTGGGATGTGAGATCTAATCTGGATTCATAAATGGGATTTACTCGGTTAAAGGGATGAATTGCAGCTCAGATTCCTCTATTCCCATAATACTGAGGCCTGTGACCTGCTACGTCCAAAAATAGCCTAAGCCTGATGCACAGGCAGCTTCCTTTTCCTGGCTGTGTCTGACAGAGCCGATGCTAAATCAACAGTAGCCCGAGCATTCCATGCATTTCTGAACAGGCACACATCAAAGTTCTCCCTACCTGAGCCACCACCAGTGTTTACACTCCCCTCTCGGCGGCCCAGAAAAGTTTGTTTAAAGTGCTTCAGAGGGGGAGCTGCCTATGAGGAAATGCAGATTGCCTTGGCCGGCGGCGACCTCACAGAAGAACCACTCTGCCGACCGGAGCAAATCCAGAGACCGACGGCATATCAGGAGAAAGCCATTTCATCAAGAACATGCTCCAGAAACTGTCACTTTCCAAGTACATTTTGTGCAACAGCTTTTGCCCTTTTCTTATTTTAATGGTATTTGTGGTGAGCGATGACAGTGTTTCAGATCAGTCAAGATTTAAATTTGTGGACGATTTCCAAAGCAGCTATGCTCCTTAACTCCTTCAGAGACTCCTTCAGATTGCTCAGTTTGTGAAAAGACATAATAGTGGAGGAGGGAATAATGTCACACAAGGCATCTATGTGAGGTTCTTATGTTGACTCTTATTTTGACGGTACAAAATCATAACAACTTCAAGTGCAACCCAAAATGGTTGCATTCCACAAGCATACACCTAGAAGTCCTATGCGTACAAAATCAACTACATTAAACCTCACTGTCAAACAGCGGAGCAAAGCTTTCATTAACTCAACCAGCATAAATCATATGGTCTTCCTGGAAGCACCAAGAAAACTACCAATGTATATGGCTTTTTACATCTCAAGAGAGGAAAATGCAAACATGCCCATGTTTAAATGAAAGGATTTCTATTTAAGGATGTGTCCATGGCTGAACATATTCCTTCCCTCTCTGCAACGCTGCGCCAGGTCCGTCACAGAGTTGAACGCTGCTGCCCCTCCATTGGCGGAGACGCTGGGACGACCCTTCTCCGTGACCTCACAGCACACGGCCCCTCCAATCACATCACTGCAGCTCCGTCCAGTAATATCTCTGCTAGAAGTTTGGTTTGTTGTGCGCAAACCCGAAAAGCCCCACTACAATAACATCTGCAGCTGCAGCATCGAATGCATGCAGAGGTGAAAAATCCACCCAGAATAGTTTTGTAACAGGCAATAAGAACAGTGAACTCCAGGTCATGGCTCACAGCACTCAGTAAATCCTTTTATGATACCTTTGATTCAGTGCACTCAAAAACCAACTGTAAGCAGTATTATGTAAGTTTTGCTGTAATTTATATTGTTTATCAAACTGTGATTTCATCACCATGATATTCATAATTCCGGCCTGTTATTCAGGTATTTTTGGGACTGCTATTGGCATTCTCTGTTTTATTATTTGAATATATAAATGCCTGCTATAAAACTCATTGAATGGATTCAGAGAGAATGGAGAAAGGATAAGGTAACACCCACTACGAAAGAATTGACCCACTCACACGCATATACACACACACACACACACACACACATACAATACACACATACACAAACCTTATACCTCTTTTCACTTTAGGCTGTTCTTTTATTTCTTTTATTTCTACTTTTTATTCATTTCAGCAGCTGTGGTTGGATCTAATTTTAAAACCTTTTCTTTCTAAAACAATCTGGTTTAATAATCTCTGCTGTCCTGTTGTGGCCCCTGGCTTGGATTCTTCCAATTGTTGGTAGGACAGGTAGTCCTTTAGTAAACAGAGATAAAGCAGGACCAAGCATAGTTCAATTTCTCTGAGGGGAATCAAAAACATTCTTAATCAGCCATAGCCATCTATTAATACCAACCACTAATCTTTTTATAACAATCCTCATTTTGTCATGACTATTGCACTTATGGTGTATCCATTTCTCTAGCAACTCAGACACAACACAGATTAATGCAACTCTGTACATAATGCAATGCATTATTTGACAACGAGTGCAATACTTTGAATTTGGTGGTCAGTGCTGAAAGAAAGAATCAAATGATGAACCAACAGCGAGAATAATGGCGTTCAGCAGAAACATTAGTCGCCTTTTTTAAGCAGCTATAATTATAATGGTCAGATTATGCAATAATCCAGTGAGATGTTTTTGAGTGAAAGCTTTTGACTTAGTGTCTGACTACCTTTTAGCATTAACAGACATTTCATATTGGTTACTGCAACATTGGTTGCTGTTCTCCCATATGGCTCTTTGAGACCAGTGGTTTGCTAACACCGTTTGCTCCTGTGAGATCAGGAACCAGTGTGTGAATACCACAGATCCATTTCCAATTCCACAGATCCATCCTGAAACCTGAGGTGAACTTGAGTTGTTTCTACACCTAACTGACATGGCCTACACATTGGCTAATGCTAGATACGACAGCAGACTGTCTGGAGCCTATACAGGTCAGGTAGAAATAAACATGGTAAATTTCACAGTTATGACATAGGTGCTTTCCAAATGACACCATAATGTGCTACAAAAACTTGGCATTAGGTGTTATTTTATTTTACCTGATTCGGTCTGAATCGAGACATGTATGAATGGGTACACATTTCAGAAGTTGGGGTTCTCGTCATTACATTTACAGCAGCTCAGGACTCCCACATGTGTGCAATATTAAGGGGTAATCAATAAAAAGTAAAGGGGGATAAACCGCTAAAATACCAATGTAGCTATAGGGGTGTTGCATTTAGCATACAGTATGCATTGATGACATTGATCAGCCTTGTCTGACCAACCATTTTAGTAATGATGCCAACTAATGGATGAAGAGGCTGCCACGTAACATTGCATTTTGTTTTTCACTCAATCAAGAGTCGGAATGTGGGAAGGGTCTGACTATGCACCTGTCCTTCTGGAGTTCTGTGCATGGAGCCCATAGGTGTGACAGTCTCTGAGGACAAAACAAACCAGGCAACTGCTTTCTTTTGCATGAGGAAGTGATGCGTTAATTTGGAGAAATTTCTTTGATAATGGATCTGCTTGCGATTCTTTTGGTGGCAGGCCTTTATGTAGAACTGAAAGCAGTTCTTTGAAATTCCTGCAATTCTGTTGTTAATACCTGAAAGAACCGAAAAAACCCTTCTGTGAGTTAACAGCGCACAGGTGACGCTGCCAGCGCTGCTGTTGCTCCCGCTGTGCATGCCCGCAGTTCAGCCCAAGAAAAACCCGACTATCCTGGACAGCGAATACGAAATAAATGGTCTATTCAACTGAGAACGGAGATACGTTATTCAATTTCACAATAACGCATGGACGGATATAGTCGGATCCTTAATTTGGAAGAAGAAGAGAACAGGTCTGGCAAGAGAAGAGGAAGTATGGAAGATGTCTACCGCTATATTCGCAGCCCCGTCTGGGAAGAACTGGTCAGTGGACTGAATGATATGTTATAAATTATATCGTATATATGATATATATGACTTGGCTATTATTATTAGTTTATTAATTATGTCGTGTAATTATTATCCCAAGCTTCAGACATCGAATCTGTGGTATTGGTTATATTCACAAATTATGTAACAAAACTTTCAACCACACAGCATGCAAACGTCATTTTGATCGTGACACGTTTGACTATAGTGAACTAATGCTGAAATAAAAATATGTGATGTTTTGCGTTTTTGTAAAATTGGGTGAAATTCACCAGAGACCCAGTGAGTATTAGAGCACTTGTTTTAATTAGAACAATCAGAACTACCATACACAAAAATCAGCTACACACAAGAGAGAAATGAAGGGACACATCGATTGTGGCTGGATTTAGAGCTGTGAAAGTGAACGGAAAATTAATATTTACATCAGTAGCTGGGTCTAGCTAGCTAAATGAGTAAATAAATGCATGTATAGACTGTCCAGCACAGACCCATGATAGCTACTAAAAGCGTGAATATTGATAGTAATCTACAAGTAACGACGTTGGTTGTAAAGATGAGAGTTAATTTAAAACGCATAGAGTGTAATATTACTTTCGCTTTCGGCAGTTGAAAGTGGTACTGAGTCAAAGTGATATGGTATCAGCTTTTAGGTAATGCAACATGACGGTACGTTCGAGTCCCTTTGCGAATTCCTTGTGCGTTTTTCTTGATAGCAATGTGTTATATCCATCAGTAGTGATGTGTCTGTACAATGCTTACATCGTGGTGCATCAGAAAGTTTCAGATGACTGTATATGATACATAAATATTTTCACAATCACAGAATCAGGGGCTTATGTAAGATTTTCATACAATCCAAATATTCTTTACTGAATAACTGTACTTGTAGCCTATGTAAAAAATGTAAAAAATGCAATGCATAAATGCATTTTTATGTAAATAGAATAAACATAAAAAATACTATTCTATCCTTGTTTAAACAATGCATTTGAATGAGCTATCCATAACTTTAGCAAGTTAACATATATTTTTGAAAGTGCTAGACATTATTTTTTGGGTAAATATTATAATCTCAGTTTGGAAAATGAATGTAACGAAAAAGTAAATATGAGGGAACGATATTGCAGAATTCATGATAATAATGTTTTTTAACCCCCAAGTTATTCAGAGCAGATTAGGTCGTTTGGCTGACATACACATCCCTGAATCTGTTTATCAGTGGTGGAAGCCGTGGTCAGGCTGTCCTTAATTGGACGAATTCACTCCACAGACCACAGTGTATACTCCATCCCAAAAAAACACACACTGCACACTGAACACTTGGTACTTAACATGAATGACTATATGCTGTAGCCTACCCTACTTTAGAGACCTTTACTGGCCTGATAATAATAACGGCAAGAATTACGCCGAGTGAACATCATAACGAAACTACCTAAATTGATATTTCTTTATGTGTAATTATAGTTTAACTGTATTTGTTTCATCGCGTTTTTACATTTTTAAAAAACTACTAATGCGAATCGACTTAAACTACGATGAGTAGTGTCTCGATTGATGTACTCTTGAAGCAACCACTAGGGTTTGCTACAGATATTTCCTCCTGGCTTGAATAAATTGAGGAGGCAGTGTAGGCTGCCTTAAATCTGTCTGTGCAGAAACGCTTTCCGAAAGCAGGCGGTGTGCTGTCACCGTGTAACAGGGCTTCATATAGAAACATGGCAGATGTGCGCGACTTCAGATGCGCCCGCGACGTCTTCGGATAGGTAAAAGCGTTCGCCTCCGGTGAAAAGAAGACAGCGGAAGATGGCGGCGAGGAGAACCGCTTTTCAGCCGCTGTCCAGCTCCGGCGCGCCGGAGAGGAAGGCAGAGGGAGACCGCCTCCAGGATGAGGCTGAGTGGTGTGCTTTCTCTCCGCACCAGGAGCCGGCGAAGGGAGCGTCAACTGTTGCCGGGATTTGCGGCGCTGGCATACACCACCAGGTTATGGGGGCTTTCGGAGGGGCAGGTCAGGTGGACGAGTCCTCCGACAGCGAGGGAGAGCAAGAAGAGCAGCAGAAACTCATCAGGAAAGTGTCCACCTCTGGCCAGATCAGGAGCAAGGTAAGCAACAGCTGGCTTTGACGGAGATATCCGAGGAAATAAATAAATAATAAATATCTGCTCAGGACTTTGAGGCCAATTTCGTATGGTTCTGTTCGTTTCATACGAGACTCTTCGTATTAGAGAAGATGTCATAGACGATATTATCGTGCATGGAACACTTTTGTCTCGGTTTTGTTGAATCTAGACGACAGGAGATGGTTGAGTGATTGGGAAAAGACGCAGATCGTGCCATTTTAAAACAACGTAAGCATTTCTCTTTCAAAGTACTTGCTACTACTGTACCTTCTGCATTTTCTCATTGTAATGGAGTCACATTTTTTGACATGATTTAAAATGAACTCTGAACAAAATGTAGCATACACTATTCAAAAGTTAGGAAGTAAGGTGATAGAAATACAGTATCATAACCAATAGTTGTGTTTACTAGAGATAAGTTGAACTTTCTTAGGAGAAGTAAACTTTTATGTACATATTTAGCAGTGTATGTGCCATGTTTCAATCAGAGAAAATGTTTATGCCTCATTTGGTAGATATTTAACTATTAAATAGTTTGGTTTTAATGACACTCACAACTTAATGATAATTAGCTAGCTAATGTTATATATATATATATATATATATATATATATATATATATATATATATATATATATATATATATAATATCTAATTATGTTATAAGAATTATTATATAGCTAATTATATTATAATTAGCTAGAAGTGCATTTCACCTAAACACTTTTACTTGTGAGGAGATTCTTAAGCATTCAACAGAATATAAATAAAGCTTACTAATGTCCTTACTATATGGGAGATGTAATGAATATTAATTTTGTTTTGAAAGCTGCACACAAATGAAGACTTTTTTTTTACTTTTCCCAAACCACAATATATCCAAATTCAGCACTATATTCTACCAAAGAGATTAAAAATTTAAAAAAAGTTCATTTATAAACATATAATCTTGTGGGTGTGACAATTATACCTATTGTAATGACTGGTTATTAACACAGTCATATGTGTTCACTTGAATATTAAGTATTGCATTTATCTTGTAATACCATTTAAAAGGGACTTTAAATTCAGTTGGGTAGAAGGATTAAATTTATAGCTAATTTATTCACATTTTTTGATATTGATACTGTACTTATTTTGCAGGATGGGAATGTGCAAAATAAAAATAGTTTTAATGACATATGAAACCTAGATTGTGGATATATGTTTGGGAATGCAAACAGTCTTTTAGTTCCAGTTTTGTTTCATATTAAAACATTAATGGATCAAAGAAATTAAGTGTAATTTTGTGGCGTTATGGTGTTCTTAAAAGGTATGTAGCACATTACAGATATTTCTTATATAGACATACTTCTCAAGTTAGAATTGGGGTTTATCATGTCTACCTTTTATTTAATCCTTTATGTGTAGCATACATTGAATAGTTCCCCACCATGAACAAACAAACTGACTGTATTATCTCATAACAATTCACATGTATGTGTAGTTTTACTGGACTGGAAATGAAAATGATGCTGCTGCTGATGATGATGTATTATTATTATTATTATTATTATTATTATTATTATCTTATTTGTATAATTGATTGATACACTTATCCAAGGCAAATTCTGAAATATTAGAAAGAAGAACACAATGTTTTATAGTTACAGTGAATGGCTTGAATAATTTTTAAACAATCATTTACTTTTACTGTCTTGATGTTCTATTGATAAGCAGTTCATATTAATCTAACTCAATGAGAATGGATGGATGATCAGTGAACTCTCCTCCATAATACAATTGAAATTGAATAGGTTTCATACTTGTCGGTCAAAGTGAAGTCTAATTTTCCTCTATAAAACTTGAAGAATGAGCTCAGTTGAGCTGAATTGTGAGCAGTAATTGCCTAGTGCAATTGAGAAAACAGCATTCTCAAATCATCCATTGTTAACAGTCTTGCTCCCACTTTGACTACATTGATATAAATAAGCTCCCTTTTTCTGACCAGAAAAGATTCACTCAATTATTGACAGCAGGTTTACACCCCCATGCATTATTTAAGAAGATTATGCTTAGTGTGTTGCAGATCAGGTTCTGGAAATGATGGGGGTAGGGCCTGTGTTGCCATGCTAATTAGCAGTTCACTAAAAACCAGAGCTGTAAATAATACTCTGCTGAACATACTCAAAGTGTCAGGTAATTCTTCTTGTTGCCATGGAATCACACCATGCACAGGCTTGTAAAGGGCTTATCTGTTCTGAGTTGGTGTGTTGTAGATCATAGACGAAGCCTCTCCCATGAGTCAGTAAACCCAAATCTGGACATTAAAGGCAGTCACGTGAGAAAGGATGTTGCTCCTATTGCTGCTGGGCCTTTCTTCTCTTGTCCAGAGGCTAACAGGACTCCACAGACCTGTTTGAAATGGACTGATGGCACACTAGTCTGTTATTGGAAACTTTGAAATGATGACCTAAACAGGAATTTCATTAACCCATCTCACCAACATTTAACAATTACAAGATATTAGCAATACACCAACAAACAAAGAGGCTATTAGATATAGACAGGTTTTTGGGGACAAGAGAACACCCTCCTTCACAAGGACACTTCTGGGTTTCTTTCTCTCTCTCCTGCTCCTGTTTCTTTTTTTTGTGCTGTTGCTCTGGGATGTTCCTGACCTCCTTCTTTCTGCCCTGCTTTGTCAGTGAGGGGATTTAGCCTGTGACTGAGCCAGAGGTGCAGGACACGCCACCTCACCTCGCTGCGTTGAGCTTGTCCACAGTGACCTTGTCCACAGATGTGGTGTCCTTAACCCCTAAACCCAAATGTGAAGAGACGAGCCGGGAGGACGTCACATATGCGGACAGGACCGCTCGATCGCCTCTGGCATCTGCAGCCATCTCGCGTTGTCTAGCTCCCATACGAAACCCCTCTGTGTGTATTCTCTGGCCCGGCGTCCCGGGGCCAGCGCTGCCGCTAATGTCGCCCAGGGGCCACGAAGCAATGCTCCTCTCCGCTGTTTGCGCAGAGCAGCTCATTAGAGCGGCTGTCTGGAGCTCCCCTCCCCTGTCCCTGCCCACAGCCTCTGCGCAGCAGGCCGGAATCCATGCGTCTCCGACTGCAGTGGTCTGTGACATATTTTCTCCCTGAGTTGCCGATTCCATGGTAACCACCGCCCACGTCTTCATCTAGCTAATGGGGGGGAAATACCTTGAGCAGAGGCGTACAGTGGCTTGAGGAAATGCGCGTTTCGGTAACACTTCAATCCACCAAGAACGGGCCCGCAACTTTGCACGCATCAGGGGCGGAGGCGGCGTTCCTGCTGTCTGGGAGGTCTGTCAGTCCTTACAGAGCGGGAGGATATCCTTTCCTTTGTCATTTTTTCCGAATTGAGCAGCGAGTGATGTTAATTTACTTTCAATCTATTGAACTTGTGGTATGTTTTGAAAGATAATGTAGAGGACAAGTGGAATCTGATGTCCTGGATCAGATATCGGTCCATATGATGTGGCCTCTATTGTTTTAGTGGTCCCCTTGGCTTTGTTCAGCTTCAAAAGGTCTCATGCAGGCTGAACTGTCGCTGCCGTGTTGAGCTTGATTCACCCAACAGCCATATGCTACTGACTAAACAAGGAAGCAAGGGCTGGATGGAAAATATCCCCTTAGTTTTCCTTGGTTGTATCAGATAGAGACTTAAAATAGGTCAAGTGCTTGCTTTTGGGGTGTGCAAACTCATCTACCATGAGGGCAGACTTCTGAATTTCACCTGAAAGGGGTACACTTGAGGACCATGCATGTCGGTGCAGGTGGCATTTTCATCATTAAGTGTCCTCCTCCAGGCTACACCAGGTGCGGTTTTTATGCGTTGTCCCCTTTATGTAACCCTGTTTTCAGAGCTGCCAACTGTGTATTAGACTCTGCTTGACACAATGACCTCTGCTCGCGCAAAGAAGCGCTGGAGCGGGACAAATGCAATCCTTCAAAACACTCACACGTGTCCAATGGCTATTTTTCACATTGCACGTAACACGGCACACTACAGTGGAGCGGATGCTCATTACAGCATAGGCGCCACTCCATTGACATCATTAGAGTTACTGACAGGCAGCTGACCAATCACAAAGCACCTGAGAGCAGTGAGGTGAAGGAACCCTGGCTGACCCATCCACCCTGGTCCCTGGCGGAATGAGGTGAATTTGTTTCACTGCTCTGACAGTAGAACTCCAAAAGTGAACACCTTGTCGTCAGAGTCACTTGGGATCTTGCACCGGGTGCCGTAGCCTGCTGTTCCTGCACTGTGTGCCTTGTGTTTAGTGAAACATTTGGTTTTGTGCGGGAGAGCTCACTAGTGGATGGCTACCTGAGGCTGCATCCTTCCTTTCTACAGTGAAGGAAATGGAACGCCGGGTACACAGCAGTTTGTGTCATTCCAGCTGTGTACACAAGTGCAGGCTCCCACACTGTGTGCTGGTGAATCGTCACAGAACAAACTTCACGCTTTTATCAGTTCTTGTCAGCAAATACAAGATGGGAAAATGAGAGCATAGCAGAGCCTTGTATGCAGTAGGCTCATAGCATCCTTCCATTTGGAGAATATTGTCCAGTGCTGTAAGAGCTCCAGTTTATACGTGTACGGATTGTCACTTAGGTAGGTAATTTCAGCATTAGCTATGCTAATCAGTTGTTTCTTCTGGTGGAGCTGTGCGTCTAAAGTGGTCCTTTGTTTCCCCCACAGTAACTGAGATAGGATTCGGTATGTGAACAAAAGAGGAATCTGACAAGGCTCTGGAGAGTTATTGTAGGTGTTGGTTTCAGCAGATTCTCCCCTCTGGAGTAATGGAGAAGACAGCGTGTTAGGCAAGTGCTGTCACCTCGGAAATTGGATGAGTGTCTTGCCGGCGTTCACAGGTAGCTTTGGTTTCTGTCTCTTATTGTCTGGCAGTCTGGTTATGTAACATGACACAGCGAGACTCCGGGCTACATGTTAACGGGGGTGTAGGCATGGCTGGTGCAGCACAGATGCTGTGTGAGACACAGCAGGAAAACGAAATAAGGTTTATTGAGGGTTTTCCAGCCTGCTGCTCTCGTCACTCCCTGCAATGCACATAATATTAAATTCAATGGTTTAGCTTAAAAAGGGTATATATGCAGAGCCTCAAAATGGTTTCTCATGGATTAGGCAATTTGAGCTGTTGTCCAGGTGCTCAGGTTAGATAGGCTAGCATGGTTGGAGTTAACAAATGGGTCATCTGCCAGTGGCTCTAGAAGAATAATGCAGAACTATTTAGCTGGTGTGTAGAACAGTATTCTGTGTGTTACTTTCCAGTAATAAGTGGGGTCCTCCTAATTCATAGCTAATTCAGGACCTGCTAGAGTAGAAGTGATGCTCCAAGCCTTGCCTTGTGTCCCAGCTGCTCCCTGCACTCTTTTCCAAACTCCAAAAGCAATAGCAGAGCTTTGCATCAGATACCCCTGCTGGAAATGTATAAACATATTTCACACATACTGATCTTATGACAAACATCAAACAAACCGTGCACTGTACTAACTAGAGACATTTTCTGATTCTATCCACTGTCCGTTTCTTAGAACTAAATTGGTCTCTTTCACACTACCTTAATTTAACTTGATCATGGCAGATATCAGTAGAATCCATAACACTCTCAGAAGGAATGTTGCTCCCTTCTTGTATCAATGTCTGCTGATAAAGGTTGCTCCCCCTTTGGTTAATCTTCTTATGCTCCTTTGGGATGTCTGTGTTTATGCTGTAGTTGAACCACAAGCACTGAGAGTTTTTGTGGGCCAGGAGCCAGCCCATGGACCAGAAACAGTCGATATCTGATTTCAGTCACTGATTGCACTGGCTGGCTCCATTTGCAAGCCAACAAACAGTAGTTACAATTAGGTTCACTTTACTTGCAGGACAAATTAAGCATGTATACAAGGTAGCTTATAACATACACTATATGGCCAAAGTATGTGGACACCCCTCCTAATTATTGAGTTCGGGTGTTTCAGCCACACCGATTGTTAACAGGTGCATAAAATCAAGCACACAGCCATGCAAACTCCATAGACAAACCTTGGAAGTAGAATGGGTCGTACTGGAGAGCTCAGTGACTAAACGTGGCACTGTCATAGGGTGCCATCTTTGCCACAAGTCAGTTTGCAAAAGTTCTGCCCTGTTAGATCTGCCCCGGTTGACTGTAAGTGCTATTATTGTAAAGTGGAAGCATCTAGGAGCAATGACAGCTCGGCCACGAAGCGGTAGACTACGCAAACTTGCAGAGCGGGGCTACCGAGTGCTGAAGCACGTAGCATATAAAAACCACCTATCCTCTGTTGAATCACTCACTACAGAGTTCCAAATTGTCTCTGGTTGCAACATCAGCACAAGAACTGTGCATCGGGAGCTTCATAAAATGGGTTTCCATGGCTGAGCAGATGCACATAAGCCCAACATCCCTATGTGCAATGCCACGTGACGGCTGGAGTGGTGCAAAGCACGCCGCCACTGGACGCCGGAGCAGTGGAAACGCATTCTCTAGAGTGATGAATCACGCTTCACTATCTGGCAGTCTGATGGACAAATCTGGGTTTGGCGGATGCCAGGAGAGCACTACCGACTGGAATGCACAGTGCTTACTGTAAAGTTTGGTGCAGGAGGGATAATGATCTGGGGCTGTTTTTCAGGGTTTGGGCTAGGCCCCTTAGTTCCAGTGAAGGGTAACATTAATGCTACAGTATACAAAGACATTTTAAAATTGTATGCTTCTAACTTTGTGGCAACAGTTTGGGGAAGGCCCTTTCCTGTTTCAGCATGACTGTGCCCCTGTGTACAAAGCAACGTACATGAAGACATGGTTTGACAAGTTTGGTGTGGAGGAACTCCAGTGGCCTGCGGAGAGCCCTGACCTCAACCCCATTGAACACCTTTAGGATGAATTAGAATGCCGATTGCAAGCCAGGCCGACCTCACGAATGCTCTTTTGGCTGAATGGGCACAAATTCCCACAGAAACACTCCAAAATCTTGTGGAAAGCCTTCCAAGAAGAGTGGAAGCTGCAAAGGGAGGGGGGAGGCAACTCCATATTAATGCTCATGGTTTTGGAATGGGATGTCCAATAAGCTCAAATAGGTGTGATGGTCAGATGTCCACATACTTTTGGCCATACAGTGTACCTTGTCAGCCAAAATTAGCACCTCCCTTGTCAGTAGACATTTTTAATCGAGTCAGCTAAAGTTCACTAGTAATGTCTAAGTAGATTACTATTAATGTCTAAATGGATTTCCAAGGGCAGGGTTCTTTATTTCTGAAACAGTGTAAGACAGTATAAAGATGCATGTTGCTTTATGTGTAACTTGTTCATGTGAAGTCTTTCTCATTGCTCATGTATATTTAAGGAAATGCCATTTTTTCTCGTGTTGAGGCATTTCCTGGTTCACCCAATGCAGTTCTTAATGAGGTGAGTGCCAGGATAGGTAAGAAGATATCCAATTTTGGGGATGGTAGAGATAAATATGACATTCAGATCCCGAAAAAATGTTCCAGTGGCCCTCTGAGATAACTGTAACTCCAAATTGTGAACTGTGGCAAATATGTATAACCAAAGATTCTGGCTTTCTGACCTTGACTTTCATATCAGATTCGCTGACTGGCATCAAAAGCAAACAAGATCTGATTGCGATAGTATTACGTGATAGTATAACAATACTTGCAGCCATATATCTTAAGGTGGGAGCTTTGACGTGCCATTAGAATGGTACTGACGGTTTTTTATATAATACACTATTACTTCAGCCCTGGTATAAAACAGGTGTCTCTCCACTTCAAGTCATGCAGAATAATTCCAGCAGCATCGCTGGTGGGCAGAATGGCCTCATCCCTTTTGACTTGTTTCCTCCTTTACTTGTCAGAGACTTTCTGAAAAGCCTGCTTAATTAGCAGAGAGCGAGGGAGGAGCACGAGTGGAGCCTCCGGCTTGGTTAAGTGATTACAGTGGAGCTATTCTGCAGGAACATAATCTCCTGCCGAGGTCAAGCCGTTTGAGAGGAGCACAATTGTATCTGCATTATACAGCGGGCCAAGTGGCTGAAAGAGATGCGGCTCCCTTTCGGAGATGCGTATGAAAGGTCCGCTCGTGTCTATGGCACGGCCATTACTGCGGCTGGTTCTGTGATGTCTGGGTAGAGTGTCGCCCACTTGGCCCTGTTCCAGGCAGACATCTGCAGGTGAGCAGTTGCTCTGCCGTTACTAGTCGGAGTAGATACTAACACGTCGGGTCGTGGAAGAAACCCAATGGATTACGAGAGGGTGACTAAAATCAGAGGGGCCTACCTTTGTGAGGTGGCTGTTAGGGAGCCTCATATTACCTCCCCTGTGTTTTAGTTTTGTGTGTAATGAATTTCATTGTGCAACATTTCTTCATGAGATTGGAAGAGTGTGGCTTACTCTGTGTGTGTGTGTGTGTGTGTGTGTGTGTGTGTGTATGCGTGTGCATCTATAAGTTGTAATGCACTTGTTCTTTTATTTTATATGTTCAAGTGTAAGTCAATGTCAAAAGTTTAGTCATGCTGTATCCGTGCATTTTAAAAGATGAAAAAGTGAAGTTTTCAGAAAGGAAAAACAATCAAACTAAAAATTCAATATCTGCAATCAGTAAAATATAATTGACCATTCTAGTTAAATAAGGTTTAACAAGATTAGTAAGAAACAGAGGAGGCAAAAATGGAAATGGACATTTGGGAAATGGAATAATCATTCAAAACAATATATCTATTTCAAATTCAATTGCTGCACTTCCCACGGCGTCAGTCATAAGATTCAGCCTCAGTTTATGTTGGAGGGAGCCATTTGTCAGTTGTAATGGGTTTTTCATTTCATTGAATTATAAATGATGTTATTATATTTGGAAATTACCTGCTTTTCTGTATGGTGTGTATCAAGACTCCCCTGTATTCAGGGTGTATGTCTCCTTTGTTTGAATAACTAACCAAAATGTGCCCCTAAATTACCTTCTAAAACCATGCACAGGGAATTTATGTGACACGTTTGAACTGCTACTGCATGTGTGTCCAGCCACAAATCATCCCAAGTCGTGGCTGATTTTACATGGAGGGGGTGATAGAGTTTACTTACAGCTCGCCAGCGGGTGTAAATAGGGATGTGTGGGTTTGTGCAGGCTGAGAGGAGCTGGGTTTCCTCAACGGCAGGATGAAGACCTGTTTTCCTCATTCACGCTGTCCAGGAACTGCTATTCTGAGATCTTTTCCCCAGAGCACCGCTCCACCACACCTTTGTTGATTTTCCCTGTGTGTGTGTGTGTGTGTTTGTGTCTGTTTCTGTGTGTGTCTGTGTATGTGTGTGTCTGTATATATGTTTGTGTGCATACGTGAGTGTGTGAAGGTCAGTGTAACAGGTAATGGTGTGTGTCAGAACAGGAGTCAGTTCCATTTCAGTTCAGTTCAAGAAATTGATTGAAATTCAATTCACAAATTGAAAAATCTTCATGTAAAATGATGAGCAGTTTTCATTTAAAGAATTGAACCTCGGCTTATTCCCTGAAATGGCTGAACTAAAATGGAATTTACCCCAGATTCTTCTGTGTGTATTTGAACCTAAGGGCTTCTGTGTATGAGGGAGAGGGAGCAAAAGAAGGAGAGAGGGATAAAGAGACATGAGTATTGGAGTGTTATGAGGGTCTGACAGTTAAGTAAAGTAACGGTCTATGAAGATATTGTATCACATCTCACTGGGCAACATACTTCTTCCTCCTCTCAACCTAGCTCCTCGAATAGCCCATGTATTTCTGCTGTGGCAAGAGGTGCCAAGAATTTGTACTTCTCGTTCCAAACAAACAGCCTGGAATGACTTTTTATTGTGGTAGCAGGCTGTCAGTAGTATCCACTCTGAGTCATGTGGATCTCATTATGTCTCAGCCAGGCATGCGTTGTAGGTGATAATATTGGATTAGCTTAATTGTGCTTGCACCTCATGCCTATCTGAGGGTGAGATCTTTTCAACACAAGAATGTGGTGCGCTGTGCTATAGAAATGCCAAATAATGTATAATGGTCCAAGCCATGTACTTGGAGAATCCATACTGAAACTAAACAGAATGTCACCTTGCAGCTATTTGACAGGCAATGTTTTTTGTATATACATTACACTGCATGGGAACTGCTCATACAGGTGTTCACAGTATCATTCAATATTTATATAGTTATGGGTAAGTGGGATTTAACCTGTCTTCCTGAAGGAGAAAAGGAAAGCGAATAAATGTACGAGGCACAAAAATGCTTAAATGAGCTGAGAATATTTGTGACTATTGTTACGTACAGGGGAACTAAATGTAGATGGTAGCTGGCTTGTTTTGAAGGTCCAGTGTCTTGAATGCCCTCGGGGATCATAGACCTTGCTTGCTCCAGGTTGGATTTGTTGATCCAAATCCGTAACAGTGATTGGATAAACAACGAAAGGTGGAAACACCAAAACAAGGAAATCATCTTTCTAAGAGGTGGCTAGTGTCCAGTACGTCCAGGACATATCAGATAACAGCGTTGTGTATTCTGATGTCAATATTTATTCCAAAAAAAATTGTAGTGGCATTGTCCTGACTACTGTTGAAGTTAAATCTTTTTGCTTGGGAACACCAGCAATTAACAGCAACACATCAGTGTTATAAAAAGTAAGTCGAACATGGTCTTATACAGAAACAGCAATGGTCTACTGTATTAAACTCACTATTGAATGGTCCATGGCAGAGCAGTGGTTTAACAGAGCATACTGGATGTCACAGCAGTGCTGTGTCTGTGTGTCTGCAGAGGGGGAATTCTCTGTTAAGTTCACACAGCTGTGCAGCGGGACGTCATAAAGAAGCCTGCGTTTCTGTGTGTAATTCTCCCCAGAGCATGTATTCCCGCTGCTAAAAATATCCTCCCCTCTGTGCCCCCTGGGTTCCTGTTGTGTTGGAGAGCTTTTCCATGTTCATGCCATATCTGTAGATGAATGGGAGGGAAGGACCACGTCCCCTTCCTGGTCTGTGTTCGTTATTGTTGGGGGCCAGTCACATGGGCTGAAGTTGAAAGACCGGCCCACTGAAGGGTGCTCACTCATGGAATAACCACCATGCCGCTGGAGTCACCTGAAACATGCAGCCCCTCCCACCCAAACCTCTCATCACCTCAGCTTACCTTTAAGGTTACTTTCATTTCAGTGGAAGTCCATTACTGTGAAGCACATTCTGACATGTTTTATAAATTTGTTAATTGATAAATTCAACAAATGATATAGTCCCTATTTAATAGATTGATGGTTGTGCTTTGGAAGCAGTTGCAGCAGGCAGTGGTTTGAGTTGAAAGGTTAACTCTGGATCTGGGAATGTCAGCTGGAACATAGGATTCTGTGAACTTGTATCCTAAATGTGATTGGACTCTGACTAGGACCCTGTCCTATGGGAGGCTGAATCTCTGTGGGGTGGGTATTACAGTAGCTATGTTCAGAACAGTACAGTACACTACAGTGCAATGTTTCTAAGCAATGCACACACTGGAAATGGTTATCCTTTCCTGACTATCGTTTACCTTGTCTCTCTTCTCCCAATCATAAAATTGTCCTTGGATCATACCTGATCTTGATAGGGCTTCCTGTATATAAACACAGCTGTGTGGATAGCAGAGGAGGTATGGGCTGTACTGTGCATGCATGCCGGTGCATTTCTCTTATGCTTCTGTCGGAATTGAGTGCACAGCACACACTCATGCGAAATAATTTTACGAATGTGTGTCAGTCTGCCTCCCTTGACAAAAGCTGGGGTTACATTTTACTGCTTTGAGCCTCCCGGCCTGTTTCGGTGGACAGCTGATCAATCTAATCCGAGTCAGAAGGTGTCTGTGAGTGACATTTACATGTTTAATGGTGAGGAACCGGAGCCTGGCATGTGGCAGCAGTGCCACTGTACCATTGTGATTAGCACAGACCCCCAGGTCATTGTTTCAGACACAGCTCTGCATTAACTGTAATCTGCAATTAAATCACTCTAGGCGTCTGATAGCTCACTTCATTAAGTAATACACTCGGCTTCATCGAGCGTTGGACAGCCTTGTGTTAAATAACTCCGTGTTGTGTTTGATTCGTTAATCCCAGTGGCGTGATTCAGCAACGCAGTTTAAATATAGACATGGGGTTATATAATGTGTACATGTTTAATGAGTTTGGTTTTTTTAAGTTTTTGGGTTTTTTTTTTTTTTGTTGCTTTTCAGACAAGCGTAAAGGAAGGGTTACTGCTGAAGCAGACCAGCTCTTTCCAGCGCTGGAAAAAGCGCTACTTCAAGCTGAGGGGCAGAACGCTCTACTACGCCAAAGATGCCAAGGTAGACCTTTGTCTGTGTGGGATGGAGGGAGGAATGACAGGTTCACAATGTGCTGACAGGAATCACTGCGGCATGTCATTTATGACATCTTCAGCTCGTTATATGAATACACCACCTCTTAATATTGAATTTCGCTGTATTTGTTATTTTTACTGTTTCAGTTGTTTTTATTGCGTAAGCACTGCAATTGAAATGTATACAGTCATTTCGAATATAGGCGAAATAATGAGCAAACATTTGCTAAATGTTCTTTTCTTGTCAGTGTAATGATGTTATGATTCTGTGTACTTATGTCTGATTTGCCCCAGCTGACATAAAACTCTTCTGCTTAGAAACATTATTTCATGATTTAGAATGGCTAGGCTGGACTCCATCCTTTGCCTCTCCGACATGCCGAAATTAACCCTTCAGCTAGGTCAGCGTGTTGCCCTGCCCCTCCAATAAGCTTTATTTACCAAGCCTCTCTCTCTGCGTTCCCTCCCACTCTTCGCAGTCTCTCATCTTTGATGAAGTCGACCTGTCGGATGCCAGCGTTGCCGAATCGAGCACGAAGAATGTCAACAACAGCTTCACGGTAAGCGTCCATTTTGGCGAATTACTTCAGCCAGGGAGAACAAGTAAACGAAACCAGCTGTGCGAGGCGTAGTAAAGCTGTCCTGGGCTGGAGAGCGGCCTGACTGCTGTGGGCAGACCGGTCCAAAAAAGGCAGCCTCATTCAGGCGGTCCCGTTGATGGATGCGGTGTCCCTAATCCTACCCCTCAGTTCCATCCACAATCCTGACCATAATGGTCGTTGAATGTGTTGAGGCTACCGATGGAAAGGATGGAGAGGAAAAGGATGATCATACTGTAGGTTTTAAGGCTAACTGATGTTAGTAGTCATTAGCTAGTAAAACTATCAATTCTCTTGTCTCTGTGTGGAAACTCAGTTGTGGATGGTAGTCTTCTCTTATCAATCATCTCATGTGCTCTAGAGGCAGGAGAGTGTGACTTCATCTTGGATCAAAATGGACAAGGGTCAGTGAGAGCAGGCATGTCCTTCCATAAACTGCAGCTTGCTCCCCCGGCTGGGCTATAAATAGCTACAGATGTCAAGTAAGAAAGCTCCAAGGAGAATGATGAGCTATATATAGTGACTGTCTTCAGCGCTGCAGTTAGCATCTTTTCGCAAACGCAACTGCTCACATTGTGTGGACGAGAATCCATGCGTGACTGAGTGTGTGTCTGTGTGTGTGTATGTGTGTGTGCATGAATGTTATGTCATTTTGCTGCTGAACGTTCTCGCAGTACTCCTGTGTTCTGTTGGTCATGCAGTCGTATCTCTGCTTAGTTTTTAAAAGACAATAAAAAGACAATAACATTAGATGTTGGTGTTGGATGGACATTAAACTGACTTGTAGACTGTGAAGCAGAGGCGTTGACAGCTCTTGACTCAGAATCCTCTGGTGGGTGAAAATCGTGAGGGGATGGGGTTGTCATGAGCTCTCTAAATAGTTGGGGTTTGGCAAACAAAACAGTAATTCCCGGATTTCTCTAAACTGTGCCTCTCAGCGCTCTATTAAGTTGTATGAAACAAGACATTCAGATTTTAATGAGAAACAAAACCATAACGGTGTTGTTGGAGTCTCTTCTCATATTGCTGGAACATCCGTTTTTTTGTGCTCTGTCTTCCACTCTTGTAGTGTAAAAATGCTACTTAAACAACCTCCAATGTGACCTCCTAGTAAATATGACTTCACAACCATTTGGACGCTTGCAATCTTACAATATGATGAGCTATCTCACAGAATAATATTCTGTATTGTGATGCCGCAAATATACAGATTTCCTAGATTTCCTCATTATGACGTAATTTCCTTTGTCTCTTCTAAGTGCCAGCCACAACGGTGAACAAATGTGTATTTTTGTAAATGGTAAGAAGAAATTTCTTTTTCTAAATCATTGTATGGAAGTTACTGATGCAGTGTCTGATACAGTGGGAAACCCTTTTTACAGGGCTTCCACAATACACTTGCTTTGAGAAACAGAATTAAGAACAGGCACTGTTTGGGAGCTGCGTTGGGGTTTCCCTTTTAAGTACCATTTCCCCATCGACTGGCAAAATGAAGGCAGCTACTGTTGATGCTTCAGGGTAGCTGCTCCTTCACAGAGTCAGCCGATGAGCGAGGAGCTCTGCTGCTTCCGTGGTTCCTTAAATCGCAGCGAGGATATCTTTAAGTCAGGAGGCAGCTGAGAAACACATCCCCCGGGAGAGCAGGCACGTGCGAGTGTGTGTGAGCGCGGCTCCGGCTGGGGCGTGCGAGCAGGCGGGGAGGGGAGCAGCCGAGCGGCCTCTCCCAAGAACAAAGGGGAGCCCTCCGAGAGCGGTGTCACCCGCGGAGCGTCGAGCGGCCGCCGAGAGGAGCCCCCCCCACCCCCACCCCGCTGCTTTCCCCCCTCCCGTCCCCGGCAGAGCGCTGAGGACCAGCGAGAGAGGGGGAAAGAAGGAGGACATCAGTGACAACAGGCTGCCCGCGCTTCTGTTTTTAATGACATCCCCACGCTTCACTCGGCGGGTTGTCCGGCGGAATCGGTAAGCGCCGCGGATGCCCTTTGGCTTTCAAGCCGCCCTGCCGGGGAAGATGCTGCCAGAGCAGAAGTGCTGCATGTCTCATTAATTTTTCTCAGGAAAAGTGGTTTGCATAAAAGCCCCTCTATGTGTAAAATTGCGGGCCGGTGTGTGTGTGTGCGGACAGGCTGAGTGTGTTTATGAGAGGAGTGCGTGGCGCCGCATGTGACGTGCGGTGTTGCTGCGGTGGGCTGCTCCTCTGGCGGCGGAGGGGCTGCAGTCTCGGGGAAGGAGGGAGGGAGGGGGGGGGGAGAGAGCGCGCTTCGCTCGTCAGCCGATCGGGAGACACGGGGGGGAGGCAGTGCATGTACAGTAGGAGAGGGGGAGTGCACTGCGGAAGAGTCTTCACAGCTGGATCCAGGGGATCGTCTCACAAAGTCAGTGTGTTAAAATTTACATTTCTGTCTTGTGCTGTGTGCAAAGGGAGTGTGTTTGGACGTTTGGATGGTGCTGTTGCGGGACTGCGCTTAAAACAGTGATTGCAGGGGAAGTTTGCTTGTACCTATTTGCTTTTACGGCTCGTTGGCATCCCCAGGTTGTGCTGAGGTTTTCGGTTAGTGCTGGATTTCAGATGAACGGCTTAGTAGTAAACTGTGCATTGCCATGTAGCCGTAGCCGTAGGTCTGTTTTCTCTCACCTGACAGGAAAGTGGCTTGATTATTCTCACGGGGTTGCATTATTGGGGTTTAACCCTTTCAGGCACTTATCTGTAAATGTCAGCCATATGTTGTTTGAAGGTGATGGCTTTTTACAGCATATGGGGGAAGGTGAATAATGTTCTAGATTCTAGACTGTGTACTATACGGTGTTCACATGCAGTAATGTAGAAGAAGATGGGGTTTACACATGTCAGGCGAATTTGTGATGCACTGGAAACGATAAAAATATAAAATTATAGAAATACAGAGGCAGATTGTTTATGTATGAGAAGTGTGCGTGTTCTTTTCCGTCTCTGTGTACATTATTTATGCTCTTTGCGTGTACATTGTGCTCGCATGTGCACTTGTGCTCGTTGCTGTCGGCTGGATGTTAGAGGGGGCAGCCGGACAGTCATGCACCACGGAGCAGGAGCACAAACCCCGGAGGGGCTGCGCTCGCCACCAAGCTGTTTCAGGCTTCCTGCTGGAGGAGAGAGCAGGCTCTGTGCCTCAGTTCTGGCCGGCTCCCCCTGTGCTTCCATTGTCTTAGAAACACTCAGTCTCTTTGGGCACAGTGCTCTTCTCTTCTCTTAGTATCTCGAGTTTTAAATTGATAACTCGAGACTCCAATTTTGAGGAGTGGAACGGCTGGCACGGCTCAGGGCAGCTGCTTGCTCTAATTGGAAAATCCCTCTTCAACTCTGACAGGTCACCTCTGTCCTGGTGACTTTACAATGTCCTTTTTGTGCGTGAAAGGAGAAGCTCTTGTGTGCTTCGTAGAAATACTTGCAATATTGCTAGAGGTATGGAATAATGGGGGTGTAGTTTTGTGAGACTTACACTCATTTAAGCAGCAGCGTTATCCATAGCTGCGATGGATAGCTATAGATAATATTAAACGTGGTGAGAGCTGACTTTCATACAGTATATGAAATAATGTTAATGTTGGATAATTTTAAAGTCTTAGGTAAAGATAAATGTGTTAGAGAACATGGTGTTCTTTGTGGAATGCTTTTTGTACAATTGTTGTCTGTTATACAATCATCATAATTATTCAGGACTCCTCCTTTCATCTCGACAATTAGGAAAATGGACTAATTCAGGCACATTAGGATTTTCTGCCTTCTGGGAGATGATTAGTGATTGGACACTGTTGGGTCACTGTTGGATCATTATACACTGTTGATACTTGTCGGCTAAATGTCAAAAGAAAACTACATTGTTGATAGCAAAGCCATGCAGTATGTATTTATTTATGTAGTTATCTAGTACTGTGGACACATTGTGTTTGGTTCAAGCATGTCTACTGTGGATATATCTGCCTAGTTTCATAATAAATACCTTTCATAAGCTACTGTAGTTATGTGGGTCACATATGGAATAATAATTTATTATTATTGTGACTCAGTATTGCTTACAATGTTGTTCACAAACCATTTTCCATTATGCTTGCTAGACACTAATATATACATTGTATATCTGGTCTCAAATGGATTCACATAGTTGCCTTGGATAGGCATATTCCAATAACCTTAGATTCTATTTCATGTCCGGGTTCGCGCATATTCATAGCAAACCTGATTATGTAGATAATTCAGATAATCCAATTCCTGCGATGACAGACTTTGTAGGAAATGCGTTTTTTGTGAAATACTATCTTCAGCAGTTCAGCTTTTAGAGTGATCACAATATTATAAGCGCTGCCGGGTCTCAGACGGTAGCACTCAGAGCTCTTGACCGCGTGTCCATTTGCCTTGTGCATCGCCACTGGTCTCGGCACTGCTGGACCTCTGAAGTGCTGTCGATTGGCTGAAATATCCGCTCTGGCATCCCCCCGACGCTGGGCATTACCGCACTCTGCCCTCATCCTGTGGAGTCTGCCTCCGGATCGATCCGAGAGTCGCTGTGATGTATAGCCTGGGGATTTGGATTTCCCTCTGCACACCGGAACATCTCTATGCCAGTTCCCGCTCTCGCAGAGAATACGGCTTTATCGGCAGCTCCTGACCGAGCCTGAAACGGTTCTTTCACTCTCTTCACGCTACCTGTTTTAAAAAATTAGCATTCGGGTTTAGTTGATATTTAAGCTACAATTGTAATCCTTATTCTGCGAGCTGCTGGGATAGATTGTTTAGCAGTTGCCCATGGTTACATAACAGGGAAAATTGAATGCTTAATGTGATTAGTTCTGACATTGTATCATGCCAGGGGCAGAAGCTTATCATTTCTGCCTCTTTTGGCGAAATTGGTTGTACCTAAGCAGTGACCTTAATGAAAGCAGTATTCTGCTTATAGCAGGGTATATGCAGAGTGAGCTTTTGCTCGTAAAGATTGATACCAAATGCTTTGTCTCCAGTTAGTCACTGGCAACACACTTGAAACAGAGTGTACAAGGAGCTTTCCAATGTGGAAAAAAGTAGAAACGATCAAATTCAGGAATAGATGTGTACATGCTGTCTCCACACAGACAGTGTAGGCGGGAGGTGGCCAGCTCTGTATAATACAGAACACTGTGTTCTTTGGATATTGAACAACAAGCTGTTATGCCCTGCTGCTGTTCCTAGGTTGTAAAAAATGACCTGAGCCATTACATGTCACTGCCTCCTAGCCATGGCTCTGTGTGCTGTGTAGACACAGGGCTATTGAGATGCTGCTGGCATGTGAGCTTTCCTTTGCCTCCAAGTCATGTGACCCCTTCAGACATCAGCTTGTCCAGAACTCACTAGGTGGAAGTCGGGGAAATGCCCTTTTGCAGAATAGGTCATATCATATTAAGCTAAGGAATTAATTAAGTCGGACAAGCACTCTGTTGAAATGGGGACATGAGCATTTCAACAAACTGAATTGTGTTTCATCTTGGTATTTAACTGGAACTAGATAAGGGTTTCAGCCAACAAAATAAATATTGTACATAAGGTTGAACTGATGTAATGGTCCAGTTCCATTATGTACCGGATCAAAGTATTTGAAGATGTTTAAGATTGGAAGTTTTTTTTTGCCTCTCAACACTATTAACTAGAGGAAATGCCTTTATGTGATTGTTAGAGGTTGCCTGGTGGCATGGACCCATTGATCTAATGTATATTTTTTCTGTACATGCAGTTCAGTGCGTTTCTTTAATATTTAATGGCTTTTTAATGCCAACAGATGACCTAACGACACACAGCAGGGCGGTGGGTCTCGAGAGCCCATCTCTGGTCACAAATGGGGCTCCCTAGAGTCTCAATGTGACCCTGGCGTGACAGCGAGGCAGGGCCGGCTCCGTCTTATGCCCAGGGAGGCAGAAATAACAGGCCGCGGTTGAGACACCCACGCAGCCGTGCTTGCACGTGACTCAGCCATTCCTCACGGTGTCGTGGTCCTCCTCTTTCAGACTGCCATCTTCTTGCTCTGCGGAAGCCATTGTTAATGTCAGTAACTGCACGCATTAAGGAAGTCCCCCTCTCCCATTCACCCATACCGAGGTGTAATGCACCTGTGAGAGACGTACACATTGTGCCTTTTAACCTATAACTGCCCTTAGGAGTCAGTCTCAGACAGTTTCACCTATACAGTATGAACTGACTGTAGGCCATATTCCGACAGGAGGCACCTCATGATTATCAGCAATGTAGCATTGCTATACACTCAGTGATAGATGGCTATGTTATGAAAAATCTTATTATTATCAGAGAATGGCAACAGGTGAACTGTATCTACTGCATAAATATGAAGTACTATATGAATGAGTTAAACGGCTCATCGTAGCATATGTGTCAGTATTCCAGAGGTGATGACCTGAGCAGTTGGGAATACGTTCAGTATGTGCAGATGCAAGCAATGGAGCTCAGGTTGACAAAACAGTTTGTCAGCAATGTGGAAAATGAGCACACCTCAACCTGGAGGCAGGGACGCTGTCGCTGGTGAGCATGGCTGGTGTCCTGTGTGCTTTTACAGACTGCTCCCTGGTTTAGTGTGGTGAGGGATCAGCGTCTGCTGTGTACGCAACTGTGCCCATAGATTTGGGAGACGGGCAGACTCTTACTGCTGAAATGAAAAAAATAATAACAGCAAAAGCTGAGGAAGGCATAATCAATAAATTATGAGGGGGGGATGAAAAGCAAAGTGTCCGTGAGGTGGTTTTTTGGCAGAGGCGATCTTTGTTATGAAACAGGCTTTTAGCGTTTTCTGAGGTGTTCTGCTTGTCAGAAGGGATCTCACTCAAGCTTGGGGTTGGGAAGGAGGAGGAGGGTTCATATGGTGGGGGGTGGTGGAGGGGCATGGGGGGGGGGGGGGGGGGGGGCGCGGTCTGAGCTCCCGTTTTAAAAGAAGGGACACATCCTCAGACGAACAGTGCGGTGGCTGGAGCAAGGGCGAAAGACGCTCATCGTCACAAATCTCTCTCTCCAGGTGATCACCCCATTCCGAAGACTCATCCTCTGCGCGGAGAATCGGAAAGAGATGGAGGACTGGATCAGCTCTATAAAGTCTGTTCAGTCCAGAGAGCATTACGAGGTAAGACCTTGTTTATCATCCTATTCTGCAGAATTTAATAGCCGAGTTTGCCTTGGTGCCATTAAAGACAGCAGCCACTCTATATGCTTGGATTCACTAGGCATAAAAGAATAGGAAAATGATTAAATGTGTTTGTTTAGTTGTCATAAAAAGAGTATTAAACATGCTTCTATGTCAGCTTTGTTTTTTTTTAACCTGTTCAGCTCTTGCACCGATTTTAAGATGAGCGCACCTGCTCCTTAAGCAGTCTGTAAATTGAAATCAGTTTCAGCTGCATCCTACATTTCCCATTAATGTTAAGCCAGGCCGCATCCATGCACATGGGAATCTGTAAAGAGGAAGCTTCTTCTTACCCTCAGCATGAATTCCCAGCCATTGTGCATTCTCTCAGGAGTCAGCAGAGAGGGTACTGCAGAGAAGGGCTGATTATAACAATCGAGAGAAATAAATTATGTTCAGTCGTGGGAACAGTTTACTTCTAAAGTGAAGCGTGAAAGCGGCTGCTATCTTTGCGCAACTGACACCGCTGAGCTTGAACATCTTTGAAAATAACTTTTTTTTTTTTCGTGACCTAATTTGCCATTTGGAGTTAGCGTAACCCATTCCCTGTTAATGGTGTGGAGTTTTTTTTCCTTCAAGATGTTCAGCTCCAATTGCCTGGATGGAAACGCAAAGATAATGTAACCCAGAGATTTTCTGTCTCTGAAACAACTGCAATACCGCACCCTGCAATCCTCAGCAGAGATAGCACAAATGATATTCCAGAGGACAGACCTAGAAGTCAGATATATTTCTTTGTAGGGTCCTCTGTATGATTAATGACCATGCCCCCATCACAGCTTATTGCAATAGTAGAGCAAAAGTGTCACAGGGGCAACAGTGTAGCATAGTTTTCAAGAAACAGGCCTTGTAAGAAGGCAGTTTATGGGATTGATTGTTGAGTGGGGCGCTGCTGTTGTGGCATTGGACCTGAATTGCTTCAGCAATTATCTAGCTGTGTAATGATAATGGTTTCTCAGCTCTGAGCTACCTGAGCTAAGGTGACGACGAAGTAAATAATGTAATGAGTCTATCATATCAGCATAAGGTTTAGCCATGATCTCAGGAGGCACCGGCAGGTGCTTTCTGAAGCCATTTGTGAGGGGGAGGTGGGGATTTGTGAAGTGCTCTTGCTGGGCGTGGAGTCTTATCCTGTCGCTGCCAACTTGTCTTAACTTCTCCTTTGCTAGACGGCACAGTTTAATGTGGAACATTTCTCAGGGATGCACAACTGGTATGCCTGCTCCCACGCTCGCCCCACCTTCTGCAACGTCTGCCGGGACAGCCTGTCCGGCGTCACCTCCCACGGCCTCTCCTGCGAAGGTACGGGCTCCGCCCACCGAGTTCCGTGAGACGTTGCAACACTCTCCCCTCAACAGTCTGGTAGTGATCCTGAAACAGGATTTTAATTACAGCCTAATCACAGTTCACCATTTGTGGAAGCGAAAAGCACAGTTACCTTTGAAGTATATATGTGATATGATTACATTTTATGAGATAATTACAACAATAAATGGAAGTATGAAAGTAAATCCAGAATAAACCTCTTTTTTTATCTCTTTAGTTTAGAATTAGCCAGTCAGTGCCAACAGGAAAGATCAGTGATTTATTGTATCAAAATTAGCGGAGACAATGGAGAAGTGAGACAGTGGGAGAGGAGCTGTAGGAGGAGACAAGAGATAGGCAGAGCACAGTGTCTTTTGAAATAGATCCAGATTTCATTTGACTAATTAGAAAACATTGTATGAGCTTATATGATGGTTTCAAACAGAAAAGTATCAGTAGCGTCTCATGCCGTAATGTCAGGCATGCCGCAGAATGGCGGGCATTCTGTGTGGGTGAGCTGCCTTTCACAGACACAAGAAAAGTGGGTCTCGGGCAGAGACGTACAGAGGTTCATATGCTCTGCCTAAAAATATCACCCCCAGATTATGCATTATGCATGATAATGGGCTGATATCATAATGAAAGATGGTGCTAATTAGGAAGAGGCGATAAGCAGATGGTAATTAAACCATGCTGACCATGGCCTGCCAAGCAGGAGGTGAACACAGCCAGATTCGTACTGGTTTGATGAGACCACCGAAAGGCATCGGTTCTTAGATTTCCACCATATTCATTTGTTATGAAATCAAGGTATATAGATTTACTTCATATACACAGCAGACAGAAGCAGAGAAAGTAAACAGGGATTGCTGAAATGAAAGTTAAATGACTAGTGTTTCAATCAACTTAGTATGTTTACATCTACCATCAAAAGAAACCTTTGAAGTAATTTCCATGTCCTTAAATGTTCTCTGGAGCAATTGATTGTCCACTGGGCACGCAAGGAGAACCACCAGAATTCCTTATCATATATTTTATGTAATCCCCTGATTTAAATGCACTGTGATTCTTTCAGAAGAACAATGGTCTCATTTCCGTGTGCTGTTATCGGGGTTCCTCTGAATTTGCCACTGTGATTCAGTCTGTGATTTTGAGCTTCTGCGAGCCTACTTTCCTCTAGAGTATTAATTATGTGTTGCTGTGAAGAGATGATCTCATTCTTTTTGACAAAATCGCTCATTCATTTCCCCGCTATGCATAGTTAATTTATTCTCCTGGAAATTGGAACATAATTGGTTCCTGTGCAGTGCTGATTTTAATATCCTTTTTATGGCCTTTGTGAATAATGATACTGACTTTTTGGTATCTCAGTATCACCCGAAAGGTTTTTTTTTTCTTCTTCTTCTTTATTATCAGATTTTGTTGTAAAGGAGAAAAAGATTGGCCATTGTCTCTTTTTGGCTTTCTGTGAACTTGAGAGCACAGTAAAATACCACGGCTCCTTGCACACACATCACACATCAAAGCGAGGGTTGTGAACCCTCCAAAAGTAAGGCCAGGTTTTTAGAGGGTGAGAATGTAAAAGTGGAGCAGCAGAGAGTGATAAATTCTCTTTGTTCTTCACTTTGATTGCTTGCAGAAGCCAATCAGTACAGCTTGATGTACACTTTGTAGTGGAAAAGAGGAAGAAGGATCAATATATTTCTTTTTGATCTGACAGTTATCCTAAACCAATTAGCTCATCATTAGGTTGTTTACAAACGTTTTTTAGCTTGTTTTTTTCTTACTGGTATATATCCTGTTTGAATATACGGGGCAGCCAAAAGGAATGTGGAATAATGACCTGTGTGAGGATAGTCCAGCACATGAGTCCAGGGAGAAACAAGGAGGCCAAATTGGAAACACTGTCGAAAGGAGAGACGGTGATTAGTGATGCGGTTTTCAAAAATCACAACCTTGAGACTGACCTTGGCTTGAGCAGCTCTGGTTTAAATCAGCGTCAGCAATTATGACCGAGCATCTGATTGAGTTTCAAATTTTACTGCACAGCTAAACTGAAGGTGATTGTGTGCCTCAGCACACTCCAGATATTTACATACACTGCAGCTGCACGGTGTATTTTTCAGCACTCTCGGAACAGAACATAATATCTCTTTCCATAGCACTGCAGTACATTAAACACCAGCAAATGAGCGAGGATGCATTTCAACACCAGTGAAATTAGCAGTGCGAATTTAAATCCGTCTAATCCCTCAGGAGATAAGAGGTCCATAGCATATGGAGGAAGTAAATTAGGATTTAAATGGAATCGGGCCAGTTCTTGTTTGTGTGAGCCTTCTCTGAAGTAAGCCTGTATCATCTGCCAGCACCTCAACGGCTTACATTACACCACGCAGACAGGACAGTGACAGTGTACTATCCACTTTGGTGACACATTCAAGAGCGCACTTGTTGTGAAACTGCAGTGGATTAAGATAACACGTGCATCGATTAGGTGCCTGTGTTTGGAAACGCCTGGCGTGGCCGGGTATAGGGACAGTGCAGTTTGCCTGGCGGTGAGCAAACGTCACTGGGATACAGGGGTCCGATCATGTTACAGACCCATCATATCTGTGCAGGCGGGTGCACCAATCAAGCGCCTATTCTCCCCTCTGGCCCTGAGCCAGATGAATATTCTCAATCTGATTAAAGCCGTAATTCAATTCGCTGGAGGAAATCGGCAAATGAAATGGCAGTCTCTTCTTCACCGGACCTCACAGAGAGGCACAGCCATGGGTGGTGCATATTGCACAATGAGGTCTTTGCTGTCATTAGTCGGATTTAAGAGCTAAGCTGTGCTGTCATGCCTTCAAGGCTCCGCTCTGTAAATGCAAATGCGCTCGCAAGCGAAAGCAGTGTGGAAAATGAATGGTACTGTTAAACACAGTGCATCGAAAACGATGTTCATATTCATATTCACATATTCATCACACAGTGGCAATATTTGTCATAACGTACATCCTCTCATCTCCCCGCTTTTTAGTCCATCATAAATGATAACCATATCCCAGGAGGTGGTTTAGTACAGCTAATGGAGTCTGTGTTCCTGGTTTGGTTTTGCAGTATGCAAGTTTAAAGCTCACAAAAGATGTGCGGTCAGAGCCACAAACAACTGCAAATGGACCACACTGGCCTCCATCGGGAAAGACATCATCGAGGACGAGGATGGGGTGAGTGGCGTCTCTGCCAGAAGTCTTAAGGGATAAATTACATGGCTTTAAATGAGACTGACTCTGCATGGTGAAGGAGAGAGGAAGGGGTCCTTTGTCGCATGTAACAGCGCGCGTGTGTGTGTGTGTGTGTGTGTGTGCTGCAGATCGCCATGCCTCACCAGTGGCTGGAGGGGAACCTGCCCGTCAGCGCCAAGTGCGCGGTGTGCGACAAGACGTGCGGCAGCGTGCTGCGGCTGCAGGACTGGCGCTGCCTGTGGTGCAAGGCCATGGTGAGGAGACCACAGCCCCACCCCGCTCTCACCCATCCCCACACCTCACACTCCCACAGAGCCTGGAGATCTGCTCTCACGCACATATCTTTCTGCATCTGCGTGTCACTGCAAGTATACTGTATATAGTTTTCTGAGGCCCAGCATTGCTTTAAACTATAAAATTTGGTGATTGCTGAGCCTCAGGTGGCAGCACAGAATAGAGGGGAGGAGCAGGGCTTATAACGGAAAGGTTGCTGGTTACATTCCCCACTGGGGCACTGCTGGGAAAGGTTGCTGGTTACATTCCCCACTGGGGCACTTGGGCAAGGTACTTAACCCATAATTGCCTCAGTAAATATCCAGATGTATAAATGGATAACATTTAAAAAACTGCAACCTATGTAAGTCACTCTAGAAAACAACATTTGCTAAATGACAGTAACGCCTCCGTGTTTGCCCACACATTGCAATGAATATTTAGGTGTTTCGGCCCACCTGCCTGCATACTGACCTGCTGTGTTTTGGACAGGTGCACACGGCCTGTATGGACCTGTACCCCCGGAAGTGTCCACTGGGCCAGTGCAAAGTGTCCATCATCCCACCAACTGCCCTCAACAGCATCGACTCAGATGGTAAGTTTCCACGGCAGGGATCAATGTGCTCTCTGGGCTGTACCCTTTTTACAAGGTGGTTATACCATGTCATACCATACTGATTACTGTATTTTAATTAATAAAAATCAAAGGAACATTTAAAAGTCTGACACAAAATCGTGCTTAACAATGCACACATGAACATTTTGGCACGTATGCACACATTTGACACACATTTTTTCCCAATTGTAGTGCTTTCTGAGGCATTATTAATGTTCAGCATCATTTTGTGAAGGGTCATTGTAATTCACAATTATTCAGGTGGTCTAGAGTAGCCAGCATGTCTTAGATTTTATGCTGAAAATAGCCCCCAACATGTATAAACAGCGAGGGAAAAGGGCTTTAATGTCAGCATGAATCAATCAGCCTGTAGCAGCAGTGAAAGATTGTGTCCTGAGTGCGTAGCCAATGCAAAGTGGAGGGTCACCTCATTTTACGAAGAATGAGAGATTATACTTAAGACCACTGACCTTTCCCAAAAACAAATCAAGGAAGAAAAAAACTGTGGGTTTTCAGAGGATTACCAGATAAGTAGGCATTGACAGCATTTTTTTCATATTTTGTCACATGACCTTTTCAACTGGGCTGCAACCAAATATTGTGCAGTGTCTTTTCATTTTTTTCATGAAATATTTTCTTCCGAATGTCCCCACACCCGATCAATCATTTCTTATGTATAGCGTCCTGGGGAAATGTATAATAAAAACAAAAACATTAGTATTCTGACAGAATTTGAAGCTTTGTTGTGTTTTTGCATAGTTGTTCTTGATGTGTATGTGTGTCACCCATGTATCACATATCTGGCATATCAGTAAATATGTAAACTAAGATATTAATCAGCCATAAAATAAAGCAAATATATACATAAACTGTTATGGTGGGCCATTGCTTCAAAGTAGTTTGTTTACATGATATTCACCACACATGTGAGGAGCTGTAAATATCCAATATACACTGCCCTGTGTTTGAAGAAAGTAACATATACAAAACAGTCTAGATATTTCAGTGTTGTCTTCCTTAAAATGTATTTCATTTGTTAAGTGTAGATGACATTGATGATTTTTTATGAATCCTTAATGTGATAAATACAGTCGGTACTGTTGTTATGATTTCAGTTACTCCATCACAACTGTCATATTTCCTTTGGTTTTCCTTGAGGTTTGTCATAGACTGCATTATTATTAAAATCTCACAAAGTTGAATTGACACTCACATTTCAAGCTTGGCTAAGACCTCATAATTATGTAATAGCTCGTATCTCATAATATCTGTGGGTTGCCTAAGCCAACCCATAGGCAAGCTAAGAAACTACATAACAATAGCACATTACCCTCACATGTGCTCTTTCAAGTGTACGGTCTCATTCATTTGAACTGTGATATTTCCGTAGAGTATTTGTCACTTGAACTGAATGGCTAATTTAAACCCAAAACACACACAGTACAGTAGGTGTTGTTTTTTTTTCAGACTTGATCCTTCCTCTGTGCAGTTGATCTAAAAGCATTGAAGGTAATGAAGGGTGCTCCTTTCTTTCCGCAGGCTTTTGGAAGGCCACCTGCCCGCCCTCCTGCGCCAGTCCGCTCCTGGTCTTCGTCAACTCCAAGAGCGGGGACAACCAGGGGGTGAAGTTCCTGCGACGCTTCAAACAGCTGCTCAATCCTGCGCAGGTCTTTGACCTCATCAACGGCGGACCTCACTTAGGGTGAGCCAGACTGTGGCACCTGCTGCCATTACAGGCTTAGGTTTCCCCATGGAGGTCTTTCAGGCTCCTTTCAATTAGCAGTGGTGGCCAGAATACATCCTTTGACCATTGTTGCCCCTTCCATTCCAAGTCAAAGGGTGAGAAGCGTAAGCTATTGAATTTTTAACCTTTGGTTGTATGGAGGAGAGTACCCCATAATGTATTATCCTTACCAATGAAATACTGAGAGGTACATGTAGTGTGTATATTTTTTGCATACCTTCTCCTTCTTTGTGTGTCCTGCAGCCTGCGCCTGTTTCAGAAGTTCGACACTTTCAGGATCCTGGTGTGCGGGGGAGACGGCAGCGTGGGCTGGGTTCTGTCCGAGATCGACAAGCTGAACCTTCACAAGCAGGTGGGGGATCGTGGCCGGGGCTGCCGTTCGCAGTTGCCCCCGGGGAGGGGCGCTCTGTAAAGAGCGGGTGTCTGAGGGCGTGGTCTCGTTGCAGTGCCAGCTGGGAGTGCTGCCCCTGGGCACGGGGAACGACCTGGCGCGGGTGCTGGGCTGGGGCCCTTCCTGCGACGACGACACGCTGCTGCCTCAGATCCTGGAGAAGCTGGAGAGGGCGAGCACCAAGATGCTGGACAGGTACGCCGCCATGACGGCAGGGGTGCGGGAAGCAAGGCTCGCTGCATTGTGGGTAATGGAGACATGTCAGATTCCTACCCATAATGCTGTCCAGTGGGACAAGTGAGGGAAAGCACTTTTCATCAGGATACAACTTTCAGCAGTAGGGTGGCAGTGTAGCATAGTGGTAAGGTGCAGGACTCCTAACCAAAAGGTTGATGTTTCAATTCCCCACTCGGGTAGTGCTGCTTTGCCCTTGTGCAAAGTACTTAATGCAGAATAGCCTCAGTAAATCCGCCTGTAAATTGGTAACATGTAAAAAAGCGTAACCTATGTAAGTCGCTCTGCTAAATGCCACTAATGTAATGTACCATTGTAGAATCTAAGATTTATACACCCAAGTTTCAATTCCACAGTCCAATCCACTTGCCATTACTGCATAGATTGATTTGTGGTTAAAGAAATGCTTTCTCACTGATATTTTTCATTCCATTTAAAACTGGCATTGATCTGACAGTTCTATGTCTTATTCAAATCAGTCAGTGTAGTGTTTTTTTTTTCCATCACTGATGAAGGAATGCGCTCAGTTCATTTTCACTGTTAAAGTCTACCACACGAGTAGTGCCATCACAGCTCCACAAGGGAGTGGAGCTTCAGTGGATGACTTCTACAGCTGTTCCCTCTTTTGTGTCCTCCAGGTGGAGCATAATGACATACGAAATCAAAATACCACCCAAGAACAGCTGCCCCACCACACCAGAGGAGACTGAGGAGTGCCAGGTACCAGTGCCCAATGCATCAGGTCACAACATTGCTATCCCTACCTTCACCCCTCACAGAAGAGCGGCTGGACTGAATTCCATTCAGTTTTAATTGAATTCAGGTCAATTAGGAAAAATCTAAGTATTTTATACCAGTTTTTTAATCAGAATATGAAACAGAACAGAACATATTTTGTTATCTTTTCAAATATGTCCTGTCAAATGAAGTAGGGATGATTCATGAAATTGTTCATGGTGGATGGTTTTCTTTTGTGTGTTGCCGATTCAGATATCAGCATATGAGGATTCTGTCGCTGCTCACCTCACCAAGATCCTAAACTCCGACCAGCACTCTGTGGTCATATCCTCTGCAAAGTGAGTCTCCATCGCAGTACATAGCGCATTACATTAAATTACATCACGTTTCAAAAATCTGAACCCCTGTGCTCTGTCCTCAAGGGTTCTGTATGAAACAGTCAAGGACTTTGTTGCCAAGGTGGGGAAATTCTCAGAGAAGCACACAGACAATACGGACGGAGCTGACTCCATGTCTTTGAAAGTGAGTCAACTTGCCCTGTGGTACATCTCATGAATTTGTCTGTCTGGCTTCATATGAGCCTTCAACTGAAGTTCTTTTTTGTTTTATTTCGGAGTCTCTCTCCATTAAACACACACTCTTTCCACCGTCTGCTAACTGTGGCTTTTGTGGCGTCCTTCCCTTTGTGGCTCCCTTTGCATGACGCGTCTCTGCCTGGCTCCAGTGCGCCGTCCTCAACGAGAAGCTGGACTCCCTCCTCCAGACGCTCAACACGGAGGTCCAGGCCACGCTCCGCCCGCCCCACGCCGCGCCCCCGATCGTGGAGGAGGAGCTGGAGGAGGAGGAACTGAGCGAGGAGCTGAGCGAGGAGTCGCTTACTGAGCTGAAGGAGAAGCTGGAGGAGAACGAGACGGAGAAGGACTCCCCACACCGCTGCTTCCGGCCCCGGGAGCAGCTCATGCTCCGGGCCAACAGCCTGAAGAGGGCTGTGCGGCAGATCATCGAGCAGGCCGAGAAAGGTAGCAGGCCCAGGGGGCTGATGGGTGCTGGGATGTAACTGGGCACCACAAATTAGCGCTAGCTGAGATTGCCACCCTCACTGTGTACAGTACCAGTCATAAGTTTAGACACTTTTATTCTTTATTTTTACTACTTTCAACATTTTAGAATAATAGTAAAGACATCCAAACTATTAAATAACACAAATGGAATTATGCAGTGACCAAACAAGTGTTGAACAAACCTTATGTGTCTTATATATATCTTATATTTTAGATTATTCAAAGTAGCCAAAAATATTTTTTAAATAATTTTTTGGAAAGAAATTCGTACATTAACTTCAACAGGCATCAACTTCACTATGTATATTTGTCTAAGAAATAAAATTCAGCTCATTTAAGTACAAGTCATTAGATCAAAATGTCTTTGAATGCATGTATCCCATTATCTTAATCAGGTGTGTCCAAACTTTTGGCTGGTACTTTAGCACCCTCAAGTGCTACGTAAATATCATTCATGAATGTGGACGTGCAATTTGAGGATTTAGAGGACTCTTATAAGAGGATAAGAGGATAATCAGAGGATCTTGTGCATTTAGACGCCATTGCTGTTCGGTAAGGAAAACTAGCGTATAGTCGCCACCTGCAGCTCCTGTCCGTGTGCTGGGGAAAACGCAGGTGGGGAGAGGTACCATGGCAACACAGAAAAATCCCTGCACATGCCACTCTTTACAATTTTCACTGCATGTGCCAGCCCCGAAATGTCATTCGCTTTAATAAAAGCCTTTTCAGCGCACATTTTGGAACATTAAATGATACAGCTCAAAATGTATGTGTCAGCCAGTCACAGAAGTGCTGGTGGGACTGGAGGCTGTAATTTTCATATCAAGATGTAATTGATGTGGGAAAATAGAGAACGGATGTTGTAGGCTTCTTTCTGTTCAGTCAACTGCAAATATGTTTTCCTCTCACCTCTTTCACCCCCTCCCCCTCTCTCTTCCTCTCCCCTCCTCTCTTTCTGTCCCCTCTGTGTTGTTTCTCAGTGGTGGATGAACAGAATGCACATACAGAGGAGCAGCATGACCGACAGGCGCAGACTGAGTTTAAGGAAAACGAGAGTGAGGATGAAAACAAGGACAGCGAGAAGGACGAAGACACCAAAGACCTGGAGTCATCTTCCTGTAAGCCCGCTTCACTCATTTCACTGTTTATCTTGTGTTCGCTGCTGGAACGGAATTGTTTTCACTGCAGCCGCTGAAATGTACAATGTGTATGTGTTTGCCTTTTGCTGTGCTATTTCCTTAAGCAGGTTGCAACTGACAGCCCAGAGGATCGTCCACATAATAGCATATATAGGATACCTATACTGCCACCTAGAGGAAAGTCAGAGCTCTGACACCTGTTGGCCTGGGCTATTTCCACTCTGTGTCATGATTTGAATGCTGATGGTCAGTCAGGGTTTAGGGTCAGAGGTGATGAGTTGTCCCTGTTTCTCCAGCCGCTCAGACAACGCCGTGCTCGCCTCCCCCAGAGAGAAGTGTATGTCGCAGCATCCCGTCCTGCGGCTCCTTCTCCATCCCCTTCAGCACCAGCAAGGAGAACTTGCCTGTGCTCAACACGCGTATCATCTGTCCCGGTACGGCAATGAACACACGTGCATACAGACACACTCATATGTATACAAACACACACACACACACACATATGTATATAAACACACAAAAACACACACACACACACACACACAAAAAGACACAGACATGCACGCACACACACACGTGCACACACACAGACATGCAGACTTATTATAACATAACAGTTTTATGTTGATGTGCTTGTACCTGCAGGCTTAAGGGCTGGCCTAGCGGCATCAATAGCTGGGAGCTCCATCATCAGTAAGATGTTACTGGCCAACATCGACCCATTTGGAGCCACGCCTTTTATTGACCCAGACCTGGACTCACTGTAAGGCTCTGTTTAGGTCCAGTACTCATGTAAAGCCTTGATTATAGCTCTGACTGAAACTCACTATTTATTTTTATGCCATCAACATGATCTATTCAGTGAACTAAAATGTAACTGCTTAAACTATCTTTTTAAACAAAAGATCAAACCCAACATTTATTTCTGTATCTTCCACAGAGAAGGATATTTGGAAAAGTGTGTCATGAACAATTACTTTGGGATTGGACTGGATGCTAAGATCTCACTGGAGTTCAACAACAAACGAGAAGAACACCCTGAGAAGTGCAGGTAAGGTGTTCCTTTTCCTCTTTCCTCCTCTCTTCTCCTTTCTCTCCTCTTTTTCTGCATTTTTTAATTCCCCTGTGGTCTCTCGTGTCCCTTTCATTCGACATCGTAAGCATCCACACCGGGCTGGTGTCACTTCTGTCTGTGATGAAAGGCTTGGATTCAGTCATATCATATTGTGGTTTACCCTTAACATTGAATACCAAATGTAAAAATATTTTATTTATATATTTGCAGCTTACTCAATATGTTTTGTTTCACTTAACTGTCACAATTAAATGAGTCACTTAAAAATGTAATTGAAAGCCAAGGATCAGGCCTTCAGCAAATTAGTTGCAAGATCCCATTATAGTATGTGTTTAAAGGATGTTGCAGTTTTATCCATGTATTACTTCAACCAGGGTATCATATGTTGAGCACTGACACCAGCAATGTGCTGCTTGCCACTAGTTTAAGGAAAAACGGACAGTTGTCAGGGTCTTCTTATGTTCACTGCTTTGGTCTTGTCAATGTAGGAGTCGCACTAAGAACATGATGTGGTATGGAGTACTGGGGACCAAGGAGCTGCTGCAGAGGACCTATAAGAACCTGGAGCAGAAGGTTCAGCTGGAGGTGAGAATGCAGGAACTCTCCGCGGGGTCAGAAGCAACCGCATGGACTGGCTGTGCAAGCACACAAAGTGTGGATTCACGCCCACAATGCATTGCTCCTCATATGTAGTGCCCTCTGTGATAAAGCAGGAACAAATCATACACATCATATGCATGCATCTTAATGGCGTTACACAGAATAAAGTTATATTGTTCATAAATAATGAATTTCATGCAATAAAATGCAAGATCTTCGACGTCAGACTTACACCTTTTCCATGTGGTTATTTCTATTTTCCAGTGTGACGGACAGTACATTCCCCTCCCCAGTTTGCAGGGAATTGCAGTTTTGAATATTCCCAGTTATGCCGGCGGGACTAACTTCTGGGGTGGAACCAAAGAGGATGACGTAAGTGTTGAGCCCGGAGGATGCTGGGTCTCCTTCAGATCTGCTTATTCCTTGGCAACACCTCCTCTCTCACGTTTCAGAAACTCTTATGAAGCTGGTTGTGGGGGGAATTAAAATCAGGCTATTGTTACTGGCAGTTGCAGCTAGCAGCTCCATGTCCATCAATGAGTAGCAGAATGGGATCATTTTAGATAAACAGCTGTTTTTTTTTGGTTCCTATTGTACTGTGCTCAGTTTCATAGCTAGAAACCACAGCTTTAGACAAAAAAAATCCAGTGAATGAGACGCTACTAAAGCCAACAAGACACGCTCACCCTTGTTAGGGGTTGGCTTATAGAGGCTGGTCGTTTTAAGACGCTCTGAGAGTGCTGACAGATTAGTGTTCATTCCGCGCGCTCCCCTGAATGATGTTATGCTCTGCAGTGGAGCCGCGTTACATAACCGCTCTATATTAGTAAAGGAGGCTTGACTTCAAAGGAGACGTTGGCTGGGCTTGCTCCCAAAACATCATCTTTAGTTCAGCAAAAGTATTTCTTCATCTAGCAAAAGTACTCTTGGACTTCCTCACTGCTCTGAGCGTCAGTGACATAATCTTTTTTTTTGCTGCTCACAGCACTATAAAAACGACTGCTCTTCTTACCACCACAGATAGAAAGACAGCGATATCGCTCAAAAATTTGACTGCTGTCTGTTATTCAATGTCAGAATTGCTGTTGAAGCTGACTTGGCTTCAAAACCTAAAAGCGATATGTCAAAATAATGTCACTCTAGAACAAATGGAGATTTCTATTGCAAAGAAAGATTTTATTGTAGAAGATTTGAAACGCTTCCATGTTTAACATTGATCTCAGTTTCTAAATATAAGTAGAAATGATGAGAGGTTTCCACTTGTAACATGTTAAATGCGGATGTGAGCCACAAAGTGATTCTCGTATGAATGGGACTGTGTTTAACACATGTATCTAATTGTGCTTCTTGCAGATCTTTTGTGCACCATCGTTTGATGATAAGATTCTGGAGGTGGTGGCTGTGTTTGGGAGCATGCAGATGGCCGTGTCCAGAGTCATCAAACTCCAGCACCACAGAATTGCCCAGGTGAGCCATACCAGGCAGTGGCATCCCCAGCTAATCGTTCCTCCTACTGCAGCCACCGTCCTGGAATGGTGTGCTGATGTTGTCCCCTCTAACCCCCACCCCAGTGTCGCTCAGTGAGGATCACTATCCTGGGAGATGAGGGGGTCCCAATCCAAGTGGACGGAGAGGCCTGGATCCAGCCCCCTGGGGTGATCAAGATCCAGCACAAGAACCGGGCCCAGATGCTGACCCGGGACAGGGTGAGATAACCTTTCGGGCAGGCCCTCAGTTCCCCGCTTGAGCATGCGTGACTTGCGGTTGGGCAATGGTGTGAGTGAGGGTGGTGTGCATTCACGCTGAGTTATCCCCCCGTCCTTGCTCTGTGTGTCTGTCCAGGCCTTTGAGCACACCCTGAAGTCCTGGGAGGACAAGCTGAAGTATGACAAGCCCCCGCTGCGGCCGCACCTCTACCCACAGCAGTCCATCGACCTGGCAACCGAGGAGGAGGCCTCGCTCCTACAGATGTGCGCCCACGCCGCTGAGGAGCTCATCACCAGGTGACATCAGGGGCCGCCAATCATCACCCCCAATTTGCATAACATGACAGAGGGTGTTGCTAGTGGGTGGAGGCTTCTGAACATATACAGTACCTGTGGTGGTAGAAGATGGCAGTTCAGTGTGATTTATGACCTCTGACCTCTCTGGTATCCGTTCCACAGGATCTGTGAGGCAGCTAAAGCCAATGGCCTCCTGGAGCAAGAGCTCGCTCACGCGGTCAATGCCGCCTCCCACGCCATCAACAAGACGCACCCAAAGTTCCCTGAGGTGAGAGGAGAGGAGCCCCCCATTTTACTGTCTTTGCCTAAACTTAATCTCCACTTGCATTGTCATCACCCCACTGTAACTGTAACTAAAATTAAGTACAATCAGAAAGCTGTTTTGTCATTTTGTGCATTTCATATGGTCAATGCTGTCAAAGTTAGACACTGCTAATCGACCAGTTCCAGCACTGACATGGTTCTTCTTGGCCTGGGCTCCCTAGAGTATGAGCAGGAACACAGCCATTGAGGTGACCAGCACAGTGAAGGCCCTGCACAATGAGACTGAATCTCTTCTGGTTGGACGTGTGTCTCTGGTGAGTTAACTCCCCTGGGCTACAGCACCACACCCATATATGGAGCTCAAGCCCACATTACCAGAGGAAAGTAAGGGCTATTTTTGGTAATGGAAGACTTGAGGAGATTGTATACATAGATTGTATCTATGACTTCGATGACTATCTCTACAGACAAGGGAGAGTCTAGGATGAAATCACAGACAGATGATAAAGAGCAGCTGAATGGCTCACCTAGTGGTGAGCATGAGCAATGGTCTTTACTGAAATTTGAGAAGCAACAGGGAAGTCAAGTGCAAAATAGGGACCACACTGATTGAGGGGTTGATTTTTTTAACCAGCATAGCATAGTGTTAAGGAGCAGGGCTCATAACCGAAAGGTTGCTTATTCGATTCCCCGCCGAGGCACTACTGCTGTACCCTTGGGCAAGGTACTTAATCCATAGTTGCCTCAGTAAATATCCAGCTGTATAAATGGATAACATGTGAAAACTGTAGCCTATGTAAATCCCTCTGGGTAAGAGTAATCTGCTAAATGACAGTAATGTAATGTAATGTAACCAGTGTCTGTGATGTGTAAACAATGCCTGTGTTTTATTGCTGACTGTGTCCTTCTTTGGAGCCTGATCTGTGCACAGTTTTTCTCTGAATGCAGCGTGAGCTTGTTGTATCCTGTGTGTGTTCTCATGCCTGGGTTTGCTTGTCGCTAAAGCAACTGGACTCCCCCCATGAGGAGCTGCTGTCCAGTGCCCTGCACAGCGTGGAGCTGGAACTGGGGAAGCTGGCCGAGATCCCCTGGCTCTACCACATCCTGCAGCCCAACCAAGAGGAGGTGAGACCACTCACCGCTGCTCCTCATAGGCCGATCATACCGGCACCTCCCTTTAACCGCACCCACCCAACCCCACTGACCAATGACTCTTTGTGGCTTACCCTCTGAGCCCCGCCCTGCAGCTAAGCCCCGCCCTGCGTTTACGCATGCCCCCCGCGCCCCCCCCCCCCGGTGTAGGCAGGGAGGCCTGTGCCCGGTCAGAAGTGCAGTGACCCTTTGGCTTTGTGTGTCTCAGGACCACACCCTGGAGTACAGCAAGAGGATCAGCCGCAGCAGCATGTTCCGCATCGTGCCAAAGTTCATGAAGGAAAAGCCCCCTAAGAAGTGCAGCCCGCAGTCAGGTGAGGGCACGTCCATTACCCCCCCCGACCCCAACAACCCCTCAACACACCCAGACACCTTACCCCCTCATAGAGGGACCGCTGCGCCAGTTCTGGAGCGCTGACAGTGGGCGTATGCACAGTCACAGAGAGTTCTCACTGAGAGACTCCGCCCCCACTCCCCCCTTCAGTGTCTCTGTTCTGTGATGTCATCCAGTCGTCAGCCAAGCCCAACCATCCGTGAGCTTCACTGCACACTTTCTCTGTTCATAATGTTGTCATGCGACCGGGATGTGGTCACTCTGCGCAGCTAGAAGAAATCTAGGCCCTCAGTGACACACACTGACAGTAAAAAGTAGTCCTGGTAATATAAACCTGGTACTTACAATGTCACAAGAGTGCAGTCATCATTATATGTCAAGAGAGAAATATACCTGACACAGGATTTTGCCTTTAATCTTAAAATAATTGTTGTTCTGATTGGTTTGCTCGCTTAGTCTAATCTGAAAATGTCCCCCCCACACGATTAAAATTTTCACCCAAACCCCACGCCACCCCCATCCAAAATAAAGCCATGTAAATACCTACTCATCTACAGTGAATGGACAACCCCCAGATCCTATGTTCCAAAGTATAGAATAAATTTGGATTTTACCTGAATAGGAATGCTTTTCATTTATTTATCAGAAGTTGCCTGACAGGGGGCCTTATCCATGACATCCGTAACTTACATTTTACAAGTTACCTGTCTATACAACATTTAGTGCAGTAATGCAGATCAAACACCAATGTCAAGGCTACAGTACCAGTCAAATGACCCACCCAGAATTAGACCCAGAAATGCAATTGATCCCTCTAAATCCCAGAGCCACTCCCCCTAGCATTCCAGTCCATCACTATAGGTCCTTAGAATGATATTATAGGGCAGAGATAGTGAAGACTCCCAACTTGTAGGCAGCTAAGGTTAGGTGAAGAGTAGACTGCTGGAGTAGCCACGCCTGCTGTCAGTCAGAGTAGGGAGTTGCACAGGCTTCAGCCTTCCTTTCCCCTTACAGTAACCTGCATGCGAGTTACTTTGGGGTGCCAGTGACCCAAGCCTGTTGATAACGACCCCTGACCCTCCTCTCTCCGCCAGCTGCTGCTGCCACCTCTCCTTCTCCTTCGCCCTCTGTGTGTTTTTATTTCCTTCCCTGTCACTTGTCTATGGGCCTGAACCCTGTTTGCTGGTGTGGTGTCTCTGAGGGGGGCTCGGCACTGAAGGGGGCTTCTCGCTCTTGACCCATGTAGTTCAGAGGTGGGGCACTGAGGAGGTGGCCATGTGGTTGGAGCAGCTCGGCCTGGGCGAGTACAAAGACACCTTCATCCGCCACGACATCCGCGGCGCCGAGCTCCTTCACCTGGAGAGGAGGGACCTGAAGGTATACATGAAACCACCCCCCCCCCCAACCCCCACCCCACCCGACCCTGCCCCCTTTGAGCCTCCTTCTGTCCGTTAGACGGACCTCACTCTCTTTCCATCTCAGTAGGCTTCCGTCTGTTTCTCTCTCTCTCTCTCTGGGTTTGCCTCCTGCTTGCGCTTGTGTGCTGCACCGCTCTGCTTGGCTTTCCCTGTGCAAAAGCTGGTTAAGGACAGAAGGTTCTCTGCTAGTCCAGTATGGCTGGGTGTGAGATTCCAGCTCCCCTCAAAGCAGCGGATTTGGAGGACAGGAGCAAAAACACACTGCAGGTTTATCTAAGGGAGCAAAGGACATTCGTTTCAGTG
The DNA here is from genome assembly GCF_013368585.1 of Megalops cyprinoides. Taxonomy (NCBI): domain Eukaryota; kingdom Metazoa; phylum Chordata; class Actinopteri; order Elopiformes; family Megalopidae; genus Megalops; species Megalops cyprinoides. Next base: position 9,231,811 of record NC_050596.1, on the reverse strand, counting down.
ACACAAAGTTAAAGAGAGGCAGGACCGCTCAGCAGCAGCAAGTGGAGCTCAGAGAAGCCTCAATCCCACTGTGCTCCATATGTGTAGTCAGCAGTGTTGCGTTTACATCTGCATGTTTTTGATGTGTAGTACTGATCTGGCTGCTTGAAACCAGTTACTCAAAAATTGCATTACAAAGAGCAAGGGCAGTGTGAAAGTAACTTTTCTCCAAGAGGTTGGGTTCATAGGAAGGTAAACCCCTCCTGTGGCACCAGGCCCCAAGGTATCTGGGATATGTTGACTCCTGTGTTAGAGGATAAACAAACCTGATTTTCTACCCATGACACAGTGTACTTTAAAGCCCTGACAGCACCTCTTCATCAGGTCAAATGTGCCATCAATTGATTCTTGTCATGTCATATTGAAGCAAGAGGCTCATCTTAGTGTTGATGACCAACCACGTTAAATTTTAAATCCATACCTTAAGTTGTGTTCATCAGTGGGCTGGGTTACAGTTTTCTGATTTTACAGTTTTTTACATGTTTTCTGATTTTGTTTTTGTGACCACTGTTTTGTACTCAAGGAGGTGTTGCCATTTTGTACGTACTGAAGGTTTATGCCACGCCACGCCATCTGTTGACTGTGACTAGGAGCCCACAGTGGCAGAATGAACTGGCTTCCCTGAACTGTGGCAAGGGTTTTTTTGTCAGCAGGGTTTGCTCATCTCCCTGCTCTTAGGCACCCTATACCTCATTAGGCAACTATGATCTGCTTGTATTACTGTATGTCAGTGGAGATGCGTCTATCTTGCAAATGGTGTTTGCTTCACTGTGGTGCACTGTGGGACTCATAGCATGAAGTCACTGTGGGCATGTGAATGTATCAGAGGGTTGCACACGCAATCCCCAGTGCTGTGGTGCAGAGGATGCCGTGGTGAGACGAGCCCAACACGCACCTGGCAATTCCAAATCACTGGGGGTGTAAAAAGGGTTAAACTCATAAAAATAGGCCCTTTAAACATGTGAGATTTAGATCTAAGACTAGACAGACACAAGTGTTCTAAAAAGGTCTTTCCTGCAGGAGTGCCCCAATGACTGCAAAAGATAGTCTTGTATAATCAACTTCAGTCATTTCAGAATGATCTCCGCTGTGCTCCCATCCTTGCAGATCTTTGTCCTCATCATTGTCCTGGACACAGTCATGGACTCATTTTGTTCTTTGGACTACCCTTCTGTTGTCCACGTTAATTCGTGTTTGCTTGTAAAGGGTGTTTGTGTCCAGAGATAGCAGAATGATTACACCATAAAGCCCTTTCTATGAATATAGCATTAGACCTTTGATACTTCCTATGTCACCAAGGGTAATTTATTGATACGATACATGCAGACAAATTTAGAGCTTACACACTAATGAGATAATAAGGAGAGGGGTAGATTTGTAAAACAACATGCTCTCTTTCCTGTTAGTCCCTCAGTACTGAAGGATTTTAAAGGAACATTTTAAGCTAAAGTGTATTATATTTGTATATATAGTATTTCATTTTGACAGTAAAGGATACATCCACGGGTATGTCTCCATGGGTGCCTAATATTCAATTGTTACCCAAATATTCTATGCAAACCAGGACTCCTTGGTTGATTTTGGTCATACATGAACAAAGCAGTAAGACTAATAAGACTAAATGGTTGACTGAAGTTGCAGCGTAACCACTCTGTTCATATTGTCTGTAGAAAGCATATTACAAGTTTATAGGAAAGGGCTTTTAAATTCACTGATCCTTAAACCAGCAGTTTTAGTAAGAGCCATTCAAAGATATGCAAAGAAAGATTATTATTTTATTTGACTTAAAGATGAACTAGTCACAAAGCTGTAGATTTTACAGCACAACACTGTTGTTGTGTTGTGTCATGTTGTCCGTATATATCTGTTCCTTCATCTGTTTCTTCATGCCCGAATTCACTGAACCCCATGCTTCTATCCAACTCGGACCCACATCATATCAGGGTGACTGTCCCTCACAATGTACCCCTGGAATTTGTGACACAATGTGTCACTGTGAGAGGATTTCACAACTATGTCCAGTAAAATTTGGCAGCGGCTTTGTGGTGGCCCCGCAAATCTTGGAGAGTAGCGGCGATTTCATCTTAAAAATTACTGTTGTTATATCTTGACACCCTTCTCTCCCATGTTGACAGGATCTGGGGATATCGAAGGTGGGTCATGTGAAGAGAATTCTCCAGGGAGCTAAGGATCTGGCCAAGAGCGCCCTGATAGATCTGTGAGACCTGGTGGAAGTGCCTGGAAGCTGTGGTTCTGGAGAGAGCCGAACGCTGTGGACAGCAAGCCGCAGCGAATGGGTTGAAGGAAGTTTTCCTGCTCTTTTTTCACCTGAAGGAAACTGAGGATGGCAATTTTTCCATGTTTTCGAAAGAAGGTATTGGTGCCAAAAATGTGTGAAGAGAATGGGAAATGGGAGGCTTTCAGTCTTCACAAAAAAAAAAAACATTTTAACAATCTCCAGAGGTATTGTCATTTGTAACCTAGAGGCAGTCTCTGCGCTCAAAAGCAAACAAATGCATTGCAAGTCAACTTCCGTTAGATGGGGATTTGGTATATGGCTTCATAACCATTATTTGATTACTTATCTTTGAAAGGGGAAGTAATGTGATGGAAACATCTTGCGTTTGAAAGCAATGTTTACATTTTAAAGAGACTGGAAGGACACAACCGAACCAAGGCCTGGCCTAACTGCAACCTCCGAGAAAGACGAGTCTCCAAAAACTGTAAAATAATGGTGCATGGTATGCCTGCTTAACAGGGGTATATATATATATTATCGCATGACTCATGTCTGAAATTTTACACACAAGATGAAGACATTTTATATTAATGCCAACTGTTGCTACCGAAGTGTCAGCTTGCTCTTGCGTAGCCTTTTACGTATGTTTCATATTGACCTTCTGTGAAAATGAGCAGTGTTCCTTAGCTGTCATGTGCCATAACTTTCAACGTTATTTATTTTACAAGGGAGAGATCAGACATTAATGAGACGCGTTGTCCTATGTTGGGCCATGCATGGTATATTTGTGTTCGCTATGCTTCGCTAACTCACAGACTTGACCCAGTGCACCAGAATATAATTACTGACTATCAGTTAAGTGACATGTTCTACTCGTTCAGTGCTGTTGTGTTCTGGTTGAGGTGCAATATAGTATTTCTTTTAATGCTGTTGGTTATTTGACTTTGAAGCTTTAAAATGTGATTTTTTTTTTGTAGAAAACTAATAATGCATGACCTGTGGGTTATGGACCCAAAGGGAGGAAATCTGTAGAATGAAATGGTTTTTAATCGTTTCAAATGCTTCCAATAACACTCTTACTCCTATTCTCCTGTGCTTCCTATTAACGTGCTAAAAGTGAGCAACTTTGTGATTCTCAGCACAGACTGAGAAACAGGTATCACTGAAAGTTGTGCATCTGCCAGATGCAACCAGTGCTTTTTTTGTATTTTATGTTTTATCAAAATGTTTTGATGCACTTTTGTAGTTAATGGGTGGTACTTATCCAGCTAATGTTCAGCAGTGAATGCTCGTATTGTTGTCTTCCATTAGAGGGCGCCAGTGTGACACTGTAGAAGCCATTTAAAAGAAAGACAAATGTGCAGACAGAATTCTCACATACAGTACCAGTCGCTAGTTTCATTTGGACACACTTTTCTTTCTTTCTTTTTACCATTTTCCACATTTTAGAATAATAGTAAAAACATTAAAACTATGAAACAACACAAATGGAATTTACTAAGTGACCAAAGTGACCAGTGTTGTAAACAAATCAAAAATGTCTTATATTTTATATTATTCAAAGTAGCTAACAAATGTTTTTTTAATGAACTTTTTTTGGAAAGAAATTCATACATAGGCATCAACTTAATGATTTATGTTTGTCTAAGATAAAAAAAATCAAGGATATAAGTGTTTAGATCAAAATGTCTTTGAATTTATGTTTCTCATTACCTTAATGAGGTGTGTCCAAACTTTTGACTGGTACTGTATTAGGCTCTGTATAAGAAAATGCAGATCATCTGGATGGACTTTCATGGTTGCCTTTTCATCACACTCCTCTTAACTTTCCTGTATCCAGACATGAAAGAGGAGAAATTAACTAAATGGATGGTAAAGGAGCTTACCATTAATCACTACTAGTGTATTATAACCCATATTTAGGTACAAATATTATATGAATCTTACCTTATGAATCGGTAAGAGAAACAACTTACTGTTACAGATAATCTGTTGAAGACAGCTATGTACAGCACAGTACCTCTCATTTATAAAATAGCTGGCAGCTGAATTTCAAAAGGTAACCTGCACTGAAATATTTATATTAATGCACTACAGAAAGTGATCTTTGCTACTATTGAAAAATAGGAAAAATCCCTCCCATTTTGTTTTGATTAGCATGTAAAGCTGTCATAGTGACAAAATGGCTGAACCAATGCGTTCTGAGGAAATAGATGTAATATCAGCTACACTCTCAGGCAAAGGGAAAGAGGGGAAATGGGTCCCTGTGTGCTTAACTCACAATCTCAAGCTTTTTTCTTTGCATATTACTTTTGAAAGAAATTAAAATTTGGGTATTACCGGAAAACATATATGCATGACTTCTGCCTCAATAACATTACTAATAACAAGTTTAATTGTTATTACATTGAATATTATCATTATTTCTGCTGCTGAGGAGAGCAAATTGATCTAGTATTCTGAATGAAAAAAACATATTTGTGTTACTTTTTCTCGCAGTTTTTCTTTTGCTTTTGTCCTGACTGTTAAGTAATATGGAGTATTGACAGCTGTGTCAGTGAGCTGGGACCTCTGAGAGCAGAGCACAGAAAGAACAGCAGTGCATAAAATACATTGGGCTTGGTCTAATAATTTGGTCCCACATGGAAGTGTGTCTGATCAAACCTAGCAATTGGCAGAAACTGGCAGGAAATCAATTCTGCTGAATCTTCCATGGAAGTAGTCTGTACAACCTCTGAAAAAAATATTCATGGACAATGAGCCATTTTATCTGGACAAAAATAGCACTGGCACATTCAGAAGGGAACAATGCAATGTATGGCCACTCAGGCCTGCTTTCTCCAAATCTAATCTTTCACTGTTTGAGACACTATGACAAACCCCATCCTGTCAGATGTTACCTACTTCATCTGACTGTGAAATTCAGAAGCCGGTAGCCCGACGAAAATGAAACATCACGGCCCACTTCAGCTGTCAGTGTTCATTAAGGTGAAGAATGCTGTTCAGCATTATGTGCAATGCTGTTAAATGAAATACTGTCTAGAAAAATTCCCTTGAGTATTCAACAAAAAAAGACACAACAGAGCCAGCAAATTGGTTGTCATGTAAAAGCTTTATCTGTCAAGTTATGATACTAAATTCTTCAAAGTATCCCCATTTACATTCATGAAAGCATAAAAGCTTTATTTATTCACTCCACCCATGGCTAGATAAATAACCAAAGATAAACATCTTCATTTAAACTTCACAGTCATTCACTCTTTTGGGAATGAGCAAAGGAAATGAGTTAAAATACCATTTGTGCGCAGGTATGTGAGGCTTGGAAAGTACAATGGGACAGAGCTGCTTCGATCCAAATGTTTTATTTGAAACATACCAACAGTATGGCAATGTCTCCTTAACTCTCCAGTGTGTTTGAGTTGATACCATTGTCTCATGCACATGTGGTAATTGTCAAAGGAAATTGAAATGGCTTATCGAACCATCAGGCCAGATCAGACTTGAGTAAAAACTGCAGGAATTATCAAGCTATAAAAGGAGACAGATGACCGCACACGAGAATTAATTTCTCCCACGAAACGTTTGATACGGGTATTTGTTGGAGCATTTAACTCCAGCGTGCGGTCTGCACTCTCCTTTTACACTTTTTCCCTACACTTCCAGCACCTGGCTGTCCATTTTTAATGTGCATGTGTTACCTCTACCTTGTAGCAATTATTAGGCTCCCAGTAACCTGGGACATAATCAAATACAAATACAATGGAGAGTTTTGGGACAACTTTAAGATAACTGTAAGATATCCTCAGTCAACCCTCACCATACAGCACCTAAGACCAGTTCAGTTCTGTTTTGGTTCAGAAGGTGTGTAGCGCCAGCAAGAGGGTAATGCAAAGAAAAAGCATGCTGGTGATATTGCTGGCTCTACGCACCTTCAGTGCTAAGTTAGTTCAGCGTGTTGACTGAGCGAAACAACATTTTCCTAATTTCTAGCTTGATTTAGCCATGGCAGTGTGAGTGGGAACAGCTTCAGAATAAGCTAAGTTCTGTTGCACTGGACTGTTTGATGTGCATTAATATAAAGCATTATTTTTGTTTTCCTAAATACCATTAAGGCCACAGTTGGCAGTCCTGGTTGTGTGTTGTGGCTCAGACATTTAGGTTAATTCAGTATACATCCCATGGAAGGGCAAATGTTACAGCAGCTGATATCCCTTTCTGCTGTAAATATTTCCATTTGAGACTACTTCCTTGTGAGCTCCCCCTTGGTGGATAGTGTGAGAAGTGCAATTGATGCCTGTATGCCCAAGGTAACACAAGACCAACTCCACTTGTGTAAAATAGCTACAAACTGCCTAGTTTCAGAACAATTGTTTGTGTGACGTTTCAGAAGAGTAAAGAGAGGTTTGTGTGTTTACATTCTGTTTACAATGGCACAGTTTAATTTCAAAATTTTATATAGATATGTTTATTATTTATGTGTTCATTGACTAAGATGAAATGAACTAACAATTAATGTGTTTTCACCTTTGAAATATAATAGCATAGTTACTTGTTTAGATATGGGTGACTTTGGTCAAGTAGTTAGTGATTTTTATGACAGTTAAGTGACTGTTTTATGTGCCTTTTTATCGTAAAATGCATGGTAACTATTACGGTGTGAAGATGGTCAATGAAATGTGTATTTTTGTATTCTGATGAATTGAATTGTTCAACTTTGTACGTTTTGAGCTGCCTCAATAGGCTGCTGGTTCGTATCTTCCTACTTCAATAAAACTGACTGCAGTCATTGTGTTTCTGTCTGAATTCCTCAAATGTGAAAATATTTGTTACACAGGGCAAACATGGTGTGTGTGTGTGTGTGTGTGTGTGTGTGTGTGTGTGTGTGTGTGTGTGTGTGTGTGTGTGTTTCTTGTCTTAACAATGCACTCACATTTACTTCCATTGTTTCGTTCTCTTTTGTTTCACCAATTTCTTCACTTTCCCATCTCTAAATCTCAGTTTTACTCCAGTTATCTGGCTGAATGACCCACGCAGTCTTTTCGTTTTTGGTTTCTTTAGTAACATTGTGGAAAAAAGAATGACCACACCATAAAACCAAACAAAGGCTTTATAGAGTTTAAGGATTGAGAAAGGTATGCTTTTCCCTGTGTGTTATGGGGTATATATGCTCATGTTGGCATACTGTATGTCACACTGCAATAAATTGAAACAAATGTTTAAAAAGTATATGCAACATGTATTACATTATTATTATTATTATTATTATTATTATTATTATTATTATTATTGTTGTTGTTGTTGTTGTTGTCGTCGTTTGTTCATTTTTAACTCAGTCGACAGCATATCGATCGCTGTTTCTGTGCTCTACGTTTCCCCTTACTGACAGCTCGCTTTCCGAATGTATTGCTTCGGCCTGAATCGTCTGTGTTTGTGAAATGATCTGAGGCTCGGGGAGCTGCAGCGGGTCTGAGGGCAAACGGTGAGAACAAACAGGACAAGCTGCGGATGCTGTGTTATTTAGGAGTAGCATATTGTGGCAGAGTGATAGTGATTGTTGAAAACGTTTTATTTTGTATGTTTGTGCAGGGATGACACATATTTCCAAGTCATATATTGAGTGATAATCAGGCCGCGGCCCTGAAAATATTAGCTAGCTAGCATCTAACTAAATATTGTAACTGTATGTTTGCATAGATTACTGTGTAACTTGCTATCTAACCACTTGCCGGTATTATAATGCTCAGTTAACTTACTGCAAGCTAAAATGTGTAGATGTAGATGATTACGCTCATGGCATAGCAAGCAAATTCCAAACGGGAAGACCCTGAGTTTTCACGAAATCGCACTAAGCAGTGACACGAATTTCCGCTAGGAATAAGAAAAATGCGACATATCGACTTGCCAGCTAGCTGTGGATGTCATTTCTCCGAGTCTGTTTACTAACGCTAATTATCGTAAGAGCCCAATGCAATTCCATTAGCTTGCAAGGTAGCTACAGCATAACAACAATGCGAGCGGTGTATAGCTTGCTTAGTTGTGACACTGATCAGACATTAAGTGATAGCCAGCTGTTTTACTGTACTTAGTAGCTAGCTAGCTAGCGGGCTAGAAAGATTGCAGCCAGCGGTGAATGTCTGGCTAGTGTTACAGATCGTTAGCAGTGCATGGCTAACGGGCTAGGTAACGTTAGCTAGTGATACTAGAAGCAGTGTCGCTGCAGTCGCAAATACATAGTATTTGATGGTTAATGCTGGATAATTAGCTAGCTTTGCACACATAATGGTTAAAACATGTAGGTACATCTAGCTGTCATTTGAGAAAACTGTCACTTTGTGAGAAAATCAAAGAAACACTAGTTAGCTAGCTAGTGTATGTTATTTGGATCCTATGATATTGTGTCGCTTCATGTTCGCTAACGTTACATCCTCATCCGTACACCCGTAACCATCTAGCTTTACAATACGCGTTTAGAGTCTCTGACCTATTTTATCACTAGTGCTTATGTAACGTGTGCCCCACCAGCTGTGCATCTCTTAAGCTGCTTACCATATCCGAGATGATAAACATTTAGACAGTATGTAGCCTGCCATGTTTCTCAGGATGCTGTTGTCGGAGGCGTGTGGTGTTACTCTGCCTTCTATGAGAGGTGTGTTGTTACAAGTATATTTAAGGTAATAATACGCTAATAATATACAATGTCGTCTGTGAGGGATAAGTATGGTTACCTTCTTTGAAAAAATGTGATGCTGCCTGCTGACTTCTCCGTGCTTGTGGTGTGACCGATAACAGGGTGTACCAAATGTTCCTGACTTTTTTTTTATTAATTTGAAATGCCTGCCTCTTCCCACACAACAATAGACACTGTAGATAATGGGATGCGTTTGTCAGTCTTGTCTTTTCTCCTAGGGTTTGGCCTCAATGGAATGTCAGTCTTGAAATGTAATAAACACAGTGTAATCCACGCAAAGCGTGCTTTGATTTTATTTCAGTCAAGTGTCTTGTATGGTTCAAAATCCAGTATGTGGTAGAGATTGTATTTGCACACATGATGTGTCTTTCCAGGTGCTAGCAAGTAGAGCCAAAGGCTTTAACTTTGAGAGGTAGAACTCACTGCTTTCTCACATCACAGAAACTGTATTGTTTACTGACCTTTCAGTCAATGATCGTTGTCATAGCAAAGATCCTCGGCATTGATACAAGTGAATTCCTCTCCTTTTATGGCTTTAAATTCAGAAAGGCACCATAGTGGAAAATTTTATCCCACAATGGTAAATATAATTTAATTAAATATAATTTGAATTTAGATGATAGATGGTGAGATGATGGCAGGTCTTTTATAATATCTGTAATATACATTTGTAAGGTTAGCTTTTTCACAATTATTTGTTGGTGGACCAAATTGCATTTGGTTTGAGCTTTTTCCTAAAGCTGGAGTGTAGCATATAGGCTGCTGTAGTATAGTGCAGAACTGGTATGAATGTGGCACAATCATAGTCTATATGCAGCATGTCCTTTTAGGGCACTACTGTTAGGCCACTTGGTCATTTTTGGAAGCCCTCCAAACCCACCAGAATGAACACTAGAGGCCCTGTGACATTTTTGGATCCAGGGAAAAATGACCATGTTTGATGGTCTGTCTGAACTGCAAAGACCAGACCTTTGAAGTTGCTTTGACAGCTCTCAAGGAGCAGTTCTGAGTTCTCAGAATCCCTCTAAGTTTTGTTCATGTTTTTTTTCCCTCATTAGCTCACTTTTGCTTTTAGCTATGCATAGCCATATTTTTCAAAGATTTCCACCCATTGCAGTTTCTCACATCCAGAAAAGCCTAACACAACAGTGCGATTCTGAAATTAGTTATGATAAATTATTTCTTTTCTGGTAACATGATTATGCTCCTAGAGTTGTGACTTGTGTTGTACACAGAGGTCTCTTGATAATTCTAAGAAAAGAATCAAGCATGTGTTTCCCTGGTCCAGATGGTGCATGGACTTGCTAGCAGTATGTGAAGGATATATTTTTATGGTATGAATTGTTCTAACTAGATAAAAGTCCTGATAGCAGAGTCTGTATTTTATGGTTTATGTTTTATGTTGCCTGATTCCTTTTTAGAAATTCATATTATACCGATTAGTTCTGACAGGCTACATACTGCAAGATGTACATCCTGCTCTTTTTAAAAATGTCTGATTGATTTTATTAGACTCCGAAGCATCTGATACAATAACACAATATTCTGTAACCACTGTATGTATAAACCCCTGATACTTCCTGTACACACTAGGCCCTGAATGGCAGGATTGTGGAAAGCACTCTGCAAGACGGGCAGACAGTGTGAAAACTATCACCTGCTTTCAAGCTGTCACTAGGACCTGCCGTGGGCCAACAGTAGCACTCTGGTCCTGTTAGACGTCTCCTCAGAGCCTCGCTACCTGTATGAGTTGAGCATTGAGACTTGCTTATCACCTCCTTTCCCATTTATTTGTGCCTCTCACTCCAGTGTATTAATGACTGGCTACAGGCCTAAATGTACTTAACTTCATACCTACACAGTATCTCCCCCTTTTTGTTGCCAGCAGTTATATCACCATGTAGCCTTCTGCCAACTGGCTGCCTAATCATACCTTGGCAACATATGCTATTCCTGTTTTGAGGAAAGAACAATACGTTTCGTTTCATGTCAGATAACAATACCCGGCGCCTCACATTGGGCCTTGTTAGCACTTGGATGGGAGACCTTGTGTTAAAAATAGGTTGCTGCTGGGAGTGGTGTTGGTGGGCCAGCAGGGGGCAGTGTTTGCTGTGAACAAAGTAGGAAAACCATTACCCCAACCAATGCTGTTGGAAATGCTTTTTGCTAATGCTAACATTAAACCATTGTCTGACTCACTGTGGTCATTAAAGATCCCTTGGCACCTAGTACAAAGAGTATGGGGGTTCCCCAGTGCCAGGTGTCCTGGCGAAATTCCCGATCCTGCTCTCTAAATCTGGCCATGTAATCATAGCTCCCCAGTTTAATTGGTTAAATAAATCCCTCCCTCTCTACCTCAGCCTTTGTGTGGTGGGAATTCTGGTGCGAAATGCCTGTCGTGGATCACAGAGATGGGTGCTCCACAGTGGTGGTGGTTGAAATTAGTCACCCCCACGGTCAGTGTTAAGCGCTTTGAGGTTCCTGAAAGGGATGACAATGCTCTGTAAATACAGCTCATTAATTCATTGATTCACCATTCACTTCTCCCCGTGAGAAGAGGTGGTAAGCACACGTGTGAATTTGGTAAATCTGCGTCCTCCTTTTACACGCAGATGGTCACTTTCTGTGCATGCAGCCATCTGGATGCACACATGTGATGTAGCCACAGCAATAGGCCTAAAATATTGAATAAACCTCACTGTTGCAGAATATGAAGCATTCCACCCCAGTCTGGGCCCTCAGGCTAGTTTAGGAAAATGTCTCAAAATGTAACCAAATGTGGCAACACAGAACTAAAAATACGTCTGCAACTGTGTTATGTGTCTTAAATCGCACTAGTCAGCTCCAGTGTTGAATTAATTTATTACTGGGATGCACATCTGTGAGATACATGACCCCTCCATTCATTGGTTGATTGGTGCCACGCTCCTGATTTCAGTGTATCAGTGTTGTGTTTCTTTGCTGTCAGCAGGTGAGTGGCCAGGGTCCCGCCCCAGCCCAGCCCAGCCATGGATGCCTGTGCACGAATCAGAGGGGTCCCGCTTAAGACCCGGGCCTCCATCAGGCGAGAGGTCAGTCCTGCTAGATACGAGCCTTTTTCAATCTCGATGGACATGTACTTCATTACTTTTGACATTCTGTTTTCAGTGTTTGTGGTAAGGTAGAGGAATGTTCTTCAGGGATAACTCCCTTAGCTTTATATACTGTAGGCCATGGAATTCATTTTTTTAGGCCTCTGCTACAGTGCACCCTTTTGTATTACTTTATGTAACCTGGCTTTGCTTTCTTTGGTAAGACCATCCAGGAGAGCTCCACTCTGAATGTGAAGAGTCTTCTGAAGAGCAGAAAGGAGCTGTGCAATGTCGTTCTGGAGCTGCCCGGCAGAGACCCAGTGTGTCTGACTGAGGTGTGTAACCCATCTCGCAATGATTCATGCACAAAATATTATTTTACCATCGCTAAGACTGACTACAAAAACACCCCGGGGTAGCAGGTATTTAACACAAGGGCAGTCCTGCTCCTTAGTAACCAAAGTAAGGGATTACAGATGTTCTAAAGTCTCTGGCAACTACAGCAAAGCATAAACACGAAACGCATTAACACCATGTGGAATGAACTGATAAGTGGTTTTAGAGTTGTAGTGGGTAACAACCATACAGATTTAAAGAGTTTCCTAATCTTGATGGGGTTAGCTACAGCTGTGACAGACCACAAGGCTGAGGCTTGCAGTGGTGCTGGATGCTGGAACAGGGTACTGAGCTTATGGTTTCTAACATGGCTTTGTATGTGAGGCTCATAAAGCATGTATAGCTTCTGACCTCTTTTACGGTCACGAAACCCATTATGAGAAGCTTGTATGGGCTTGCTGACAGTGCAGTTGGTGCACAGGAGCAACTTTGGGGTTTCCCATGTCATCCCAGGTGCCCACCATACCCACAGTTGATACACACATCGTCACCACATTCAAAGACAGCAACTGAGGAAAAGTTAGGTGTACCTCCATGTCGCTCATAGTAAGGGAAATAAATACAAACATTGTATGGTGTGTTTCTATGGAACATGATACCTGTGTGTTTGTGACCGTGCGTGTTCAGAAGGCATGAAGGTTTGATTGCTTTCCGTAATTAACCTGCAGTAGCTTGTGATGTTAAAATAGGATATTTGTGTAATTCCTTGAACAATTGCCAAATGTCAGATGGCAGCTGATGATTTATGAGTATTATTTTAAGAATTTGTTGCCCTGAACACATCTTCATTTTGTTTCTTCCCTTAGATTCATTTTGTGTGTTTACCCAGTCATTCCAATGGAGAGAGGCTCACACTACAGGTCAGAGCTTGTCTAATATATTTTAATTGCAGTGCATTCTAAAGGTGCTGCATACTTTGTACTCATGTTTTAAACATTGATCAGCTGATACCTGTTAAATTAAGGTAGACATAAAAACAAATTATTTGGAAGATCAAACCTTTAACTGCTGTAAATTATTGGTTAATGATATGCACGGCATTAAACTGCATAGACATGGAGAGACTGAGGGTATTTCACTATATTTGACCCACAGGCCCTGTCAGATGCCCCAGCTGACTTGATGGAGTTGCTTAAATCACTACATGTCCATAGTCTGAATGACGAAGAGGTGCTGCTGCTCAAAGATTCTAAGAAACTGCTGGAGAAGAAAAGCAGTAATTCTCAGGTGTGTTCTCACGTTTCGTTTACATTACTTTTTACTGAATAATATTTACTTCTCTTAACTGCACTGTGTTGTTGTAGAATCTTTAACTTCCATTTGTGATCGCCACATTGCTTGTGGAAGATGCTTAATTAACTTCACTGCCTAGTTCTTGGCTGACTGACAGCTAATCTGAGTCAGACAGGTGGGATAGAACTTCTAAGTTAGCAACTACAAGGAACATATTGAACCTCAAGGAGAAAGATGCCACATCAAGGCATTACATACTTTCTTCTTCATCATGAAAGTAATGCCAGCTAGTTATACGCTGCAGAGGTTAACCAGGGCACGAGTTTCTGCCAGATATAGACGAGTGGTTCCCTTCTACAGTGGTCTGCCATATTCTACAATGTCATGTCTAAGAATGTCCTAGGCAGTGACATCTGCAAATTAATCTAATATCCTTATTTTCGTTGAGTTGCAAGAACACATGCAAACATGGAAATAGGAATTGCTCCTCACAGACAAACACTATTGAGAGACTCATTAAGGTAAAACTGCAGTGAATATGGCAGAGCATGCACTGTAGCACATTTCAATACTGTAGAGAGGAGCCACCTCAGTCTATCCCAAATGAGAACACTAATGAATGCATGGTGATGTCCAGGCAATGACTCCATGCTACGGTCTGTTCCACAAGTGGAGCTGATGTCCTGTGCTCATCAAATTCATTGCATGAACACACCCACAAGACAGGAGGCAAACCCTTGTTTTTACTTTTAGGCAACTTCTTTTTTTACAATCATTGATTACCGTATGTACCTCAGGTGCTTCCTGGGTCTGCTAACCAGGTACAGAGGTGTGATGAGATATAATCCAAGCATTCGCTGCTTTATTTATTGACTGCAGAGCACGGGGTCGAAAGCCATCTGCGTACTGCGGCACTTCCACAGCCTTCAGAGCAGTGTGGGAAGCACCCTGGGCCTGCTTACCAGGTACATAGCAGGGATACGATACGCCCTGGAGCTGCGGTCTCTGCAGAGGGGCACGTCTGAGGCTGACGATGATGACACCAACCAGTCCGTCTCCTCCATCGAGGACGACTTCGTCACCGCTTTCGAGCACTTGGAGGAAGACGAAACAACAGATTACCCCTGTAAGTGACTTCTCAGATGCGGGGTTTAATTTCTTATGATTTATACTGAATTGTCATTTGGATGGCTAGAAGTAATTAAAACCTATTTTTCTTCTTTTCCTCACAATTTTAACTGGTAGATGAATACAAGATTGATATAATGAAATGTAATTAAAGTTGAACCATTGTTTGGTAAAAACTTTTTAATCTAAAGTTTAATAATATAATCTGCGATTTTGATTCATTAAATAACTGTAAGCACATTTGTTAATTTGTTCAAACAGAAAAAACTACCACTAAAAGCTCTGTTACTGAAACGATCTGTGTACTGAAACCAAGAATGTTTAGATTGCCTGCACTTCAATGAGAAATTACTCTTATTTATTGCGCATTGATGTCACTATATGCAGTGTACTTGTGTGCATTTTTGATATGGGTTGTCTTGTTGTTGGGCAAATTATATTTAGTTGGTGAGATTGCAGTTTCCCCCTAGTGTATAAAATTGACGATTTTACCTTGCTTCCACTTCCTGCTGCCATTGCTAGATGGCAGTGAAAGATTAATTTTCCCAGTCTTTCATATATCCCCCAAAAGTAAATCTTAATCATTGCTTTGTCCTCCATCTTTTACAATGCAAACCTATTTGAATGTAATTCATGCTATTTCAACAAATCAGTAGATAATTCCTTCTCATCTAACATGTCTCCTCCCAAGAAATCTGTCTTAAATGTGTGATTATTAGAAGTCAAACAGGGTTAGAGCTACACATTTTCAACAAAGAGCCACAGCAATGTTTAACATATGAAATATTAATCACATTGAAATACGTTTGTTAATGTGTTTTTCTCATCTCTAAGCTTCTACTGTGTACAACCAGCGGAACCAGCGTGATGTGGCCTCTCAGACTGTCCCCTCCCGCTCCAAAGACAAGAAGGGCTCTCGGATTATCATTAGCTCATTCCCCAGGAAGCCCTCGTCCAAGCGAGCCTCCTCTCCTGAAGTGTCAGTGTCAGTTCAGAGCTCAGCAACAGCATGGTCTTCAGGTCCCAGGAGCCAGTGGAGCATCTACATGTCAAATAGTCCAGAGAAGGGTCGCGGTGTGTCCACCTCCCTTACAGAATCCGATGAGTCTAACTGCTCAAGCCCCAGTCCCATAATCTTCCTGGACGAAGTAGGTTATCAGAAGAGCCTAAAAGCAAAGCTTGAAATTCCCACAATTCCTGTCCTCAAAGACGGAGTGGAGGACTCGGATTCAGAAGTGAGCGAGTTTTTTGATAGCTTTGATCAGTTCGATGACCTGGACCCAACCCTGGAGAGTACCTCCCAGGAGCCAATCTCAACCAGCCAGACACACAAAAAGAAGCTCCCCGCGGGCTGTAGTTCCAAATACGTTCCCAGGGGCGGCTCAGCAACAGCCATGAACCCTCAAAGGTTTGACCACCCAGTTCCTCCTGCCAACATCAGGAAACCCACTCCGCTCAAACCAGGATCAGCGTATGGTGCCAACGCTGATGTCCCTGACTCTCCACGGCAAGTGAGGACGTATGGAGAAGAGACCGGGGCACTCTTCAGTCCAGTCAGCTCGTCGGCTTTTAGCCCACTAGGTGAAGGCAGTACCTTGGAGTATTTTTGGAAAGCAGAAGGAGACGGCTCAGAACTCCGCAAACCTCAGGACCTTTGCGCACTGTATAAAACGTACTCTGATTTCGCAAACAACATGTCAAAGGAAATTCTTGCTTCAGTCTGCGGGTATTCGTCTCCAGTCGATATGAATGTCAATAAGAACCTGAGTTGCGTTTGTCATAAAGAGTTTAAAAATGTCAGCGGTTATCTTATGAAATTGTCTGACATACAGGAGACAGTTACCATATCTAAGTCGGAGAAACCACAAACGCTAACTGACGGAATACAGAGGTTTGCCACAGACTTAGTGGAAAAGAGCCTTGGGAGTGCCTTCAGAGATCTACAAAAAGGAGTATCCTCTTGCACCACTACACTGTGCCATCTAGCTGCAAGGCTAACCTCGTCAGTGTTTCAAATGGCCTTTCATGAGATTGGCATGAGACATGCATATGTATTAAAAGAACGTGCCATAAATGGTTTGGCTGGGTTCCTGGTTGGGGAAGCTTTGTCCGAGGCCCTTGAAGAGTTCCGCTTTGTGAAAAAGCAGATTTTCAACAACACGGTCACCCGGTTTGCAGCAGATCTTGCAGAAGAGTTAGTGTTTGAAGGGATCATGGAGGTTTGCCAGTTCTCACACCCGTCCACACCCTCAACTTCAAGTAATTGGTCCTTTGAGCAAGAGGAGGAAGTGGTTTCTTCATATGCCTCAGATCTCTCAGAGTCTGTTCTCCAAGAGGCATTCATTGAGCTTTCTCAAGCTGAGGTGACCTTCACGACACAGGCGGCTATCAGCGTGTCTCTGGACAACATTCACTACGTTAGTGCTGAGGATACCTCTCAGAGCACAAAGACTTGCAATGCTGCCATGAATTACTTAGGATCGTCATGCACACCTGAACTTCTCAGCGCATCAGAAAATCGCTGCACTATGAAAAAAGCTTTGCTCTGCATGTCTGGTATTGCCAGCTGTGTTCCAGCACCTGTGGCTGGGAAAGGCATCTCCCACTTTCAGGACCCAGCAGATACTTGTCAGTATAAATCCAGTACTTGCTATACATCACAGACTAGTCCCAAGAAAAGCAGCTGTTCTGAACAGAGACTGCTGACAACATCAGCTTTGGACATATCCACTGCAACACAGACAGAATTGCAAGCTCCTGGTGAAAGCAGAGGACCACATGATGGGACTTGCGCCCTCAAAGCAGGATCAAGCTTTGAGCCCAGTGAGAATGTTTCTGAAGCTGCATCATCAAGAAAGACCCATTTCCAGAACTTCTCCGGGAACATGGTTGACTTGATCGTAAGTGAAGCTTATGATCTCATGAGCACTTCAAAAGTGAAGAAGACAGTGGAAGAATGTGCTGGCTATCTGAGCAAGAAAATAGGAGGTTGCATACCTTCGTCAGGTCAGGCTGAGTCTCCTAATCTAGTCAGCGAAAATATCATGGTGTCCAATGACAAGCAGTTATGTGTAAAAGGAGGTTCGGACATCTCATCCCTTAAAGCAGACGAAGGGTCTCTGCTTGAGAAGAATTCAGGAGTGCAGATTGAATTGGAAGAGCCTATACGCCATTGTTCAGTATCAGAAGATAAACGAAAAGATTCTGCCTACCTAAGGAAGGGAAGTATTAACAATCAGAGCTCCCATTTTCCCCTGCAGCCTTCCTTGAAGAAAGATGTCTGTGAAGTGGGCTTTAGCGGTCTACATCAGTTCAGAGAAGTAGCCACTGAAACGCGCGCCTCATCGATGAAGGACACATTAGAGGTGCCAGGATTTGAACCGGCTGGACGGGGTGTCAGAAAGATGGTCCCGGAAGAGGCACTCAGCAGCACTGGAAGGAAATGGAATGGAGTCCCAGGCACTCCACCGCCCTCTCCACAGCAGCCTCAACTGGTCTCTCAGGAGAAGCAGTTCAAGCAGTTCTCAAAGAAACTGAAAGGCAAGCTTGCCAAGGAGTTTTCCCCTGCCACCCCACCGTCCACACCGCAGTACCAGCCCACCCCTGGTCTGACAGAAGCTGGTGCCGACTCTGAGAAGGCCGACTTCATGCAGAAGCTCATGAGGTCTCTTTCTGAGGAAGCTGGAAGTAACGAGGATGAGGAAGACTGGAGAAATAACGGCTTCCAGTCTGGAATTCAAGATGAAGAGACTTTTCCGGAACGAAACCTTCCCTCGCAAACTGACCATAAAATGATGCAGAAGGGAGCTCTCCGTTATGCAGAGCGCTTAGCATATCACATTGTGTCTATGGCTACTGAAATGGACACTCTTAGCTCGGAAGAAGGAAGGAAGTCTGAGGACAAGGAACACAAGCCCAGCCCTTTTGAGCGCAGTGCACGTTTTTCAGAGCAGACGTTACGCTCTTTATGGACCTATGCTGGGGAAATGGCGGGGGAGGTGATCAATGATGTGAAAAAGATGGTGAGTTCTAATCACTGCAGGCACAAAACTATCAAGAGCAGCAGAGGAGAGTCTGCAGAATGTCCCAAGCACTTAAACTATAGAGAATGTAGATTAAACAGCCTGGCCGACCAGTGGTCCAGTGAACTTATGACTTCAGTTCTAAGCCTCCATAGCTCTGGGTCAAGTGGGTTGTCATCTAAATTCCCTAGCTGTGAGAGTGTTACCGATGAGTACGCTGGGTACCTCATCAGGGTTCTGAAGAGGGAAGGGGGCAGCAGGGAGCTTGTTTTGGATCAGTATGCCAGTCGCCTTGCTTACCGATCTATCAAGTCCGGACTGGCGCAGGCTGCAAGGAAGATTAAGCAGAGGTCCAGTGCTAGGGCTCATGCTTTCAGGAGCTTGAATCATGGTAGCACCCAGGAGGGATGGAAGAGATTTGCCATAGAGACACCCTCAACTGATGCTAGTGTGAAGGTATCCCCCTCCAGTGACACTGTCCAGTGTACGTGCCAGAAGACCAGAGATGTGAGCAGCGCAGAATGCATGGAACTTGTTAACTTTGCAGAGTCTTTGGCTTATAGCATCACTTGTGACGTCACAAGGAAGCTCAGATTGTCATCGGTTCGACTCCCTAAATCCCTCACTGATTCCTGCCTGTACAAAAAGGCAAAGCTGGGAGACATGCCAGAGAAGCTCATCAAAACCACATGTTCAGGTCCATTACTGCCTTACACAGAGAAAGACAAACAATATCACAGCACTGGCAGCTTAAATGAGGGGAATTACAGCGATGGTGTTATGCAAGTCATTGAGCGCTATGCAAGGAAAATTGTTGATGATACTTTAGAAATGACATTGGCAACAACAGGCTATCCAACTATAGAAGACAAAATCAGCTCGGATAGAAATTTATACGCCGAAAAGCTTTCCAAAGCTGTACTGAGCTCTGCCCTAGCTGCAAAAGCCTGCCGCTACTGCGCCATCAAGGAGCGTCCATTTTGTAACCATGTCGGTGGGCAGAACTTCCAGGAGGTTCACAGGAAGAAAAGGCAGGACGGTGAGGCATTGTCTGATAGCTGCTGCAACAGGACAAGAGCCTGTCTGGAAATTCCAAAGATTCACATTGATTTGGACAAGAGGGCCAGCTTTGCGGAAGAGATGGTGTCGTCCGCGATCGAGAAGGCAAGGCGGGAGCTGAGCAGCACCAGCCTGAACGCAGACAGCGGGATTGGACACGACGGCGCAAGCTTCGCAGAGAGCCTGACCACAGAAATCATGGCATCCGTCATGTCTAACGTCTGCCAGGCCATTAACATCAGGTAAAACTATACCTGTGTTTCTGGTAAAGTTCCTCTTGATACATTTTTAAATCCCTTTGGTGTAGAGATATGGAAGTTCATTTTATTATCAATAATTACTGATGACATTTTTATGTTCACAGAGGCACATGTAGTGTTAGGTTACTTTGATCAGTTTTGATTAAAGGTGCAGAATTATTTGTAATTTTAATCGTTTACTGTTTCAGCTATAAGCAGATTATGCAAATACACACAAACACACAAACAGACTTTTAACATAGCTGTTTAGAAAAGCTGAGTCTGACAGATTCAAATACCGGACAGGTCAAAATTTACATCAGAACTTGACACTTCGGTGTTTTTATACCTGTCTTTCTGTCACGTAAAAAAATGCCGCAGCTTGCCTGAGAGAAATGCTCAGCCAAACCATGTACAGCCAGTAAAAGAGGCATTACAGTGACTGGCTAGGCTTTGAATTTGGTGTTGGTAACCCCAGCGCTGTGTGCCGCGTGTGCTTCAGCTCCCCCGGGAGAGAGAGGACGCACACGTCGGAGTCCACCGTGAGCCAGCAGCCGAGTCTGAGCGCGGGGGACGACAGCATCGGCAGCTGGTCCAACCTCAGCTTCGAGGACGAGCACCCTGATGAGAGCAGCAGCTTCCTGCACCTGAGCGACAGGTAGGCTGGCTGTCTGATATAGCCTTCATGATGATGACCTTTTCGCTACAGTTACACCCAGTAACAAAGTCCTCTTAACCTAAAACCCTAAAACCTAAACAACTTTTTAACATGAGGTGCTCTTTTTTATAGTTAGTGAGAGCTAGTGTGTGACATTAGCTTCAGGGCTTCCCTCATGTTGGTCATCGTGGGGTTAAATGGTAAAAACTGCTCAAAAGACTGTACTTTTCTGCTAATGATTCACCTCTTGTTTCATCCACCCTGTTGTCTCTTGCACACACCCATTCACCACTGTGTGTGGCTCAAATTTGTGTTGAAGTAGACTGCTGGAATGAATTAACAGAAGAATGAATGCATTAGTCTGCCGGCTTGGTGCTGTTTGAGGGTGACACAGACCCTGAAGTCCCATTTTTAAAAAGGGTCAAGAGGGTAATGCCTCAGCCAGCAGCACTGTCTCTGCCTCAGTCTTTCCTTAGAGAAAGTTGTTATTACTCCCAGGGCATTAAACAGCGTAACTAATGGCATCAATCTAAACCGTTCCTGTATAGTTGATTGGTTACAGAATTCCTTGCATTCTCTACACACCTCATATCCCAGATTATCCCTACAATACACAAAGCTCTCAATTGACCTTTTATGGTTAAATAAATAAATACCCAGTGACACAGAGTTGAGATCATAAAACAAGTTTGTTCATGTTTTCCATCAGTCTATTGTTTTTCAAAAAACTATCGCTCTCTTTGTTATCATTGGGTTTGTTGGAAAATATGTGGTTTGGGTACATAACTTTTAATGGTAAAAACATGTCTATTGTAAGTCAGTTTTTATTCATATTTAATCATAAGTATCACATGATGCTATGTTTACTCTAAATGTCAGTGTTTTCTCACATTTTTGTTTGCCATGTTCTTCCAAGTGCCACTAAAATTGAAAACAGATCATATTCTCAGTAAATAGGTGTTTTTTTTTTACTGTGAAACTTCTGTTCTTTATCTGTGTTTTGAATTGTGATTATGATCAGTTGTAAACAGCTCATAGCTGCTTTCTCTTGAATTTAAGACTGGAATTTGATTAGCTTTTGACCTCATCTGAGAACCGGATTCATTCAGTATTGCAGTTAAGGTTAAGATATTGCCAGCACGCTCACAAAAAACAGATTTTACATTATAGATATTAATGGGCTCATCAGAGCATCAGAATATTTTTCAGGTGTTAATAAGTTTTATCTCTTAATAACAATGCTGCAAATGTGCACAGATCTTCATAGTCCATCATGTTTAATTGATTACAATGAAATCAAACACTTTTAGACAGCTTTTGATCAGCCAGTGGGGTATAATATAATCAATCCAGCCTTTGAAGGTTGCCTGTTGAACAGTCGTCTGACCTCAGAGAAGTATATTCCACTTAATGTGTATTCCAAGGCTTACTGATTAAATACACAAATTATGAATATGTTAGCATTACCCAGAAGAAACACTTATCTTAAGGCTCTTAAGGTTAGGAATAGGTTGAGAATAAGTGGATGTGGCACCAACTCACTAACTGTGGAGCTAGCTGTATGTCAGTAACCTTTTTACCTCATTTGTTGTTGGCCAGTAGTATACTGTTGCTTTTGAGGTAAAGAGTGGAGGTAGATGTACTTGTAATGTTAATTACAAGTACCTTTAATCACTGTTGAAACTGCTCTGCCACCTGCTATCCTACCAGCTTTACGCAGGACTCAGAAGCTACTACATTCAGCTTTGCTAGGCTAAATGGCAAGCAGTCTGTTCGCAGACAGTGTTATCGCATTGTGCTGTGTAGCGTTAAGAAGCAGGATTCATAACCAAAAGGTTGCTGGTTCGATTCCCTGCAGGGGCACTGCTGTTGTACCCTAGGGCAGCGTTTATCAAACCTCTCCTGGAGTACCACTTGTCCTGCATGTTTTAGATCTCCCCCTGCTCCAACACAGCTGATTCAAATGGTCACCTCGTTTTGAACTCCTGAAGCTGCCTTATAACAAACTGATCATTTGAATCAGCTGTGTTGGAGCAGGGAGAGATCTAAAACACGCAGGACAAGTGGTACTCCAGGAGAGGTTTGAGAAACGCTGCCCCAGGGCAAGAGACATAACCCACAGTTTACCTCGGTAAATATTCAGCTGTGGATATCAAACGCATAACAGTTATAACCTGCTATGTGAGATGCTCTGGATAAGAGCATCTGCTAAATGGCTACAATGTAATGTAATGCTGAGTCTTTCTCTTCTCTCCTGGCAGTAATGGGAACAGCAGCAGCTGGAGCAGCCTGGGTTTGGAGGGAGAGGCTTGCGAGGAGTGCGCATCCCTCTCCCCATCAGACAGGTTGGTCCAGCGCGCCAGACGGAGCACGGTCGGCATGGGCCTGGCCCACCCTGACGCAGCGACTCGTAGCAATAACCGCATGATGTCAGGGCTTTGATCAACAAGCGCCGCAGCGTGGCTGTGTCTATGGCAGCCTTTCTCTCCTCGAGGCTGAGCTCTCCGCTTAGATGGGAATTAGTGAATGGAGCCAGTGTGTGTTCGCAGGTCGTAAAGTGGTGGGTGTAGGGAAGGGTTGGGGTGCTTGTTTACTCATCCCGCTGGCATTGTGTGCGGTCGCGACTGTGGCGAGGGCTCTGGCGCTCTCCGCTGCGCACCGCATGCTGCGGCGGTGAGTGATGCTGGGGGACACTCGCCCCGCTTCCCGCTAAATTGCGCTCCAGAGGGCAAGTTAGTCATTAGGATGGCAACGCGATGAAGAGGCTTAATAAGAAATTCAATCAACGAGGTGTGCTGGCGTCTGTCGCCTGCGGCCTGTTGCCTGTTGATGTAAGGCGAAATTACAAAGGCGGCACGAGGGGGAGGAAAATCCAGAAGAGGGGAACTTGCTCTGCCCTCTGAGTCAGAGTGCCTTCCATTGGCCATGGCGTGACAGATTGAAAGCCCTGGAGCAGGTCAACGTGAGGATCAGGCATATGGGGAGATGCGCTTCTTCTGTGTCTGTATGCATACACAGGAGTTTTGAATTTAACCCCGTAACCTCAGATTAACCTTGTAACCTCATCAGATGTGTCACTCTGCAGTGATGTTCTGTCACATGTGTCTCCTCTTTTGGCAGCAACGGCACGGAGGAGAAGGAGACAGAGACCAAGGAGGGCTTAGATGGTAATAATTTACATTCATGCCTGCATTTCATCGATGGCCAGTTGTTGTGTTTTTTTTTCTGTAATGCTACACTCTAACAGCAGGGGTAGGCACAGGTCAGAGGATAGGTGCATCCCCACTGATGTCAGCAAGGGACTTCACAGACCCCTCACAACACAACAGAGCATCACAGTGTAGAGACGAGGGAACCCTGACTGCCCACCCCTGTTCCCAGGTGGAACAAAGCCAGTGTGCTCCACTGCTGTGGGCTCCTGGTCAGTGTCAGCAGAGGACACGACCGGTGTCAAACTGGAGCAGTAGGACCCTGCTTGTGCTTGAGACAAGCGTTTTCACTACCCTTCACACACATTTTTGTTCTGCCAAGGTCATACCATCTAAGAATTGAACTGAATAGCACGTTTAAATCACGCAAAAATTCAGGGACAAAGCCCAGTGTGGTTTGACCGAATAGAACCTTTTGTTACATCCACTTTAGTGCTGAATGTTAGATGGAGGGGAATTCAGGCCTTCGGAACAAAGCTGGGCTAGCCAGTGTCCATAATGCCGTCTCCTGGGGTGAGGGCGAGCCGTGAGAGAGGGGCAGGGGTCAGCGGTTGTTTGTTTGTCTGACAGGGCCACGGCACGTGGAGGCAGAGCTTGGGATGCTGGTGGTAAACACAGACCTGAGTGAGCAGGCGCTGGACCCACAGGTGAGGGCGGTGCTCCAGTGGATCTCCGCCTCCCACTGCGACCTACCCATGGTGCACCTCGGCCAGGCAGCTGACAGTGAGCTGGAGCTGGTGAGTACACCACTGTACATCAGGATGGTTCACACTTTAACACTGGGATAGGACACACTTATTGTTACGTCCTTAAAGTTAAAGACTCTAGATACACAGCTATACTCATGGACAACACACAGCTGCACACAAGGACAGACACTCGGGATACACATGTACTTCATGACAACACTTGGGCAATATACAGGTCCTTCAGTTTGTTGTGCTGGTCAGTGAATGTTAACCCACTGCAGTCCTAAAGGACAGCATTGCCTCTCACTGGAAGAGGCGAATCTAACCCGGCTGACCAGCTGCCCCTCTGTCCCCCTCGCAGCTGCCAGCGGTGCTGCAGAAGGTGAAGGAGAGGGGCTGGAGAGTGGGAGAGCTTCTGCGGGCGCTCCTCACCTACTGCGAGGAGCCGGAGCCAGAGAGACGCCGCGGACAGCCCCTCTTCCAGTGGCTGCTGGAGCGCACTTAGACCCCCGTGACCCGTAACGCCAAGGTTAGCCACTGCTCTGAGTGTCCTGCAGTAAGTCAAAGCTAACAGCAGCGTTAACCATGAAGCTCCCCGTCACTGTGCAGTGATGTGCCACGCATCTGCCAAAAGAAGTGTTTGTCCGTAGTCTCGTCCCTCTACCAAGGGGATGGTCAAAGGAAGCGGCCACCTGCTCTCGTATTGGGTGTACTAGAAGAAGCCGCTGCCCATTCTCGTATTGTGTGCTTTGACTTTAGACAGCCTTTTATGTTTTCGCTTAAGTTCCGTACACCTTCTGGTCTTTTGTGTTACTGTCTTTTTTTTCTTGTACTATAGCGTACAGCACGTATCCACATCAGTGTGTGATCTTTCCCGGCCATGCCTGCATTGTGTTGTCACACCCTGTTCGTGCGTTGTTAAAGACTCGGCGGTGTGAATGAGACATTGTTTTCCGTCACGGAATCCCCCATCGCTTGGAGGAAGACCACGTTACCTTCATATCTCTCTCCTCTGCGGGGTTGTTCACACATGCTCAAGGACCAACCCAGCAAACCTTCACTGCTTCCAACATGTGGGTGGAAGGAATTTGGGGAAGTTAGAGTCTATGGAGTAAAACAAGGAAGGATTATGGAAAGTACAGCAGTTATTTGACACAACTGGTTGGATTTGGTGGATCGCTTGAGTCAGGGAGCGAATAGCGTTGCTTATTTTCTGTTAGGTTCTCTCATTTGCTCATTTCAGCAAGGAACTGACTGTTTGTGCACCGTATTGATGTGAATGGGATCAATGTTCTGTGCTTTCAGTACCGTTTCTTTCAATGGATAAGCATTATGGCATAACACAAGAGCATAGAACATTGACAGTTATTTCAGAGATATATAGATTTATTTCAGTTAACAAACAAATGTTTACAGCACATATACAATGCAATCTAAGAAAGCCTCTACACTGTGCTTATACTGTTTATAGTCTATATGCCTTTAAGAAAAATATCTCCCGTGTCATTAAAAGCTAGGAAGAAAGTCACTGCACAAAATGCCCTAAGGCATTGGGGGTGGTAATTAACATGATCCAGGAGAGAATGGCATTTAGAAAAGGTGCCAGTTTACTTGGGGCAAAATGTGAGTTGTGCTTTATAATGCAGAGAAATTTATTCCTGGTGATTGACTTCATTTTCCTTTAGACTTGAGGCAACATGGACTTATCACTCTGTATGACCAACCTTTCTATTCAGTGCTGTGTCCTCACGTGGGAAGGGTCCAGTCTTGCTGTGATGCTAAATTAGCAACACGTCAGTAAAATCACAGCAAAGCTAGCGCAGCACATCTGATCAGCATGTACACACCTCCCAGCGGCAGTCGGTACTCCAAAATTTCACCACTCCTCTATACACGGTTTATAAAAGGCAAACCTCACTTTTGGGGAGAATGGTATGGATGTAAGGACACATCCAGGTGTGACAGGGTTGTGCTGCCCCCAAAGCAAAGCCGGACTTCAAGCTCATCCGTCCCAAAGTACACTAATTGTCGGGAAGCCAGTGAACCCGTCTTGTGTAAAATACCTCAAAACTCTTAACCAGTATTTACGTTTCTTAAGAGAATAGTGGAACAGTGTCAAAGAATCATGATATCACAGGAGCAAGCAGGGTGAGGTAGGGGCTAGGTCACTGACCTCTGACCTCTGTGGGTCGTATGTTTGAGTCTTGGATGGGACTCTGCCTGGTACTTTTCCCAGTTGCTCCACAAAAGTCCATCCAAAAGGATGCTAAATTGTTAGTTATCCTAGAAATGTTGCGCAAATACAAGATTAGATGTAATGACTGTATTTATCTTTGGTGTATACGGATAGACCATACACAGTTGTTCTCTTGGGTGTTTTTTGCATGCCATAATCCCATTGCCAAGATTGTACACTTCTGCAGCGCCATTTTATCTTCATTTGTTTGCATTATTTAAAGACAGTATGGGCTGCTAGTGGTCTTAGTGATATCGCTAGGCAACTGTTACCGTGTGCTCTCTCTGGCAGGGAACCATTCTTGGTGTGGCATGTGCTGACGGCGTATTGTGATTTGATGAAACTTGATATTTTTAACAAAAGTGAAGTACACAGGCCATGAATAATCCAACACTAATGCTACTACAGTATTATACCATGTAACCCATCTTAAAAAACAGAGGTTTATGGGAAAAATAGTGGTCTACATTGCATTTTCAAACCATAATACTGACAGTGTTGTTTACTATTAGCAGTCATTCTGTCCACACTAATATAAGAGGGAAGAGTATAACACAGAAGGGCATGCACATTAATTGCATGCACCTGGATTAGAAAAGATTCCAAAATTTCCAATAAATCTGCATTTTAAATGCCAGACTTGGACATGGGACAGGGACTAAATGGTCTTGGTAAATGTTTAAAAAATATGTGGAACCAGGAGCAAATAAAGTGACCTCACAGGATTTCCTGTGATGAGAAAAGAGCAGTCAAACAATGAGCAGCTGAAGCTCATAATACTGTGTTGTGATATAGTGGTCCTTTGAATCGGCCCGACAGATGAAGTAATACTTCTGGTTGTTCTCTTGCTGTATGTGTCAACAGGACGTATGAGTTCTGCCCTCTTGTACGTAGTCACTTTATTTTTTCTACCATTTCATTGTGTACATTCCGATCCTAAAAAAAAAAAAAATGACCCAATGCTATTTTGTGCTATTTAAAACTGAATGTGTTCTAGATTTGCCTCAGTAGTGTATAAAATATATTTTGTTACTTGTGCAGTGTTATTCTCATCCAGTTACACATTGTAGAAGGCAAATAATATGTACTGTATACTGACTTCTATATTTTTCCTGCTTATTTGTATAATCTTGCCAAATAAAATATTTAATGATGTACGTAAGTTATAAAAGTGAGTGCACTACCTGTCCTTTAGTGATACTGCTCTTTAGTTTACAGATTGTAAGCTTGAAGCACTATATTTGCAATTGTAAAAGCTGTGGCTAAGAATAAAGCTTTTTTTCACGTGTACAATGTTCTTGTAATTCTTTGTTCTCTTACAGAGTGCCAATTCACCAAAACATATTTTAAAATACAGGGCTAACTGTAATGAATCTCGGGTTGACCCTGTTAGTATGGAGTGCACCTCAGTAAATAACTGGGCTCAGATTGAGTCCTCACACACAGACCAGATGACTCCTCCTTGCACTAAACAGAAGTGTGTAACAACTGCCCCCTTGAGGAGACTAAAGTTGGTGACCAAGTTAAACTGACATTTTTGTGGACCAAGCAGAAAATGAATAAATGAATACAGCATATAATCCTAAATAGGAACTGTCAGCATGAATCAGGAACTTTTACTCTCTCATTCAAAACCACATGATCCATGAGAAATAGAAAAAAAGAACTAGTGTACTGTACACCTTCTCTTAAATCTAGTATATTTAGAGTGATGTGTGTCTCTTTGATAGTCTACATATGTATACAGTATTTATTCATACATTTTATTTCCTTTAAATTTTATGTTGATTTTTATCAGCACTGACATTCATTATATTAAATAACCACATTACGTTTAGCCAATCCACTTGGATGAATATGGTGATGTGCTTATGGTACTTAAATTGCACTTGCATAGCAAAAGTATGTTAGCATTACTCATAATAATAATAATGCAGCTATGTAGCATCTCATGGATCCTAAAGTGGTTTACAGTCAAGGAGTGTAATTCATGTCTGTGTCCGTCAAAGCGTAGCCCCCACCTGAGTAATTTACATTAGATTTTTTGCACGAGAACGCTCACCAGACCTCAGCTGAGGTGGAAGGGGAAGGGCTAATACAAACAGGTAGACAGCCCACATATATCACTAACCTATTATCATCATTTCATTTGGTTCTGATTGATAAAAACTAATTGTTCAAAAACAGAAAAACAATGTTTTGCAGATCTGCATTAATTGAAACAACAGTAGCAATTGTAGTAAGTAATTCAGTTCCTATGAAAAAAAAACAAAAAAACAATTGCATATCAAAGTCAGAGTTCCTAAAGACATCCACTTCATAAGATCTGATTATTCCAAATACAATTCTACGGTTCCTAGAGTCAAAGACTTCCATTGTTATTTAATTACATGTTATCATCAACGATACATAGTTACTGTCAAGAATTGACTGTTACTGTTTTCAGTAAGTGTTTATACAACAGAGAAGAATAAGTAGAATAATTGCAGGCTTGCAATGACACAGGGGTGGAAAAATGTGCAGGGCAGTTCTATCTGGCATGAGACAAGAGGATCCTAATAGGTTTACTGTAACAAAGAATGTGTTCATTAATGTCATCATAAAATGACTGTTGGACAAAGTGTTCATAGTGTAAGGGCTGTAAAAACAAGACCATACTTAAATACACATTAACGAATTCTTAAAGAGGGAATGCAGAAGTTTGTCCTCAAATTATCTCCCGGAAGGTGGAGTCTGACATCAGGCAGGCTTGGTCTGGCCTTGACTGAAACATCCCCCTTGTGTTTACTCTGATTCAGCTCTGGTGACTTCATCGATGATGTCACTTCCCTCCAATCCTGAGGAAATGTACATGTTGCCAGGTGAACCCGCAGTTATGAAACAGACATATTGAGTCATGTAACTAATATTCTTAACTGATGTAGCAAAAGCTTTGTGGAAAAGGCGTGACTCCACCAACATCATTTGCTGAGGAGAGTCGATTTCATTTGTGTTACACTCTTGCTCCTTTAGCATTGAATTTCATTATCAGTAGTTCAATTCTACCGAGTAATTCTTTTCCTGCCTACAGTAATATGTATTCTATTTACAAAACCATCAGCCTCACAACAGCAGGAGAGCAAGTGCAGTACAGTGAAGAGATTATCTTCAATAATACTATATGGTATTACCAGAGGCTCAATTCGAGCTTTTAGCCACTGGAAACCATATCCTCCTCTGCAGCTCAACCATAATGGATCTGGCAGCATCAGGATAACAATACTGCCATGCATTGTTTTTCCAACCAGACAGCTGTGGTGGTGGAGATGCCTGTTGTGCAAATTCTGCTCATTGGGTGTAAATGATCCTGTAGTTTCCTCATAGGAGGCAGTGAGGAAAGTTCATACCTCATGCTAAACAGAAATATCAAGTTTTCCTTGGCCAAAGTTCAAGCTCTTGTGACGCTTACAGTGTGTCTGCACTTTTAAGCCGTGAGTGTGAACATGGGTCTGGGCTAACATCCTCTTGACAGATGAAATTCCTTCATGGTGTCATTTTTTTTTTAATTTACCTTACTGAACACACATCTTTATAGTCTGTCAGGAATAGCTTTGTCAACAGCTTTGAGCTCATTATATATGGTGACATCAATGGTGGCATCAGTTGTATACTGCGTATGCTAGTAGTATATCCCCTTCACCTGATTCCTTATATAGAGCCTGCCTATCATCTCCAAATGTATCCACTTCCATCAGGGACCACTGAAATGGACTCATGCCTCAGAGATTCCAGCATTGGTATCTAAGGTGTTCCCACTGTGTGTCATCCCTAGGCTGGTCTGTATTATTTCCGAGTCTGCAAGTGCTGTGGAGATTGGCTCTCTGTTGAACGGTTCTCTAAATCTGTTCTAGTAATCTAGTCCTGGTAGTCTCCTGACAGAGAAGATCAAACTTGTATAGCTTCATACCAAATGTTAGGCACATAAGTTTACTCTTCACGGAAGCTGCTACATAATTTCTTTCTAAAATGTATGTATGCAGAAGTAAAAAGATCTAAACATGGACATGTAACAACATGACACATTTTTCAGTCTATTCTATTAAGTCTTCTCTGGAACACTTTGCTTACAGTAACTGAAGGCAGCAAAATGACTTCTTGGGATATAGGTAGAGGTATAGGTATAGATAGAGGTATTTTCTGAGTAGCAATATTTATTCATCTTCCAAGAACGAACACGTCCAACAAAACATCCTCTAGGCTATAATATATTGCATTACAGTTACTTTCACGGTAGATTTGATCAATCTGCAGTAGATATGATCTGCATAGCTGTTGCAGTGTATTTCACGCTGTCCAAAGACCTGTAACACTGGTTATTTAATTGGTGTAGCACTGCTCATTTTGTGTAACACTGCTGAATAAGCACTGTATCTCTGCACATTCTTCTTGTCTATGGCTCTTGAGCAGTAACAAAAATCTCAAGCACACTGATGTGTAACTAAAAGGATTTCTCAGTAGCGAGAAAAGGCGTTGCCATCTCAGTCATCCACATTTTCCATTTCACTGCAAGAGACACAAGAGAAAAAACAGCCTGTAGGCTACGGGTCTCCATCTTGAGTCATGATGCCCAGTTAAGCTGCTACTAGAAGGTGATTATTTTTCTTTGATATATTCACATCCTGCCTTTCCCTGGCGATATATTTGCATTAATGACCTCACCCCTGAATCATGTTAAGTGCTGTAATGTTTTTGTGTATTTTTGCAAGGGAAAACCATGATTTCACCTTACATGTATGAACTGTTCGTATTCCTTCCATAATCCTTCACAAAACTGACATCATTGTTTTGCTTTTTAGATTAGGCAACACAGTGTTGTGGGAGAAGGGGAAGTTCTTTTCTCTTTTTTGATTAACCATTTTAGATGTCCTCATATATTACAATATTGTAGGATAATATTATAAATAAGAGAGATAAAAGTGTAATTAAGATTAAAAGCAGTCAAGAGTTAAAGACCTTTTTATTTTATATTTTGGAGTAATTCTGAGGCCTATAAATGGAGTTAGATTGCCATAATACAGTATATTGCCACAATTCAGTATGTTAAGTATGGTTGAGGCATGGAAGTGAACACACAAGTGCAAATTCAGTTTCAGATTTCATTTTAAAAAGTGAAAAGACACAACACAAGAAGATCATCGTATCCATCTATATGTATTTGAATATTCACAGGACACGTGCTGACTTTGTTGACCTGGCTACCACATTGCTACCAATGTAGCATCCTAGCACCATCCCACACTGCCCTGCTTACTAGTCATCATGTCTGCTGACAAGGATGTTGGGGTTGCGAACTGTCTATGATTAGCACTGTAAAACAAAAACATCTGGCATTGCCCTCCTCTGGGGTCAGGCATTATATGAGACATGTTCTGAAAAAATAAATGATCAGTTTCTCCATGCTACAGTTCGCATGCTTCCTTCCCTAAAATGCAACAACTAGAGTAGTCCTGGGGGGGAAGTACTGTATGAATACCCTCCAGCGGCGTGCCCTTGCACTGGGAAAGTGTCTGCCAGCGGTTTTTGGAAGCTTTGCTCTCGACAGCTGTGGTGCATTGGCACCCTGTTACTCTCTGACACCCGCAGGGTGTGGTCGGCCCGACCGCCTCCCACCGCGAACAGCTCAGATGGGAAAACGGGGGTATGTGCACGGTACCACCCAGATGTCCCCGTCGTGGTCAAGGCCCTTCCACAGCAAACTGAGCTGAGCCAAAATCAATGTTAGCCAGCCTTAGGTAAGACAGTCGGTTGCCCTGGAAACTCAAGCACAAGTAGGCACATTTATTGTATGTGAGAACTAGTTAACTGAAAAATCTCCTTTAATTCTAGCATCTTTGCAGATAGCATGGGATTTTTCACATCCTGATTTTTCAGGCTAGAAAATACATTTTGTACTGTATGTCAGCTCTGAATGTTATCAGTTGTTGAAATCTTTTTGTCATGGTTTGTGAAGCCAGTGTTAAAGGCATAAGGGTGCCTTTAAGCACAGGAGTGATGAAAAATTTCTTCTTTCATCATCAGCAAGTGATCATATGGACAAATTCAGTAAATGATCCTGCTTAGTTAATTTCAAACACCCACAATATAGACAGGCGTAGGTAAACTACAAAAAGACCAGTCAACTTTTGGTCCAAGTACCAATGGTAGATGGGACACCATCAGTTGAAATTCAAACTGTCAAATCATCTTATATTATGCTACCTAAAACATACCGTACTGGAAGCAATACATGGTCTGAGCAAACAGATGAAACAATTGTATATTGAATTATTTTGGTGCCTGACTGGAAGGAAACTACACGAAATATCAAACTTCTTGCACAATTTCAATTCATGATTGATGTGCTTATTTTTAAATAGTGAACAAGCCTGTTGTTACTTTTTTCTGTCCCTGGAAAATAACCAATCAAATGCAAGGCAATAGTATTATATACAGTTTAAGAGGAGTCGCTGTTCCTCCGACACAGTGAATTATTAGTTTGAGCAAAAGGGTGGTCCGTCACTTTGTTTAATAATCATTCTGGATAACCCACACCAGTAGTCTACTCCATCATCCATCACCAGATGCAATCACACCAACAAGCATGTCTATGAACAGCTGTAGAACTCCCAGGCTGTTGCATCACATTCTGTCACATCCAGTAGAACCATAAATAACATCTGAGGCCCTATTCCTCTGTCACCAGTCTTATAATACATTGCACACTTGTATGTATACAGATATGGCTTTTTTTCTGTAAAAGCACATCACATCAAGTGTCCAAATCAAGATAAAACTTTCGTCACTCTTGTCACTATTAAAGCACATGTTTAACACTCTGAAGCGTTTGTTGCCATCATAAATATTCACATCTTTACATGATCTGTACATATCCCTAATCCACACTTACTTACTTACTGGTGTTACCTTTGTGTTGCTGGAATACTCGCAAACACATTAGCAGAACTTTTGTAGCATACACGAGCAGAAGATAGCTGCCTTCACTTGATTCTGAGGAACGGAATTATTTTAGAAAGTTAAATTAATTTCCTGTTGTAGACCTAATGAATAATTTATCGCTGTGGCATAAAACATTTCCCTCCACGCCATTTATAGCGAGTTATACAGTTAAAGTACTTAACTGGAAGTTGTGGGACTTTCAGAAAATTCATAAAAAATGGCATGTAGCTTCCCTTTAGCAAAAGGTGACGCAAGGTATGGTGTGAACCGTCTAGTTTAACCTGTACCGCCGTATTCTGTTTAATGATTGAGCTGACTTCAATCTGATTGGCTCTCTCTCTGTAAAGGAAGCTAACCATTCTGCCCACCCACTGTTTATATCAATCCATTGCCATAATTTTTCTTCCTCCCATTTAGATTAATATTAAAAACCAAGAGCCCATGGCAGCTAATGACAATTACGGTTACCTGCGGAATCCTTCTGAAATGGAGAACAGTCACCCGCGACTGCCTTCAGCCAAGAGTGCAGAGCCGCGTTGCAAAGCACTTATTTTTGGAACGCTCTTCGTCATGGGATTGCTTCAGGTCGCATCGAGTGTAGTGATCTTGCTGCACTTAACAGGTTATCTCCATGAGGTAGGCGATCTAAAAAAAAAAATCTTCTCCACATTTAGGCAGCAGTGGTTTTGGCAGAGCATTTGATGCGATTTGCAGTTAGACTTTGTTGTTCTGAACTTGAACTTGTCTCGTAGCTGTTACTTTCACTTCATTTGCTACATACTGATACTATATCCGTAACAAGGTAAAAGTTTATTATTTGTAAGATGCTTTAATGTAAGCATTGCCAAGAATTAGGAGTGAAATAGTTGCGCTTACTTGATTGTTAGAATGAGCTATTTCCAAATGTATGTAAGTAGTTTCCCTGCACTTTGCAGAGGCTTGCATGTGCGGTAACTTGGCAGCGGTGGGGAATTGTTAGTCTTTTTGATAATCTTTCGCCGAGTTGCTAAACTGCAACGCGGTGACACGTTGTCTAAACTAATAAAACGAATAGGCACTCTCCGCGTCCTGTCCCGCGTTTTTTTCATGTTAACTGGAATTATCATCTGACTTTCTTGCGATTTTCCGAAGCGATACAGAGATGCCTCAACAAGTTACACACAAGAACATCTTCTGAACGCTAGTCTGTAGCGGATAGGCTTTTTCCGTCATTAATGTTGCAGTATTGAATTGCATTTCTTCCGTAGCACGGGCTAGGTTAAACGAATAAGTGTTTTTTTTTTTTTTTTACATCTGCCATTGTGCAAAAATCGATAAAAAAAAAATTACCACACCGGTTACCTGCGTGACCATGACACCCGTTATTCTCTTATCTAGGAATTAAAAACTTAATTATGAGTTGCTGCTGGGAGGTATTGTGAGATTTGTCTGCAGTTTTATACTTGGTAATATGATGGCGGTTTCTTTGGGATTTCAATAATCTGTTGGCAGATTATAAGGGTTTTGGTGTCATATTTTTTTTTGCATTTACTGTATCGAATGTTGATTCAGCTAAATGTAAACTGGGAAAGAAGGGTAGGTCAAGCAAACGCAGATGCAAGGGGTATTCTATCCGTGTAGTAGTTTTAGAGAGGAGTACATCAGTGATATGTACAAATCTTAACTAACACTTAAAGAAGTATTTCAATATTCAAATAACCCATATGTTCTGTATGGAACTGTGTATTCAGAAATAATATCTGCAGTACAGGCGAGTGTGAATAAGAGATACATCCATGCTCACCTAATAGACAGGTGACCCAGCACCGCTGAGTAAACCTACTTTTGAAGCCTCTTACTAAAACTCTGCACACACAGCGTAGAAATGGGTTCCCCTGACACACTGTTTTCAGATGAACAGAAATTAATCTGGGCCAGAGTTACGTTCAGAAGCAAAACAACGTTTCTTTAAGCCCTCATTAAAAACGACTTGCAATAAAACGCCACGTGCAGTTTGTCGATTGTCAGGAGTGTTGGGCGGCACAGTGTACCGTAACGTTTGCACATTTGTATATCTGGCAGCGGTATGAAGAAGGGGTTAAGTTCTCATAGAGATTTTGATTTGCTTACACTGTAGTTTTAGAGTTTAGGGGAAAACAGTTTTAAACAAAGCAAGACCGCTCCAGTTGCCTGAGAGCAGTAGCATTCTCCTATGATCAATTCCAGCTTTCCTCATCCGAGTCCGAAAGTGGTGAAGAATAGCACAGCTTTGTTTAATGAGGCTTTGGCATGAACAGGGCAGGTTTTTTGTATTATTTGTAAGTGTGCTGTATGCTTGTTATGTCCTGGAGTGTAGCCAGAATGTCTGACCTGGGGAAAAGGAGATGATGAATTTCAGCTGGTTCCGGTACAAAACGGATGTTGCTTTCAGAGTCAGCTGCAGCAAGAACGTTTTTCATATGAACTAAAATATATGTTTAAAAAATGCCCTCCACAGCTGTTTCATTGACTTTGATTACAGAAAATAGACATCTATGTGATGATGAAATCAAAAAACAACTCATCACACTTTGGATGATGTTCTTTCTAGCCTCTTTATGGTAACATCTGCATCTGTTAATACTTTAGAGTTAGTCATGAGATTGCTGGGAACAGTGGGAACCAGTATGGCATACCACATCAAGCTCTCCCAGAAACACCTGTAGCACTTATGAAGTGTGCCACTCAGCATGTTTTTGTCCTTAAACAGACATTCAGCAAAACGGCAGGTGCTCTCACAAAGCCCCTAGGCGGATAAAGTTAGAGTTTTACAGCTTAGTTTACAGCTTAGTCCGCTGTTCCTGCTAAACAAACCAGAACACTGCATTTCTTATAAATTGAGCTACAACTCCCCACAAGTCCCTTCACACTGCACACACACACACACACACACACACACACACACACACACACAAGTCCCTTCACACTGCACACACTGACCTGTATGACTGCAATGTCTGCAGTACATAGTACCAGTCTTGTGAGATGTGTCAGTTAATTACGGGTTTTGCGCTGTCCTTTTCTAGGTAGACTTCTCCTCTGTCCAGCGGAAGTCACTTGAGGTGAGTTGCTTTTTTTTTTTTTTTTTTTTTTTTGAAGACTTTGACTGTACAGCCATCACAGATTGAGAGGAGGGCACCGTGACCGGGAGACAAACCTGAGCAAGGCATTCACTCTTTGTCTCCAAGGGAATGCATCTCTTTCACTGGAGTCAGAACCAGAATTGGCCAAAGGCATGCCACCGTGTGATGTCAGCCTCCTGAGAAACTATATTGTTATAGGGTCATATTGTATTTGGTTTGTTCGCTGTTTTGCAACCTTATGTTTTTTTGGCCACATTTTGACACATACAGTGCAGAGCATCCACTTCTGGGTTAGGTCAGGCAAATTCACTCACTCATTCCACAAATTACAAGCTGATTGTTTCTTACCAGATAAAATTAGGCATTTTCTCGTGGCAAACTAAATATCCTGAGGGGCACGTTCGTGATTTGCGCAGATCAAAGCAAATCAAGTTCTGATTACATTCCAGCCATGGGAAACTACCTTCTTTTTAACTTTTCCTGCATACAACAGCTGCTTGAAAAACATTTCCATAACCACTGTGGTCAGATGTAGTACTATTTCAAGAGGTAACACTGCAGACCTGAGGCCAGTCATCGTGAGTGTAGCCAGTGTGGTCCTTGCAACCACACGCCAGCATTCCTAACAAGAGATAGGATTACGTCACAGCGCAAAATATCCAGGTCCCAGGCTAATCACCCTCTTCCTCTTGACTCCAGGGTGTAAAGTCACCATATTAAGTGGATTCTTGTACACAATGCACTCTGCTGCATCAGCATCAGTGGCTTTGTAATGTGGCTTTGTTGGAATTCACGCTTGTTTCTTTGTGAGTCATGTTGGGGAGGCTGTGGCGATGTTCTTAGCCTTCCTGCAGTTAGTAAAGCAATACAGTCTGTGCGTGAGACATCTGTAGAGATAGGTGTGCTGTTCAATTGGGAAGAGCTTCAGCTCTTACAGTTTTTTTTTGTGTTTGTGTGTGTGTGTGTGTGTGTGTGTGTGTGTCTGTCTGTCTGTCTGTCTGTCTGTGTTTGTGAATTCTTGAATTTATCTTAATTAGTGGAAATGTGAATATTTAGGGTCAAGGCTCATTCTTTATATTACATATAATGTAAAGAATGTCCATGTGTGTGTGTATGTGTGTGTGTGTGTGTGTGTATTTAAATGTATGTATGCATATACACACACAAAGATATTGAAAAGAAAATTGTACGGTAGTTAACAGCTGACTTGAGCCAGACTGCTTGTCGTACCCCAAAGGAACATTTATATAAACAACCCCAGTCTTCCTTGGAATAAGATATCATTGTTTGATGAGGTCTGTAATGTTGGCCATAATAAATTCTAACCATGCACTGTGATTTTTGCATTGTCTCAGTTTGACAAGTTTATTGAGCTACACTCTGCTTGGCCATGCCTGTATTATGCAAGTTTTGTCACGGGACATGTAAAGCTCCTTGGGAAAGGGTTGAATTATTACATTTTATAAAAAATAATAAATACGGATTTGAGTTTTCATATCTCATGTTGTTCTTATTTAAACACCCTTTGATTCGAGAAGGCGTTGTTTAAATTGGCCTGCGTTCAGTGTGAGGCCTAGCCACCCCATCCTCCACAGAGTTTTATCTCGTTGAAGCATCTGGGGCAAAGTACAGCATACTCTACATTCAGTCCATAGCAACATGATTAGACTTGTGATAATTAGATATGAATTTTCATATTTTCCAAGCTCCCCATTTCTTAAGCTCATACTGTAACTTGAGAAAACAATATTCAGAGGCCAGTCCTGTACAGTCATATCTCTCAAGGCCAGTTATGATAGTTTTAAGTCCTTTTTTTCTGCTAGGGTGATATTGAAGTAGGTTCAGTGTCATAGAAATTAACTATTTTGCAGTTTTACTTATCTGTGTTAGGTGGTTTAATGTCTGAACACATGTCAGAGACGTGCCCCACAAAGTTTGTCATCTGACCATCTTGTGTGGAGCTCTGCATTTCCTGCTGCCAGTGCTAGACTTGTTTACAAGGTCTATTTACTGATAATTTTGCAACATGTTGGCATATAGTTGCCATTGTCTGGAGGAGGAAATGACATTTCGGCCAGCTTTTGCAGGATGTGATGGTGTAGTTTTGAAATGGTATTGGCAACACACTGTATAATCCCTGTGTTAGCATTTATCGGCACTGCAGTAGCGGTTTATGAATATATTTTTTAGATTACCTTTTAGCCACAATAGATGATGTGGCCCTGGTAATTTTCCCAGCTTTGGGGTTTTATTTATTTTATGTCTATGCAGCCTTTTTTTCTGGGAAGGCTTAGATCTCATTTTGCACATCTGGATGTTGAATCTCTTCAGATCAAAAGGATCATTTTTATTGCTGTGGCCCTGCTGATTTCCTCTGTCAGGAATAATGAATTGCATATGAAAGAGTCATGACCCACCTCTCCCTCCCATGTTACATCTGCTTTCATAGGCAGTACAGGCCGGGCCCATCCTAGCTGGTGCGCTGAAGGACCCCAGGAAAAAGGACCGGTCAAAATGCGGAAAGAATCAGAGGGATATTGTACCAGTGGCTCACCTGCCCATCAGAGCACCCATTGACTATGTCCAGAGTAAGTCCATCTGGTGCACTGTGTGCTTTCCCGTGTAGCCTGTGCCATGAATAGAACAGAGTAGATAGTTGCTGTGTGATCCACAGTAAAAGTACAAAGGGTAGCTATGATTATTGGTCAAACTTTTTTCATTGAGGTAGCCCAAATTCTTGGTGGCATAGTGATGCTATACTGCAGAATGTGGTGCTCTACAGTACTCTGTCTACACCCTTTGATTTATTGTTACCAGAACTTCTGTGTCAATAGTCCGTGACTTGTACAGTCTGAGAGGAAACGGGTTTAGTCAGTCCTGTTTTATGGTTTGTGCCTAG
The DNA here is from genome assembly GCF_013368585.1 of Megalops cyprinoides. Lineage (NCBI taxonomy): Eukaryota > Metazoa > Chordata > Actinopteri > Elopiformes > Megalopidae > Megalops > Megalops cyprinoides. The sequence continues at coordinate 9,191,930 of NC_050596.1, read as the reverse complement.
CTTTGACAAGAGTGTTTATGACTAATGGCCATCAAATGTGTGATCTGTGTAGAAACCGGCTTGTTCAAATATGCTGGTCGAGTTTTATGATATACTATAAATAGTCTGAATAGCACCTCCAAAGTCTTGCTTCCTCTGCCACTGTGTTCGCAGAAGGAGAGATTCAGGCCAAGATGATCCAGTGGAACGAAGCCCAGGGACATCTAGAAAAATTCAGATACCACAACGGGCGCATCCTGGTCCAGGAGGGAGGCCTGTACTACATCTACGCCAAGACCTGCTTCCGCTACTACGACATGGAGCATGAAGCAGGCTCAGCGTCCGGGTACTTGCAGGACGGCAACACGCAGCTGATACAGTACATCTACCACGAGAGGCACACCCAGAACCCCATAAAGCCCATCGTTCTCATGAAGAGCGGCAGCACCAAGCGCTGGAAGACCACGGACTACAACATGTACTGCGAGCAGCAGGGCGGGACCTTTGCCTTGAAGGAGGGGGACGGGCTCTATGTCAGGGTCTCGAATCCCTGGATGCTGGACCCGGAGGCCGAAGGGAGTTACTTTGGTGCCTTCAAGATAAGCAAATGAAACCATTTTGCCTGTTACTGAACGGTGTGCGTGTGTGTGTGTGTATGGGTGAGATCCTGCCTTATGAACTTTTTCAAAATGGTCAAGAACCACTGAGCACTGAGCACTGACTTTTGTATTGTATTTGGTTAGGGTGCCCTCCTTTGAAAGAGATCTGGGCTCTGGGCAGATGATACAGGGTTGTGCGTTAAAAGGATGTGCGGTTGCCTGCCAGCGTAGTGTTTAACCTGGATTTCTCTCACATAAATGTTTTCAGAAAATAATTGGATTGGAAGGACAGTGGACTATATCAGGAAGTGGAAGATTAATTAAAAGATAGCTGGACTGTCTACCTTTCAGTGGGAGAACTGCTTTTTCTTACAGATCTTTTTCTGTAATTGCTGTGTAACCAAATTAAGTTGGTATACAATTAAAGAATATTCCTCCTTGTTTTCCTCCAAGTAGAGAGACATGAGAGAATGCACTAAATGTATTTATTTATTATTTGTTTGAAAATTTCATTGACAGCACATTTGTAGGATGTTCTGTCTTTTGAAGCCTGAATGTACATATTATGCGTGCATTCCATTGCTTTTATATTTCTAGATAGATAGATAGGCTGCACTTATGGTTGTACATACGCTTTTAGTAACACAGGTGTCCTGCCTCAAAAATGAGACTGCATTGTATCTCAAAGGGAAAAAAATCATTCTCAAATATTATAGTTTTCGAAAACATGAAAACAATGGGCATTGGGTTATCCTTTAAGTTATGTAAAAAATGTTTGAATATTTTCTTTCATTGTGAGTGTTATTTATAGCACATAAGGTAATGCAATAAAGTGACTTTCTAAATATGCTTTTTTAATTCTTTTTGAATTCCATAAAGTTACAAAAACTTACAGTTTCATAACAATTGTAACCTAACAATTTTTAGTCCCTGTTTTACAGAGGAACAGTTCTGGTTTATGCCCATGAGAAGAGTTATGTTTCCAGGGGTTGTTCAGGTGTAGTTTGATTTCTTCATTAGTGTTACCAAGTCCTCACATCTTGCTGCTCAGCAAGCAAACTAATTTTACACATACAGTACAGTTCTGTGTCTGGCCGTACTGAATGGAAGTATTTACATGTGTTTGCCACATTTTCTCGTATAAGTTTTGTCATTCACTTTCGTCATGTCATCAAACTGAAATTTCACCAGCAGACCAACCACAGTCATGTACTGAATCCACCTACCAGTTGCTCTGATAATTGTCCGCCACATGCTGTTATGGAGCTCAAATCCAAACAGAGCGAAACAGAAGAGGATTTACTGAAAGGGTGCAGTGTTCACTTGGAATATTTCAACCGCTAACTGATGATGATTCAGTGGGTTCTTGCCGAGTGGCTTTGCTGAGTGGAAAATCACTGGCCTGTGATGCACTCGTATATTGCGTGTGTCTCTTTGTGACACAGCGCACGATTTTAGGATGGCTCGCATTCACACATTGACAGAGCGTAGACCTCGCATGACATCAAAACATTACTTAGCAAAGTGCTGTGGTTTCTGAGGAGGAAAAAAACAACGACAGCTTATACACTGAGTGGATGTGATTTTTAAACAGTGGGGCCACAGTGTAGCATAGTGGTAAGGCGCAAGACTCTTAACCAAAAAGATTGTCGGTTTGATTCCCTGCTGGGGCACTGCTGCTGTACCCTCGGGCAGGGGACTTAACCCAGGATTGTCTCAGTAAATATGCAGCTGTATGAATGGATAACATGTAAAAATTGTAACTGATGTGAGTCGCTCTGCATAAGAGTGTCTGCTAAATGCTAATAATGTAATGGAATGGATCATTTCTAAAACACATCAGAGGATGAAAAGCAGGAATCCCATTATTCACAGGCATGACTTTTTAAATTTAAAAAGTCTATTCATACCTCCTTTCTCAAAAATGTAATGACAGTTATTATCATGTTATTGCATATTCACTTTGTGTTACAAGTATACTATATTTGATTTGTTATTGTTCACTTGCTAAGCAGACATTCCTATCCACCCACATTGCAAACTTTGTCCACTGATACAGTTTGATACCTACCAAAGTAATTCAGGTGAACTACCTAGTTCAAGGGTCCAACAGCACACATTAACTGTGGAAACTTACAACTGTAACTGGTTAGACCTTCAAAAGACTGGTTAATGTCTATAAATCAATTCATCTATAGAATACTGGTACAGTACTGTTTTTGTCTGCATATATTTTTTTTGAAGAAAAAAGTGTAATGTTTCTTGAAGTGGTTAGGTCTTTATCTGTAAGTGCTGCTGATGGTGGGATAGGGTCATTTTGGATTTTGTTCACAAGGTTTACAGTGCAGTCACAATGGAGCCATTGCTTTGTGCCATTTGGGGGTCCTCAATTCTCTAGTACATTGTTTCCCAAACCTCTCCTGGAGGACCCCTTGTCCTGCATGTTTTAGATCTCTCCCTGTTCCAACACAGCTGATTCAAATGATCATCTCGTTATGAACTCATGAAGCTGCTTAATAACAAACTGATCATTTAAATCGGCTGTGTTGGAGCAGGGAGAGATCTAAAACATACAGGACAAGGGGTCCTCCAGGAGAGGTTTGGGAAACGCTGCTCTAGTAACTACATAGTATGCCGGAGTATTGTCAAAGTCAGACCTCTTTCTGTCTAAACCTGAGTACTGATACAAGAGATTCCTGATATTGATAAGCGTTCATGTGGTTTTTTATGACAATCAATATGGTTTCCCTACCATTACCTTTCAGACGCAAAACTTACAAGTGCGATAAACTGAATGCAATGCTTTCTGATTTTCAGTGTTGATATTTTAAGAGCCTGTGAATATTACATTTGGTCCATTTCGTTTTCCATAATCTTTCTAATCTGTCTTGACATTTGAAAATGATATGTTTATCAAAATGGCACAGCAGAAAAGCATTCCTCCACTTCTGCCTTGCGGTGCCAGTGTGTGCATTTTTTTTTTATCTTGATCTGCCTTAAATAAGAGTGGATAATATCATAATGTAGAGAAAGTCCTGTCGGCAAACTTTAATGTTATTCTGTATTCAACATTTGCAGGAAGACTATCACCAATTCATAACTTTTTATGTTGTAAATGGGAAACAGATGGTCCAGTATAAAAAAAAACAGTTATACCATTACTACCAGAGGTAGTAAGAGATAAACAATACACACTGCTACCATTAAACACGTGTTTGTATTGTCTTAAAATATGTATATCTATTTATAATAGAACATGAGGATAGTCAGATATAAAGCTTCAGACAACAGATAATGTTTTAGTGAGGTCAGTGAAGTTATATAGAAACCTTTGTTTGAGAGTCAGAGAGAGAAAGATTTGAAAACTGTAACTGTCCTCACCAATAATACTCTGACAAAGAGACAGCATACCAAATATGTTTTTTAGTGGGGGTCAGTAGCTCAATATGTTGCTGGAGGCCAAGGCTAGGAGTTAGTGGTCCATGTAGGGAGTGATCTTTCCAACCTGTGACCTTCCAAGTGACATTCTAACCTGCTAATTCCACAAATATGATTTAAAATGCTGATTTAAAAATGAACAACAGTGCTTTGGGATTATTTCAGCACCATGGACAGCATGCCTCAAACTGGTGCTAACCATCTTGACCAAAGACGTCCTTCTCTTGCCTTGATCCAAGAGCCTTTTCCACAGTCGGTGACTGATTTGTGCTTCTGTCAGTAGGCATGCACTGTTATCATGCACGCAATGAGTTGGTGTCATTCAGTACCTAAAGATTTTAGGTTAATTCTATAAATGTGCATACAAATCTCTGTCTCATCAGCATCACTAACCATACAGAGCAACTGTAAAGCCCCAGAAATCTGACACCATGTTCTTAAGTCATTATCAGCCATCTAGTGTCCTCCATAATAAATACCTCTGTATCATACTGATTTCATTTGTTGTTCATTGACAGAAGGTGCTTAAAGTGCATGCAACTTTTGCCATCTTTCCAGACAGCTGAATCAGCCCCGCAAATTCTTTTTTTTACTCCGGTTCCACTCTTTTTGTGTCATACCTTTATGCCCGAACAGTGATATCCTGTGTTCATGTTCCATTTCTTTTTATCAACCGCAGTTCTTTCATCGGTGACGAATGGGCTAAATAAAGAACGCTGAAGTATTTCAAGATCACCACGCTGACTGCAGCTATTAAGGTGTAAGCTTAACTGCATAGAGTGCAAGCAATTACCACACACTTTAATAGGTCCATTACTTCAGTTATGTATTTATGAATTTGCATTGACACATGTTATCATGCAGGGTAGTCCTCATTAGGTTCCAACATCACAGCACACAAAGGGAGAATAAAAGCTTTCAGAGCAGCATGTAGTATAATACTACAAACCACTGACTACCTGAGAATTTAACAAGGAACACACTTTTCATAATTCAGATCAGTTAAAGCAATCCAGTAAATGATATGCTTCCTGCAATAGAGGACTTCAAATCTTTACTATGTTTGTGAACACACTTCCATATATGTCATTCTCAAATGCCTACTCCCCTGATGAATGTCAACACAAACTCTGAAATCTGTTGAACACCAATGATCTCAATGTAGGGCACATTTTTACAGTTGTGAATAATGTATCGATGTGTCTGTTGATAATGTGTTAATTTCTGTTTTGCTTACATCTAAATCTCGTTTGGATGTGATACATGCACTAATAAAGTAATGTCTGATACTTCTTCAAGATTACAGCTATAGGTTCTGTTTGGTGTACACTGAATTTAGATAAGAATGCCATGTTGATGAAAGCTTTGATAATCCCTGTAGATGCCATTGCTTATGGCACATTTAGTGCTAATCCATATAAAAGTTTGTACTTCTTGGTGCCTGGAATTAAAATAGTTGGATACTGAGCAAACTAATTGTTATTTTTGTTGGTTAATTCAGGCTATCCTTGGGTTCAGAAGATGAAACAATTTTACATTTTACATATAACCACATTTTACAATTAGGAAACATTTTGTGAGCTTAGTCCTCTAATTGCACTGAAGAGATTCCTTTTTGTGACTGAAGTGCTTTGAAACAAGTAAGCCTTGTGAAAAGATTAGTGTCCTTGCCAATGTTTTACCTCCAGCTACACAGCTGCGATACTGTACTCTGTGTTACTGTTGTCTGCTCTCTGCGTTCTAAAAAGGGCTAATGTCACATCAATCACATCCATCCACATTCAAAATTAGTCAAATAAATGCCTAAGCCGTTTGAAGAGATTTTCTGCCCTGCAGGCCAAAAAAAAGGGTGAGATTAAGGTATCATTTTCAGTATTCTGGGGTAGAGTCTTCCATGTGCGTGGTGTTAAAGAGGATAGGTCATACAGCATCATGTCCCTGTCGAAGTCAATGGTGCTCAGAGGAAAAACAATTATAGGTCGTTTGAAAAAACAGGAAGTTGAGCGGCCGAACAGAGTCACAGAGGGAATACCTGTCTGAGTCACACAGATGGAGCACTCATCCCGCCGGGATCCCTGCGTCTTTCATCGAGGCGTCTTTTTGTTTTTGTTTTTTTTTTTGGGATAGGTGAATTCAAACAGGTCTGGTGACTCAGACGTAATTACTTATGTGCCTAATGTGTTGATGGGCCACCAGGGATTAAAACAGATTTCCTCTGGGGTGACACATCTTTTCTTAAATAACACCTTCGTCTAAAAATGTTCACTTCAATATTTTCTTACGGTTTAAGCGCTGCTCTCCGACGTTGTCCCCCCCTGCGTTGCAAAAGAGGACCGGTGGCCAGGGCAGAGTCATAGAAGCCGGTTGTCTTGCTCCCCAGCCAGACAGTGGAGACATATGTTGCCTAATGCAAATCCTTCTGGAACACACTGTACTTGCTGTAAAACGTGCCGCTTTAGAAATGATAGGCACCGAGACAGGACAGTACATCCTCTCATTTCTGCCCCCAGGCTGACAGTTTTGATTGATTTTGGAGACGGTGAGGAAGTGGGGAGAGGTTCATTTGAACACAGAGTACAAAGTGAGACGATTATCATTCAGCCCTTGTAAAGGCTTCTGTCAGCATGTCCTAGACAGTGAAATACACATTTTTACTTCTGAGGCTCACATTCAAAGATGGCAACAATAAAGGTTGTCAAAATTAAATGAGTACATTGACACTGTACTTATCAATCGGAATATGAAATTCATTCATTTAATTATAAATCTACAGGGATATTGTGATACAAATAGATCATTGCCCTTCAATCAAACTGTGTTGAAATGGTATTGATTTCTTTAAGAACATAAGAACATATTATGACGAGAACAGGCCATTCGGCCAAACTAAGCTCGCCATTACAATTAAAAAGAATCCAAAACTGCATCAAGTCTGGCCTTGAACACAGCAAGGGTCTCTGCGTCAACTACATAAGCTGGCAACCTATTCCATGTATTGATAACTCTTTGTGTAAAATAATACTTCCTTAAATCAGTGCAGAATTTACTCTTAACTAGTTTCCATTTATGTCTCCTTGTTCTACAGACTGAACTCACCCTAAAAATGTATTGTAGTTAACCTTATTGAGTCCTTTTATAAATTTAAAAAACCTCTGTTAAATCACCCCTAAATCTCCTCTTGCTAAGTCTAAATAGGTTAAGTAACTTAAATTAACCCCATCTTTGTTCTATCCTCTGTGTAAACTATTACCACATGGTAATACTCTGGTAATGCACTGGTGCCAAGTGCTTTGCATTGGTACTGGTTGGCAGGTGTTTTGGTTTTAGCCTCCGTTACTCTACAGCTCACAAAATCATTCCTGTGGGAATGATGTTGGCAGCCATCAAGATTATGAACTACAGCTAACATGCACATACCATACATGCATGCACATGCACATACATACAGTATGCACATACACAGAGTCTAATTTAGGTCACTTGTGCTGTTCAGCTGTCACTGCAAAGCTCCTAGCGAACTCAGAATGAAAGACCTCAGTGGGATGGTCAATACTGTGGATCTATGGATGATACGCAGCACAAACGTCTATGTGTCTGAGCGTGGTTTCCTGAACCAGAAATTTAACACATTTCATTTTAACACAAGTCTTATGCATGCTGCATATAGCTGGAGGAAGCAGCCCTCCATCATATAGCATGAGATAGATAAGAGTCCACATCTACTCTGCTCATAGCACTAAAGAGAGATAGTTATTTAATATACTGTTTTCTTTGAGCTGGACAAAAGGAACCCCCCTCCTCACCACTACCTCTGCCTGACTGGCAGGGAATTCATCTCCATCAGCAAAATTAAACAGTGCACTACGGTGCAACAAATAAATATTTATTCTGTTTAACAGTTTGTTTTTGTTTTACTTCTGACTTTTAAACACTTCCAGTAAAATATCTCAAGAAAACGGATCCATTCTTGAAATATGTTTTTGTCCACAATAATTGACAGCACGATTTCATCAGAGCATGGGGTGCTTGCATTGACATTCTATTTCCATCCATTCCTCTGTGCAAAGTGATTGCTGGCTGACCCAAATTTGGCAGGAGTCAGTAAGGGTGGGAGGCTAGCACCAAAAATATTTATTTAGGTTTAACATGAGACTTGAAAGGGGGGCCTCGGGGCTTTAAGACAGAGGTATTTGCTGCTTGCATTATGATAAAATTCCATCATCCACTTTATCAACTACAATAAAAGTGTCAATGTTATTGCAATGTTACATAATGTTACATAAATTGAATGTACTTGCACGTATTTTCCAGGTTGCTTTGAGTGTACCTGAATAAGAAATACCTTGAGTTTGCGGTCCTCGGCTGTATTGTAACAAGGGCTATTTCACAAGATGTTGCAAACCTTCATTTAAAGTAGTATTTTCAATGACGGAAAGGGCATGTAGTCCATGCAGCAGTTTCCATATATAGAAATGCAGAGCGTAGAGAGTTGAATTCATGACAGTGAATGGAAAATTGTTTTGCTTTTCAGTACATTGTGTAATCAAGACAGCTGAACACTGTGTATCTTAACAGTAAGCTGCACTTAAGACTAGCATGTCAAGTATAGCAATAGATAATTGCCTCACATTCTTTACATATCCAGCCAGTGATTTCCAACTAGATGTCTCCTACCCTTGCTGTTTTTGTTAGGTCAATCATACAAGTAAACCAGTGATTATTATATTCATATACATTTTGAAAACTTTGACTTTCCCTCATTTTTGTGTTGTATTGAGATAGCAATTAATAATTGTCTTCAGCTTTTACTGTCTTAACTTTTAGTGTCTTAATACCATATATTATGTATCATATATATCATATCATTTCATATATAATACCAAATATAATGTATAACTATATACATTACATACACACACACTTCCCTGGCTGAATAACAAAATACCTGAAATGATTAAAAATAGATGCAAGATATAGGCATAAAAAGTCACTAGGAAGACAACTGAATCTTCATATTCCAGCTGTGTATTATAAACATTTGCATAGTGGATTCCTTTCTACTGTTGCAACTTAACCGTGATGTGTATTCATTCTTTCTCTATTTATACATTGGCTTGTATCTTCCATTCTGAAGAAAAGTGCATATCTACCATTCTAATCTCTGTTGGTATTTAAAACTGGGGCAAGATCATCTGCACGCTTATTTCAGAGGCAGTTGTTTGCAGAGCTTCAGGTCTGATGTTTATCTGTGCTCTAACTCTATCTCTGAGCTGTTTGCAATCAGAGGCCACGGTTCCATGTCACAGTACACCACGTCTTGATTCATCTTGATATCGTTTCACTCACTGATACACAAAAGCTAGGCTATTGTGCAATTGATCTAGTGTAATGGTAAATATTTCAAAACTGGGTGAATCTCTCATTTCAATTGGTTAGATTAATATGCTCCATGTATGTGCAATGATTTCAGAAGAGCAATTGCATTATTTGGCTAGCCGCAAGCAAGCACAGTTCACACAGTGTAATATACAAAAAAAAAAAAATCTGTGGTAGTTTTCAACATGTTGGACATTTACCTTTAGACTGGTATTTGCATGCACAAACAAAACAACCGCAAATGTCTCATGGATAAAGTTTCAAAGTGGGTGGCATTACTATTACCTGAAAAGAACAAAAAGTTGTAAGATTACATCAGTGAATTATAACAATTAGATTGTGTTTTCCCAGACCTACCAAGGTTTACAGGTTTTAATCTTTGGCATGCTGTGTCTAGGTTTCTAACTGTTGACTGTGTCATGTGTGCTTTCATATCTAGTAAGATATACCTGTGGTCTGTGTAGCTGAGGTTCTACACCACACCATGTAAAGTACAGGAAATATGATAACCATGTTTTAAGCACACATAACTAATATTGACAAAAATACTACTAATGTTGCTTTTGTATATAACTGCTATCCTCTGTGTGCATTTATGATGTAGATACATTGTTCTTTGTTTTAGGCACTATTAGTATGTTCATATTTTATTACTCACATTTTATTACTGTCTAATGTTTATTTACTGTCACAAAGACCATTTTGTATCTCTGTTCTTACTTTCTGTCTCCTGTTATTATTTTCTTATGTATTTGGATGTGTTGCCCTTGTGTAATGGACTGTAAAACTATTTTGCCATTATGAGCTTGTAAATTTGTCTAGGTAAGAGTGTCTGCCAAATTCATAAATACTGTATGTCATCTCTAATTACTATTGCTGGATTATTGCTGCTCCTATAAAACATAACCACAGCACAAGTGATGTTTTTGTAGCAATAAATTACAGGTAATTCCAAAAAAAAATCCAGTGCCTGACCACCAGAGAAAGAAGGTTCCAATAAATTGCAGTTTTGTCCTATTGTGGGTGGCTATTAGCAGGTCACCCATGAGTAGAGAACAGAGGACACTGCAGAAGGAGGGGAACTACAATGCTTTCGGTATGTCGTGGTATGTTTCCTGTCAGCTACCACAACACCAAAAGCAATGGTAAACAAGTATAATCAAGCCCTTTCGAAACCAAGTGGGTTGATAAGATACCTACATGTTCTCGTAAACCAAATGGCGCCACCTTATCGGAGACAGGTCAGAACCACTGAATGCAGGGGTTGCTTAGGAGCTCAGTGGTTAAGGCACTCGCTTTGGATACACGTGAACCTCTGCGCCCAAGGTAGTTTCCCAGCCGTGTCATTGGCCAACCATGAGCAGGGGCCCACATCCCACGTTTTTGCCAGAGGTGGGGGTAGGTATGTCAGCAAGGGCTGCTCGTCTCACCACTGTCAGGGACCCTGTGACTCATCAGATGCCAGCACGTTGCTTGGATAATGTCAGTGAAGCCACTCCCATTCTCCAGGTTGGCACTCACTGTAGTGCCCTGGGCGACATGTAACATGAAAAACAGCCGTGGCAGTGTATGAATGTATCGGCAGATTCCATATGTTACACCAGACCACTCATGTAGGAGTATAGCGGCTGTCATGATGAGACAAACGTATCATCTCCACTTGCCAATTCCAAAATAGGGCAAGTGGAATTCCATTGTGTCTTGTCAATTAGGAAACACAACATCATCTAAATTCATTTTGATATTTGATATTTGTTTATGCAAAAACTACAGAGCTGCTCTCCGTGTTGCACTGAAATGTATTTTTATAATTAATTTTGTTTTTTTCATTCAGACTTGGTTTTCAGCTTCTCACTTTCGCTAATATTCCACACATCTACAATAACAAGTGTTAGAGCAACAGTGAAAATTACAGCCCACATTGGCCCTGCTGATAATCACACAGGAAGATACCTTATCTGGTTTTTAAATGCATTCAAATCAGTTTCAGGTGCTCAGTGTTTACCAAGTATAATAGTGCACTCTATTAGATTTCCTTTGTTAAAGTTCAGCATTCAATAAAATTTGCATGATTAGGTTAATTCTGTGTGCATATGCTCTTGGAAAAGAGATTTGTGTTACCAGTAATCTGAGAACTAGCAATGCATGGAAGGAACAAAGTCCGACTTTCAATTAAAGTTTACTATGAATAAAATCCAGCACCTTGGCAGCACAAACCTTGTACAGGCATCCAACCATAGGAATGAGCCAAACGTAACTATTGACGACAGATAGCAATATTAGCGGCAACATGTGTTTTGCATTTGTGTGGACTTAATTTTTGTGGCCTTGCTTTTATTATCTGACTTTCATATTTCAGTATGTAGGACTCCATTGGGTTTGAGGATGTCCAATGAGTGACTCTGTGTGTGATGCTATGGGGACTCAGAAGACACTGAATTTGAATCTAATTAGACCACAGCTACTGCTGCTTCGGCAAGTGTTAAAAAATGGAAATTGCTCTGAAATAATAACATGAGATACAGTGATTAAATAAATAATATTGATGCATTTAAAGCAAGCAACACAGAAGCCACAAAAGCAAGGAGAATATACTCGACCCTGGAACCTGGTGATCAAAGGGGCGAATTACGATGAGTCAGCCTCTTCGGTGCCTTAGACTTTCAAACATGTTAATTGAATAGCTTTGAATCGTAACAGATGTCTGAACAATTCACTTTGCACATGTAGAAACCCACAACAAAAGCCCTCTCAGACAAAATGAAACACCTGGACCAAAAGGTCAAATTTAGCATTGAGGAGTTATTACAACACACCTGTAACATTTGAATCCGTTTTACATTTTATTACATTTACTGTAACAGGCTGTCACTCATTCACCTTACAGAGTGCTGCACATATGTTCAGGGAAGTTGCCTCTGACTTAGAAGTGAATATTATCTTTTGTGAGTAAATGGTTGCTGGTCCCTTAAGATGTTCTCTTGTTTTCTTGACAACAGTGTCTGTGATATCAAACTTCAGTTGTTATTACTTTGACCTCAAATACAAAATGGAAAGTTATAGAATGGATGTCTGCTAAACCAGTAAACAACCTTATACAATATTGAAGAGAAGTGTCAAGACCTCCTGCGTCAGCTCACCTTCCCATGCCTGTTTCCACAGCAGCAGGGACAATTGTCTACATCCATGTGACATCTGGTTCTTATGAATGAGACCCTGTCTGTTACGCCTCACAGATCTAACATGTCTGCAGCATGAAGGAGGATTTTTATGCAGCCTAACTGTTCAGATGTCAGAATGACGAAGGTCAATGACTTGGGCACAGTTTCATAGCATTCACTCCATCAGAGATGTGTGATAATGACAATGAAATGAAATCTGCTCATAGTATTGTTTATGCTGGATGTTATTGCTCTTGCCTGCTGGTTAAAAGGCTGTGAAATTGAAAATGTGCAGCTGTAGCATCAGTGGCCTTGCTGTGACAGAGTGGTCAGTGTGAGGTGAACGATATTGATGTGAGAAAGTGTACCAGAAGAGGCCGTTCTCAGATCCGAATTACTCCAATGGCAGTATAATTTTGGGGAGGTTGGAATCTGATGCCTGCTCCACCACATTGTGTTCCAAACCACAATCAGTGGCTGTGGAAACCCTTACCGAGCTGGTAACAACTCTGGGTAAAGAGGGTAGTTTGGGATTATGGGAGCGGTTTGGTGCTGGCACTTGAACCAAACTGTCTTTGATTCCAGGCACCGCTATTTTTCAACAGAACCATGGAACAGAGTGTGGGGAGACTGCAGGTTTCTGAAAGTCGATGAAAAACATTTCAGCTGAAAGGAAAAAAAAAAACTGTCCAGATACGAATTCTGCCACTTTTGGGTCAGAAGGTTACGTGAGCACGTTCAGTGCATTCCAGGACCGACTGACTGTAATCTTCTCCCTGCAAGTTGCAGCATAGAAAGAAATGAATGCCGAGGGGTGCATACCGGGTGATTAGAAAAGGACACCTAGGATTATGACAGTAATCAGCCTCCTTTCAGCTTGCTGTTTACACGTATGCTAAATAGGGTCAAGGCAGGCAAAGGACATGCAACTTCTGAGAAGATCATTAGATATTAATCTCATGGTTAAGGTAATTGCAGACTAGGCCGACCATACAGACAGACATTACAGCATTTTCCAGGCAAAGTGGTATTAATAATCCTCTTGTTTTTTTTCCAGGTGGAGCTTTGCTGTTGCAAACCACATAGCTGTGTTAAGCAAATGTACACTTTATTTTCGTGTTATTTCTTGTTTGGTTTGCTTTAGCTAACTCAAACAGCCACTGACCTCATGACAGTCAACAACACAGACAGTGTAAAGCAATTCTGATCTATGTGGGAAGTGTTTACTCAGATCAAATGGGTATAGATAGAGACACTCACAGTTACCCTTTAGTTTGACTGATGACTACTGGTCCTGATTTTACCCATGCCGCCTGCCTTGCTCTTTGATACGGCATCCAATGAGTATGAATTCTGAGGAAATCACAAAATGAATCAGTGGAGGCTGGGAGATGCAGCAATATGTCAAGGCTTTTGGACAAATTACACTCCATACAAGCTACCGTACAACATTGAGTTTAGCCAGATCATTGAGGGTGTTAGTCAGAGAGAGGACCACAAAATGGTCTTCAAATTTATGCTGCTTTGAAGACAAGTTAATTTTGAGGAATGCACACTAATTCTGAGGAATGCTCTACAGATAAGGACAGAAAATCCTCTATGTAAAATTCATGTAAAAATATAATAGTAATTATACAATATTAATTATTTTGGTTGTTAAATCAAACATACTCCCAAAGGCTACTTTGGGCAACATCAGCAATGAAATCAGTTCCAAACATTTTTTGCCCTGAATCTTAACATTCAGGAGCTACAGGATAAAACCAAAACAACATTCAGAAAACAAGTCCCAAAACCGGTGTAGTGCAACTCCTCCAAAGCATAAAACATGACTTCCCCATGTTGAGCGAGGGGGCCCGCTGTTGTAAATCATGAGGATTACTATATTGATGGTGTACATCCACAGAGCTGCGTCACAGCGGTTTACAGCGGGAGATTCTTTCCTCAGCTACGAGGTCTGGGGAAACGGGCAGCGGCCTCAAACCGACCATGTTTGCAGGTCAGAGAGGATTGTGTGATTGTAGGACCTGGGGCCGAGGAAGTTCATCAACCCACACAAGGCTGGCATTACCTGTGAGAACACTCACTGCCAGGCTGGGATGGGAGAAAACATCAGTGCGGATTAACAGACAACCCCTAACTATGCAGCACCGCAGATCTCTCTTAGGCTTCAGGCTTGCGCTCCTGCCAGACCAGAGAATCTAAATATTATTCTAGTCTTGCGGCTCTGCAGGTCCCATGCAGCGTAACTACAGGCTGGCAGGAGACCAACCCACAGAGGGAAATGGAGAGCATAAAACAACAAGGACTGCCAACATTACTGCAAAAATCAAACAGAAGCGTGGAGGAGATGAGAGATGTATGATCGTTCCATGTTTCTCCCCCTCAACACGCACAGAGAGGGGTTGCACGATGTTGCTAAAGGAACACTTTATAGGGTGAATTTATAAATAGGCCACTAGTGAAGCCGGACCAACGTCCACTAAAAACAATAGCAATCAACCCTCTCTGCTGTTACGAGAAGGCGGGCTTAACCAATCAGGTGACGGAGACACACCGGAAACCGCCGCTGTGCAAACAGTTATCCCTGCACACGTTGGACCGAGTCTTTGCGTTGGAGGGACGCACACTTAAAGCCCGTGTGGGAAAAAAAGCCCTGGTGTGGCTGCAGACTGCCAGAAGCAGGGGTGGGTCTCCACAGCTGCTATTGTGGAGCTGAATTTTCCCTGGGAAGTGCGGTGAGTCAGCCGCGGTCGAGTGTGGAGATTGCTGATGTCACAGCCCTTCGACTGACATACTTTCCCAGGTCACCGCAGGGTCCTCACCTGACATACCCCCCTCTCTTCAGACGAAAGACAGGAGTAATATCACAATCGCTGTTTACTGTATTACGTTCAGAGAACAATGCAAACTCATAAAATTCAGTATAAAGATTGGGTCGTCAGCCAAAAACATATTTATTGATAACAAATGTTTAGTTAACTGAATTTATGATTTAGCTTATTCTTATGTATGCTTTATTTTCCAAACAGTGATGTGCTACTGTTCTATTTTTTTTTTTCCTCTGTTTTTCCACTATTCCTTACCTATAGCAAGATCAGTTACAGGTTACAAAAAAACAGTCTGCTGATTAAACAATCAACTGTAGGTAACATCCTTCCTTTGAAACAATGTGAATGGGATTAGTGAGAATAAAAATGTAATAAGAGGATTTTTTAAGACCAGCTTTGTGCTCTAAGTTTATTTTTTTAATTATTTGTCTGGCCCATCCATGCGCCATTTCCTGCCCCTTACTGCCGGAGAAACCAGCCTTTTCCTGTTACCTCTTCATCACTGCACATAACGCAGAGGAAATTAGTTCTATTGTCCTGAAATAAAAAAGAAACAATTTATTTTTATATCTTCCTTTTTTTATACAGCCACAGTGGTTCCTCTCTCTGTCTGTGACGACAGGAGCAAAACGATACACTCTCTGCCAAGCCCAAGTAACCTCTGACCCCTTATGGCGATTCCATTACCGGCCTCACAGACAAGGTAAGGACATGGCCATCTGGCACATTCACTGACTGGGCACAGGTCGGATGGCCATATAATTAATCATTAAATTAATTGGCTAGACATTAATCATATCTAGGCTTCATAATGAATAAAAAGATGTAAAACATCTTTACAACTTTGATGCTATATAATTTATCAGACTAACTGTACTGTAATATATGGGTGGATTCCTGTTTTGACATTGGGAGATGTTCCATATGTGAATGCTAGTTTTTGTTTTGTTGTTTTCCAATTTAAAAAAATCTGTTATTAAAAAGAATCTGTTATTCATCCAAGCCATTCTATAAACATAATGTTGGCATGACTCGTACTGCTGGTGGATCTGCTTGTTTTTTATTAAAGGCAGCCAAACTATGTCATAACAAACTGCTTTCTCCAGATTCAGGTCAATTTATCTTCACCATTACATACAACAAAACCCATTGTCATTTGATAGGTTCTTCTGAACTAGTATTAAGCTTGTTATTGAAGAAGTATTTACTTCATCTGAATAGTTGAAGCTGAAGGGCTTGGGAGAGTGCAATGGATACACTGCAGGTGAAATCCAGCCAAAACAATTCAATGTACATATAACATGAAAACTCTGGTTGTTTGAGGCTGAAACCAGAGAATCCTTGTTGGGTGGGTGGGTGACAGAATCCCGTGGGGTGATTTTGGTTTTCACTAAATGAAAGGGCAGTGTTGGGTAAAATAACACAGAAAAAGGCGACCCCAGTCTAGTTTGGAATCCTGTAACATAACCATTACTGTTCAAACTGCTTCACACTTTAGACCAATGTTAGACACTACTTACCAGGAGTACCAGAATGAAAGTATTAGTACCTGCCAACCTATGCTGTTCCGGAGGAGAAAAAAGGATAAGGTACTTTGCCCGTGGCAAGGTTCAATGGTTAAGGTCAGACAGGTCTTTTGTGTTTAAAACTGTATGGGCTTATCTGCAGTTCTCACAGTGACTGCATACCTGTTAATGATCCACAAAAGGGACATTCCCTTTACAAATATTTCTGCACTTCCTTGAAATGTAGCACACAGATCCAAACACAGCCAGGTCTATTTAAGACCGATGAATTGCAGCACTTAGATCAAGGACATAACAAATAATAGATGAATAATTTATTAAACAACTCAGGTTAAGGCAGTGACAGTATATTTTATATTGCAGGTCTGTTCTGAAAGTAAAACTACTGTACATGGGTGATTTATTTGTACAGTATCTATAAACAAATTAAAAAACAGACATTATGTCATGCTAGGAACACATTTTTCCAGTGATACAATTTGACTGAGTGTGGTGTAAATTACATCTGCATGGCTGTAATTAAGTCATTTGGAGTTAGTCGTGCTCCGCACATTATCTAATATGAATTTGATTATAATAGCTAGCAAAAGGTCATGACAAAATATTCCTCTATAGAGGCCACATCCATTCGCAGTATCTAATGCTATTCATCCATGTTTATCTGTGCGAAATATGAACCGCTAATAGCCCCTCTGTAATGAAACAGACAATCCATTCTCTAATTGTTCCCATTACATTGAGTCACAATGGCCTCAACACTTTAAATTTAGTCTGTCGCCAACAGTTTTAAAGTGAAGTTTTTGTTTTTTCGTTGGACTCATCGAGTAAGACTTTATGGCCTATAAACTGGAATAAATGAACAAAAGTCAGCAACGCGCATTTCATACATATAGAATTGCATGGAATTGTGTTGCATAATTCATTTTTGGTATGTGTGTGTGTCTAAAATTTTAATGTTTTGTTTCTGTTTTCAGAGCTGTTTATGTTTTATGTCATTGTGTTTTCCAGACTGGGGTGAGTGAGCAGTGTGTGTGGTTAATGAGGCAGCTGACTCACTGGCTACCAGTCAACACTGGCAGGCAAGCGGTCCCCTCTGTGGTGTGCCCGGAGGGTTGCGTTTCGTGTTTTGTGCTGGTGGCAGCTGACATGGAGGTGAGCTGGAGTGAAGGCAGGACGGAACGGGGCGAGTCAGTGGACAGTTATGGCTGGGGAGTTACCTGGACACGACAAATGAGTTAGACTGGCATGGAACGCTGAACGGAACATCAGGATGGTGTCCCTGTGCGGTAAAGGAAAGTGTTTGGCCCAAATATCATCAGCAGTGCGCATGTGATGAGTGGGTCATGTGCTGTTTGCACGGCAACTTACCTGTTGGCCAAGACCAGCTTGCCGAGGGCGGAGGACACAGCAATGCAGCAACACACCAACCCTTAAGAGACGCAGGTGAGAGGGGCTGTTCATCGGAGTTGGGAGCCTAGTGGTGTGTGATGTTTGTGAAGTACTGTTATGCTGTGTATAATGGTAAAGTTAAGCCCGTGGTGTTTTACCTTAGCCAGTAGGGGGTGGACAGAGTGATTGTCAATATATATGTGTGCAGTGGACTAAGAGCATGGTTACCCGTTGAACGCACTTCTGGGTCAGGGTGAAGCATATCAGCAGGCCTAGAAATCCAATGTAATATGTGAAATTTTATGAATTTTTAAACACGACGTTGTCATATCTATTCACCTTGTCAATGAGTGCTTGAGGGGCTTGGGTGAATTGTCCTGCAGTGGGTAAAAGGTAGTTATGGGGAGGCCCACATTTTGTTACACTTTACAGAGCCACTGTAATCGTCCCTGATGGGTGATGTACCACTACATGCCATTGGTAGTGCCGACTAGTCTGTGGGCAGAGATTTCACTGAAGTTAGGCTCCCAGGAGCGCAATAGCTGGGCAGAGGAAACTGATACCTAGTTCGCTGACAAGCAGTACATTTGAGGGACACAGACTGAGCCAGACAAATGGTGAATGGCCTAAAGCCCAATCATTTAAGTAATAGAATGAACACTATCCAAGTGTTTAACAATAGTATGTGATGCCAGCTCTCTGCAACCAAAAAAAAGCAGATGCCGGGAAAGCAGAGTGTGAAAAACAGATGGAACACAGACTGCTATTGTGTGTGTGGGGAGCCCTACGTCTCCAAGTGACTTGTAAATGAGATCAACCCCAGGCTATGTGCGACTATGTGTTGAACGGCTGCCAATCAAGAGTCTGTCTGACCCAGACTTGGCTCCGAGCGAGACCTGTATATAACTTTTCTGGCAATCAGAGGCAAAGCTGAAAAGCAATGCCTGGGAGGATCTGATGAGCTCCCAATAATGGCTGGTGCGCTCTCTTTCTGATTTTGATTCACTTTGAGGCTGAAACAACAAAGCACTAGGAATCATTACAAATTTCAGAGTAGGCACAACCATGCAAGATAGACTTCACATTAATCAAGTCGGTCTTGTAGCATGCACCCTGAAGGAAGGGCAGTACGGGAAACTTTTCTTTCAGTGCCCCTGTGCACTTGGCAAAATGGAGTTGGGAAATATTTATGGCATGGAGATTTGGTTTTGGGGCGGCAGATAATCTCTGGATCATATCAAGTGTAATTTCACAAAACATTCCAGAGACTGTACGGCAGCGCAGTGGTGGTTTTCTCTCATTGGTCTGACGCAGATTTAAACTGTAGAGTTCCCCACTGGTGGGTGTATGGTCAGGAATAAAACTAGCTGAACTGGGCGTGGTCCTTTCTTACTTGGCACGTTGTGTGTATTTCAGTGACAGTCCAGATGATGGCAAAAAATAAATGAAAACAAAGCAGCAACATTGCTTAAACACTATAGAAATTTGATGATTGAACCTGTTCTACAACTTACAGTAGTGTAGCAGATTAGGTTCTCCTCCTCTCTCTGCTCACTTAACTGTCCCTGTGTGGAAGGTACTGATTTACGGGCACCTTAATTACTGGGCGGTCCCCTTTTCAGCGTTATATCTAGGCAGGTGACTGCTTCCTGGATGTTCATCTGTTCCCATTCCCCTCCTATTCCTGGGAACTTGGCTTCCGTGTTGGTGGTGTGTCTACAGTTTAGCTTGGCTGGTTGAGTCGCCGTGTCTCTCCGCGATTTGTTTTTCCAACAACTTTTAGTGTAGTTCATTTAATGTAGGCTCGTTTCTTTACCACGGACACGGAGTAGCATTGTTCCGCTTTGAGCCTCTCATTGAGGCAGCTTCGCTTTTGCTTGAGCGATTGAGCCGCGACCTTTGCAGCTCTCACCCCCTCGCTGTTTGGGAAGCCCCGCCTCTGCTCCCTAGCATTCATAGTCCTAGTTGTGCACAACGGTGGATAGTCTTTCAAGTTTACTGCTCCCTCTCCCCGGCGCGGTGCTGTTTTGTCTCTACGTTGATTTTACTATTTTGTCTTTACATTGATTTTGTTTTGTATTATTATTAGTTTTTGTGTTTGTATTTTCAGCTGGTTATTGTTTCCTGCCAGGCGTGCATGTGGCTAAGCAACTGCTGGCCGCTTAATTTTCCCTTCCTGGCTTTGTTAGTCTTGTTTTATTGTCTGTTGTTTTTTTTTTTCCCCATTTGGTTTAATTGTACCTCAGCGTTATTGTGTATGCTTAATGTGTGTTCTTTAGTTAGTTGACCCTTGTGGTTGTATTCATTTGGCCTGGTAAACCGTGCTGTGCTGGGGTGGCTGGAAGGCAGTGCCGGTGTTCATCCTGGCTTGAAAAGATAAGTGGCCTCGGTATTAAATAAGAACCGGCTATCATCCGTTTGCCCACTTGCCCCCCACACTGCATGATTTTGCTAACTGTTCCTTTTGTTGCTTTCTCCTTCCTCTCCCACT
This sequence comes from Megalops cyprinoides, assembly GCF_013368585.1. NCBI lineage: Eukaryota > Metazoa > Chordata > Actinopteri > Elopiformes > Megalopidae > Megalops > Megalops cyprinoides. Next base: position 9,171,140 of record NC_050596.1, on the reverse strand, counting down.
GGACAGGACCTGTTGGGCCTAAGCGGGTGGCAGGCTGTCTTCCCAGGTGGTGGAGTCCCTTACTGTGGAGCATTCAGGGTGTTATTTTGATTGTGGTGTGTATTCACATGTGGTGTGTAGCCTCAGGACCCTTCTCCTTCAGCTAGTCTCTTCTGCCGCAGTAAGCCCCAGCCCTCCTCCTGGCTTTCTCTGCTTTGATTAGTAGGCTACTGGGCCTATAGGGCACTGTGCAATATTTTATGTGCAGCTAACTTGTTGCGGTTTGTTTGTATGTTACTGTTGTCTGTGTCTCCCTAAGCTGTTACCAGTGTACCGCCCTATCAATTGTGGGTTGCCTGTCTGTGGGTTTTAAATAGAATTGTTAATAAACTGTTGGGGTAGCTTGTCTGTGATTTTACATAGAACTGTTAATAAAATTTTGTACATTATCTGTGAAATCACGTCGCTGGTCTTAAGCGTGTTTCGAACCTGTTTGATCTTTTTTTAAGTGTTTAAACTTCTAGGTGGCGTAGCCAACACTACAAACCCCTCACCACTCCTAACACAGTAGCATCATCTGACACTCGATCTCAACCTTGTCTATCCACCACAATGGAAGCTTCCAGATTCTGGCAATAATCCAATCACCTTCTAACATGGAATACATGTCACCATGTCCATTTATAGCACACAAATAATCTGATTACCTTTTTCTTCCAATGAAATTATCAATGCAGTCCTACTTTGGAAAACACATTTCATATTTGCATGTTTGCTGTTGTACCCATCATTCTTTTTCTCGCTTACTGCGGCTGGAATGTTGAGCTTACCTCACCAGAAAGCATATTTTAAGCATATCATAATCATATTTTCTGTTGACTAATTGCTCAAGAAAGGTGAAATGCAAATTAGCGTGTTTCATTCTGCCTGCCTTTTCCTCCACTGTTCCCCTTCCTTCTGTGACAGTAATGCATACTCCTGCATTCTGCAGGCTCGTCCTGCAAGAATCCAAGTATGAGTGCAGTACTGTGCTTTACATTACATCCATTTACACAGCTGAATATTTATTGAGGCAATTCTGGGTTAACTACCTTGCACAAGGGTACAGCAGCAGTGCCCCAGCAGGAGATTGAGCCAGCCATCTTTGGGTTACGAGCCCTGCTCCTTCCCACTACAACACACTTTTGCCCAGTACGTCCAGTACTGGGACTGTTATTAAAACTAGGACTGTTTTTTTGAAATGAGAACAGTTCCCTGTGCAGGTGACAAAAAGTCTTACACAGCTGGACTAAATGTAGCTGTATAGTTATGAAAATCTGTGACAGAAACCAGAGTGGCTGCCATAGCCAGACCCAAGGAAAGATTATACTCCCATTCTTGCAGTCACCTGTTACATACTGTATCACATGGAATCCACTTTGGATACTGACATCACCGCACTGAGATTAAAGTCAAAGATTTAGATGTGTTCCCCATGTGATGAACTTGTGTTCTGTTGTTCAATTATCTTATCTCTCATCAGCAGCTGTGCAATGGGTTTTAGATGGTTGCAGGCCTGATTCCTTCTTGGACTACCCTGTTGCATCTATAGTACCAGTCAAAGGTTTGGAGACTCCTTTCTTTTTTATATCTTCACTATTTTCCACATTTTAGAACAATAGTAAAAACATCAAAACTATGAAATAACACAAATATAATTATGCAGTGACCAAAAAGTGTCAAACAAACCAAAACTATCTTATATTTTAGATTCTTCCTAGTGGCCAAAAAATATTTAATATATATTTAATATTTAATAAATATATACATTTTTTGGAAAGAAATTCATACATAGGCATCAACACACTATTTATATTTGCCTAAGAAACAAATTTCAACCATTTATGCATAAGTCTTTAGATCAAAATGTCTTTGAATGCATGTTTCGCATCATCAAAACCAGGTGTGTCGAAACTTTTGACTGGTAGCGTGCACGCAGTAAGTCTATTGCATTCAGTTTTAGAATTTACAGTGAAGCCCAGTTGAGTTATGAGCTAAAGAGAACTATTGTGTTTTTGTTCAGACTGAGGACAGGGGAGAAGACTGTTTGGAATGGCCAGAGACTAAGGCGAATAAGTGGGGCGACCTGGACCTCGCAAGCTGGGAATCAAATACAAAGGAACCCTCACATAAACAAAGGATATGGAGTAGATGAATCAGTCTTATGGAACCATCTTTAAAAGAATAACAAATCTGAATATTTATGAAACCACATCAAGACTATGTCTTTCGACATGCACTTTGATCTTCAGGCGTACAACATTTAAGTTGGAGAGCTTTGTTACTTTCTCTGGAGTCCGTCCAGAAAGTAAAGCGAATACCCTGAGAGATGCAATGAAACAGAGACATCTCCATGACAATGGTGAGATATTTGTGTACAAGTGAGTTACTCTATTCCAGGAGTTATATAAAAAGGAATTTTAATTCTGCCTGGGATGTATCCTGCTTAATATAATAGAACAGAATGCAAAATGAATTGATTTTGCTTTTCAGTCTGTTTCACCTCAGAACACCCCACATGGAGTCAACTGACGGTCTAAATAGGTGGATCTTGAAAAGGGATTTACAGTGTCCCAGTCTGTCATTGATTTCAATGGAGAGTTCTAGGGGGGAAGCTTTCTGGTAATTGAAGGGTTGGTTTCCCCTCAGGCTTCCCAGAGTTGGCAGGTCAGTATCCTTGATGCAGATGGTAGAGGAAGAACCCTGGAATTAATCCAGTTACGTAAAAGGGAGAGGAAGTCAGAATGTGTGGTGACGAAGAGGGATGATGACAGCCCTTGAATTAGTCTTGGATAGGAAGACAGTGTCTGAGTTTGTAAACGGGCTGTATATTATTTAAAGCAGCATCTGGATGACATCCAGTTATGGATGTGCTAAATTCAAGATGGCCGTCAGGCTCCAGATCCATGCCAAGATCTCCCATTGTAAGAAAAATAGTGAGTGTTAAAAAGTCTTCATTGTTTTCATTGACGCAATGGAGATAACAGTAAGATATACTGAGCTGAGCTGACCCAGCCCCTCCACACACACAGCCTCTGCAGAGTAACTACTACTCTCCTTCAATTAGTTTCAGTCTGAGTATGTTTGAGTGTCTGGTCAAGGGGAGAATGTACCTATAAATCACAAATGATGACACTGCTGGCTAACCCACAGCCATCATGGAAAATTTCATACAACCCATATAAATACACGTACTGGCTTGGTGATGGAAAAATGCCTAAAAAAAAAGCTAAGCTAAGGCTAAAAAGCCAGCAGACACAGCAGACGGCATGCATTTGTGCACGTCTGAGAAGGTGTGCGAGAGCATGTTGGCCAACTCTTTGACATACAATATGGTCATTAAACATGGCGCATGCTCAACCCTATGACCCACCAATCACTCCACAGAACAGGACTATAATTTAGGCTCACATACATTTAATGGAGCATCTTTGAGTCAAGGTATGATGAAACATATGTCACTGTGCACCTGTGCACTTGTATCATTATTCTTAAACTTTATACAATGTTTTTATTTTGGTGTTGTTATTCTTTCTAAAATACCCCTGAAAATATGTTTCTAGGTGCTTAGATACCAGTTTCCTGGAGTCATTGTTATCTTCTTGGTTCAAATTATTTCCAAATTTAGTCCAGTTTTAGATGATTTTACACTTACAGGTGCGTAACATGGTGCTGGCAGCCAGAATGATAGTTTGCATGACTATGAGTGTGAATGATGGTGATTTCATTCTAGAGGTCTCTCTGGGTAGATAGATGTGGTTCACAGTCACTCCTGCTATGCAGAAATCATGTTTCCAGGTTTAGAAGAGTTCACAATAGTTCAAAAAGCGAGACAAGTAAACCATTCAATGTTCACTCCAGAAGCCATGCATGCAATTTTATGAATGCATTTCTTACCAAATACCTTGAACAACTTTCAAAGACTGTTTCTTTCATAATATCACATTGTTGACAACTCATTTACATATGTATTTCTTCCCACACAAAAGTCTACCCAGAAGTGTTTCAAACATCCCTAACATGACCACTCTCCATGGAGAGCATGGAGAGGTAAAATTACATGAAAAACAAACATGTGCGCAGAATTAAGGGTGTGAATTATGTTTATTGACAGTACCACTTGATGTAATACTACCACGTGAAATTCACTATGAGTATCAAATATGTGTATGTGCAAGATTTTTCTGTACTCTGCGGTGGACACTGCAAAATGTCAGTTATTTCAATAATGAGTAACAATGTATTCTAAGCTTGCACAATATGGATGACATTGCAATTTCAATATTTTACAGCACCCCTTAACCTTAACCCTTCCAGAGACGTTGACTTGAACAGGCTAAATGTAAGTAATTCCACTCTGCTCTGGCTAGTCTCCCTCTCACACTCAGCTCCCCTGTATGCCATGAACTCTGGGAAGTCCCCTGAACTCCTCCTGTCTCTCTGTCCAAATATAGTACAAGCGCTCTCCCACTGGCAAACCATTAAGGGAAGTCTCTATGTTTATACAACCTAAATTTTGATCACGAACCAGAATACCTTTCTCTGCTGTTGACATAACAAGGAGATAATAGGGGAGGGACCAAAACCCAATGCGAGTAGGCATCCAAGTGCAATTTGACATTCGGAGCCGATGAAAGCTCAAAAGCAAAAGATATTTACTCAGAAAACATATATCAAAGACGGATCAATTGGTGTGAATTGCTGCAGTGCCTTGGGCTGCAACCTCAGCGCCACAGTTATGCGGCTGGAGGCCTGAGCCCAGGCCTATGCATTCTTGTGCCGCGGCCTTACCCGAGATGATGTTGGCGGGGAGCGGCGTGTCACCATTGGAGCTGAGTCTGACGGTTTTTGGGCCTTTGAAGAAGACGTTGTGTTCTCCTTCAGGATATTCAGAATACAGACATTTTAGCAATGAAAATAACAGCGGGTTGGGGGTATCATTCTTTCCACAGAGACTTTTGGACATTCCCACAAGCACTTAAGTGTATTGTAGCAATGGACGGTTCGTTTGTTTGATTTACATTATTCCACGCTATTGAACATTTTCTTGCAGTGGTTTCTCTTCTCTGCTGTCACCACCACTGTTATCACTCACTTACTTGTACTTCCTACTCGCTTTAGGTTTGTTGTTCCTGGAACATAGCCAGTCATCTGTCGAGACACCTCCATCTGGAAAGGGTAATGCTGTTGACTTTGCACACAATATTATATGTGAGATGTCTGATTAGATATTGCCCTCTGAGTAACGCAGACCTCTGGGCAATGGCAGGGAAAATCAGAAAAAGCGAAATTTATCCATTGTGATAGGATTTTACCTCAAGGGGGTTATCCAGTCACAAAAAGGGTGTGTAATTTATTACATACTGAGTTAAACCAATATAGTGCAATGCTCTCCAAACAGAGAAAAAAAATATACAATGTATTCTTCTGTTGTGCAGACAAGGACTGCCCCACAGTAAATATTATCAGACTACAGCCTTCAAATGATTTTAATATTGTAGCTCTTTGTCCATGGGAGTTCTAACCACATGGATTGGTCAGGATGGCCATACTCCCATCCAGCCTGTGGGTCAGTTCCTCCATCTACAAAGAAAGCTAAACAGAACATGTTATTAGATTTTGGAGTGTACCATAGTGGGAAGAAACAGAACTTGTGTTCAAAGGGTTGCTGGTTTGATTCCTTGGGTAAGGTATGTAACTGAGTGTCTGTATTGGTAAATCTTCAGCTGCATAAATGGATACAATGTAAGATTGTAAGTGTTGTTTGCTGAGCAATATAATGCAATTTAGGATGGTCAGCTGACGCTCTCACCATGACACTAAGGCTTTGAACCTGCGAGGACTAGCCTCAGATCGTCTGGCCCTATGAACGTGTCAGTACTGGCAACCCTGCAATATACTTGATGCAATGTTAAATTGAAACGATCACATCACACGACTGAAATATACGCGTTTTTAAAACAATAATTTTGTCCCAATCCCGATCCCGTACTCCAGTGTACCGCCTCTCGTACTGATTGTGACAGAAAAATGGCGGAGGCAGGTGGTGATGGAGTGCAACTGGAGGGTGACATGATGAGATATGGGGAGTATATTCCTAAATCGAGTATTCAAAGTCAAACAGACAATGACAAAAGAGCTGTAAGTATAAGTCATTTAGAAAACATTAGATGGCTATCGTTAGTTAGCGGCTTCATAAAGACTGAGCTAGCCATTTAAATTGGCTTAAGACTGTGTCGCTAACGATATTACCTGCCGTAGTGTCAGTGTCACCTACTGTTTATTACCTGCCGTAGTGTCAGTGTCACCTACTGTTTGTCACCTATTGTTTGTCTGATACTCATGTATTTATGCAGTGTTTGTGATGTAGTAATACTTTTTCGGCTAAAAACTGTGATTATATGCTAGCGATCCTTTGGAGCTATGTAGTTAGCTTCAAAAGGTAGGCTACTTACGTTACGTCATCTGACGATGGCTGCGTTGTAGAGTACACTGACCTCTGTTAATTTGAGGCAACCTTTTCGACAACGTTGAAGTGATGAATTGCACATTGACGTTTGAATTTTACAGGGTGATATTTTGATCACCGTCGGCCTTGGGGTTGCTGCTGCTGCTTTTGCAGGTGAGGAAAGTGTTAACCTTACTTTGACACTAGGGATTTCGGCCGTGAAAGAGTGTTGCTGGAGACCCTACTACAGTTACATTGAGTAACTGTTAAACCATAATATTGAAGGAGAGCTCAGATACATATGAGTACCGTGTCGTTAAACTGTTGCACACCCCCTAATTAACTTTGTCAACAACTATGTCAACTCCATATAAAGGCTTCAGATAAATGCCTGTAAAATAAAGATCGCGGTGAATACATTGCTGTGAATAGAAGCTATAATGTGGATAAGAAGTAGCGCTTTGTTGAAGGAGACATACTTCCCTTCTCTCCTGCCCTGCATGAATCATCAAATGACAATTACCCTATGATTACATCACTCTCAACGTAATTTCATTCTTATTCCAATATCATTAGCCCTAGGCTGTTCTTATCTCCAGTGTTGTGCATGAACGCGTTAAAAGAGCGCGTTCATTGAACGTGTTCATTTTTTTTGGTGAACGGTGAACTTGAACGTATCCGTTTGCAACTAAAGAACATGAACTTGAGCTTGAGCTTGTTCAGGATTGCGTGAGATTCGGAATCCTTGGGTGTGTTAAAGTTACTGCTTGATGAGTAAACACGGACGGCGTTATTCCATACCTGAGACGTAGGCTATTTATTAGTGCAACTCATCAGATAGACAGCTCGCAACCAACTGCCCATATGCCGCGTAACAAACACTGCCCATGTAGACGTACGCATAAAATCCCTGGAGCAGCTCATTTGAAAAAATGGAAGAAATGAACTGGGACTGTGAACTTGTTCAAAATTCAAAATTGTGAACGATGAACGTGAATTTGTTCATTTTAATCTGTGTGAACTGAACTTTGAGCGAGCTCTTGTGAAGTGTGAACTTGCACAACTACTTATCTCTAGCTTAATCCGATAACTGAATAACTAAGACTTTAGGTCCTAACTGCAGTCCTGACTGCATTTTGTATTGTCTTGAAAAGTGTGGGAGTTAGTGTTCAAATTTGAAGGAACAAAGTCTTATATTAAATAGGGAAACAGCTTTGCTATTTGGCCTCACCTGTAGAATATCTGTTTGTATACCTTACGCAAAGGGGAGGGAATCAAAGGTGAACAATATTTTAAATGCTGTTGAATTCTGGGTAATTGTGGGCTTTCTTTCCTTTGTTTATAGGACGCTACGCATTCCACCTATGGAAGCCGTTAGGACAAGTCATCTCAGAAACAGCAAAGAAAATACCTACCTCAGTAAGGAGTTGTTAATACTTACCTATTTGTTTGATTGCACTTGTAGTTGGTATTTGAAATTACAATCACTTATACATAACCCCACACACAAAACAAGTAACATACAACGCTAATGGATTTTAAAGTCACTCTGCAGTCGTGTATAGATACTTAATACATGTGAGTATCTATAACAGCACATGGACACAGCACCCCCATCGCTTCTTTTCAGCCAAGTGCTGGTTGACTCAGTGCTTGTTGATTTGGATCATTACTTGGCACGAGACGGCAAATTTCATGAAATCATAAATGAAATGACTTTTTGTCATGAGAGCATGCTGTGAAATTAGATTAAAACTAGCGAGAATATAACCTAATTTTTATTAAAATATATCATGTTAGTGGATTTTTTTCTTGCTTTATGTTGTCAGTAAGGTCTCAGCAGTGCTATAATAAGTAGTACTTTATACAACTTTTATTTCTGATCCATTGTGTGATGTAGTTCTAAGGAGCAGGGCTTGTAACCAAAAGGTTGCTGGTTCGATTCCCTGCTGGGGCACTGCTGCGGTAGTCTTGAGCAAGGTACTTAACCTAGAATGGCTTCAGTGAAATATCCAGCTGTATAAATGGGTAACATGTCAAAATTTGTAACCTACTCTGGATTGTAAGTCACTCTGGATAAGAGTTGTTGCTAAATGCCTGTAATGTAAAGTAATGTAGCATAGCAGAGCTCAGCCAATTATGGGGCTGTTTTATCAAAGCAATATGGCACTAAAACCTGTGGTTCCTCACGAATATTGGCATTGCAAGATGCTTTGTATCTCAAGAAGAGAAAGAAAAGGGACAAAAAAAAACTTGTTCAGCCATGTTATGTTTTTATTCTCATATCAGCATTTTTTTCTTGGGGGATATATTGTTTCATGATGATTTAGTATCGTCAGCTTCATTTGGTGAAACAGACGGTACCATGAGCAGAATGTATCGTCTCATGCCTAATCTTTGCCATAACAGCATGCACTCCACAACACAAGCACTGACTCTTGTTGAATATGCAGTCCATTCCAGGGCTTGTCGCTTATTAATTTTTTCCCATTGACGCTGCCACCATATTCCCACAGTGCCTGACAACGCTGTAAAATATTTTCATCCAGGAAAGTCATGGAAATGGGTCAGATATTCGCCTGTCTTCACAGTCAGAGCAATCTTACTTTATTCCATTGACAGTGAATTAAATTAGCCCTGTCTTCCTTCCTAACGCTCCAGCGCAGAGCGCCGATACTGCTGACAGATTCTGTGGCTTGCTGGCAGGCGCAGAATGTTTTGAAAGTAATGTGTCTCCTAATAATCCTAGAGAAGCGTAGATTTATACTTAAAATGTGTTTGAGGAATCATGGAAAGTATTAATCTAATGTGAGTGGGAGCCCTGCTGGAAACTGCAGGCCTGTTGCCATGGTGTTCCAAATCGTACAGGACAAACACACACTCGGATAACAGTGAATAACCGCTAGGACGCTAGCATTTTGTTTTTTAAATCGCCAAAGCATCTTTGTCCCATTGGTTACTGATTAGTTATTTTCTTGCTGAGGAATAAACCAGCAGAAACTCTATTCAGAGTAACTTACATAGGTTACAATCTTAACCATCTATACAGCTGGATATTTACTGAGGCAATTCTGGGTTAAGTACCTTGGCCAAGGGTACAACAGCAGTGCCCCAACCAAAAGGTTGCTGGTTCAATCCCAGCTCCTTACACCTACACCACACTGCTAACCCTTCAGATATAAATATCTTTTGAACTATACACATTGTATGAAGGAAAACATATGTAATGTGCATATAATATACATGAAAGCAAAATCGACAGGAGAGGAAGTAAGGTTGTAGGTGTTGAAGTGATGTAGCTGGGTCTCTCATAACACCAGCAGAATATTATCGCTGCTTATTAGCATTTGGTGTTCTAAGCCCAGTCTTCATCTGAGTGCAGCACTGCCTGTAGTCAGGCACTAAGGTCAGTCGCTGGGTCCACCCAGTCCTCACATCTCATGCTTGAGTACCGTACTTTCTCCGATTTAACTTGTGACAGTGGTCACATCACTAATTATCTAGGGGACAGGAGTAGAGTTTGTGATCTGCACACTCAGAGGGAGACACATGCTAGAAGCGGCATACTCAAAGGACCTGAACTCGTATTGCCACTCTTTTTATAGCGGTGCTGATTGACAGGGATCTTCAACTGTCAGGAGATTGGGGACCAAATCCATTGTTCTTTTTTGTCTACGTCTCAGATGTGTATTGTTATGCAGAGTCTACAGCGCTGCGGTATTTTCAGTGTGATGCTGTCTGTGAAGTAAGGTCACTTTAAGAGGGTGTGCAGTATTTCTGAAATTAATTCAATTTGAAGGAGAGAGCACTATGTTCATTTTAAAGATTGTGCCAAAACATTGACACGGCTGATTTTACTCGTCAAAATTTGGGCTTGAAATTCCTTTTGAGGAAGGCAGTAGTTTGGATTGTGCGGTGTGGCTTCCCAGCTTTGTTGTCAGGCAGGTTTCTGATTTCCGACCCAGTCATGGAACAGAGCACCCCACCCTAAACCCTTCATGAGTTGGAGCTGAGTTTTATTTTTATGTTTCATGCTGCTTTAGGCCCGGTTGCTGTCCTCTGGAGGCTTTATTTCAGTCAGTTTGAACCCCATCTGTTTCAGTCTATCACTGTCAGATGACTAAATATTAGAAGGCACATTTAATATTGTGGCAAATTTGTTACTTAATTAAGCTGAAGGGTATTTAGTTAAATGTAAGGGATGTTTCGCATGCTTGGGAGGTACAGGAGGTTTTGTCAGTACCTGAGTTCAGAAGTCTCACTGTTTCTCTCTCTCTCTCTCTCTCTCTCTCTCTCTCTCTCTCTCCTTCTCTCTCTCTCTCTCTCTCTCTCTCTCCCTCTCTTTCTCTCTCTCCATCTCTCTCTCCCTCTCACTCACTCTCTCTCTCACTCTCTCCCTCTCTCTCTCACTCTCTCCCTCTCTCTCTATCTCTCTCCCCCTCTCTTTCTCTCTCTCTCTCCCTCTCCCCCCTCCACAGGCATTCTCAGCGTATTACAAAGGAGGGTTTGAGCAGAGGATGAGTAAACGGGAAGCCAGCCTCATCCTGGGGATCAGGTAGGATTGCTCCACCGCGGATTACCTGCGAGTGTGTGCTGGAGGGACGGGGCGAGCTCGTCGCCTCGGCGGCCGCGCGAGGGCTTCCCGAGAGCGTTTCGTCACACGGCGTCCACACCTCACCACCCAGAATGCCTTTTCCCAGAAGCGCCTGTGGTTTCGCAGCGGGAAGGGGGGGGTCAGGGCTTTTCCGTCAGACGTTACCTGCAGCGCGTCTCGGCTTTGATGTCCCTGCGAACTGCGAAGGGGAAACCTCAAGCATCTCTGCTCAAACCTTTAATGGGAGAGTGGATTGTGTGTAACCCCACAGCCCACCACTCCTCCCCGACCCAACCCCCCCCCCAGCCAGGCCTCACATGGAGTGCTCCGGAGAGTCCTTGTGTGGGAGTTCCCCCAGCTTTCTCACGTCCTGTGTGTTCTCACTGGCCATCCTCTGCGGCTGCTAGTTTCACTCTTTCCCATGCCGGCGCTCAGAATCCAGGATTCCACAAACACACCACTTTCTTTCTCCTGGGTGTGACCCAGGCACGACGATGACGCCAATAATGATGACGACGATGATGAAAGGCTGACACACGCCACTGTGAAAACTTCCAGGGGTTCCATCGGTGTGGTGACTGCTTCGCTCAGCAATCGCCCCGTCCCTTTGAAGCTTTGCGCCCACAGCCCCTTCCTCCTCCCCTTTGGCTGTTGGGCCGCTCCGAGTCCCGGGCCAAAGCATCTGCCTTGTTATTTCTCGTTACTTCGTTATTTCTCTTTGAAGTTGCCTTTGATGGGTGGCTGATTTCTGACGTCGCCCCTGTCTTTGAAAGTGATGGGGGGGGGGGTTTTCTTTTTTTTGAGGGTTTTTTTTCGACTTCACATCTGTTTCTGTTTAATGGTCTCCTGTGTTTGACTCCTAGCTCCTGCCCTTTTACAAGAGTGATTCATTACAGTGAGTTTGATTGTTCCAGCTGTCAGAGCGCGTCGCCCCCATCTGGAGTGTTCTAGCTCGTCCTCTCCCCTCAGATCGGGAATGCTGATTCTGGCACTCCCTGGCCAAAGTCATTGGTGACGGCTACATTACATTACATTCATTTAGCAGATGCTCCTATCCAGAGCAACTTCCAGCACAGAAGAACAGAAGTGCATCCGCATCCATTCAAGTTAAGTGAGCGACAGTGTCAGACCAGGCTAACAACACTCCCAGACCAGTGAGTGTGAGAATAGCACTATTCAAGCCCTACCACAAGTTAACTTGCGCAACCTGACTAGACAAGGGAAGCCAAGTATACTGCCATATATTAGTCACTAGATCACAGAATTCAAAACACATTGCAGTACTACACATAAAATAAACAGCAAGTACTACAAGTAGCAGGTGTTCAGGGGCAGGATTCTTGGAGACATCATACCCATCATACCCTCTTGTCATGTTTTTCGTTGCCACAGCCCCATCCCTTTTTTTCTTTGTTCCAGGAGACACGTAAGGTGAAGCCGTAGTTTCAGACTGCGTGCGTCTGAGCTCCACTGATCCCCGTCTTCACTGCTGATTGGCGCTGATATCCGCTGTTAACCTTGGCTGGGTGACAGCTGCACTCTGGAAAGGATAACGCGGGGTCTCAGAGGGATTCAGTCCCAATACTGCACGTCTCCATGGGGATTAACCATTGACCTGCTTAGCATTGGCAGAGGCCCGGCATCCCAGTAAAAATGCACCTTTTTTCAGAAGTTGATTCCATTTTAATGCATCTGTGTTATATGGTGTCACGGTCTGTGTTCTCTCTCTCTCTTGTGGCTTCACTGTTCTGTGAAAAAGAGCATGTTATTTCATGACTAAAAAATTAAAACAGTCTGTTGTCCTGGATGAAAATCAATTCCTCCCCCTTTGTTTCTCTTGAGAAGATAAAGTGGGAGAAATCATAAAACGGTCTGCCTGAATGTTTGATTTGTGTTGGGGTTTATGGGGCTGCGTTATGATTGTGTGTGATAGTGTTACCACTAGGTGGAGCTGCATCTCTTTGCTTAAATTATGCTTTCCCTCACAGCCCGACCAGCACCAAGGCCAAGGTACGAGAAGCCCACAGGAGGATCATGGTTTTAAATCACCCAGATAAAGGTTAGTGCATCGGTGTTCCATAAACCCAGGTTATACTGCTGATCCATTAGGCTGTGCTCTGCACATCCATCCTATTTTGAATTGCTGTTTGCGAGTGTGAAATTGATGCTAATAGCAGTGAGATCTGAGCCATTTAAGATACAGGTATGATACGCTTTTATAGAGGTAATCTATGTTTCTGATGACTGAACACTTGAATCTTGATTAGAGTATGAATACTTCATAAGAACAGTTACAGTTATTTTCCATAATCATTCCTCTCAAATTAAGGCACTAGATACTTTCCACCCCCAACACACAAAGCCACATCCTCTTCACTTTGGCACTGCAGTGCTATTGCCTTTGTGGAAGTGTTAAGTGGACATGTGTGTTCATGGACCTCATGCTGAACCCACCATGCTTTGGCGTACTGAAGCATCCTACTGCACAGCTCTCGCATAGGCCACCTGGGCAGCTCCACCTCCCCCAGCGTCTCTCCTGGGGCTCACAGCTCAGGGCCGTGACATGCAGTGCTCTCAGGCTCCCCTCTGATTCTCAGGTGAGAGCTGCTAGAGGATCCCCCCTGGTCACCTTGGGGTAGGATTCGGGGGAGAGGCACCTCGGGTGTGTCCCACAGTCCGCCACTGGGTTAGGCACCAAAGCAGCAAGAAGCTCGCACTAAGAATTCTCTCACTCGGAGTTGTGAAGGAGTTGTAAGATTTTGGTCCAAATCCCCAAACGAGCTCACTCAATGCAACATAAAATAGCACAAATCCTCACACTTAAGGTATGCAAAATACCTGTATTCATTTGTCTAGATGGCCTTATTGTAGCCACTGTTCTGCTCGCAGACTTCAATTGTCACTTTGGCCGCAGCTAGCCATTCCGGCAATTGATACTTCCAAAGAAACTGGTGATGGGTGATTGAGAACTGTTCTTGCTAGGGAGGATAATCTAATTACCAGACCTCCTGTATTTCACCACATGTATGCTAATTATTGTCTATCCTGATCAAAGCTCTGTATCAGTATAAAGAAAGCTTTCACTGAGTGCTCGGGGTTCAGATCGACTCCGCTGAACCCAGAGTGCGTTTTCACGTATTTCTGACAACTGCCGTTCCTATAGATAAAGAAGTCTTAGTCTCCACAAAGATCGGAATTGCGCCTTGTTTTTCCTCACAGAGTGGCATTCTGGGAAATCTCTCTAAATCTGTAACTGTAGCTGCACCAGAAAAATGCGCCTATCCCCACCAGTTCCTAAAGCTGCTTTAGTGCTGTTGCATTTGGTGCGGCCTTTGCGGGATGTGTGCGTGGTGATGGGTGTCACTCCAGTGGCTGAGCAGCTCCCTCCTGTGGCGGTGCGCTAGAATAGCACCCTCCACAGGCTACGCTCTCTGCTGCCTCATCAGCTTTCGCTGTTTCCCGGTGCTTCTGACAGAAGCTGTCATGAGTGTGTCTGGTTTAAACTGAGCAGGGGGAACTCAGCAAATAGGTGTCACCACACAGGGCCATTCCTCCTCCATCCCCTTGGGGCCTCAGCCTGCAGGCTGATATCAGAGCAAGGGAACCCCTCAATTAGCCAGCCTGCTGTGGCAGAACTGGAGGGCTGTTATTCTGTCACCATGTCACTCTCTGCCCCTGCTTTTGTCTGAGGTCCCCTCCCACCCATCACACACGACCCATGTCGGAATCCAGTGTGGCAATGATGTGGCTGGCCCGAGTCCAAACCAGGCACAGTACAGCTGGCCTGAGTCCAGACTGGTGGCACTACGGCTGGCCCGAGTCCAAACGGGGACCTCTACGTCTGGCCCAGGTCCAGATAGGTGACAGTACAGCTGAGAAAGCGCTGGCAGATGTTGTTTTTGCAGCTCTCAGCCTGTCACAGTTCCCAAAAGGGTCACCAGGTAAACTCCTGGGAAAGGCTGGCTTGCACCAATCACTGGTACTCTATGGGGAGTAAATGGCATCTGCGTGTCTATAACATGTTCCTGTCTGTGGGGGAGTATACCTGTCCAAAAAAAGGAATCATCGTTAAATGTATCCATGAAAATATGTCATGAAAAAATTGTAACATTAGTGGAAAAAAAAGTCAACATAAATTAGTGGCCATTGAAAAACATAAATCATTATATATTTTTACATTTCTGTCATTTTAGCAGATGCGTATGTTACAGTTTTTACGTTATCCATTTACACAGCTGGATATTTACTGAGGCAGTTGTGGGTTAAATACCTTGCCCATGAATACAGCAGCAGTGTCTCAGTAGGGAATCAAACCGGCAACCTTATGGTTACAAGACCTTACCACTATGCTACACAGCCAACCATTTTAAAATGTCATTTATTTTTAACTCACCTGATGCAATTCACCTGATGAAGACAATATAGGTCAGTTTTTGTCTCATACTGGAATTAAGGCATTTTTGGGGGCTAGAAGAATGTGTGGGTACTTCTAAGTTAACAGTGCCCTGTATTTTAGAGATGTTATTTTCCATTTAAAATGTGAATAAATGGAATGTGTTCAGTGCTGCAGTGTGCATGGAGCTGCAGAATGTGGTGGGGTACACGGTGTGGTGTTTGCTTGCCCGTGTGGAGCAGATGGACCGATGGCCTGATGTCAGGGATGGGGGAGGGAAGGCGGAGCGTGATGAAAAACCTTCTTTTTTCCCCGTACAGGTGGCTCTCCGTATTTGGCGGCGAAGATCAACGAAGCGAAAGACCTGCTGGATTCTGGCTCGCGCCGATGACCTGGCTCTCCCTCCCCCCTGAAATATCACAGCGCCAGGATGGGTCTGCTCTTCATGGCTGCTTCACCGTGAGGGCCGCATACAGCTACAGATCCACCATCTGAGCTCTCTGCCCCTTTTCCTGGTCACAAAGCATTTGGAACTTCCCCAGCCCCGATCTTTCACAAGTCAGCCACTAGGGGGAGATGTCTCCTTTTTATGGACACATGCTGGTAGTGAGCCCAGCGTACTGATACAGTTGTGCTATTGTGTCTGTACTATTTATGCGTACAGGTATATTTTTACTATGTGTGGTCTGATTTTGTGGAAGCAATACATTTTTTCCAATTAACTGTACCAGAAAAACATATAGATATATATTCCTGAGGATATTGTGGCATTTTATTTCTGTCATGTATTTATCTACAAGTGTGTAAGGGCAGTGCGTTCCAAGGCAAATCCCACAGGGTTTGCTCATGTGTAAGAAGAGAACATGCATTATAATTATTTATATCAGATTGTTGAATAAAGCCCTTTAGAAATCTAAATCTGTAAGGCGTTTTCAATGGCCCTGTTGTGTTTGATGCGGAAACTGTTTGTTTGTCAGTGTGTGCTGCATCACCAGTCCTGCTGGCAGTGTGGAGTTTCAGGGACCACCTTAATGCACAATGTGTCCTAAACCGCTGACAGGTTGCCCCATGGAAAGAGAAGCCATTTGTTTTACTTATTCATGGCTGCAGTGGCAGCCCAGA
Organism: Megalops cyprinoides; assembly: GCF_013368585.1. Lineage (NCBI taxonomy): Eukaryota > Metazoa > Chordata > Actinopteri > Elopiformes > Megalopidae > Megalops > Megalops cyprinoides. The sequence goes on along the minus strand of NC_050596.1, from coordinate 9,154,565 downwards.
AGGTGAGTCGTACAATTCACTTTACTCCGTGTACGTGGAGGCCCTGGGACTGTGCCGCACAAACCTCCACTGACACCGATCAATCAGGTCACACAATGGGTGGTCTCTGACTGAAACTGCCAATCAGGTAATTGGTTCGTGGTACAATTCTCTCTTGGCATGACCCCATCTGAAAGCCACAGTTTAGAATAAGAGCATTGTAACCACTCACAGTAAGTGTGTTGTGCACAGTATGTGAATATTACATTCAGTACTTCAGATACCGACCCATAAGCATGTAACTTGAAATGGCAGTTTTGTAATAAATCCATTTTCAGTAAAAAGTGCAATCGTAAGTGTAGATTGGTAAACTGTAACTGTTCCAGGAAGCATTTATACCTGAACACTAGACAATGTCATACAACAATCAGAGTTGAATTGTGTTGCTCTAAAATGGAGGACATCCTTGGCATATGGCAGAAGCATATTGTTAATCTTTCAGTGTAATGTGTGTGTGTGTGTGTGTGCGCCTGATGCTCCTATACTTCAGAGGTCACACAGTGTGGTGGGAGGTGATATGGTCTGCTCTCTTGAATTATAAAGATTGGTGATGCAACACACAGAAACGGCTTGAAACAGGGGAAGGCACGTTCTCCCAGCGTTTGGCAGCCCAAATTAAAATAATCATTCTTTTAGTAAGGCAAGGTAGTTGAGCTACAATAGTTTGCGTAAGAGGTTAACACTGCGTTTGTAAACCGGATGATCGGGGTAGGCCATAAACTTAACATGAACCCCATCCAGATACACTATCTCAGACTAATGTCAGACTAAGCGATACCAAGTATGAGCACTTTGGCATTACTGGTGTTTTGATGGTGTTGGTTGGCGTACGTGTGGATGCGTCTCTGAGAGAGGTGCAGTGAACACCGCCGGAGCCGTGTTGAGGTTTGGGTCCTGGCGGCCGGCTCTGGTTTCCCCCCCGCGCCTGAGGGGTGCGCAGCTATTTTGGTCACGTCCGCCAGCTGCGAGCGCAGGGCGGGTTTCACGAGCTCCCTGCGCGCTCTCCACTGGGTGTATTTCCATTAAGAGGTGCGAGGAGAGCAGGACTGAGGGAAATAAAAGCGATATTTCCCACAGCTACAGGCTGTGGAAAGAATTTGTTTGGCAAGGCTGGAACAAAAGCTATCGCAGACCCACTGCTTGGGCTCTTTTGAGAATTCCTCGCTTTCAATAACTCGCACTTCATAAAAGTCATGTTTTTTTTACGGCTTGAAAAATATGGAACTTCGGTGTTATTTCGTGTGTGTAATTCCCATTATTATTACACAAGCTCCCTGTGCTTCACAGCTCCCTCCTGCAGTATGTGTCGTGGTTCAGCAAAGCCAGCGTGGGGGTAACAATGGGCTAATATGGAGTGAGATCGTCACGACAGCTGGAACTCTAATCATGATCTTGATCCTTGGGAAGTGCACTTCCTGGCTCTGCCCAGGGTCAACCCTAAGCCAAGGGTGGGTTTGTACCGGATCAATCTCAGCGAGGCCGATGGAGGAAGTGGGTGGGTGAGGCGTTGACGTGGAAATGAGGCTGCGTTGTCCTCTGCCGCTGTAGTCCATGTGGTGTGAGTGGGCCGAGATCGCCGCGCAGATGGTCTGGCCCTCGTTTTCTCCATGCGCTGTCCACCACATGTCCCCCAGCGTCAGCCGCTATGAAATCTCTGCTTTAAACCTCTATTTTAATAATAATACAATATTCATATTACAGAAACACTACCAGTGATACAATGCAGGTGTGTCTCGATTGCCAGCAGCTGCTAACAGTGTGTTGTTGACTTGTATGATCTGAATGTACGAGTGGTCATAAAATCAAAGCCCTGCCGTGATAGTTGGACTCACACACAGGGTTGGCTTCAGCATTGGTTGGTGTAGCTGTTTGCCAAGAATGTCAAATGTGTAACACTCTTTCCCCTTCCTGACTGCTTTGCGGGTCTCTCCGGATAAGAGCGTCTGCCAAACACATAAATATTCGATGATGTTTCCATCACCATCAGATGTCAGAAGTCAGAAAGTGCTTTAGTATCCTTATGGTGAGTGATCTGTGTTTAGAAACGGCTATCGTAGCCGTCGTCAGTGTGTACACAAATCCAGGTGGTGATGTCACCTTCTGGAATCAAGAGAACGGGATTAGTACAAAATGCAAGAGATCTGGGGTTTTGTCGCGTTACTAAATCAAGCCTCTCGTTGAAATTTTACCATGGAATTACGTTAGCAGTGCGGTGCAGAGTCCACATCGGTTCCTTTTTCAGTTCAATTCAATTTACTAGCTGAAAAATCATCATTAAAAACAATGGCCGATTTTCGATTCATGAATTGAATTTCTGTTCCATCTCTGAATTAACTGAAGTGAAATGGATTTGACCCCCCAACTCTGGTGTAGTGTTTTTTCTGGGCTTACAAAGGTTCCAGGTCTGCCATTACACCCCTGAGCAACCTGCTTAACCTCAATGGCTCCAATCTAATATCCAGCAGTATAAATTAATGTGGCACCACACCAGTTCCGCAGATGTTTTCATTTCTGTATTACTCATTATTCTAAAAACAGCTGATGCTTTTAGTTTGCAGTGGGATACTATATGTGCTGCTTGTAGAAAACTACATAAAGTGCGCAGCGGTTCAGTAACTCTGGCTCTTCCAGTGGCGCTTGTGTTTGATACACTACTGCTCCCTGTCCCATGATAGCTTGCTTAAGAGCTGGTATGAGGAAAGGCTATTGTTTTGTTACAAATATGCTGCTGTCAATCACAGTTGGGGGAGAGTCCAGAATTAAATTTAAATCACTTAGATTCAAGTAATTGTTGGATCTTTTGTTCAATGAGTTTTATGGTCATATAAACCATTTTATGGTTATATAACCTGTCAAAATATAACAGTAGATCGGACCACGTATGCCGTCAAGGGTTGTTCTGAAAGGATATGAATGTACTGAAACACTGTAATGTTTGACTTCTCCATGTGAAGACTTGGCCAGAAGATGGGAGCTGTTTTCAGAACTGGGGAGACTCGTTGCTAAGCAACTGTTGTGTACAATGCTGTTTTTTTTTTTCTTTTTTTTCAATGTGTGAAATGTTTGCTTTGGCTCCCTGTGATGTTCAGTCAATTGCTGGCTGGTAAAAGCTATTAAATACACCCCAATAAAATATATACATACATATACATGTACAAAAATACACATACTTTACATACATACACTGGTGTAAAATGCTAAATGTGAATTGTTTACATTAAATTGTAAGTCATACAGTATTTTTGAATCTCATGCAGGTCATTTCACATTGCTATCAATAGCAGCAGCTGGAAAAGTTAATATGAGACCATATACAGCAGCCATAGAAATAATAAAATCACCCACTGGGATAGGTGTTTACACAATTGTGCTGTGTGGGATATTTCACGGGATACACCTCGGCTTTGCAGAAGGTGCCGTGTCAACGTGAAGGATGTTGGGGGGGGGGGGGGGGGGGGGGTGGGAGGGGTGTGAAACTGAACCGACGACAGCGTGTTAACCTGCCCGTCACGCAAAGCGTGCTTGACATTTGGAGCGTTGTGAAACGTCTTTAATGTCAGCCTCCTCACCCCCGGTAAACAAAGCGCACAAAGGCTGTGACAGATTAACTGCTGTCAGTTTGCTTCATTAGCCGACATCCGCGCGGCGGATACCTTGTTACGCCGTTCTCGGCTCCTACTCCCTTTTATGTAGATGAGTGTTCTCAGTCACCCCCGTTTACAGGCTCGAAATTGGCACCTTTTTCCATTGGGTTTCGACGGAGGAGGCCTGAAAAACGTGCAGAAATAAGACCGTTTCATCTGCTTATGCATGTACGGGCACAAGGAGGCGAGACACTTTGTGTGCTCCAGGAGTACGTCAGGTCTTTAAGATCGCATCAACTTACTGTGATATTAGGGCAAAAAATTGCTAATTATCCTCCTCACTGATAGCCAGAGCTCAGCACTCCCGTCCAGGGGGACGAGCTCTCAGCCAATCGGAGCTGTCAGCCAATCAGAGCTGTCGGCCAATCACAGAGACTCCGAGTCCCTCAAATCACCTGGATCCTATCAATAACAAGACAATAGGCACGTTCACTGCGCCCACAAGACCTTTTTCCTCTCCATCTGCATGATGTAACCAGAGACAGAGGAGAACAATTAAACAAGACCTGGCAAGAAAAACAGGGAGGGATCCAAAGTATGCAGACAAGACAGGCTCTTAATCTGCTAGTTTAAATAGCCCATTGTGTCTGTAACAATGTCAGTGGCCATCTATTATTTTACTGGCGAGCGCCAATGGTAAAAAAAAAAAAGCCAGAGAAAAAGAGAAAAGCCAGATGTGAGGGGAAAAAGTATATTGTCTTTTTTCCAAATCGTTTTGTTATGAGTGCTTTAAATCTTTGCAGATATAATGCAGAATTTTCACTGCATCCAAAGGAATACATTTAAACACTGCGTTGCATTAACTGGGGAATCATATAAGGAACAACTGAAATCAAGCAGTAAAGAACATACTATTATGGATACAACAATCTCAGGTGGATATTGTTGGGTCTGTTTTGTAGGTCATTCTGATTATGAAGATATATGAGTCATGTAGCCTGAATTCCCGCCAACAATTTCAGAGGCAAGTAAAATTCAAAGTGATGTATCGGGCAATGTTCAGTGAGTCCAACATTGAGGCGAAGAGAGGAAATATCAGCCCATGCTTCATTCAGGGTTTACATTAAAACCAGAACGAGGCCTTAAATCCATCTATTGTTATAATTACTCAGCTTTATTTGGCTGGGCAAGGCCCGCTATGCATGTTTTAGTTACTTTTTATCTGTAATTACTGCTCCAACAATAATACCCTGATTTGTAAGAATGAGTCACACCCCTCCAAAAAGTATATTTCAGTGGGCTGCTTCAATACAACAGAGGTAAAGTGGACCTGCTGGCATGTAATTATGTAATTTAATTTCCACTATCCAAAAGTAGAAGTGGTATAATTAATCTATTTTGTTACATTTTACACTAAGTGTATTTTCATAAGGCAAAAATCATTCACAGTGCGATTATGAGCATTACAGTATTGTTTTTAACCATGGTGGTTAATATGGAGTAAAACCACATAGTGTATCAAAAAAGAAATGTTGCTATGGCAGCATTGTATTTCACTGCGTTTGCTTATGAATGGTTTATGAGGTAGTAATGACTCACTCGTGAGCGCATTATGCTTATTTCATGAAAGCCACACACAGGTGCACTTAAGGCAAAGTGTTACCAATATTTTTATGGACCTCAGACCGCAGCGGGTGACACAGCACCGTCAGCTGACGCTCTCTCTCTCTCTCTCTCTCTCTGTGAGCGGATGGTGTGGATGCGTCAAAAACAGGAGGCATTGATTTTCCCTGCGAAGCTGCCGAAGCTGTTCTCCCTGCTCCGTTGACTCAGGGCCCCCGACAAAATGAAGTGTGGCACCTCTACATCCCGAGAGCTGGAGAGGACATCCAAGACTGAATAAATTCTCACCCGTGACATTTATTTCTCAGATCTAATCCCGAGCTGATGCCGATGTCCTGTCACAGACTGAGAAGTAACGTTTCATGAATCATTTTTAACGCAGTGGAGGCATGAGAGACTTCCGCTTCAGGCCAGCGGTTCGAAATGAAGAGCGCTGGGTAGAAATAAAGTACATTTTACATCAATATGATCAGTGTCCTTCGACCTGCCTGCAGTTTGGGCAGGGAGGCCCGGTCCTGTCTGGGTTGATGACCTGGCCTGCCTCTCTGGACTGCGTGACTGCTGATGACAGCGCTGTGCCGCATGTCACTGCCCCTCCCAGGGGAATAGCGACTATTGTGGATGTACTGGGCTGTGAAAACTCAGTCCCACCATGACAGTGCCTTGCTCCTGACCTTGTTTATGTGTTTTTGTTATTGTTGTTTTGTTCTTGAGCCTTATAATTTTTTTTTTGTTAATTCAGTCCACCAAATTTGTGATGATGTGTGAGATAAAGTAACACTCTATTAACTATCATAGCATTTTAACTGAGTCCCCTCACTCCACCTCAAATCGTCTATATGAGGTCTGTCTCTCTGCCTTGGAAACAGGATCTCTTATTTCAAAACAGTTCATAGATAGTACAGTAAATTATTCCTATCATTACAGGTGTATCAGCATCACTATACCCTTGAAGAGAACAGAAGACAGTGCAGTTAGCCCACTGGCATCCTTTTCCCTCCCCTCCATCCATTATTAACCGTGTGTTATAATCTCAGCGCAGGGGGAGATGGCATCACATCTGCCTTTCGCAGAGTGTGGCAGTCAGCTCTGCATCAACACAAACGCATCCAGTGCAATGCGAAACAAGATGAGACTGACAGCTCTGATCCCAGGCAGTGATGTCGACATGCATAAGCAGGGAGAGTCTGGATAAAAACCTTTATTTGTTAAAAATAATTTACACAAGTGGATAATGTACCTACAAGTGTGTCCATAGCACAAATGTACATTACACACTTAGTATACAGTCAGGGGATGGCGTGAATAAAAGAGACGGTTTATACCCCAGGTGAAGTTCAAAATGGCACATCTCATATGAGCACGCACACCCCCGACTGGGTCATATCAGGTGGAGTATCATTTATAACGATGGACGGAAAAAGACTGTATCTTTCAGGGAGGGAACATCCTTTGGAAATGTAGTTTTCAGTATGGGATGAAGAGCGAAACAATACTCTTTGATATATTTAGCCCTGCCCAAGTGGGTTTCCATGCCTTAGCGGAGCTGCATGCCGTTGGCTCTCCACCAGCACAAGGGGGACCGCAGATAGTTACGTTAATGTTACGCAACCAGCCAAAATTCGGAAGCGACCCACTTCAAGTGAGCTCATCTGTCCTAGTTTCACGTGCCAGTGTCCGCGCCGCTCTCCCAAGTCTGCGTCTTCAGAGGAAGAGCAGCCGCCCGCTCTCCGCCCCTGGGGTTGGGGTCTGGTGGGAGGGGGGAGAAAGCGTGCCCCCCCCCCCCCCACCTTCAGGTGTCCCTGTGGGGCTGCCTGCCCCGCGCTCGGGGTCATGCCGACTGGATGCCCTCGAAACCGCAGAACTTCCAGCGCTTCTCCAGCGTGGCACCCACACCGCTGAACTCCTGCTTGAACATGCGGGGCAGCCGCACCATCAGCCGCTCCAGCTCCCCTGCCGAGACCTGAGGAGGGGTGCATGATGGGATAGCCTCAGGGGGACATGACGCTGCTTCATACTACAGGTATTTTTATTATAGCTTTGTTTAAGACTCCTTTTTCCAGTGAGTGGCTGGTCTAGCAACAGTAAGTACAGCTAAGTGGTTAGGGCATCTGCATATAGCCATATAGGCATCTGTTAAGCAGATCATAAAGAAAAAAGCAACCTAGAGCAAAAGCCCAAATGTAAATGAAGTACAGAAGTTTGTTGTATGGCTATGCTAGCTTGCTGAATGTCTGAAGAAAACTACTGCAGGAAAGAACTGAGAGAAGGGCCTTGTTAATCTTTCCTGTACCTCTAAACATTACAGGTGATTTTAGTTTGAACAGAAAAAGCCTGGCTTTGCCTATCAATCTCCACACATGCAGTTATGGACATTTAACAACACAAACACACAGTCAAAAGTGGATAATATGAGATAAAACAATACAAACCATATGGCCATTTACTGAAATTTTCATCACTTCCATGAATAACTATCTGTGTGGAAAATTGCTTCTTACAGGAATTATCACCTCCAGCTAAAAATACGTGGGTATGTTACTGTTCCGACAATGACAGTAATGTGCATCTGTTAGAAGATCGGGAGGCAGAGTCTCAGCACAGCATTCAGCAAGCCCAAGCACACAAGCAGAAGCACAATGGGATTTTTGCTCTCAATGACAGTGGTTTAAATTACATTCAGCTGCGTGGGTTTACCTTTGTGTCCAGCCTCTGGATGTAGGACCACAGATACTCAATGTTGGCTCCAAAGGGGTGGACGTGAAGGAAGGTGGATATGATTCCTGTGAGAGCAGAAACACACGGCTTGACTGAACATACCTGTGATCTAAACATGGTGCTCGGCTGAACACGCCTGTGATCTAAACCCAGGGCTCGATTGAACATGCCTGTGATCTAAACCCAGGGCTCGATTGAACATACCTGTGATCTACACCCAGGGCTCGATTGAACATGCCTGTGATCTAAACCCAGGGCTTGATTGAACAAACCTGTGATCTAAACCCAGGGCTCAACTGAACATACCTGTGATCCAAACCCAGGACTCAATGGAACATACCTGTGATCTAAACTCAGGGCTCCATTGAACACGCCTGTGATCCAAACACAGGGCTCGATTGAATACGCCTGTGATCAAAACCCTGGGCTCGATTGAACAGGCCTGTGATCTAAACCCAGGGCTTGACTGAATGCGCCCGTGCCCGCAGCATGGGGATCGATCGCACGTGTCTATGACTGAAGCGCCGTGTCACTGACCGGTCAGGCAATAATACAGTCCACACAATCAGGAACCTGCTGGCTAAGCAGAAAGCCCCGCTCACGTTGATTACTTCCGAGAGGTCCCGGAGTGCTGTGGCCACGACGCAGAGAGAGAGAGAGCGCAGTCCTATCTCCGGGGAGCCCAGCGCCAATATTTATTTCCTTGATTTATATGGCGTAACACTGCCAATTACAGGGGAACCTAATTCAATTCCCTGCACAAGGCCTCCTTTCATGGACCAGCGCTCCCCCTCCAGAGGAGGAGGGGAGGCGCTTAAAGATGCCGCTCTGAGTTTTAAGTGAAATACACAACAGGGTGGTACAAAGTCCATGCTGACAATGAGAGTCTGTTCTGCCTTGGTGGTGCCTTTCTGCTGGTAACCAGTCCAGTAAGCAGGACTTGAAACGTAATAACAATACTATTTGTTCGTGGTTGATCGTTATTTTTTTTGTTTGTTTTGTTTTTGTAATTACCGGAGCTGGTGACTGTGTTTTCATGCACCGCTAAGAGAGAAATGTGTTCACGCGCTCTTGCCTCATCACAGTGTACACCATGTTTTAGAATGAGAATTATTTCTGCGCATCGAGGAGCAATTTTATAAATAACCGTACATGCAAAAAGGCAGTGGTACGTAAAAACAGCAAGCTGACGCAAATGAATCGAGCGAATATAGAGGTATTTCTCCTTGAGTTAAAACTGCGGCTCTGGGAGTCGAGGTCGTGACTGGAGAACGGAGCGATTTGTGTTGCGCTGTCAGTCTCTCAGCTCTCTTTTCCCTCGGAAGGAGTTTACCTTGCCAGCCGTTCTGGCTGAGGGCCTCCTCTCCTGCCTCTCCCTCCCCCGGTTCAGTCCGACAAGTGCATTTCTCTCCGCAAGCAAGGCATTACCAGGGGCAGACGCAGCCCCAGGAGATGTGTATGTGTGTGTGTGTGTGTGTGTGTGTGTGTGTGTGTGTGTGTGTGTGTGTGTGTGTGTGTGTGTGCGTGTGTGCTGGATTTGAGGAGGCCTGGCTGCCCTGGTCCTTGGCCAGTGTAGCGGCCTGGCTGACAGACAGACGAGCCCTCCCTCCCCGCCCACGCCGCCCTCGCAAAGCTGCCGAGCTCCGCAGGATCATAATACCAGAACATGACAGCGGGCCTGCGCGCACCGCGCGGCCCTCTCCCTCTTTCATTCTGAGGCATGTTACCGTGCTGCTCGGGGGGGTCCCACACCGCACCGCTGAAACGCAGGGGCTCCGTTTCAGCAAAGCTCGCGAATCCTACCGACTGCCGGAGAGCTCGGTCTTCATCGCCCTGCCCTGCGGGTCACTCAAGCGGCATTACCCACGATTCCCTGCGCTTCCAAGGGCCGGAGGAGGTCAAAAGGGCAGGCGCGGAGGTGGTCGGGCGATTACCGAGGAGCAGGGCCTCCTTCTCCGATCGCAGGGGGCCTCGGGCGACCGCCTCCGCACTCTTCTCCTGGCCGTGACAGGACACCGCGAAGCCGTTCACTCCCTGTCGACACGGGAAAAGAGGACGAAATGAAGGAACAAGCCGACACGCACCCAAAGACACAGAAGCACTATTTTATGCCTTGTGAATCCATACGGAGCAATGAATCGCAGCTGCAACCGAAAGCCACCAAACACACCGTAAAGCCGGCATCAGGTTGAGTATGCCTCATCACTGCAGCTCTGCTTACTGGATTCACCCCTCAGTGCACTGTTTTCACGCCCCACTGCAGCTGAGATACATTTAATGCAGGCAATATAGCACACAGTTAGTGTAAATCAATGAGCCAGGGTTAAAAGTTCAAGTCCTATATATGGGGACCCCACTGAATATATATATATGATATATGTGCAACACTTCACTGAAAGAGGAAAGTGCTTTCTTCTATTCCTCTAGGGGCTCCAATCAATCTAGGAGTACATGCATGTCTTTCGAGTGCCAATGCAATGCTACAGTGGCACATACACCCTCTTCTGTTTCCTTCCACTCAGATGGGTCTAATGGGGGAGGGGGGGGGGGGTAGGGGGGTACAGAGACCATGCCAACAGGAGGCCAGATGCAGATCAAACATTCATTTGATGGCGGATGTGCACCAGTGATCTGCTACCTAGAGCCTAGAGCTAGAACCTAGCTGATTTTACAGCCTTCGGTTTCGCTTCCACCCGCATGTATTTAAGCATCACCTCCTCCTTTCCCTCCCCCACTCCTTCCCATCCCTCCCTCCCTCCCTCCCTCCCGGTGGGCGAAACAGGCAGCCAAGCGGGACAGGCCTACCTTCTCCGCCACCTCCGTTGTGCTCAGCTCTGTGGCGTCCAAGCTGTTCAGCAGCTACCAACAGGGGAACAAATAACAGACACCCACTGAGCCAATCGCAATACAGGCTTGATGCTCATGCGAGAGATTGATTTTTACAGAGTGTGAAACTGAGAGAAACTGGTCTGATTCGGACCTCCGTGAATCCTGTTACGCTGTGAAGCAAAGGCACCCAACAGTGGTGCTGTACAGTACCTTCATGCTGGAAAACCTCAGGTTTAGTACAGATGGAAACACAAAACAGTTCAACTAAGAGCTGAAAAACACAATGTACTCCACAGATTTACAGCGCATGCTGGCAATACTTTTAACTACATCACGTTAATGAGAACCATTACTGTTTTCAGATGTGTAATGGACATAAATCAGGGAAGGGTGGTACTCAGTACTCTTGTGATAACAAATCTGCAATAAAACGTATCAGTGTGAAAACAATCGGGCAGCTTGGTGATTTGTTAGCTTGTGCTGCTGCTGGTTAAGTTCCTGACGTGTGCACGGATCTCCTGTTTGTTTCACATAGATTTTATGAGTCATTTAGAAAAGGCCTGTTCAGACTCAACAGCAGCGCGACAGGACAAACTACTGAGGGTCTATGTGGATGTGGAAATCAAAGAATTATAGGCCAAATTCTCTGTGCAGGAGCACTTTCCCGCTCACATCAGGATATACAGATTCTACACCGGTCCATCCAAGCTGTGTGACTCTGTTCTCCTCCAGGTAACTGAAAGAATGGGGAGTGAGCGAGTTTTGGAGAGGGACAGCCCACTGCCACTCCATGAGTTTGTAATGATCCAACAAAAGAGGTCTGCTTTAAAAATACTAGCGGATTGTAGAAGCACTCAACTGGTCGGGATACCTATCGTTATATATCATACTCTTATTTCAGCACAACAAATCTATTACATGGATAATACAGATGTGCTGGCAGGCAGAAAGCTGGGAAAAACAGACATATAGATACTTAACATATTTAATGTGAAAAGTGGAAGAAAAATAAAGTTGGCCTCTGTAGAGGGGAGTAGAAGTGGCTTAAAACTAATACCTAATAACCATACAGATATGGTTCATACAAATAAATGTTATAATTCCACGAGAGTGTGTGTTTTTCCTCGGCAGCGCGATGTTTAATGAGCCCACGGGACGCTCCCCGGCTCCGCTTACCCTCTCCTTCAGGGCGAGGAGCTCCCTCTCCAGGCTCCTCTGCTGCTCCCTGGCCCGCTCCAGCTCCAGCTCTTTACTATTCAGCTCCTCCTGGAGACCCAGCAGCTGCTGTGGAGGAGAAGTGAGCGACGCTGTCAGGAATGAAAGGGGAGCAGTCGGGAAGAGAGACGAGCCGCCGAAGTGGCAGCTCGCCCTGACAACTGCAACTATCAGCGGTGCTGGGGGAGGAAACTGAGGAAACAAATGAAAACAGAGCGTTCAGAGAAAGCCCCGGTGACTGAGAGAGAGCTTCTGAAGACTGGAGGAGCGGGATTGACATATCAGAGAGCATTAGAGCAGGATAAAGCGAGAGGGGAGTGCGGTAAATGCACACAGAGCACACCCTCAGCATTCGTACGGGCGAACGCGAGCCCCGAGCGGAGAGCGGAGTAGCCCCCGTTAGCTGCGGCGCTCTCTGGCTGCAGGTTACCTGCTGCACGCCCTGCAGCGTGTGCTGCAGAAAGTGCTGCTGCTGCTGCTGCTGCTGCTCGTGGGCGTGGTCCTCGTCACAGCGGAAGGCCTTGCCCTGCTCCTGTTTCAGCAGCTCCACCTCGTTCCTGTAGGCGTCCAGCTGCCAGCGGAGGCTGTCGTTCTCCTCGCGCAGGGCGTAGGCCTGCCCAGCTAGCACTGCACACCAGGAGAGAGTGCAGTGCTGTTACACACACACACACACACACACACACACACACACACACTCATATGTTCACACAAACCCACACGCATTTACACACACACACACACACACACACACACACACACACACACAAACAAACGTACCCAAAAGAACACGCCTTCACAAAACAAAACACTGATGTTTTGAAATACTGCTATGATTTAAAAACAGAAAAATGATGCCCTCTCTTCAGCAAACATTGCTTGGCATTGGTACAAAACCACACATTGGCACAAGCCTGTGAAAACATCTTGTTTACTCTTTCACTGGAAGAAGTGATAGCTGTTGTTCTTCCCCCTACATTTAATCCCAAAATCATATTTTAAGCACAACTGTCAAAATGAGGCAGCACAGCTGTCATTTCAAGAGCAGCTGAAATAAATTGCTGTTTGGGGCTGTAGCCGTAATTGATTCGGAGGGTTGCTGAATAGCGTTGGACACTGTAACTTGTCTGGGGAGACATTTCATCTCAGTTGATAGATATTTCTTATTTCAATTTAAAATGCTTTCTTAAGGATTCTGAGATTGTATGGCTCGGTAACTCAGGAAATATCACTATGCTTGGAATCACCGGACAGGCTTGAGGACAGCATTTTTCAATATGAATATTATTGTTATTATTATTATTATTATTATTATTATTATTATTACTACAATTTTGCCAATGACTTTCTCCATGCAAACCAGCAAGGAGAAGCAATCTGAACACTACAACAAGCACCACACTATAAATAACAATATGCCTAGTGTCACGCATTTCAAACAGCATTGAAAGAAGTAATCTTCAAGGCCAAAGATGAGAGAAAACTCAATAACCCCGCTTCCCAAAAGAAGATGGCAGAGAGTAGGATATGATGATTACACAGAGCTGTAAGGCCCACAGTCTCCTCCTAGGCAGCATACTCTATACAGGGATCACAAATTTTCATATGACTGAGAGCTTCAGTTGCGCAAAAAAAGACAGTAGTGCTGTTTATTCCAGTCTCAGCATACCTGAGTCATCCAGACGCATTTTCTTGCAGGGGTTTTCATCTGAGTCATCCTCAGACATCTCCATCTCTTCCTCCCTGCGTATCCCCATGATCTCTTCACTGTGTGCATTTCTCAGCTCCTGCAAACACCACAACCAGGGACAGCGCCCCCTAGAGTCGCTTAGTGGTTAATGGCCTGGATCGCTTCGTTTGTATCACTGCTTGCAATTAAGAGCAGTAGACACACAAAAAAAAGAACACAGCACACAGGAAAGCAGAGAGAGTTCTGTGTCTAAGCCCCCCTGGCAGACACAGGAAGACAATCCTGACAATGGGAGAGACTCTGTCACGGCTCTGTGTTCTCAATACTGCAAAACACTGAAAAGGGTCCATGGCTCTGTTTGCCGCAAGCTGAGAATGTATCTTAAAAAATCTCATTCGCTAACATCCAGCATCAGTGCTCCCCTGACAGCCGTTCCAGGATCAACTCAGGAGAAGTGTAATGTTGCTAATGTGAAATATCTTTTGTTTTATAAAAAATAAATATGCTGTCTGATGCCACAGTCAAGAGGAGAAGAAAACATTACAGCTGTCGGATCCACAAGCAAAGATGTCCTTTCCCTCTCTACTTGGCATTGACTTTTGCAGGCAGATACAGTATAGTTTTTAATTGATCTCAGCGCTAACCCTGTGTGCTTAAGCAGACTTGCATAGATTCTGGAAATGCTGGAATTCCCAAACAAAACACTCTTTGAAGATGTGGACTTATCAGCACACATGGAGCTGGTACACTATTAGCTGCACATTGGAAGCTGGATGATTTTTAAGGTGTAGACCTATCAAGATGGTGAGCCGTGGAGCCTTTCTTATTTGCAGTATTTCACCACAGAGCCATGACAACAACGTGAATGAAATAGCACTTATCTCTTGTGCAAAAGTCGTCTTTACCACAGCAGGGCCTTACCTCCGGAAGAATCAACAACTAAGAATAAACAGTCAATTTCGTTCACATTCACTCCTTGGTGAAAGGAGTGAATGTCACAAGGTGTTTGACCTCAACAGAGCTTTTAGCTCCACCCCCTTGATATGGCATACCCCCACGGGTGTGGCAGTCATCTGTCAATCACAGCAGGGTCCTGCAAAAGGGCTTCATTTTAACTGGCAATCTCTTGGTTATCCAGGTCTCACACTGGATGCACAAGCAATCTCAGAATGCACTGTGGGAGAAGTAAAGTGGGGGGGGGGCTTTCTGCCTGGGGCTAAAATGATCGCAGAGAAAGGTCAGAAAAGCTGTCATCTGAACAACAGGCAAGAGAAGGATTCCAAGTGCAAACTGCAAATGTAGATTTAATTAATCAAAAATCATTTGGACACAATTATATTATATTATATTCATGGGGGATTCTCCAGTCATCCCTTTTCTTACTTCTTGCACATGGGTACACACAGACTATTGGCATCAGGCTAGCTTAAGATGGGATGTAAAGCCTTTTGGGTTTAACTGTAAAATAAATAAAATATAAAATCATATTCCCATTCCACAAGATGAACCATTATGTGGAGATGGGACAAGGTATTTTTTTTTTAATCCTTACCTCCCTTACTAATTTCCCAGCGCTGAATAATTAATCGACACCCGTCATCAATAACTATCTCCTCAGCTCTGGAAGCATACGTTGCCATGGCAGTGCCTAATATATTCCGGGGGCAGCAACAGCTGCTACATCGGCATGCGGGCGAAACTCTAGCATCGAGAGCACGCCTCTCTTCGGGAGGGGTCTGAGAGGGATGAGGGGACAGCGAGAGCAGCACACGGGGTACCCCTGCTAGTCTGCTGGTCCGCGAGGACAACATTGGGGGGAAAGGGGGGGGGGGGGGGGGGGCCAACGGGAACACAAGACGTCTTTACATCAACATCTGCCGCCTCAGCCTGGCCTGCGGAGTTCTGCGTGACAGTAAAGGGAAGAAGGGCACCAACCTCGCACTGCTTGCGCCACATGTCTATGTTCCTGCGCTGCGCTTTTGAGAAATGGTCCCATGCCTTTTGCCTGGTGGCGGCGGTGAGAACGGCCGTAATCTGCTCGACTTCGGCGAATAAGGGAGTCAAGACAAGACAAGCCATTTTATGCAGTGACCCGGTACCGCCGGCAACCAAGCGGCCAGAGACGCCGAGGAAACTGAACGCGGAAAAAAAAACGCCGCTGGCGGCAGTTCGGTTCAGCTTCCCGGGAGCCTCTGCCACACAGTACTTACAGTTCATCACCTGCAGAATCTGTGCCTTCAGGTCTGAGGGCAGGCAACATTTTACAGTGAGAGGGAGGCTGACGAGCAAAGGCTGAGCCAGAATGTTCCAGGAGACCTACTGAGATGGCAGGTTTTGCATAACTCGAATTATTGCCAGGGGTTACCGCTTACTAACGAATCTTAATTTACATATTCCCACCCGTAGTAAAATGTTGCCTTCTTATTTTCCTGTTTTGATTGACTGCTATAATGAGCAATACTCCCTTGAATCTACAGGAATT
The DNA here is from genome assembly GCF_013368585.1 of Megalops cyprinoides. NCBI lineage: Eukaryota > Metazoa > Chordata > Actinopteri > Elopiformes > Megalopidae > Megalops > Megalops cyprinoides. The sequence goes on along the minus strand of NC_050596.1, from coordinate 9,138,388 downwards.
GACAAACAGCATCACTGTTCTGCTAGAAGACAGACTAGATTAACTAAAAATGTAGTCATTCTGCCATAGCACTGTGGTGGTATTTCTGTATATTTAAGCCTGTATACAATTTTGTATGTAATTCAGTCACTCCTTTGACCCTCCAAAGAATAAATTTGTTTCTAAAACACTTCAGACATGCTACCTACTGGTGTTTTGCATCTTTAATTACAGCTTTGGGCCAGCTGTGATAACTACTCTGTTTTTCTCCTCTGCATTTAAAATAGTTACATGAAACAAAAACGCATACTTTTGTCTCCTTTTTCATCTGGCTCTCAAGAATGCATTTCAAAAACAGTCATTGAAGTACTTCTGCAGAGGAAATATTAGCCACACATTTAATCTTCCACTTTAGTGAAATCCATTTGCTGTAAATGCCACATGTTTTGATATAAACCTATCTGCAACATCCGGCCACAAGCTAAAAACATTTCAGGAAAATGAGGCTGCCTGATCAAAAGAAGGGAGATGAAAGAGTGACCTACCTTTGAGGGCTGGAGTTAAGTGGAGCAGGCCCCACCCCTGGCGTGTTGTCAGTCAGCTGCCAGTGTAACTGTACTTACCCAATCAGAGCCCCCCTCGTGACTCTGACTAATGGCACAGCTGTCTTGGGACAATACTACAGTCCTCACCCACTGGTGGGCTGTCACACTCACACTCGGGCCTGTTGTACTGTGTTTTGTGTTGCTTCTTAAAAGTGACAACCAGTACAGACCTTTATAACTGCTTTCGTATAGCTTACACGATCAAGGTTTTGAGGTCTGTACATGTGATACATGGAATCAGGCTTGTAATTTTGACTTGTGGTAATGGTATTCTGTCTCTTTAAGAGTAACCTGATTATAGAAACGTATTATTAATAGCATCTCAAATCAAATGAGAAATAGCATGAGAAGGGATTGTCTTTATAAATGAGCCACGCAATCTACTTAAAGTATCGAGAATTAGCCACAATCTGTGTGGTAAGTGGGATAAGTTAGTGTACTAATGCTAACAGGGTAGCTCCAGTGCTTTGGATACAGTGCGGAGCGTTAGGGTGCTGGTGTGGCAGGGCCTTACACTGCGTGAGGATGGACAGCAGGGCATTCTTGAAGTGCTCCTTGGCCAGCTCCATCTCCTCCTCGTGCAGGGCCTTCTCGTTCATCAGCCGCCGCACGTGGCTGTTGGCCGACTGGATCATGGAGTAGAAGTGGTTGGCGGAGCGGCGGTTGACCTCGCCGCGGTCTATCCAGGTCAGCAGCACCGCCGTGGCCTCGCTGAACTTGTTGTCATCTGGGGAGGGGGGCGGTGGGAGGGGAGGGGCCCAAAAGTGAGTCCGGACGCCACTTATTTTACCCAGACCTGTCTGTGTCTGGGTTGCTGTAAGAGCATGTTTCTGTAACAAATATGAAAGACTGAAGTGACATCACCTCACTTTCTGCACTTGCACGAGTTGAACAGAATGAAATACCAATTCCACAACACTGCCATTGCTATTATACCACATTATTCTCACTTAGCACATGTTATTATCCAGAATGGCTTACATAAGCTACCATTTTATCCATATATACAGCTATTTACTGAGGCAATTCTAGATTGAGTACCTTGCCCAACAGTACAACAGCAGTGCCTCACAAGGGAATCAAACCAGCAACCTTTCGGTTATGAGCTCTGCTCCTTACCACTGCGCCACATTGCTGCCTGTACATACCCCCCGTATGCTTAACAGGCCACCTTATCCTGGAACCCTGCAATGCTTTCATTACATGCTATGTATTTAACCTGACGGATGTCTAGACACTTATTTACAACAGGTAATTCAGCACTGGCTCACCTGGGATCTAAACCTCTGCAACCCCATGGTTGTAAGGCAAGTTGCCCAAACACAGAAGTGTATCGCAGCCCTGTGACACGGCTGCACAATTTAATGTTGCTTTCCACAGCTAAGGGACACCAGTATATCCCGCTTGTCAGAGCCCGCTGACTCCAGGAGAGAAAACATGAGGCGTCATCTGAAGGAAAGTAATGGGAACAGGAGTCCTTCAGCGCTGCCTCTCTCAGACTTTAATAACCCTGTCTCCAAGGGAGCCGTGTGCAAATCTGATGATAATTAAAATCTGTCGCAGTGTGAGAGCAGACACTAGAGCTGGCAGTAATTTAGAGGCCACACAATGAATCTGTATACCCAAGACAACAAGGCTTGTCTGTTATTTAAAAGCAGCGAAAATATATCCCGTGCAGAGGCAATTGCAGGTGGCTTGTTCATGCACACCTCATAGGCAGTCCAAGAACTCCTCCATATAAATTCAGAGCAACGTCCCCAGCTCATATAGTAGTCGTGTACACAGCTAAATATTTATGAAAGGCGACGTGCCTCGTTCAAGGATACCACAGCGCTGCCGTGCCAGGGGTTTACAACTACAACCTGCCCGCTACAAATCGAATATCCCAAATGCCGTACTGCACCACCTTCCTGTACAGCTCAAAAAAAACAACAGAACAAGCCTACATGTATTTCTGCCAGCAATTTGTACCGAAAATATGTGCTGGACGAACAGAAATCCATTTTAAATATGTGGCACCGGGAGCAACCCATCATCTATTTTTAATTAATTGAAGCGCTATTGATTTCAATATTGGCAAGCGCGTGCCTGGTGACAGGGGGTAGCCCAGGGGTTGCCGTCTTCCTCAAAGCCGCCTAGCAAACCGGAGACGGCCCCTCTCGTTAAGCCGGTGCTCAGATACGAGAATAATTATGAAGCAAATCATTTTCCTAACCCCAGGGGCAACGGTGCTCCTCGTTCAAAAATAATTCCTGTGGAGAAATGAAACTGGATCCCCCCCCCCCCCCCCCAACCCTGAGGTGCAAGGAGGAGAATGCTAATGACGAATGTGTTAATGTTAAACACAACCCCCCACCCCCAGCCTCCACACCCCCAAAACCCACAACCCCCACCCAGCCCACCTCCACACCCCCCACCCCATTACTCTCCAGCATCTGCACCTCACCCACAATGCAGTGCAAGGGCTTTATTAACTTTGTAATAGAAAACACATATATTTAGTTCCAGAGAGGGGATAAAGCTTTAATGATCATGATTAATGCATTTGCTTGTCTACAGTAATAATAAAAAACTCTAACCACGGTCTGTTTGAAGGAGCGGGATCAGCATAAACATGACGCTCCCCCTATGCTTTTCGGAACAGTGAAGGGAGTGGATGGTATGAGTACAGAGAAGAAGAAAACTGTCAGACGATAAGCTCCCCCACAGCAAGGAGCGCAGCGGAGGTATGCGCTGGTTACCAAAATGAAATGAGGGAATGTAGGCTAGCTGGACACTGGGGGTTACCGTGTCTGCCCTTCACAGAAGTGCTGCGTTTTAATGCACTGGCAGCACAGAGCATGTGACAGAAAGGTCATATTATGCACACACATCGTCGGATACAATGCCATGCATGAGCTTTCACTGTCTATGTGCATGGTTTATGAGCTCATAGTCTCGTGTGTGAGACTGGAATTTCAATATTTGCTGGATGAAGAAGCAGAGTAAACTCCTGGAGCTTGAACACTGTGTGAGACACTGGAAGGGCTGCCTGTTTAATGTCAATGTCGAAATTCCATTCTGAGCCTGATCGAGTTTCATCACCCGGCTGCCGGCTGGGCCCAACCGACCAACGGGGTCAAGGAAGAGCCAGGATGCTCTGATGAGAGATGACAGACACTGTTTGACAAACGTGGTGGAAATACTGATATGGACAGAGAGGTTCCCATCAACCTTATGAGAGCAATAAAGTATCTCCACAGCGAGAGGGTTTGGAGAAGGGGACCAGCTACCCCCACCTCTACTTTCAAAATCCATCTTTCTAGCTGGAATCAGGCTAAAACAAAACCTGAATCACAGGTCCCCTCACAAGGGATTTCACAAACAAACGCATTGCCAAATCAAAATGTTTGCTTAAAATATTCAAAAAACTTGTGCATGAAAGTTGAAGAATTTATGCTTTGTTCCTATTTTTTTTTCTACGTTGGGGTAGCTAAGGACATTCACCATTGTTCTAGCACAAAGAAAAAGCTTCAGGAATAAAAATAGCAGCAACACAAACCTTCTAAACAGGGGGATCAATATGAAATTGCATACACTGTATTTCTGCAGAGCTACTGTTTTCATACAATTCTCTCAACACATTTTGATACCAGTAAGTGATAAACATTTTAGCAGATAACACTTACCTGTAAAGACAATACTTTGACATTAAGCTTACTAGTCTTCTGAGAGGTGGTTCAAATAAAAATGCCATGATATGAAATAAGAATCTTTAGCTACCAAAGCTTTCACTGAAAAACCTTTTCACATTTATATGCAGCCAAGTCAGAGGGCAAAGCTTGGCTACGTATGAAACATCTTCTTGTACAGAGATGAAATAAAAAGAGGCTTCTATAGTTTAAACCCATTGGCCTGTATTTTTGGTCTAAACCTCTGTGTTTTAGAAAGAGTGATGTTATTTGAGAATGTATTTATTCAAACGCATGCGCTGAATTGCTTAAAGGCATGAGTTTGCGGTGGTCTGTGTTGTCGATTTTGATTCCTGCATATTTCAGTCCGGATACAGTAAGTCACTATGGCTCACTCTAATGTGACAAGGCACCACATATTTATAGAAATCGCTCATTATTTTTACAGTCTTTGCATAAACTCATACTGGTTGCAATTATCGAAAGACCCACTCCCAAAGTGCACAGACTCTGTGCCATTTCTAAATTAGCCACAGCTGTCTGTGCTCAGGGCCTGTCTGGCCCAACTCATACATATTTGCTCATCTTAGAGACACTTTGTAACACTATCTGGGAAAGGACTGAACAGCCAGCTTTACAGAGACAATGGGAGAGGAGGAAAGACTTACAGATTAAACTTTTTAAGTAATCACTCCGGGCCCAGAGGGACGCAGCTGAACGACATCCACATGAACTGAGCGTTAGAAACTCAACATCTTGCAGATCATCCCAGGAAGCTACTGTCTCTATAGCTCTGGTTAAATCAAATATGACACCTGTCCTACATCACTGGCTTCCTCTGTTTTCCTTTGTTTACATTATTCTCCAGAATGGCTTAATGAGGTAATCGCTTAGTTTACATTATGTTTCATTTTTCTCATCTACCAGACAGAATTTTCTAGTGACAATGATGTGAGTACAATTACATTTACAGTTTTGACATCCAGCAGATGCTCTTACCCAGAACGACTCTCAAAGTTACAAATTTGAGTAATAAAATGGTACAAAACGTTACACAAGCAAGGACACCGAAACCACACACAAAAAGCCATCAGTGCCAAAAACAGCACAGAGATCACAAGCACCCAACGCTCAAGTCCAGCACAACATACCCCACAGGAGGAGCGAACCATTTCGCTTGGGGTTACTTGGAGTTTTAAATGGTTTTTTGGATGAGAGAAAAGGCCTACCTTTCAGCCTGTCAGCCAGCAGGCTTGCCTCATGCTCGGAGTAGTGCATGATGGGAGGGGGCGAGGGGGGCCGCAGTCGGTCCTCCTGGATTTTGCGCCGGTGGCGCTCCTCGCGGGCCAGCAGCCTCTGTTTGCACTCCCACTCATACAGGTCGTCCCGCGCCTGGGCAAAGTCCACATGTATGCGCCCCGAGTCCTTCTTGTCTGTGCTGGAGCCAATACGCATACGGTACCCTGGAGGAACACAATGCAATGAATGGTACATGTGATGCAGACGTAGTCTGGTTGACATAGTGCCATACTTGTTGAAATGCTGCCATACTGGCTGACTGATAATGACATAATATGGGGGGGTCATTGTGACGCAGTGATAGGGAGCAGGGCTCATAACCGAAAGGTTACAGGTTCAATTCCCCACTGAGGCACAGCTGCTTTACCCTTGGACAAGGCACTTAACCCAGAATTGCCTCAGTAAATATCCAGCTGTGTAAATGGGTAACATTTATACAGCGCTGAGTAAACAAAAATCTATGTTGACCATTCACTTTACGCCTTAGTTTGAGAATCAACAATAAAACACTTTTTTTCCAGTCATAAACCACAAGAATTACCTCAGCTGTCTGATGTAGATGAATGGATACTGATTCCTTTTCAGATAATCTCAGATTCAAATGATTTTCTGCTCCTTTGACAGCTAACCTGCCCTGCCCTGCCCTTCCCTTGTTCTCGATGACGTGAGGGTGTGGGTGTAGAGTGAATGGGGTGAATCACCAGACAGATAGATGGCCTTGTCCACCATGAACTCCTCCGAGAAGCGGATGTGGCAGAAGTTCTTCTTGCTCTTGCGGATGGCGATGATGTCACCGCATTGGTCAAACACCTCTCGGATGATCTCCTCACTAGCATTCTCAGGGAGCCCCCCGACGAACACAGTCTTGCACCCCGGGGGTCTCTCCCTGGTGGAGGGAGGGGGTAAATCTGGCAAGGGGGATGGGGGGGTGGGTGTCAGAACCTTTCTGTCAGAAAGCAGTTGGGAAACAAATATACCTGATACTACTCAACACATACATGGAGATAGGACTGACAAAGACTGTACTATCCTGTAACAAAATGTACAGTATATATTTTTACATTCTAATTTTTTCAGATTTGAAATCTACTGTTTCATCTGGTCATGTAAAATTAGGCATCAAACACTGCAATCATTACTGCCTGCAGCTTGCAGCCATCCACTGATAACCTCATCAAAATGGAGTGGCAGAAATGGCTGTAGTTTGGAGTTTCACAGGTAAATCCAGCTGTCCGAACAAAACCTAGCTTGCAGTTCACAGCTCGGAAGAACAGGTCACTGTGAGCAAACCTTACCTGTGCTGATTCACTGTCTATATATTCCTCTGTTTCACTCCCTGAATCTAAATAAGTAAAAAACTAAAGTAACTAAATAACTAAAATAAAATAAGCATTGAAAACAACTAATAATAGATTAGCCAATTTAACTGCCTGTAGTCCACACAACTCATCGCTCAGCTTTCTTATCTTTCTCTGAAACCAAATTTTTGAAAACATATTTTAAAATCCTGGCAAATCTTTAGTAGTTTCGAAACTACCAGTATACCACTGACAGGGGAACATTTAAATTCTTCAAGGCCACTAAAACTCCACTTGATAAAGCTGTACATCAGCTTTTTGCCAGTCTCCCACACACACACACACACACACACACACACACACACACACACACACACACACACACTGTAGTTTCTCAGAGGTTACAGAAAAGACCTCCTTCTCCTGAGGAAAGGCCACTGCTCTCACAGCTTCCAATGCACTTTCTAGGCTTTCAAATAAGGCTCCCTCCCCCACTGGTACATTCAGTCACATTTAAAGGGAAAAAAAAGCTTTCAGATAAGGTTTTTCTAGAAAGTTTATATTGCATCATCCCCTACTGGTACATGCAGTCACACTTGAAGGGGAAAAACACACTGCCCGGTCAATTTGGGACAAAAAAAGAAGATTCTTATGAAAATGTAGAGTTGCGGTACGGCAAGAACAAGTGAAGCATGTCTCCATGGCAACACAGAGTCCAACTGCCATTAGTGCAGCCGTGAGCGTGTGTTTGGTCAGTTCATCGACGGTGGACGCCCTCAATGTGTGTGCCCCCCTCACACCTGAGAGCATCCTTCCCAAAAAAACCCACACAGCTCAACACCGAGTCCATGTCGTGGTACTCACCTCAAGGCATGGCTAACATTCTAGCAAGGGGATAGGATGTGCTTGAATCCGAACTCGTCTATTTCCTGCTTATGGAAGACTAACTACTGATGATGATTAGGGTGATGAAGGTGAGGGGGGGCATAAGTGTGTTTGAGCAAGGAAGGCAAGGTGAGGGGGTGGGAGGGGGACGTCTGAGGGGGTCCACTTACTGGGGTTCTGTGGGAAGAGGGTGCAGCTCTTGCAGTGAATAATCTCCTTGATCACGGGCAGCTCAACCGGCACGGGAGGGGGCGGCACGAGACTGATCCCCGCCATCATGGGGTTGATGGGGGCGATGATGCCCAGGCTGGGGTCAAATCCCGGGATGCAGACAGAATCTGAGAAAGGCACATATGAGTATGCAGTCATTATTACCCACTGAGGCTGAACTTGTAAACAATCAGGAAAACAGTGTGCTGTAGTAACTTCAACTCAGATCTCTTACTGGAGAGGAGACAGAGGATCAGAGCTGACACTGTACTTAAGGTACAGCACTGTGAGGTGGGTGGCTATTACTGACTCCAAAGATAATGACAAAATATCACCTATGCACTGACATTAAAAAACACTACCAAAATTTATTTTGCTATGTAGATACTGTATGTTTAATGTCCGGTAGATAATTAAACTGTACAGATCCTACAATGCCAATGTGGACTCAGATCTGAATTTCAGGGGACGTTGAATGTGGAATCCAGCTTAATGTACCCCGATTAAAGAGAACAGGTCCTTTGCTAATTATTTATTCCATCAACTCCGAATCAAGTAGGTGTCAGAAAATGTAAAAATTATACATACAACATACACCTCAAAGTAAAAAGTCAGTAATAAACACCACATGCCAAAACCAGCAGAAATCTGACATCCGCTAGGTCCTTGCGAAAGCTCATTAAAATGGAAACTAAATGGTAATAACAGGTAAATTACACAGGCGCCTCACATTCATCATTTCCTCATTTTTTTGTACAGAAATTCATTCAAGGTCTTATTCATTCCTCTGGCTCCAGGCTGTGTCGTCTCTGCCAGTAGGTGAAATGCTGCTGTAGCCTTTTTCCTTTCTCTCTCTCTCTCTCTCTCTCTACCAGAAATGAGATTCCCCACAAAGTGTGCAGACTCAAAGAGCAGGAGTTCAAGACACAGCTGCCCATAATTACTGGAGGTGAGATGCCATCAGTCAGTAACCTCCACAGACACTATCACTATGCATGTGACATTTCCTCGGGCTCTGACATGAACTGCATAACCCAGGAGGAGATCTTCCCTTTTTCCTTGGCTCCGTGAATGTGGCACAGAACAAGCTCTCCTCCCCTGTGCTGTATTCATGATGTATAATTATCCGCCGTAGTCAGAGAGATGATGCGAGACCAAGATAGAACACAGTAAGTAATTCAACTCTAACTGATGCGCCAGCAAGGAGCTACCACACAGAGCCTCTGATCGCCTTCATCATTCACATTTAATTAAAACAGGGCTTTGCTCTTTATTAGAGTGTTTTATCTGCAGCGGAGATGGGTCTCTCTAGGTCACCAGCGAAGCCCCAGAGGTTTACATCTCACTTCAAACAGCAGGTCTTAATTATATGATGAGAGGTGTTGTGTGCATGTATTCCAATCACCAGGTACACGTGATCTGCAACCCAACCCTCACACCTCCAACTTCAGACCAGATAAGATCAAAACATGGACCTGCCCACTGAATACAAATAACTAACCAACTGCCATTATGAGTTTGATCCATTTGAACTGCTCATCTGATAATTGCAGTAATTGCCACGGTCCCTCGATACCAGGCTTTTTGCAAGTAATTATCAAGATTCAGCCTTTGTCTTAAAAACACTTACTGTTTTAAAAGACCAGACAACTCTGACATTGAGAACAAATGGAAAAAAATTAGATTCTAATGAATTATACTAAAAAATACTGGCAAAATATTTAGATTTTATTCACGCTGATCGTTCGTCACTTGCGACTTTATAACTTATTCCAGTACATGGTTAAGCTTTTCCATACAGTGCACTCACTGACAAGATACAAACAAAAAAAAAACAATAATGTTAGCTTAATACTTCATATCCTAAATGTACCATGAAAATTGTTTAACTGCCTCTTGGATGATTCAATTAATTTTTTTTTCTCATATCCAAGTTACGGTTCTTGTGATTTTTTTAGTAAATGGTTGCACACAGTAATGCGAGGCTTACACAAATTGTAACCCTAAATCTCTTTCCCAGCTCACTTATTAAATCTCACAATTCAGCTCCAACAAAAGCAACTCCCACAGCAGGAATATCCTCCGTGTTTAAAGTAACACCATCTGGGTGCTCCGCAAATCCCGGAGGATAAAAACAGACTTTAAAAAGATTAATTTAAATGATGACATTTCCAAATATTTAAATTTGGATGGAATTGAAATGGGGGATGGGGTGGGGGGAGGGACACTAAAGGAATCAATGAAACTCTAATTCACAAATTATGGGGCTTTGAGACATTATACTTCATGCGTGAGGATAAGCCATAAAATCAGATAAAGGATCCAGGTGTTGGCTCAGGCTATGATCGGGCACATGAATGATAAAAATAACTGATAGAGTGATAATTGGCTAGAGTGGCTTGCGTATGTATGCTCTGTGATGGCGTACACAAATCCACCAATGCATCTTTTACAACACAGCTACCATAATTATTCCATAATCTGTACCACATGCAAATTATCACCGTAAGCGAAAACTACTTAATATTCTGATCATTTAATCCAGGCTTACAATTATAGATGAGCTTTAAGGCATGGGATGTGCATTCATACTCCACATCGTTTTTCTAAAATTAACACCACATTTCTAAGCATTTGTTGGTCACACGATGCGAAATATGAAGGAATGCTTTCTAAAACCACTCAAAGGGTGCTTGTCAACTGAATTGAAGACCAATGTGCTGTGATCAGAACCAAACCATTGTAGCTGTCATATGTTTTCCGAACAATTTAATGGAAACATGAATTTTGAATATATAGTCATCCTCTGGTTTTGTCTTAAAAAACTATAATTGTCTCAAATGCCTAAGGGAATCCTCTCTGTCCCGTCTATATTATAACTTAGCTTACAGTTATTTTTATTCCTTTGTCTGCATCTGTCTACATATTATACCAGCTGTAAGAAGGACCAGTGTAAAATGGAAAAAAAAAACATTATCTCCAGAGTAATAATCTATTAGAAGTTATTCTTTGCAAAGTGACTAACAGGATAATCACAGCAAATTTGGTCTTGAATGACTATACAATCATTTAAGGCTGCCATTTCAAATATACAATTCAAATGATGTAAGCTCTCCAAACTGTACGAGACAATCCCATAAATATGCATGATCTGGAAATGCGTTCATGCATTTAGTATGAGTCTAATTTGCTACGGTCTACAGTGACTTCCTTGCCCTTCGTGATGGTAATTACAATGGGATGCAGTGCTACCTGATTTTCCATAAATTCAAAAGGCAACCAGAATGTTCAAGGCAAATGTGTATGGCTAGAGAACTGCAGCCTCATTCCTTGTTTGCATGCCCTATTCTGTTTTCTCCAATGTGACCTGTACTGATTAATGGTAGAATAAAAATTTTAAAATGTTTTTGAAAGTATTTTCCTACCATGTCCAAAACCCCCTTTTTGCTACTTTACCACAGTATAAATACACTGTGCACAGTGACCAGTATCACCGACAGAGATACAGCGGCCTGCTGGAGACCAGTGTGGTCTGGTCCCATGGGAGGTTTCAGTCATGTTCATTTCATTCATGTGTCAGTCAGGTGCATCGATGGAGGGAGGCTTCAGGTAAGAGCCTATATTGTAGTTAACGGTGAAATCATTAATGTTCATTCAGTCATTTATTCATATCCTGAACACTACTGCGTGTTTCAAAACAACCATGAAAATGATAACAGGTGTTAAGTCACAGAGGAGACCATCTATCGCGCAGTAAGTCAGTAAGAAAAGTGAACTACTTTCACTTTCACACCCTGACTCATACATTAAGTCAAGAAGGTCAGAGCTTATTACACTGCATCGTTATGAGGCAAAAGGCCAAAGTTTTACCCTCCTCAACTGGAATCAGGCCACTGCAGGATCTTATATGCTTTCCAGGAAAGTGTTCCCCCCAGAGGCTTTCTTAAGAATACTGTACAACCTCACACACTCTTACACAATGTACTGGAGGGGTGTCCTGACCGGCTCTGTCTAAGACGCTCTTTACAAGCACACAGCTTGTACTCCTACAGCCCGGATTCAAGCCCAACCCTGCCATGTGCAGACAGTGACCAGAAGCCCACAGTGGCAGAACAAATTGGTTTCATTCCGCCAGGGGCTGGGTTGGGTTTGTCAGCAAGTGTGCTTTCATCTCACTACTTTCACACACCGCGCAACTCGTTAGGCGCTCACGAGCCGCTCAGATAAAATTAGTGAAGATGCGCCTCGCCACTCATTGGCATTTGCTTCACTGCAGTGCACTGTGGTACTCAAAGTGTGAAAACTAGCTGCTGCAGGCTGTGAGTGTATAGGAGGATGCTTGTGAGTGTATATGAGGTTTGCATGTGCTACCCACAGTCGCTTCTGAGCAAGTGTAGCCTTTGTTACAGTCAGATGAGCCTATATGCAATTCCAAAAATGTGTGTGTGGGGGGGGGGGGGGGTATTTTAACTTTCAGTATTAATAAATCCTTGCTTAGAGAGATACCAAACCTGACTGACCCCTGAGGTAAGAGGAGTTTCATTTCTTATAAGCTGTCCCTTATCTGTGTGTAGGGGCAACAGTGTAGCATAGTGGTTAAGGAGCAGGACTTGTAATCGAAACGTTGCCCGTTTAATTCCCCACTGGGGCACTGCTGCTGCACCCTTGGGGAAGGTACTTAACCCAAAATTGCCTCAGTAAATATCCAGCTGTATAACGGATAACATTGTAAAAAACTGGAACCTATGTAAGTCGCTCTGGATAAGAGCGTCTGCTAAATGCCAACGATGTAATGTAATGTAATGTGTGATTGTCTAAGGCTGTGGTAACGAGATGCTGGGTGCCGGGCACAAAGGCCTACCTGCTACCAGCTGCGGCCCGGTCAGGCTCATGGGCACGATTCCCAGGTTGCTCATGGCCGTGGCCCAGGCGCCGGGGTCCGCCACGGGCACGCCGAGGCTGGTCTGCTCCGCTCCTGCGCTCCCTAAACCGTCCGCTGCTGGGGAGAGAGAAAGCGAGACCAGAAACCAGCGCTGAAAACCCCATCCTGTCAGCGAAGCATTTTCCCCACAGTTCTGACAGCCGTGGAAGCACGCCCTCCCCCAGACAGCTGCTCGGGGGCGCAGGGAAGAAAATAAGAACGGGGTAGGGGGTAGCAGGGCTGAGCCACCGCTGGGAGAGCCTCGCATGAGAGCAGGTGCCCCCCCCACCCTCTTATGTTTGCAAACGAGCCCTCAGTCCAAAGAGCATTGAAAAATAGACCGTGAAATCATGCGCTCATCTGAACCCCCTGTCACGCCGCACTAAAGTGATAAAGATGTTCTGGATAAAGACATAAGCCAAAGAGGGGATGCTGTGTTCAGATACGACATGGCCGACACCTCCCAGTCTCTAAGCTGGCTCTGCCGCCATGCTTGCAGTAAGCAATAGGCAGAGTTGAACAAAATACAGTGCATTTACACATAGTATATCAATCAAAGTATACTGCACCATTGTCATGCAGGTGCATTAACCACATTAGACAGGTCTTATATAATTGTGATGTTTAATAATTATGAAGTTGAGTTTCCAAGGCTTGGAGACAAGGCTTGGGAGTTGCTCTGGATAAGAGCATCTTGTAAATTAATGCAATGTAACCTAATGCAACTCATGCCTTGAAAACATGATTAGCTCTTTCTTAAACGTGTTCCTAGAAGAGAAGGGCAAAGTAGATTGTGGTTTTATTATTTTTTATGTTTTATTATCACTGGTGTACCATGATTTCTGTGCCCAATGAAAAGAAAAAAAAAACATGAACTACTTAACATTTGCGGGACACAAAAATGTAAAACAAGCAGTTTGTTTCTCAAAATTATGTACAAAGAGGCCCACACATGTGTCAACACAACTGAAGTTTCATGTGGAAAACAGAGCAACTATTTCACTGACAGTGATATGGTGTCAGAGAGATGGTTGACTGTTGGGGCATCCAAGAACTACTGAAACTTTAACCCCTGCTGGTAATCATTTAGAAATTAAAGAAACCACCTTAATAAACTTGTGCAATTCTTTGGAGACTACTAATACTCCCCAGCATGAGATCCATCTTTAACCAACTCCACTGCATTTCATAACCTTGTTTATCTCATTATCATGAACACTAATGTGGCTTTAATGAGTGTGATTCACAAAATCCTACTGTGTCACTGATCTCCCTCAATATTAGCAGGCAAAGAATGTGTCAGCATATTAAACAGGCTTACTGCATTTGCTTATCTTCTGTTTATCTTTAATTGCTATTTGAAAAAAATAGTTATTATGTGGAGCAATTTATATTACATATTAAATGTAACACACATAGCCTTGGATATATGGTGTTTGAAGGTTTTTGCTTTTTCCCAGCACTGTACCCTTACTGAATTTTGAAATGATTCATTCATTTTTTATTTCCAACTTTTTTCCTCAAAAAACCCCTACACTCTGTCAAATAAAGGTTCTCTGTCATTCTCTGTCTCTTCATTGAACAAACGGTATAAAATACCAGAAATAAAACATTCGGTTCAGAATTGTTTACACTTCAACATTTAAAACATTTTAAAATGCACAAACATGAGGTAATAGCAGTGGAAATAGCCATGTTATATTACCTACTTAAGAAGCAACGAGATAAAACAGCATGCCAGTGTGGACTGACGGACGTGCAGAAGTGGAAATGTACTGATTCCAAGGCTGTTAAGGATAAGGTTTTTGGGCAGGGAGAAACAGCAGCCCGTTCAGAAACACTGAGACGTCACCATCTTTCAGGCAAGCGGGCCAGACTCATTAAGGTTGAGATTAATGACGGAGATACGTTACCACTAGCCATGGAAGGTCCTCTGCGTTCCTCACTGCTGTCATCAGAGCTCCGGCTCCTTTTCTGGCCGCTGATGAGGGGGAGCGGGAGGGGGGTGAGGGCAGGGAGTAGAGGTCACTGTCTATTAGAGGCGGGATTTCATCTCTGTGCACTCGGCCCTGTGAACCACAGAAGACAAACAGCTCAGGACTGCTTCCTGTTCCCTTATACACAGAGTTAAAACTCATTCTGATGCTGCTTGGCTCCGCTGTGTTAAAACAAACAGGCTCGCAGAAGTAATGACGGAAACAAAAAAAAAAAAGGTATGATGGGCAGGGAGGCACCGGTGGAATGACAACGTTGTGTTCCGCTCCGTGTGACATCCGAGTTGTCAAAGGCAGTTTACACCCACCCTGTCAGCTCGTCTCGGAGAACGAGCTACAGCTGACCTGTCCTTCAGCCCCACACAGCAACCGCTCCCTCAAACCCTCCTCTTCCACGATGCATGAGAGGCTTTGCGGCGTCTCGCCATCCGTTCAGAGACGTGGTGCAAGAAGCCAGGCACACGCTGTGATTCCGCTCCCAGCGGGACGCGGAGGAAGAGGGTCACACGCTACGCTGAAGTAATTATCGTTTTAATAGCGTATGACATGCGGAAATCAATTTACGGAGAGAACACACCATTAAATCAAGACTTAATCACATCAGCGTTAGTGGCATAGTTAGCAAACTGAGGATCCAGCCTTTTCTGAGGTTTGGCTGAAATAATGAAATAAAAACCATCAGAAGAATGTACTGCCAATGTGTTATAACCACAAATCAATTCATTCAGCACTGTGTGGACTCACTTAGTCGGTGACAGACACCAGAATACTCACACAAAAACGCACTTAAGTGAAAAATGTGAAATATGCAAAAACACTTGGCTTTCAGCGCCCGCTCAGGCTAGGCTAAATGAACACAGTACAATTCTGAGCAATAAATGGAACAGGCTGATTTCACTGATTCACAAATAATGATCCATCTAAAAGCATCATTCAGGACATATATAGAGATTCCCCCAAAGGCTTCTTTATCTTCATCCTCATATAAGTTATGACTTTCTCTTCAGGTGATTCTCCTCGTTGATGGCAGTGAGCGGTGAGATTAATGTAGCGTCACAGACACGGCCCCCCTGTACCCCAGACGTGTTTTCAGCTGCCACCTCTCCACTGTTTCAACAGCGTGATGAAGCTGTGTGACACATGACAGGGGGCGTCCCATCTCGTCACCAAACCGGGGGGGGGGGGGGGGGGGTTTGGGGGTGCAGATCCTACGCATCACTGAGTGTTTAGGCTCAGTTTCTCCTTCCATGAAACATTCACTCCGTCACCCCTGTGGGCATGCGTTATTCATGAGAGCACTTGACATCTGTAAATCATTAAAGTGGCGTCCCGCTCCCAAAGCTCTGATTTTGAGGAAAAACTGACAGACAGAATTGAGTCTGCATTCGAATGGAAGAGACACACGCTAATGGGTCCAGTGGATGTGGATGGGTGAAAAGTGGTCCTGATGTTGCAGGTATTCATACCTCAGGCCTTTGTAACCATTCTTCATATTCTTCACCATTCTTTTCTGACAGCAGATGCCATTGACTGACTGCAAAAAACCACTGACAGAACTGTCATGTCTCATTAAACCCCCACTGCTTATCCTCATCTATCTAATACACATCCACAGAAACAAGATCATCAATCGCACTGAACGTGATTAGATTATATTCATTGCAGTCTACTTGATTTTTAAATTGGCTCAATGGTTCTGAATAAAAACTGCTGTTGATCATTTTTTGGGAGGTCACTGGACCTGGGAGCTCTACTGAAACTATTTTGCCTGAATATTACAGGTGCACATACAATGTTTTATTCAAATAAGGCAATGCATGATGGGAAAGACTTTTGGGCATCATTATGGCACTGTGATTAAGGAACTGGATTCTCAGGTGAGCACTGCTGTTGCTCCTTTGAACAGGGTAATTAACCTGAACCACCTCAGCAAATATCCAGCTGCATAAAAGGACATTATGCACAACATATAAGAGATGTAAGCTGCGGCAAATGAAGGAACAGGCAACCAGATAATGCAATCTTACTTCCAGGTGAGTCACATGTTGTTTGCACAGAGACAGACCATTTGTCTTTCTTATCAACCAGTTCTGGGATATGTGACTGTGAGAGCGCTAGCTGATTGAGGGAGGCTATACCACTCAATGGAAAAAAAAGAGGTCATGATGACATTATTAGTCACAGCTTAAAGCGAATTGATCAAAATAATGGCTTTGGAATGGCACCATTTAACACACATTGGTTCATGAAAAAAGACTGCAGTGAGTGATGGAAGAAAAAAAGCTATGCACACTCTCCAGTGTTGGGATTCATTTCATTCTTTTAAATCAAATTTGGACCTTAAATATCAGTAAGGTGCATTGGGCAAGAAAACAAAGTTAACAAAGCGGAACGAAACAAATTAAATATTGTGTTCCCATGTCTCTCTATGTATATGCTTGCAATTATAAAGAGCCCAATTACAACAGGGAAAGTCTGTCATTTCAGTCTGACATCTCTGCTATTTTCCTCAGAGGGCCATTACATTTGCTGTACAAATTCCTGCGCTTTGGAGATTCACATCATCCATGAACATTTACAAAAACTGCTGCGAAATCTGTCAGCCCAGAGACACCGTGCCTCTTAAAGCAGTCACAGTTCGGATTACACGTCAATATTTAGCATAACTGGCAATTAGCGCTAACATTTCGGGGCAGTTACATGCACCGTGCTGATATGCAGCTTTAGCAAAACAGCAATTTCCTTTTTTGTTTGGCACCCAAAACATTAAAACACATGGCACTGCACTCTCAGAGACAGGCGGCTGCAGAACAAAGGAGTTGAGCTCTTGTGCCGCGCTTGGGGGAGAGGGAAGGCGTTGGACCAGTCACAGCTGCGGGAGTCGGAGCCGCTACTTGCGCTCAGTATTCACCAGGCATCACGCAGGCAATAGACTGGAAACAATGGGGAATTCTGCATTCATCAGATGGCTAAAGTACAGCGGTCGCCGTTGCTGCCGCGCATCTGAAAGCGGCATTAACCCATCACACAGATGTAGTCATTCTACTGACTCTTATCATCCAAAGGCATTAATTCCTGAAGTCCATGGACTCCTTAAGGCAGGCTTCAGCTAAAATGTGACTGACATTTTAGCTGACATACCGACATTTAACTCATTGTCGATGGTAAATTGGCTTTCGTGTCAGTCCGTTAGAGTCGATACAGGTACTTACAACGTTAACAGAAGATTGCTTCGTTAGCAATTATGTCGAAGACGTTACAATTCAATACACAGTCATATCAACGATTCGGGACAATATCGCCATTTACTGCAGAGCTCAACAGGACACAGAACTCCCGCAGCGATGGGCATCAACATGACATGTTAGAGAAATTTCTATCCACGATAATAGCACAAGACTGCAGGAATGTGCTCTGCCAGTCAGGAGAAGATGCACACAAAGCAAGTCTGAGGGGCACACTTCAGGGCATCTGTGATGTAACTACAATGACAAGTGACAACACACACTGCCTCGGGGCTCAGGGAGAAGGTCCGTCAGCCCAGTAACTGTCCCTGCATGCGCGCCCACAGAAGCCATAACATAGTGAAACACTACACAGGGGGAGGTGGCCGACGCCGGAGTTTATAATGCTTTCTCAGTTCTTCTTCTTCAGGTCATTTTAGCTGGTCATTTCAATGGTGCTTTATTGGCAGGATAAACTATAGCACTAATGTAAACAATACTGTAAACATTCTACATACATCTATACAGAACCAAAAGCTCACACATACATATGTACAGTATATACAACTTACATTGATATGTAAAACATAATAAGTAACAAACCATATGAGCCACATGAATTATGGATAAAAGCAAGTTACATTTCATCATCATCATCATCATCATCATCATCTTCTTCTTCTTCCTATTATTATTATATTCCAAAAGTCAATGCTCTTTCTCTCTCTTTCTCTTTTTCTCTGGCTCAGCCTTTCTTTTTCTCATGTCCTTTCTTTCTTATTGATAAGGGTATGCATTCGCCCACGCCACATATCGCACATATTCTCTCTCTCCTCCGGTCTCAGAGAGAAGTTAATGGTGAGGAGAGATTAAGACGTGATGAGGCTGAGCGCGGAGGCCCCCCGAGGGAGCCTCTGCCACAGCGAGCAGACACTGAGCACCTCTGGAGCGGATTGCATGTAAATGAACACTTTGCAGAAGGGGGCGAAACAGCAGCGGTCCAACAGCAGCCGAATCAATGGCCGTTCAGCTCTGTGGGCAAACGGCAGCAAGCCCGAATCGCTCCATTATCTGTGTGTATCTCTGTGTTCAGCCTGTCTGGGAGTTACAGAAAAGCAGACAAGTTGGCGATGGAGTATGCAGCACTGATATTAATCTTTTTGTTCATCAGCAGAAATCATGAGAAGGGTAATAAACAGTGGCTATCTGCCCTCAGACAACGCAGAGCGGGGGATTACTGTGCCATCAATGCATTATAGAGCATTCAATATATAGTATACTACATACTGTAAAAATATATTACTGCTGAACCCACATGAGATAAGTATAAATGTGAGATATATAAATATTCACATGTATAAATGGATAATATATTAAATGTAAAGTATGTTAATTGTATAGGGGAGCCAGCTAAATAATTCATATTGAAAACAGGTAAATGAATCAATAAATCTCTACATTATGTGTGACTGCTTAACATGAAGTCATTAAGAAGTAAACTGATAGACATCAAGATGATCAATGTATGGCTTGTGGCTGATCTCAGCAGCTACATCGCATTACAATTTGAGAGAAATTATTGTCAACACATATTTCTAATTACGCTCATCTGTCAAATTACACCTCAGAAATATTGATGACACCATTAATGCAAGCATGCGCGTTGATTTCATAATACACTGCAGGGTGGCAGGAACCTTAAGCTGGCAACAGTATAAGGCATGAAACCATGTGTTCTGTGCACACAGGACTCATGGTACAGTGGAATACCAATCCCTGCGTACTGCCTTCCCGCCACTGTCAGGAAACACAGCTCCTCTTAACTCATAATGAGGAGTCACTGTGACAGGACAAAATGGGCTCGCTATGACAGGACAGCTCTGAAACAAAGCCTTGTGTGGCAGATGTCTGCAGAGTCTTAGTCCTCATTGTGCTTTTATTCACTTTCCTCTGAGGGGGCTGTCATTTGGTGCCATGCTCTCACTTGTCACCGCTAAACTCAACGTTCAGTTACTGGATGTTTTTTTTAGCTCCACCCCACTCCACCACCGCAGATCTCATTAATGATATCCACCCATCTGCGGCCTCTCTCTGCTGCTGGCCACACCGCAGGAAGACAGAAACAGACATGGCCACTCTGAGTCTCTCCGTCACAACCCCAATGAACTATACACCCCAACACAATGGAGAGCAAACCTTCAACGACAATGAATTTTTTGGGTATCACCTTGAGATTAAGATAACATCAATAAAAATAATACTGATAATGCAAAAGACCACAAGACATGGCAAACATGAGACCTCCATTATGATTTATGCCAGCATGTTTTCTATTCCACTTCATTTTTAATGATAATTTCTGGTGAACAGGATGCTCCTTCATTAATTGCTAGGGTTATTCATAACATACCAAAGCACATCTACATCACTGCACCACTAGAACACTTAAAAGGTAGTATATATGTGCTGATGATTAGAGTATTTTTCCCTGGTTTTCATAATTGAGTACATTATCCCCAACTCCCACTCAAGGACAGAAAAGCCAGCACCTCACACAATTGAAAACAAAAAAAAAAACTGTTCCAACACCAACCACATTTCGCAAATTCATATTTTTAGGCCATTTCCTTGATATTCTATATCAGCCCTCATTTTTTGCATCAGTGCTCATTACCTCGAATGCCAAGCCATTTTTCAAACTGGCATTTTATTGAGTTTCAAGCCCTAATGTACAAACCTCAGGAGGTACAGCCACGCTTTGTGCCGCGAGGCACTTAAGTCACGAAGCATAAAGCGGTATCAATTACGTCTCGAGCTCCAAACTACAGACAGGCTGTGCTATAAAATTCCCCCACAGCACCGCGAGGGCTTGGTTTTGCGTGAGGACAGAGCTGAAGAGCGAGACAGTGCTGAAGGGGAACAGCGTTTGGACGGCGAGCAGAAAGTGACCAGATGGTGAGCGAGGTCCGGCATTCCTTCAGCCGCGACTGGCCTGCGTCTCAAAGACCTCCCCTCTGAAGCGCCGATTCCGGCGGCAGCAATTAGCATCTAACAGCTCCACAGACTCCAGCTTTGGAAGGGAGTAGTGAAGAGTGTCAGGGAAATAATCAAGGAAAAAAGCCCAACTCAAAACTCAACTCAAAAACGCAACTTCACCTTCTTCTCTTCTCATTGCTACACAGCACCAGTCATAGTAATTGTTTTTTTTTTAATTTTTATTTAAGATGCATCTCTTGAAGAGGCAGTAATGCCAATTTTAAAACCCCAAATAGACTCAGGTCTCATTAAAAGATAGGTCTTGTCTTATACCTCAACAATTACTCTGTGCATGAACTGCATAGCATGAACACTACAAAACCAATCTTATTCAAAGAGCACCATTTCACAAGCATCATAAAATGCTAGTCAGAGCGTTAAAAGCATGTAAACAGTACTGTAGCATGACCCAGAGCATTCTGAAAGAACCTGAATGAACGTATGATTGGGTGGAAAAATCCAGGCGTGCTCAGTGGCTCTTTGCGGTTGTGCTGAGTCAACACTCCACAGGAGAGGGTGAAAACAGAGTGCCCCTCTCTTCACCCTGCAGCTCGGCAGCCTTCTGCGCCTGCTCCCAGAGCTGCACAGGCATCCGCTTTACCCTGGAGAGGCTCCAGAGGACAGGGAGGATATTGTTTACAGAGCCGTGCCAGCCCACGCTCCACCCCAAGTCTCAAACCGCTCAACCTGAGGGAGCAGTCTGGACTGTGGCGCTGGTGATTTTGAAGAACTGTGACAGAACCCCCGGAAAAGGTAATGGTTATTGCTTTGCTTTGTATTGCTACAACTGCACTGACATTAAATTCTACAGCTTTGACCCCTGCACCATAGTGTTGCACTACCACTGAACTTACAACCCCGACTGCTGCTCCATATGCCTCTGCTGCTGAATGTGAGACTCTGACCAGTGCTCCATAAGCGCAGCTTTAACTGAGTGTAAAAACTGTGGCCAGCATTCCACAGCTCATCTCTACTGCCAGACATGACATTGTGACCACTGCCTACTTCACAGTGCAGCTCTATTGCTAAGAGTCTCCTACTTTGACACCAGCAGCCCACTAACTGCAGAGGCTGGCACAGAGCCATCAAACACACACACACACACACGCACACCTAAAAACCGACTCACCCCTGGCTCATCCTTTTTGAAGACAGGTTCCAGAGGTGAGACGGAGAGCAGGTAAGGGGGATGGAGAAACCAGATAACAGGAATTGAACGAGAGCTACGGAAAACCAGCTCTGATTCCTCCTTGAAGCATTAATGCTTGGCTTTGATTTTCAGACAAAAATATTTTCATTAACAGCGCAACATAAATCATGCTTCTGTTGATAAAACAGAGGTGTCCTCCAGTTCATCATACAGTAGACACACCCCTCCAACTGTTGACTTGGCACATTCCAGAGCAGTCTTTGAAAGTATCTTATTCACACAGGGTTCTGCACTGTAACCTTTGATGTGTGATGACTAAACCAAAAAGTCATTGCCATTAAAGCCAACCACAAACAGAAAATCTTTTCCCACATGAACACTCAAAACATTCAATTGACTTGACAAGGCTTCCATCGCGACAAAACATGACATGTTTCTCCCCATATTCATGCTAAAATATGATGCATCGCAATTAAGATAGGTCAGTTATATATACTGCACTACTCTTAATATATACATAAATGCACAATAACATACATACTATGCAACAATATGCTTTCTAGTCTTATTTCATTTATTTCTTTCTTGCTTATTTCAGCTGTGAGGTGTAACAATGACCTGTTTGCCTTGACAACATTTTTAATGCTCAAAAACATTTTGCCACAGTATTTTTTGGCAAACAGAAACTGGCCTGGTTCTGAAAAAAACAGATAAGAACAAATAGAAACTGAGCAAGACTGAATATAAATGGCAACAACCAGATTTTTATCTTTTTGTCAAAAACAGCAGCGGAATATTGGCAGAGGCCCAGCTGCGTCCGGTCAACAGTGTAGGGAGGCAGCGCGAGAAGACGTATCTGCTGACAAAGTAGCAGAACTGAACTGAAACAACTGAGACCAAATGCGTAAACCCGCAAAAGATTTCCGGCTGTTGTACCAGCCGCTTTAAATGCTGTACATCTCGTAAGCGCGTGGCTCTTACGCAGGCCTAATTTCTCCACAGCAGCGAGAGCTGTGGTCTTCAGAGCCGCGTGTATCTGCGCTAAACGGCCTGATTGACGGAGCCAGTGGGCTAAGGCAGTGCCGTATGTTCCCTTCCCAATTAATTAGTCTCAAGTTTAAATACAAATCGGCGGACCGCGGGATTGTGGTTTTAATACTAGGATGTTTTTGCTTGGCGGCAGTGTAGCATAGTGGTTAAGGAGCAGGACTCGTAACCGAAAGGTTGCCGGTTCGATCCCCGCTGGGACACTGCTACTGTACCCTTGGGCAAGGTACTTAACCCACAGTTGCCTCAGTAAATATCCAGCTGTATAAATGGATAACATTGTAAAGAACTGTAACCTATGTAAGTCGCTTTGGATAAAAGTGTCTGCTAAATGAATCAATGTAAATAAATGTTTTTGCAGCGGCTCCCGTCGATTCAAGTTTCGCTGCATATGGCCAACGGAGATCAAGATTCTCGTACAGCTGCTGTAGACTAATTTACATCAGTCCCACCCTGATGTAAATTAGCCAGGAAAATCCTTCTCTTAAACCAAAGCAACCTGTCTCTTTCCAGTAAACATACTGCCGCAAATGCCAGGTGTATCATACCGCGAATGCATTCTGAAATATCTCACACCTTTAAAAAAGGACTGAGCTTCAATTTTGTTTTGATCGAAGATTTTCTCCCCTCTGCCTCTGATTGGTTGGAGCAGGCTCCTACAGTCTGCAGGGCAGAGGAGCAGATGTCTCGCAACACTCTGCAGCATGGCCTCAGCTGATCCTGCGACGCTCCTCATGAGCGGCGGAATTACTAAGATTTTATCCAAGGCTTTCTGCACATTGCTATAGAGGAGAGCTTTCATTTCA
The DNA here is from genome assembly GCF_013368585.1 of Megalops cyprinoides. Taxonomy (NCBI): domain Eukaryota; kingdom Metazoa; phylum Chordata; class Actinopteri; order Elopiformes; family Megalopidae; genus Megalops; species Megalops cyprinoides. The sequence continues at coordinate 9,114,263 of NC_050596.1, read as the reverse complement.
GAAGAGGCTGAGGTAATGGACAGACCATTGCCTAATATGGAGCTACCATCACAGAGAAACCCAGTGCAACTCACAGAACAGCATCTCCTGGAGAACTAGCAGCTCCACAAGGACAGATAAATCGGTTACTTTTATCCCCCTTTACCTCTGTTTTTTCAGCATGCCTTATAAGTAAATCTTTATCATCCAGATCTTTGTGTGTTGTAGTAGTAACTCCAAATTCAAAAAGTTAACCCAAAATGTAGTATTACTGGACCAGGTCTAAAAGCCAACAGTATCTCTCATTAACATATAAAAGCAAATCTGAAACTCACATGGTAAAAAACATTGCAATTAATTGAATGTGAATCTTTGAAAGTACTGACCGAATTAAGTCTATTCTTAGCCTTTTACTGCTCCAAGAAATGAAATGTTTTTAATAGAATCGCTGGTGCATTGAGTACCTTATTTAAGGAGGAAACTGTCAGTCTGAATCTGATATTGTACATATCCAGTAAAAAATGTAGAACAGTGTGTGTGTGTGTGTGTGTGTGTGTGTGTTGGGGGGGGGGGCGTTAGCGTTAAAATGGTATGGTTTGTTTTTGGCTATATACTCTTCACAGCAATGTCCTCTGTTTGATATTGAATACAACAGCCTGCCTGGTTGAGAGACAGTAAATTGTCAGCCATTATCAAAATTGAGCTTGCAATACAGAGACGATTAAGAAAGAAGTGGTATTCGGTTGCCATGACGCTGAATACTGTTGCGGAAAAAACAGAGCACTTTTATTCATGTATGAAAGTAAGGAGATTGGAGGCATTATGTTATTTACTATTGCTACTTGTTCGGAGTGTCCTTGACCACACCCAGGGCTGTTTTACATTACAATCAGAAGGATCCACGTTGCATCCTGCATATAAAAGCAATTATAACAGAAATATGAAACTTTTATCCAATAAGCAATTTAATTAGCATCCAAATATGTGTGTAAGCGTAACCTATCATACCCTGCACTTCTCTATACATTAGCATGCCATTTTCACCAGTTACTCTGTCTGTTCCCCAGGCAGACCAAACTACACTATGTGAACAAAAGTATTTGGCCACACCTGTTTTTCAGAGTTTGGGCTAGGCCCCTTATCTCCAGTGAAGGGCAATCTTAATGCTTCAGTATACCAAGACATTTTGGACAATGCTATGCTTCCAACTTTGTGGCAACAGTTTGGGGAAGGCCCTTTTCTATTCCAACATGACTGTGCCCCAGTGCACAAAGCAAGGACTATAAAGACATGGTTTGATGAGTTCGGTGTGCAAGAACTTGACTGGCCCGCACAGAACCCTGACCTCAACCCCATCCAGCACCTTTGGGATGAACCGGAACGGAGATTGTGAGCCAGGCCTTCTCGTCCAACATCAGTACCTGACCTCATAAATGCTCTACAGAATGAATGGGCACAAATCCCCACAGAAACACTCCAAAATCTTGTGGAAAGCCTTCCAAGAAGAGTGGAAGCTGTTGTAGCTGCGGGGGTGACCAACTCCATATTAAAGCATATGTATTTGAATACAATGTCATTACAATGTAATGATCAGGCGTCCGAATATTTTTGTCCATATAGTGTATATGCACGCTCAATCAAGAGGGAGCAAGCATTTAAAACATTTCAACACAAGACACTTTTACCGAGACTAAAATACCAAATGCTAAAAATAAAAATGTTTTGACAGTCTACAATTTTTAACATAATAAAAACGAGGAAAAATTACACAAGCACACACTGGAAAATGACATGGCCTTGTCTTTCCTCATAGCTTGCATAAAGTATTCATAGAGAAAAGCCTTCTTTCTGACAGTGAACTTCCCAAGACCTGGACCTGCAATCAGAACCAATGTGTGGTAAAGTGACTTAGCTTCACATGTAATTCGGCTCAATGCACCTCAGTGTATCCGGAACGTTAAATCGGAGAGAAAGGTCACACTTAGACAGCACATTGATAAATAATTGAGAGGTGGTTGCTCACTGACCTCAGGATGGTGGCATGTCCTTCTCAGTCCATACTGAATAATTGCTTTCTTATCCAATTACCAGGATTTCAAAGGGGAGTCCTGGTAATTGTGTGCGTGTTTGGGTGGGTATTTATATATGCCTTTAAGTAGATAGATAGATAGATAAATATATATATAGATAGATAGATACATAGATACACAGGTAGATATAGTGCATTCAGAAAGTATTTAGACCCCTTCACTTTTTTTCACACTTTGTTATGCTGCAGCCTTATGCTAAAATAATTTAAATTCATTTTTCCCTCATCAATCTACACTCAATACCCCATAATGACAAAGAGAAAACAGGATTTTAGAAATTTTTGCAAATTTTGCACTGTAAATAGATGGATAGATAGATACATACATGTAGCAATATGAAATGTAACTTTGTTAAATGTTGGTGTGGAGTACAAATTCCCTGTTTGTGTATGAGAGACGGTTGTGTACTGTAACATTAGCATTTGCTCATCAGCTTTCAAACAGCGGTATTCAGGAATGACATTCCCCTGCTCTGCTCCCCCTCTAACAAGTCATCTGCTTTTGTCGGTTACAGTGAATATTAATGAAGCTGTCCAGCCTTTGGCTTTTCTCTGAGAGCATCGGCATGCTGACATGTTTCTGCTTCAGTTAACTGTGAGACTGGCAGTCGGAGAGGGCTGGTTCAGAGGGCACAGATGTTCACGCAATGAAAATTCAGGGCTCTAGGTTTTTTCCAGCCTTTGGAAGCCAGATCCAGTGATTTTCCACCAATCCAACGAGCCACACACCAATGATGGACAAGGGTTTTTCAAGCAGCTCTGCACATCACGGCCATCCACATCCTACTGAAGCACCATTTTTACCAATGAGAACTGTAAGTTTGCAACTGTCCTCATTTCCAGGCAGTCACTAAGGAAACACAACTACGACTATTTCCGCACAGGAACGAGTCAATCTAACCATTTTACTCAAAATTTGCGTGTGTTTTGTTAAGATGTTATTTTTAGAAGGAAAATAAAAAGGGAGAAAAAGCCGAAACGCCAGCTGGCTTTTAAATCCCACAAGTCAGTGAAAAATCAGTAACAACCCTGCCAATTTGGCGAGAGACTCCGAACCTGGCAGCGCTGAATGGAGGTGCACAGATCAAAAGCCTTTCAGTAACTGCAGACCTTTTATGCAGGTAGGCGCAGCCAGCTGCGTGATTGTTTATGTATGAAAGTCAGCAGCACAATAGGGCCGGTCATAAACAGGCTGATTTTCCTCCTCTCTTCACAGGGTCTTGATAAGCTGGAATGGCAGTGCTTGGTAATCAGCGGCACTCAGAAAACTCACGAAGCTCCGGGCTCCCTGGACAATTGAATCATGGAAATCGCTTTTGTGCCCGGGCTACAGGCGAACGCTGCACGCAACTCACTCCCCCCCTCTCCCCTCCCCTCCACCACCTAAGCGTCAACCTCCGGTCCCTCTCATCTTCCCACACCCTTGTCACATGACATCCCTTGGCCTACACTGTCCTCTGGCGCACACGGTAACAGGGGCCTGTAAAACAAGCCATCAGGCCTGGATCCCGTCTGCTTCTTTTTCCCCTTACGCCACATGTCCACATCGCTGTCTTTATGCTTTCCGTGCATTTTCGTTTTCGCCCTCGTTCTCTCCCCCCTTTTTTCTCTCCTCCCCCATACATCAACAAGATGAAGTGGCCTTAGAATGACCATCTCTGGCTGTAATAGCCCCTGTAAATCAAAGCGGGTTTTAGCGCAGCCGCGCCGCCGGGAAAGGCCTCTTCATCACCCCGCGCTTTACGGGGAGGATCCTGATAGATCAGAATGTAAATTCCCAACCCATTACACCTTCGGCTCGTTCCTGTCCTCAGCGCTTTCCAAAGCGGGCCTGCCAAGAGCAGTGAGGCGGGGTGCAGTGAAGGTTCAGAGCGAAACGCTAGTAAGCTAATTCCCGCACAATGCACTTTTACTGCCTTCTCTCCGGCTGGCCATCTGCGGCGTCTCACATCTGATACTGTCCTCCGTTGTCTGAGAGCCAGCTCAACTCAGCAAAGATGAAAAAATAAAGATTAAATGACTGTATCTCCCGCAGATTGAATCAGTGAAGCTGTTTTTATTTTTTGTTACGCTGCTTGCAAATATAGTTATTATCACTTTGTAAATGTTTGAATGCACTAGATCAGTGAAAACATGATTATTATCTCACACTTGTGGAAAAACATATGGGCATTAATTCAATTGTCTAACATTAGTAGCACAGGGCTTATTTTTCGTTTAATGATTAGTTCTTAAATGGTGTATAAGGTTTTAGGGGAAAATAAGAGTGGGGAGAGATGTAGTAGGAGTCAGAACATCATTATTTGCTAAACTGGATCAGTTTTTAAGGGGGGCAGGATGCCATTTAAATAAAGTTGTGCTTGGTACATCCCATTTTTCTTTCTGCGCTAAATGCTTCTTTATGTTCATTTATCTACCAACAACACTAATTAAGATCTTTACTAATGGAAGCTTCATGCAAGTTGGACGGCAATTAGACAAGCTCTGTCTCCAGAGGAGTAAACACGGCAGACACCTCACCAGATCCTGCAGATGCCAATCGATACTCCTGATGCCAGCGCAATATTGAGTGTCTTAATGAAAGTGCTCGCGAGGAGAGCCGGGGTGAAGAGACAGGAGTGCTTCGACAACAAGGACTGATGAAAACAGCCCTGATTTTTGCCGATGAACGGCCTCCGCTCTCCCAGAATGCACTGGTGTTTGGATCAGGATCCGTGTGGACGGCCCTCTGAGATCACCAATCGCTCGTAAGATAAGACATCAGTGTCTGAGGTGGGGGGAATGTAACAAAGAGGGCCCCGAGCAGCAGCTGAGTGCTTTGGATGGAGACGCACTGGGGGGTGGGGGAAGGGGGGGGGGTGTTGTGGGTCGTGGATTGGGCTGTAAATTTTGAGCAGGGAACGGGACAGCCCCAAACATCTGCTGGCTTACATCACTGGACGACAGACGTACTCAGTGGGACCAAACACAGGGCGGACCTCTGAATCATTACAATTGTATGACTATAAAGAGCTGCAAAAAAAAGGAGGTCAGCTATGGATCTGCTGAAGAACAATAGCACTGTCTAGCACTGGTTATCAAAAGAAAACCAAGACAATGGTAAGAGAGAGAAACAATGGAACCTAACAATACCCACCAGAAACAGTGAATAGTCTTATTTGTATGGACGCACATCTATATGAACAGCATACAACATACATTTTCATTTACTTCATATAAATGGAAATTTGCTCTATTTGTTCTTCAGTAAGGAAGGCAAGAATAATACATTAATATTAAATAACCAGTAAATGGAATTTCTATCAAAGATCTGCATTGCATGAAGGGAAAAAAAGAAAATGCACAACTGACTCAAATGTATTTTTCCCTAGGTTAGAAACAACTCCAATTGGTCTTTTGCATTCATTTGCATTTCATTTTACATACTAATTCCTGAAAATGTGTGCGTAAAGCTTTGCATGTGTAGCTCTAAGCAGTTCAATTTATTTGTGAAGAACAGAATTGCTGTATGTTGCTACATTCACATTAATGACACGTTGAGCATTACAGCATGGACATGATTCAAAAGGTGCTCTTATCTGACGTTAATAATAACTGAAAGGTGGGCTGTTTCAGTGAAACCAAGGGCAATCACCCCTCAGTATCATGTGATCACATGGATGATGGCACCCATAATCAGACAACCAACAGCCAGCCCAGCATATTCTTCAGTGCCATACCCACATGCATTTAAAAGGGAAGCAGGTATTCTTCTGCTTACAGTATGCAGGAAACCAGCTCCAGACTTGTGTAGTGCTGTGAGGGCCATATTTACACAACCAGCAAATACTGCTACAAATCACAGGCTCAGAAGAGACTATATATAGCACAAAGTCATACACCAAACACGCAATTGCTAACACACACCAAACGCACAAACCCACTCTAAACATCAAGACACCTGATACAACAAAATCCACTTGGCTTTCCAGAGGTGAGCTCAACAGTCGATATATTGTGCAGAGTGCAGGAAACACTAATGAAGCCGTGATGGGAGGTGAAGTCAAGAGACAGCACAGGAGCGCTCCCACAACCCCTGATTATAGACCTCCCCTCCCATGGATACCACTTCCAATCTCTGCGTAATGTTTGCCTGCCGACAGCATCTCAGATTTCCCACGGACAAGAGCGGACTCTGAAAGTGAAAACGCCTAGGGGTGCACGCCTGTGAAGAGATATGTCTACACTCATGCAATTACGGCAGTTTCACAGAGGCATACGCACATCCATAAACTTACGCGGGTGCTTGGCAACAACAGAACTGTGTGAAATCAGAAAAGAACACAACACGCTGCTGTTAATGCTCCCGAGTGATATATTTAGTTTTACCCATGACCACTGACAATGCTTCAACCATTCAGTCTCGAAGAAGTGGAAACCATATTATATACACTATATGGACAAAAGTATTTGGCCACACCTGTTTTTCAGGGTTTGGGCTAGGCCCCTTATCTCCAATGAAGGGCAATCTTAATGCTTCAGCATACCAAGACATTTTGGACAATGCTATGCTTCCAACTTTGTGGCAACAGTTTGGGGAAGGCCCTTTTCTATTCCAACATGACTGTGCCCCAGTGCACAAAGCAAGGACTATAAAGACATGGTTTGATGAGTTGGGTGTGGAAGAACCTGACTGGCCCGCACAGAGCCCTGACCTCAACCCCATCCAGCACCTTTGGGATGAACTGGAACGGAGATTGTGAGCCAGGCGTTCTCGTCCAACATCAGTGCCTGACCTCATAAATGCGCTACAGAATGAATGGGCACAAATTCCCACAGAAACACTCCAAAATCTTGTGGAAAGCCTTCCAAGAAGAGTGGAAGCTGTTATAGCCGCAAAAGGGGGACCAACTCCATATTAAAGTATATGTATTTGAATACAATGTCATTACAGTCCCTGTTGGTGTAATGGTCAGGCGTCCGAATATTGTTCAGCAAATTACCAAAAAATAATTACAATTAATTGGAGCAATTAGCCCCGTAAAATGCTTGTACTGCCGTGTGGGCTGAGGGCACAAACAGCGAGCACTGTGATTGGCTGAGGCTCTTTGCTTCTGTGGAAACTCATTCAACATGGAGCTCCATCCCTGTGATGACTGTTTCAGCTCCTTCTGAAACCACATCTGTTGCTACACTCACTTCTGATCATGGCTTTGTTAATTGTGTGTGTGTGTGTGTGTGTGTGTGTGTGTGTGTGTGTGTGTTTTGGCAGGATGGTACTGCCAATTTGTTTATGATCAATCACAGCAGTAGAGGGGCGATCTGCACCTCGCCGCTCCGCTACAGCTAACACTGTGTAGCGGCACCGCACCTATTGGCACAATCAATTTTTCACTGCGCGGGCGTATAAATCACTCTCTAATGATGTGGTCCAGGGAAGCACAAAACCTTGTGCTGGTGGAAGGCAGTTTCCAATGGGCCAAATGAATGCAGCTCACATTTACTGAAGACTGCTTCTGTCTGCGTACAGCATATCAGGTAGAAGGAAAAGAAATAAAGGAAAAATAAGGCCATTCATCACAATTTCCATACTTTTACGCTAATCCAAACGCAAGGTAAGCTTCATGCTCTATGTCTTCATTTCTATTTTTCATCCAACCTTGAACAGAATCAGAAACTGATTAGCTGCCAGCTAAAGTCTAGCCATAAAAAACAAGAAGAGGAACTATATGTACGCCCAGAGTGCAAACAGAAGTGCTCACGACAGCAAGCCATTTTACTGAAAAGACTGATTGTTCAACCCAGTCTGATTGCCTGTGTACAAGGCTGAATATTGATTGATGTGATCAAGGTAAAAGATTTCTGTTTTAAATTAATCCAAACATAAAAAGACCACAAAAACATCATAAGCTTCAGAGTCCATTTACATTTCACAGAAAAAAATACCTTCAATTTACAGGCAGTGCCCACTTGTCAATGATCCACATTTTTTAATAAACCATGACTTTATTAATAAAACAAACCTGATTTATAGCAGAGGGAGGCTGGGGTATGAGAGCAAGAGTGAGAAAGCAACAAAGAAATTTTTTCCAGAGGGTTCTTCTTCATTTCATTTTTTGTGTCATATTCCCTATACGTTACAGTGAAACTGTTGGGGAGAGCTGAAAAAAGTTTATTCAGCAGGTATGTATTTACATACAATGAAAGCATGAAGGTTGCATGTGATGTGGTTACAGCAGTGCATTTTGGCTTGGAGTCCAATAAAGGCATCACACCTGGTCACAGGCTGCGGTTGTTGACCCCCATGTGGACATCATAAACAAGGAAAAGAAAGGTGGAGATGGACAATGCTGTGAACAGTTAATACAGAGTGGCAGTGGTAAGTACCATTTTTAAAGTCATGGACGGGACCAGTTTGTCTAGGATTGGCTAATTGCCTGGGGATTGTCTGCAAATTCTCCTCCCGAATCTTCATTTGGAACTGCAACTAATTTCATTCTTTGAGTGAGCGTGCAGTCCAGCTCCCCTTGTCAAATGCTAGCCTGAGGGCCATGATTACAGTCTCTCTGTTCTATGTGTTCTATCATTCACAATAATTGTGCAGTTTGTGTCGCATAATTGAATATTTACATAAGAGTGAATCATATTTAAATGTACAAATATGTATGCAGCATTGCTAACATATGGGCATTTAAACCCAGATTTATGCTGACTTTTTTGTGAAAGCTTTGATTTCTAGCCCAGGCTCAGGAATGTGGCCCCTGCTTATAACATTGTGGATAGGGGCTGTAGCATTCAAATCACATCAATCCAGTCTACAGTTTAGAGTAATGCACTGTGTCGTAAAAGCAGGAACCGACTGCACTCTTTCACCCTATTTTATTTCCTCGTGTCTGTCTAAAACTCATTTTTTTACACACAATGTTCATTTTCTCCACTTTGCTACAGAAAAAATGATGAGACATTGTGCTCATTTATCTGTCATGATACTGACATTTGCTTTCACTTATTTTCACATGCTATAAGTGTGTCGAATCAGCTAAATATGACTACACTTTATCAATAACCATGTGTCATATTTGCAGCTGATACAGTATTTGCATCTTTACTCCGACTAATTATGTGTGCTGAATGCAGTTATATAATAGGTGTCTGAATGAAACATAGAATGATTTTTCATGATAGAAAGAGTCAAAACAAAAACTGAACCACAGACTAGCCCCTTTCATCATTCACTTCAATTTGCCCCTTAAATCAGATGTAGCACAAAAATATAGACGATAGACTGCTAAAGACGAAAACCCAAGGGAGCACAAAACCATTCTCTCCAATAAAGAAGATTACAGATTCTACCCAGGCCAACCAGCTGTTTCCAATGAAATTACTACCTCCTGCGAAAGTCATTAAAACTGAAACCATTCCCATTGCTGCGTGTCACTGTGCTGCTCACATCCACTGCTTTCAGAATAAATGGTCTTTTGGTCTGAGGGTCCTTCTGTTACATTGATATTCCTCCACAGCACCACACAAATACTGGACACTGGGCAAACATCTGCTTGTTCTGTTCTGGTGAGATGGATGGTACATGTCACACTCCCTGTTTTTGAATGATTGTGATATGTACACCGATTCCCAGGTCTACTGGGTTTGCATCAGTCAGCTGTCTACTCATTGAGGGGTATGGAAAAATGCAGAGAGGATCATAAGGACACTAGTTACAGTGGAAAAAAGGGATTTGAAAAGGCTTTGTCCTTTCACACAAATCTTACTCAGAACTTACAAAACAAAATAAATTGGGACCAATAATTCTGCATTTAAAAGAAATTGCCATTTAGCAGAATACCTCTAGTTTGTGTTTTTGTGTGTGTGTGTGTGTGTGTGTATGTGTGTGTGTGGCTTTTTCACACATACATATTTTTCAGTGGTGTGTGATGTCCTAAATGTTTCTGAACAAACAACCACGAATGTGTATAAATCCTCTAAGCAAAGAGAACCGGATGAGGGAACGTTTATTTCATCTCATCGTTAATTCAGTTTAAACCATCCACTGCAGGTCCTACAGAGCTATAACTTGTTTAGCAGTTTTTTTTTCCCCACATTGTCACCACCTAGTCTCTCCCATCAGCATGCAGCTCTGGGTCTAATGCACAATCAAAGGGGACTACAGATCTCCACTGCCGCTCTCATGGTCTGCGTTCCCTTTCAAAGCTTTTTTCACTCACTACAACACAAAAGAGAGGGAAGAAAGCGCTGCAGTCCCAAATGTCTTTCCTGACACTGCATATATTAACAAGGCTGATCTCTTCGTTTCTTCCATGGATTACATAGAAACTAAAATAAAAAAAAATACATCTATTCCACACAACGTATTCCGGTCCATTGTGAGGGTAATTCCCTATGCAGCTCGGTGGCAGGATGTCAGAAGGGTCTGGTCCCAGTGTGGAGCTTTTTAACCTTGAGTGGAGTTTCACCGTAGCACTGCCGCCGCTGCTGCGACTGCCGCAGTTCTTTCCACATTCAGGAACACAACGTGCATGTCTGCTGCAAGGGTGCCGCCTGAGCTCCGCTGATCGCTTTTGAAGTCAACGAGTGAAACGGGAAAGCAAGTGGAGAGCCAGCTCTTAAAGCAGGTCTGGGACCAGGGGCAGGGAGCAGCTCACCTTGCATCAGTCATTAGCGGCGACCAACTGGAAGAGCAAGTCGGCCGCGTGGATCCTCTTGGCTGGCTGACTGTTACAATCCGGAAGGACCCCATCATTGGCTTCCACCCCGAAAATGCCCTCCTACTTACGGCATCGGCGATCGCTGGCCCTGCCATCTTGCGCCCTACATCAGGAGCAGCTGTGTGGCATGTGGAGGGTGCCGGAAGCAGGACAGGGGCCAATGTCTGCAGACTCATTCCCTCCTCCTTAAACTTTCCTGCATCCTTCTATCAGGCATCCTCAGGCTGGTGAGGGTGTCCTTGAGTAAATGAATCTGGGATGTCAGAGCTGTGCATTATGGATTGCACGTCCAGTGAACGATTCATCCCACAGACAGCACTGTTAGTCACAGGGCTGAGAGACCAATGCCGGGGTCACCTCCGTTTTCAGTTCAGCCAATTCACGAAACGCACTGAAATTCAATTTATTAACTGACAAATCTTCATGGAACTTGATGAGCGATTTTCAAGTCATGAATTCCATTTCAGTTCACTCCCTGAAATGACTGAAAATGAATTCAGCCCATCCACAACCACTTTGGGCCCCACAGGAACTTCCATAGGGGGGGTTTTAACCAACCCCCCTACCCTCATCCGGCTTCCCAGAATCCTCTGGTGTCACATCAAGCTTACGACACATGCCACATAGATGTCTAAAAGCACTGGATCTTCCCTTTTCTGTTCTTTTCTGTTCCTAGAGAGAGACTGAAATCGTCTCTCGAGAGTGAGCCCTCTCTCTGTGTGATCCACACCCATCCCTCCCCGGCGTGCTGCATCCTGGCTCCGGGCCACGGCGCGTCCGGGCCTGGGAGAGGGAAGCCGTGACTGGCGGCCTGCAACCCCCTCCTTTCAGCCGTACGCGCCGCCACCGCTCCTCAGGGTGAAACGCGCCAGCGGCTCACTGAACCCCGAGGAGGAGAGAGCAGTAATCCCACCCTACAGCGCACCTGAACAAAAGCGAGGCCGATTAAGAGGCAACGTGTCCTGTCAGCCAGACACTCCTGCTCTGCCAGGCTGCGGAGGAGCGCCCGCTCACAGAGCAGCTAAGGCGCTGTCGCGTGAAGACGAACCGCACTGCGCCCAGAACACTTCAGCCTTGTTAATATAACATCTGTGCGGATGAATCCCAAAAACTCGCGAGTTTGGAAGACGCTAATCCCAAAAATAAACACCTCATGCAATACACTTCAACTTCGTGCAATCCACATTTTGTTCTTTGAATTGTTGAAGTCTGTGTTTCAAGATTAATTACAGTTTGGATATTCTGTTTATTGTCTCGGGATCTATAGCTTTGTGCCTGTAAGCAAACACCTACGCTGTAATGGAAACCTGTCATATTAATGGTTTTGCCTGAAGACTCTTGCAGGCTTGAATGACTGTACTGATGCTATGCTACATCTGCCCACAATGCATGATAACATTATTCTCAGAGGAAGGCTACTATTTGCTACTAATGTAGCTGTATTACAGTATACATTCCATTTTACGGTAAGCAAGAATAACACAGGCACGAATAAAATACTGGCAGCTGCAACAATACCTGCACGCCATTCTCTTCCCTTAGCGCGGTGGGAAATGCAATTCTAAAACCTGGGGCACCGGGGTGACAGTATCAGAATGGAAATAATACAGGAAAGGGGGCACAGAATGAGCAAACTGGTGCAAACACTCAGAGAATGAATATCCAGCAATGCAGTTTACAGAGAGCGAGAGATATCTCTACTGACACTGGGGAACCAGTGGGAGTGAGAGCACAGCAATACCTCTCTGGTTCACAGCCTTCTAATGGGAGGGCTGTATCAGCGCTGCTTATCTGTTACAGCGTTCCTCACTCTTTCTCTCACTGGGAACATCCTCTGCCTGCTCTTACCAGGAAAAATGGAAAAAAATAATGATTCATACGATAGCCATTGAGGACGCCATTGAGAATGCATTCCATCACGGCCATCAGGCGAATGGTCCCATTATCTGACTTCAGAATCCAAGAATGAAATTACCAGTCTGAGAGCAAAATGTTCTCATGCTGTGCTGACCCAAAAATAAAAGATTGATAGACAGCTAGCGGCCGAGCATTGCTGCGCTAAACGTTTTAGCGATGGATCTCTGAAATGAGGAAGTGCTTTGAAGTCCCAGTCCAGCCAATGGCATTGTTCTTTAATCTCACACTTTTTAAAGGCAGCTAAGAAAAAGACTTGAAAAGATAACCATGGGTGTTTTAAATACCTTCACACATGGAAAACATTTTAATTTAGCTTTCACATTCCAAAAGAAGGTAAACCAGTATTTAAGTGTGATGTGGATGATGTATGATGTGTGCTGTATTTGCAATGAATAATACGAATACTGTCCTGTTTCAAATCACTATAAGCACCTCCTTTTGTGTTCTTATTTCTGTCCATTCATCATACAAATGTAGAGATAAAAATCTACATTCGACATCTTGTTTAGGTTTATGCTGTAAAATAGCACAATGAAGAGAGGGAGATGTGGCTCAGCGTTCTCACAATTTCCATTTTTTCCTGTTTTCAATACAGATGCTCGGTTATATACAGACACCCTCCCCCCAATCCCCTTTAAATCAATTTATCTCTCCACTGCCTCCACAGAACCTGTTCTTTATCCCACCAACAAAAAGATAGAAAATTGCCTTCCCTACTCACTTTTCTATTGGCTTCATTATAAATGGAGCGGCTGTGACTTGATGCTTGAAGGCTGTACTCCGTCTCAGAGTTGAAAAAGCTCAGAATAATGCCACCTCATAATGGCATCCGGGCCATCGCGAATGTGTCCCTGCATCAAAGGCGACTTTCACCGCATTGACTCCTCAATTCAGGGAGTAAAGGCCTGAGGGCACAGTGACCCTTTTCTTCCAGTTGTCACAACAAGATCCCTGCCTCTGCGCCGATCCTTACTGTAGATCGTCACAATATCCCTCTGCAATGTGAATGTGTGAACCCTCGGAGTGGATTCATCTATTCATATAGAGATGAATCAATGTCAATGACAAATGACTGTGTTGCTGAAGGAGGAGAAGCAGTTTCCATGGATTCCTGCATAGGCTAAACATGTCACGACCAATTAACACGGGCACGCTAGCCTCACCATCCGCGGTGATGTGCCTCGCGTTCCAGCAGAAGGAAAAGAGGAACAAAGGAGAGATCATCCTCTCAGATGGAGGGAAGGAGAGGTGCTCCTCTGTGCTTTAAAAACTGCAGATTTCCACACACAGTATTTTCTAGCACCCAGGTAGTCCAAAGACATCATACAGCGATAATACATTTCTACATCTGGTGCTTGGAACAATGTATCTTGTGAATGTAGCACCCACTGTGACTATTCATCCACTGCAGGGCTACAACAATAGCACACCTCTGCATCAGTAGGATGGTCTTTGGATTGGGAAAAAAGGTGCTTTATTTTAGTAAATTTCCATTGTTTCGAATTTGGTTGTTGGTTTATTAACAGATCACAATAACACAAATATGATGGCAAACAAATAATTTTTGACAGCAGTTTCATTCATGTGGAGTGATGATATGTGCGACAAGCATAAATTACACAGTAACAGTAACATATAAATCACGACTGTTTCTTGATCCTTAATATCACTTATTAGCAAATGACATAAACAGACAAGCATGCCTATTAGCTCAGAACATTTTTCAGCTTTCAGAACATTTTCCATCTTTTTCGTTCATACACACTGGCTCATCTTACAACCTTTCAGGTAAAATGCTTCCTCATTTAACTTATTGACAGGAGTATCAGTGCGCTGCTGTAATCAATTTTAAAACAATGTTCACCACATTATGTCTCTAAGGGTGGCCGTGCTCGCTGTTTCCAGCTTGCCTTTTGTTGCTTCACTGTGCTCAAATGCTTTGTTTTGAAAAACAAGCCCAAGGCTATGAGGAAATGTATAGTAGATGTTGGTGTTATCATAATCCGCAAACTTCATTGGCTCAAGCCCGCAACAGAATTATGTAATGCCCATAGCAGCACACGGAGCGCAGTGGAATTCTGCTTTCTGAGTCATGCATTTGCAATGATTTGCAATGCCATTCTGATTTTTGTGGTCAAGTTGCATAGAGCTTCTATGATTTTAGTGTCTCTTCTTCGCAACTTCACAAATGTCTGAGAGATGTGACAATATTCTAATGCCTTTTGGCTTGTTCACAGACAGAACTAACACTGTGATATATTTAAATAAGCCTGATTTATTTAATTGAATACTTTTTTTACCACATCAAAAAATACAGCTGTCATAGATGTGCTAAATACACACACACATGCACACGCACACACACACACACAAACACACACACACACATGTTGAGTCATTGAACCAGTGGTTCTATAGTATGATTCAGACTGCAATTGACTGTTAACTCATTTGAATCAGAATCCAGTTCTGAATCCCACATAATACATCAACACCATCTCTCCCAGTTAAATGTGACGTTTTTCCACGAACAGAGAGGGCATACAGAGATTCAGAGAGTGACAGGGAAAGGCAAAGCTGATTTGAAACTATTCATTTTAAATCACAGATTGGTTGCAGCTGATATTTAACTACTTTGGCTGATAGCCTAAGCCGGGCTTTTGCCAAAATAGCATATACACTTTGACAGAAAGTTGAGTAACCAGCTGTTATTTATTAAGGAGGAGTCTCCTAAATGTTTTGTTGTGGTTGTTTAAATACAGCAAGATATTTATGTATATTCATAATCTGAGTTGTTTTATATTACACTTGAACCGTTAATATTCAGAGAGATGAAGTTTTAAACCTGATAGCTGTGCGTGACTCTCGATCCCTGCGTAGAAAGCAGGACAGCCCCAGTCGGCTGCCATTCTGCCGCAAACAGTCCTCTCTCCATGGTGCTGAAGCGGTTACCCAGGTGACGTGTCATCAAGGGCACTCACTGTTGAGTTGCCTTAGTTAACTCGTCTAACTGCAGGGATGTCTTGAGGCGACGTTTTCTAACGCTTAGAAGTTAAGACATAATACAAAAATCATGCATCAGATATCGTATTCCTGAGTCTAAAAGACCGGGTTAAACTAATATAAAACTAATATAAAAATGCACTAAAAATAGGTCGAAGCTTATATCTGACATTTGTGCCCTAGACGAGTTTCCCCAGCAATGTACCATCCTTGTACAGTTTTTCGTTTTGTGCAGCCTCTTTTTTGGTTTGTTGCTGGTTTGTGTGTATTCGATTTTTTTTTTTTTTTTTTTTTTTTTTTTGTAAATAAGAAAATAATTTCACGACTTCTGTTTTACAATGGAACATAAAATTGACGTCGGTTTGATTTAAAATACAGCCAACAACCTATAAAATGCATTTGTCCACTCTCTTTTATCACGGAGACTTTGCAGAAAGCATACCATATCACACTAAATATGGAAGCAACTCTTGTTTTCTGTCTGTTACTGTTGAGCCCCTCTTCCGTATCTGGAGTTGCACATCTCTATCAAGATCTTGTCAGAATGACGCGAGACAGGTAAGAAACTGATCAAGGTCGTCAAGGATTTCTTGGACTGTAATTCATGGAGACATTTTGCTTGCCAAGTTTAGTGCAATCTATAACCTCGTCCTTGAAAATTCACAAAAAACATCTCCAACAGAACACTGGCTCCATGTAAATCATGTGCGTCTTGTATTTTTGACATGAGTTAGTGACAGAGGAGAATGCTTAAACACGTCACTTTATCTAGCATTGTCTTACAACACAAAGAAAAGGTACACTTACACACTATGGTTAATGCTAAGATGCGTGCATTCAACACGTTCGACTACATTCTGCCTGTGCATTCATACTGCTTCACTTCTGTTTCAGCCACTTTGGTATTGTATTGCATTGTAAGGTAAATATAGGCTACCGTATATGTAACCGTTCGATATGTATTAATATAATATTACTATCCTTGGTGAACACTGATAACCTGTCCTGCTGAGTCTATGCTTCAGTAATGAGTGTCCCCGGCGGAACCTCTGATACAATAAGCATACGGACATACGTATACGGACCACGCACAGATAACGAGGGGGAAAAAAACATTGTGTAAGATTGCTTCTTACCGTAAAATATCAGAAGTTTTTTGGTCTCCAAAGCGAGAAGCAAATTGTTTTGTTGATGGATGCGGTATGTATTCCTTTGACGTGAACCAAGGTCTGGCGGTGCAGCTCCTGTCGTTGCAGCTAAGCCTTTCCGCTGTGGCTCGGATGCAAACAGCTGCACAGCTCGCTTGGTTTGCCTCTGACAGACTGAGGCGCGCTACACTGATCGGCGTGCACGATTCGGCGGCAGATTCTCCCCTCACTTTCGCAGGGTGCCAATCACGTCATGCGGGCTGTAATTCTTCCACTTTGACATGTCAGCCTACGTTGTACGTGATAAATAAAACAGGGGCAGACAACACAGTGTAAGCGTTCAATCGTATGTGTCTCGCCACGTGTGCATTAACTCTGCTTTTCCAAAACGCAGACCTATCAATGATGCTTCGTGCTATTCGATTTTGGATATACTGTTTTGAAGTGTCATTTTTTTGTAGCACTGAATGCTGCAATTGATAAAAATACATGTTGGACGTCAGAGTGCTGTAGCCTAGTTGCAGTAACGACATTGGAACTAGCGGAATCTTAATTTGTTTGCATTACTGGAATTTTAAAGGTCTTTCTGGATGTGGGCCATGGATCAAATGTAATGCAGTTACCCTAAAACCGAAACAGGAGTGAATGTAGCGTTAATATTCACACTATATACTTATTATTAAAGAAAGGATATAGGTCTATTATTAAAGCAAGGATAATTACCTAGACAGTAGCCTTTACAATGTCTGGGTTAATTCGTTGACCTTGTCAGATTTTGCCTCAAATACATGGCCTGTTCTATTTTATGCCTCAACCGTTAACCTGCAAGGTTTCAGCAGCTGCCTCCTGTTCAAACCTAAATGAAATTCCTTTTTTTCTGTGGCGTATCTGATAACAGGGCTAATGGATATCCCAAGGACTTTTTATATTTTTGAGAAATCACCTCACTACCAAAGCACATTTTACTCCATTGAAAGGATGAAATGAAATAAATCTTCACAAATAATTTGCAGTGGAGAGGGAGTTTTGGTACACTATCTGCTAATAGTGATTTAATGTTGCCATAGGCATGTTTTGTGGAACCCAATAGGAATTGCTGGGTCCCGCTGTGTAGTGTTTTGTGTCTGTAATGTATGCACTTCCTTAATGGATAACCTGTTAAATACTAATAGTTTACTATTAGTGACTGACTATTCACAGTTGACTGCTCTGCTGTACTGGAACAATGGTAAACTACTCTACAACATCCTTGGTTACATTATGGTCAACATTTACATTTAAATGTCATGCCAAATTGATTTATTTAGAAACACTTTCAGGTAATAAAGTTCAACATCTGAAAACGCATTATTTTAAAATGAGTGAAAATGTATTGACTGTACCATTCAAGTTGTGAAGTTATGATATACACAGCTAAACTGGGCCTTTGATTTATGTAGAAGGAGCTTGTAGTTATTATTTGCCATGAATGCAGCATTTTACAGTGTCAGTATAAATTGCTTTTGTTTCCGATCTTGCAGAAAAACTAATACTGCAGCATATTCATTTAAATAATTGCCTCAATTTCACACTTAGCTCAGCTGAACTTTGCAGACTTAAGCCATGAAATCTAGACCAGGCCTCCATGCTGTGCAGTCATGATACAACAGTATCCTCCAATCGAGCTGCAGTAATTAGGATGCCTGCAGGAGTCTGCTGATTGCTCTGAATGTGCAGCTTATGCAATACAGTGAACCATATAGCAGTCAGGAAGGAAAATCTTCTTTATTTGTGCAGTGTCATGTTGTCATAATAGCCTTGTCAGCTGGAGCCAAGGATATTATGAATTCCAGTAATGATAGCATGGACTGTCATTGGCTGCTATTTTGTTTTCAATATGCTGAATACCTATAAAATTTAATGTGTTTTTAGGCTAATGGCAGTGAATTGAGAGTGAAATTTACTCTTCTTAGTATGTTAGTAATAATCTACTAATCTATAATGAGATCTACTCATTATTTTAGCAAAAATCTCCTCCTCCATAGTGAAGTATCACCTCCGACCCCACCCCCACCCCCGTACAGTTTCCTTTTTAAAATAATGTTTGGGCTATGCAATGTTTTGGCAAACATGCAATGTGGAAGAAAAGAGTGACCACACATTTTTGAACAATGATTTCACCATGTGTGCAACAGAGAGCTGAAAGGGTTTAAATATTTATTCACTTTCATATAAAATGTACTTTCAAGCTTGTCTAGTAACCCAACATAATGTAAATGTGGTGGCACTGGTGTTGAATACCTTACAGTATATCAATAGAGAAATGTTACACTTATTGTTACAATATACAAAGGGTTGTTACAGACTGTGATTGAAATGCATAGGTGGTAAATGGTGCATTGTTATGGAAAGCATTAATGCATAATGTCTTTGAGTGAATTTGTTAGATGTTACTGTGTTGCAAATGAGTGGTACCCCTACTCCCTCTGCTGGTCACATTGGGTAAAAAAGTAAAAACCAAACAGTGAAAATTGAAGATTCTTGCTGTAGAGTTGCTTCATGGTGTAAAATCTGAAGTAATTTATGGAAGTAAGTTTACTAAATTCCCATTGCAGGAATTACTAACAAGCTGTCAGTAGAAACTATTAAAGATACAGTGAAAATGCAGTGTACATTTGCAGCATCGACACCATTTAACCGTAATGTATGGTCACTTGAAGGAGCAGGCATATGTATATCTTTGAAAATATTATGAGATACAGATATTAATGTGTGAAAAACACAACTACAATTTGTTGTGGAAAGAGACAAAGAGTGTTCTCATCAGTGTGAAAAGAGACCTCAGTTATACAACGATCAAGACACAGGAAAATTATGATGTTACCAACTCTGATCCAAGCTGGGATAGTGTGGACGTCACTCTGCTTTTTGTTTTCAGGCAGCACTGAAATGTACAGTTAGCAGTCAGTTTTTTTCCTCCACAGGAGTAGCAGTGCCTTTTCTCCCCAAATCTCTTGAACTGTGTCACATACAGTGAGACAGCGCTGTCCAGATGAGGCAGTCTGTTAGCCGGAGGCGTGTTCAGTTCTCTTCAGGGACGTGCCCTACGAGGAAATAATGCCCCCCGCTGGTCGAAATCTATCTCAGGCCGCATCTGTCGAGTCTGTCACACCCTGAGATCCCTTTTCTAAGTAAGCTGCATTAAAATGTTCAAATTACTGGTTTTTACAGAGAAACATTTCATGGTATCTGTTTACTATATACATGCAGGGTTGTTAGCAGGTGTTTCTGGGGCTTTCTTGTCAGTTCATCTTACCTTTTTCCCCTGAAACAGTGATCATGTTGACATAGCCATTCACAGTCCCGAGGGTGAACACAGCGGTAGTCCCTGATACTGTTCCACATCTAAGGCTTCATCAGCCTTCAGCTGGCCTTTTCCTCAGCTCACATCCATTCACAACATGTAACTTGTCGTTAATGTCCCTTGTTTGTTTTCCTTTTTGTTCAGTTTCTCATAAGAAAAGGACAGATGGGATGAAACTCAGACGGACATTGGTGTGTGACTCATTCTCTGATTAAAAGGCTGGAATACGGACAAAACAGACATTGCCATGATTAAGTAAGATACAGAATGGTACTGCCGAAGTAGTTTGATTTGAAAGCAAGCTCATCCAAAATCTTTTTTTTTTTTTTTTGCTTTTTATGATTGCCAAAATGAGTCAGTGTCTTATTTCAAGAATCTAGGTCTAAGCTTCTCTCAGATCTTGGCAGCAATGCCTGAAGTTTTGCTTTCTTTCCTATGTGCTCATCCCTGAATTTTGCAGACTTCCTCTACCATGTACAAAAATAAGCATAACATCAAACAGTTTTTATGGGGATTTTTTAAAATGCAAATGACAGCCCAACAGTTGAAAGGGAAACGTAAAATATGGCAAAGGGGGAACCTAGACTTTCAAAGTGTAGTCAAGTTGAGCTGCTGGAGTTTATGCAGTATATGTAACTGTTTCAGCACTTGGAGTGGCCAGTCCTTGTTCCTCTCAAGGACAAGTGTGATTTTAACTGCATTTAGAGTGCTGTGGTTTCCAGCATTTGATCTGAGTTTTTGAACAGCCAAGATTACTCTTCCTCATATCACATATACAGGAAATCTCTCTGGCTATGGTTCTGCGTGTACATCGTGTCTTACGTTGGCTAGGACGTGACATAGAACTTTGAACTAAGAATGGTGTACTAAGCCCCATATTGATTTGTCGCATTTGCATTTGCTGTGATAGGATGTCTTTGAGTATGACACTAGATTATCAACACCGGTATTGACTTGCAGTACTGCACATGTATTAAGCCTGTAAGAGATGCCCCATTATACCATGATACCCAGGCTTTTACATTACATTACATTACATTCATTTGGCAGATGCTCTCATCTAGAGCAACTTCCAGAACAAAAGTGTATTCATTCAAGTTGAATTAGCAACAGTGTCAGACCAGGCTAACAGCACTCCCAAACCACTGAGTGTGAGCATAACACTATTTTAGTAAAGAATAACAAGTGATCTCAAACCAGATGGTACTTCATGCTTTATCCCTGACATCCTGACATCTTATTTTGGGTCAGGGTTATAATCTATAATGGTTTTTGGCAGTTTGGGAGGAAGATGACCACCTTGATTTCATCTGCTCTGAGCCAATAGAATCATCTACATACAGAAGATACTGCGTACTGTTTTATGAACACATGTTGTGACAGAAATATTTCATGGATGTATTATTCGCGTTGCTGAAGTGTTCCCAGACACACTGCATTTGTACATATCATTAAACAGCGGCAGAGCTCTGTTACCTGTGTATGCTCTTTATTGTTACTATTTTGCCTATTTGCCTGTTTGACAGTTGGTTATTCCCATTTAATGAATTAATGACCCCTCTGCAAAGTTAGTCGCACCAACTAACATTGGACAGTAGGGGGGGTTGCAGAATCAGTCAGATTTTACTGAGTAACAGGATTTGAGTGGGTATAAATGGAAGGGGTATTATGGGATATATACAGCAGATATCATATAGTATCTTTCTGTGATATGGTATTGCCACCTGCAGTATAGCGATATGGTATGGTTAGAGCTGTTAGGGATACAGGGTTAGTTAGAGTTACAGCTACACATGGTATGGTATGGTATGGTATGGTACAGAACATTGTTTGTTAACTGTAGGCTGGTAGAAGTTTCGGCACAAAGGAAATTTCGTACCTCCATTCTTCGAAGCATTGCAGTTGGATTAAACTGGAAAACCTTTAGGTATTACTTGTGGCATTCTTCAATTTTTATTTATTTATTTTTTTTACAGGCTGTTACTCGGAGTTTTACATTCTGCCTCAAAATCTAAATCTAAACCTGAGATATGCTGCATTCATTCTGTACCAAGATATACATTTCCAGATCAATGCTGCAGTTGCAGATATAGAAGAAATTTTACAAAACAATATAATTTTGAATATTATTACATGCATGCTGTGTTTATTATGTTTATTATGATGTGTTGCATCATGTGTATTATATGCAGCATGAATCCCCTTTCTCACCATAGGAATGTCCGAAACATACCTGTAGGTCTTGTCACATTCAGCAGGGGGCGCTATTAGAACACGCTTGTGTGATGCGGCTTGTTTACTTCAATTGGAGACGTTCAGGCTTTCATCCAAAAGCAATTTAGACACATCACAAACAGCCTTTTATCCTTATCAGAAGCCCTGTTGTGTCACACAAACATGTTAGATAGCTGGGAAAGGCTGGGTGGTAAAGTGATTAAGGAGACAATTGCTGGTGAAATCATGACTTTTTTTTTAAGATGCACTACAATTTGCCTGAATTCAGCGTATTTTGAAGGTGATGTTGGACAGTTACAGCTATGAGGTGTAACTGATCATAGGGTGGCCACTTTAGGCAGTTGAACTAAGAAGTGGTCAGCTTGGGTCAGGGGTACACCCGGGTCAGGTGTGGTCAGTTTGTGCAGTAGGATGCAGGGGTGAGAGTGTATTTTGGTTGTGCATTCTGTTATGCTGCGGGTGTGAAGGTCATTTTAGGTTATCTGGAGCAGGCTTTCATGAAGGGACCAGGGTGGGCTTCCAGGGTCCACAGGTTAGGTGTGTGATCACAGGACGATGCAGGGGGGTCAGCCCAGGCTCAGATAACCTGAGAGTCCAACTTAGAGTTAACCGTTGCTTTTGGGCCTCTGTGCACCTCAGCACAGAGGAGTGCACACCCTGTGTCTCTCTGTGGGAGGAACATGATGAGACCATCTGAATCAACCAATTTCCTTTCGCTCGTAATCATCTGTCACTCATGTCTTACAGCTGCATCCTGATCGCCGTCAAAACGTTTCTTGTTTTCTCTCTGTTCCGGACAGCGAATTCATGCCAATCCACTCATCATTACCTACGCATTTTCAGGAACCGGCCATACAGCACGCACGGTTGCGTGGAAGTCTCGGCGTCAACAGAGTCGAAGCATTCAAGCCCCGTAACACAATCATCCGCAATTACAGAAGCCATTGTGCCGCTAATAGGTGTTTTGAGCTGTAAGTACAGGGTGACCTCCCTCCGCCCCATCAAATCCGTGGGACACTGCCTGGGCGACTCTCTCACAGGCCGATCAGCTGGGCCGCGATGACTCTGATATAACCGGCGTGGCAGCGCAGATAGAAAGCAGATGGCTGGAGCTGTCATTTGATTAAGGTTCCCATTCGAACGGCCCCCGTGTGCCGCCGCTAGACTGGCAGGGCATTTTCATTTCTCTGCCTATCAGCGAATGAATGGATGATTGCGGTAGGATTTGGCTGCCTGTTGTAATCTGTCCATTGGTCCGACAGTTCATTTCCAGATGTGATTGCTTTCTCGCCTCAGCTTTTACATACATGGGTTGGCATACATAACTTGCCACTGTGTGAATTTTGAGCAAACATTCATGGCAGTAAATGCTTGACCCCTCACGTAAAATGTACACGTACCTTTAAACCAATAGAGTAGGAAAGCAATAGTGTCACAACGAAGAGGTAGATAATTCTTAAATGTGAGTGTACTGGTGATGGTATTCGTTGCTGCAGAAGATAATGTATTCAGATCTTTGTTGTGACACTGACTGAAATCAAGAAAGTCATCACCTTACAACAGTCGTTTTTACCATTTAACACTGGAGACAGAAAAGGTGGAGGCAGAGATTGTGAGTGTGTGTGTGGGTATGTGTGTCTAGCTATATTATTATGTGTGGTGGTGTGCATTTTCCTCAGTGGGTATTGTGTGAACAGAGAGGATTATGGGTTGAATAAACATGATCAATGACCTCCATTAAACCACTACAGAAGGGGATGTGTAACTACACCTTGCACACAGATTCAGTATTTCTTTGAGTACATTAGAGTGCAAATGCATGCCTTAACTTCTGGCTTTATGATCAGAACATACTATATATATAGCATATATAGTTTGTTGATTTGGCCAGGAACAGCACAAAGTCATTCCTACCTCTGGAGGTAATGCAAATCCAATGGTTCTTAAAAAAACACTTAATATTACATTACATCACATTCATTTAGCAGACACACTTATCCAGAGCGACTTCCAGCACAAAAGAACAGAAGTGTATCCATTCAAGTTAGATGAGCAACAGTGTCAGACCAGGCTAACAACACTCCCAGACGAGTCAGCGTGAAGATAAATATAATGTACCTGTTATGAGTTTTTGGTAAATCGCATTGAGCTTTAATATAAAAATGAAAGAATGAATGAATGAATCAATCAATCAATCAATCAATCAATCACTCAAAGCACTACCAGATATGAAAGAGCCCTGGAGTGTAAAAACTGTGAGCCAGCAGATCTTCTCCAAAGCTGAGCTGGGAGACCACAGGCAGCCAGAGGAGAGGAGAGAGCTGCATTGTCCTGCAGCTCTGGATGCTGGGCACTGGGCCATGAAAGCAGACACTGATGAGAGTTTGCTCTCCGACACCACTGCAGTGGAGAGAAGGATCTCAGCCTCTTACATTTGCAAACCCCCTGAGTTTAAACATGTACTGCACCACTGATCAAACAGATTATGAATAAAGAGCCTTCATATATGAAGTGCTTAGTGTTTGGTATTAAATCTGGTATTTTATGCACAACTCGGGTAATGCTGTATTATAACAAACGTGAGAGAAAGGTGTTAACAAAGAAGGGTATGACTATGACGGGCAGGACACCGCGCATTTTATAGCACTTATTTCAAGCCCCATTAATTGAAGCCTAAGTCCAATGGATGTGGGTGGTGTGGACCTGGACAGAAAAAGTGTTTGCATGAGTTACTCAAGAGTTAAAGCAAAAATGAATGCGGACGCCTCAGAAAATGGGGCCATTATGTCTGTCCTCATATTGAGGGCACATTTTAATACTGTCAGCAAGCCCTTGTTTCCTGTGTCAACAGTGGGTCAGGATCAGGGGGGAGGCTTTGGACAGGCTCGGGGCTAGGGAGGCAGGGTGACGATCCCACTGGGAAAGGGAGCTCGTGGCAGGACAGGCGGGACGGAATGGGATAGGACCGGAGACGCGTCCCAGGTCTGCACATGTACCATCAGAGGAGTGGAATGCCCTGTCCTCGGGGTGTTTTCGTCTTCTCCTTCAGCAGATTGATTCACTTAATTCACTGTGACAATTACTGTCTGCTCTGAGGAGGGTGTGGCGCATCCATCCCTGCACCCCTGCAGTGAAGGTAGCTGCCCCTGGCTGGCGCCAATGCTGCACCCCGGCACCTGTGGTTATTGCTGCTGTTATGAGTACCAGGAATCCTCTCCATCCTCTGCCATGTTTTGGATCATCTTCAGTGAGTGAATGACAGCACAGGCATGTCCCGACACAGATGCCCTCTTGCCATTAGAGGTTAGGACATATGAAAGCAAAAAGGTACATGGTTTGGAAAACATTTTTAATTGAACACTAATCCTTATAAACATGCAGGGGCAATTTTCACCAAACTTGAAACTCATAGCATGGGTGGTTTGTTCATTCCCATACAATAATAAGATATATATTGTAAAATAATAGCAAATATGTTGTGAAGTCTACAAATGTATTGCAAACACCATTATAATATATTAATCTAAATCAGACATTTACTGCAACATACCAGAACAGCAATTATTTTTACATTCAAAATATATTGATTGGGCTAAAAATATATGTCTAAAATATAATCTCCCAAGATATAACTTTTTGGGTTTGAAAGAGGCTGGTAATAAAGAAGGACTGCCCTGTGCAAATTAAGTGGGAGCATAAAGCAGGTCCATAAAAATGGCAAAAAATATCAAATGGCAAAAGCAACAGTCATGAAATGTTGCAGGACAGTGCAAGTTGCCCTGACATCACTGATACAGTCATGTATCACAACTCCTGTTTAACACCACTGTTACCTTTGCTGTTTAACCCTTTAACCTTTACTAAATTTGAGATGTGTAGTACAAGCAAGGGGGCACAAGGTGAAGTGATTGTTCGCCGTCTGTGAGTCAGTCCATGTTGTCTGTAACCAACCGATCAAAGCTAACGAACCCCACTGTTTGTTTCTGGTCACCCACGTTGCCCCCCGGAGGTAAAATTAGGAGGAGCTCTGAGAAAGAAAAAAAAAACACACAATGTGTTTCCAAAACACCGGCCTGATGGCCTTTGTTTTGGAAAGACGCAGAAAAAGTCACTAAAATAAAAACTCCACACCGCCAGCATTGCCGCGGTAAGCCACAGAGTCACGCAACAGCGAGGCCTAACGTGTTTCCGTGCAAACAGACAGCATGAGGGTTCTGAGTACTGCAGTGATGATACCCTGCTGCTGGTTACATCCGGTTTGGTCCTGAGCTGCACAGAATCTATCACTCTCTCCCCTGACCTTACCTGCATGGCATGCAAAAGAACAGGTCGGACAAAATATGGATTTTATCTAAGGTAGTTACATAATTAAAACAATACTGATGTTGAAAACTGGATTAAGGCGAGATGGAAACTGGATTAAAGCAAGAATCAACCAGAGAGTTGGGCACAAAGACAGGACTCTGGAGGCAAACTATTTGGATGATTGTCACAGTTATGTCTCACAGTTATGTAAAAGATGGTTTAATCCAGGGGTGCAATAACATTCTCATTATAGAGGCATGGAAATGCAATACAACAAATTCCATTTGATATGACGTTTCAGCATATTCAAAAAGTTACACATGAAATATAAACTGTCCTGAATGGCTTTTTGTTTCAAATGAAGTTGGTTTAAAAAAAAAATGTCTGTACCATAAACGTTGAACAGAAGCTACAGATTTCATTGGGCTTTATGCAATAAAATTCCAGGACGTAAATTTTAGTGCTTGGCTTTCTGTAATGTGGTTTTCCACATATGGACATCTCATTAATATTAAGAGAAAACAACCCCTTTACAAATCCTCTATCCTCGTTGCACTGTGTAGCTATTTACATTTATATTATGTGGCCAATATATATATATATATATATATATATATATAGCATTGCTCATACATATGTCACACTCACTCACAAGAATAAATAACCTACTCAGTCACAGAACGGGGCCACCCAGCGATTTGAATCAGAGTTGTGAATATACTGTGTTCTTCATACAGGAACATGGTGCAGGTTATCCATGGTCAGAGGGAATTTTGTCCAACAGACACACGTCATAAATTCCAGTCAGAAAATGTAATAAAGGGTGCTAAGGCTCCATTGGCAGAGCACGGTGTCTGAGGTGCCTCCTTGTAAGGATGGGGTCTGCTGGAGCTTGGTTCCATTTGGCGACACCCCCCCTCCCCTCTCTTTTCATGTGAATCAGCAGACACCGGGCAGCCGATGGACTCCTCGGTTCCAAGGACACCAAATGTTCCCTTCCTAATACTCGCCTCGTCCAGCAGAGAATGTGCTCTGGGCTGACACACTCGTGGGCCATTTTCTGCCAAGACTGTGCACCGGCATGTTTCACACGGTCAAACGCTGTGGGCTTTCAGGGTCATCTTGGCAACGAGTCGCCAAGCAAATGGCGTCCTTTTTATTATGACTGTCCCTGCTTCAACGAGCCAAAGGTACAGCGCGAGGGCTGAGTGTGGGCTAATGTTCGGCAAATAGGCCATCACACCAAATCACTGCTAATACCACGGGTCTATCATTTCCATCAATATAATCTTGCATAATGTACTTGAAAAAATAGTGTTTGCTCTCATGTTGTGCAGTTTCCATGACTATTATCATACATTTGCACAATTTCTGTCATACGGCCAGATTACTTGTTTTGTCCATCACTGCCTGTTACTGAGTAAGGCTTTGTTTTGCGCAGTCCTGAGACCTGTTGCCATCTGTTCCATAAATTTCTGATATCTTGATATTCTGGTATTTGAAGTTTGCGTAGTCCACTATTTGCATGCGTGTCTCACAACAGCCCACCGCTGTCAGTACAGAGACTCCCTTGTGTTTTGGTCTGTAGATGAGGAATGTTCTGTATCCCACTGCCCTGATCCTTGCCAAGAGGCAGCGCTGAGCTGTGAGGGCTCTCTCTTTTTCTGGGGGGGACGGCAGGTGCCAGGGACATGTGGTGGCATCAGGTGTGACTCATTTCTCAGTGGTCCGTCTGTGCGCACCTTTCTCTCTGATCATCTCCCGCGAGTCAGGCCTGATTCAGCTCTGAACACTTGCAACCGGCGGCACATCCTTCAGCAAAGCTGAGCTTCTTTACTTCTTTGCTTCTTTAATCTCTTGTTTTTGGCTCTCCCCATGTCTAAGACTATGAGTCTTATGTAAATGAATGTAATGAATATTAAACTCCCTGTACTTATTAATATATTCAGAATGAGTCTTCCTGGGTTAAACCTGAGTGCGTGCCCAACCAGACCTGCCTGCTAGAGATTAAACAGAAACAAAGACCTAGCCTCCTCAGGAAGTAAAGAAAGATATTCCATTGCCGCAACATTGGTCCCATTGTCTTCTCCTTCAGGATATCTCTCTCGTATTGGAGTGAAGGGGTGGTCCACAGAAGGCTATACCTGGGATGGGTATAGGGTCTGCTGCTACCTTGACCTCCCCAAAACTCCAGCTGGCTCACTGCATTGAGAGGGGGACAGGGCCCAGATAAATACTGACTCTGAAAAGTGTAAAGCTGCAGTGGCCAAGATGCTGTGTGGATCTCTCCACTGCCCTCTCCCTGCAGGACAGGCCTGCAGATGGAGGATTTCACACAGAGAAAGACAGATCCCAGAGCAGATGCTCCATGTCTCTCGGCTGGGATCAGTCTCGTTCGGAGCCCAGGGCAGGCACACAGGGTACATCATTGGAAACCTCACTAATTCCCCAAAGCTGCACACTTTGAGCTGTGGATCACAGATCTGGAGTGCTCTCTGAGGTCATCAAAGGCAGCCAAAATCTCTCATAAGCCACAGCAATGCATTTACCCCACAGGCACATGCAGCTACTGTGTAAGGAAGAGGAAGGAGATTAGCACAATTCACTTCACTGTGTGGCAGGGGAAAAACAGCAGTTGGTAAAATGTGTTTAAAGCAAGAGAGTTCTTTTTGAACAACATTCACTCATACCGTCCACTGTTCTAATTCTGATTGAATTCTGTGCTCATACCTAGTAATCAATGGCTCTAACTGCTCACAATCATCATTCCATATCGCACACTGCAAATGCTCTATGGTGATGCCATTTTGACAGAATCAAATAAATTCTCAGTATTACTGTCTGTTGCTGTAAATTCAGGTTGGTCATCCATTATGGGATTTCTCTAACCCCCCTCACTGTCACTCTTTCATCCCTGCATGTGATAAACGTCTATGCTCCTATTAACCTAGCATGATTTTGCCCTACATGAACTTAGCCACGCAATGGAATGCTATCTACAGTTTCAGCTGGTGAGCTGGAAACAGGAGAAGCTAAAACATTACCTTTAAATCTATCATTACTTTCAACCTGTTCCCCTTTATCTTCCTTGGTTAACAATAAAACATGATTCACAGAATAATTGATACCGATCGCGTATTGTGAGGTCTGTGTTCTAAATGTTATTGTTCATCGCACTCAACCTAACCTAAAAGTTTATTCTCAGTAATTTAAATCGATCTAACTAAATTTTGCTTCGTTTTGTGATTTGAATTTTGTAACACAAGAAAGCTATAATGTGAAACATTTAAGAGAAAGCTTTGGGATTAGCCTACTTGCCATTTAATTGTTCAAATTGCCATCTTTGTTAATTAATATATCTATCTATCTATCTATCTATCTATCTATCAAGGACTGGTGTTCTTGGTCACAAATTTCATGTTATAGCTAAAGGAATGACTTTATAATTCAGGGTTGGCAAGCATATGTGTGAGACCTGGCCCTTCCTGGAGATTTGTCTTTACATGCTTTGCAGAAGATACTCTTGGCTAGGATGTGCTGCATCACTCATTTCTTTGTAGAATCTATTAGAAGACAAATATCCATTACGAGACAAAAATGAGTTAAAAAGTAAAATGCCATAGACATGCAAAAATAACTTTGCAACACATGACAGTTGATCAGTTACCGCATAATTTGCGATAATTCTGTCAGGTAATGACCCTCATGAGCTCATAAAAAGATAAATATGTAAAGTAGCCAAGCAATACTTTTTGGATGTACATGAACTTGAACAGCTGTACTTTAGGTACCCCTGTCCCCTGACAATGAGAGAAGCCACCTTCTCCTTTCCTGGTTGTTTTCCTTCAGAAAGCAATTGGCTAAAGCTCTGGGAGCCAGTAAGAGCAGTGGGTCAGAGGGTCCTCCAGCTGGTGCAGTCTGCTCAACACCCAGGAGAGGAGCAAGAACTCCCTGATACATTACACCTGCCCGGGGTAGAGAGAGTGACATCACCTCATCTCAAGCTTATCGTATCTACTGCAGAAAAAGACCTCGCCCTCATTTTAGCTCAGACTTGTGCTAAGCATGCTAAAAGGCTTCATGTGATTGCATTACCTTTAAAAGAACCGTCTCCTCTGCTGAAAGGAAGGACAGAGCCAGGGCGCACAGCTTGTGAGTGGCCTTTATATCCTGAACCTGTCATTTCTGAGTATATTGTCTGTGACAGAGGACAGTCCCATTTTGCTGAGTGTGTCAGTCACATGGTGTGTCTCTGGAAGACGTCACAGGCAGGGGTTTCCCTTTCTGTGACAGAACCAGACGCTCTGTTGCTCTGCCTGAAATCCAGTTTATAGTATGAGAATGGATAGAAAGGGTAGAAAACATTAGACTTATATCAAAGACGTTTAAAGCACCAAAGTCATAAATGCCACATTAGAAAACTACTACAGCAACAACATTGTGAGTGTTGTGAGGTGAGTGTTGTGAACTCAAGTAACCTGTGAGGACTAATAAGCCAAGTGACCTGTCATATGGCCAGTCTGAAATCTGAGGTAAGTATATGAACAGTACAGTAAGTCACATGATCAGTGAGAGTTGTTCCCTTCCTGTTGTTGTGTCTAACAGAGCGAAAATGTCATCGTGTAGAAGTAAGGCTGTGCTGCCTGTGATTAATGGCTACAGTGCATAGTGCCATCATTAGGGGACACTAGAATGGTTCTCCTCTCCAGAATGGTTCCTGATAGAAAGGCAGAGCTGTGACCCGTGTAGCAGGGGACTTACTGCAGCCCCCATGTGGGAGAGCTGAACAGCTGCTGAGAATCCCGGCTGGTGTGGGCTGGGTGTTACTCAACATTCACAGCTGAAGCACCTCTGAAATACTCCCACAGACTTACTGTCAGGCTGTTTGATTTACTGTGCCTCACGTCTTTATAAAATAAACAGAAGCAATTGGATCTCAGCCCCACTTCCTGTTATGCACTTTCCAGACCTGACATGAAGGGTTCTGGGGAAAAAACATGACATATCTTATTACAAAGAAAAACTAACACAAGCATTGAAACAAGGAGCGGACAACAATGAAGTACAGTGCTCTGTGAGCACTGAAATAACACTGGCTGTCACCTGATGTCTCTAA
This sequence comes from Megalops cyprinoides, assembly GCF_013368585.1. Classification (NCBI taxonomy): domain Eukaryota; kingdom Metazoa; phylum Chordata; class Actinopteri; order Elopiformes; family Megalopidae; genus Megalops; species Megalops cyprinoides. The sequence goes on along the minus strand of NC_050596.1, from coordinate 9,082,426 downwards.
AGCCAAAAAACTGTTTTAGTGTTACTAGGGGCTGAGAATTGAAAAATCACTGAGAGTTCACTTTAAATTATATTTTGACTTTTATATCAGGCTTCAATATGTAACTTTACTTTTCAGGAAAACAGGAAATGAGGGATTCAAAATATCCCCTAGGGAAAGTATTTAGCCGGACATTCAGGACAAACTACAAACCACATCAACTGCCTTTTTCAAGGCAGATTTATAAGCACTTGTTAAATGGACCCAAACACTTGCCCTTGGCTCTATTTGCTCATAAGGGCAAATCTAGATGCCTTTCACCAAAGAATATTACTTCCGTCTTCCAGGTAGAATTGACTAGCTTCTCCTGAGCAGATTCAATCCTGTAGACCACTCCGCTCTGGTTTTCAGAGCCCCAGACCAGCCCTGAACTGCTTCACCTGGACGCCTTTGTCTGAGCTGAGACTGACCAGGCCACCACTGGCTGCTTCTGTAGGAGCACTGCTCTTCACAATGTGGTTATGTCTGTGATGGGAGGAGCAGGAACGTTTTGGTGATCCCCACGCCTAGTTTTAGTCTGGAAAAGACAAGACGCCTGCTGTTGGGTGACCTGGCCTCCCGTCCCCTCACCGCCGGCAGCCCCTGTGATGTGTGTAAATAAAATTCCAGGGTTAAGTCTTTCTCACGATCGGCGCTTCCTAGCGACTCGGGATGAAAGGAAAATTCAGGGAATCCAGCGCTTGACCCGTTAACCCGCTCCCACCCCCGCCCAGGTCCCGGGCCACTGGCACAGTCTCCCCATTCTACCCCCCCACCCACCCCTCCCCGCACCCCCCCCCGAGCCATCCTGCACACAATCCCGCCGAGGCCTAGCACTCACACACCACCCCTTAGACAAATAATCCGCACACGTGCAGGTTGTGTACGTACGCACTTATGTGGTTTGCAGGAGGGTGGAGGCGTGCTTTTTTTCTGAGAGGAGCCCTGTGTGCTCAGCAGCTCCGCTGTCTTTTTAATCAGGCCTGTTTGGGTTGGCGTGGCCGCAGTCCGTCTCTTTAATGGGCATCCATCAGATGATGTATCCCATGATTCCAGGAGACAGAAAACATTCCCACATCAATCCTGAGGGAAAACGTTCATTTCGGTATCTGAAATACCAAGACACTGAAGCCTGGTGTCCCTATGCCTTGTTTATGTTGAATGTGAAGAATGGACCGTGAACCCTCAAGACCGTGCACATATGCAAGATCCAATTTCCAGTGAAATATCTGACTGTGACAGACAACCAAGAAAAACAAAGCCGTGTTCAAAACTGCCTGCAAATGGGAAATGAAGACATTAACCATCCAAAATGACCCTTGAGAGAGACAGGCAAACAACAGGGAAGTATGGTGTCACCTGCAGCTGTACAAAATGAATTGTCACGGCAGACTGAGTCTACCAAGCAGACCCCAGTGCTGGAAACAACCCTGCCAGTAACAGCACAGAAGAACAGCAACAATGCTCAGGCTACATGTCCACCATTTTACACACATGGGTAGTGCCAAGAACAGACTCAGGCGGAAGAGACTTTGCCTTAAAACCCAGGTGATGAACTGTAGAATGTATTTATTGGTATTTTCAGCCTCTTTATATTAGTTCTTGGAGTGAACGATGTGTGAATCACAGACGTAACTTCTTTGTGCTGTACATTGCTTGTGATTTGATGAAAAAGCAGTAGACTGCAAATTCACTTTGGTGTTGTCATGGGGCTGCTACAGGCTGATCTTCACAGGTATCAGCCATAAGCTCCTGAAATCAAATAATAGATTTCTTTCATTGGTTTTCATTCATAGGCACACAGCTGGGAGCAGAGGTGATCTGGTTTTCTCCAGCTGTGTACCAACTCCAAAGTTGCAAAAAAATGCATATCCAAGTTGAAGAGCAGCTGGTTAAATGTTTGGCCCTTGTTAGTCTCATGTCTGTGTGTTTCAGATATGCAGGAAATTGTGATGCTACCACAAACCTAATAGCAGCGAAAAACAATAAAAGCAAAACAAAAAAACACAAACAGATCCCAGTTAGGCATGCTGGACTGGTTTAACTTCATTACCTTCATTGATTGATCCAAAGTTCTTTCAATTCTCATCTAAGAAAAGTAGAAAACTTCCCTCGCAGCTATATTTTCATGCATTTATGCAGTTTTCAAACACAATTACCCATGGCTAATTTTCAAGAAGTCTACAATCAGGGCTTCCCACACACTGCACTCCCAATTATTTCAGATCTTTGAGGGCATCTGACTTCAGTGAAGAAACTCAGACTTATTATGGGTTATGTAACGTTGGCTGGACTGATACATCCCACAATCAGCACTGAAATTCATGTCATCGAAGGCACTGTTCAAAGAACAGTGATGACACCACCCGTATCAGATTGGACTCCTTCTCGCCTCCAATCTGCCTTTAAAAATGTCAGGGGAAACATTTGTGCCAAAACTGTAGGGGAGACGCTGTAAGTGGATGGCTGTATAGGAGATATGAGAAAGAGATCAGAAGAGAAGTGGAGGAGGATGTATGTATCTCTGTGCTTGTGTTTTTGTGTTGGGCCTTTATGTGTTTTGTGTGAGAGCTCAATTGTAACTCATTGAGAATGCCTCTGCAAGATGTGAGCTGCACAGTGTCAGTCCAAATCTCCCATGAACGAGCTCGTAAAAGTTGTCATTTTGTTTTTGCGCACGTGAGTGGCACATTTATGCGTCTCTGCATACCTGCACCTGCCTGTAAGCAGATTCTTTTTCACATTCAGTGGGTTAACACTGGATCACGGTTGCGAGAACGAATTCGAACGATTTGTGAAATACCCGAGGCTTTTCGGGTGACGCCACCGACAAACGAGTCTGAATGTTCCGAGCGCTCTTCCAGCTGACATACAATTTCCATCAAGAGCACCAGGTATGCGGCCCGCTGCCAGCACGCTGAAGAGGAGAAGCTCCTCTCCCGGAATCCACCCTGACAGCTGTCACCAAGCCTGAGCGGGCAGCGCCTGGAGAGGGGTGCTGGTCGCACGCACAGGCTATCTGCTACGTGTAAACAGGAGCGGCTTTCATTAGGCGCCGTCAGCGAGAGTCAAACAGGCACGCAGTCGGGAAGGTGGTCAGGGGTGACGAAGGCGGGCTGCCACCCGGTCCCCCCCCCTCCCTCGCACCGCCATGAGGAATGGTCTCTTCAAACGTCACGTTACGGGTGGGGAGAAGGAGAGGGACACAGATGGGGTGGCGCGTTTGGGTGAGGCACTGAAGACTTCAGGTGGCTTACAGATGGCCCAGGCCGTGTTCCAGGGTGGGGCTGTGGGACATACCTCTTCATGTTACATACCTCCACTTCCTCTGCCCATCAAAGCAAAAAACATCCTCCAAGGCAGTACTCACCGTACTGACTCATAACCATTCTAGATATGACCCCTATTTAAATGTAGTGGTTCCACGAAGAAAAAATGAATAAAATGTGGGCCAAATCTTGTATCCTGTATAAATCTGCCTGGTAAAGCCTAGTAACTTCAGTGCACTTTGTTTTCCCAACTAAATACTGTCAGTGAGGTTCATTTTCAAATTATTATCAAAGTATTATCCTTTTCCAGAAAACATAACAATTAACTAAAGCTCCAAATAAGGATATGCATATTAAATGGTTATTGTTAGGTCTTTTTTAATGTTCTTTTGTTCAAAGAACTTCCCATTGTATGCTTTAATTGTCCAGAATCTTATCAGTGACTCAATTGGGCATTAAAAACATCTGCCACCCTGCAAAAAAAAAAAAAAATGCACCCACCAAACAGATCAGATATTTTCTCTGCAACGTCAGCACTTCAGCGCTGAGCCGCCTTCTCCATGTCTCAGGACAGCTGACTTCAATAGCACAATGCCGCTCCTTGTTCCAGCGCATGGGAGATGTAATTTCCTCTCAGCCTGGAGACGGAGCGTGACTGAATGTCACTGCGCTGGCGGAGGCTGAGGACCGCTGTTCGATTTCCACCTCGTCGAGCTCGCTCATTCCTGCGCCCGGGCTTTCCTGCGGGGCATCGGCCGCATTAGGCAGAATGATTCTGCAGCTCGTGCGCGGAAAGAACAAATTGATCCGGACCCGTGGGTGTGCCTCGCAACGGCCGAAACCATTCGAATAATGCGTCGTTGCGCAGTGAAGTGCAATAGGCAGATTTGCTCACAGTCCATTCCTCGAATAAGGTATATGTGGAGTGAAGCAAAATTCAGCTCATTCATTCACTAAACGGTAAAACGGTAATAGGATCCTTCAAAGGAGCACAGGAGAGGAAAATGCAAAGCAGTATTGCGCTCTAATATGTTTTCTTGGCCTGCTAACAACAGCAGGGCAAGGCTATGCTCAGTCTTGGTCTGTCCTTTGATGTACTCTAAAGGAATAGAGGCAGGCCTAGAGCTTTGTTTTAAATCATGTAACCTCAGATCAGCATTGCAAGTACTCCCTGGTCCTTGTGCATTACTTTATGCATTACATGCATGGGAAGAGCAAAAGAGACACGTATTAAAGTGTGTGTGTGTGCGTGTGTGTGTGTGTGTGTGTGTGTGTGCAGGCGTGGCAGCGAGCACGCGCACGCGTGTTTATACCAGCAGGAGACAGACAGCCGGGCAGGGGTAGGAAAAAGATCGAGGATAACAGAAGCCAGGATGACAGGGCGATTTTAACAGCGGGGGCGGGATAACAGCACAACAGAGAGGGACTCGTAATTTGGCGCCGTAATTGCAGAGGACTGTCCTTCGTGTTCCACTATGTTGACCGTCATCACAATAGAAATGTCACGTCGTTCAGCAGATATGAATTTTCATACAATAAAAAACATAAGCACTGCTGTGGATGAGGGTGTAGGGGTGCTTACTTTTGATTTACAGTCTGACGCGGGCATTTCACCTGGCTGCAGGCCGAGGCTGTTGACCCCCTGTTTGAACATTATAAGCAGGGAATAGGGAGGGTGGGAGGTGGGGTGGAGGAGGGACGCTGTGAATAGCTGACAAGGGAAGAAAGCGGTAAGTGGGATTTTTATTCTTGTAGGAGGTACCGATTTGTTAATTGCAAAGGGATAGTCTGAAAATCCCCCTCCTCAGTCTTCGCTTGGAACTTCAACGAGGGGGTGGATTTGCTTGGACACTGCGGGCTAAGCGAACCAGACAGGGGAGGAAACTTTGCATCCCACCTCCCAGCTGGCTGGGGAAGGCCGTGGGGGGGTGTTTGGTTTTCAACGTGCCGACCTACTTTCCGCAGCCGGGCCCAGTGGCGACGGTTGGCACGGGAGGCACAGCGCTAACAGATGGACAGTGGGTTATTCACACAGCCTGGCGCGCCCGTCGGGTTTCATGTGGCAAGGACCGACCTGCCTAAAGACCCAGTAAACCTGATGGAACCTTGAGCCGCAGGTCTGTGTTTTTCTTGGCTGCCTGCGGCGGCCTGAACAGGCGATGGCAACCTCCGCCATTCAACAGCCACCGCTCAGCTGAAAGGAAGTCATTTTCCACCACATTTTTCCCAAATAGAGGAACAAACACCTTTTGAGTACTCTGAACCTCTGAGGAGGAAAATTATCAGTGGGTGGGGTGTCATATTCTTAAGTTTCTTGTCCTATTTATATTCGCCCAGGTCAATGATAACAGGATAATGCAGTACTTACCATTTTTGGAAACGCTGAAACCAAGGAACATGAAGTGCTTTCTTTCCCTACACTGGCTGATTTGTGTACACCTCAGTAACTCTGCACGCTCGGTGAACATAAGGCAAAATGAGAGCATTCTTGGAAAAATAAAGCTAATCTTAAAATCCTCTGCTGTCATGCAATGCAATGCAATAAAAGATGCTTGTGCATTTTGTGGTCCCAAATAATCATGAATAAATTAAATCATTCACAGAGCATTAGACGTTGCAAATCCATTTAGGTCCCTAAGAAAAAAAAATAAATACAGTCATTCATTTTAAATCAGCTCTGGGAGATCCACCAAAATACATAGCCCAAAACTTGAGTGCTACATTTATCTTTGACCTTCCTCACTATCCCGCTTGCCTACACTTTAGAGAGCAGAGTGTTATTTTGCACTGTGACTCACAATTCTCGTGCTGAGAAGAGTTCTTTTAGTGTTCAATGGGCTTTTTTGCATTTATCTCAGTGCTTAGAACTGCTGACGTGTGGGGTAACTGAGAGAAGAGGTGAATTTAGGCCTTTTTTAGGATAAAGGGAGGATGTGTGTATGAATGCTGGTGCCTAGACAGGTAGAAAGAATTCCACATCTGTGATGGAAGACTGGGCAAAACATCAAAGCAGCGCTGATCTCCCAATCATACCCGCCCGCTTCTTTCTTCAATAGGAAAGTATTTACTCAAAAATAGAGCAAAACAGACTTCAAACCCTGCCGCCCTCAAAAGACTGGTGCACCAATGGGACCCAGCAAATACTGCCTGTGTCAAACAATGTAGTACTTATAACATCGGGCAAGCACTTCCTGCTAAACACCGCGCTGCTTAAAATATCCAGCAAACACTGCCTCTTTCTGAATCAGACCTACTAACAGGTCTAAAAGAATACTTCTTATTTTTACAACAAGAAACAGCAAACATTACTATTATAATATTCCATTATAATAATGCACATACACCAACACACATAGATTTATACTGTCCAACTTTCAGAGCCACTCATACACACACACACACACACACACACACACACACACACACATTGTCCATATACAGTTCCATAGATATGGAATCTCAATCACAGATACACAGCTACACACACCTTCTGCCCTGGCCTTGCAGTGACTACTGTCTCTGCTGCATGCCCCAATGTGGCCCAGCCCCGACCCGGGCTGGGGTCCCCTCTGCGTGCTACACCGGCCGCACATGTCACCCGTGGCCGTCCCTTTACCCCCCATCCTTCCGGGTGTTCGGGGGTCAGCCCCGCGGCCATTGTGTGCCTTTGTACTTAGCGGCTTTGTCCCGCTAACGGCTCGCTTGCTGAAACAGTGCGGCCGCACTCCAATGGTTTTGTGCGAAGCGTCAGCGGGAACAATGAGGGCAGCGCCCCAGCTTGCGGAGCAACTCGAGGTACATGACAAAGAAGAAAAAGGCAGCGCTAATCGCGCGCCGCACGAAACAATGAGGGCCCGAGTAGCGCGGCGCGGGCCCCAAATTAGTCAGCCCCCGGCCTCCTTTTCTCTGCGCCCTCATCCCCCGGCACGGGCGCTAAGCTCCGCTCTCCCACAATCCCGCTGTGATACGCCCCCTCTCTGCTCACCTCCCCCGCTCTGTTCCCCCTATCGCCGCCTCCGTTAGCTGACTGCGTCTGTCAGAGAAAACCGATAACCACGCTCAAGTGGGATTTGACACGATCATCATGATAAAAATTAAACAATGATAGGGAAAGGTTGGCGGTTCGACTCCCCACTGCGGCGCTGCTGTTGTACCCTTAGCCAAGGTACTTAACCCAGAATTGCCTCAGTAAATATCCAGCTGTATAAATGGGTGACATGTAAAAATTGCTACCTACAGGCATGTAAGTCACTCTGGATAAGAGTGTCTGCTAAATGACATTAATGTAATGTAATGGACTTTACCCTCTATCTATAGCATCATCAGCAGGACAACACTCACTGACTACCCTCTAAGGACTGTGGCCAGGTTCACTCAATGGGAACCCGTCCTGAATATTTCCTTTTGAACATTTTCCTTTTGAACCTTTCGAATATTTCTGTAGTTATGCTCTCCTGAGCAAACTGACAAGGGAGTGCTTTTGTGAATTGTAAAAGTGGATTATAAATTAATCTAAAGTACTAAAGTAAACAATATGTTTTGCCCTGTGTCTTGTGTTTGCTTGTGTCAGTGTAGGGTATTTGGGTAGTACTGCAGCTTGCTCTTGTGAGTAAATGTGATGGCACTTTTTTTTATTTATTTTGCACTGAAATCTGTATTGCATTTTTTCCTAATACATCGTGAGCCACCTTGGATAATGGAGTCTGCAAAAAATAAATGATAAAATATTGAGCAAATAAATATAAGTCTACAGTGGTAAGCTGAAATGCTGATGTCCCGGCTGTGAGCCAGACACAGCTGGCAAGTATGCATTTTCCCCTTTATTAAATTTTAATTGGAACTGTTCTCGCGTGGTACAATTTGTACTTTCCCTCAGCATTGTGGGATATGAATATGTGAATGGGAATGGAACAGAAATAGAAAACAACAATCTCGCTGTCTAGGCTGGTGTCACCACACTTCACCACAATTCCAAATTCAAGAAGCTTCCATGATTACGCTGTGAAATGAACCAAGGCCTTTTCAATAAAAAATAGGTTCCATCCAGAAAGCATCCACATTTTTCCTGGTGTTCATGACTCTGGATCTTCATATCCAGATGTACAGTGTTCGTGTCACAGAGCCAAATCATCCAGATCTATGAGGACACACACCTGTGGCTAATCTCGGCAGGTAGGGGGCGCTGGTGCTAGCCCGATGTGCAGTGTTGTGTAAGACAGCTTGACCTCTCTTTCCTTGCGTGTGAACGGATGAGCTGTGTGTATCCAGGTCTGTCTGCCGCGCCCAGAGACATGAGCGGGGATAAATTATGAATGGCCTCTGAACAGCGGGAGGCTCCTCCTTCACCCCATCTGGCACTGCCCTCACAGTCGCCAAGACGACCCGACGAGCTGAATGCAGACCACAGCACCATTATTGACAGACAAACACATACACCCTCACACACACACACACGCACACACACACACACACACACACGCACGCAACAGTGTGTGGTTCCAGTTGATATTAGATTAAACTGTTAAGGTCCTGGCTTTTCCTAGTAAGTCCCAGCAGGTCTTTATGAGTCCTCGTCTGCTTTGAGAAGTTCCCTCACTTTTAAATGATAAAAATGAGTCCTGCCAGGTCTGCTTCTTTTTGATGTAGCTATTACACCACCCTTCACGCTGAGCAGCTGCTCATTTTCAGACCTGACTACAGAGAGCAATTGTGGCTGGCTGTAAGTGATATGCTTCTGAGAAGCTAACGCTAGCTGACTTCTTACAGATGGGACAACACCTCCCAGATTACATAAGCAAAGTCCTGTAAGCATGAAGAGACACAACAGGCCATTCACAATAGGCATTGCGAGGCAGCTGGAGATTCTTAAGTAAATCACTACTAGCTGCAGATCCTATAAGCAAGTCAGTGTAGCTGAACTGGGGCGGTGTTAAAAGGAGGAGACAAGACAATCTGAAAGTTTCAGCAGCTGGTACACAAATTAAACATGCTGTGGAGATGCTGGCTAACACTTCTTAAAAAAAACACCCGAAAGAAGTAGCATTGAAAGTAAAACAAAAACAAATAATTTATTTTAACAAAAATAACTGGTCTTGTAAGCCTACTGCCCTCCAGCCATACCTGCATTTAGCAGGCCTTCAATTAGGCAGGTGCAGTTCATTGACCATTGGGTGGTCTACAACTACAATTACATTACAGACAATAGCAAACAATTAGACAATTAACTGATTTGCTATAAGGTCGACTGAAGAGTCTTATGCGCATTTAAACAATTACACAACTAACAAAAAAAATTAACAATACAATCAAGAGTTTTTGGGGAACAGGTGAAGGTTCTCTTTCACACATGCTCACCCTTTTTGCCGCAAATCATGTGGAAAACAATGCTTCAGATAGCATTCTGATTCAACAGCAGGGTCGCCAGGCAACAATGCCCCTTCAAAGCGGATCACAGAGATGAGGCTACAGCAGAAGCCCTGATCCTTTGGATGGCAGAGTAGATGCAGTATTTCTGTGGATGTGGATAAAAAGCAAAAAAAGGGAATTTTAAATTTACTTTAAAGCAGAAAGTCAGAGACGTCATACAGCAGACGCCTGACGCTCTCTTCCGAAAGGGGTGAGCTCTCTCTGTCTCATGATGGAAAGAAGAAACCACAAACAACGGGCCTCTTTATGAAAGAAAATCAAAGAGCATAAAAACACAGCCGCTCTCCAGAAAACCACAGAACCATGGTGGAAAAAGCCAGACTGAGGAGTGTGGAAAAACAGACCGTATCACTCCGCAAAGTGGAGCTGGAAACAGCACGTGGAGTATTCCTCTTATAAAACAGGGGAATACGGAATTCTGATGCGATGTATCTGCTGGACATTTACAGGAGCTAAATAGACTGCACGACGTATACGCAAACAGACTATGCTAACATAACTGATTACATGAAAACTGAAATGAAAAAGGAAATTATATTGTGCAAAATAAAAGAAAAAATTCATTTTACATTACATTCATTTAGGAGCTTTTATCCAGAGTGACTTCCAGCACAATAGAACATAAGTGTATCCATTCAAGCTGAATGAGCAACAGTGTCAGACCAGGCTAACAGCACTCCCAGACCAGTGAGTGTGAGCATAACACTATTCAAGCCCTACCCTCAGTTAACTTGTGCAACCTGACTAGATAAGGTGAATCCACTCATGACTAATAGGATATCTGCTCTTGGTTTGTGCTTGCGCTCAGCAGAAGGTGATGTAAATCCAGGGGAGTTTTTCTGAGTTACTGGAACTTGTAGGAACCACTGCCAGTGACATAGTTAATGATCAGACTTACACCATCAGCCCTCGTCCAGTTTCAGAGCAAAAGAAACCCAAGCTATGGAGTGTGATAAATATCTAATTAAAGAAATCAAAGTGCTCTTCCTGTATTCCTCTCCTTCTGGTGATTCAAAATGGTGATAAAGCAGTCTGACACCTTTGTCAGATTTTTTTAAAAGGATGCAAATTGATGATGATATTAGGGGTTTCCATGAAAACAACTCTCACTCCATGGGAGACTGCTTACAGTGAGTACATGTACCTGTGTTTCCCTTCAAAGCACAGAACATTAGTGCACTCTACCTTTGAGAATGGCCCATTTACACAGCCAGAGATCTGTGTGGATTACATAAATGCACTGTACCTTTGAAAGTTTTTTTTTTGTAGTCTCCATTTACACAGCTGGACTTGATTGTTTGAATGCACGGTGCCTTTAGGGTAACGCAGGAGGAAGCCCACCTCTGACACACACTCTAAGTGGAGTGGCGTAACAGCCGTGTTCAGTTTATAAACTGATACCGTGCTCCCCCCCCCCACACACACACACACACACACAACCTACCACGCAGCACTCCCCCCTTCCCTTCACACTCTGCTACTTCCCCATCTGTGGCACAAACAGGATCTGCAGGTACATTCATTCTAACAGCTAATCGCAACAGGTCATTTGCGCTCGTGTCCACAAGCTATTTCAAGCTTTTTTCCCTGTTCGCCTCTGTGAGGGGGAACCGGCCCAGTGCAGATCAGAGCAAGCGGCTCAACCCAGCATTGGATTATTGATGTTTCCCGCACCCAGCATGTTAGCGCTCCTTCATTACCAGTGGGTATCAGCCTCTCCCATCACTTCTTAGAATACCTTAATGTTTAATTGTTCTCCCTATTGCTGTTCCCTGTATTCCCCCATGCTGGGTAACTGTTTCCATCTGTGAAGGCCACTGGAGACCTCCCTGAGGTGAAAGCGATACAGTATGTCAATATTTGGGTTAGCAAGTAAATTGTAGACCTTTTTTACCGAAGGACCACAATATTTATGCGTCAGAGCCGTTACCTCATCACAATTCCCTATAGATAAGGCAACCACTAGGAGTAGTGTCAAGCCAACTCCACGGGACACTTTCGGAAACAAACGTCGCCTCTGAAAGGTTGCATATTTAACACAAGTTTAACCTCTGGGTCTTATCTGCTTGAATAATAAGTATTTCCTCAATTAGCCATTAACTACTACTAGAACACTGGGTTAGACCCCCCCGGCCCAAACCCCTTTCAGCCCTGCTCTTCAGGAAACTCACCATGGCACGCTGCTCGAAACTCACGCTAACAGTCACAGTCATTCTTTCAGGCAACGCCCTCACCATTTATCACACGTGAGCCTCAATCTCAACAGTAATGCACACATTCCAGCATTACGTGAATATTACATCAGCTATATCCTTTCCTGTTATTATTACAGTGGTGGCAGTGAGGAAACTGTGAAGAGACAGGCATTTGAACATGGCACAAGTTTATCCACATTTCCTTCATCTTTAAAATCTTTGTTGGACCCCCAAAACTAACACAACACTAAAAGACATACAAAGAATGACAGGGCAAAGCAGATGGAGATGCTGTATATGTCATACACATGTCATATATTCAAATCCAGGTTCACTTGCCTGATCTAACAGAACACATCAGGTTTTATCATCCATGTATTTAAGACTCACATATTTCCATCTTTGTTAAGGCATTAACACAAAAAATGCAATATTCAGCATGAAGCCTTATTATTATATTATATGGTATGTTATTAAAGCTAGAGCTGATAAGTACAGACATGTATTCTTAAAAAACACAAATGTTCTCTCCTATTGTTCAACACCTCAGTTGACCTTAACAGCCGTGGGGGTTTAATTTCAGGTCAAATGAACGCACTGATTGATAATTATCTTGTCGAATGAGTACTGCAGTGAAGTGAAGAATAAAAGTGTAACAGGTTTGTTCTTACATGCCCTTTTTAAAATTCAGCCTCCCACCACATTCTCAGTGCTTCACTAATCCTGTTCCACTGGAAATGATGCTAGATTTAACTTGCTTTAGTCAGAAACTGTGAAACACAAACACTTAAAGTCTTTAGGATTTGTATTATTAATTTAAACTGTTTTGGCTGTGCTTTGCTGCTGTAGTGTACTGTGAAGATGGTTGCTCATGCTCTCGTCAAAATGTTCATGTTAAGTGTTCTTGTGTGATAAACTAGCAATATATACACCAAGCTTGCATTAACTTTCAAAGCTAATGTTCCTCTTCGATCCACGATACAGGTGGAATCATGGCTCCCTGTCACATGCCAACATAGTAACGAAAAATCAGTGACTGCAAGTGTGCTGTTGTTAGTGCCACAGTAAATACAATCATAAAGTGTCACCTCTGACCATATGGCCTGTACTTGCATGAAGGCCAGTCTTTCAGGGTGCCCTTTTCCCTGCTCTCATCCCTGTCTGGTGCCTCTGTGCTGTGTTCTGTACAGTCCGTTTTCCACAGAGGTATGTCAGGGCTGAGCTGTGAAAGCGCTTTGTCGCGGGTCCCCAATGAATGGCGGGCTCTGGGAAGCGGCCCCTGCTGTCAATGCCCCAGCTCCCGTTTCAGGAGGCTGCCTGTAATTTTACAGTCCCACCGAGACAGGAAGCAGCCAGGCAGCTCCCACACAGACTGCCCCCCCCCCCCCCCCCCCACAATTGAACAGGATGGGAGCAGAGCACACAGCGTCTCTCTAGAGGGATGCAGTGAGAGGACTCGGTGCTCCGGGCCCTAAACAAAGCCTTCGCAGGAACAATGACCGGTCGCACAAAGCCCCCCAGCTCCTTCACTGAAAGATGGCAGGACAGGGAGGAGGTGTGCCAGGGGCTGGCAGAAGAGCTTTCCCCCCTACTTTTCTAGGTGACCTAAATATCTGCTGGAGCTTTATCTCGCTGAAATCCCCGCCATATGAAACAGCATATTCTGTCCCTCCATCTGGCCTGGTGGGAAGGCATATTGTGTTCATACATGGAGACCTGCTTTGTTTGCCTCCCACACCTGCAGTGAGACATTGTGACATGGCTAATGGGCAGGAGAGGAATCCGCTGTCCTGTGAAATGAAAATGATTTACGTCAGGATCGATGAATCAGCCTTGTCACGGAAATAGACTTGCTATTCACGTCTGAAAATGAGCAATCTCAATATGTAGAGATGGCAAAGGCCTCTGTGATGTGGGTCAAGCTTGAAACCGCGATTGCAATGTTATTCTTGTCCACCCAACAACATAAACAGGAAAGAGAGCCTTGTCTGTAAGGAGGAGATGGCCCAATGATGTTGTGTGATTAGATGCGGGTCACCGTCGATCATTCGGTGCTCCTCCCCCATGTCCCCGAGGGTAATGAAACACCTAGTAAAAGCTCCCGTGAGCCCATAGCACGAGAGAAATCTAATGCATTTCATTAGGATATATGAACAGCAGAGTCTTCTTTCCAGAACATTCTCTCCCTCTCTAAACAGAAGGCAGCCAGACCATCAGCAGTCAAATTATCCACAACAGAAAAAATATAAAAAAACACACCTTTGCTTTGAACCCCGGCTGCTATCATTTCTACACTACCATCTGACTGTAATGGGTGATAAGTAACATTTGGATCTCTGCGATTTTAGTTCTTAATTGTTATATCAAGGGTTCAATGCTTGTATTCATCAAGCATCTTAGAGCAGGAAATGGGTCTTTCAGAGTAGGAAATAGGTCTTAAGTGCTCTAATATACTGATGCAAATTGGATCCTACCTTTAGGCTTAGGAATAAAAGCTATTCATCAAGATTCTTTAGACTTAAAAGTCCTCCTGTCTCCACAGATATTTAAAAGTCCTTGTAAGCTGTCCTAACCTGTTAGGATTTCCAACAGATGGCTGCTTTGAAGAGGCACGCACAAAGTTTTCCAGGAGAGAAAAGATGTTTTGCAAACATTGGACAACACTGAGCTGTTAAAAAGATATTGGTTGGAAAGGAAGGTTATTTTATTTGTCACCACCATTGTCAGAGATGTTGAAATGAAAGTCATTTTAACTTTGTGCTAGGGAGGGGGAAAAGCTTTTATTTGAGCACAATCTCACAGAGGGTGTCAGATACTCTGTGATAACGCGCCCCCCCCACAAAACCATGGCTGACAACTACATTCCTACAGCAGCTTGCAAGTGCATAGCTCATAGAGAAATCCAGCACATTTATAAAAAGCTAGTGCGTATTTGTGCAATTCTGCACAGTATCTGTAAGCTGAAGACCCTTGTTGGCATATGTGGAATTACCTTGACTATTATTATACGTGGAAAATTGTGAATCAATATTATCCACAATGAAGAAAAAAATCATAAATATTCATTTATTTATTTAAACTTTAATAATATGACTGTCATTTTGATTATTGTAGCACTTTTATTATTTCCTCACTTTCAGTATGGCGCTGTTTATTGTAACCCTGTTATGCAGACACCTCTATATTAAACGTAGTCTGGCTATTTTCTGTATATGTACTGCTGTCCATATTACATACACCTATCTCGCCTTTTAAGTCCCTCTGAATAGCAGTGTGGAAACAGAATTTATGTAATAAATTCATACAATAAAAACATACATTCAATACATACAGTATGTACCAGCACATATGATTCTACCTGTACATAAATAAACTAATGGAGTTTGTCTTGCTTTGAAAGCTTTCTCAAAAAGAGAGGTTACTGATGATTTCAACCTCAGGGCCTGATAATGTTTACACAGTGGCTATTTTGTTCATTTTGTGCCCTAACACCATTATCTAACACCATTACCCACTGTTCCTCCTGAATGGAGCACATAAATCCACAGACTAAGAGAGGCATAATGGCTCTATGGTATTTTAGGAAACCTTGGAAAATAGAAATGAATAGATGACAGTTAGCATTCTTGCTTTTTATCTTTAGTCCTTAAAAAGAAGGTAGCCTCTTTGATGTGGGTTCAAGCACAGTGCAGACAGCAGAGTGATTCAGGGCAAAAGAGAGGCATAACTCAGAAAAACATTTTAGTTCCCTTATTGATTTCATTGATTCATTCACTGTTATTTTTTCCTCTTCATTGGTACATCTGTTTTAAAGACTCTGGTGTTGGTAAATCACTGGCTCCAAGCCAACCCCATCAAAACAACAGCAACCCACAAACGAGGAAACTTGGGAACTTTCACAACTGTTCTCCACCTTCTCAAACAGAGACTCATCGTGCATTTTGGATAAGGAGCATCTAGGGGAGACAAATATAGTCCTACATTGGTCCAGTCTTCTCACAGTAGAGCCACTAATGCATACACATTACATTATTGGCATGTAGCAGATGCTCTTATCCAGAGGAAATTACACATTTTACATTTTTTACATGTTACCCATTTATATAGCTGGATATTTACTGAGGCAATTCTGGGTTAACTACTTTGCCCAAGGGTACAAGAGCAGTGCCCCAGGAGGGAATTAACCCAGCAACCTTTTGGTTATGAGTCCTGCTCCTTAACCACTATGCTACACATCCCCCCCTGCACTGTTGTAACCCCAGGAGCACAAGCACAGGGGGCATGCAGAGGCCACGGGTGAGGTGGGGTTCCCCACCTGTTGCCAGCGAGTCTTTGCCGAGGGCAGCTCTTGTTTGCGGATGGACTAAGAAGGGAGAATGTGAAATCCCTGTTACAGACAGGAGGAAATAGGATTTGCCATTCCTCCCCCTCCCCCCGGATGTCCCAGCAGCTGTTCAGTATTTACACTATGCCAGTGCTTTGTTGTGTAGGATGGTCTGGGGTGCTCACATAACAAAGGACAACCTCGTGCCTGACTTACCAGCCAATACAGCTCTGTACATGGGCATCACTTTGTAATTACGTCCTAATACGATGTGTTTTCCTCTGTTCCTCTTATAACTTTAACGTATTTATTAGGTGAAATGGAAATGTTAAAAAAACTGTTTTACAAAGCATGGACTGGCATCATAGTGTTATGTCTGGGTTACATACAGACTAAATCCAAAATTAGACCCACACAATCCCTTGTTTCCAATAGGGGCCGTATTACACAGCTCTGTAACAGTAACCTGGCTTCATATGTGCAAATTGTCAACACAAATCCCACAAATCCATGTATTTATGTAGATAATATAGTGAGAATTCAGATTGCATGTGCCAGTACAGGGGCCAAGATTCCTGAATGAATCATGTTTCTGTGTTTCGTTGACATCTAGCTACTGCTACCAGCGTTGACTGCTCATGTCAAGGATGGGTCTGTGGTGGAATAGCCGTGTAAATATCACATTAAGAACATTTCACAGGCAATGAAGAAGTGCCCTGCAATTCAATTACTTTCCAACCCATTTCATCAAGCCTCATTTACTCCTGTGTGTGTGTGTGTGTGTGTGTGTGTGTGTGTGTGTGTGTGTGTAGGCTATCCCATTACCAGACAGTAAAATGAAATGAGTACAAAAGTTCATTACCACAGTGACTGATGCAAGGTGTGGCTGCTTACTCTGTGAGCAAATGTCCTTGACTGAAACACAGCCTGCCTACACAAGCTTTAAAGCTGAGGGACGTGCAGAGAGCACAGTTGGGTATCGAAACAGATTTGGGGTTGGATTACACTGTTTATCACACTTAAAGATTAGCACTGAAGTTCACATACTGGTGGATTAGCTGGTGGACAAATCTTAACAAACTGTGAAAGAGAAAGAAAAAAAAAACAGGACAGAGGACTAAGCATTTCATCACAGTCAATCCAGTAGATATTTTTCTCTATATCCATTTTTGCTCTATATCCTGCCACTATCTCTTTAAGCAGCTCAGCAAGTGGATTAGGGTCCATAGACAGTTATGGAAGGATGTCCATTTTTAAATGAAGAATATGGAAGGTAAGCAGTCCCATACAGCTGAGCTGAGCTGTTTTCATATGGATGAATATGACGGTATTCTGATCTGTGTTGAATCTCCATTAGGTAAATGTGACATACCCTCAGCGAAACATGCCTGTCTGTTGTGGATGAGGTTAAGGTCAACATGGGCCAATCAATTGTTTTACGTTTATATAAAGACTAGAATTCAGTCAGTCTCGCCTTGACCTTATGAAAATCCAACAAGGATTGAAATGCCATCCTTTCAGTAAATACGTATGTTTTCAGGAGTGCAAGAGTTTACAACAGAGCACTGGCGTTTCTCCCTCTTTCATTCATTTTAAATGAGTGCATATGTGAGTCATGGCAATTTGGCAGAATAGCCACAGTCATACTGCACAATAATGAGTATAATAAAACGTAATAATGTAATGAAATGATGTTTGAAATGAGGACAAAATTACTTTGAGTGTGTCACCAGAAATATCGAAAGGGTAAATAAAATACCTCCACATCTATAGTGATACATCATCAAAATGTGAGACAGAAACAATTCATTCAGCAGGTTGGGTAAAGAGCATAATTACCTTTCATACAGCTAATCAGAATACATGTGGATAAGAGATATTCAGCTACACACACTTCAGGGCTAGGAATAGTTTTAATGAGCCAGAATCCTTTCTCTAACACAAGTATGACTAACAAGACAGTGGGTTGAGGGGTGGGAATAGTATTTCTGTGTGATGTACATTTGATATCAGCTTAACTGTCCAGTTAATGCACACTCAGACGACACAATTGAATAAGTTCCTTAGCCAAAACAGGAAGAGCCCTCACTCTCTTTTGCCATGAAGCATTTGGGTGAGTCTTGCTATATGTACTCAGGGCTTTTACTCAACAGCTTTCCATTCGGTCTCTTTAATTTGAAGGTAAATCCCAATATGTTGATTTTCCTTTTATGTTAGGGAAATGCTATTAAAACAGTCAACTACTGCCTGAGGACAGAACTGCAGACAGTTTAACCTCTGATTCAGTGTTTTCACCTGTTTAACAAACAAGTTGATGATCACTGAGCCTGAAGTGCGCAAACATATGAGATAAAGTGTGTTGTATCTTTCCTGATTCTAATGAACCCGGTCCAAGCAGTTACAACTTGCAAATGCAATTTATTTATTGCACTGAACAGGAATGTGCACTTTTCATAAGGTGACATCTCACACTCAGGATCTACTCAGATAATTGTACAAGCGGTATATGTAAACCACGCCCCATATAGGACAAAATGTACTTAAAAGAAAGAATGGACAAAGATCATACGGAAACTGTACGTATCTTTCATGCAAAAAAATTCCCACATCTGATCCAGTATTGATACAAATAATTTGATTCAAATATTGTAAAGGTACCAGGTTGTTCATTATGTGCATTAACTCATACAAATAATTTGATTCAAATATTGTAAAGGTACCAGGTTGTTCATTATGTGCATTAACTCACAGAGTGAAAGTATAATTTCCCCACTGCATGCTTGAGACAGTCTCCTGGGCACTGCTCTCACTGCAGCTCCCAAAATGTGGTTGCTAGGCAACTATTTTTATCAGTGTGGCAAGGCCTCCGCTTACAGCTAACGTGCCCCTTCCTTCATCAAAAATATTAAATAAGTATGGTTCCACACATATTTGATCACTCTGCGAGGTCTAATTGGAATCACCTGCATAACCTCAATATGGATAGTGATGTCAAAGATACTTTTTTTGGTTGTAAATAAGTAAGTTTTGCACTGAAGCAAGTTAGTAAGTTTTACACTGAAATCTCTGTTCCATTATTACTGAACTTTAAGAGATATGCTGGAGGCATGCGAGGCTCATGTGTTTCTGAAGGTTCTGATCAATAGGGGTATGTGTGGGATCACTCTGACCAATGGGTCAGAATTAAAATGCATTCCAGGCCTTTTCTGTTTGTGAATATTCCTAAAAACTGGAGCAGGGACTTGAGGAGGGAACTAAGCTATTCCACTGAGAGAGGAAGGAGTACACAGCGTGGGGGTTACTCGTTTGCCACTGAAAAGATACCCTTTTGTGAGAATCTGGTTCAAACTGGATTTGGAGGCTGAATGTTTTAATCTCTGGTGGAACTGGCTAGGAGTCCCAGATGCTCTGATAACTAGCTTCGTAACATGTAAAAAGGCAACATTAACCCAGAAAGATTAACCCATAGCATTGTCTTGTACCTCGTGAGCCTTCAACCTGAATACTTTGGTGGTTTATCTAAGCAGAGGCTTCAGATGTCTCCAGCAATGGGAGTGGGTATGCAGCTCTTTCACCAGTCCTCTCTTCTATGCAGAAGCAGACGTTATTAGTAAGTCACGGCCTGGTCATATCATAGTTAGTCTACAACAGAGACAGCAATACCATAGACATCATAACCTGTGGAATAGGGGCAGCTAAAGTAGTTAATGTTTCATAATTATCTTTTCCCTTATTTCTGCTGAAGATTTGGATAATTCTGGATCTTCAATAAACCAAATTTGTTTACTGTAACAAACCTTTACCATTTTCCTATTGTAACATAGAGTCTATTTTCATGTGTTAGAACCCTATCGAACACTACCTTTCAGATAGAGCAAGAACAGTGATTTACATATTTCCAGTCTTTTTTGTCTTTTTTAGGGAATTCAGCAACCAGCAAAGCCTCTAAAAATGGTCTTAGAGACTAAAGTGGTTATTGTGGGTGGGTAAGAATTCACTTTGGTGCAATGTCTTCATAAATAAAATTTAAAATATGTGCCATATCATGTTCATAAGTAAGGGATTTCTAAAAATTGGCACTTAACCCAGATTATTATCATTATTGAATCTGTAATAATAACAACAACAATAATAATAATAATATTAATAATACATATTGTTATTAAAGAACAGCTTTGTCACACACCTCAAGCAGCTATATCCACGCTATATCCAAGTTTTTGTTAGAAATATGGAAAAAATGAGTGTGAAGAAAAAGAGATACACGAGAGACACATTAACTCGACTGTCGAGTAATAGTACCATGGTACCCTCTCAGACTTGGGATTGCAACTGGGAGGGTATAGGCGAGGCTGTCTAGAAAGGATGCGATACTCGCCGGTTGCTGCTGGTCTATGGAGGCGTACTTCCGTTCATTTTATGTTACGTTGCTGACCTGCAGGTGCTGAGGGATAGCGGGTTTGGCATCAGCACCAGCCTCGTAACAAGAATAGACGTAAATACTTCATTTCTTCGGAAGATGGTAGCAAAACAGAGGATCAGAATGGCAAATGAGAAACACAGCAAAAACATCACACAGAGGGGGAACGTTGCGAAGACGCTGGTAAGACGTTATTTCTTCACGGTATGAACCGCACATTCGCGACTATCCTGAACTGGATACAAACAAGGCTCGTTATTCACGTTGAATTAAAACATGTCTGAAATGTGTGAAAAATAGATGTGTTTTAAGTGGTGTGCCTTTCTAAGCAAAATTAACCCCTTTTAATAAACATCGACATTATGCCAACGGTGTGCCTTTCATCTGTCTGTCAACGTTGTATCATTGCATTTCTACAATAGGATAAATTGTGTCTGTACGTAAACATATGTGTACTGCTCATTTATTGATGAATGACAATAGCAGAGTGCATTTTCAGTAGCCTACATCATTTGGTCACAATCTGAAAGCGCGCAGAAAACATAAAGCTTTAAAGCTGTAAATCGGTACATCCTCTTGGTAGGTGACATCACCTAATTCATCAAGTGTGCAGCTGGAGGCTAATGTGCAATGTTTATGGCTTTTGTTTTGATGATTGGCGTTGTAAATTCAGAGCATCTATTTGTTGTATCGTGTTAGTTGGCATAGGACAGTTCAGGTTTGTAGCCTGTTTTGCCCAGCAGTGCATCAAAGGAACATTTGTGTTAGCCACTAACTTGTCCCCAGATGTTATCAGCGCTAGTGTCCAGATCTGATATGCAGATGCTGTAGACCTAACGTGTCGATTCATAGATGTTTCTTCCTCATGCATCAATATAGCCTGCTCCTTAAACTTCTGTGAGGGTACCGTTCAGTGGTATGTAGACGATCTGTCGGTTTATACATAAGTGGCATAGCCATTGATGGAATATTTGTTTGTAATATGTTTTTGTACATATTGGACTTTTTTGTTACTGAAGTAATAAAAATGTTATACCTTAATCTTAACAGCATTGGTATAATGCATTTAATCGAGAAGAACTGAATGTCCCATTTGTTTAGACCTTTAAGTAATCCTTCAGACAAAGTACCAAAGCAAGGTTTCACCAGCATCCTGCATATTGGTTGTTTAATGGTTGCTTTCAGAACTATCTGGATGCATCCAAATGCTTCCTGTTGGTATTCCATGTTATAAAAGGAGGTGGCAAAAAGTAGCATGCATTATAACGGGTAGGGTACACCTTCAGTTGGTTTAACCGAGCATTTGAGGTTGGAACTCAAGAAAGCAGTTTGCAAGTGCAAGAAACACTTCAGGAAGCATCTTGGATTTTCAAAACACTAATTACAGGGATGAGAACAGTTTTTTTCCAGTTTTATTTAATTTATTTATTTTAATTGATTGAACTCTTTTATTGACTGTTTTATTGTCTTTTAGTACACTTTTAAATATCTTAGGAAAGAATGGACCCCTGAGAACTTTTATGTTATGTTTTATGTTTGTTGTGTTATGGTTTTTGTTGCCTGTAGAGCAAGTGTGAAGATGAATGATGTATGACAAGTGTCTGTCTGTTACTATATGTGTGTACATGAATTAGGACTCTTTACTGCAAACCAAATCTACCTCTGGGTATAAATAAAGTAACCTGAACCTGTTATGACCCTTGAATTTTGTGGAATCAAATTCATTATTGGTGACATGATTGGCTCGGAGGAACTAACATTACTAAAATCAATGTTTACCTTTTTACAATTTTTTAAAGCAGAAATATGTGTCCACTGTTTTTTTTTATAGCATGTTTTTGTTACTGTTTACTCAGGGGTATAAGTAAATACGGAGGACACTGTAGTTTTAAAGTTGGGGTTTAGGGGCAAGTTGTAAGAAAGACATTTTGGGACATGCTGAAAAAATAGTTCAACACCAGCATTATTTACTGTAAAATGAGGTGAATTTGTTGCTCCCTCTTAACAGCTTAAGTGCTAACATTTCTTGGATTTATTTTAGAACATCTGGATATGTATAAGATCAGTTGGGTACCATTTAGCCTCTGGTGAGACATAATGCAGGGTCAAAGAAGTGGATTAGATCAGCAGTAGTCAAACAAGCAAACAGTGGTGCCTCTAAATTTTAGTAAATCAGTTCTAATCAGAGGCGTTCATTCTAGTGCAATGGTAATGTCTATAATGTGTGCAATGAGTGTAATGGTACAGTTATACTAACACTGTCATTGCCATCTAGATGTTGTGATGCATTAAATGGTCAAATGAGTGGTAATATGAATACAGACTTTTTCCATTTTGCTCATCAAATCATATAGTATGCATTTTTAGCGTTTCTGAACCATTGCTGAAACCTCTAGATTGGTTACATGTTTCTTACATCATCTTTTTTTCTAGGCAGTCGACTTTGCCATTCATATATCCCAAGCTCCTGATACACAGGGTTTCTGTGGAGCCTGTGCTTCACTCAGGAAAGGTGCTGACTTCAAGCCAAGGCACCTGATCCTTATCACTTTCAGTTCTGCTTGCGCAGACAAAATGTAAAACTTTAAATAACTTAAGTTTGAACGCTTCCGCAAAGGAAAAAAGAAAAGCGTGGAATGCGTGTTAGACAAATGAACACAAGGTTACGTAAAGCTGTTTCTCACAGCTCAAAGAAAGAATCTGCAGGGAACACATGCAAAAAATAGGCGTATGTATAGAGAATTTCAAAAAGCTCTGATTCATTACAAAATTCAAAACTGGAGACCGAACCAGCATACTGCCAAAATGGTTTGGTCTATTTTTGAATGTGTCTATATTCATTTTTCATGTGTACTCCCCACAGGTTCTTTCTCTGTACTTACTCATCTCTGATGAGATATTGTGTTTTAGCACGATACAATTAAGCCGCTTTTAATTTTCTTGGCTTGCTGCAAGGATTTCTCAAGTTTCATACCTCTCAGCTTTTGTACTACTTTAAAGTCACTTAGCTTCAGGGGCTGGTTGTGTTCCTTGCCTTGGCATCCTCTTTAACAGATTTTGCATATATGTTGTTTCCATTGGAAATCCTTATTTAACCGAATGGAGGGACTGTTTTTTGCAGGTCGTTGACATCCCGATGATTATGCTGTCAGTCTGCTGAGCACACAGCAGAACCACATGAGCCCTACTGAACTGAGGTCCATCTGTGTTTTCATTGTGGAGACTGCAGTAACTGTTGTGCGTTTGCTTTTCAGCGACCGCAGGAAGAGAAGTACCCTGTGGGGCCCTGGCTACTGGCTCTATTCGTGTTTGTTGTTTGTGGATCAGGTAAAAACAAACCCTACTCTTGAGAGGTAACGAACCCTACCAGCTCACCAAGTGTGTCTCAGAAAACACTTCTTTGAAAATTATTTGTGAATATTACTAATTTTTTTGTCTCATCATGGGAAAACAATAGCGTATACAACACCTTTATGTATAAAGTATAGATGGCATTTAGTGAATTGATATACAAGGGAAATGAAAATACTTCAGGTTACTGTTCATGACATTTATAGGTCCAGCTTCTTCTGCAAATTTTGTTAATCCCATTGATTAAGGTATTTTCAGATCACCTGTGGTAACTTCAGCTTCACTGTGTCCTTTACGGCAGCCATCTTTCAGATCATACAGAGCATCAGAATGGGCATGTGAGCCTTTGACCTTTGACCTCAGCGGAGTGTCTTGCCCCCGGGGACCAGGGGAGGCTGTTCGCTACAGATTGGAGGGGAAGTGGAGGTTCCACCCGGATTTTCTCACAGGCTGTGTGTGGAAAAGAGGAACTCCTTGTCCATGACATCACCATTCATATGCTGACAGTGCCCACAGCTGAAGGGACAGAGTGCTTTTATACTGACTCTGTAGTCAAACCACATGGGGGGCTGGTGTTGGCCCTTGACTTGTTTTGCCATTCCACTGGTTACTGTCCGTTTGTGCCATTAAGTAAGTGATCGCTGAATGTGTGCCATACTCTATTTATATATTTATGTGTGTCGAGTAAGAAACTTTTTCAAATAAATGGTAAACTCATTTGGCGTGTGTGGGATCAGTTCTCTTGTTCCGTTGTTTTACCAAGATGGGATTATTCTCCTGTGCAATGCAAATTGCCTGCTCCCCCTCTCAGCCATGATTATGTTAGGCATAATCAGTGTGATGTGTAAGCATTTCACATTCACAGGTTTCATATTTCCTACTCAGGTAATTTCATTGGACAATAATAGGTAAACTTGCGATGAGGTAATACTATGAGTACTGAGTGATTTGATGTAACCAGTCCTTGGCAGTGAATGATAACATTTCCACTGTGTAGGTTTCAACATCTATATATTGTAGTTATGTTTGGTGTGTGATAGTACAGTAATCTTGATTTGCAAATCAGAAGGAGACCTTTGTCTTGTGGTCACGTTATTTCATTAGGAATACTTTAAAAAAACCACTTGCCACTCCTCAGTACCTTCACAGCAGTCAGTGTGGCCACTGGCATGTAATCTAATTCTGAAATTTTCATATTTAGAGGTTCAATTTGGATTTTATACTGTAAGGAAACATGTCGCTTGTTTGGTCTGAAAGCTTGGGACTCAGACAGATAACAGTAAGTGTATTGTCAGAGTAGCCTTAGTGACTGATTGGATTAAACATCTTAACAGCTCCTAAGCAGCAATTTAGTTGTCTTGTGTATTAAACACTATAAGGAGTCACTTTGGAACCAGAGTGAAGTGATGTAACTCTTGGACAAATTTACTACAAGGAGAGCAGCGATGTGGACACTACCCTCCAAAAGCCTGCAGAAATGAGAAATAAACACAAGGTCAAATTACTTGACTGCCTCCAGCAGAACCCCCTTCTCATCTTCCAACACCCCTCCGTCTTGTTGTGAGTGTAGCCATCACTGATGTGTTCAGATATCTCTGTGGGAAAGGAAGGTTCCCTCTCATGCACCCCTGCAGAACTTGCAGTCTTCCAAGTTATCATGATAGCCCATCAGATGGTTTATTCTGTTACTGATTCTCACATATGGACCTATTTAATAGTATGTTGTCTGCTATACAGATGTATGGACAAAGTATAAACACACCAGTACAGTTTAAAATGTGATTATTACCTAAACCTGCTTTGTGGTCAGATTACCATTGAGCAAGTTAAGTTCCACTGTCAGAAGGTCCACTGACAGTCCCCATGGTATGTGTTGTGATACCATAGAAAGTACTTACCTATGCTCTTGAGTATTTCAAACCACATACTTTAAGCCTACAACCCAACTCTGCTTCTCCAATCAATGACCAGCAAGTCAGCTCAGCAGACCTGTAGGACTGCAGTTAATAACCTGGAGTGCTTCCAAACTTTTACTGAGAAATCCCCTCTACACTTCATGAGGTGACACTACAGAGAATTTAACTGCAGGACAGATACTCATCATTAATATCCCAAAATGCACAGAATGCAAGGCAGGTGTGTAAAACAGTATGAGATTGGCCACGTCCTTTCATTTACAGATTAAAATTATCTTCCCAGCTACTACATGTGATATAATAATAACAACAATAAAAAAGATTAATACCGTATGTTATCACTTTATCTAGCATGTACAAATAGAGAAGGGAGATGCATTCCCCAAGCATTCCTTCAAAGCTAGATGGGTGCGGATAGCTAATAGCACTGACAGACTCAAGAACAAACTGGAATTGTGACAGGCTCATTTCAGCCAGAACCAGAAGAGAAGAACAGGAAAAAGAAATTGAAGTAGATAGACTGATATTTTTTTGTATATGTATGTATAAAACCAAGGTGTAATTTAAAAACTTTAAGAACAATGAGTTGTTGACAATGACAATGAGTGTCCCTACATTTTGGTACATAATCTGTTACAAGAGCCACAACTCATTTAGATGAGTTGGTAGAAATCTTTGTGCACTCATGTATAATTCAATGACGTTTCATTATGGCCAAATTAATAATAATAATAATAATAATAATAATAAAAATAACAATAATAAGTTTGTTATCTGACTCTTTTGCACACGGTTTTCACAGCAGTCATAGTGTTCTAGTGTCTCCCCGCCCCTCACATCATTATAGAAAGGTATCAGCATGAGTGCACACACACCAAATTTTACACAGGGGCGAGATTTGGAACTCCTACCAATCAACGTACAGCTGATGACTGTGTGTACCTAAATCACATCTACCAGAGCCAACGCACCACCCCACTAACCCCCTAGACTGAGAGCATCTGAGATCAAAGTAAGAGACATCAGTTAAAAATGCTACCAGATACACAAAACTCATACCAATATAATGACTTCAGACTACCAAAATTTCGGTTTTATTTTTTTAATTTTTATTGAAAGTTGAGAAGTGCAACTGTTAAGTGCAACTGAATGTTACAACTTTGTTTTATGGTTTCTGGTTTGAGGAACATGCACAAAAACATAAGCATAAGACTTATACGTATATGCGAAATCCAAGTCAGACCTGTATTATGTTAAGAGTTTGCTTAAGTTTGAACATCCGGAGTGCCTCACTGTCAAAAGAAAAAAAAATGCTCACAATGGCGCAATACGTAAAATAATTTCAAGTGAAGAACGGTTTACAGTAGGATTTAATGCAGCCAATGAAAACCAGTTACAGTTCACTGTTACTTAAATGTCCTACAATGTTGAGAAGCTGCATTCCTGATTTACAGCACTTAAAAAGACTGCCCAAAACTTGCTAAGGTTGGACCATTAAACAGCCTCACTTCAATCTGTACAATCTAAATTCTTACAGGGTTTGTTTCGTTACCTCTCCTTCAGTGACGACTATTATACAGAGTACTTACACTAACTACACAAATAAACACGAGTCTAACAACCCTCACTGAAACTGAGCTGAGCCAAATGTTTTCTCTCTCCACCCTCAGATTCGTGCACCAGACGTCACTGGTTGGAAACACAGCCTTATGTTAAACAGGGTGGGAAAAGACTTCAGATTTATGAACTGAAATGCACTGCCCTTCCTTCAGTTAACCTCCTTCATCCCAAACAAAGAATAATGATAACAGTGATGTAAAGATTACAGTCAACTTCTCTTATGCCCTTTCCCCATGCCAGATGGGGACTTATTTGTCAATGGTCCTCAAAGATTCTTCACATTTGTCACCAAGAAAGTGCTTGCTCTTTTATTAAGCTCACAGCCTGGAAAAGATCGGTATATTTACACTACAAAAAAAAGTGAAGCGTGACAACACCTGTACAATTCCAGAATCACCAATCAGAGCTGACATCACTTGAAATCCTTTGACACAGGCACAATGATTCTTTGAGCTGTTTCCACGTGAAAATTGGTTTCTTGATGATTCCAGCAGTCCATGCATTTTGGTAAATAATAATTCAACTTCCAGCAGAGGTCTCTTTATCGAAGACGATTGTCTGAAGTGTGAGGAGCGTCTCTCTGGAGAATATCAACATGTCAAGTTTTGAAGGTTAAATATGTGCAAATTGGGAACAGATTCCACCCGCGCCAGCAGCCTGTGTGTTCTCTCTGTAGCGTGAGTCTGTTGGGGTTTTTTTTTTTTGCAGGCAGCCGGGACGTGCTACGCGGAGGGCCCGGAGCTCTGGGCGGCCGGCTGCGCGGGTTGGACAGGCTGCTGCGCAGCGGTCCCCGCCGGCTGCGCGGACGCCGGCAGCGAGCCGCTCTGGACCTGTGCCTGAAACTGTGCGAGTTGCTCGGGGCTGGCCAGGGTTTTCAGCAGGTTGTTCTCCTGCTCCAGCTGTGAGTTCCTTTCGATGAGCTCCTTTATCTGTTCTTTCAAAACCTCCACCTCCTCCCGCACGGCATACATCAAGTGACTCTTCACTAGATCCTAGGAAACCAGAAAGCAAGCAAAGTACATATTAGTATTGTTTAAATGGGAAGCATGAAAACCTAAGACAAATGTATGCCATTATTGCTATCACCTCTATAAACAACACTTAAGGATGGAAAAAAATTAAGGAAAAAAAAGTGATGTCAGGCTGCAATAACGCTGTTCACATCCATAGATTAAATCAATTCAAATAGCAGATGGCTAATGGTTATATACATCTCAGAAACAATATGCAACAGCTGTTTAGAATAAAAAAAAATAATACAAGAAAGAATCTATGAAATTCAGAACTGGCACAATAGCACTATCTGTATGTCAGAACAGTTACAAAGAAAACACTCTCATATTTAGATTTGTCTGCATGATAAGATTTTTGATTAACTTTTGTACATAGTTTACTAGAGCATTGTACTTCACACACTGAAAATACACTCAAAAAACACCAGTTTTCACAATATAAGTGGCATAATGTCATTTCACACTGCAATACAATAATGATTATTAGTTGTTTTTTGTTACTTTAATTTTATGCAATACTTATTCTAATTATATTTCAAGATCATTATAAAATAAGAATAACAAATAGAATTTATGTTTTAATAATTTCTGTAGCAAACCCACTATGTATACTGGCATGGCAGAAATATGTTTGAATTCTAAAATTACAAGATGAAACTACATAAACTGATGAAAGTTGGCAGCCAGAGGACACAGAGTAGGAACAAATTTTGTTCAGCTGGGCAAATCGTTTTAATACTGCAGGGATCCACACCTCCACAAAGCGTCACCAGAGGAAGAAAATGGCCCCCAGATACAGGAGCCAATCAGTGACGCTGTTATTTATAACTAGGCGTCAGAGATTCCGAGTTTGCCTAGCAACAGTCAGAGGAGAATATCGTTCCAGCCGCGCTATAAAGCACAGTTGTAATACCAAAAGAACAATCAAGGAGGTGGCCCAAACTCAGTGTCCAGAGGGGTAAATTTCGCATTGCCTGCCTATTTAAACTGGATTCAATCTTGGTAAGGACCAAAAATTGAGGGTACAAGAATCCTCGTGTATGCCACATTTTTTCCTGTTATTGAATAGGCGTAAACTATGAATTGCCATGTCATCTTCACTGTATTCTGTAGCCTATGCTCCAAATTAAACGGAGAATTTGACGAGATGATGCGCCGAATAATCATTTAATTAGGCTGTCATACTAACAAAGTACTTTAACGATTGTAATTGCCCAAGAATTGATACAGTTCTCTATTTATGCACGACAAAATGCCAAACCTGATCTGCGCTTACGTGGTGGAACGAC
Source organism: Megalops cyprinoides (assembly GCF_013368585.1). Lineage (NCBI taxonomy): Eukaryota > Metazoa > Chordata > Actinopteri > Elopiformes > Megalopidae > Megalops > Megalops cyprinoides. The sequence goes on along the minus strand of NC_050596.1, from coordinate 9,052,585 downwards.
ATATTGTACCCTGGTAATAACTTGTGATGCGTCTAATTCGGATTGAATGATGCACTCTGTGGATTAGGTAGGTGAGAGCTACATACAGCTAAAATCCTTTCATGAGGGCAAGCACAAGTCACTGAACCTTGACGTGAATCTATTAGAAACAAATTTTTTATATAGAGTTACAGTTACATAAAATATGATTTACTCACCATTGCTTGTTCAATTTTGTTGTCTATGGCCACCACACTGGCACCCGAAGAACTGAAAGAGAACATAAACGCAACACATCAGCAAGCCATCTCAAAAAAAAAACATCGTCACAGCACACCTTGCAATCTTTATTCGTTAAAACTGAGCATTTCCGCCTTGCTGCTTTCATCATTCAACACTGATTATGGATTCAGTATACTGACTGGGTTTATACCACTAAGCAAAACATTACAATTACATCAATTCCATATCTCAATCCCTCTATCACTCACATACAGGTATCCGATGCAGTAATCCAGGGTCCGTGCTAGGATGTTATGTGTTTACACAAGTAAATATGAACGACTTACCAGACAGGGTGCGAGAGCAGCATCCTATACAAGCTTACACAATATACACTACCCTGCTAGCAACGTTTAAGTCACCACTGATGACATCTTTTATAGACTGCATCAAAATGGCAGTAACATCATAACTGGCAAGGCAAATACATGTCGATTATCAGAAAAAGCAAAAGCATACTGTCATAATATTAACACTATCTCATACAAGACACCATCACATTCAGCAGTGCCGCTGGCTTTATACATACTATTTGCTAGAGTTATCCCCCCGTTACTAAAAATGGCATTTACCTATTATCAAGACTGACCGCCGAACTCTCTGCACTCAGCAACGATGACAAAAATGATATCGAAAAATGTCTCAACTGGCAAACACCAAGATCCATTGCCACTGTGTAGCATGGGGTATTCATGCTATTTTGTCCATATATACAAACATGCAGGATAGCAGACGTCCTCTTGACGCTAGTCAGAAAATAAAATCACATTCTCCTTCCGTTTCGATCGCGTTTTGGGGGGAATTGCTGGTTACCCGACAGAAAAAAAGATCGCATCCAGGAGAGCCCGTTCATCTACTAGCGCAGCACAAAGAATCTCCAAGGTCAGCTCATCTCCGCTCTGCTGAAAATCTGCAGCCTCCATCATATTTGCATAATTTATCCAAGAAAAACAGCGGAGCGCTGCATCCCATTGGCGGAGAGTTAAGATAATTTGACTAATCTATGCTGGAACGCCCCCACCTGGAGCTCAGCCGACTCCCTCTGTATAACACACTGTATTGAAAGAGCACGCAAGGAACTGGGAGAAACCGGATGGAATGAGTAGACTTGACCTAAAAATTTTATACATTTTTTTCCATAAGCGAAACATATTACTGTTTCGTCCGATTTCGTCCAAGTAAGGATTTTCTCCAGATCTTGGAGAAAATGACTACATGAATTATCTTTCGAACAAGTGATAATTTGCTCTATATACCAGTAAATACCAAACAAAATGCATCGAAGTAATAATAACAATTCGAAACAATGTGAAGATATTTCCAGTAAAAACATCCGACTGACTGTTTAACTTATCTGTGTAAATAAAAAAGTGATAGTGTTGCAGGTGCAGAGACGAATAAAATGGCTTTCTATAAAACCTTATGCAACAATACTGCCGCCCGCCGGCTGCTGAGTGCAACATCATTCCCCATCAGTGAGAGGAACCATATCAGCACTGATACACTAGGATTTCAAAGCTTGAGCTGCGTCAAAACATTGCAAACTACAGTAGCTTCTTACTAATTCAAGGTTGGGCAACCATTCTTCTGATGCCATGGTAAAGATGGACAGCTTGACAAAAACCTGCACCAGCAACTATTATGCACAAAGTTAAACCAAAAATGTGCACATATTAAAATAATGGGTCACTGTTTAACCAGTTAAATAGATCTATTTTTCCTATCCTAAAACACTCCACTGGTCGTGTAGGTCTACCAAAGAAGTCAAGAGGATATTTTAATGTGCAAAACTGGCAAAACTGCCTGCCTTAATTTACAACATACACTGTACTGCTCTGAGAGGATGGTCCATCTGTTTCATGTGGTCTATAGGCTGCTATGGCGTAGAGGCATTCCAGTATTTTTCAGCAGTCACTTCTGTCAAAAAAACCAGTTTGTTCCAGTCTTTGGGCAAACACTCCTCCTGTCATTCAGCCAGCACTATGAGATGGAGCGCATGACTATCTAATCGACACTCTGGAGCATCCTTCCTGCGTCAAGAGCCTTGTGTTCAATGAACTATTCAAAAACAACAGCTATCCGTTATTTTGCGCAGTGGTCTGAGTTCCAGCGCAGGAAGCTGTAACTGGGGAAATCAAATCCATATGAAAAATGCATGATGAGCTAAGCTAGAGCGCTACAGCAAAAACTGCAGCGGGTGGGCTAGATGATCACACAAAGTGCAAAAGCAGTCAACGCACATTCTGTCTTCTGCCCCTTCCTGACATTTGCACAAGAATTACTCATTGTTTCAAAATAAATAGCCACCCAGAGCGAAATGGACTGCAGAGTCACCCCCACGGGCCAAAATACCGAAACGAGCTCTCAGCCGTTTTTCCGTTCAGGTTTGATGCTCAAAGGACAGGACTGCAACGGGACCCTGACTGACGACTGTCAGGAAAGTGGCCTGTGGTAACCCGGTTAGACATGAAGGTTTATCCAAATCAAACTTGCTTTCAAAGAGGTAATGAAACGCGGCTCCGATTTAAGAAACATTGGGATACAACTGAAAAATTAATTGGACACTCAATGGCATACTGAGCACACAGGCCATAACCGACGGTGTAAGTTCTGAACACCGTTCTCACGTGCCATATGGGCTTACACCAGAAAGTCGCAGTACTTTACAAGTAAAGCTACCCCACTCAAAATGAGAGCAGTGGAGAGCCCATTCCTTCTCCATTTTCTGTGTAGGCATCTTAGAGCTGAGCCAGTACAGACCAAGGGAAAGAGCGTGTAGCTACAGCATGGAAACTGTGTGGAGGTAAGGACTCGACCTACTCGTGACTCTGACGGAACGTTAGGTCCCAGCTGCTCACACCACGAACAGTTTGCTGTATCGCACACCAACAAATTAAAGTCTGTGGCAGATAGCCATTTTCTTCTGAGGGATTCATTTGGGAAATGTCAGGGATTACATGGTATTTGGTGAATACGTGAGTACGTGCACAGGCACGCTCTTGAAGAAGGAAGCCAATATTTGAAATATGTGTGCCCTTTTGTAATGTGGATGTAACTACTACTGGACTAGGACAGAAACTGACTTTTTTCATTTCCCATTTTCTTTTTTTAAATGCCAAAGAATTTCATTTTTTTTCCACACAAAAACAGTTACAGTGAGTCTATTGTGGGTGTGTTCACCATTATACACATATGGCTGAATGGATGTAAGAAAAGTGACTGTATCTGAACAAGCCTTGCAATTAATGTGACTAATGCCATTGTTTTATTTATCAATTATCTCTCTACTGACAGAGTAGTATGCAATTTCCTAAAATGTCACGGATCTACCAAGAAAATTGTAGATACCCTGACACTTGCAGATGCAATTATATGCCATTTTGTCAGCCCATGAACAAGGAATAAAACCTGGAACTGTGTGAAAACCGATCCAGATTTCTGTTTTAATTTTAGTTACCGTCTATTTCTTGATTGAAATACTGTTTAGTGTATGTTTTATGGCTTTTTTCGTATTATTTCTTAATTTAGTGAGCACCTCACGTGCCCCTGGGTGTCCTTGTCTAGGGGAGGTACGCGAGTGAGGGCGGCGGCGTGAGACAATGGCGGAGCTTATCGATGTCGTGTGCCATCAGCCGCGAGGATAAGGGATAATGCTGCTGCCACAGCATACCTGCGACTTTCCATTGCAGAGGGCCTTAAGCTTCCCCCGGCACAGGGATTAATGCCCAACAAAGACAGAGGCACAGCGGGTGTACCGTTACACTTCGCCGCCCCCCCTGTCCTCCCGTGACCTTCACCGGGTTGGAGGAACCCTCCAAATTCACCTTGACACACTTACAAGGGTGAGCATTCCCAGTGCCAGACTCTTGTCAAACAACAGAGCAACTCATCCAGTTCCTCTCAAGCATATTCCACAATATACCCCCACTTACCGCCTCTCCAAACTGAATAACAGCCCTGCTATCCTATTATCATACCGTCATGACGCAAATACAGGTCAGAGTACTGCTATGAAGTAATACAATTACGACAAGAACAAATTCAAGAGGTTCCCGGATATACTTAGCTGCAAAACCTGTTGCTATTTATGTACGTACATTTATTTTTTAGGAAAGCAAACAAGTATGAGGATTTCGGATATGATGCAACATTATTGCTATAAACCTCATTTATGGACAGTGATGAGTAATGAAGTTTCTGTGTAGGTCAGAGAAGGGTCTGGACAGGGGGGATGATGTGACTAGGGTTGGGTATTGTTCGAATTTAATCGATTCCGATTCCAATTCTGATTCTGCTTAACGATTCCAAGTACCCTACCATCATCAAACTTAAACAGCCGGTGACCAGCTGTTGAAGGTCAGGCCTGGTGAGTGTCAAGAAAGGTGCATACGGTACAGAAATGATGCGATATCCCCTGCTTATCAACAGGAGGACGCCTTGGTGCCAGCGGCGTGTTGGAAGACCGAGTGGCACGCTTTAGCTCGTCACCTGGGGCGCTGGCGGCCAGCGATATCTAGCCTGGCGAGGCGTTACCACCGAATACCGTCCCGCCAGTGACAGGTGACAAAGCTCGTCTGTCCGCGCCGCACAGCACAGACAACGCTGCACGGCAACGCGGCTAATATAGATCACTCACCCTAATTAAAATCACCAGCCCTGCCAGCCGACGCCAAGGACTTCGCTAATCGGCTCAAGGTGAAGTTATCTCTTCCGGAGCTCTTTGACGGGAAGCAGGTTTAGGCCAGTTGAACGGGGCCAAATATAGACCCGCTCCTGGAACAGGGGCTTTGACCCCATCTTGGCGCTTCGCCTCCGTCCCTGCTGCTGCCCTCAGCAGCCCGCCGGGGCTATTTCGGCCTGCAGGAAGTTTCCCTTCAGGCAGGTGAGGGCCGAGGTCAGGTCACAGCAACCTGGGGGGGGGGGGCGGAGTCCCGTTGCCGCCCATTTCACCCAATCAAACAACGCCTGGTGGAATGGAATCAAAAGCAACTGAGGGCGAATGTGAAACGTGAATATGAAATATGCTCTGTACAGCTGCAGATTAGGAGCAAGCCCGCACATTGCCCATCAGCTAAAAAAATAAATAAATCACAACTTTTTTATCACCATCATAAATTACTCTTGGGTGAGAGTAAACAAAGACCCATTGTCAAAGTGTTGGCATGACATTGCTGTTCACAGATAGCTAGTTCTCCTCTCATTTGGGAACTTGGCTCTACCTAAGCAGTGGCCATAGCCATACAGATTGCATTGAGTGGGCAGAAGATTAATCCAACGCTCCCGATAATCAACTTACAGCAAAAGAACACCGCTGCCAGTCCCAACACGCTGTGCGTTGAACAAGCCAAACACAGGAAGAAAAACTTAACTGCACCTGATGTTGCCTCAATCTCAGAGGGGTCTTTGCAAGCCCGTCTGACTGCCAAGAACACACCAGAAACAAACCTATACTACCTTATGCCATCCCTCAGCCAAGAGAACTAATTTTGACTGAAAGCAGTTTTTTTCATTTTTTCATTCCACAGGAAATATAATATAACACCTTAACAATTTTACCTGTTTACAGGACAGTTCCAGTCAATGAGAATAAATAAATAAAACTCACTCATTCATTCATAATCAATGCAGCTTTTATTAGACTGCAGTCTCTTCCACCTGCCGTTTCTTGTGTGGCTGTTGAGAGGGATCCTCTCATAAAATATCTCAGGCGAGGGTGAGGTTGCAGTGGTGACATCACAGCTGTGTTCTCTGTACATTTTTTCAGTACACGGAAGCCATTTTGTTCTGGCACTGAATAGTATCAATTAGTAATAAACACTTCCATATTTTTGATCTTTGAAAGGTTCTTCCAAACTATTTTATGTTTTTAAAATAAAATCCAAATTGCCAGATTTCATAGTACTGCATCTGATGATGGTGTTTTGTGGAAAAAAAATTCCGTTCTAAAGATCTAATGCATAATTTTGCGTAATTTTGCGCTATGGTAGATAATCACACCACCAGGCGTTCTTACCAAAATGCTCTAATAATAAGTAAAATAATTTTTCATAATGCTTTTCTATAACAGTCTCAACCAAAGGTCAACCTTTAAAATGGTCCAGTCACAAAGTTTATCAAGACCTAAAAATCCTGTACATAAATTAGCCTAGTTTAAAGTTCTGCTGCAAAGTGACCCACTGTACAAACCTACTGTTCACCATGTTGTGCACATGCACCAAACTGCTTATTTAAAGGCAGATTCTAAATGCAAGTCAGAAATGACTGTACATTGAATAATCAAATTCCCTTACCACCTCAGACATTGTTATCTTTTATGACTATAATACTGTCTATTACCGCAAAGGCATTCAAATGAAACACCACAGTAAACCAGGTAAAAGTCCAAGCCGCAGCACAAAGACTTCAAGACCTCAGAGCCGTGCTGTTTCCACGGCCGCGTCCGTAGGTTTACCTCTTCAGATGCTGTTCCAACTGCCAGAACAATAGCTTGACTGCCATCTCGTCCCGACCGTGCGCTGGGAGCGTCGATTCTCTCATTGATGTGTTAATCTGTACTCCGCTGCGGATTACCGAGAGGACCCCCTCTTTTCCCCCCTCACGATGTTTGGCGACTGCACGGGCCGCCGGACGGTGGTACTCCCAGAGGTGTCACATTAAAGCTTGTGGTGGGGGGGGCGGTGAAATTTGGGGGGGGGGGCGGGTGTCTGTTTGGGGATATGCACCGATCGCTCCCACTGTACTGGCTTTGTGCGTCTCGCAGGCACGCTCGCCACTGACTGAATGAAAACAAGAAGGGCAAGCTGTGATGTCACAGCCTGTGGGGGTCACGTGACCCCCGCGGTTACATAAACCATCACCAGAGATTAAACTCTTGCCAGTGACGGGTGCGTTCTGTGTGCGTGAAGCTCCCCCCCCCGCCCCACACTTGCCGTCGCCCACCCCACAGCTCCGTCTTCTCCACGCCCCCCATCACCCCCCCCCCCCCCCCCACACACACACACACGCCACCCCCCCCCCCTCCCCTCTTCCTGGTTCCCTTTTCCGTGGAGCCAAGCCCACGCCTGCTCCTCTCTAATTGGGCGCGAGGAGAGGCTGGACTTTTTTTGTCGGGTCTCATCAGTATTCAAACAGGCGCTAACAGGCTTAACGTGCTCCCGGCCAGCGCGGCACGCTTGCGGCTCCCCCGGGCTCAGAGAGCGCCGCGGCGAAAGAGCACCGCTGAACGCCGCGGCGGAGGGCTTCACCTGCACGCTCCTCAGACAAAAGGCTGAGCGCGCTCACTACACGTTCGATCGCAGCGGCTGATTAGCGCTGAGGCTAACGCGCTCAGCCACACACCGCGGTCTAGACAAACGGCATTGATGGAATACCTTAAGGAAAATGGCTCAGAATGAATGTGTGATCTCTGTTCTAACAGATATGCATAAGATTATGCATTTATAAGGTGCTCTTTGTAATCATCAGTATAGGCAGTCCAGCAGTACAGAGAGTCCTTGTAAAGAGCCATAGGTTGAGGCGCTTTTGAAAGAGATCAGCCCGGTGCAACGATGCGCAAGAAATCGCGGGCTGGGAACAAAGTGTACCAGTCGAGACCTGCAGCCAGCGACTTACAGCCTCACGCTCAGTCATACCAGTTTGGTGTACACCCTCGACAACAGGGGCTACGAAAAGTGCCACCGCATCCTCACCGCGCCCGAGCGGACGGTGCCTCGGGGACCGCCCGAGCCCGAAATGTCCCGCACCGGCCGATATCCACACCTCACGTCCTGCTCTGCCAAAAGTGACCTGCGAACGTGCCGCTGCAGCGGCAGATAACGAGGCTCAGCTCGTTCCCTAAGCCTTCCTGAAGCTGGCCTTTCCTGACAGTGGCATTTGCCAGCTGGCTTTGTGCGTGACCCTCTGACGGTGATCTCCCTTTTTTTGTTGTTGTTTTTGAGCGAGTAACCCAGATATCACCGAGCAACTTATAAATAGCAAGGGATAAAGCGCTATCCGAAACTACATGATATTAAAAATGACAGAGGTGATGTAATGGATGGCCGGCCCCTCCCTCCCTGGGACAAAGGAATTTCCCATCAGCCCTTGCTGTGGGAGGTATGTACACAGCGGTGCATGAGGAGTAGGAGGTGGAGCCTATGAGACGCGATGCGAGACCCCTCACATCAGCATCTTGGACTCTCACGTGCGTGAGGAACCAAGGTCCCAATCAGAACATCTGATGAGTGCAGGGCATTCTGGGAAATTGGGGGAAGACCAACTCCAGGCAGAGTTGGTCCTTTTCTTTCTGCTGTTGGGGCCTAAACGCGGCGGCCGAGCTACAGCAGCACGTTTGGCGCCTTATGTTCGCAATCTCACAGTGACGCACTGGGGGAGCGTCGACGCACCGCAAGAATAAACCGAGTGTGAGGCGTAATCGGAGTCAAGTGCACTGGAGCTATCCCAGTTACGTAACAGGCTTAAGTCACGCCAGCAATAAGCAAGACAGCTGGCAAGTCATCCGTATTGCTTTTTAGATGAGAGACACCTTATAGAGGCCTGTATATATACGTTTTGGTTATTTTTATCTCCTTACATGGCCTGTTCCTCTAGCTGTAGCAGCTGCACTTGGTAACTGTCTGAAATGAAGTGTTGCTTGATTCAAGCCAGAAACCCGAGGAGGTTTCAGCGTTTCTATTAAGCGATGCGCACACTTTATAATAACGCACCCCAGAGGTCCTCCTTCCTTATAGCCGAGTAATGCAGATTATGCAATCAGAGACTACAGTATTTTCATTGTGTTCATAGTGTGTGTGAGGGCCTCCACCAGGTAACCATCAGGTAACAATGCGTGGCGGCGACTACAAGGAGAGCAGCAAGGTGTAAGTAACGTGAACCGAAACCTGGCAACGACAGGATTAACGGAAAACCTCCGTGGGGGAAAAGACACGGGACGAGCCGCTCGGACGGAGTCTTGTACGGAGGGCACGCGGAGAGAGAGAGAGAAAGAGAGAGAGAGAGAGCAGAAGCTCGCGGCTACAAGGAGAAAGGCTCGGTGTGCAGAAGGGGGCTGTCTCTCCCCCCGGCAGGGCCGCCCCGCCCGCGCCTTCCTTCCCTTTGTCCCTGACCACCGCGGCCTTTATGCGAAGTGACAGATGAATCCACACTGTGATGTAAGAAGCAGGAGAACCCCCGATCCCCCTATGCAAACCCCCCCCTTCTAACGCATTACTGTTCCATAAAACACAGGCACAGGCTTTCGGTGTGGACTGTCAATCCGCCACAATTACAATAACGTCTATTCTCATCTCTACACTGGAGAAGCAGCAGTGTTAATGCAGATAGGTGGGCGCGTTCCTCAGTCCAAAAGGCATTCCTGCAAAGCGGCGCCAGCCGCAGCAGACAATAGGAGAGATCTCAGGGACGGAGGAGGGCGGCTGTTTACGCTCTTTACAATGTTCCTGATACAGATGGCTACTCAAGCACAAGTAACGCTTCCACTTGAGTTACTAATGCGATCTGCAGACCCCGCGCTACATTTATGGATATGTTGTTTGCTTAATGCTGTTCGGTCCTGTTTCTGGACTCTCTCTCTATCGTTACATCCAGTGTCAGTAAAACTGTGGAAAATCTGACAGTAAAACTGTATTTTGTTAGTTATTGTTCAGATTCCTCATCTCCCACCCCCCCCCCGCCACCCCCCCTCCATGTTCACATCCACACACAGCATGGGAGAGACTAAATGGTCACAGCACGTTATGTCTGGTTTCTGTTATTCACGTCAACTGTACCTACATACTGAGCTCTGGGAGAGACTAAAAACAAGCTGAAATGCAGTGAAACTTGTACATGTATAGATTAAGCATACAAAGCCAGCTATAACCCCACCCTTCTGAGAAGGGTTTCAGAAATGAGTGCACCAACCGTTTGGAAGATAAACATATCAAATGATGATTTCATTTGCATGGAGTTTCCATGCTTCTGCACGGCATCTCCAACTAAAATGGTCACGACTTCCCTTGTGAGCGTTTGAAGAACTGTAAAGCAATCGTGTAAAGAATACATATCACATTACACAGAACATGTCAAACTATGGCACCTGATCTGAAATTATTTTGGTTCAGGGACTGGATAGGTGAACAGGTAATAAAAACTGATACTTCTTTCGCTAACTGAAAAGTCAGCTTTCCCTGTGACACTGTGTTTGTTCGGAGCCTCAGGTGACACCCTGGACAGGAAAATTGTTTCACTTCATTTTCACATCAGTAAACTACAAACTATAGGCTCTGGACCAAAAACAGTGCAGGATCAACCCTGGCTAATGACACTGGCAGCCATTTTATGCTCTTAAGTATGAACTTCATCTGATCATTATTGTAATGCCCTTACCCTGCAGGATGTCCTAGCACACACTCGCGTGCGCACACATACACGTGCACTCGCAGACAAACACACAGATCTGTTGGCAGGCAAAGCAGGGATGGAGCAAGCCTTGAGCAGATCGCCCGGTATCAGATACCCCACACGTCACGTGACAAAATCCTTGGTTACAACGACAATGCCATACGTACGTCACAGAAGAAACCGTTTCATTGCATTAAAAGCAAAAATAAAACAAAACACATAGACAGACACCCTCCAGAAGGGGTCAAGAGAAAGAGAAAGATAACCAATGAGGCTAAGAGGCTACGGAAGCCACACACGGGCATTATTTTCATGTATCCCTACAGCACAGAGAGAGTGAAAATTAAGCAAGCTGTTTTAGGTCATTAGTTTGGCATTTAAAAAAAGACAAAACACTGCAACTTAAAAGCCTTGGACTTCATTATGAGTCAAACGCCTGTGCTTTTTCAGACACGGGCAGGGAAACAGGATGAATGACTGAGTGTGCACATGAGCAGATACACTCATGCAAAATGCTCTTATGAATTCGACATAACATATAAAGCTTAAACGGGTTTGTATGGCGCAAAGCTTTGGTCCACTTTGGTGAACTCCCTGGTCTTTGATACTGGGCGTTAGGCATTGAGAGAGAAGCTTTAAAATGAGGGGGAAGACGTGCCCGGGAGCAGGCTGCACACGAGATTCACCCTTCCCAAAAACTCAGCGGCGTACTCAGTCCCGAGACATCCTGATCCCCGCAAGGGGGATCGTGATGTGCCCTGCTCGCTGATAACAACAGGATTTTCCTAAATCCATTTAGCAAACCTCTCTCTCTCTCTCTCCCTCCCTCTCTTTCTCTCTCTCTCTCTCTCTGCATCCAGCATGCCGGCCTGTGACGATCGCTCGCTCTCCCTCCCCGTCTCTCTGCCCTAATTCCAAGAAGACCATTTGCGCTGCGCGACGACCGGCGCGATCCGGTTTGAGCAGGGGGAGAGAGGGACGTGGGAGGGGCTACGCGGCTGCCAATCTCAGGCTAGGTGAGGGCGGTTTGCTGCTTGGGCTCGGGCTGCAGCGAGCCACCACAACCCTCTCTTTGCACACCTCGCCCTGGCACACCGACAGCAGCAGATGTTTAACGGCACTGTCGCGTGTGCATGCTGCCACAGTCCAACCCCTCCCACCACCCTCAACTAGGTCTGATGCTGAAATGAACAGGCATCACTGACCACATTACATTATATTATTGGCATTTCGCAAACACTCTTATCCACACCACTTTTTCATATTACACATTTATACAGCTAAATATTTACTGAGGCAATTCTGGGTTAAGTACCTTGCCCAAGGGTATAACAGCAGTTCCCCAGCAGGGAATCGAACCGGCAACCTTTCGGTTACGAGTCCTGCTCCTTACCACGGTGCTACACTGCTACCCCGAAAGATTTATCAGTGATGAAGAGAAAGCAGAATGGAGGGTTAAACCACAGAGGGAGGGAGTGCACCCACATTCTGTGACTGCACTCTGAGCCCAAAAAGAAGCGGCGCAACAAAGGTTACCCTGTGAGTCGCCTGAACCCTGACCTCCAACCCCATTTAACTGGCCCGTGATTTCTGTTCTCCGTTGATCAGCCTGTTGTTGGTCTATGCAGACCCGGGACACTTAAACGCTGCTCCACTGCCACTGTCACAGAGTGCCAGCACACAGGGCACGTTCAGTGACAGACCTTAACCCTTCCGTGATCATTCTGCTCTTTAGTCAAGGCATAGTAAGTAAGATCCACGCCACATGCATACCGTGCTACATAACAACCGGGGTCCACTCTTCACTGATCACCCAGGGCAGAGATGCAAAGCCCCAGAGCTGTGCCCCACAGCCACACTGTATTTTTAGCTTGCAGTACATTACACGACATGCATTTAGCAGATGCTCTTATCCAGAGCAACTTCTATCACAATAGAACATAAGTGTATTCGTGTCAGACCAGGCTCACAACACTCCCAGACCAGTGAGTGTGAGCATAACGCTATTCAAGCCCTACCAAAAGCTAGGAAGGGAGCTCCAACAGGGGCTGGTGTACAGAGCCGGAGCTTGAGCTGCAGCTGGAGCCTGAGCTGGAGCCTCCTTCCGCTCTGCGGGCTGGAGAACACAGGCCGGCTGTGTGCCCGGTGCCCTGACAAGAGAGAGGCGAGGCCGCTCCTCTCAAAGGAGCAGTAAAACACACTGCCACCCTGCCAAAAGCAGCGAGAGCCGCCACACCTACACACTGCGCCTCCCTCTCAGCATCACCTCCCATCGGACTACAACAGCAACCCTGCTTCCAAAATCTGGCCTGGTACCAAGAGAAACAGATGCTACACTGGTGCGGGTAAAAATGGAACCGAGCTCCCTTTCCTGAACTGCTGGAGGGATGCACACACACTGTGGGGACGCGTTACATGTCGCTGCCGGGACTCGGTCTTAAGCCCCTTTCTGCACCAAAAATGCAGGTCATTTGTAGGTGGCAAAACGCTGGCATTAGTCAATAGGCCAATATTAGTCATCGCTCACCTCAGAGCAAAAGAGTAAGCGCGGGTAACTTACGTAACATACTTGGCAAGGCCGTAACAAATGGATGAGATCCAGGTGTGAGGTGATGCGTGCGGACTTTCTATTGTGGTCCAGCGTGTGCTGAACTGTTAGGAAACCTGAGGGCTGTTCTCCTCTGTGACATGTACCTGCAGCAGTTTATTTACCTCATAACCACTCCTGCCAATTGCCACCAGCCATTTTTAGCTAGAGAAGAAATGCAGAACATCCTATGTTCATTTAATTTCTGAACAACACACATCCACTGAATGGTCAAAAAGCAGAAAGAACAAAAACCCAACAGGGAATGCGTGTCTACCTGCTAAACCAGTTAACTTGCACACTGTGCCTTGTTCTCGAGTGTTCCTTGACTGCTGATAACCACAACCACAGACAATGAAAACTGTAGCTAGCAAGTCATTCATGTCACCTCTTTGGAAGTCTGTGATTCGCTACGGTAGCGGTATTTATGACCACTGCACTAAGTTGGGAGTCCTGCACGGGACCGTTTTCCCAATTCTGCACCCATATCCACTCGAAACGTTCATGATTGCGCCTACCTACTCCAGCAATGGTCCGGTCCCTGTTCAGCTACCCCAGGAACTGAGCTGTTGAAGTGAAACCTTTTCTTTCCACCACTCTATCCTAATGCAAGCCTTTCCTTTATACCTACAGCAGCACTGCCGTTATAACACACAGTCACACTGCACCTAAGGCTCACCTTCCTAACTCTCTGTGTTTTCTGCGAGTCTGACAACCTGGTAAATTTAAGAGAACACACAGTTTACTTTATACAAAATATTTTATACAAAAATCATGCTATACTGACAACCAGATAAACCCTTCCAGGAAAGGTTTTAATTTTCTCTGTGCCAGAGGGTAACATTTCTCTGCAAGAATGTGAGGCTGTTTTGTTTGTTTGCCTGAATAGTTTGTGTTTGTTCCAACGGAAAGCTCCCACGTTATAGGAGTCATTAACAGAGTCAGCTATGGATGCGTGCGCTGACATACTGGGCTTCAAACCTATATGCTCACAGAGAGCAATAATAGCCCATCCGCTTCCTGCGCACCATCTATGGCATACTGCCCCATGCTCCAGTTCCATGCTTCTGTGTACTAACACTGTTTCCTGCACTTTGCGCTGATTGGAACAGCGTGGGTATTAAACACTCAGTGTCAGGGTTACAAACGTCCCAGATTACCGGGACACTGCATCAGGCGCAAAGCCATGATGCTCAGGTCTTTAGCATAATCTGCACTTAATCCCCGAGATGAGTTCCACGTTAATTTGGCTCCATGGGGTTATAAACAGCCGCAGTGCATTTCTGGTCCTCGTGTGTATAACCTGCCCCCCTGCCCCTCCCCACCACCAAACCCCCCCCATTTTCCAGGAGCCCAACAGAATTCCACAGAATTAACCCTCCTCTTTCCGTTTGACTTGGCGATTTGACGACACCCCTCAGTAATACCAGTTAACATACACCATAATGTCCCTCAGCACCATAATGTCTCTCAGCTTTGTTTTAAACTGTGTGCAAGCCTGACCAGCCAGTTCAACATCCCGCCGTGGCCGGTGACGGCTCTGCGCTGAGCCCTGTGCTCGACCCTGTGTTTGCGGGGCTGTGCTGCGCTCTGCCCCTCCCCGCGCAGTCTCTGCGCAGCGCAGGGGGGAGTTTGCGGCGCCGGGGCGGCTAAAGGGAAGAGCCGGTTTGAACCGGTCCGCAGCGGTTCTCCGCGCTGCCGGCGGTCCTCGCAGCGGAGCCCCTGTGGACCAGCCAGGATGACCCACAAAGAGCTCATTATACTTCGGCACGGCCGCCCATGTCCCCTCTGTCCCCTGGCTTCCGTCCAGCAGGAAGGGCCACTCCATTCACTGCGCTACCAAAAAAGCAGTATCCACTACATACACACTGAAACACCTGCTCCAAAAAGATGCCATCAGAAATCAGCTTAACCATCTGTGTGTGTGTGTGTGTGTGTGTGTGTGTGTGTGCATGTATGCGTGTATGGTGAGAGCGCACGCGTGTGCGTGCATCTGTGTGTGTCTCTGTGTGTGTGTGAGTGTTTGGCTGCCTTCTGTATGGATGGATAATATGAAATATACTACTGCCCTGTAATGGCTCCTGAACTATCTAAAAATGTACATCCACTGTCAGTCACGATGCCCAGACATTACAATGAATGCAGTTCAAGCTCTTACCTTTGGAGGAAAGCAAGCGCAAGCCAATCCATGAGCGGCAAGGAAAACAGAAATCAACTATGGCACGCAAACACCACACCCCGCATTCCAGCCAAAAAGAAAAAACAAAACACACCTACACAAATGGTCTGACCCACACCTCCGTGATCGAGTCACACAATGACATTAAAATGCAGCTACACAAGTGTGACCCGCACTTCTGTAATCGAGCTGCGCAGTGACAATAAAACGTAGCTGCACGAGTGTGCGGTGACATTAACGCGCGCGGGGCGAGCAGGGAATTAGGCCGTGTCACGTTCACTTACACAGAAGTGTTTTTCATGATCGATTCCAGGAAAACAAAGTGCATAACGAATGGGTGTTGGCTGCAGGGGGGGACTGTTACCTGACCTGACACGGTTCAGGTAAAGAGCCAGGGCTGGAAAGGTGAACCACAGGTGGGGTGAAAGCATGCGGATGAAGGATGGTCCAGCTGTACCGGCACAGGCCGGGTTAACTGCCCAGGTTTGGGTTTTCTGTTTCATGGGCAGTGCTCCAGGCACGTGCCGAAACAGACCTGGGATCAATCACATCTCAATACTATAACAAACCCATCGATTAAGTTACGATTTACAAAATAAGGAATGTTGCAGCTGTTGCGTTATGACAAAACCACTATATACAGGAGGTGCAATATAACAGTACAAATTACTATGGTCTTTCATCAGGATCTCTTTTGCAGATTGTGAGGAAGTAATTACAGACTACACAGCTCAGTGTGGTTCTATTAAAGGTCACACACGAGCCCCTGTCCCATCCTCTCTCCTTCCTACAGGAAGAGGGGTCATGCGAGAAAATGGCCACTTAGTAACATCTCCTTAAAGGCAATTTCACATCTTTTTGAGTCATTCCAGATGAAGGAAGACCATTCAATGCTTTCTGCAGCATGATTCCACATAATTCACCTGCTTTTGATATTAAGATAGCAATTACTAATGTGATAAAAGTCTGACCCCGATATCTGTGTTGCATAATCCAATACTGAGTTAAGTAGACATTTTCACGCACATTAGATTACATAACCCGCAGTTTAATGGAGAAGTCTCAGGCTCACGCTTTCGTGGTGCACTTCCGCCATCTAGTGGCAAGACGTGAAAGCGCGGATTATGATTCTTAATCATCGCCGTACGTTGAGACACAGGAGAGAAAAACAAAACAGCTGATCCTTTTTGGAAGAAAAATGTATTTGGGCGATCAGCAGTGGCACCTTTAGGATTGATGTGAGCCATTAACAGCACACATGTTTATGTGGTAACTCGCGAAACACCGCAGATCGTCTGTAGTTCGTGTGCTTGCGAAAGCTACAACGTGAGATTGTTTAATTAACAAGGATGGCGTTTATCGATTTAAATTACGTTAAATGCTCATGACACATCACAGCTTTTGTGAGGTCTGTGTTCTAATTCCAAACGTTATTGTTTATTGCACTCAACCTAACCTAAAAGTTCATTCTCAGTAATTTAAAATCGATTTAACTAAATTTAGCTCCGTTTTGTAATTTGAATATTGTAACACACGAAAGCTACAATGTGAAACATTTAAGAGAAAGCTTTGGGATTACTTGCCACTTAATTATTCAAATTGCCATCCTTGTTAATTAAACTCTCATGCTGTAGCTTTCGTAATAGCACACAAACTACAGACAATCTGCGGTGTTTCGCGAGCATAATCATTTATTCTAATTCGCCATGGGTGTCAATTATTCTGTGAATTATTTGTTTTATTGTTAATCAAGGAGGATAAAGGGGAGCAGACTGAAAGTAATGGTAGATTTAAAGGTAGTGTTCTGCTTTCCCTGTTTCCAGCTCACCCACCGCCACTGTGATTAAGTACTCATGAGGTTACAAAAAGACAGTGAAAGCATTCACTCTCGGTGCGCAATCCAAAATGCCATTACCAATGGGAATGACGACGGTATAGGCCACAGACACAATGACAGCGGGAACGCCAGTGTGAAAGGTGTGTGGACGCTTTGGCGTGCGCTGCTTCACACCTGTAAACAGGTTCAGCCAGGGACATTAGGGAGCACCTGCACCAGGGACACCAGCTGAACCCCACAGCTCCTCTGGGGGAGAGGAGCATGATCCCACAGGGGAAAATGAGCGTTGTGGGGATATGTATAACAGCAGCCAGCTGCTTCTGGAAGGCACACTATGCTGAAAATGCCCAAATAAGGAAGTGTGTTGAATCATCCACATTTTTGTGAAGAATAATAAACATCCATGCAGTTACGTATGTGTGGGGTATGGTGTTTCACTCTAGGTCTTACTTTTATAATGTACTCTTGCTGTGAAGTTCTCACTCACAGAATGGTTACCCTCCAAACGTGACTTCATTATTTTAATAAGTGATAGAAGACCCAGCCAGGGCAGTATACTGAACTCTCTACCAGTCCTACTGAAACATCACTAGCACAGACCATTTATTGTTTCAAACACAACATTTTCAACTAAGTTCAATCAAAAGGTACACGAGTTGTGCAATTTTAGTGGTTCTCCATTTGTTATAGCTGAACAACTCAAGATTGTATTAACAAATACAAAAAAATGATACAATAAGATAAAATTAGACTCCAGTTTGTGAACTAAACAGTGAGTCACTCCATTGTGTTAGAGTATAAAGCTCACTTCTCACTATAAATCCCACTTCACCATACAAGACAAAGCTGCTGACGCCGTTCACAAAAACAAAAGGAGGTGGAAATTTATAAAGAAGAAATAATTTATTTAAAAATACAACACAGGAACCAGCCTGAGCACAACTGAAACAAAACCTCTCCCGCTCCACAGCCACACACCTGTCTGTCAGCACAGGCTAATCTCACAGGTGTAGGTCATTAGCCCATGGCTGGCATCCCTCAGTTGAACACACCTACATACACACAATTAGACGACAATTAACAGATCTCAAGTGAAGCTGACTGCTGAGAAGTACTACTATCGTTAGCAGCATAAATAAAACACTGAGGATAACCAATTACACAATTAAGCAAGAACTGAACAATTAACAGTTTCTAGGGAACAGGTGAAGGTTGTGCTTCATAACGCTCCTGTGTGTGAAGCACAATTGTCTAATTTGTTGTTATCAAGCAGCTGCAGCAGTTAATACCCAGTTGATCATTTGAATCAGGTGTGTTGGAGCAGGGAGGCATCTAAAACATGCTGGGCAGTGGGTCCCCAGGACTGGGGTCGAGAACCACTGGTTTAACAGGTCAATGTTGCTTTTGTTTTCTTTGCAGAATAAAGAGTCACCAGTAATAAAGTATGTTCAGCTTTGCCTAAAATACACCACAGAAAGAGAAATGTGTTTGCAGGTTTAATATAATTTTTGCAAAGCACCACGAATCTGTTGATTTTTACACAGTACTTGGACTGAATTTGCAGTCAGCTGGACAGATCTGTTCACAGTAACACCATGAACAGTGCACACAAAGTGAGATCTCTTTATAGTCACTCATTAAAACCTGTGGGGGAGCTTTTCAATACACAGTGAGTAAGCGCGCATTCTGACCCTCTGAAGGTGGAACGTAACGACATCACCCTTTGTGAGGAACATCATTTTTTAGCGAGCTTAAATCTGATGCAACAAAACCAATGCTGTCACTGGCCTTCCATTTGAAATACTGCATTTCAGAATATTTCAGAACTTTCCCACTCCACCCATTAATTAAAACCCTGAGGGTAAAACAATCATGCTTAAAATGTCAGCTGATTTTTACATTTCCATATATACACTATATGGACAAAAGTAGTCAGACGCCTGACCACTACATTGTAATGACACTGTATTCAAACACATATACTTTAATATGGAGTTGGTCCCTGTTTTGCAGCTATAACAGCTTCCACTCTTCTTGGAACGCTTTCCACAAGATTTTGGAGTGTTTCTGTGGGAATTTGTGCCCATTCATTCTGTAGAGTATTTATGAGGTCAGGCACTGATGTTGGACAAGAAGGCCTGGCTCGCAATGTCCGTTCCAGTTCATCCCAAAGGTGCTCGATGGGGTTGAGGTCAGGGCTCTGTCAGTCAAGTTCTTCCACACCGAACTCATCAAACCATGTCTATATAGTCCTTGCTTTGTGCACTGGGGCACAGTCATGTTGGAATAGAAAAGGGCCTTCCCCAAACTGTTGCCACAAAGTTGGAAGCATAGCATTGTCCAAAATGTCTTGGTATGCTGAAGCATTAAGATTGCCCTTCACTGGAGATAAGGGGCCTAGCCCAAACCCTGAAAAACAGGTGTGGCCAAATACCTTTGTCCATATAGTGTATATTCCATTATATTTGCCCAAACAAAAACTGTTGAACAGAATGACACACATCTGTGCTTGCAGTGAGTTGCACTCACCCTCAAAGTGCGCCTGTACGTCATATGGGTAAAATGTTTAGCCTGGTGTCCAGTAAAGCACAAACAGCATATTTGCCTGATCAGAGATGGTCATGTAAGAAGTCGTGCTTATTCCTGTGTAAAATGAACTACTGCAATTCCTCTTTACATTGCTATTTTCACAAACATGAGAATTTTCAAACAAGATGCCCAGCTTTACAGCGGCTCGACCCAACACAGCACTGTAAATTGATTTGCCACTAGATGTCACTGTAGCCTTGTTTTGCCAGTCTAAAATTAAACTCTATCCCACTGCTCTGAGACCCTTGGCCTTCAAGCCTAAAATAGAACACAGCAAGACGATACATATTACATATCACAGTTTGATCATTCTCTTTCTACACTCTAAGACCCACTCAATTCAGCATTGGTCAGTTAAAATTAAATCATACCTTCTCTTTATAACACCTGCAACCAGCCAGTGGCAAAGCTGGCCAACAGCCTTGGATGGCTTCATAATTATAGTAATTTATTGGGAGAGCTATGCTCTAACTGGCATGCATTTAGTCAGAGGGAATACTGGAGGTAAACAAGGGTAGAATTAGAGAGGGAGTATCATTTAAGAGTACTGTCATTTAAGATATAATAAAGCCAACAACAGCAAGACTGATTAGCCAGATAGTTGTACACCTTTCCTTGAATATCTGTAGGATTATGATACTATAACATGGAGGTGTGTCAACAGCAAATAAACTCGCAGTTCATCTCTCATCAGACAGAACTGGACAAATACTTCAGTGTGATCCTGTGATCCTCAGTCTAATGACATTAACTGCTCCTGCCTCTCATACTCTCATACATTTATTTCCAGTTGTATTACATTACATTGCAATTTAGATACTCTTATCCAGAGTAACTTACACAGGTTACAGTTTTACATAATACCCATTTATACAGCTGGATGTTTACTGAGGCAGTTTTGGGTTAAGTACCCCGCCCAACAGTACAGCAGTAATGCCCTAGCAAGGGAATCAAACCTGCAACCCTTTGTTTACAAGCCCTGCTCCTTACCACCACGCCACACCGCCACCCAGTTAGCTGTGACGTGAGTACAGTTGGTTTCAAAGTGCTTTACCAAACCTGATGTGGATAAAACTGTTAGAGATTGGTGATGACAATATGCTCCATGCTCTATTTACAAGGTAGTAGAATAGACTGTTTACCCACAGTGACACTGGCCACTCTGCAACTCCCATTTGCTTGGGCTTCACCACGTTTCCCGATCTTTCCCTTCATACAGATGACCATTAGAGGGCAGCAGCAACCAAACAAAAAAAACAGATGAGTAATCTAAGGCATTTTGATGAGTGACATCGCTGACGTGGCTGATCGATGATTCTTCATGCCACTCCTGCCTGGAAACGATGACTGTACCCACCTGTAAAAGGTGTGTCACTCTCATTTATTCATACTGATCAACAAATATGAATGCATTTACCACGTCTATTTAAGCCATCAGCATAAGGACCTAATGTTGACAGCTCAAACAATCGACATCTGTTCAACTATATAGTTCGTGATCTTTAAAAAGCAGTTCTATGACTCGGTATGAGATAAAACAATGATATGAGCCCTCATAAGCAAACCTGCCACAACAAGAGAATGCTGTAACATCATGTGTCATTTTCACATCATGTGACCAAAATCCACCAGTCAAGACACAGGGAAGAAATTCCATGAAGTGAAAGGGTGCTTACATATTTTTCCTGGCCTTTTCACCATACAACGGCACAAACTGGCCAATAGGTCACAGTGTTATTGGAAAGAATTCATTTTTATCAGAACATTTCAAAAAGTGGTCTCAAAAGAAACACATTCCATTTACTGGGTTAACGTCTGCTGTCATTTATTTTAGAATATGAATTTAATTAATAAATTAGCCAAAGAGGCATTTAACCTCCCAGTGGGAAGAATATAAGAAACTAGTGAAAAACAGCTTTGCTTCAGCTACTCAAAGGTCCTGGGGAAAAACCCCAACATGACCACTTCGGCTGGTTCCAGACAGTCCGCTTCGGTTGTGCTTTTCAGTGAGACCGTCCTGTCCCGTTTTAGCTTGCTAGCAAAGCTATCTGATGTATTATCTTGGTCCTTAACATTACACGCACGTGCTGCTGTGCTTCTATGTATTATTCGCATTCAACTTTTATGAAGCGGGAAACAGAAGAAGAGCCAGCGCCTCTGCGCTAAACACAAAGTACCGCAATGCTGTCTGGAACTGTACCGGGAGAACCACGGCCGTTGCCTGGGCTGCCATTCCCACCTGCAGCCACGAAAGCCCGACCCTCCCGTTCCCAGCAGGCACCGGGAGGAAAACCGCTTCCCCTGCTCGCAATTTCATCGGCGGCATGAAATATTAAACCCGCTGAGGTCAGCTGTAAAAGGGGGACCGGGCCGCGCTGGATGGATGTTTTTTTTTTTTTTTTTTTGAAGCCGGTTGCTGCTGGACAGATCAGGACGATCGCAATCACACCCCAATCGCGCCACCCCCCCCCACCCCCACCCCCACCCAGCAAAACAACAGCGAGGGGACAGGACAGAAAGAGTGAGAAAAGCCAGGGCTGAGCGACCGGCCGGCAAACGCCCCCCGTACAGACAAAACACGGCAGAGACGGGGGGAGCGGAAAACGACACGGCAAACAAGCCGCCCCTGCCGGCAGCGGCCGGGGGGGAGCGCGCCGGGGAGCGGCTCTCCGGTGGGCCAACCCTACAGGAGGCAGAGGTGGAACAGGAGGAGCAGGCTGGAGACGGCGACCCGGTGCTGACTAAAGATTCAATCCCAGCCCTGTGCAGAACACAGAACACACACCCTGACGGCTGAGGACAGCCTTTCAGACCTTGACAGGCCCTTTTTCACAAGCATAGGTCAGAGCAAACAAGCTGCCTCATACTACGGGAAATCCACTCAGATGCATGATCCGGTAAACCATTCAGTAATAATATGGAATTATTTATAAATAATAATAATCGCTGTCATCAATTTGATTTAAGAACATCATCAAATGCTACGAATTAAATCTGAAAGGCTGGGTACAAAGTATACAGAGCACATGCTGTTGGTGCAGTACAGACCGGCTGGTCTGTATCTCTAAGTTACAACATCCATTCAAAGCAGCTCCAAGGCCAGATGACTCATCAAAAGCACGAGGAGACTCAGTTCTGGGGCTTCTGCAGTGATTCTGAATTCAGGTTTCCGATAAATGTAATCTATTGCACAATTTCTTTAAACTGTGACCAGACTTCCCCTTTAAGACACATAGAGCCTCCTAAGACAGTCTAAGACAGCAGGGTCTGGGTGACTCATAGTGATGGCAGCGTGTGTGCTGCACTCAGTGACTCCAGTAAAACGTGACTCGTGGTCACAGCAGATAATGCAGCTCGGACTGCGTAATACGTTGTGAGTCAGCGGTACACACAGCTCATCGTTGTCGATGCGCCCCCTAGTGGGGGAAAAGACAGACTGCAGGTAGACACAAGAGACCACAAAAAATGTTACCTAGTCATCTATGTTTGTAATATTCATGCCTCTATACTTCTGATGCATCGTTTGATTTATGATGTAATTACAAGTGAACAAATGTTGACAGGTTGACACTGAAGTGCTTTTGACAGTTTACATACTGGCACTATCAGTACATGCTGTCCTTCTTTTGACAGAAAAAATAAATATTAGTATTTGAACTAATTAGTTATGGTTTGTTGGATGCATATAGCTACAGGCACAACAACAATATGGCATGTTAACAGTTTACCACAGATGGTTAACTACCATACCCAGCCAGCTCTGGGTAAACAAGCTATCGTGTACCTACTGTACTTCCCTAGAGCAAACTTTTAATAGCTGGAGCACAAAAACACAACACATTACAACAAGGAATTGAGCAAGCTAACAGCAGTGAAATGACTACCAGAGCTGGCACCAGAGGATAGACTGGCAGAACACTAACTGGCGTTCAAAGCACCACTGCTCGTACACCCAAAATCAATTCTGTCCCAAGCTTGTCCGTTACATTGTTAACGCAGGAGCAGGAGTGCCAATTTACCACTTATAAATGAATAAAGTCATTCTACAGACACAGAGATGCCCAGTCCAAGTCCAGAAGGCTCCTCCTGCGCCCTGGCACTTGAGTCAATTGATTCAATGAATCAGCGCTTAAAGTGAACCCATTCAACCCCCCCCCCGCGGTTCTGGGATTCCTCCTGCACTGGTTGTTAAGGACCTGGCCGATGACATCATCACACGCTGCCCTGTCGTACAGCGGAGCTCATTACCAGACACTCCGCAGAGCTTCTCTTGCTCGCCGGCTCCGCATACCAATTGCAGAGCGCACAAAGTCTCCTTTCTAAAGGACAATGGCTGCAGGCAGGGGGGGACACAATGGACATGCGGGGGTCTCGGTGGGCCCAGGGCGACACGCATTCCTGCCCCCCTACCGGGAGGGGTCATCCGCTCTGCTCGCGGGTCCTGGACGAAAGACCCCAGGGGTCGGGGACATGGTAACCATGGAGCGAATGAGAACTGGAAGCAGTGGAAGAGGAAGAGGGCCGTGCAAGCTTTGTGGTTGGTAGAGGGGGAACTGAAGAAAGAGCAGGTTAACCAATGAGATATCAGTCTCTCTGCACTTTGCCTGCTCTTCCCACCTCTCTATGGAGTGGTCCTAATGAGCATGCTCCTCCAGCAGATGAGCCCAGCATTACATTATGTTATATTATTACATTATTGTCATTTAGCAGATGCTCTTATCCAGAGCAACTTACATTCTTACATGTTATCCATTTATACAGATGGGTATTTACTGAGGCAATTCTGGGTTGAGTACCTTGCCCAAGGGTACAACAGCAGTGCCCCAGCATGGAGTCAAACCAGCAACCTTTCAGCTACGAGCCCTGCTCCATACCACTATGCTACACTGCCACCCCAACAGAGCCGATCAGAGTCGATACGCAGAGACGGAGCATGTAAGCCCTCTCTCAGGCTCATGATCATCTCAGTCAAAATCAAACCTGCTGGGAGACGCACTGCTAGAGAAGGGCCTTATTCAGATGGTATCTAAGGGTTTCAAATGCCTCCGAATTGTTAGCTCAAGTTCATTCACATGACACAGGGAGGTTTCCTCTCACAGCACATACACACACGTGCAGTTTCCTCTCAGCGCTGACAGCCATGGTGGAGGGGGACTCCCACTGACGCGCACGTGAATGAACGCCGCAGAACAGGGCCGTGACAATGGGAGCAGGCAGAGCCAGAGTCTCGGATTACGCGTCTGCAGGGGGTGTGTGTGTGAAAGGGCCTGCTGAAAGAGGAGCCCTCCATGAATACTGCATGACTGCCCCTGACTACAGCCAGACTCCTCCCTCCAGAGTGAGACGGGCTGTGTGTGTGAATATGTGTGTGTGTGTGTGTGTGTGTCTGAAAGAGATTGTGAGAGTGTGTGTTTGTGCCTGAGAGAGAGAGAGAGAGTTAGAGACAGAGAGTGTGTGTGTGTGTGTATATGTGTCTGAAAGAGATTGTGAGAGTGTGTGTGTGTGCCTGAGAGAGAGAGAGTTAGAGACAGAGAGTGTGTGTGTATATGTGTCTGAAAGAGACTGAGTGTGTGTGTGTGTGTGTGTGTATATGTGTCTGAAAGAGATTGTGAGTGTGTGTGTCTGTGTGTATGCCTGAGGGAGAGAGAGAGAGTTAGAGACAGAGAGAGTGTGTGTATGTGTATGTGTGTGTGTTTGTGAGTGTTTGTGTGTGTGTGTCTTGGGGGGTGGTTCGCTCCTTTCAACTTCAGCTTACTTGATTCAAAAAGTACCTTCCCGAGTTAGTCACAGTGAGTCTGGGTTTTGCTGAAACACCGCATGAGTCACCCAGTGAAACCGTGGCTGTAGAGAGCGGAGCTGCCTGCACAGGACGTCCTCTGTAATCAGCGCGTTCCTTTTCACTGCGCGAGACATCCTTAATAAACCCCTGATACCGCCGCACCGCCCTGCTCCACATTCAACCAGACCGGAGCCGTGATTAAGGCTGTGACTCACGCTACCCTACCGCATCCCTGCATCCATCACCACAAAATAACCGAACACAAAGAAAACAATTACCGGATCGTAACTATTACTGTGCAAAGTAGCGGTTGGCGGCACCCTCCAGCAGTGTCACCTTGAGCCCCACCTGCCTGTAAAAGCGGAGTAACGTTTTAGTGAGGGAGGCTGGGTGAAGCAGCGCCGCCGGGCTAGGCGCTAAGTTCCGCGGCTTTTAGTAGGGCCCGATCCGGCAAGCTAAGCAAGGTTAGACCGGCCGCGCCGCTCAGGATAGGTGAATTCTGGGCTGGCGCTGAGCTGGGAGGAGAAGGCGGCTCGGTCATTCAGCGGTCCCGGCAGCCTCGGTAGAGATTTCCACCCGGCCCAACCGCCGTGGCGGAGCTTGAGGCGAGACAGACTCCAACATGCCTCTGCAGAAAAAAATCCCATTAACGCCAGCTCTCGGAGGAGGGTGAGAGAACAGGGGGGAAATGATTCTCCGTCATGCGATCTCACTGAAATATAAACTGCAGGATGGTTTACTTCAACAAAAGAGCTACAGCCACTTCCAGAGCTGACATCATGGGTGGCAGATTGAAGATATTTTATCACATTTCACGGTCAAAAGGCACTGTACACTTCTGCTGTCACCCACATCAGCACTGGTTGTACCCCACCTGTTTACATTACATTCATTTAGCAGACATTCTTATCCGGAGCAACGTCCAGCACAAAAGAACAAAAGTGTATCCATTTGAGCTGAATGAGCAACAGTGTCAGACCAGGCTAACAACACCCCCAGACCAGTGAGTGTGAGCATAACACTGTTCAAGTCCTATCACAACTGTTTACTCAAATGACACTAGAATAAGGATCTAGAAGATGCTGATTGGGCTGACTTCCTGTGTCTGTGTGTCACTTCCTATGACTGGATATGTTCCAGACATCCTTCTAGGCTAAGCAGAGGTCAAAGGTCAGCCATCAGCCCTGGAACAGTGGTAGCACCAGTTCAAAAAAAGCTCCAGCTGATGACACACCACTTTGGAGAAAAGGCCGCCTTTTGACCACAACAGCTCCATCTCTATTGGCCATCCAAAGTCAGATGGCCCCGCCACCTTCTCAGAAAGTAACCACATCCATCTGCCGATCACAGGCTACAGGTCTGAGCAAGCTGAGAGAGTGAAAGGATATCGGCTCCCTCCAATGTCACACGATCCGCAACAGCTGGAGGCAGAATACCATAGGAAGCAAGAGGTACCGACAATGTTATTCCCGCGATTCTTATCTCCAAAGGCAAGTGAAGTTCAAGCGCATACTTGCCACTTAAAACAACATCTGAGGAGCCAAATGCTTGCACACGTTTCTTTTCCCCTTCAAAAGCACCTACAGATGTTCTTTGTGAAAATAAGGTCCTCGTGTCTGGACATGGCAAGCAGGTATAAATTGACCTTGTAGGAGCCATTTTCTGCATCCTTCTAACTAAGCATTTAGCCTGTATAACAATTTTCAAATACATATCGACTCTCAGGAAATAAGAAAAGGTTAAAATGAATATTACTTTTTGGGTTACACTCATCACACTGCCCTGCAGCCAGACTGCACAGCCTGCATCCCTCACTCGCGCACAGAAACCAGCGCGCTGCCTCAATGATCGCATCTGACACAGGCCTAAACTAGACTCAACAAATCAATTCTGCGCCAGCTCTAGGCTACTTCCAGCTAAGGGCATGTGTGAAGATGGCATTGTTTCTCCACAGCACTGAGGCAGGGGCACCATTCAAACCCTCAGTCTCTCAGACAGAGCACTGAGAAGCAGTGAAAGAGGGTGATGTCATACCGGGCTTCTGAATGTCAGCGCGACTGCTTAGACCGTCTCAGCCAGCCTAGCAGCTCAGACGAGGACTGGCAGAAAAAGGGAGGCCTGGTGCAGGAGGCTGAGCTCAGCAGCATAACCAGCAGACACGATAAAGTGATGACTCTGGCAAAAGCTGTCAGCGACCCCCTACAGGCCTTCACTCAAATTTCCACTGAGAGGGATCTCATACACCAACACTCAGGCCTTTGACTTCCTGTCAGCATTACATTACAGGCCTTTACATTTAAAGATATAAAATTAAAAAGCAAATGCCATGAAAATACAGCTAAGACACAAGTGCTATGCTAAAGCACCCCCTCAATGGGTGAAGAGCACATCAATGTTGCTCCTTCTAAAACACAGCATTTGGGTTGTGTGTTCTGAGTGACTCGGTGATCTGGACTTTGAACCAATCAACGTTTACTGTGTTGCTACTGAGAGCGACGTCTTGGAGGCTAACACGCTGAAGCTCCACCCACTTTGAGATTCATTAAGACTCACTCTTCCATCGCAACTAGTAACATCCATAAGAAACAATGGAAAGGTCATGGAACAAGAGCAATGCACCCAATGTAAAACAGAAAGTTCCGGAACTTTATCACTTTATCTCAGTGGGGAGGGGCGTAGGCTACTGGAAAGATCTGAAAAACTGTTTCATATAATGATCTCCTGATAATTCAAACTAATGTACACACAAAGTTTGTAAGCTAATTATTTAAAATGGCAACTTGAGCTAGCTAGCTATAATAAATAATCATCATATAACAGCAAATTCAACATTTTTTAAATGTCAAAATGATAGATTGTTGTAGATCAAACACACCATGCCATCAGGCACACAGCTATCACAGAATTAAAAATGTTTGATAACTTTAAAGGTATATTTCTCACAGCAGAACTGGCACTGAAAGAGATGTTTCCCAATGAAACGCCGGTACTTTCCGGCTCAAAGTCTATTACAGCAGAACAAATAAATTCACTGAGTAAATAACCTTGAAATATTCTTTGAGAAGCACAAGAAACACAGCAAATATGAAGGAGCAGAAACTAAGTGGCCTTGAACTTTTACACAGCTGGAAAACTGGGTGAAGTAAAAAGTCCCCAGGACACATTTAAGTCAGTCAACTTGACGCATTACATTATTGTCATTTAGCTGACACTCTTATCCAGAGCAACTTACACATGTCACAATTTTTACATTTTATCCATTTATACAGCTGGACATTTGCTGAGGCAATTCTGGGATAACTACCTTCCCCAAGGGTACATCAGCAGTGCTACAGCAGGGAATCTGGCAACCTTTCATACCTTTCGGTTACAAACCCTACTCCTTACCACTACGCTACACTGCCGCTGTACAAGAGCCAGAAGGAAATGAGGAGAAAGGGAATCTCTTGAAGGAGAATCCTTCTCATTTTAAACTCATCACAGCTCAGAACCTGAGGCTAGTTTCTTCATAAGCTGGATCATGATCCTGAGTTTGACATGGTGACTTTCATCCACATGGACCTCCATGATCTGAAGGCTAGAAAATTTAGTGATTGTATTGCTTCATGCAGTCTACGAGAATGACTCACAAGAAAAGGTCAGCTGAGGCAACATCCGGGGTAAACTTTCACATCACTCATTTATTTACAGTTGCCTAGTCAAAACAAAAGTGTCTCGCAGCTTTGCGGCGAGTCAGCTAAACCAAATGGGTGGTAGAGTGCGAAGGACAACCTCGCTTAAAAACGGCTCCATCATGTTGGAACGGTTTCAGAGAAAGAAAACTTCCTGTCCAGCCAGGGAGCTCGATATCGAGGTCTGGCCTGTGGACGTCGTGGGACAACAAGGTGCAAGAACCGAGGTCAGCACTCAGCTGATCTGCTGGGGCTTGCTATTGGTCATGACCCTCCCCTCAGCTGTCACCTTTGACCTTGCTGACAAGGGGGTCACTCACATGTATAAGGAAATGGCACAAGAAGCACAACAGCACAGGAAGTGGCCAAAGGAGACGCAACACCTCCGTTCAGTGGGCGGACTGTCAGACAGGAAGAGGATGTCAGCCAAGGTGTCAGCCAACAATGGCTGAAACTTGACTCTGCAGTGGAGCTTGTCGACTGTCGCTGAGCCTCACAGTTCGGCAATGCTGAGTTGTTTAAGTGTTATGCATGTCCCCCACCCCACCCTGCATCGCTCCTGTCCTTGTTAGAGGACATCAGCTCATTGTGGGGCACCAATTTAAATAATCCGCTGCAAATATTTCGATTTTAATCGCTCATTTTAACACGCATCACAGCATGTTGAAGAGACTGAGAAGATTGTTTACAAGGAGTGTCAGGCTATAGACTGATTTGCATTCTCATCATGTTCCGCGACAGTAACTTAGGCCCTTGAAAATGCCACCCTTCGGAACACAGACGTCCCAAGATCCATCACTTCTACAGCTCGAACTTGGGAGTTATTGCAATACAGAAAAAGTCGCAGTGCGTTTTAATGAAATCCTGCTTGACAGATTGCACTCGTCCTGTGCACTTTTCCAGCACAAGTTTGCCACTTTAAGAAGAGAAAAAGGAACCCAAAAAAACTGCTTTTGTGCAGGAGTTGCCATTGTCTCTATGCTGACCTCATTTCACACTAGAGGGCCTTGTGATGCAGGGAGGGGGGGGGATCACATTGTGCGTGTTTAACAGAGCAGGAGAGCTCACGGGCACGCGCTCAGCGCTGCGGGCCCTTCCCAAATCTGCAGGCTGTAGACTCACGTGCACGGTCGCCTGCGCCGTCCCGCACACACCGCCCGCGGTGACCCGGAGGGACAGGGGGACCGGAATCTGTCCGCCACTGTAGTCACGAGCTACGCGCTGGCCGTGAGGGTTGGCTGCTGCTCAGACACAGCGAGCAGGAGCTGACAGGACAGCAGCAGAGAGCCTAGCGCTGATGTGTCCTCTGCTGATGGACGGAGGCCTGCCGTGGCAGCCGACCAGATTCACAGTCCCAGAATGCATCTCCCTTTTCCAGACAGAAACGGCAGCGTGCAAGCAAGGCTCTCCAGACAAATCGAGGATGGATACTTCTCAAAGGAAGCCCTCCCAAATTGAAACTATTAATCTCCCACAAAAAGCCAAAAAAATAACACTATAAAGAATACTGATGACAGATAGCACAGATCAGCTTAGTTTATGAGCAGGAAGCATCATTTCAAAGGGAACAGATCTTTCCCAATTAAACTGTACATCCATCACAGGTGGGCTGAAACTTCCCAGAACCCCCTGCTGCAAAAACAATAGCTATAATTACAGACGGCTCCTGTGTGACGGCTGGCTGATACCCCAGGCATCTTGCTATCTCATTCTCATAAACTACAATACGCTGGCTTTTTCCACAGACGCTTTTTCACATTGTCAAACGGCAGCCCAGTGCCAGCTTCTAGGATGGCACGCCCGCTAAGCGCGGCGCTCGATAGCCGCATTAGCCATCTTTCATTCCGACAGATGAGAACACATGGAAGGGAAGCTAATACACAGCCCATTATCTCATAACTGCTGTAAGTAAAAGGAGAGGGTAACACGAGCTCTGCAAACGGTCAAATAAGAGACGCAGTTGAGGCATTTCATCCTTAGGTTCCTTTTTGGAGGTCTTCCTGGGTCGCTCAAACACAATTGTGGGAAGAAGGCTGAGGGGAAGGGATGCCTCAAGTGAGCAGGAAGCAAACTTTGCAGGGGGAAAAAAAAAGGAATCAGACAGCCCGCCTTTGTTGCAGAAGTCTCCCATTGCCATGCAAAGCGGAGCTGGCTCATTTGGACAGGAGCGGTTGCATTAGCCTTCCCCAACAATGGAGCGCTCCCGTGCACATGGCGCAGCTCGCTCCTGGACGCTCTGCCCTGGTTCTATTCACCAAGCTCTTCAAAGGGGCAGAAGAAAGGGCCGGGTGATCATATGCACATGGGCGACGTGCATTCTGGGTAATAAAAAAATGTTTGCAGCTGTTCTGGACCTCTCTGTTCTGGTTTTGTGTAAGCGCAGCGCAGAAGGAGGGTGCTGTGGGGGGTGGGGGGGTGGATTTATCAGCTGAGGCAAAGGGAAGAGAGGAATTTACTTTGTTGACGAGACTGGAGTTCCCACCCTGACAGCTTCAAACTGACCTTTCTATGGAATATCACACGGGCCCTCTGGTGAAGCTTAACACATAAAGACCTCTGTCAAATCCCTTAACTTGTATTATGTACTTTTAAAAGTATTTTTCAAACAATTATGCCTGCCTTTGTTTTCTACAGACTTAGAGAAGTTTTACTGGAACATTCACATCGATAATGAGATCACGTTAAAAAAAATCAATTTCAGCTGACGCGCATCAAAAGATGTCTCGTGCAGTACGCTGGAGTTTTCTGGTATTCTGCGTTGCCTCCAGTTCTGGCTACTGAGGCATATGTAGAGGGTTAACTGCATAAGGATGACTAAGGTGATCACCAGCAACCTACAACCTAGCCAGCTCTGTCTGCACTCCACTCTTGATATACATTACATTATTTAGCAGACGCTCTTACCCAGAGTGAATTACATAGGTTACAGTTCTTTACAATGTTATCCATTTACACAGCTGCATATTTACTGAGGCAATTGTGGGTTAAGTACCTTGCCCAAGGGTACAGCAGCAGTGCCCCAGTGGGGAATCGAACCTGCGACCTTTTGGTTACAAGTCCTGCTCCTTAACCACTATGCTACGTTGCTGCTGATACAGAGACCTTAACTGTATGAATAACTGCTTTTAAACTATGCCATCACCAGCAATGTAGACATACATGCTGAGTCGATATGGGCAGGTAAAGGAGACCTGCAGCCCAGGGTTTCTCTCCCAGCTACATATACTCACAGAGAAGACATTATCAGCTTGTAAGTGATAATCAGGTGAGCATGTCCTACTGCCAGAGGTGAAGAAAAACGTCCTGGAACTGTGGGCCTCTCTAAGCCCAAAGCCTATTCGAATTCTTAACTTAAAAAAACTGCTTATTTTCTGTCTGATAACTTGTCCCACTTTTTGAATCTTAGAACCAAATAGTCTGGCCAAACAATTCAGGTATAATAGTCTCATGTCTGCAGCGCTGAAGCCCTTCTCTGGACTAAAGTGGGCCACCTATATTGGCATAACGGGGGCATTCCGTGTGAAATGAGGCAGACATTTTTTCATTTCTTTCCTCTTATATATACATATACACACGCACACACACATTATACAGACATCTTTATTCAATAATACTGGATCCTTAAGAGAACTCATGTTTCACCCCTAATACACAACACATGTGCAGCTTTCCCATGTTCTCTCTGTTGTTTTTGAGGACAATAAGCCCACATTTCTATGACCTAACCAGAAACTGTAAATGTGGACACAAAAACACCTGTTTTTAAGTGGTAGTCAAGGTGCCAAGGGTGAGTCATTCTTAAAAACACTGCAGTCTCCAGGGGATTTGCCTGAGAGATAGGGCTTCTGTTTGGAAACTTCTAGGTCCTTGTACAGCATTGTAAAAAGGCTTTGAAATGCAGCTACATGCAAACATGACATCACTGTAAAAGACAGACTCCTGGGATTGATGCACAAAGACCTTCCTGTTAAGTAATGACTTCAGAGAGCCAGCGTTTGTGTGAAAATTTGTAAAACCACAATAAAAGAAAGAAAAAAAAACTCCTCTCAGCCTTTGTCCCATGTCGATTCATTTGATATCTGACAGAACTTGATATCTGCCGGGACTTCAAAGCGCATTTTCACTTGGAGTGCTGAAAACGGTAATTATGGGAAAAGGAAAAACGGCGGGTCAATAAGGAAGTTGCGTTAAGCGCAGCCGCTAGCCCCTGTAGCGCTGCCGCTAAAAGCCGACTTTGTTTAAACAGAGGAAAGTCAAACACTGAATCCAACTGCACTACGTCACGCACCCGCCTCGATATCTAGCCCTGGCCCGCGTCGCCCGAGCGAAAGCATTTCCTCTCCTCTGCCGTTCCGCGGGCTGCATTAATTGGAGAGATAATCTACTTGATCTCCACACAAAGGGCGATTCACGTTAGACTCTCATGTGCAGCTCCTGCCGCTGCCAAGAGCAGATTACGTTCAATAAAGCGGCCATGAGATAATCATCTTCCTATACGGACCCGCTGGTCAACAGAGTGATCTCAGACCGTTGTAAACCAGAATGCACCGCCGTTTCTGCAGAGTAAGGTTGGCTCGCGCGGGACGAATTCTCCCCCCTCTCTTGACTAACTGGTAGAGTCGGGGGTGAAAGAAAATTCAAATAACTAAACAAAATGAGTTGACTGAATAAAGTCATATACATGGTCTGGGGCCCTCGGTTTTTGGATTGTTCAAAACCAAATTTAGGATGTCTTGGACGTCTCCGAAATTAATTTTGCAAACATTTGCTGCAAATGTCCTTTGGTACCAGAGGTTAGCCTACCAGGACGTCAAACAGCACAAAACAATGCACTGCCAAAATGAAGGTAGGACAGCATGTTTTGGTCTGATGGTTACAGTCCAAAATGCTCCCTAAACAGTTTAAGTACTTGCTTCAATATGGTAAATTCCCAGTGAGGCTTGCAGTTCCTTTCATACCTGGAGGACTGCTACCCTGCTTTTTAGCCCAGTTAAAGTGGACAGACACAGATCTCAAACAAACTCAACTTTAACTACTACTTAAAATGTGGTTTTCAAGCCGACTTTGATGAGATGTTAAACATTTTTTGTGGTGATCACATATTTTTGTGGCTTAAAGAGAAACGCGTCTAGCTTTCAGTACTAGATGTCAAATCCACCTCTGGAATCAAGGTGGAACACCTTCCCCCACTTCTGTGAGCCAGCTGGAGCAGTCATGTAACATGCAAAGAATTCCACGGCACCGCTCAATGGTTCCAATATGGGGGACATATTTTAGACTTTAAATATTTTGAACATTACTAAGCTGCTACATTTGCAATAGATTTGTAAGAGGTATGGTACAGTGCCTAGTTTAAAAAGCAAATTGAACTCACAGCCAGACACCACAGGTACCAACTCCCTTCAATAATACTATTGAACTGAAAACATCTAGACTTGCTCACTATGTAAAGAGGGTATGCTATTTTTACTGTAATATGCAAACAGACAAAACCTGCAAAACTTTAATCGCTTAGCATAACTTTTCAGTAGCTGGCTTGGTTTAATATCCCATGTTCCAGGACACTGCTGCAAAAAGAACATCTTCTGAAAAAAACACTAGAAAAAGATTACTGTTAATCTTTAATATTCACTTAGCCTAAATCTAGAGTTCCAAAACACTGTAATCTTGCGTATCACAAATTCAGTGCTGGATGCTGTGTGAGCTTGAGTGTCACTCAATGCAAAATGAGCACTGAAACTATATCACTTTCCAAGCAATGCCATAAATGACTGCCCCCTGAGCAAAGACTCAACATCGCTCAGTATCATCTGTTTTGCCAGTCAGTGCAGTGGCATTAATGTATTGGAATTTTTTTTTTAACCTGTTGCGAGCTTCCTTTTCTGAGTCAAAAGCAATCTGAGCCGATTTCACAAAGACCTGAACCTCGTTCTGCCAAAGCCCAGGTCGCCGAGTCTGTGCCTCACCAAAACAAGCACGGGCACACCGGCAATAATGCTGCCACCCGCTTTATGTCACGAGCAGGCCCGGCTGCCAGGCAAGAACTGGGCGATCGCTCTGCGTAACTACACGCAAAACTTTCCAACTCCGTTCCTCATTCGCCAACTCAGCTGAAAATCTTTTCACTGACAAAGCCTCCCGGCTTCGTCAAGGTGTGTTGACTGAGCTCGTCTCGCCGCTCCAGAAGGTTCTGTCTGCTGGAGGCCCTTGCCGTGCAGGTCGGCTGACGCTGACGGCTTCCCTGACGCTAATTCGGAAGGACACACTTCTAATTTGTGTAAAGCCGAACACCGCCTTATCCACATCAGCTACTTAGATTACACATTCCATGTGCTAAATGCTCATGTGACCAGAGTCGCTGTCTCTTGTGATCAAGGGTTTTAAGCCATTTGTTTCATGCAATGGCTGAGGAGACATGCGCCTGGGAAATGAATGTTAGCGACAAGAAATGAAGTAGACACATTAGTCTATGGTATTAGACATTAGACTACAACCAAGTGTGCTGTCCACGGACGCAATGCTAACGATTTCAGGCGTTTTCCTAGCAATCTTCGGCGTGATGGCGCTCCCACATTTTGGAAGGGTGTACAGCACTCATACTCAGCCAATCACAGTCCTTTGGTATTTCACGTCGGAAAGAATCTGACTAATCCCGTAACTCTCATACATTTTGATGGTCGTGAGACGAATGGTGCCAGGATGGCAAGGTGGAGTCAAGATGGCACCTCAGTACTGTCCTGGAGAAAACAAGTGCCCAGTGTTTTATCTGATGCTTTTTTGTTTTTTAGCTGAAAACCTGTTCCAAGTTATCACGGGACCATAACTTTGGAAAGCTAGTATGATGCTGCGACTGGAGGACCATGATGGCAAAGCACTGCTGTTCCATTCTTTGGGGAGACCCCCGCCATGCTACTCTGGTAAAACAACAAGCAAGGCTGTCTCACAGGTAAACCTTTCTCAATAACCACCATACTGCATATTACACCTGAGGAAACATTAGAGTAAATAATTATCAGGGGACTTTATTTCCATTTTTCCTAACTTTTGCTTGATCAATCATTAGTGTACAACCACATACAACAACTCACAATTAACATATGTGCAGCCTCCCAGCCATCCTATATACTTTTGTCATTGAAAAACCCCTTCACTCTAGGGATGGATCTGAATCACATTAAGCTCCACCAGACCAAACATGCATTACTACGACCAGTAGGGATTATAGGTAGAGAACCCACTCCGGCCTTCTGCTCTCTGTTAAATGAAGGTGTGTATGGGGAGTGAGGGTGGAGGTGGGAGTGGCTACAGAGATGCCAAAGCTTGACAGAACTGACTGGAGTATGGCAGCAGTCTGAGAATGCTGGTGAGGCTGACCGCAGAATGACAGCTTCAGACCAGACGAGTCAGTGTGAACAGGAAGGCCATGCTAATGCTAACACGGACTGACAGCATGGCAATACCCTCACCAAGGAGGCCCACAGAACAGCACAAAATAAACGTAGCAGTGATGTGGCAAAACTCAGGCATAGAACAGGACTGAGGGGGAAGTATTCACATATTCTGACAAACGGCAAGCACGATTCACAGCTCTGATCCTCGACAGTCTCCGATGCTGAATGCCCAGTTACTCGGGCGACAGCGGTCCCGCAGCAGGCCCGGATTAAAGAGGAGACGCATGGCCGAGGCCCGCACCGCCATCGCAAAGGGGGGCGGGGGGGCGGCGGCCCACCGAGCCTCCGGGAGCGTTCGGCCCTCCAATGCCACGCTCTGGGCTGCCACGGCGACCGGGAGCACCCAGTCCCAAACACAACCCCTCGACAGCTGAGAGCCTAGCAACCAGCACCCCCGTCTCCCCCATCCCCCTCGCCCCCCCCCCCCCCCCACAGCCTGGCACTCTGCTCTGGCGCGTGCGTGAGCCATCCTCCGTGACATCGCAAAAAATTTACATCGCCATGGGGAGACAAAATGCAAGCTCATTCTGACCACTCGACGGTCCAGTCTGCAGTCACTGAACAAACACTCAGAAAATAAAGCCCACATAGCCTTTCAATGCTGCACCTCGAAGTCAGTTAGAAAACAGTCAGCATCATAATTTTTACTATTCGAAAGACTAATCTAACCAATTTAGTCTGTATGTGCCTATGTAATAACAGCAGAAAAAAAAATTAAATTCCAAAACCCAATTATGGCAGCTGTCTCTTGACCAGGCCTCTGTGTGACCGGTGCTGTAATTTGATATAAATATTTCCTCTAATCTTCAAAGGGACATGGCTGAGCGAGCCATTCTATATTTAGAATCTCTCCACTGGAGAGCTCGGAATCTGACTGCTTCAAACACCTGAATTCAGGGCCAAGACCAGGGGAGATCAGCTGAAACAAGCAGCTACTGAAAGAGTCCTGTCACCCGCGGGAGGGGCGAACTGAAACTTGCTCAAAGTATGACCGCCCAGTGCTTTCTTAACCTGGCTGTGCGCTGCTGAGGCTTATGTTTGAGCTGCCCAGCATGCTCCATGTGACTGGAGAAGGCGCTACCTCCTCTCAGCTGCGGGGCGGGGGAAGGACTGGGGCTCTTACCTGTCCTCCTCTCCGTCCACAGGCAGGCTCTTGAGGGGAAGCAGGCCGGCTGAGGCGGGTAAGGCAGTGGCGCCGCCGCCGTCCTCCGGCCCGATGGGGGCGGCGGCCTCCGAGGCACACTCCCCGGCCGCCAGCTTGGGCAGGGACAGCAGGGACTGGTGCTGGAAGAGCAGGCGCCGGGCGTCCTCCAGCTGCGCGGCGGACAAGGCGGGTGGGCCGGCGTAACGGGCCCCGGCGGCCGGCGCAGGCACCTGACCCGGAGCGAGGGCCACGCCGGGCGCCGGCTGGGGGGCGAGGCCGGGCTGGGGGTCAAGCGGGAGGCTGGGAGGCACCTGGGTGAGGGTGACGGCGGAGGCCAGCTGGCCCGTCGGGCACTGAGTCCTGGGCGGCAGCTGCTGGTCGGCAGGGAGCTGGGAGGGCAGCGGCTGGGTCCTGGGCAGGGGCTGGGCCAGCATCTGCGGCATGACCCCGCCCTGGGGGGCCTGGGGCATCTGGGGGCCCGGGGCCTGCTGCTGCTGCAGGTGTCCCTGAGGAAGGCTCTGAGCTGCCACTGCTGGCACGCCGCCAACCGCTGCCTGCCCGGCCGCCATCGCGTGGCTGTTGCCAGGCAACGCCGCCGCGGACACGCTGCCGGATATGTGGGGCAGAGGGTGCGCCGACCCCGGGGCCACGGCGGCCTGGACGAGCGGCTGGTGCTGCAGGAAGTCGGGCGGCTGGCCGGTCGCTTGGGCGACGGGCACGGCATGGGTGGTGGGCGCTTGCGGCTGGGCGGCGGGGTAGCCCTGAGCGTGCACGGGCTGCCCGGCCTGCTTGGGCACGACGGCGGGCACCGGGGAGGGAGCGACGGCGGCCTTCAGGAGGGGGTGTCCCAAATCCGGCTGCTGCTGCTGCTGCAGGAGGGGCTGGGTGGTCTGTGCCTGGGAGGGGCCGGCGAGGGCGGGCTGGACGCCTGGAGGGGAGGCATAGTCCTGCAGCTGAAAGGCCTGCTGGGATGCGGGGCCTCCTGGCTCGCCGCTGCCCACACCCTCGCTGTAGTGGCTCAGGGTGCTGCTGACAGAGCCGCCGCTGGCACTCTCCCGCTCGGGGCAGGCCGCGCCCTCGGCTGCCGGCTGCCGCAGGCTCTCCACCACCCTGTGGCCGGGCTGCGGGTCCGAGGCAGGTGCCGCCGAGGGGGCCTCCTTGTCGTAGTACTCTGAGCAAGTCCAGCGGCCCTTCCTGAACGGCTCCAAGTTGGAGTCCAGCTTCACCACCCTGAAGCGGGAGCTGGCGGTGGCGGCCGTGGCGGTGGTGGTGGTGGTGGCAGCGGAGGCTGGAGGCGGAGCCTGAGCCTGCTGTGCTTGGGGTTGAGGTTGGGCGTGGACGGGGGCTGCCACGGACGGCTGAGGCATCACCGCTGCCACGCCGGCCGGGCAGCCGCCCGCAGACCCCAGCACGGCGGCTGTCGTCATGGCAACGCTGGCAGGCAGCCCCATGCTCTGCTGCTGCTGCATGGGGTTCACGTTCGGGCCTCCGCCATTCGGGTTCACCGCGGTGGGAGGGAGGCTGGCGCCGCCGGCGCTAATACCTCCCAGGCCGGGCACGGCGGCCAGCCTCGGCACACTCGCATCGCCGGCGGCACTCATGGCAGTCGCGACATTCACCCCGGCGACTGCAGCCACAGACGGCGTCCCTGTCCCGACCCCTGGGGCCAAAGGCTGGGTCACGACGCCGGCTTTACTCACAGAAGAACTCCCCACAGACGACACCACACTTATCGGCAGCTTCTGAGTGACACTGGGCAAGGCCCCTGAGGCGGAGGTGACGGCGACAGGAACGGCGCCCCCTACAGGCACCCCGGACGACGACAGGGATGGCGGAGCGACCCCAGGGTGGGGGGCGTGCGCTTGTTGTTGGTGAGGCCCGGGAAGGGGGTGGTGGCCGGCGTGGGGGTGATGGTGGTGCGCGGTCCCGTTCACCATGGGGCCCTGCTGGGCTGCCTGGGGGTGGGGGTGAGGGAGCGGAGGCTGATTCGGGGACACGGCGCCCGGCGTCTCCGCCTCGTGCAAGTTGCTCAGAGTCTCTTCTGAGGAGCTCCTCTCCGGCCCCCCCATGTCGGTGGCCCGTGAGAGCGACACGTCCAGGATCTCCGACGAAGACAGGTCCTCCGTGTGCGACTCATCCAGGTCGTCATAGCTCTCCGTGTCCTCCGCGATGCTGTTGTTGGTGCTGACTGAGATCTGCGCCGGCGTGACGCTGGTGATCTGGAAGCCACTTTTCTTTTTCACCTGCCCCCCGACCTGCAGGGTCTGAGACTGCAGCTGGGACTGGAGGTTAAGGCTTTGAGGGTGATGCTGCGGCCCGGGGGACGAAGAGCCGGCCGGGGGTGGAGGCTGTATCACCAAGGGAGACTGGTAGCTATCAGTCGGAATAACATTATTGCTAACGCTCGTGTTGGCCACTGATGTCAACGCGGAGGCACTACCGCTGCCGGTGAAACTACCCCTTCTAGGAAATATTGCCGGGTGCGCCATCTTCCTAGTACTTGCCGAGTCTCCAGCAGACTCCGGGTGATACATTCTGTAAAATTCTAGGGGTATTTCCCGACAGAGTTGTAAATACAGACGGAAAGTACAGCAGTGATGATAATCCCTGGCTCGATCACAAGTTTGTCGACAAAATTAATAACAGCCCAGTAATGCAATATGACTTTAACGTTTCCCCTCCGAAATACCAAACTTATGCTAAACGTAAGCGAGGCGACAGTCAGCCCGTAATGTTAGCCAGCTAGCTAGCAAGCTATCTAGCTGTTCAGAAGCGCTCGTTTCTATGGGCAGTTACTCTTAAACGCAGTTCAGCATCGCTTTACTTGTATTATTCCTGACGTTATATATGTAAATATTTTAATATATACTTATGACAACAATACAGTGAGCTAATAAAATACATCCACCACCAGTGCGCCGAGAGACCACCTCCATCACTGCCAGGCGTTGAGTCGCATTATTTGAAAAATTGTTATCTTAATGAAATTAAACAATCCCAGGCCGATGCACAATTCCAGTTGGTAGAATATTTCCCATTAGATTAGCACTGCGGTTGATTAATCCATTTCCTCGTCACTCTTGTTTTTTTATTCCAATGTTTGCTGTATCACCCTCTTATAGGATCTTTCCACCGGCCACCTTCTTGCAATGTTGCTGGCTGGCAATTCCTTTCTAACTGAGTGACGGAGCCGAAGGGGGAGGAGAGCTCGCTAACATGGCGACAGCGCATGCTCACTGACGCCGTATAAACAGACCAGACAAAAAGCCAGTCTAGGGAGAAGCGGGGGGGAGGTAGGCGGGGTCCGAACAAAAACGAACTCTAGCAGATTCTCCGGAAAAGTCCGACAGCTACAACTGACTGCAGTCGAATAAAAACGAGTCCGTAACGAAGAATTCCGATTACCACACACGCCGGCGACGAAAATTATCGGCGTTTGTCGGCCGGCTTGTTGTTATTGTAGGACCAGTTTTACACAGTTTCCTTTTCGATTCCAAAGGATGTTGCTTTCCACCAGTATAGCTCGCAATCTGTGGGAAAGAGGGTGTGAATCGATATGATTGATTATATTAGCTGGTATACATAATCAGTAGGCTACATAGCTAAAGAGTGACGAATCGGTAATGCTAATGACATCTGGGCGATAGATAGCGAGCATAACTTTACTGGTATGGGCGTTGCCCATGGTCGCATCCACGTTGATGTTTCTATTTTTATTTTGTACTGTAACTGCGCCACTGTATCGTATCCAGCGTTCCCAATGCAATTCCCAGTGTGGCAGCGTATTAAAAAGATGTGTTACAGAATATTCTCAAAACAGATTTGTTATTGGTGGATGGTGGTAATTTGTGTACGCAAGACAGCAAGCTAGCTTGTTTTGCTGCAACACAGTGTATGTTAATACAAGGAACACAGTCTCCCACAAAACTTGGATATTGACTGTTGTGTCAACATTTTAGAATGTTTTCAGTGTTATCCCATCACCGCTTAAATGTTCATAGGTTGCAAATGCACCAAACTGTATAAAGATGTATTAGTGATTAAACAAGCAAACTATAAACTGATTATTACATTTACAATACAAATGCAATCAAAGAGGTGACATTTTTGTCTCCATACAACTTAATTGCATACTGCAGTATATGCCAGAAATAACCTTTTTTGACATGATTACTACAATTTCAGGAACAA
Organism: Megalops cyprinoides; assembly: GCF_013368585.1. Lineage (NCBI taxonomy): Eukaryota > Metazoa > Chordata > Actinopteri > Elopiformes > Megalopidae > Megalops > Megalops cyprinoides. The sequence goes on along the minus strand of NC_050596.1, from coordinate 9,010,516 downwards.
CAGAAATATCAGTCTATGAGGTGTTATGAGTCCTTATGTTATCAATAACACATGTGCATGCAAATTCCAGATGTTAAATTGCTTCTTTTGGCTCTGGGACTTAAAACCCAAGATGCTTTTAACTAGAGATAGATGTTCATCAATTTAGAAGGGCAAATACTACTCTGTTGTACAACAACAAAAGTTGGCAATGCTACAGGATGTATTGAGTGAAGGGTAATGAGTGTATGAGCACTAATCTGTACGGCAAAATGATGTATTTTACAGCTGGAATTAATGTGCCTTTTATCTTATTGACAAAAACATAATGGAAAGTGCCTCTGATAGTAGTAAAGTTCTAGGAGTTTGCTTTCAGCTTAGAGTGAGTACAGCAGGCAGACACCATCATAGCTCTGGTTGGAACACTTGCAGGGAAGCTCTTGTTTCCAATGCATGTAGACCAGTGCTGTGCACTTCAACCAATTCACTTTCCAGGGCTTTCCGTTTTATCTACGACACTGTGGGCTGCCATGGAGGCAGGCTCATATTATGATCATGCTGTCAAAACAGGAAAACAAGTCACTGAACAGCAATAGCGATAGCAGCCACCAGAATCATTATAATAACAAAGATAGCAGCAAACAGCGACCAAGGGTGTTAAGCCCAGAGAGTAGGGCCACGGCAGGAATGAGGCAGGGATGCCCCAGGCCAGCACTTGAACCAGAAAACCAGAATCTGTGAAACATGCAGATAACTCACATGGATTACCACAAAGCTAGGTGCTTTAAATAGTAAAAAAGCACTGACTGGTTGCATAGCCTGACGAATGCAAACATGAAAGAACATACAGAAAAAAAGAAAGAGACCTGGATTAAAACCCATGATCCCGGGATGGCAAAGCAAATTTCTTGCATATTCTTGTTACCCCTCTAGAACATATTTGAGGTTTATATTTATACTTCAGCTCTGAAATGTTTGAAACATCTGAATATTGTCTCCTTGATCTTAAAAATAATTCTAAAAATCAGGAATGAAATATGAAAGCATTGGCCAGAGGGCAATCCATGAAAATAAGCAATAAAACAGGCTCAATTAGTAAAACAGAATCAAAGATTCCTCCAATTTCTTATGCTCTTGACAGAAATCTGAATACCCTTCAGATCCTACAGATCATTCACTGAGTTATATATTTTAGCATACTGTAGAAGGTGTACTTATTTGCAAACACAAGGATGAACAGTTTATAGTTTAAAGTACAATCTAATATTTATCATTTAAACTCAGATGAAAAGCTGTTATTTCCCCATAAATGAAAGAGAGGCTTGGATTCAGACTGAAGATGACTGAATAGAAGTGACCACCCTTGGTGAAATTTTGTCTATTATGTCACACAGAGAAAAATGAAGTCAATTAAGGTGTATGGTGAATTTGCACCAATTAAGGTTTATACGCACAGTCACCAATGCGTTAAATAAAAGAACATGGTGATTTGTGAAAGACGATATGTACAAAATTTGTTTTACTTCACTTTCACTTTCATCACTATTTTTTTCTGTCATGCGCCTGCAATAGATTTTTTCAGGTGTGCAATTGTTTTAGCTTTAGCTGAGTTATAATTTTATAATAGGTCAGTTGGAATATGTTTTGGTAACAGTTCCATTATTATTACAGAGGTAGCTTGGTCTTTTTTAAGATCCCATATAGTTATATAAGAGAGAGGATATTTCCCTGTGTTTGAAACAGGCTAGCCCAGCTATACAGGTGGTCTAGGGAGGCAGCACATTATTGCAACAAAAGCTGCCTGTATATCTTAGCTTTCATGTTATAAACACAGCAAACAGTCAGTCCCCCTGGCCTGTGCAAAGCACGTTGGGGGAGTAATCCTCTCATTAACATTTTATGAAAGTGGCTGAACAGTGTTGGTGTGTTTTATAACTGAACACAGCAAAGCCCTTTTGTGCCTTTATGTCTGTCAGTAGTGCTTAACCCTCCATATTATTTTCAGGTCACATTGGCCCCTGAAATATAAATCTCACACATTTCTCATCCTGATTTCCTAGTCTAATGTCTTCTGTCCATGGCAGTACCACTGTACCACTGGCCTTTGCAGAACTCCTGTCTTGTTTGAATAACTGGTAACGCAGGACTGACACAATCAGCACAGAAAACCAAAGGTACATCAGGACAAGCTACATCAGGAATGTAGGTTTCTTTTGTTATTGATTGAATAGTTTTGCCAGGAGTATGCAAATGTCCCCTTTTTAAAACAATACAAATTTGCTCAGCCAAAAAATATTTTGAGAGGATATGTATTTAACTCAATCAATGTATTTTGAAAATTTCAAGTACTGCCATTTTGGTATGTTTTGCCATACATCACAGTTATTTTGATGTAGCGTCAATGTGGTAAAATTGCATATTTCATCTTTCATCTTTCAGCTTAAAATAGGAGCAAAGTATTAACTTTAATAATGTGCTCACTATTACAGCAAGACACAGAAGACAAAACAGGTTCTGTTGCTTGCTTTCAGATGCTATTGAGCTTTACTTCCAGGAGGCTGGTTGCTAAAAGTCCCCAAAACACTGTATCCTCAGCATAAGGAGACTGTCAATCTTCACCAAAAAGCAGCAACTGTCACAGCATAACTTTGGTGACATGACTTGTTTGTTAATTTGCTCAGCAATGTGTGTTTTGTCTATGTGCCCAACCCACTCTACAGATAAAAACCTGCTTGTTAACTGAAAACCTAGAGGCTCTGAAATCTTTACATTACATTTGCCTAAGAGATGCTCACACCCACAGCAGCTCACTGAGCTTACATTTTCACATGTTATCCATTTATACAGCTCGGTGTGTTCCAAGGCAAGACTCTCAGCCCTGCTCTTTCCCACTGCGCCACATTGCCTCCTCATACTCTAGAGTCTTGCATGAGCAGGTGCAGCATTGCATGAGTAAGGATGTGACAAGATCCCACTGCTGCCTCCAAGACCAGCGTGTGCCCTTTGTGACTGGCAGGCTGTGTCCAGACCGGGCAGGCAGACAGGCATGGTGCCCAGCCATGCAAATGACGGAGAGGGAGAGAGCCAGCGAGAGCCGATTGCAATGTAAGCGTCTGGTGCTGTCAGCAGCTTTAAATCACACTGGCACTCTGCAAAAAAAAAAAACACAGAGCACTATTGTGCTGTCCGAACAATAATACTCAATTTATACACTGGACTGTGCTTTCATTTTGTAGACGCTCATAAACACCCATTCAATGGTGCATGAAAAGGCAAATATGATGCGTGCACATGCATCTCTATTAAGCGTAATTTAAAGCATGAAAATGTCAACGCTTCTGGAGGAATGAGGAACAAACCAGCTGGCATCTTGACCCTATTGTACATGTGTTTTGAGCAGCAGCTAGGATACAGCTATTTATCTGGATAAGAAAAGGCCAATTGAGTTTATTTACAGGCACACTGTGAGAGCTACAACTGAGACCATGGTTTCTGCAGTGTCTCCTGGACTGAGGCGAAATTCCTGAAACAACAAAGGCTTATGAGTGTTAGAGGGGCAGCCCAATCCCCCAGCCAGCCAGGCGAATGTATCTCTGCTGGGTCCCGGGTACTGCGGTGTGGGGCTTGTGCCGGCTTTGCCCCAGTTGTTCTGAACAGGAGCCAATGGGAAGACCCGCCGCTCTGCCGGAATGCCTTATTTATTTTTGTTGGACAACCCGCCTAGCAGAAAATGGTGCTCTGTTGTACTTGTAGTACTTTAAACACCATGTGTCCCGACCACACTCATTCATGAGGTTTCCTTCCCACACTGACTCACCCACTGCACCACAGTGACAGCTTTGTCATTTGAATCTCTCCCAAGTTTTTAATCAGACCCAAAATAAAATCCTCCTTACCATGACACCAGGGAACACAAAACCCATCTATTTGTGTGTGCAAAGGAATGCAGACTTTGCCCCGAGATTAAGGTGATTATGATATCACATGACAGTGACAACGCTTTGTAAAAATAGATTTCGTTCATTTGAAAACATTTTCCGCTTCCTGACAGATGTTTTTGCTCAGGTTTTTCTTTTTTCTGGCGCACAGAATCATCTCAGTACTATACACTGTCTCCATAACATGAGAGGGCTTCTAACATCAAACCTGTTGCGATCACAAAAAGCTTGTGATTCGAAGCACAATTGAAAATGATTTCATGGGGAAACCCACAAATAATCATATGGACCTTCCCAGCTGCATCTGTGCTGTACAGAGAGCCATGGAGAAGTTGGAGGGAAATCTAAAAAGTCTATATATTTGTGTCCTGTCTCTTCCTGCTGATAACCCATTTCACAGACACCAACCCAACTGTCACATGTAAAGACCAAGTTTGTACTTTCACCAGAGGATCAGTCAATACTATTCAAGCTAGTAGCTGGAAAGTGTAATATACTCATAAATATATTCTCTAGGCCCGATGCACAATATCAGTGATTCTAAGGAGCCCCAGTTTATTTGAGGTTGTTTGCGCTCTCGGTGGAAGTTGTAATGCTGCCTGACTGTCACTTTCTCAGCAGATTCTGCAACGCAGTTTGTGCTTCCTCGGGCTCCCTCGCCGGCTCTGACTGGAACCCTCTTCCCTCATGGAATAACTTTCCCTCGTGTCAGCCTCATCCAAACAAACCCAAGCAGGTGAGATCACTTAGAACTAATTAAAGAGGACAAGGTGTACCTGGCCAGGAGCACAGGGGAGAGGCACACCATGCAATATGCTGATGAATCTTCAAGCTGCTTGCTGTCTTATCACATCACAATCAGTTTATCCGTCAGTAACTTATCGGGGCCCTTGAGTTTGACTTTTTTATTTGGGGAACTACAGCATATCTAGAACTAATACTAGTGTATTTAGGACAGTGAAGAAATGTTTCTGCACTGCAATAAATCAGGCAATAATTTGGGACCAATTACTGGCTGAGCGAAGACTGAAGAGTAACATGACAGCACCTATCAACAACAGTGGGTGTAACAAGAGAAGCACAAAAAAGAGAGAAGCTGGAAGTGCCTTAGTAATGTCTTTCTTCTTGTCGGTGTACAAAACCAGCTACAGTCACCTGCTCAGGACAAAAGGAAGGTTTTAGCACGGGGAAAAACACAACTTAAACACTGGAATTTGCCTCTCCACCCATGAGACGTGGCCTGAAACGGACGAGAATCAAATGATCACTGGATCGTATGCCTGTTCCCTCCTCAGCCTGAGGTGACAAGCAGTCCTGGATGTTGTAAGCATGGGACAGAGTAAAGTGTTTGTCAAATGAAGCTTGAAGAGATGCGTGCCTGCAAAGAACATCAGTTAAAGGTCCTCCAAGGTGTTGCCTCAGCACACATCATAAACACGACTTTCACAGTTGATGGAGAAAAGTCTGGTGCTGGAAAAATTCCACCGTTAGCAGAATTCTCATTTGCAATGATTCAAAAGTGACAAGTGAAGCGCTTCACATATTGTTGTTATGCATTCCACAACTAAAATTTCCTACAGCTACTGGACAATAGTTCTTTCAGCAGGTTTTGTAATCCTGCTCCTCAAGAATTCAATGCACTAGAAGCTTGGTGTAAACTCCATTAAATTATTAAATAGAGACAGTCGTATATTGCTGGAAGGAACCTGTACAAGGATGTACAAGGATTCAAAACCTGTACAAGGATCCAAAAGTGACTGAAAGCTGTAGCTTAAATGTGTGACCGAAATGAAGTCAACATCAGATTTTGAAAATATCTATCTACCACCTTCTCTTCTTGCATAAATCACATCTCCACATCTCCTTTATATAGGAATAAGGCAGTTGACCAATGGTAAAGTCAATGAGCAACACACGCCAACACACACAATTAAAGATCCAGATGAAAAGCAACTTCAAAATAAAAGCAAAAACAAAGACATACATTCACGAAAAATTTACCCACAGAGGTGCATTGATAGTCATGAATGCTACAGCAGAGGTTGGCGTCTGTGTCAAACGCTACACACCACTGGGATGTGTGTGAGGCATACACTGGCTGCATGCACAGTGCATTAAGAATGTTATAAATGCTAAATGCCAATAATAAATGTAATAATTTTACACCGTCCTTTTCTGAAACTGTTCAATCCCCCCAGATTTCATGGTAAATAGCATTTTTGTCTCTGCTGGGTGTCCAATGGTTAAGACAATATTCCATGATTAGTGACTAGAGCAGATTACTGTTTGAGTGTTTTGACAAACTCAGCTAAAAGCCTTGCTGCAGTATGCTGAAGTCCCAGCACAGATATTCAGTGAGCAAACACATTCATCTACCACATTAACCTCTTGAGTGCCCTGTGCATTTAGTCATTACATTACATTACATTATTGTCATTTAGCAGATGCTCTTATCTAGAGCAACTTACATAGGTTACAATTTATACTTGTTATCCATGTATACAGTTGGATATTGACTGAGGCAATTCTGGGTTAAGTACCTTGCCCAAGGGTGCAGCAGCAGTGGCCCAGCAAGTCAAAATCAGTCTGAAATCATTTGCATCTTAGAAGGGTTCACAAGTGGTATTGATATGAAGATGAATATTGAGTGAAGTGCAAAAAAGACAAGAAAAGAAAGTAATATGAAATAATGCAAATATGAAGAAAGCACAGCTTTTCAGCCATCTTTAGAATGCCAATCCTGGCAGAATAACCTAGTCAAAAAATGAATAAAATAAAAAAAAAACACACTTATGCCTTATTTCTAAGAGGCTATACTGTTTCTCGTTGCTTACTGTTTCTCGTTGGCAAAGAAATCATATGTGTGTAACAGAACCTGCTGTTGGGGGCAGTCATAGGCCTTCTAAACCTGCATGGCTCCAGTTCAAAGATCCAGACAGTTACAGGTACAAACATCAATTTTAGAGGTCATCAACATTAGGAAAAACTTGCAGAGGCCACAACGACAAAATGGCACCTCTGACGTATCATAGCCTTTTCTCTTTGAAAACTGTAACTGGTGCTTATCAAATTTTGAACCTTTACTGACATCAGTGGCAGTTGGTTAGCGACATATTGGGGCAGGCAGAGAACTTCCCTTTAATCTAATACTGGTTTTTAACCTGTTTTTCGTGATAAGCTAACCACACCTACCAGCAGCTGATTCCTTTTTACTAAATTGAGTCCAATGTAGCAGCACTGCCCTTAAGCATGGCATATTCAATTATGTTACACATAATACAGGTTACATAGATTCATTTTAGAATGATTTTCATTGCAGTTAAAATTGATTTCATGGTAAGAACACAGAAGCAGGTCTGTGACATTTCATGCAACCAAGTGAAAAGGAATCAGCCACTGACAGGTGATTCTTATTTTTATTTGTATGCTTGTGAATCATAAAAACAGGTCCAGGAGACATTTTAAATGAATGCAGACTCATTTGCCTCATCTATGTGTAGGTCACTAGCCACAACTGATATTATGCAGAGGTTTATTCAGTAAATGAATGAATGATGAACCTGACCATATAAAGAAGACACGATGTCAAGGTTTTCTTCTGCCAAATTGCTCATAGCAACATATTATAGTAAATTCTGATGTGCAGCTGCAAGGGTTTTCCTGAGGCTTTCTAACATGAAACCTATGGTTTTTCATTCTGTTTTCCAGTTTCTGCAGCGTTTTGCTAAGTCTCAGGCAGTCAGACACTCTGCTTGCCTGCCCAGGCCTGTGTTCTCAAACTGGTGTATTTCCATTGATGAACTCTGCTGCTATGTCCTGGAAATATTTCATTCAGAGGTTGTTTTTTCCCCTTATCCACTCTCCTGGTGCTGCCAGTTGTTATTGTAGGCCTCAGAGAGACGCTGATGCACACAAACCACAACGTCTCACGAGGGAACTATATACATGCTCTTATCGCTGAGTAATCAGCTTGAATGCTTCTGCACGTTGTCAGGACTCTTCCAATAGTCTTATGCAAGCCCTTTTCATTTTATTGTGCAAAATAAAATGTCAGAGAGCAGGTCTGATACAGTTCACCTCCACATCCATTCTATGTTTAGCCAAGTGGTATTAGAATGGCTGGAAATAATGACAGCATTTTCAGATGGTCACTGGTCGTGGTTTTTGAAGTTGTTGTCATGAAGTGTTTCGTGTGTTTCCATTACTGTTATGTGCGTATCAAACTGCACTGCTGCCGCCATTCACTCCTCTCTGAACATTGCGATCACTCTGCGGTGGGAAACCTAAAGCATATCTTCAGCTAAATATGACAAACGGATCCATTATTCATTTTTTGTGACACTTATATGGAAAAGCGCATACTTGTCCGGGGTGCAGGTGCACTACTTTGCTGGAGGGGTATAGCAACAGTGTCCTCATCTGAAACATGACTCACATCTTGAGCCTGCAAGCACACAATTCCAACTGCTCTACAAGAGCAGAGCACCTTACAATTGGATAGGATCATTAACCTCGACTGGCTTGTGAATGGAGCATTTTCTGACTGGTGTGCTGTGCATTGATTGCACAGAGTTTATTAAGTGCAGCAACAAGTGTGTAATGAATGGTTGTAAATCACATACACCCCCCCCCCCTTTTTTTTATTCACAAATCTTCTGTGTGAATACAAATTCCTTTCCTCAGCCGGGGTGAGCTCATTGGATAAAAGGTGCTGGAATTACCCAGAGGGGTTTGTAGCCTGGCAACCGGTTTAAGTCCCAGCACAGGGCTCCTCAGCATCTTCTCTGTGCTACTGAATGACTGGAGCCACTCCAGGTGCAGAATGTCATTCACAGCCCCCCTCCGGCAGATTTCAGCAGGACTGCCCTGACAGTGAGGTCACCAGCACGGCCTAATGGACAATGCTTACTTCTCAGATAACACTGTCTGCCTTCTTCTTAATTATGGTTAGCCTCTGTATGTCTGTCTTAAAAAAACACTCCAACAGAAACCTCTTCAGAGAAAGGAAACCAAATAACTGACAAATGACTCAGATTGAAGTTTCAGCTCCTGAAAATAGACATAGTGAAACTATGTGAACTATAGTGAACTTCCTCGTTGTGCTCAAGACAGATGCAGATTTCTGTGGTTCTCCCACGCAGGGGCTCATTGCAGTCTGATGGGCTAAAGGCCTGAGGGCTTCACTTTTTTTACCTCCAGGGTTGGGGTGTAAAACTGGAGGGATGCACAAACCTGTAGAGGGCAGCACTAGGCAGAGGTGCATAGTATGTCAGAGTGCTCTTCAGGGTGTCCCTTGCGATCAGAAAACAGGGTCTGCTGCTTCTGAATGTACTGCTCTGGGAAAACACAACCACTATCCTCAGCATGACGTGGTTTACCTTTTTTCTAGAAGTGCATTAGTCTACAGGACAGCAAGATCTAAAAAACATGCAGAATCCCTGAGTATAAGTTAATTTTTATTTGTCTGCAATTCAATTCCTTCTGGCCTTGACTATCAGACTCATTGTCAAACATACACTATATGGACAAAAGTATTTGGCCACACCTGTTTTTCAGGGTTTGGGCTAGGCCCCTTATCTCCAGTGAAGGGCAATCTTAATGCTTCAGCATACCAAGACATTTTGGACAATGCTATGCTTCCAACTTTGTGGCAACAGTTTGGGGAAGGCCCTTTTCTATTCCAACATGACTGTGACTGTGATGAGTTCGGTGTGGAAGAACTTCACTGGCCCACACAGAGCCCTGACCTCAACCCCATCGAGCACCTTTGGGATGAACTGGAACGGAGATTGTGAGCCAGGCCTTCTCGTCCAACATCAGTGCCTGACCTCATAAATGCTCTTGGCACAAATTCCCACAGAAACACTCCAAAATCTTGTGGAAAGCCTTCCAAGAAGACTGGAAGATCTTAAGCAGAGCTAGGTCACCAGACTATTAACACTAGACTGAAAAACATGCTTCTAAATCTGATTAGAAACTCAGCTTAAACCTTCAGAAATTTGGGCATGTGTCATGGTCACTTACGTTACACCTACATGTTGCTCTTCTCTGTTGCTGTTGTGCACATAGTTCTGATGTTGTGCTGGTATTTCAAGGTCTTTAGAGTCTTGTTTGCTGGGCTTTGCCATTTTGCCCTTGCCTGAGTCTGAAGAATTTGAACACTGTTCTATTACAGGATAAGCTCTGTCATTTATCATGTTCTCTAGGAGAAGTACCCATGTGCTGTAAACTAATCAAAAATATAAAAAGGTGATGAAAGGCAGATTGCATAAAGAACCCTGAAAGCTGCCCTTCGTGAACTAAAATAATGGTGTATTTGTGTTGCTGGAATGAAAGAGTGAAGTACTGAAAAGCCCTGTGAAATTCGCTTCTGAATGGAGCAGATTAGTATACTCACTCAGTCTGCTGTTGATGAGGACTCCAGGTGGATCACCTTTCTCTTGTGTCTCTTCATCATCCTTCAACACTGACTTTATCCACTTCATTTCTTTAGCATGTTCTAAGAACGTCTCCCTGATGTGATGGGACCTTTCATTTCTTTTGCTTCCAGCCTGACATCTGATGTCCGTGTGTCTGTGTAGAACAGGCAGGAGACTGCGCTCTCACACACCCAGTACAGAACATTAAAACTCAGCCTGACTACAGAGTGTCCACCACACCACCCTGAGATGTGCTGAGGACAACAGGATTTATTGCAAAAGTTTACGATACAGCTTTTGAGCCTTGTTTAAAACAAGGTAAATTGAAAGTCAATCTGCTTTTAAGAGCAATGCAACATCTGTCAGCTGCTCAAAGAGACACCTAGTAGGTGAGCTGCTGGGCCGTTGTCCTCAACACTGGACAGGCATAGAGTACTCATTTGGAAAACTAAGGCTTCCGTCCACTGAGCCTTCCCCTCTAGTTCAGCACCAGCAATTGACTTGAGTGACAACATTCAGTTCTTATTAGGTACTCCATATCCCCATCACAAGTACTGTACTACGACACAGATTACACAAGATATGAAACAGCACCACCTAGTGATAATAACCTGTTGTAAAATCATCCCAGCAAGCTCAAAATCGGGGTCTCCAGCCTTTAAGAAGCTTTCTGTTTGCACCTTTCTATCCATCCAATTCATCAGAGGAAAGTCAGTCATATCATTTCTTTAATTGGTAAATTAGCATGAGATTTTAAGTACATCTACAGACCATAAACAGACAATACACTAGAGTTATAAGAGGATTTGTGAATTGAAGTTATGTATATTGACACAATCTATTTATATAATTAAACTGTGAGTCAGAACCATGTTTAATACATGCTCAGGGCTGAAATTGGAATGAAAAATGAATTGCCACAAATAAAGACACTGTAAAAAGTTTTACAAACTCCTTGATAATGGATGTCTCCTATAGGTCACATTGTACACATCATGTGAATGTAGAACTGGGTATTACTGACAGAATTCAGGTTAACTATGCTGCTAAAGGAAGAAAAGAAGTGCCTAAACTTAGATTAAGATCTGATGTTATAAGGCCAATTCTTTAACCCAGCCCTTAAACACTACACCACACATCCTGTGTGCTTCAAGTGGGACTAAAACAAGAGAAAGCCAAACGGCAGGGTTATTCAGCTCTGGCCTACAGAGAATGTCAGCAGCTTTGTCAAGGTTCTGTGTATGTTCATTTTACATTAGCAACAATCATCAAGGGTTCAGGTGAAATGAAAACCACAAAGTTTTGACTCCTGAGAATGCAGATTCTGGCACAAATCATACTAGCCTGATATTATCTTTTCATAATGTATGAATATAACGTCTGCCTTAATCATTGCACCTAATAAAACTATTTGCTTGTTGATAGATGGTATGTTATATGTAGAGTCCCTGTATGATCACTGCTGTACTACTGCTGTACACTACTGTAGAGACCATCCAGCGGCATGATCGTTGCCAAAGAATTTTATTAGCCGTGAAAAATCACAAACAGGAAACTAGAAGTTCTACACATATTCTGCACTCTTCTATGTTTTCTGTTACTGAGAATGTGTGGAATCCACATGACAGAAAAACAAGCTGCAACAGACGGTGATGTGATAGTTCATTCTTAAAACAAGGATAAATAACATTTTGGATTTTGTCAAAATGACACATTCAGGCCTATACAGTTCTGAGTTCAGCAAATAATGACACATGTGCGTTTTAATATACATGTACCAAACATTATCTATAATAAATATTTTATTTTCGGAAGCAGTCCAAAGCGGCATTAATTTTGTGTCGTTAAGTTGTTCGTTTAAACGTTGCGGCCTGCCACACTTCTATTACTTACTGTACATTGAAATTATACTGTTTTTGAACCACAAGCTGTAAAGCCACATCCATCCACAAAGTGGCAGACAGAGCTGCGACTGAGGTTTCCTTCGAAATCGTCCTGTTTGATTCTTCAGGGCCACCGTATCAGTTTACAAACCGGCACTTGATGATCGCAAACAGTAGTGTGTGCGTACTAGCAAGCTAATACTAGCTGGCTAGATAACACAAAGAGAGAGGTTGTTATGCAAATCAAAGACTCCATTTTAGTAAAAATCTGCAAGCACAACATTAGACATGTCTGAAAAAGGAGAAGTTGATTTAACAGGGGCAAAACAGAATACTGGTGTCTGGCTGGTAAAGGTGAGTGTTTCAGCTTGCTAGCCGATTAGCTGGCCCCGTTATATGCTAGCGAGCATATAACCAAGAACCTCTCCCCAAGCTTAGCAAATGCTAGGTGGCTAACCATTTCATAAAAACGGTTTTATCGGGTATGGGTTAAATTGGGCTAGCAAGCTGGTGAGCTAGACCATCAGGAATACAAACGGATGCAGTTTGATATGGCCGATACAGCTAGTTTTGTGCTGTAGCAGACTTCTAGCTAACGGCCTGCGTTAAACTTAGCTACTGTTTTCTGCCTTCAGATGACCATCCAGCTATTTAATGTGACCGTCGCCAGCTGTCACAACCCGTTATGGGATAACTAGCCCTCTGTTACAACGTTATTCGCCAACATATAAGATGTGGTTTTGGATATTTAAATTGTATATCTAGCTTACTGCTTGCTAACGTGAACAGTGTCACTTAACATTTAGGTAACGATTGCCACTATTACCTGCGTGGTTAGATCGCTGAAGTTAGGACATTGTTCGGGGAAATAATGCTTTGATACCTAACTGTCTAATGAGTTGACCCTATATTGACGTCCAAAGACAATTGTAAGGTTTTTCGTATTTATATGATGCATAATGAATCACGTTTGTTACCATGTGTAAACACATATCTTCCTCGTTTTCACACATAGTTCACCAGCAAGTTGAGTTTGCTAGGACATTCCGTCCTTCATGATCGTTATCTTCCTTTTCTAGGTCCCCAAATACCTGTCACAGCAATGGGCCAAGGCCACGGGGAGAGGTGAAGTAGGGAAGCTCAGAATTGGCAAGTAAGTGTAGAGCTTCCCTTAAAATATGGAGCTTCTATTTACCAATCTAAGGTTATGTGTATGAGGTGTTATTGTATAGTATAAGGTAAAATTGTAACCTATACCAGTCGTTCTGGATGAGTAATTTTGATATATGACAGTAATGTCGTTTATGTGTTTATTTTACTAATTTCTAATTTAGTTAAATAAGCAAATAACAAGCTGTTGGTGTTTCTGAATTGTGTGATCTAAGTAATTGTGTTTATATGTGACCATTAATATGGTCAGTGCTGCAGTTCTGCAGTGAGTGTCTGCAGCTAGTAAATTGCCTGAGTGCTTAAATACACTAGCCATGATGCAAGCATATTTAAGAATAAAGCTGATCTGTATTCTTTTTCTTTTAACACAGGAGTCAAGGAAAAGCAGAGGTAAGATGTAGGTTTTTTTAAAGAAGTGAAAAGATTGTGTGCATAAAAAAGGATATGTATTTTAATGCTTTGTGTGCAACTTGGTGTCACTGCTGTTGAATAAAGAGGTGACACTGTGTCTGTTGCTGGGTTTTTGTGGGAATACCAGGTGGGAATATCCATTGATGTCTCAAATCCCGTGGTCAATAATCTTTGAGGATGCAGAAGATTCGCAAGTGGCACAAGCAGGTGGTCTGTGTTTGAAAACAACCTGATTGGTAGGTTGTGGTGACAGTGAGTGTTCATGAATGTGAACCTTGTCCACCCTCCACCCCCCAGGTGTCCTTCACATTGAATGAGGAGCTGACCACAATTAACGCCATTGGGGACAAGGCTGGGCTGGTGCGGGCCCCCCGGGAACACCCGTTCACCATGCAGACGGTCGGGGGCCAGACGCTGGCCGTCTTCACGGAGACCTCGTCAGGTAAGAGCCTCTATCTGCCCACCACTGAACGTGCCAAAAAATGGACCCAACAACACTAGCCACTAGTGTAGCAGGCTCAATTATGACAGACATTACCAGAATCACTGGTGGATTTGCATGTGGGGAAATGGAAGCAGACGCAGCAGCACTCCTTGGCCACTGCCGGCTGTTGAAGATTTCCAAGAGAACACAGATTTACTGGAAAAGGGTATTCAGGCTGTACTATTCCACAATAAAGGCAGTGTAATTTTGCAAAATTTTGATGTTGGTCTCAATGTTGAGTTATAAATTAATTGGAAATACAAGCAAGATGATGTAAAATAGACAAAAGGACAGGTGATGTAATACAGGGCTGCATATCTCCACATGCCCACACGTTTCTATATTTTACTGGAAAACCATCACAAGAAATTAAGCTTCATTGAGGTTTTGCAGAGCGCCATGGGCAAATAATTGAAAAGCCAGCCCTATTGTCCCCGGTAATTACTTGATTCCAGCAGAAACACGCACGGAATGTCAATTGTGGCTTTTTTTATATATCTGCTAGTGTCTGCGCTTTGTGCCCGGGCTTCACGAACCGCAGGTAGTGATTAAACAGTTGCTAAGCAACAGGTTTTTTGCCACAGAAGTAATGATGAATAGAGGGCTCTGCTGAGATGTACAGTGCTGTTAAGCGCCCCTCTCTGCCTCCAAGGTCTGAGGGGCTCAGCCAGCCGCTGCAGATCGGGGTGAAAAAAAGATAACGCCAGCAGCCGTGCCAGAGGCCAGCGGAAAAATAAACAGTTCAGTTACACAACACGATGAATCTTCCCAGCGTCGTGGCAGATGAGTGTTTTGGTGAAGACGGAGGTGTTTCACGGAGAGGAAATTGGTTTTCGTTCCTGTGCGGATGTGTAGCAACCACTGGGGGTTTCTTCTTATTGTTGTTTGGTACACGGTATTGTCCCCCATTTATCAGTTGAGCCCCCCCATGTGTGTGCTCATTTAGTGCAGTGTGAGCAGTGTAGTACTGTGAGTTTTTTTCTCCTCGCTGTTGTCCACATAACCTTCTGAGGGGGAGCACAAAGGAGTTACTTATTATTGTCACAGTTATGAATAACTGTCTATAATAGTACAAAACCGGGGCTGCTGCAGACTGCTGTCACACAGTGCAGTTGGTTCAGATTTGGTATCCCCTTGAAGAAATTGGCAACAACTCACAAGCAACACGGCTCACCTGAACTCGGTCAGAATCCAGTGAATGCACTGTCTCATTAGACCTGTCAGATAGGACATGGAGTTGGCAATGGCCACAAGTTTATTTTGCATTTGCCTCCTTGAATGGAGAGTGGATAGTGTTCTGCTGTGTTAACTGACCTTTGTCCTGCTGAAAGCTGATTGGGGTAAGTACCTCCTGCCCTGGTGGGGGCGCCCTCAGCGCTGTGATTTGGACCCCCACCAGGGTCTGCTGTGATGCTGTGAAGATCGCTCAGCTTGCCTCTCTCTGCTCTGTGCTGGGACGTCCAATCAGGTGTCAGTGGGCTAATCTGTGTGAGATTTTTCAGTGTGTTGACTGCTATTATTCAAGACACCTCTCCTCTATTCAGCTGTAGGTTTGTGTGTTGGCTTTATTGAATGCACACATACTGTATTTCAGAGAAGCCTGGTGCAGTTGTGTTGAAGTTCGATACACAGGCAAAAATTGGCCCTATGTATCAAAGCATAGTGTGGTAATGGGTATTGTCTCATTACTGTAGATTGCTCAATTTTGTTTCTTTGCTTTTGTTGCTTAGTAGACCCTCTTAATCAGGGTGACGTAAGTGATTTGTATTTAAAGATATTATACTTCACTTAGTAATGTGTACAGCTAGAGCAATTCAGCTTAATGACCTTTCCCGGTGGTGAAAATAGTGTCCCATTAGAGATTCATACCTGCATCCTTTGGCTTACGAATCCATTTTCCAAGGCTATATTACACACAGCTTGAAAGGGAAAACATATAACATTGATTTCCTATGCTTTCCTCATAGGATTAGTCTAATTTCAGTCTCAAATGCACGCAGGTTAGACTAACTGAGCTATTTATTATGTATGTCTAGTGGAAGGCTGAGTCACAACTCCCCCTGCAGTTGAGCTGGGGGCGTTTCGAGAGACTTTATTCTGTAATTAGACATTGAGGGTTCAATAAAGGTTGTGGAGCATCATGCTGTGCAGAATGTGTTCAGATTCACTGATCTTTAGGGGATGTGGATCTCCTGCTACAACATGCACAGTGTATGTGATGAGCCATCCAGATGATATATAAGCAAGTCTGCAGTTTGATCTCTCAGAAACGAGTAGGCTCATGTCTCATTTAGAATTTGGGCTTACTCTCGTCGTCCTTTGCAAAAATCCACTGTCAAGCCTGCTGATTTAACTTTTGCCAGTTTGCCTCTGACTTGCGTGATCATTAGCTTAAAGTGTCTCTTGCCGTGAATTGCTGTGCGATAATTCCGCTCTTGTGAGCGCGGAGCTGCCGCTGTTGAGTGAGCCGCTCTCCTCTTTGTCGGAGGACGCGTGTGTGTCATGTGGGTTGGTGTGTGGGCCTCTTCAGTCCTTAAACTGCTGCTTTTGAAATCTCACATTATGCCATACACGCATGTATAGGACCTCTTCATAACAGTGTTGCTCGAATCCATCGGTCAGGTGGCTGCAATCAAACTCGGGTCGCCACCTTTGGACTTGGGTTTGGACTGCTTTAAAGCAGCGAGGCGAAATTGCATGCATCTGGTTGTGATTCTTCCTCCAGCTTTGTGTGTGTGTGTGTGTGTGTGTGTGTGTGTGTGTGTGTGTGTGTGTGTGTGTGTGTGTGTGTGTGCGCGTGTGCACTCTCTTATGTGGCTCTTGTGCATGTGAAATCAGCTTTTGGTGGTTGAATTAACAGATTTTTTTTTTGTGTGAGTGGAGAGGGAAGTCGTGGTGGTTTGATTTATAGAAAAGAATGACTACCCACCTGCTGCTCTAACGCTAAAGTGTTCTTTAGAAATATAGACCTTTTCAATTGCAGGCGGTTCCCTCCCGCTCATAGTAGCTCAGGGACCCTGATCAAAAACGAAAAGTACTTCAAACCACAGATAACCGTTGACCAAAACATATTCTGCTTAGCATCATTAAAAGAGAAAAGGTGGGCATTCATTTATTTAAAGCCGGTCCTTGTTTTACTAAGGACATGAATAAACCGATGGATATACCTCTGCTTTACAAGTGATTTTCGACAGATCAGTGTGTCTGCTCTGCCTTTTGTGAACGGCAGGGTTTTCTCGTACACCAGCTTGCGTTTGCCGTGCTTACAGATCTGAATGCTGTCCGGAGTGTTTTTTTTTTTTGTGATTGGAGTGCTTCCCCCCGTTGCTCCGTTTCCCTTTTACTAACGCCTGGCTGGGGGCGACTCGAGCTCCGGCCCACATAACCCGTGTCCTTGCTGTGACTGTTGAATGACCGTGGCACGTTCTCCCTCTGTAGGGCAGTCAGAAGACAAATCTGACAGCAGCGGCCCAGGTGAGTTGTCGTCCCCCCCCCACCCCCCGAGCACTCAGGGCCCACGCCGGAGTCTAAAGGGTATCAGCCCACAGACACATGCAGAACACAGTAACCGAGTGTGGCTGAACTCTTGACCCGCCCGCCCACCCTCGTCTCCTGCCAGTTTAATTGAATTCTCTCTCATTATGACTTGGTGTAATTATGCAGGGGAAAAAAAACACTACAGTAGATTTTTTTCTTGTTTTTTTTCTTCTTTACAATTTTATAAATAACCTGCAGCCAAATCTGATATTTTCTTTTGCCGATGTGTCAGTACATTGAATGAACCTTGACACAGTCAATATGGTTTCCCAGCCAAACTATTCTTTATATATAGGTTTGTTTGGCGGATGCCCATGTTTATTTGGCAGATGCAACATGTGACTCCAGGACAACTCAATATTACAGTACAAAATAAATAGGAAATTAGCAAGTGCAGCATACCTCGTAGCATACTGCTTCCTAGAAGGCGGAAATCTTGTCCATCTTGGCTTGGCGGTTATTAGCGGTTATGCTGTCTCGCGTAGCATTTTTCTATGGTTAAGAAAATGACAGGTCCTCTTGCAGCTGAGCTCTTTTTGTCTCTCTGACCTCTTATGCACAGGAGTTTACATGGAGCAAAGAGACCATTCATTGTGCCTGTTCCTGAAAACATTGTATTGCATTGGTTTACAGTCATTTAGTAGACTCCTTTGTCCAGACCGACTTCCAGCACAAAAGAACAGAAATGTATCCATGTGGGTTGAATGAGCAACAGTTTCAGAGCAGGCTAACAACTCTCCCAGGCCAGTGAGTGTGAGCATAACCCCATTCAAGCCCTATCACAACTTAACTGGTGCAATCTGACTAGACAAGGGAGGCCAAGTACACTACCATACATCAGTCCCAAGATCTGAAAACAACGTAAGCTTCGTTGTATGTGCCAGGTGCCCTCAACAGACCCTGGATTACAGTGAAGAACCAGCCGCTGTGCTTCCCTGTAGCCTCTTCTGGCCTGGTGGTGGAAGCTAAGTGAGGCTGTGCTTGGTTAGCACATGGATGACGTACCTGCCTGGAAAACTAAGCACTTCCTGCTGTATCGGATGAGCCCTTTAATGACTCTCAGTGGTCGTTCAGGATCTCATGGTGCTTATGGAAATAGTAGTGGTCTTACCCCTGGTGGTCCCGGTCGAAACTCCAAAAATGGCTCTCTCATTCTGGCCTGCTAATCAGCAACATCCCCCCCCGATTAGCTCTCAGAATCCCCATGCTTTCCTTACCTGTGTTGTGTCCCAAAAGCAACACTTCAAACAAGTTTTCAGCTGACCCTCCCGGCCGAATAAAACTGAATAAGTAAACACAGGACCGGTTTGCCGGCAACGGAGGAATTCAAAAATAACCCGGATTGCCGGGGCGCATAATGTTACTCGCATTTCAAATGAGGGCCGCCCACCTGCGAGGTCTCGACTCCCCGCCGTCTCTGGGTTAGCGTTCCGAGCATCCATAGCTAACACGTAATCAGCCCCACAGTCGCTCATCAAAAATGAATGGGGCCTGTCTGCAGGACACAGAGGATCGAGCTCCTCTCTGTGGAGCTGTTGTGTTTGTGGACGCTCCCATTTCCCCCCCCCCCTCGAGGCAGAAGTATGGCCGTAATTCACTTAGCGGCTGCAGATAATTGGATGACAAATTTAATCGAAGCAGCTGCCTTCTTGCTCGCGGAGGTACGCCCCACTTTAATTTAGGCGTCGCCACACGCGCCGCGGTCCGCGTTGTTTCCAGTACATTCTAATCAGGGTATTGTTTAGAATCTAGGCTTATGATGGTAGACAATGATGTCGCTTAATTTTCATTCGACGTGACACACAATAAAGAGTGGTTTTTGTGAGGCATCTGTTGCTGAGAATGAGACGCATCTGTTGTCTTTACAAATGCAGGAATTTAATAAACTGTTGTATCTAACGATTGCAAAACAACTGGAAGGGTTTTCTGTTTGGTTAAGCTATAGTCTCATGTATTAAGAGTTTTCAGACGGATCGCCATCTACTAAAGGATTTCTGCTGGGAAATACTCGATTGACATGTAATTGGTCATCAGGTAATTCTAGTTTGCTCTTATCAAGTGTTAGTGTCCATTCAGGCCTTAGGGAGAAGGGAGTGAGCACAGAATTCTTAAAAATGATTGATCCTATCCATACCCCATTTAATGAAAGGGGCATTTTGTGGTGAACACGCTCCCCACAACAAACTTATTACTGTGACATTTCCTGTAATTTCCCTGAATCTGCAATTAGATAACGTTGAAATAGGTGACACTCAGAGCTGTGTAATGATACCTGCTTTATCTTGTGTGAAACTGAGCGCTTGTCTGCCGCACTGCATTTTGCTTGTCACTAAGGGAGGCATCCTAGGATAGGATAACTAAGAAAATGAACAAAAAAAAAAACGCATAAAGACCGCAAGCGTGTGAAAACTTGTTTAGAACCACAAGTGTTGCACACAGTGCAAATTTGACAGAAGGCGTACGGAGGCAGCACACAATGTATATTCTACAGCCAAGGGAGATTATCGTGCACCATGTTCTAGTCTGTCCTTCTGAGGGATGAATGAGGAGACCATACGCAATGGTGGGACACCACTACCTGCATTGTGATAAAACTCGCAAAACCCACTGAATGCTTTTAGGCAATTTATCATTGGTGCAGCATACAATTACATGAAACGGGTTGTATTGTGTGAATGTAATCATTTTGTCGAGATATATGTTTTGCATTACTGTGCTTTGCTTATTTAGAGAATTAGAGGAGAATTCTGAGAGTAAGGAAAGCTGTAGGAATAAATGAGCCATTTTTCCCTCTCTTTACAGTCTCTGGAGTTGAATGTTTTTTCTTCCTCTCACATTTTCTGTGGCACTTATATTCGAGACACTGAACTAACCTACATAATTACCACTGAAGGAAAATTTAGGCTACTATCTATAAATGCACTGTATCTGCAGACAGCTAAATTATCATTACAATGGGGCATGTCTCCTCAGTTGTAACACTCCAACGGCGGAGATCCTAATCAGTTTTAGAATGGGATATAGATGAATATATCCCCATTTTACATTAGCAGCAGGTGGCTGGCTGAAATTGTGTAAAAGTTTAAAATACATTTCCCCCAGAGAGCATAAACTGGATCAGTTCAGTGATACATAGACTGCATGAAGTGTGTGTGTATGTGTGTGTGTAGCATGTATTAAGAAAAAGGGCTTTATAATGACTAGCCTCCTCATGAAACAGAGTGTAATCTCTGTGCCTGTATGGTGACACCAGCTTTCAAGTTGGTATGAAACAGCAGTCATTTCTCCCTTTAAATGTTTTGTGTCTCTGTTTGAAAAGACAGTCTTCTTTTTTACATACCCAGATTTACATTGTTAAAAATGGCAGCAAGCCACCTATTGTCACACACTCCTACAGATCAGGTTAAATTATTCCCTCTTGTGAGGTATAAAGGAACACTACAATATTCACCAGTCATCACATTTTATTTTATGCAAAAGATATTCACAGGTCAATAGGAACACAAACTGAGTATTCTTTTACAAGTACAAATTGCAACATAGCTTCAAATGTAATCACTTTATGCATGCATTTTTATAAAACATTTACTTATTAATCCTGTTCATATCAGGTGCATCCTTCAGATGGTATCAGCTAAGTTAGTATTATAATACTTATTGTATTTTCTTTTTCTGACAGCAGTCAACAGGTTCTCAGACAGGTACATGAGACTTTCCATATATTATAAATTTGCATGAGAATACTTGACAAATATCAAATATAAAGCAGAACAGATGAGCTTGGATGTATTACTGTTTATGCAGTGTGAAAATCTGAGCAATCCATCAGCATGTTTCAGAAAACCACACATGCATCTCTCCCTGCTGGAAGCAAATTAAGTCTGACAGAAGGTAGCAAAATAAATCTAAACACAGGCAAGAAATATTTACTGCTGATATATAGCTTCCTTTCACAGCAAAGCCTCTTTTGTGAATAGCAGAACAGATAGGGATTTAGGAGTGAAAGGTGCGCGTGAGAAAGGGTAAAGGCGGAACCTTTGTGGGCGTCCTGTGGAGCGGGGGGGACCTCCTCTGCAGGGGGTCACTTGACGAAGTGGAGGGCCTCGGACTGGAGCACGGACCCGCGGCCGCTGTCCAGGCTGGTGAGCAGCCGGTAGCCGCTCCTCAGCGCCAGCATGACGGTCTCCAGCTTGAGGCAATCCAGCGTGCACAGGAAGGTGTTGTCCTGCTTCAGCACCAGCCGCGAGCCCATCTCCGACTTGATGAAGTGGCGGAACTGGATGGCGTTGGACGAGACCTCGAACTCCTCGGGGAAGCCGTCCAGGCGGCTCTTGGAGACCTGCACCAGGCGCGCCTTGACCTTGTCGATGAAGCCGGCGTCGCTGCAGTAGATGCGGAGGCCCTGGGCGCGCTCGGAGTGGTCGGTCACCTCCAGCAGGGCGGGCTCCTGCCGCTGCAGCTGCCGCTGCTCCCAGTCCTGCACCGCCTGCGCCAGCTCGCCCAGCCGGTAGAAGTCGGCCTCCCGCCGCAGCAGCGCCGCCTCCTTGAAGTCGTCGGGCAGCACCAGCTCGCCCAGGCGCAGGAAGTTGAGGACGTGGCGGAAGACGGGGCCGTCGCGGTCGATGAAGGTGTTGCCCATGGCGTCCACGTGCTGCACGGGCTTCTTCCCGCCGGCCAGCTCCTCCAGCAGGGAGCCCGGGTGGCGGGCCAGCGTCTGCCTCTGGGCGGCGTACAGGTAGCCGCCGACGTTGAGCGTGACGGTGGCCGAGGACGGCTTCTTGAAGCTCTTGCTGGGCTGCAGCAGGTCAGGGTTGATCTCCCTCAGCTCGCTCTCCATCCTTTTGAGGTTCCATTCCATGCCGCTCGCGCGCGCCCTGCCTCCCCTGGAGTGCGTGCTTTTGTGTGCGAGAGCGGATCGGGAGCGCAGCCGAGGGGGGTGTTGGGGAGGGTGCGGGGGGGTGGGGTGTGAAGGCTGTCAGCGGCTCGGGAGCCTCTCAAAGGCGCTCCGGCAAAAGGGGCGGAGCCACTCACTCAGCCTCCATTCTGAAGGCAGGATTTAATCACCGCTCTCTTTTTTTTCCCCCCGCTTGCCGCTGCTGCCGCCGCTGCTGGTGCGCTGGAACAATTAGAGCTCCCTCCCCCCTCTCCCACATCCCACCCCCCCCCCCCCCACCCCCCCCAAATGAAGAGTGTCCTCAGCTCTGCCTCACATGAGAAAACACAGGAGAGGGAGGAAGTCACAGGGAGCAGACCCAGCCGACAAACTGGGGTGGCGAGAGAACGGGAAGAGAGGTGCTCGGAACTGTCGAGTGACTACGCGGCAGTGCCATAAGCACAGTGCCTAAGGACGGCATTGCAATTAAAGCCGTGGGGCCCGGCTCCACATGCGCTCCTGTTTTATTCAGTGTTGGCTGTTGGCGTCGCTATCAGGAATTCAGGCCCGACAGAAATGTACAGGGCACATTTGCAATTTATGTCTCTCAGCATCTCAGATGTCTCACCGTTGAAGAAGTCCCTTAAAATAAGGCCTAGAAAATGATATATCTGCTTCATTAAGTAATGTGGTTTTCATTTTCGCACATACAGACAAAGAAATGACCAAGTTTGCCCTTGTCGGTGTGGAACTGAACACTTGTAGTGGTGAAGGTGCACCTGTTTTTATGAGCTTTGGGTTGTGGGTAATTTGCTAATTACCTTGATTTTACCTTGTTTACCTGTTATACGCTTGGTCTACAAGAATGGGAAAGGGCACGTCAGAATATCAGCTTTTCAGGGTTATTATTGATAATTACTGATAACCATTTTGTACACAATGAAAACAAAGTTATCAAACTTTCCTTCTCAAGTTATTTTTCAGATTATGGCTCATGTTCTTTTGCACGTTTTTTGCTCATTGCACTGCACACAGTTGAATTGCAGCTCCAGGTCAGGAGGAGTGTAACTTTAGCATTATTAGAGAGAGCGTAAGGTCCATGAATTACCGAGCTGTCTGTGAAACCCCGGCGCTAGACAAACCCGTCAGCTCCCAGGCTGAGGTAATTAGTCGTGAAATCGCCGTTTATTCCGGAGATGCACCTTTCGGAAACACAGGCGACACAGAGTTGTTTTCTGAGGGTTCCAGCTCAGCTTGAATGCTCTAAGCATTCCAGCGGCATCATCTCAGAGAAGAAAAGGGCACTTAGTTAGGTAGTTAGTTTGGCAGCGATGCAAGGTCTCATCTGGGACCAAAGAGCATGGATGTACTTCCCTCCCAGAACAAAAACAGCATCGCGCAAGCTTGTCTTTCATCTGAACATCAGACATTGTTAACTTATTTGGTTATGACTCATTTTCAACATCAGTTTTTTTTTTTCCCTCCTCGCATGGACCCAGAATAAGCCTACAGTGCATTTACATATATATTGAACTGTGACTTTAGTTTGTTCATAAAGGGCTTTATTTTTTCCTCGAAACATTAAAATACATACAGTACGCCTACTGGTGTATTTACCTACTGGTGCGTTTGGTTCACAGTTTAATGGCTGAACTCAATTAGAATTCGCTGTAAGGTTACATATGAAAATTGTTTTAATAAATAATGTACAATGGATTTCTGGAAACTGCAAAGAAACAAACTAAATCTATAATGTCTTTTTGGTAAATTGTAGATTTGTTTAATCTTTTTAATGTGATACAAAATCTAATGCAAAAACCTAATATTTTGGGCAGTCACATTTATTATACACACACACATACACAGAGACAAATGCATTCCATGCTGTCTTTCTGCGCCACTGAAGGAACTAGCTGTGGAAATGTGTGTCAGGGTAGCTGAGTAAAGGAACTGCAGACTAATTATGGTGAAATCTCGGAGCTGGTCCCCGAGGGCGCCTGTCTGCATGTCGGTCTCTCTCAGCGCCTGCTGCAGGCACAGAAACAGAGCGAGACTGTCCTCGCAGGCAGAGCTAAGGCTGATCTTCCAGGAGCCCTGTCACAGAGCCTCTTCTGTTTATTAAAGCTTTGTAACCAGCTAACATTTCATTCGCTCATTAGATGAGACCCGTTCTATGTGAACATGCAGCCAGGGTTGGACACAGGCTTTGGATTAGATTGGATTCAGATGCAATCTGTAATGTTCGCAATTATGTGAATTAATATTGATGTCCGTGACAGAAGTAAGAGGTTCATTTACCCTGCCATAGGTCAGCGGCAGGGTAATTTATTATTATGTTGGGAAGTGCCAAATGTTCTACTGTCCATCAGTGTATTTGCTTGTATGTAAAGTCTGTTCTATTTTGGACTTCACATTCGGTTGAGATGAGGGACCGGCTATTTTGGCAAACATAAATTGAAGTTGTGCAAGGTTGATGCTTTAATGAGATGAGAGGGGTAACCTTAACACTCCTTGTTCAATAGCACCCTGCTGTTTGTGTATTCTGTAATAGCATTTTTTACAGATTTCACAGCACCCAGCAATAACGTTGATAAGCATAGCAGTAATCCAGTTGGCGATAGATGCTTTTCCCCCTCCACACTCATTTCAGATATGCAGCTATCCAGAAGGGCTGTTGGTGGGTCACCCCTCCAAACGGACAGAGCTGGAATAAAAGACAGTATCTTTGATACAGTGCCGTATCTTTCATGAAATACAGTATCTGAGAAAATGCAGTATCTTTCACAAAAACCTTGATTAAAGAAAGTATCTTTGAGAAAAAAATGTATCTTTGACATGGCGTAGTATCTCTGATAAAAGACAGTATCCTTGGCACAATGCAGTATAAAACCTTTACTAAATACTGTATAAAAGCTTTGATTAAAGACAGTATCTTTGATAAAAGACAGTATCTGTGATGAAGTCCACAGTGGGGTGAATGAAGTGAAGGGGGCTGCAGAGTACTGGATGTCATGTCACTGAATCTGACACAGTATGAACAGTATCTATGATGTGTAAATGTGCCACAGATTAACTGCATCTATGTTTGCATATTGTTAGCAATCAGGCCGATGTACATACTGTTATGCAAGTGCTGTGTGACATTTACATGATACATTCCTAATTGATGGCAATAAGGTTGAAACTGGCTGCAGCAGGCAGGGCTTGATGTTTTTCTGTGAGAGCCTTTTATTATGACTGACTACCATGGACATTTTTATTTATATAAATTGGGATGTTAATAGCATTTATTCTTCATGAAGCAATAACTGAAAATCATACACTCATCATATCTGGGAAAGAGAGTGAGAGATATTTATGCTTATGAAAATTGTCTTTGAAGTATTGATATTACAATAAATCAATTTGCTCTTTTAGATACCGTATGATGAAAATGATGTGGTTAAGTTGTGATAAAGGTAACCTTGCTTGACCTCAGCCAAATATTTTCCTACGGTTCATAATGACCCACAATACCCCTGTGGTGTTCACCTACAAAAAAAATCCTTAAGGGCGCATACTACAGACATGCTGTGGAGGCTTTTAAGCTTGCTTATATTCCCTTTTACTCTTTTACTTTTGAATTTGCTGAGAAGCATCTCCATACTTCTTGTGCCCTTTGTAAAGTTCTTTCCATTCTGGCAATTGAAGTACCTCAGATGGCTGAGGTGTGAAATGCAGTCCTCTGGGGATGCGTAAGGGTTGCGGTGTCTTCCAGTTGAAGAGATACAAAACTCTCTCTGCTGATCTGGATTGACATGTGAGTCAGAGCGGATGAGTTGGGTGTGCTCCAGCCGTGGGCGTAGGGGGGCTGCATTTCTGAACGCGGAGGAGGAAGGGTAATCTAAAGAGACTGGCCTTTAGGCAGACCAAAGGCAGGCCCGGTGCAACATGGGAAGGGGGGGGGCGGCCGCCTTCCCTCCGCCAACCCCGCAGCCCGAAGCGAGAAAGCACTCCACCGCCGCCCCCTGACACACTCCGTTACGCAATCCCCCCCGTAGCCGGCGTCCGCATGGGAGACGGAGCACGTGGCTCCGCGGTGGGGCTCTCCACGGCGCCCACTCGCGCGGGGACCGGCGTTATTTTTCCGAGGGAAACAGCTTCTGTTTGTGGCGGAACCCGAAACGAGGGCCGCCGCGTGCGGGCCCCCGACCTTCGGCCCGCTGCCTCCCGGCTGCCCGTGAAGCAAATGGGCACTTCAGTCAAACCGTGCCGCGTGGAAACGCGGAGCGTGGGCGTGTTTGTGGAGCTCTTACAACAAGTGCAGCCACAGCCGCCACATATTGATTGCAGTTAAGTGCGTCCATTACGAGAAAGGCAGTGATGAATTTTTTGTGAGCGAGCCTTCGGCTCCCGAGCTCCCGGCGTTAAAACCCCTCTCGTCGGAGAGATTTTATTCAATTTCTGCCATGGTTCAATTGACAACGGTTATGGATATATGGGGAAAGGGAGGCCTGGATTCTAACGGCACTCCAGGCCTGGAGTGCCTCGGGGTGAGCCGGCTTTATCGGGCCGCCTTGGATGCTTTGAACGGAGACGTACAAGCTTGAGTAAAACCGGCGTTTGTGGCAGGCAAAATTTAGCGTGTTCATGCACAGACATGGCCGCTGCTCTCTCCAGGATGGCCCGAGCACTGTGATTATGGAGGAAACCGCTAGGCCAATTGCAGAGCTCCAAATGTCAAGTTGATTTCACAAATGCACCCCCCCCTTGAGCAACAATACAGAGCGCTCATTTGCAGGCAGACAGATGATACAGATGAGTAAAATTTTCCCTGTTTATTGTGTCCTTTGGGATAGCAGTTAGCCTGGTCTGACCAGACCTCACTGATCATGTGGAACGGTAATCAGTGTGGTCTGACGAGACCTCACAGATTTCATGGGCCAGCAATACACATCGTCCGACTAGATTTCACAGACTTTTCTATGAAGGAGATGATCACACACAGAAGGGCCTTCCTCATGAAAATCCTGTGTTGTGAGGGCGTGAGCACTGATAAAGCGCATTTACACACCATGATTGTAAGGCTTACACCACAGGAGACGGACGGAATCTAACGTCTGACTGATTACTTTGTCTCGTTGTTCTTTGAAGATAAGATAGCCCTGGAAGGAGTGGTGGTCCAGCGTGCTGAATGCAGACCAGCGGTCAGTGAGAACTACATGAGGCTAAAGAAGTGAGTATGGCTGGAGCTTCTTTCTCTCACTCCGCTTGTGCACGTGGTTTCCTTAAAAATGTGCTGCCGTGGGTCTCGGGAGTTACAGTATCAAGAGAGTGTATAATTACCATTATCTCCGACTGACTAAGACTCGTGCTGTCGGGCTGTTAGATGAACGGGCAAAGCTGTCGCCTCTGTGCTCTGAGGTTGCTGTCGTGCTTTTCGCTCTCCCACCGCAGGCTGCAGATAGAGGAGTCTTCCAAACCAGTTCGGCTGTCCCAGCAGCTGGAGAAGGCCGTCACCACCAACTACAAACCTGTGTCCAATCATAATTACAATGTAAGGGCAGTCTTGTCTGTGTGTGCGTGTGCGTTTGCATGAGTGTGTGTTCACACTTTTGATGTCGGTGTGTCTTCTTTTCTCTTGTATTTGTGTGTGTCGGTCTGTGTGTGCGTGTCAGTTTTAATGTGGGTATGTCTTTGTTCAGTAATTCTCATCTGGATATGTATGCGTGCGTATGTGTGCACGTGTTCGCACTTTTGGTTCAGGTTTATCTTTGCCTGTGTGTATCTTCTCTTCCTCAGTATGTGTGTGTGTGTGTGTGTGTGTGTGTGTGTGTGTGTGTGTGTGTGTGTGTGTGTGTGTGTGTCCTCACCGTCTCTGTGTGTGTGCTCCACGTGCAGGTGGAGTATGAGAAGAAGAAGAAGGAGGAGGGCAAGCGGGCGCGAGCGGACAAGCAGCAGGTCCTGGACATGCTGTTCTCTGCCTTCGAGAAGCACCAGTACTACAACATCAAGGACCTGGTGGACATCACCAAGCAGCCCGTGGTAAGGGCCACAGTGCACACACATTCCGACAGCTCACACACCACAGGACCCAATCGCACATGAATGACTGATGTATGGGGGCATACGTGGATTTCCTTGTCTAGTCAGGTTGCCCAAGTTAACTTGTTGTAGGGTTTGAATAGTGTTACGCTCATACTCACTAGTCTGGGAGAGTTGTTAGCCTGGTCTGACACTGTTGCTCATCTAACTTGAATGGATACACTTATGTTCTATTGTGCTGGAAGGCGCTCTGGATAAAAGCGTCTGCTAAATGAATGTAATGTAATGTAACATGAAGACCGTAAAGGCTGATCTCACCCAGACTTCACAACAGGACATCATCTCCACACAGCTAAGTCACCCTGTCTATACAAGCATATCACATATCACATGGTCACAACCACAAGAAAATGTAAACTATAGTGTGTGGTATGCAGAATGTTGAACATGCGTAGGCTCGGAATGCCAAACTTTTATCAAGGAAAAATCAGAAAGACTATCATTCCGTTCAAAATCCCATCCACTAGAGACACCTAGTGGCCAGTGTAATGAACCAGGAGACATTCATTTACTGCACTGGAAGAGTAAGAAGTACGTTTTAATATCCATTTGGATGTACTCCGTAAATTTTCTTGACGAAAAGGAAGAAAAAATTAAATGTTTTAATTTATTTTGGTGGTGGCATTTAAAGGGTAACAAAAAATAACATTTCCATTTCATGTTGCTACTTACCATAACTTTAGTAGGTATCCGTATTTAAGACCTTTGCTTATTTTAATAACGAGAACACAAACAAATTCTAAATCCCTTCAATCAACATGCATAACAGATCTGTACCCAACATTCCTTCCAAACGTTTTTGATGACTATAGAGTAAAATGTCAAAAGAATACTTTGTAATTACGCCCCACGCTTCTGCGGTCTGCGCTAAGCGCGCCTTCTTGTAATTTTCCGTTTCTTTCTCGACATGTGTAATGGCAGTGAACTGCCTTAATGAAGTTTTTAAAAAAATCACGGCGCGGCTGTCAGGCGTTGAAGAGGTGGGAAGATGGACCGAGTCTCGCATTTTTGAATTTTTATGAGCATGAGTGGTGTCTTTTGTTGATTGGGAGGATGAGAATCTGTCGGCTGGGCCAGATGGCTGAAGCGCAGGAAAGAGAGCGCGCGGGTGATTCAGAGCGCTGGCTGGTGTGAATCCCAGCGGGCGCTCGTTGGAAGCACGGCGGCGGTGGCGGCGGTAACGGCAGCATCCATCCCGCCTGGCAGCCGGGCCCAAGCAGCCGCTGTGGAGGTTTTCTTTTTTCTGTCAGATGTGGAAGGGACAGATCGGGCACTCCCGACGCCACCTGATAAAACAGGAGTGTATGTGCCCCGCTTTCGCTCTCCTCCCCAGCGGTCTCACCCTTTATGTAACAGCCGCTATGAATCAATGCTCCTAAATAGGCAGGACTGTGGGCTCTGACGCTTTTACTCATCCCATTATGTGAGCAGTTGCAGTTTATTTAAAAAGGTATGAAAAAAAAAATCACCCATCTGTCACATGATGGCTGCTGTGATGGCTCGTGGCTGTTGGAGATTATAGTTTGGAACGGTGGGTGTCTGGAGTACCAGCTGTTTGGGTGAAAAGGCCTTTGTTGCCCTGTCTGTGGACTGAGTCAAACCCCAGCATGAAGTGCTCTGCCTGGTCTCTCGTGATGTAGACTTACCCCTGCCTGGTCTCTCGTGATGTAGACTTACCCCTGCCTGTCTCTCGTGATGTAGACTTACCCCTGCCTGTCTCTCGTGATGTAGACTTACCCCTGTCTGTCTGTCTCTTGCTGTAGACTTGCTGTCTGTCTCTGTAGACTTGCAGTACCAGTCAAAAGTTTGGACATTTTTTTCTTTTCTTATTTTTTTTACTATTTTCCACATTTCAGAATATTACTGAACAGGGGCGATTCTAGGATCAGACCTTTAATGAGATGTGGCATGCATACAGTGCCTTGCAAAAGTGTTCAACCCCTCTGCTAAATCACTCATTTCACTGGATAACAATTAAAATATCATATATAGATAAATATTAATGTATTAATTTATGACAATAATACTTGATGAATTACAATGAATTACTAGTAAATAACATGAGTTTTTAGGGGTGCTGAGATGAAATTTAAGTGTGTTTTAGCACCCCTACAAAGCGTCTAAAATCACCAGTGTTACTGAAAACATCAAAATCATGAAATAATAGAAATGGAATTAGGAAGTGACCAAAAAACATGTTATGAACAAAACATCTTAAATTTTAAATTCTTCAAAATAGGCCAAATATTTTTTTTTAAATTAAAATGTTTTTTGCAAAGAAATTCAGACATCATCAACTTCACTATATTTGTCTAAGAAACAAATTTCAAGCATTTAAGCATAATCCTTCAGATCAAAATCCATTCAAGTGCATGTTTCCCATTATCTTAATCAGGTACACTATATGGACAAAAGTATTCGGACGCCTGACCATTACATTGTAATGACATTGTATTCAAATACATATGCTTTAATATGGAGTCGGTCCCCCTTTTGCAGCTATAACAGCTTCCACTCTTCTTGGAATGCTTTACACAAGATTTTGGAGTGTTTCTGTGGGAATTTGTGCCCATTCATTCTGTAGAGCATTTATGAGGTCAGGCACTGATGTTGGACGAGAAGGCCTGGCTCACAATTTCCGTTCCAGTTCATCCCAAAGGTGCTGGATGGGGTTGAGGTCAGGGCTCTGTGCGGGCCAGTCAAGTTCTTCCACACCAAACCATGTCTTTATAGTCCTTGCTTTGTGCACTGGGGCACAGTCATGTTGGAATAGAAAAAGGCCTTCCCGAAACTATTACCACGAAGTTGGAAGCATACCATTGTCCAAAATGTCTTGGTATGCTAAAGCATTAAGATTGCCCTTCACTGGAGATATAGTCCATATAATGTATGTCCAAACCTTTGAGTGGCACTTCTGCCCCTCTCTCTCGCCCTACTTACCTCTGCCTGTCTGTCTCTCACTGTAGACGTACCTAAAGGAGATCCTCCGCGACATTGGGATCTACAACGTGAAGGGCACCCACAAGAACACGTGGGAACTGCGACCGGAGTACCGCCATTACCAGGGGGAGGAGAAGAGCGACTAGCCTGGGACCACCCGCCGAAGGGAGGCCACACCCACAGAGCACCTGTTTCTGCTGCGTTCGCTGGGGCTTACTTACGTTACTTAAAAGCAGTGACCACAGTGTTGACCTTTTCTTTAACTTCCATTTTTAATAAGCCGTTTCCGAAGCACAGCTTTACCGCGTGACTGCACGGGGGCCGTGGCTTTTCTCAGAACGCTTTTTCCGTGCTCTCTAAATCATGACTGCTTTTTAAATAAAGGATTTTGTTCCTCGACCGTAGCCACGAATGTGTGGTTTAGTAATTCTGCTTGGTAGCAGAGGCAGGCTCAGTGAACTGGGCCCAGCGTACAGTGTGAAGAGAAACCTGCTCTGGGAGGGTGCGTATTCTCTGCCCCTCCACTTTTGACACATACTTTGTAATGTAGCTTGTCAAATAAATGTTGGTGTTTTGGATCTTTCAGTTCAGTACTTTTTTCGGGAATGGGGAGGTCAGAGCGGACAGTGTACAGTCATTTTTGTACACCTTTAACTCGGTACTTGAATTGCATGTCTCGTTTCAAATGTAAAACATCACCTTTCTGCTAACCTCATAAGAAAATTATGCTAATAGAATGGTACATATCAACATTACAGATGAGCCTCCGGATGAAAAGATGCAAGTTTACTTTCTATCCAGAACCACTTGTAATAACCAAATAATTTTGCACTTGAATGTTGTACTCCACAAGTAAATATGTCATTTCATTTAGGATTTTCAGACAGAGCTAGGGGGTTGCTAGCATGCTCTTTTTTGATTTGGCCATTTACATGGAAGACAAATACTGTTCTACAATCACAGAGGTGTGTGTGGACACAGCTCTTAAAGTAGCCTGATGAGTGTGCCTTCCCATTGAAACTGTGCTGCAAATTGCAGTCACACACCTTAACAGTTTAATCTCATCAAGTATATTACATTAAGTCAACTTAGATACTTAATGTTCACTGGCTACATGTAATTTCACCAGTGCTGCTTTAGGGAAAAAGTACTCATGATTTTGGTTAAATTGAAACCTGGTCCTAATCTGCAGTCCTGGACACTGAGTTGGACTGGGTTTACTTATCCCCTGTCCCAAAAACAATTAAAATCTCTTTAAGTACTGGCTTAGAGCACAATGGTTTGTCATGACCTCAGAAAGGCCTGTTTGAAGAACATTTTTTGACTCATGCATCCTACTTGATGCTCAGATTAAAATGACAGGAACAATGTACATGGGACACATTTAGACTTTTTCTAGTGGTTTATTCTATATTTTACAACAACTCAGGAAATCCAATTTTGAGGGGCGGGCCATGATATCTGATGCAGCTGAATAAAAAGCAAACGGGAGCCAAAGACAACCAATCGAGTGGCAAAAAAAGTGAACTGTCCTTGCCGGAAATACTCCTTAACACTGCAGTTTTCCAAACCATCACACAACGTCATCCTTCTAAAGGATTTTGACTTCTGCAGTGCAGTGTTGGTTAATCAGGCTGCCTGGTGGTTTGAGGGCCGAAAAACATTTTTATTTGACACACTGAAAATGCCTCCATTCCAGACAAGGAGTGAAGGGGGTAGTCCTTTCCTTGACCTCGGGTCAATACTGTTGAGAAGCCACAGCTGGTGGAGATTTAAAAACTATGGCGTCCAGAAGTGTTACTGCAACAAAGACAAAAAAAAAGAGAAACTGAGAACTTCATCTTTTCATATCCATGAAGGCATTTAAGGACAAATTGAAGGATAAGACCTGACATAAGAATTCATATGGAGACTATACATTACACATAATTTATCAATGAGGTAGTCTACTAGTGCTGCTCTCTTCAATCACCGAGTGCAAAGAACTTGGAGCGTAAAGCTACAAGCCTGAGCGTTCTGCCTCAGGATCATCTCTAGATGTCACAGGACTTGAAACTGCAGGTTCCATCAGCAGCAGTAATGACCAGATCTCGTCAGAATCGAGTGGCGGGTGGGACTTACACATTTCTCGATCTCAAGGCCGTCCTTGAAGAAGGTCACGAAGGGCGTGATGCCGTCCTCGCGAAAGTCCAGCAGGCCCACCATGCCTTCAGGGTTCATGGACTCTCCCGTGAAAAACTGACGGGGGAGAGAGAGAGCAGCCATGTCAGCGTCTTGTTTCAGTATTACGGCCTGTGCAACAGGCTCGGAGGAAGGCCGCCACCACCCCGCCCCGAGTCCCCGACCTCCAAAAGGTGTCCTACGACTGTACCCACTACACAGCCTGGCTACCATTCTCACCTGGTAGTTTTTCATGTTCCCCATGATCCTTTTGATCTCCTCCTGTGCTCCATCCATGAAGGGCTTCACTCTGTCAGGATTATTCTCCTCCAGCTTGGCTTTGATTCTATACACACAGAAAAGGAATCCAATGCAGTCAGTCAGCGACCAGACAGACATTTAACTTGAAATAAGCACAGCACCAGCTTTGTGATACCCATCCTTGTCTGCTACATTAAGGGAAAAAAAAAACCCTGGCTATACACCACAAAAGTCATCACTGCATGCTATACATTACATTACGTTCATATAGCAGACGCTCTTACGCAGGGCAACTTCCAGCACAACAGAAGTGTACCCATTCAAGCTGAATGAGCAACAGTTTAAGACCAGGCTAACAACATTCCCAGACAAGTGAGTGTGAGCATAACTTGTGGTAGGGCTCGAATAGTGTTGACTTGGCCATTCTGACTGTACCCTAGCTTAAAAGGCAAAATTCATTCAGTAAAGACTTTCCGACCTGCAACCTTGTGGTTATAAAGCCCATTTCTAGAGGCACCACACCCTCCTCATCAAGAATGAAAACGGCATGGATCTCAAAGCACGTAACAGGTATGTAAGACATCACCCCCCGACTCAATCTGAGCATAGAGGCCTTTACCTGGCATCCTCATAGAGCCCCCCCACCCCCCCAAAAAAACACACACATGGGGCTTCCAAAAGGTGCGCCTGAAGCGGACACTCACGTCTTCATGTAGTCCTTGATGTAGCGCTTGTAGGTTTCCTTGGTGAAGCTGGTCTCCTGCAGCTTGTGGTTTAGGACGATGTCCACGCCGCTGACGGTGGTGGCTTCCACGCCCTCGTCCTGGGCTTCGGCAGAGGCGTTGCCACCGATGACCCTGTCGTCAATGGCCTCGGTCCGGCTCACCATCTGAGTGGAGGGAAGAAGGAGGGGTCCAGTTGGACGTTCCGCCATCTGCGTTGGCACCTTACTGATCCACACCATCTCATTTTTACCCAATAATGTGAAATACAATCAGTTTAACTCCAAAATGATTCCAGTGCTGTCAATTTGACCACTGGACTCAACCAAAAGGGCAGGACAAGGGCATTTGTGTACGAGGCAAAGGCAGTGACTTCAGTGTTCGAACTTTAAATCGAACAGTTTAAGAAACTCATCTAGCAGACATGAAAGGCCAAGGTTGAATAACATGACCGCTTAATTTCACAATTAGCGAGGATGTCTCCTATGCGCACAAAATGCAGTGCAGTTTGCTGGCGTTCTTCAAATTCCAACTAAACAGCCTTGCCTTCGAATTGGAACAGCCCTGTTTACCACATTGGAACACGTTTATATTAAAGGAATAACGTACCTTTCCCTCAACTTCGAACAGCACCCCGTTTTTGGATTCTTTGATTTTATAAATGTCGGAGAACATTTCATCTCCTGCAAGAAAATCAGAAATGTAACAAAAAAAACAAAACAAAACAGAAATTAACATCTTGCTGGCTAGCTCACTGACTAGCTGCGTTTAATTCTGAGCTCAAAGCGCATGCGCAAAAATCTAATAAGGCCAATCAACATCTTGGTAGCTACCATGTACGGTCAGCTAGGTATCTTGCCATTCAGTGCTCTAAGACTTTGCTAAACTTGCTTTCAAAAATACTGGGCTCATTTTCGGCTTCAATCGGGGTACATGCTGAGCCAGGTTACCAACTTTTTTGCGGAAAAAAAACAAGACAATTAGCTAGGCTGTCAAACAGTTTCATTACTGTTAGCTTATTATTAGCCAGATCTAAATACAATGTACCAACATTTGATATAATATGGTAACCTGACATTAAAATCCGACACACAGCCGTTTTGCATAAGAAGGCTCGCTAGTTAAACGCATAGCCATCTTATCTAGCGAGCTCAACGTCGAAACGGTGGTGAAGTGGCGAATCAACTAACGATAACGCTCGATAACCAACTAGCGGCAGCTGATTGGCACAGCTACCGGCAAAATGCTCGTACCTTCTAGAATGGCAAGATAGCTTTGCCTAATTAAATTTGGTTAAATAAATCGACAAATCTAACATTATCATTTAAATTACGTTAATATCTACATATTTTACGATCTGTCATTTTATGCAAAACAGTACGACACCGTTATTCGGCAAGATTCAAGTAACGTTAGCTAGCTAGCTAGCCAGCCAGCCAAACAGTACTAGGCCACTTCCTGTAGGCCTTGGTAAACAGACACGAAAAAACATCCTTTTATCTTTCACAAAAGACGTTATGTGCCAGAAATGGTCTTAAAATCTGAATCAGACAAGACTCGGGGTTACACTGAAACTCGTTCCTACCGGTGATGATGTCCTTGTAGATGATCATTTTGTTGGATTGCAGCTGAGGACTGGCTCCTGATCGCTATTTTACCGTGGACCCGGCCGAAAGGACCGTACCAGCCTGCCTCACGACAAAGATACTGGAGCTGACGTCATTTAAAGCTTGCGCTCATGAAACGTTGGCGCTCCCTGCTGGTGCCTTGCTCCTCCATTATTGTTTGCACAGAAAAGAGGGAACACCTTACACGTGTATCACGAGAGGCATTAATTATATATATATTCACATATATGAACGCTACAGTTACCTCAGTGTTGTGGCAGTTTCGTGCATGTCCCTATATCCCTATATAATTTTGTTATGACATTGCTGTTTTTCATACAGGTGTAATGCAAGGGGCTTTTTAAAACTGTTTCAGGAGTGTGACTAGCTTGCAGTATAATGTACATGCAAAGCATATTTTAAACAGTTTACTTGTTTATCGCGCCCTCTGCTGTTTAGACAATGCAATTAAAACCAAACCGCAATTATGCATGCAATTGAATGCAATTAAAACCGAACAAAACCAAGTGCATGCTGGACGTATTCTGCAGAGATTAATAGCATGAATAGAAGAAAGAGATTACAGATGTTATCTCGAACCTTTATTCATCTCCAGACTCGCACAACCTCGTTTTTGGATCGCGATATATCATTTCATTTTCATGTCGTTAGACGCCCATAATAATAATTAAAAAACTATATCATTGGACTAACATCGGGACGGTTACTTTGTAACTTTAAGGTCTACCCCTGAATATCGGACGTTTGTTTTAAGTATTGTGATATTGATACAAACTTTTGAAAGCATTTTCACAATGGACTGGGGGGGGGTGCCATCAGCACATATTAACTGTCACTCACACACAAACTCACTTTACAGCAATAATTTGTGATTGGAGCTCCTCGCCCCTTTATCTTGCAGTAAAACGTTGAACCCACCTTGCGTGCAGAGACATGCAGAAAAAGAGAGGCAAAACACGGGGAAGTAATGAGTCAAATATAATACACTGTGATCAAAGACAATGAAAACATATTTTATTATTACAATGTTTTATTATTATCAAGCTTTATATCAATGTGTATCTGGCCATGGGTATGCTTAAAAATTTAAAGAGTAGCAGAGATGAAACAATATTTCTTTAGTTAGGCTGTTTAATTGGCAGTTTTCACTACCTACAGGAAATTGTGGAAACAATGGTCTGCTGAAATATGCCCATTTAATCAAATCCTCATAAAAGTATAATAGAAATTCATTCTTAGTACACTTTTACAGACTCAATGTATCGCTGGATCAAGGATTCCCAAGAAAAAATATAACAGAATAAAAGCAAAGAAAAAATGGTTAAAGCTGAATTTAAAACAAAACAGGATAATGTAATGTAGAATGAACAGATGGGGGGTCAAAAAGCAAGAGGCAATTTTTTAATTTAAGATCAAACATTTTCATGCAAAAGAGGTTCTTGTGAACCATTCCTGATGGGCGGTTTTAAAACACTCAGGTAAAAGTTTGGGTGTGATATTTCTTCCCAAACATCGTTTGGCTCTTGGTTTTGAATCTTCTGTAGTGGAGATTCATCCCGCTGTGGATCCAACGCTGTGTCCGATTCCCTTTTTGTCAGTTCTTCTAAGTTCTTTTTTAGAGCGAGATGCGTCTTTTGCTCAATGTATTCTTGATGCAGGGACATGTAATATGGGCCATCAAAGCAGGGAATAAAAAACCAGAGGCCTGCCATTGCAAGCAAGCAATACAAGCCAAGAACCTAAAAGAGGGGATTACTATTTATCATTTTCTCTCATAGATATCAGTTTTAGATCTTTTACATTGAATTTTCCTGTCATATCCATTCAATGTCCAATGATGATAATTTTCACCACTCATTCACAGTGTCTCACAGTTAGACTTTAATAGTATCTGTGCCAACTGATTTCGTTTTCACAATTAAATTTTAAATATATATTTCAATGTCATTTTATGGTTCCGTTGTTATTAGAATTACTGCCATGCATTGTACATCGTCTTACATAAGAGAAAGACAACAAGAATAATATGAATATTAATTTATGATTACTTACGCGGGACCGACTCACAAGGTAAAGCAAGATCTTGTTCTCTTCATCAGACAATCTTCCCTTCCTGATGCAGGCAAGCTGCTGCGCTGTACTGTTAGTGTTTGTGGTCACCAGGCACACGTACCAGTCTCCTTCAAGCAGCGCCATTCCCACCCAGAACGATGCTACAGACAGCACCCTCGTGAAGCGCTTGAACAGCATGCAGACGGCACGTAAACTGCACTGGCACTCTCCACCTCTGCACGCGCACATCGTGCACCCGAGATGCCTGCAGAGTTTCGTCCAGTAAGGGTCAATTATGAACTGGATGAGAAGCGCAATTAGGGGCGGCAGGAGTATGTAGATGATGCAGAATTCCACATTGTATTGAGCGTTACAGGGGCAGGTAAAGTCCAGCTTGAAAATTAACTGGAAGGCAAAAAAGAAGAATAAAACGGTGATGGCGGCCCCAGCCGATTTAGTCATGTTCAGGAACAGCTCCTGAGGGAATGGCTGCTGGTACATGGCTGTCGGAGATTCTCTGAAGCCCCAGATCACTGCAGTTACCTGTTCTTCTTGGTGGCGCCCCAAGGAATAGCAGGAATGAAGCTGATGCAGCTTAACAGTTCAGCTTTATATATAGAAGGACAGCTGTGGCTACCAGTTGCCCCACAAGTTTGCTGATTAGCGTAAAAAAAAAATTACACACAAGTCTTTGTCACCTCAATTGACTGCAGACTGCCCCAGAACATTCAGTGGTAATCAGCTCTTAGACTCTTATAATACTCTTAAAGCACGTTCTGGGGAAATTCGTGGCCTGTGTGGTTGGCAGCGCTGTCTGGTTTTCACGCGTATCACTTCTGCATGGCGTGCTGTTGGTGCTCCGCTGCTCTCTCAGTTCTGCCGCCGCGCCGTGCCTGCACAGAAGTTCTGTCTCACAGGCCACCACACTGATTTCACAACAGGAGGAATGAGGGTAACAGGGATGCCATCGCCTGACAATCGGCGACCCACTGATTGGGATGTTAGGTGTACCACGAGCACGGCTCATTTCATTTGTGTGTGTATTAATATATATATATATATATATAGATACATTGTGCTTGAAGAGAATAAATTAAAGTGTAAAGTGTCTTGTCTGTGTCAGTGCTCCCGCCCCCTAGCTGTTGTGTTTTTGTTTTTCCCTGTCCATGTGCTTTTGTTTTTCCTTGGGTTCTAGCCCTGCCCCGCTCTCCGCCCACCTGATCATCTCCACCTGCTTCCCATCATCTCATCAGCCCAGCCCAAATCTACCCTGCTTGTCTCTGTCTTGTTGCCAGTTTGTTGCAGTGTGTTTGTACCTGTCTTGGGTCTGCTGTGGGTTCTGCCTGATTGCTGTTCCCTGAATTGACCCTGCCTGCGCTTTGACCTTGCTCCTGCCTGCTGCCCTGCCTTGTTCACCTGATCTACCTGACTACCTGGTTTGACCCTGCCCTGGCTTTGATTCCTGACTGCGTTCGGACTGCCCGCCTGGTCTCTACCCTGCCTGTTTTGTTGTCACGGTTCTGCCCTGCGTCCTTAATAAAGCCACTTGGAATCTGGAGCTCTCGTGGTCCGCACCTGAGTCCTCGCCTGTGCCCTGACAGTCTGTGAAACCAGCCCATTGGTTAATGAGCCACACCAGACTAATTAA
Organism: Megalops cyprinoides; assembly: GCF_013368585.1. Classification (NCBI taxonomy): domain Eukaryota; kingdom Metazoa; phylum Chordata; class Actinopteri; order Elopiformes; family Megalopidae; genus Megalops; species Megalops cyprinoides. Next base: position 8,970,327 of record NC_050596.1, on the reverse strand, counting down.
AGGTCTATTAAATACAGGTGTGTGGCTGGAGAGCAGGAGAGGCTCATTTTGTTTTGGCAGCTCTGTTTGCACAGGCTGGTTCTTTGTTTGTTGGTTTTTAAAATAATTTTTTTTTGAACGTTTGCTCTTCTGTACTGCTCATTTTTGTGAGAAGTGCTGGCCAGCTTCTCCGCCAAGTGAGTGAACAAAGCACACATTCAAAGGATAAAATAAATCATTCAAAGCCTCAACACTGGCAGTCTTGAATACAGAGGAGAGGGAAGAAAACAAAAAGAAGAGGAGGGACTGGAGTCATCTAATGTCCTTTTATTAACAAAGCACATACAGCACGTACCATGTAAATAATGTATGAGTATATTCCTTGCTTAATTGAGAAAGAGGCATGCATTTCTGTATGAAACATCAAATGTGAGTGTCTGCCAAGAGCAATGCTTAATATAGAACCAAATGTCTCATATCCATATTTTGCAGGGTTTGGGTGAGTTCAGATGTACTTTGTCAGTGCAACATGATATTGTAAAATAAAAAGATGTGTTCCATAAAATCTCAACATAGCTTGCATTTTCTTTTTTGTCTGTTTCCATAGCTGTTATTTATTCATGATTTGTATCAACTGTGCCAGTGTAACAAAGTCACATTTCCTCCACTATTGAACATTATGTTGGAACTAGATATTTTTCAGAAACACTTTCCAAGTCACTAACAACCACATCCTCATCTTCATATCAGTATAATTAGGACCACAAGACCACCTCTTATTAACCATTTTAATACCACAGGTTCACACTAATCTAAAATACAGAGTCACATCTAATGAGCATCAGACAGTCCTACTAATTTTGTGTCAATGTGTGTTCTTTCTATGACAAAACTCATTGTAAAATTATGTTTAGGACAACCCAAATACAGCAAGTATGTGTGATTGTCCCATTACCCCATTAGAGTAAAGTGCTAGCCTCATTCTTGTCAGCTAAAAGTGTTGAGGTGACCATACAGCCACCTTCTACAACCTATATGTGTGCATAAATAATATATAGGAATACAAACAAAGACCACGTGGGGAGGCACCATTTAATAAAGTACAGTATTGTTAACATGAATATAAATGATCAATCATGAATTATTGGGGCAGCATCTTAGGACTTAAATGTTAATATATACAATATATTCAAATATTCAAGAAATGTTTTTCTTCTTCAATATTACTGAGCTTCTGTGTTTCGCCATAAGACCAGCATGGATTGGGTATCCACTAATCACAAGTCAATGATCACAGCTCAGAAAGTGGGACATGTAAAAGGAGATTCTAGTTTTACACTGCTTGAGCACTAAGACAAATGGCGGGAGAATTTCTCTCTGCAGAGAGAGACGTAAGTAAGTCCAGAAAAAGACATCAGCTTCACTACACCACGAACAGAGCGATTAACAGACTGAATAAATTTCATTTTTTGTTACTGTCATTTCATTAGCAAGCAGTAAAGAGGTAAACTCAAAGTACCGCTCAAGAGAGCAAAACATGAAGTGGAAGCTGATGAACACTGTCTGCAGGGCCCACAAACATGGTTTCACATCTCTGTAGCCCGCACCATTTCCCTGAGGAAACTTTCACACGGTTGGACTTATTCTCGGCCGCTGTAACCGCAGGTTAGAAATGAGGCCCCACAATTTGAAAATATTAGAATGCTGGGCTCAGTAACATGAATAAATAGCACTGATATCAGAGGTCATGTATGTGCCTTGTATTTGACATCTGTCAAATGGAACCCCGAATCTGTCTCACATCCCAGAATTCATCCATTCTGATGCTGATGTTGCTAATGCTCTCTGAAATGCTTTGCACTGTTAAAGTCACATCTGTTTGCATTAGTGGTCATGAGTTCAGTTTTTCACATTTGTAGGACCTCAAATATATATAACATAAAAATACAGCACACATGCACAGCTTGTCTGGACAAAACCCTTTTCTTCACAGTAGTCAACAGTCCATGTAATGATCAAACCTTAATGCTGTTTTGTTCACATGGAAATGTGATAGTCCCACACTGTTTGTCAGAACGGTCGTCACACAGTATGCACAAATTCATTCGTATGCATGAAGAGAGAGTCTGGCCCACTGTTTCTCAGTATTCCTTCATTCTTAAAGAAAACTTACTTAACAGAAATAAACTGTAGATAGCACCTGTGTCCAAAAGGAAGCCACCGACTGCCCTCATGAGCACTGACATTTGAGAAGGGTTTCACTATCGCTTTGTTGAGATCACAAATAATCACAGCCTGTATCTCTCACTGTCATTAGCCACTTATCATAGTGTTGGCACACTGCCTAAGTAAATGAAAGCAAAATTAAATTCCTCAACACTGTCTATAACAGAACTGAGACTAGTTATTTATCTCACCCAAGAAACCTCTGAACAGAATGACGTAAAATCACAGCACAGTGATGAAGAAACGGAGATGACAATAGGGCATCCTTACCTTTACTGGAAAGAATTAGAGAGGCTGAATGCATCCTTCTAACTTAAAAGGGGTTTTCATTCAGTTATCTGACATCTTTCATTTCCTCATAGACTATTGGATTGTTGTACGCATGCGCTTCTGCTTCCCTCACACTTGTGCGCCGCTTGATTAATTTTTACCGCGTTATTTATGAAATAGAGAGAATATTCTCATTGTCACATTCAGGATCACAGTGTAAAGCTGAATGCTAGGGTTTTCACGCAATAGTTTATTATCATTTACTGTAAAGTATATGTTCAGAGAAGGATACAATTTAGGTTTCATTATTAATTTTACAGTTCCCTGTGCACAGTGTACATATATAGGCATATATGTATATATATATATATATATATATATATATATATATATATATGTGTGTGTGTGTGTGTGTGTGTGTGTGTCAAGATGTCAAGACAGTTTCAGAAAACTACAGCACAGTTTTTCTCTGCTCTGTATTTGTTAAGCTTTCAACAAAATGCTTTCTCATTCAGCCAGAGTTCCCCCTGCTCTCAACCCCTTATGACTCCTCCATTAAGCGTGCAGACTCTTCCGAAAGCTCCCCCTGAGCGGGATCCCCTCGGCCTCCCTGCGGCGAAAGAGACAGACAGGTCCGGTAGAACTGCGTGTTCGACATTTCCGCCCACACCGTGTCTGTCAGATTTCCCTCCTCTCCAGGCCGGCGAAGAATCTCTATCATGGGCGCGCAGATTTCCTCAGCCTTTTCTTTTGCCAGGTCACGTAGCCTCTCCTTTAGAACGGCCTCTGTCTGTTCTTCCAGGTACTCTTCGTACAGGGACTTGTAATATGACTTGTGTCTGTGAGTCACGCAACTTAAAACGGACCACAGGACTGCAATTACAAGTATACCACCCAAGCCAAAGACCTGTAAAAGAAAAGTCATTTTTTTGTTTTGTGTGATTTATTTATTTAATGGTTTAGTTTGTTGTGCAGTTACGGAAACTTCGTCCTGACATTGTAATTAACGTGTGTATTTACCTGGGCGTTCTATCTAAAGCTGACCCGTTTTACCTTTCTCTCTGCCTGCAGCGGGTGTTCATGGTCAGAAATGTTAGGGCAGCTACTCACCCGCGACAGGTTCAGATAGTGGTTGAGGACCACCCGCTGCTCGGATGTCAGGCTGTGCTTGTCCAGGCAAGCGATTTGCAGTTGGCCACCGCCGGTGTTGTTTGTGGTCATTAGGCACACGAGCCAGTCTCCGTCAATTAATGCCGTTATTACCCACAGGGACCCTGCGCAGATGGCCATGAGGATGCACCTGCCCATGGAAGGCCAGCAGTTCCGCCTGCACAGGTGGAACATGCAGATCCTCGTGCAGCGAGGGTCTATCAGCACCAGAACCAGCACCATTATGCAGAAAGGCAGCAGCAGGTAGAGTGCGCAGAAGAGGACGTTCCTCACAGGGTCGCAGGGACACACGAAGTCCAGCCTGAATATGTACTGGAAAGCGATGAAAAAGGCAAGGATGGCAACAGCGCCCCCTGCTGTCACCAGTTTCAGGAGCAGCTTGGACTGGAGGTCGAAATGTTGCATCTTCTGAGGTTAAATAGACTTCTCTGATGCTGGGTCCTTTGGACGTTGGAGGATCGGGTCAGGAGTGCTTAGCACGATCTGTGCGTGACAGCCTCAGGTTGTTCAGAAATGATAGACTTACAGCCGATCGTGTGTGAACTTGAGCGGGTTTCAGTGATTCTGGTATGTGGTGGTTCTGCTTGGCACTTTTCTACTCAGTTATCATCAGATTGTTTCCAGACTTTCGGTTTCGTACATCTTATCATTGTGGCATCTGCATCAAACAAGAGGAACTGGTTTATTTCAAAAAAAAAAAGTTATCATTAAGGCCATCATGACAGAGGTTACATGATGCAGGTGCTGATAGCAGATGCTGCGATATCAATCTGCTGCCTTGTAGAGAGAGTCTTGGTCCCTGACACCAGCTGGTTGTAGGTTTATATCCCTGCAGAATAATTTTCAGAAATACACTAGCAGTCAAAATATGTACCTGGAGCGCAGAGGCACAAGGTTACAGACTACACAAAAAACACTACCCTCATCTGCTTTGTTGAAGCCTGTCAGCTGACAAGAGATGCAGGTAGAGGAGTTAGGGCAGGTGGCAGGGTGAAGTGGCAAATGGATGGAAATAGTAAGCAGACTGTGACCACTCAAACTGTAGAAAGAGATTTGACCCCCCCTCCTTGACCCACTGACCTACACAGAGATGTTGTGTGAATTGAACACAGGGTCACTATTGCACCAGTTAAAAAAGGGTGTGCAGGAGAGCCTTGTCAGAATTTAAAATCAAGCAAGGAGCCTTGGCACTCCACATGATCTGCCTTTTTTATGCCTTGCAGTTGCTCTCACTGCAGTTTCATTCAGTATTAGTATTCATCATTGTCAGTGTAATGTAAGCATATGACTGCAATGGAGAGCATGAGAGTGCTGTAATTACATTGCATAATTCTGTATGTTTCAGCCGGTGAAGAGCTGCTGATGTAAATTGTGTAGGTGGTTAACATGCCAAAAGTGTGTAAAAGCTAAACAAATAAAATATTTATCTGTATTATTGGTGTGTAGACCTCGTAGAGTGCAAATGTATCACCCTCTGTTTATGAATATTTTCTCATGAGGACTTAGCTGCATCTGCACCAGCTGTTTTTTTAGAATTCAGATGTTCCGCTTTCACATGTTGTGAGCAATACCATAATGCACCACTTGGTGGCATCTTCACTTTGCAGGTATCATGTCTGTAAATGTATCCAGAAATGTTGTATACATGCACATTCCTCCATATTCCCAATAGGTTGCAGACAGCAGCAGTGGATCTGTCAAAGCCGGTCGGATCTGGCCACCCTCTCCACAGGTGTGACGTGGTGCCATCCACTGTTTGCGGTGAGACCATACTCTGCCTTCTCACTGCTTTTACACCTAACCGTTCAGCAGATGCTCTGGCCCGGAAAAATGAATTTGGCTATTCATTTGATTGTTTGTTTGTTTTAGCTGGTTTACCTGATAGGGACAAATACAAATTGACATTGACATATTGGTTTACAGTGATCAGATGTGTTTATTAAAGTATTTATAGCTTGTGCTAATTTGCAGTATCTGTCCGTAGATGGGCTTTTGGAGAAACAGAAAATAAATGAAAAGTAGAGCACAGCAATGTTAAAAGCGTGACATCTTGAAATACAAACTTCATAGTAGATGGCTTAAGTTATTATTAAGACGTGATTATGTGCTGCATGAGATCCTATTGATCTGTCAGCCAGGGCATAATGTTTCTTTTAAATTCCTAAGTCCTCTGACAGTTTCAAATGGGCCTGCAGTGAGTTTGAGAAATGGGAACGTTTACCTTGGGGACAAGAGTATATCCAGCCAGATCTGAACATGTGTACTGAACAATCCATTTCCAAACCATTAGATAATGGTTAGTTCATGCTGCTTCAGCATCAATTAGCTAATGGTTATTTCATTGCATTTGTATGAACTTTACTGCTCTCTTGGAAGCAACACATAGCAACACAATCATTTTAATGTTTTGCTGTTCTATCAGATGTTTGGAAGTTGTGTTCTGATGGGACATTCTTTTAAAAAAGCAGCTATGTGTATCATATCCTGCCTTCATAAAACTTCAGATGTGAACTTATCCATTCCATCTATTGTGTTAATATTGTCCTATCTAATGTGAATTGTTCTGCACCCTCTATAATACTAATATCATGCAATCTCTCCCAGACTGTCAGAAAGAGTGCAGAAAAATCTATTCCTGCTCCATGAGCAACTGGAATCCCCCATGTATTTTTCCTTTGTGTATCAGTGACCAGCCAACAGGTCTACACTCCCACTGTCTTCGCTTCTGCTACATGCATTTAACAGCAACACACAAACGGTTACCACAGCATTAAACTACACCATAAACTCTAACCACAGAAGGATTCACTGGAATTACCTGACAGTAAACGCCATAAAAATATGTGTTTTTTTTCCCCAATCTGCCACATAAATGCCTTCCCACACCAGTGTTATGGAGTGATCCTTTTACTGTAGCAGACAAATGGAAATATTTCACATTAAATTGTGAGGCACCTCAGCCACAAATCCCACATATTGTACAGAAACTGGTTAAACATGTCTTCAGCAAAGATGTTTGCGGCAAGGTGAGCAACGCTCACCTTGCCGCAAACAGACACCCAAACGTCACAATCCTGCCATAAAAATCCTACAAGATGAGGCATTCTGCTGCAGCTGTGTCTGTTTATGTTGTGGTATATTTTACTTGCATTGTGTTTTATGTAAAAAAACATCCCCTCATTTTCATGGAAAAATGTAATTCAGTAAAAAAAAAAATGTATTCAAACGTATGAAAAAACTTAATCCGTTTCTTCAGAACACAATAAGGCTGCACTTGTGATTCCACGGTAGGCACTCCCATAGTGCTGATAGTGCATTGGTGGTGCACGCCTCCCAAAGACAATATTGACTCGAGGATAGGTATGCTCTCGTGCAGTCGCCTGCGGGGCATCGCTGGGCTGGCTCGGCTCGTGTGTCGGAGCGGAGAGAGAGCTGCGGGTAGCAGCACCAGAGCGCCGAATCCCCGCTACCGTCTCAGAGAAGAATCCAGAGCGGCCTTCACAGAGTGTACGCCACCGGAAGAGAGCAATGGCTTCCATTGGACAGGTTATCTTCTGGAGGTACGGCGCAGTGGTTTGTCGTCCACGTTAATCAAATGGGAAAACTTGCATGAAATAGTATTTATACTGCGTTACTGTTTACTATATAGTATTATGCTATATACAGTACATGCTAAACAAGACTAAATATGATTGTCTGGCCTGATCACTTGTTAAAAACAACCATTTTACTTGTGAAGTAAGCTGTTTGCAACGTAGTCCTAAGTAATTACAAAATTACAGGTATTACAAAATAAATTGCAAAATATTTTCTGCAATTACTTATGGAACCTTGAACAGAAACTTTAAGAGCAATTGTTTATTAGAAAATGTCAGTATTGCATGCATGCCAAAGAAACAAGATGAACTAAGCTCACACAAATAAAGAATCCAAAAGGCTGAATAATCACTGATAGCCACACAGCATTAGTTAAGATTATTCAGTTTTTATTTATTCCTCACAGTACCCTTTAAAATTACATTATTATTACATTAATATAAAAACATTATTTCAGCAGGGGGGACTGCCTAGTTAGACCTTTAGCTTCAAACACAGGATGAACCCTCTGACAGGGGTTTGGCTCAATACTGGCCATGTTACATGCTCATAATGACCAAGAGTCCAAATCAGCGGAAACCACTGGGGATAGGGGTGGATGGGTTATCCAGTGTCCACCTGTTGCTCTGTTCTTGCCACCCGGTGGGGTTTTTGAAAAACAAGATAGCTTAGTCCAGTCTTACTTCACATAGGCTGTGTGTTGCCTGATTAACAGTAAAATCCCCACTTGATCTGCTCCTTTATTGGGTAATTGTGTTTGCTTCTGTATGACAAACTGTCTGTGGCTTGGGTTAAGGTTAGCGTTAGCATTCCGGTTAGAGTCAGTCTATGGTCTGACTGCTGGGAGATCTGGCTAAAGAGTGAATGAGTGAGTAATACAGGGAGAGAGTTAGCGTGAGGATTAGGGTGAAGGTTAGGGTTAAGGTTAAGGTTACGGTTAGGGTTAGTCTGTGGTCTGACTGCTGGGGGCTCTGGCTGGGGAGTGGGTGGGTGAGTGATGCAGGGCTCTGTCTGCCTGTTTCTTGTGTTGGTGAATTCGTTCCTGGTCAGTCACACACTCAGAGGGGTGGTCAGAGTGTTGTACCGTAACTCACCCAGGTCAGATTCATCCACTGAGAAATTAATTAGAGCCTTTTGTAAATGTTATATTTTTTCTGTTTTTAGCATGATCGTCCTCATATTTATAGTTGGTGGACTTCTCATCCTTATATTGTCCATCGCATTTACACGTAAGTACCACATAATCACGCAATCAGCATCACTTCAACATCACACCAGTATGGTGTCTGTACCCAGTGAGTACATAGTAAGCACACTGTAAGTACCACATATGAACCACATAAGAGGCACATAAGTGCCATATGAGTCACCTTGATTCTCATTTCCATCGAGGGTACAGAATACATTCTTGTTATCTTTACCAAACCCTATGTATCTGATGCTGTAGCTCCCATTCACTGTGAAAGATCAGAGCCTCACATCTTTTGCTCTTTAGGTTAGTGTTTGCCACCGGTGATCCCGAGGCTATACTGTGTATTCTGGGCTCCGACAGGGACTCTCCCTACTAATTTACTGGGAAAGCTCTAAAAAATCTTTCCCTGTTCATGTTAGTTTACTGGGAAATAAAGGATTTGTTGCTGAAAGGTCTAATGTAATACTACAACAATGAGTCTGGGCTAGAGCATTTTCATCATTGCCTCAGCACAGCGACTGTAATCCATCTCAAGTTTATTGTGGTGCACACTTTAATAACAGAACAGGCTTTGCTACAAGAAAGAATGAGAAAAAATCCTGCTTTTCCAGTGGAGTAAACCTTAATGATGAGTTTTTTTCACATGAAACTATTGTCATTTAGTAGATGTTCTTTTCCAGAGCAACTTACATAGGTTACAATTTTATCTACTTGTACAGCTGGATATGCACTGAGGTAATTCCAGCGACAGCAGTGGCCCAGCGGGGAATCAAACGAGCAGCCTTTTGGTTACAAGTCCTGCGCCTTACCACTATGCCACAATGCAGCCACTGTTCCTTTTAGTGCAGTAAAGCTTAATGTATGTTAATATACAGGCTGTCAGGTGTTCCCTTTGGAAGGCAGCTGCATTTTTACGGCTGTGCAGCAGGGGGTTTAGCTGTGGTGGGTGTGACCTGTGCCAATATTCCTTCCCCAGGCTCGCAGAGTTCTTTTGTGGAAACCCATGACCCGTTTCCCGTGGGAAACATCGGAGAAGACATCGTGCTGGACTGCAAGTTCCAGCCGTCCACCGCAGATGTGAAGAGGCTGGACCAGGTGACCATCACCTGGGAGAAAGACGGGCTGAGCGGGGTGGTGTACCGCTACCAGAACCGGGCCGCTCAGCTGAGGGACCAGAACCCTCAGTTCAGGGGCAGGACGCGGCTCTTCACGGACAGCATCGCCGCCGGCAACGCCTCCCTGCTGCTGTGGAACGTGGGAATAAGGGATGCGGGCATGTACCGGTGCAGCGTGAGTGCCCCCAGTGGCCGGGGGAGCATCAGCCTGACTCTCAGAGTCGCTGGTGAGAAAGGCATCTTCCTCACACTCTTCATCACCTAAAAAGAATGGGCAGGGGCTGGAAATGGTAAAGGTAGCTTTGTGAGCAAGAAACAGGGAAGAAGAAGAACCTACCTTTAAACTAATAACCATCCTGAACCTGTTTTAGCTTTAAATTTACACTTATTCATTTGGCAGGTGCTCTTATCCAGAGCGACTTATACAAAATGCATTCATTACAGTTTGGCAAGTAGCCAAACAGGTGCTGAATCATTAGTGCCCTCCCGCAAAAATGCAGTGCCATTGTAGGAAACGTTTCCACGAGAAGAATAAGTGCCGTCATGAGGTGCAAAACGATATAAATATCGATCTAATTTCTAGCTAGATATTGCCATTAACTTGTATCACCAAAGTGCTTACCACTAAGATTTGACTGCTGTAGAAGCAAATAATGCCATTAGGCATTTGCCTTCAAACTGCCATCAGGATGTTACTGTTAGGTTTTTAGTACAATTTCAGGAGGGGAAAGGGCCAGGGACTACGAGATGTATTCCAAATATTGGTTTTCAGCCTGTCCTAGGACAGCGACCTTGCAGTCCTGGGTTAAACAATCAGAAACTGATTTGGGGTGCAATAAGCATCAAATACCGACACAGTAAATTCCCTCCCTCCCCTATTTGTAGCTCAGAGTCATAGAAAGTGTGAGCATATGCAGTGTTCATAAAAACCACATTGTAATAATCCAACCACGTCTGTTCCACAGAAACAAAGTGTTAATATCACTAATAATATTTTTGTTAACAATAATGTGATTTAGCCAAGTGCATAAAACTGTCACATCATCACATAGTAAGTGCTTTAACCATATACTTCACCATTCTGCTTAGCATTCCTGACCTTCCGGCCTCTTTTTAAGCACAGGGTTAGAGTGAGTTCTGGGAGGGGCTCAGGGTTACACTTCTGCCAGCAGCTGTTTCCTTCCCTTTGACAAAGAATGACACTGAGAGTGTGTGTGTGTGTGTGTGTGTGTGTGTGTGTGTGCGGGAACCCCTCCCACCAAAAAACGTATCTCCACCCAACTTGGGCACAAAGCTGTAGTGTGCTGGAGATTTAGGCAGGGTGTCAGAACACTAATCCTTATCACTGTGTGATATCTTGATCGGATCAAATAAAACCCCTATTCTTCTTTCTCACAGCAACCCCACAGGGTAAACAAACACCATAATGCTCTTAGCCTGTTATCGGTCTTGTAATGAGCTCCGATGTGGTTTGTTTTTGCATTGTAACCTTAAGCCCATGTATGCACTCTGTGGCCATTGTAACACCAAAGGATACTGCAGAGTGTTGTTGGTCTGGTTCCGTCTTCATTCCTCATCTGAAACGGTTATTGCTGGTACCACGTGAGGCGTTGAAATCATTCAAGCCTTTGATGCGCTGTGTTAAGGCGTGCACTTAAACTTACATAGCAGTTGCACAGTACTTCACTGGTAAACATAATCTTATTAAACCAGCATTGCTGACTGTTAATGTGTCTTCTGTGGGATCCTTGTTGTGTTCACTGCAGCGTACTCCTCTCCGAGCTTCACCAGGAAGGAAAACCTCCTAACGGCAGAGGCGCAGAGGTGGTACCCCAAACCCGACGTCACCTGGAAGGACCACAACGGTGACACCCTGAACGGGAGCGCCAGCTTCTTCAACAACTCAGCCGGGATCCTGAGGGTGGTGACCACACTCGAGGAGCCGGTGCGGGTGGACGACACCTACACCTGCCTGATCCAGAACCACCTGGTGGTGTCTGTCTCCCAGGCAACGGTAACAGGTGCGAAGAGAAACGTCCCGCTGGGTGTCGTTTCCCCAGGCAACAGTGGCATTTGCAAACGCGGTGAAAGTCTGTTCCCAAGCCGTGGTGACAACACGAGTGACAGCGATGTCACAGTCTAAATACAGCGGTTGAGGTGCTCTCTGTCATTAAGTATTGCTGAAATGGATGTGTGAAAGAAAACTGGCATATTATGAGGTACAATGTTAGGAGGTGAGTGACTTCCTTTAAATAACACACATAACCATCAATTTAAATTGAAATTTCACCAGTTTGTCTCTCTGTCCTTTTTTTTTCTCCAGATCAAGGCATAAGAGAGAGGACATACTTCATCTTTAACCTCGCACCTTCACTGCTGCCTCTCCAGCTGGCTCTCACTGCTCCTCTTCTTCTGGGGGTGTTAAGCCTGCTCCGCTGAACACGGAATGAACGCTGCCTGCCCTCCTCAACACACATTGAACACTGCCTGCTCTCTCGAATGCAGACTGAGCACTGCATTACTTGACATGACATTATGACATCACTGTCATTTAGCAGATGCTCTTACGCAGAGTGACTTACACAGTGGGTCTAATAAAGTGGCAAGAAAAGTTGCACAAACAGGACGCCGCTAATGACGCATGAGCAAGTGTCGGTGCCAAACAGCACTGAGATCAAAGGCGCATGCCTTGATTGACATGGTAAGTGCAAAGTAATATGTACAACCTAAGGACTATACCATTCCAAGTATAATGTTAACACATGCCAAAGACATGCATGTAAACGTCCACATACCCAAGAACATTACTTCCTGATCTCGTCAACACAGACTGAAGACTGCCTGCTCTCCTGATCAAAGAAATGAGGAGAATTTGGAATGTTTGATTGAGTCGTAACTGGGCGTGGCAGATAATTGTGGTCCGCTCTTTCATTAGGATGTTTACTTCACAATTTTTGGACCCTGACGTGTGTCTGGATCGAGGCCTTTCAGTGCTTATCTCTGCCTCTCGGGAAAACTGGGAGCGTGAGAGGAATACTGTAGCATTATCTGCTTGTTGAAATACAGCAGGAAACTGTGAGAAATCCAGGATATGCTGTGGGTTTGTGAGAAAACAGACACTATTTACACATTTGTTGAGAGACACATAAGGGGCAGTCTTTGTGTGCTGTCCCTGTTTGCTCATCTAGTGGTGAGGATTGTGTTGCGGTTAGCAGAGGCACAGGCTTCCTGCTGCGGTCCTGTCTTTTCCCTACCATGTGCACCGCAGGTGAAAACTGTCCCATAATCAAATAATGCACTCCAAATCAATGCGCTTCTTTGTACCTGTTTATACCCAAAATGCGAGGTGTATGTGGCTTGCTGTTCCTTTTATTCATTAAAATATGTCTGAATGCCTGGTTCATTTTTTCTAATAGGAAAAAAGCCTAAATGTATTTTTGATTCCTCTCAGTCGATTTGAGGGAATTTGACCAGTGCGCGGGTGATTTGTTTTCACATATAGAATGTTCTGGAAGGTGTCGCCGGACCTCGCCACTGCGCTGCTCGGTCTTTCGGGCCAGCAGAGGGGGACACTGCGCATTCCTTCAGGAGATACGTGGGGCCTGGGAAACTGCCCTACTACTCTTCCAAACACTTTTGTGTCTTAAGCCACGCCTGTTAATGTACGATTCCGCAGACTGGGCGATGGGAGTAGTTTTATGAACTTTTAGGAAAACAGAGGAATGTGCGTTTCTGCCGAAGAAGAGTTGTGGAGACGCTTGAGATATCCGTGGAAAGAAAATAGATCACATATGAAAGTGATGAACTACAAACACCGAGGTTCAGACAATCTCTGGGTCGCTGATGATTGAAAAATACAATCTTGTGCAGCTATACAATGTTACAGTTTGTCTTAGAGTAATTTGCATCCACGGTTGGCCGAAAGAATGGTTTCAACGAATGCCGTCTAATTGTTTGTAAACGGCGAATGCAAAAGGACGCGACGGCTTCGCTCAGAACGATGTCCCTTAATAACGAGAAGGAGGGAGACGTGGGTAAGTTTTCAGCAACAGGCTCAAACGATGACGGCAAAAAGTCAAAGGGAATCAGAGAATGTGTGGTAAATGACAAGGTGGTCTGCCGTGTTTGCAAACATTTCTATCGGGACCCCAAAATTCTGCCATGTCTGCACACGTTCTGCGCCGAATGCATCCGTCAGCTTGAACCGTTCTCCGTGTCGGGAATAAACGGCAAAGCGGCTTTATCGCAGGAGCCGCCGTATCTCCGCGATCAGCATGCGGTCACGATACTGTGCCCGGAATGCGATTCCGAAGTGGACCTACCGCCGACCGGCGTAGACGGGTTAACCCCGGACCACCTGGCGCTGGACGAAGTGTTTTTGGAAACGCTGCTCAGTGAAAACTGCGAGCTCGTCTGCGATCTGTGCAACGAGGGCGACGCCGAGAAGCGGTGCGCGGTGTGCAGCGTCAACCTCTGCGAGTTCTGCTGCCAGGCTCACAGGTCGGTGCTGGTCGCAGTCAGCTCTGACTGTTTCATGTGCATTCTGCATGTACAGTGTCGGTACAAACTATTTACCGACGCAACGTTAGAGTAGAGATGTTATTATCTATCTATCTGTCTATCTATCTATCTATCTATCTACTTTTTATTGGTTTATGGACACTCCACCAGAACTTGAACCATTACCAGGAAGTTCTGAGTTAATATTTTTCTGGCACAAAACGTAGCTATATATTTAGTGCCTATGTTTTAGTATGTAGGTCTGTTAAAGATCACATCTGGCAGTAATAAACTGAAGCACGATGAGGGAATCTAACCGCCACAGCACTTTGTCGTTAAGTTTTGATCGCTTTCACACTTTGCTACGTTCAGTAGTCACGAACATAACAAACAACAGTAAAAAAAAAAAAAAAAAGTACATTCTTCAGTTGTTTACTTGAAAATGGAAGTGAAGTGCAATAGTAGTTAGTTACCCCCCCTCCCGCCCCCACAGGAGGCAGAAGAAGACCTCATCCCATCCCGTCCAGCGTCTGCAGGACCTGAAGGCGCAGGGCAGGCTCTCCCGGCCCCTGCTGTGCACGCTGCACGCCGGCGAGGAGCTCCGCCTCTTCTGCGACTCCTGTGACCTGGCCCTGTGCAGGGAGTGCGCCGTGGCGGGCCACCGCGACCACCAGTGCGGCTACGCGCACGACGTGGTGCACCGGCACGGCGACCGCATCCGGCAGCTGCTGCGCGGCGTGCAGCCCCGTCTGGGCCGGCTGGAGGAGGCGCTACGCGCGGTGGAGCGGGCGCAGGGCGCCGTGCAGGCCCGCGCCGACGCCGTGGCGCACGACGTGCAGGCCTTCTGCCGCGGCTACACGCGGGCGCTGGAGGCGCACTGCCAGGTGCTGCTGCGGCGGGTGGAGGCGGTGCGGGCGCAGAGGAGCACGCAGCTGCACCTGCAGAGGGCGCAGCTGGAGCAGGCGCTAACGGACGCGCGCACCGGCGTGGACTTCGCCGAGCGCCTGCTCACCTGCGGCTCCGAGGTGGAGATCCTGAGCGCCAAGGGGGTGACGGCGCGGCGGCTGGCGCGGCTGGCGGAGGCGGAGTACAACCTCCACCCCGCCGTCGCCATCGACGACGGCAGCCTCTGTTTCCTGCCCCAGGAGAGTGCCGGGGAGGTGGGGGGGTTCCCCATGTTTGGCGTGATCCACGCCAAGACGGTGGACCCCAGCAAGTGTGTCATCCAAGGGGAAGGTGAGACTGAGCACCCCCTGCTGTATTTATGTACACTCCGTTATGACTCAGTCTCCTTCTACAGTTGATCTGTGGTAGAAATGAAGCTGAAGAGCCAATTTACACTAGTGAAAATTAGGCAGCGTTAGTCCACTGAGTGAAGTGAACAGGTTTCAGTTTCAAAATACCCATGTTCTGACACGTCTGTATGTGTTTTGGGGGAATTCAAAAGAACTGCTCTGCCGCTCGCCCTACATAATGAGTGATGGATGTAAACAAGTATCACATTTTCTGTTCTAACATTCCAACACTTTTTGTTAATTTTAGTGGTCAACAATGTGTATCAAATTATACTGAGGAGTGGAAACAGTGTAATGGCAACGTGCCTCTTATTCGCCTCCTATTAACCATTAGTCAAAGTAAAGAGTTCACAATAGTTTGTTTGAACTCCCAACCACGTCTCTCTGAGGCAACAAAAATATTTCGGGTTTTAATGGAATGTTCCTGCCGTGAACTCTGGCTCTTGCTCTGGTGTTCCCATATCTTTCTTGGCCAAAGTTCAGAGATTCTTTGCGGTTGAAGCTGGTGTTTGGCTGCCGATTGTACTGTTAACACTGGGAGTCCGGGCTTGCTTTCCCACATGCACATTCCTGTAGAGACACATTTCCCCTTTGTCTCTCAGTAAGGATAATGAGCAGGTGACATTCCTGGTTCCCGTGAAAGCTTTGGTTGATGTAGAAGCTTTTGAAGTAGGGCTCCATTGTTGTCAGAGGAGAGGAGTTTCAGGGTGATCCTGCCCTGGGGGAGAGCGGATTCTCTGTGTTTCAGCAGGCTTTGCACACAAAGCAGAATAAATACTGCTTCTCTCCACACAGAATATTTGCTTCGCTCACTCAAAGCCAGACAATGAGCTACTGTAACCAGGGGACGGATAATTTCAGTGAATTTCTAAGCTAGTGAAATGGAGCATGTGTTGTTATGACTGCGACAGAAAGCCGCCAGTCAGCCATGCCCGGGGTGCAATTGGCATAAAAGGAATATCCCCAGAATGTGAAGTCAGGGGCTTTTAAAGGACCACATAGTGCCTGTCCATCATCTCTCAGTGCACGTGCTGGCACGTCAAGCTCAGACCCGACTGATGTTTTGGGGGGGAATTTACATTAGAGTTGGATTAACATTTTTGGCAAATCTTTGTTAATTGGGCCCAATGGTGAGAAAAAATTCAAAATCTATTTTCAGAAAACACATCCTACATTTTTGGATAAATGGTCTGAGTGCAACAACCACAACTTGATGTGGATGGTGTCAAGTGTGTATAAACTGTCAGTTGTCAAGCCTTTCAGCTACCTAATAATTAGTATAATTATTAATTAATATAATTTATAATTATGCTGAATTGAAATTGCATTACTACACTTTGTCTTATAGTAGACACATACCCGGAGCATCTTAGCAATTAAGAGTTATGAATGCATTTAATGAAGTTACTGGAAAATCAGAATACAACTGACCGCATCTGACAAACATGGTTCTATCATAATACATAAGTGCTAAAGTAAATTCAGAAGTGCATTTAAAACAGCAGTATAACATTCCCTAAAGTAAAACGAAGAATACACAAAGAAGGGAAAGATGACATATGCTTGGGTAGGGGACCAATGTGTAGTTTAAATAGGTGGGTCCTCAGTCTGCAATTGAAGATGGCCAGCAACTCTGCTGTTCTGACCACCATGAGAAACCCATTCCACCATATTAGAGCAAAGAATGTGACTGGGATATGCTTCTGTGAAGGGGAGGGAGGTATTTTTACCCTTATTTTGGCGTATTATGGAGAGGTATTTATACCCTTAGAAAGTTACTTGTTCAGCGTATGTCCATAAATGTAACGTGTAAGTCTGTGTGACCTCTGACCTGTGACCTCTGACCCTCCCAGGCCTGCAGCGGGGGAGAGAGGGCCAGCGGGGGGAGTTCACCCTGGTCTGCAGAGACTCCTCTGGAGAGCCCATGGGGAAGGGAGGGGAGGCTGTGATGGTCAGCATCGTTCATAAGGACAGGAAAGACTGGTAAATACTTCCCGCATTGTGAGGTCAGAGGTCAGGGGTCATCCCTGTCACAGAGATGGTCCAGGATTGGTGGTTTTCAGGAAGGAGCTGATAGCCAGGATGCACAGTTTTCAAATGTATTTCAAATTATATCTGCTTATTTCAAATTGACCAGAAAATGTGTGTTGTTTCAAAATATGTACATGTACGTCAGTATGTAAAGTATGTTCGATTACAATATTTCATCAGAAATTTTGTATATAGAATATAGCTTTTTTTTTTTTTTTTTAAGAAAGACAGATGAGAACCTATGAGCTTTAGGTGTCACATTTTTAATTCTGTCCCCTACAGCAGGTCAGTAATTGAGCTGCAGTTAGTTACAGTCTCAAGATGCTTGGCATGCATTTACATTGTCTATATGTAGGTTCACAAGAAAAAAAGGGCATTTAAACAGCGTGCCTGGTGGTCAGCCATGTTGCCGCTGTACAGGGTGAATGCCTCAGCCACTGGTGTAATGCAAGTGTTGTTAATGTGAACCCTCTCAGCACGGTGGACTCGATGGTGACAGACAATGGCGACGGATCTTACAGCGTCTCCTACACCCCCACGGAGCCTGGGCTATACTCTGTATGGGTCTGTGTCAAAGCCCAGCACGTCAAGGTAACTAAGGTCAGGGGTCAGCGGTCACCTCACTTCTTGTCGGTTAGTTTTGTTATTGATGATGAAATTGGTTGTGATGATGACTTCGGTGGCTGTGGTGGTCATTATGGTTATGGTAATGGATTTGAGCATGGTAGCTGGTAGATTTCGGCGATGTCTTGGGTTCCAGGGGTCACCCTTCATCCTGACGGTGAGGAGGAAGTTCCGGCGTCACCAAGGAACCTTCCACTGCTGCTCCTTCTGCTCCAGCGGGGGGGTGAAGGAGGCACGCTGCAACTGCGGGGGCACCATGCCAGGTCTGTCCAGCAGGGGGTGCTATAGGTCTATATGCTGCCATACTGTATGTCCATTCTGAAGACCAAGATGCTATAGTTCAGTTCCACTAGCCCTGTGAGGTGGGGTTATTGCAGTGACCATGGGGCATGTGGTGCCAATTTAATGGAAGGAGGAAGAGAGGGTGCTTAGTATCCAGCCTATAGCTAATGCATATATCTTATCACAAGTGCACCTTTTAATGGGGTCCCCCTCAACTCTGACCCTGAAGAACCAAAGTGCACCTTTAAATAGGGTCCCTTCCCATGTAACTGCTTTGTGTGTGTCTTTCCAGGTGGCTACCAGGGCTGCGGTCATGGGCACAAGGGCCATCCAGGGAAGCCCCACTGGTCGTGCTGTGGGAGTGTGGTGGAGGGCTCGGAGTGTGTGGCCCTGGGTATGGGACTGGGCTCTCCTCGCTCCCCCCGCAGCCGGCTCAGGACTGTGGAGCTCTAACAGCCTGCAGGGGGCAGCACACAGCCAACTGCCACACCCCCCATTTCGTGCAATTTTTCAAATCCATTGCTGACTGTGAAGAAAGGGGAGGGTTATGAGAGACAGCTGAGATGCTGCAGCCCTACAGAGAGACGAGAGTGGAGTGGCAGGATAGGCCATTTCAGTGTGACGTTTAGTTGTTACAGTGGTGCTGTAAAACCCAGTGGAACCAAGTTATTTTTGTCTCCCTCGCCCCCTCTCACTCTCTCCTCTTTTCATATGTATGTATATACACACACGTTGTTTGTGTTTATTCACACCCCTGATTAAATAGGAACAGAAAACATGGCATAACAGAAAATAGCATATTTTTCTACATAGGAAATTGAAAATGTTGCATTTACATTTTGCCATTTAACAGGCACTCTTATCCAGAGCTAGTTAAAAAATGCAAAAACTAATTACTACTTTTGTTCCTATTTAAGCAGGGGTATAGTATGGAATAAATATGAAGGGCACTGTACGTCGTATGTGATACTTTTCTGAACAGAAGCTGTGTGGCACAACTCCGCTCAAAACTGTGAAGGACCTCCTGATTCACGACTCTTCAGATCTTTAATTTTTGTGCATTTATTTATCTGTTCAGCATTTATGTTTATGTTAATGTAGCAATACTTTTTGTATTTACGGTACAATGATGTATTTTTGAGACATGAAAGTTGTCCACATGTACTCTTGATACCGATGGAAAAATTTGGTAAGTTTGTGTGCCTAAGTAGCTCAGTCATATAAAGCGCCTGTTCTGAGCACGGGCAGAGCTCCGTGACCCCAGCTGTGTCATCAGCCAACTGTGACCAGGAGGCACAGCAGCGGAACAGTGCTTCTGTTCCATGTGGGTAGCAGTGGGTAGGGTGACAGTGGTCCCTCCACACCTGTGAGGTCCCTCGGCAGCGTCAGTGTGGATCTGCCCAGGCCCTGATGGGTGTGCGCCCTCCTGTGGTGAATTGTGGGACACGCATCCGGAGGATTGCACTCGGCTCACTTTATCCTGCCGAATTGGGTTAAAAATGGGAATAAGAATCATTAAAAAGTAGGTAGGGCGTATCTTAGTTATGTATCATCATTTTGAGGAGTCTGTAATGGTTTTGTATTAGAATAGTTTATACATAGGTATTTAGTTAGTTAGCTGCATGTGACTTCTGTGTACCAAAGAATACACTGTTCTGAATCACCGTGGTGCCTCAGTATTTAAGGAAATGAAAGAATAAAGTGCTTTTCATCCAGGTGCTGTCATTTAAAAAAATAGTATATTCTCAGCTGTCTTAAAGTAAATGGTCCAGTATCACTTCAGTGTTGTAAAAAAAAAAGTAAATTTTTTTGTTTTCTTCATGTGTGGGTAAAAAAGAATTTCTCAGAATTCCACAGAATTTCTCATTCTCTTTTGGGGTCTGTTAAGGTTACTGAGAAGTCCATTCTATCTGTAATTGGGAGCAGGAAAAGGTGGGAGTTGCCGGTATTGCTCTTCTATAGGGGGGATGACACTCATAAGCTCCACCCTGTAGGAGGAGAGTCTGAAACAGCCCAGCTTGGCTGAGAGGAAAAAAAAACATTAAGATGCAACATGAATGGTAACCTGACTATCAGCAGCATGCAAAACAGTCATTTAACTAAGTATGCCTCAGTCAATTAAGAAGATATTGACTTGGTTGTGATAGCTTATATATATAGCTTGTGATAGTTTCATTAGGAAGCCTTTATGTACAATGACACCATATATTGCTGTACAGCACAGAGAAAAATAGACTTGGCTGCTGGGCAAAGCTGGTAGACAATGCGTAATGTTTAATTCAGTCGTGTTCTAGATCAAATCCAGTACAGTGCTGTGCATGTAAATGTGGAAAATATGCTGTCTCTGTAGCTGATGTGAATTGGCCTCAAAGTAGCCCCAGAATCTTGGTTTATTCTGTTCTGCATGTTTAGATTGTGTGTATCTGTTTAGTAGAATACAGACAATTGACATCCTAGTCTTCGCCTCACAGTGGTTGCTGTACTACTTCTGTGAAACACTAGATGGCAGTGCTGCACCTCCCTGCACATCTTTCTGCATCTGCAAACTGCGCCAAAAGCCCTCGGTGTTCACATCTTCAGTGAAAATACAGTGGCAGCTATAAACCGTCTGATTTGCATGAGTGCTTTGGAAAGACCAGAATATCTCCTTGTAGTTGGGCACAGGTTATCTGAGTGCATTAGTCATTTTTTTCACTGCATTATTTATTTGCTTAGCAACTGGCTGCTTACATTTATGCAAGTGAGTGTTTGCTGAAGTAATTCAAGATAATTACCTCAGGGTACAACAGCATAGGGAAGGGGATTTGAATTGTTTTATTGAGGATACGTGCATTTGTATTTTGTTTACTTGTATCTCCTTTATTGGGCTAAAAAGAACATTAAGAATCATTTTGTAATTTTTGAAATCACCGAAAGTCTCCCCAGTGTTGCCAGTGTCTTTGAATCGGCTGGTTGTGATTTGTGTATTTTCACTCTGCTACAGATGTTATTGACTCCAGCTGATTTTGAATCTCATCTGGAATTCTGTATGACCAATTACTTAATATGAAATTGTGCAACTATTGTTGCAGTTATCATGATGCTAATTGTTGATTATTTTCACCTGGGCCTGGGTCGTGAGCTGAATCATGTAAAGAGAGTCTGTTTATATCCCTGTCTTTCTGAAGATGGCCACTATACTGAAAAGCCACTGACCTCCTATACCTGCATCTACTCAGCAGTACATAATCAGTTTAAAAACACTGTGTTGGCTGTTGTGGGGAGGGAACGATGTTAAGGTGATGTGTGATAAGGGAATGTTATTCAAATACAACTGCAGTGCCCCACCACTGACTTAAACCTACCACGCTGTAGATTTGAGCATAGCTCCTTGACCACTACTCCACAGCACTGGCCTACGCTGCTTCACAGTGCTGCACCAGTGACAGAAGTTATCCTGTCATTACATCACATTAATGTCACTTAGCAGACATTCATATCCACAGCTATGTAACAGCTGAATATGTACTAAGCTAAAGTGGGTGAAGTACCTTGCCCAAAGGTACAACAGTAGTCCCCCAGCAGGGAACCAGCAGCCTTTCAGTTACAAGTCCTGCTCCTTACTACTACAGCACAGTGCTCTAGTCTTATTACCGTGTCCAAGTGGGCTTGTGCTATTGGATCAGCGTTGCACAGATTCACTGATCTTTGTTTCATCTGGCCCACTACGTCAGCAGATGCATGGGGAATCTGTGCATTTGCACAGCAGTGGTGGAGGAACAAGCTGTGCTTTCATCCATCACCTGTCAGGAGCCCATAACATCAAATTGCCATGGCAACAGACCCTGACCTCCCACTTACAGATTTTCACAACGGGCCAAAAGGAAACCTCACCATCAAAATCGGAACCTCAAGTCTTGTTTACACAGAACATGAAAAAATACATTATAGAAATATTCAGCTACCTTCTTTTACATTACATTATCAGTTTGCCCTGCATATGGGGGAGGGTGGGGGGCAGTGGTTGCTCTGAATCCATATGGATTCATCAAGACACTACACTACACTACTTTTCCTTCTTACAGGTCATCTACTTAGGGTTCAATTAGTTGTTTGCAGAGAATGGTTTTGTATGGAGCATGACGAGTTTCTTATCTCAGGACACTTACCCAATTGAAATGTTTAGTGCAGTAAACCAGTGAGTGTAAATGTATCTACAGTGTCTGTCCTGATCTCAGGTCAGTCAGCCTAAGAGTGGCAGTGCTTTACCCCTGTACATCTGCTCCTCCTGGTCTGAGCCTCCAGCCATCTAACTAATGTAGGCTCCTGTCTCGTTTGGTCCCGGCTTCATCTCCTCTTTGCTCCTTTAATGGGAGTCAGTTTGTTTTGTACTCCTGCCAATTCTGTCACATTCCGCAGCTGGCGCTCAGCTTCTGGCATCAGAGAGAAGCCGAAACACTTCATTAATTGAAATGTATGAGGCGGGTCACCTGCTCCTCTATTGTCAACAGAGCATGCAATTGACAGACGTCTCTCTATTGCTCAGCCAATCAACTCGCTCCTTGCCAGGGTTCCAAAAGGAGGAATATCCTCTTGTTCGTTGAGTGTAAATGCTGTAATTCCTATAGACGAAGAGACAGATGGTTCATTATGAGGACCTACTGGATTATGGTATGTCATTTGCGGCTTTCAGCCTCCTTCCTTCCTTTCTCTCTGGCGTAATTCTTCTCCAGAGCAATAATTCACACCTCATTGATGCAAGGAGCCGGAGAAGCAAAGGAACAAATCCTATCAAAGATGAGCTCTCTCAAAGCCTTCTCCAGGGTGTGGCAATGTGTAAAGAACTGGGAGCGCAGCAGATCGTGGAAGTAAAGTGAAGCACTGTCCCAGATTCACAGCGATCGCAGCTTGAGCTGCGGCGACGCCCCCAAACGAATTCATGCGGCAATAGACATGCTCTCGACACATCGTAGCACATTATGCTACTGCGCTGGTCTGTACAATGCCATGGGCAGAGGACCCCGGGAGCATCGACCCAAATAAGTTCAAAGGTGATGTGTGGGAAGCGCGGTCACGTTCAAAGTCAAGTCAGGACACACATGCTCAGCCACCCGACCTCGCACAAATTGGGTATGAAAACAAGGCATCGCGGATGTAACGCGAGGTAACGTTTTATATAGAACGAAAATGCTAGTTTCGACCACACCAGTTTTCTTTCGGTGACAAGAAATTTGGGTGGGGGCGGGGACGTAAGACTCTGCCCTTTGGGTCCTAAAATCACAAGTACCATATCCTGCCAGGTCGACCATGCCTCCTTTAAAATTTGAGCCCATTTGAATCTTTTCACGACTGTGTGCACGGAAACATTATTGTAGAAACGAATTCTGTCCGCACACTAATTTGCGACCAAATGCTTGCTTTAAGTCCAGCTGTCAGCAAATTGATTATTCGCTCAGCTGCCACGATAACAGGACATTGCATTTAGAATTAAGAAATACGTATATATGTAAATCAAAAATGCAACGTAGTGAGAACTTGTATGCAGCACAATTATTAAGTAACGGTTCAGTATTGCTTTAACAATACCACACTTCAGCTACGGCCAAGCTATCAGCGGTAGTCAATGCAATACTCCATTTCGTCTTGGAGTTGAGAACTCTGAGACGCTCCCTTGGCTCCCGGCGCCCGGTAGCTGATGGGATACTGGAGGAACGAGAGGAGGAGCCGCAGTAGCTAGCTGGCTG
Source organism: Megalops cyprinoides (assembly GCF_013368585.1). NCBI lineage: Eukaryota > Metazoa > Chordata > Actinopteri > Elopiformes > Megalopidae > Megalops > Megalops cyprinoides. The sequence continues at coordinate 8,946,323 of NC_050596.1, read as the reverse complement.
GCTAGTTACATCTTTGAGTGAGGGTAACCGGCCCTTCGAAGCAAATGAAAAAGGAGGAAGGATAACCATGTAACGTACAGCATTGGTCATGGGGAGATTTTTAAAACGCCTTGTCTGGACACGAGGAATCGGTATGCTTGTCGAATAGCGTCGATTTGTCTCTAGATAGGAGCAAGATGATGCAGCGCCAGCGGTCCGTCACACTCGCAGCTGCCATAAAAACTAGCCCGGTAGCCTGCTGGCTGTAACATAGACGGGCGCAAGACATTGTTAGTGTAGCTACGCTGTCTTCAGAACAAGTCCTTTCGGATCGATTAGTCTAAAAACTCGGATAACCATCTGGACGAATCCCGGCAGCCGTTTTCCTGTTCGGAATCGATCATTTCGCTGAAGTGCAAGGGCTTCTCTTGCAAAGACGCCGCCGACATCATCATACAGAGGCCTGGGTAATTATTGGGAAAATCGCCGCAAGACTGGATTGATTCCAGTACAGTGTTACGGAAACTGAAAAAAATTACCCCCAAAACAAACTTCCTGCCATTCACGAATCATTCCTTCGTTTTACAGTGACTTTAGAAATGTGTAAATCTCATGGATACAGTTTTCTTTGATGCGTTTTTAAGACAAGCGTTGTGCGGGAGATTCCGCTTGATTTGTAACTCGCTAGCTAATGTTAGCTAGTTGTGATGCTAGTTGTGATCGCGACCCAACTGGCTTGCGAACAATACGAATATAATTAGCCATCTGATTTTTCTAGTAGAGTAGCTACAGTAACGTGGATGGCAGATGCTAATGCAGGATGGCGGGGAGAAGTTAAACCTCACGACCAAAGGAACATAGGGTGGAATCACAATAGGCTTTACATAGTACATACTCAGCCAGGTAGCTAGTGATATCTCATTTTCATTCATTTGTTGAATAACTGAAGAGTACAGGTTAATGTTAACATTAATCGCAGTGGCCGCATGCTTGTGGCAAAATGATTAGCTAGCTACTATAGCTATGTTGCCACCCGCAAGCAATTCCAGCGACCTTCCACCTTCAGTTTCACCACAAGAGCTGTGGTCGTTACACGTAGTTAGCTTGCTGCTCTCAGGAAGACACTTGTTCAGCTCTCTGAAACCTGGAAGCAACCCTGGGCTTGAATTGACTTCATTTTGATGGTCAGGTTTGTTTCCTTTTATTACTGGGAACAAAGAGCCATCGGTAGCTACCTGCATTCTTAGCAGAACTGGTGGAATGTGTGATGGATTCAGGTGTCGCTAGGCGTACAGGTGTGGTACAGGTCGTGACAGACAGGTTTCCCCGTTCCTTTATTAGATTTCCTGTTTTGAAACTTGTGTGAATGCGTAAAACGTGGCAGTGTCCTTCTTAACTAATTCACAGACTGCTTGCAAGCTTCTTGCTAATGTGGAGCGATATTATGAACCTTTAAATATTTTTTTGAGTTTGTATGGATTTTTTTGCACGTTTAATATGACGATCGATAGCCATGCTCATTAACAGTACAGTATTAGCAGTTTGTTTATCATTGTCTGCTGTTTTTCAATTCTAATGCGTGATTAATTTTTTTATTTCAGAATAAAATCACGTCGGTTGATGTCGGGTCTTCGCTCCACATTCATGTCAAACAACGTAGCTTGATGTCAGAACATATATCTGCAAAAATGAGACAGTAGCGCAACGGATGCAATACATCAAGCCGTGTTTATTCAGCCGACTGAGTGGATAATACGCCATGACCACCCCGGCTCTCCTGCCGCTGTCGGGCCGCAGGATACCCGCCCTCACGCCCGGCGCCTCCTCCTTCCCCCATCACAGAGCCACGCTGCGGCTCTCCGAGAAGTTCATCCTTCTCCTCATCCTCAGTGCCTTCATCACCCTGTGCTTCGGAGCGTTCTTCTTCCTCCCGGACAACTCAAAACACAAGCGCTTCGATCTGGGCCTGGAGGACGTGCTGATACCACACATTGACCCCAACAAGGAGGGCAAGCTGCCGGGCGGGCAGATCATCCACGGGCAAGGTGGACACGACGAGCACCGGCACAGGTAAGGCGAAGTGGCGCACCACTGACGTACGGCTGCGTGAATTCTGCGAACAGAGGCTCATTTCTGTCCTACGTGGACCTGATGTTTCAAACATGCTTTTTCTTGGTCCAGAACTGTCAAATAAAACCATTCACTTGCATGCGCTTCAAAGTTCTCATTCATTGTTCTACATTCAATGTAGAGCGGCGTTTTCAAACGTAAGTGTTTAAGAGTAATTTGCGTTGATTTTCGGATCTTTATGGAAATTGCGTAGGATGATATTAACAGGCACAGTGGCTGCAATGAGCCATCCAGATAATGTAAAGAGCGCTGCTAAATCTGCATCGCATAATACCCTTAAAGGCAATCACTGCTAGGCCCTGAGCTGTATAACTGCAGAGCTTCTTTTTGCTGTCAAGACATTGTATATTTTCACAAACCACAATTGTTTTGTTTCTGGGCTTTATACAGATTTGGATCTATTTAGGAACACCTCCGTAACCCAAGAGGCTACTGAAGTTTTGTTTGGTTTTTGTTCGGAGGGCTTTTATACTACTATTGAATTACAGCTCCTATTCTCATTGTGGCCCTCGACACCCTCACAGGTGAACTTCTCACATTTACACACGTTAATGCTTTTTTCAGCAGGTAACCCGTCCCAATTCCCTTTGCCTCTTTATCTCCCACTATGCCACTGTGTCACAGAGCAGGAGTTCCCAAACTTTTGAAACCCAAAGTCCACTCAGTACATTTTCTGTAACCAGCTCATTGTTAATTTGTAGCATAGTATGTGTAAGTATGAAATTAATTAAAACATTAGGCATTAACACAGCTGTTTACCTCCTTGCCGGCACAGTGTTTACTTTGGTAAGTGGGAGTATGCATTCATTTTTCACACGAATCTCTGAGCCCATCAGTGAGTGTCAATACAATGTGTATTGACAGTGTGGTCTTTGACTGGCCAGCCTACCATGTTGTATAGCTGTGCTGTGTCTCTTGAGTTCATTTAGGTTTAAGAGACACTGGTTGTGGCAGTGTATGTTGTCTTGTTATGCCTTTGGTAAAACTGGCAGTGGAGGGATGGTCTAGGATGACTCTGGGCCAATTTCAAATTTGGGTAGGATGGTGGACTACTCATGGACCTCTGTACCACTGAGAGGGGTGTAGGGTATGGAAGTATAGAACCTAGAGTGTTTTAGTACCGCAGAATTTACTGAAGCGAAAAACAGCAGTTGCCACAGGTGGGATATCGTCGCTGACTGTGCAGCAGTCGTTCAGGTGCTGCCTCCCAGCATGGCTGGCTGTTCCGATTCTGTTTGATGTGGCTGTGGCGGTCAGTGCTGCTTTTGAACTGGCAGTGGCTCCGTGTTCAAACCTTGAATAGCAACGGGGCCTCCACCCGCTGCTGTAATCACCCCGACGTCCGAGGTCCCCTACCACCTTCTGGACTGGACCGGCTCGGGTGGGAGGTGCTGGTCTGTTGCTCCTCATTCACGTTCCTGCCTCACCTGCATCTCTCTCTGTGATTTTATGATACAGCATTTGCATTACTGGGTATCACTGGCTTCCATTGAACGCTTCAGTGGCCTCGGGTCGTAAAAAGCTTCACACTTCCTCTCTGCTCTCTACGCAGTGCTGAAAGAGATGCATTGTGGGTAATTGCCTTATGATAGAGTGGTGTCCTGTCCCAGGGGGTGTACTTGTACATCAGCTGATTCATGCCACAGAAATCGAGATTGGGCCCTGAGTCTATTCGCCCCGGCTCGTACGTGACTTTCATAGCTGTGTCGATTCATAGTCAGCCTATAAATCATATTTATATTGGTCTCAGAAACAATTGCTGTGTCGAGGCTCACAGCACAGTCTTAGACATATCCTTTCCCGTACACTTAAGCACTCACATCGGAAAAAATTCTAAATGGAGGGTCATCGATATTTGGATAGCCACTGTAGCGAGAGATTGGCTCGGTGCTTTGTGCTGTTCCGCAGTGCTCGACTTTTACCAGCCTCTTAAACCGAGACTGTAATTAAAATTAAGAGCAGTGACAGTTCTGATTATTTAACTCATTCAAAGCATTGGGGGGAAAAAAGCACAGTGATTACCCCAACTGACAGAGGTGATTTATAGATGTGTGATTTGGCCATCAAGGGCAGTGTTTGCTGCAGAAGAGAGGTCGGGGTGCGGGGGTGTGGGCTCATTAGTCAGCGTTAGCCACAGTGTTTACGAAGCGTGGCTTGCGAAGCCGTTGCAGACACTCATTAACGAACATGTCTTAATTATGCTTTCATTATTCACTGAGCACGGATCCATTTTGCGCGAGATCACTCTCAATTTTCTGGAAGCCAAGACATTTTTCTAATGCTCAGGTCGGCACCAAGGCAGCATTCATGTCATGTTTGATGATAATACCAGTGAAACGATGATATCGGTTCATGTGTACCTTTCAAATAAGAAATTTCATTTCGTTTCATTGTATCTTAACATTTTTGGCAGCAGTCCAAGTCAGTTAGTCTGCAGCCTACCATGTACCCTTAATGGCCTCCATGTTCCACCTTGCTGGTGAAATACACAGTATAGACTGCTCACAGGTGAAAGGCACCATGTAGACAGCTTAAAGGTCAAAGGCTTCATATAGACAGCTCACAGGTGAAAGGTTTTGTATAGAGAGCTCACAGGTTAGAGGCTCCATATAGACAGCTCACAGGTGAAAGGTGTTGTATAGACAGCTCACAGGTCAAAGGCACCATATAGACCGTGCTCAGGGTTTTGAGATTGAAGGCACTGTATAGATGCGGCGCAGGCGAAAGGACCACGACTCTGTGCCTCATGCTTTTGTAGCCTTGCACTCTTCATCTGACACCATGGTGATGTTATCTCCATTAATGCGGGTCAGGTTTAGACCTTGCACTATTAATGGGAAATTTGACCTCCACCTCGTTACTGCAGCACAGTGATGTAGATTGAGGGATTCTGCCCCACAGCCAGAGCACTTACAGTTTGTAATATACCCCCACATCCCTTCCTCTCCATCACTCCCCTCTCTCTTCTTCTCTTATCTACCTCTCCCTCTCTTTTCCTCATCTCTCTCTTGCTTTCTCTTCCTCTCTACTCTCTCCTCACTCCCTCTGACTTCGCATTCCTTCTCTCTTCTCTCCTCCTTTTCTCTTTCCTTCTCCTTTCTGTCCTCCTCACTCCCTCTCACCTTTCTTCCTCTCCCTCCCCTTTCTGTCTTTCTCCCTTCCTCTCCTCTCTCCTCCTTTCTATCCTCCTCACTCCCTCTCATCCCTTTTATCTTTTCTCCCTCTTTCTTCATCTCCTCCTTGCCCTCCCATCTCTCTCACTATCTACGTTGTAATGAATGCCTCACCACGTCCCTTTCACTGTAATACACCTCTCCTGTCCCCCCCCCCCCCCCCCCTCTCGCTCTGATTAACCTGCACTCTTGATTTCCAAAACATGTAAAAGAGCTACAATAAGGAGACGGCAGGAGAATAATATAAACAACTAAATGCTTTATGGAGATGGAATAAAGGAAATGAAAAGCATAACACGAAGATGACGTCTTTCTCCAGCTGCGCGCTGTGTCCATCAGCAAATGGCTCTTTTGATCGGGGGCCTAGCCTGGGCGTGTCCCCTGACTTGCCCGTTATCTCATCTCGTGAACGCTCCAGTTAGTCCTGCATTCAGGTCCTCATGCTGTGCCTTCTCTCCCCTCCCCTGTCCTATCCACAACCAGGAGAATGAGCAGACATCAAGAGGCAATGATCTCCTCTGAGTTGCCTCTCTCCCCCGCTGCTTCTCTCCTTCCTACAGCATGGCATAAGTTGCATTGGGGTTAAAAATCCTGACATCTTGGGGAAATTTGTGAGCTCAGTTGTGCTTTTTCCTTAATTGAATTGGCATTGTAATGTGCAATTAGGATTCATCAAGGCTGCAGGAAAGCTTTTACTTGGATTATTGTTCTGTCTGTGTATATGCTCGTCCAGTGTTCCAATATTCATCTGTCAACTCCTCATGTTTATTGTAGGTTTTATGGATTCTGACATCCACAAAATGAATTGTAAATTGCGAAACAAACAAAACAATCAAGCTGATTTTGCATTAGTTACTTTGTTAGTAACTACAGGCACGCTGTCAGGTGTTTTGATCCGTTCTTTGACAGTCTGGGGCAAGTGCACCTTGCAAAGCTGACTGCCTGATGGAACTGCCCTGCTGTTCATTACATGCTGGTTTAAAAATGCACGGAATTTTGGCCAATTCACTTTTTCCAGGGGAATATTCGTACAGACTTGTGCCTCTGTAAAAGCTGGTTTGCGGCCTCTTCTTTCACGGACCGACGGTCCTGTCACACGAAGGCACACTTCTGTCACCGTCGACAGAATTGGTAACACGTGACAAGTTTTGTGTAGCCACCCATATTGGACTGTGAAACTACCTTTGAGATTTATCCTAGACTTCGCCCAAAGACATTCCGTTGCTGTATTCTTTTACAAACAGTTTGTATTTTTCCACTTCACATTTACAGGCCCCATAAATGCCCAGAGTTCAGTCAAAGAGGAGTGTTTTCATATCACATGCTCCTGCATTGAACAGCTTGTCTTCTTTTTTTTGCTTGGCACTACTCTTTCATTGCTAGAGCAGGATAACGTTACTGTATTCATTTTCTAAAGTCAATATTTTCCCGCAAAGTGGGAAAAAGTATTTCATATAAATGCTCCAATATTTTAATTTATTGCTACACTTTCTGGTTTGCTATTAATTAGGCATACATGAATGGGCATAGACATAGCTGTCAATCCTCATGCCTGTGGCTTGATGTTTGGCAATTGAATGATTGACATGATTGAGGAGCCACAATGGGATAAGTGTTTAATAAGTGGCTGGAAACTGAGGCTGTATTGTCCTTTTGATGGAGGATTGAATTGCATGCAATAAAAAGGGAGCATTCCAGGTCCTGCTTATAAGGTACAAATAGTTGACTTCCTGCTCACTGTTAACTTCCTGGTCATGTCCCTCTTCCTGCTCACCATATACATCCAGCTCACTGTTTACTTCCTGCTCACATCTCACTTCCCATTCACCAGTTACTTCCTGCTCACGTCTCACTTCCTGCTCTTTGCTCCTCCCCCTGTCACCACTCACTTCCTCTCCCTTCGGTCCCCCCCTGCAGGGAGGAGGAGGAGAGCCTGCGGAACAAGATCCGCGCCGACCACGAGCGGGCGCTGGAGGAGGCCAAGGAGAAGCTGAGGAAGTCCGCCGAGGAGCTGCGCGCCGAGATCCAGACAGAGAAGAGCAAGGTGGCGCAGGACCTGAGGAAGCAGGACAGCGGCAAGCCCCTCCCCCCCGTCCCCATGCCCAAAGTGGTGGGGATCAACGACGGGGACCCGGGTGACCCCGACGTCAAGGAGAAGAGGGACAAAATTCGAGAGGTAGGGTGCCCGTGCAGTTTATACGAGTTCAGCGCTTTTTTTGTGTTGCAGACAGCTAATTACCTCCTGCCATCTAATATCCACCCTGTTTATCTGCTAAAAGGGAGCCTATAAATTAAACATGCACTCTCTCTGCTAAATAGCGCTAGTAAAGTAAACACGCATTCCATTTTCCTTTTAGGGAGTTTTTTCAGTGTAAACTTCCTAGTGAGTGGAGCCCATTATGAATGAATTGGATGTTGTCTGGGACCCTGTGATTAGGTGTGTCAGGGAGCGTGTTGTTTGTACAGATGAGGAGCTCCAGCTCTTCAGCCGGCTTTTCACAGTGTTGAACCGTTACAATGTTCCGCCTCTTGTTGTGACTGCTGGCAAAAGGGGGATATAGAGACGGATGGATTTGCTTTGCAACCCGTTTCCCTCCTTTCGAGGCGAGAGCACGCGTGTCTGTGTTTACACTGGCGTGTTTAGCATGTTATGTATTGTCTTCTAGGTGTAGGGTGTCATGTATGTTGGTGAAGGGAGAGTAATGTCAATAGGGGTGGGGAGGGAGTTCAGAAGGCGACTCCTGTATACATTACATTACATTATTGGTATTTAGCAGCTGCTCTTATCCAGAGCATTAGCATCTTACATCAGTTACATGTTTTTTCAATGTTATCCTTTTGTATAGCTGGATATTTACTGAGGCAGTTGTGGGTTAAGTACCTTGATCAATGGTACAGCAGCAGTGCCCCCTTGGGGAATCAAACTGGCAACCTTTCAGTTACGAGTCCTGCTCCTTAACCGCTATGCTACACTGCTGTATACATTTTTGGGCTGCTGTTGGTTGTCTTTTCTGTCTCACAACCTGGGAGGTTTTAGGACCTTGGGCAGAAGCAGCCTCTAGACAGTCTCCTGATAGGCTGAAGCCGATCTCTAAGCAGTCCAGGTGTTGTCTTAATTAAGCCCATTATAAAGACACGGCCAGCCATGCTTTGTGGGGAGAAGCTCTGGATGCTGCATGGTGGATCTTGCCTTCAGTCAGTCTGAAAACTCGAAAGCGGACTTTCCAGTGAGACAGCATCCTTCATCCTCCCTGGTTTTTGGTTATTTTTCTTCTGTTGAGTGGACAGGTTGTTTGGGTTATAGCCAACAGCCAAATGCACACCCTGGAAGTTGTGTCCTTGTCATCTTACAGGGAAAGTGAGGCTTGGTGAACCCCAGAGTGGCTGAAGCTGTGTGTTTTGATTGGTTTGTAGAAGCCAGTGACTGACAGCATGTGGCAGAATGCTGTCAATCACTGACTTGTCAATCAACTGGCAAGCCTAGCTCTCCCATTACTAGCATTTCTCCTCCTGACAGCTAAATCAGGTACATACACATGGAATTGTAAAGTGCTTGTTTTCATTTGAAAAGAAATACAAATGTACATCATTCATTGTCGCAGTTGCTCCAGATTTTTTAAAATTTATAACATACAGTTGAAATGGCACAGCCATAAGTATGGTGTAATCAAGTGCATGTTTGGAGAAAAAAGAAAATTGTGTTTGGATACTTGTCACACATTTGGCACAGTGGTTATGGAATTGTGCTTATGACCCAAAGGGCCTTAACATGAATATCTTGAGCATTCAGTAAATACTAAATAATAAATATTAAGCATATATCCAGCTGTATAAACAGATGTTAAGCCATGTAAAAATGCAAGCTGTTTAAGTTGCTGTGGATGAGGGTGCCTGTAATATGTGTAAGGTATTGGCCTGGACAGTGTTTTTCTCTGCTGCTGGAGGTTGCCTCAGAGCGACGTGTCTGTTGAGGGAATATTGATCGGTCTGAGATTGAGTGCCACGTGTGGGCAGTAACACTGTCTGCAATTTACACTCTCCAGGGGAGGGTAGGGAAGTGGGGAGAAACGGGAGGAGAGGAGGAGGCAGAGTGACCGTAAATGTGGTTTGTGTGGTCATGGGGGGGCGGTGTAGAGGAAGGGGGGGGGGGGGGGGCACTCTGGTTCTCTGAAAGATTAAAAAAAAAGTATAGTTTGAACTCCCAGAGAAGTGAGTGTGAGCCCAGCTAACTGCTGAGTCAGTGGTCCTCTGCAGCCCTGGCGGGGGTGGCCAAGTGTGTGTGTGTGTGTGTGTGTGGAGAGGCAGGGGTGCAGGACATTTCTTCACTGAGTCTAAAAAGCCTTTCATTCAGGATGACTGCAGCGACTCCAAAAACCAGCAGTGACTGTAGCAACGAGGAAGGTGAGGATGGTGAAGGCAGAGGTGAGGATGAGGATGGAGCACAGCTCCTGTACCACCCTGTGTCCTCTCGTGCCAAACAGCTGAAGCTAAGCAGCACTGGGTTTGGGTAGTACACGGATAGGTAAGGGTTAACTGTTAACCCCAGTGTCCTGGTGAAATTTCTGACTCCCTGTCTCTCCAATTTGGCTCCATCTTTGGCAGCCTAATCTCTCCCCTGCAGCCGATTGGCTCCACTCTCCTGCCTCCCCCCCCCCACCCCCCCACCTTTGATCCCCCGAGAGCTGAGTTTTCAGACGATCTTCCTGATTAAATAAGGGTTAAATAAATGAACAGTAAATTGCCCTCACTGTCACATGCCTTCACTTGTAAAACGGTAGTGATGTGGTTGGGTAGTCTGTATTGCAGAATTTTCATCCGACTGAATTTTATGTAGAGGTCTGGAGCTGAAACCTTACAGCAGTGACTTGCAGTAGTCAAGCTGACAAATGCATGAATTAGTGTCTCTGCAGCAGAGATGGAAGGCATAACTGTTGCAGTGTTTGGCAGATGGAAAAATGATATTTTGACAAAGCTCTTGATGTGTGAATAGAGCAAGGCTGAAGGTGACACCGAGGCTGCAGACCAGAAAGGATGAGAAGACCATAACACCGTCAACAGCTAAATTAAACTTGTCAGACTTACTGAAGACAGACTTGGATCCTATAAGCAGGATCTCAGACATGTCACTGTTGAGCTTTAAGAAACTCCAGGACTGTACTTTTACCGAATAAGATTCAGTATGAGTAATTGGGGGAATTTCAGAGGGGTGTCATACTGACGTGAATCTGTGTGGTGTTGGTCGAACCGTGGAAATTTACACTGAAGCTGCCCCAGAATGTGCCCAAGTAAAAGTATATACACAGTGAAGAGTAAGGGGCCCAGCACAGAGCCCTGGGACACATCCTGTGTGATGCCAGCTACGTCATGTCGTGGCCATTGAGGGAGAGGGAGAGGTGGCGCCACCTGGAGGTGAAGGAGGATAGGAACCAGCCGAATGAAGTGTCAGTCAGACTGAACAGCCCGTCGAGAAGAATTTCATGTTCTACCGTGTTGAAGGCTGCAATTAGAGCTCATAAAATGAAGATGTTAAGAGGAGCAGTGCCAAAGAGCACTTCAGCGCTCTGCTTGAGGTGGAGGTCAGACTGGAGGTCCTCAAGCTAGTCGTTGCTCGGTGTGAAGTTCTGGAGTTAAGAGGCAATAAGACAATAGTGTGTTCCAGGGTCTTCACCACGAAGGGGAGATGGGAGATGTGGTAGCAGCACAGAGGGAGTCAGAGGGAGCCGTGCTGTTGTAAGGGATGGGTCGAAGAGGTTTGTTACGAAGGTGAAGAGAGCAGGGAGACGGGTCTTAGCGAGAACAGTGGGGGTGGTCTATACAGCAGCTAGTCGTCCTAAAAGAGCCGATACCGACGGTGAAGCCAACCGTTGCAAACGCAGCAGCACCTGTTCTCAGAGGCCACGGCGGTAGGTAGGTCAGCGGAGGCGGGCGCGGGAGAGAGCAGCACCAGCGGCGGGGGCAGGCAGGGCAGACGGCGGCCTGTTTGTGTCGCAGAAGAAAAACAGATGGAAAGAGAGGCGGAGATCAGTGGAGCTCGGCGACGCCGTGTCATCCAGGGGCGTAAGTAGCTTACTGACGGCAGAGAACAGGGTTCTTGGATTATTGTTTTGAGCTGTTGATGATATTAGAGAAATAGGAGGATTTAGCAGCGCCAGTATCAGGGGGTGGGTGGGCCGGTGAGCTGGGAAGTGAATCTCCCTCTGGCTCTTCATTCTCATATGTAGATGTACACACAGTACCAGTCAAACGTCAGGCAAGCCTACTCATGGAAGGGTTCACGTTTATTTTCTGCTATTTTCCACGTTATTAGAATAATAGTAAAGATATCAAAACTGAAATAACACATGGAATTATGCAGCAACCAGAAAAGTGTTAAGCAAATCTAAATTATCTTGTATTTTGGATTCTTCAAAGTTTTTTAAATGTATATATTTTTTTAAAGACACTCATACGTAGGCATCAACGTCACTCTTTATATTTGTGTAAGGAATACATTTCAAGCATTTAAGCATAGGTTTTTAGATCAAAATGTTTTTGAATGCATGTTTCCCATTGTCTTAATCAAGCCTTTGACTGGTACTGATACGTAAGATAGAGATATAAACACGTGCATACACACACAGATGATCTTCCTAGGTTTGAGCCTGAATCCTGAGCCAAGTCTTTCTGATCAGTCATTCAAAGCTGCAGCCAGGCCTGCCTCCTTCATTGAACAGAGCTCAGGATGAGCCTTGGGGTGGGGAGGTAAAAAAAAGAGACTTTTATTAGATTTGAAAGAGGCAAAAGTATTTAAGCAGCCAGACAAGGTAGAGCTGAACTGCACAGGTGGGGGTGGCAGCTCCAGGGGAACACCTGTGGCTTCAGGCAAGTCAGATTTCATATCGTGAGAAGAAACGAAAAGATCTTTGCTTGTTGTGAGAACAGAGTTGGGTGGCCTTGCGATCAGAGTAACTGACGTGCTTAAGATTGAGGCCGACAGTGCAGACGAGATCAAGTATGTGCGGCTTGACGAGAGAGGAAAGACTGAACTGAAGCAGTCTTAACACAGCGCTGAAATCGGAAGCAAAGGCAGAATCAGGACAATCCACATGGATGTTAAAATCACCAAGTTGGACTACACAGGAACAATGAGGTAGAAGGGAAAAGGAATAGGAGGCAGCTCTGGCAGAAATGCAGACTCGAGTTTGGAAGGATGATGAACAGGGATGATAATCACGGAGCAGCTTGTTTTAAAGGCAGCGACAGATAACATTTTGCACACTTATTCCAGTTGTTTCAGTTTTCATGTCATAGAACACAGCCAGGCTGAATCATAACCAGCAGGACAGAGTTTACACAAATAACCATGATCAGCAGGAGCAGCTTGATGTAGCAGAGAAGTCTCCTGGATGTAGTCAAGCTTATTGTCCATGATTAATTCATTTGGCAAGAGAGCTTTGTTTCTCAGAGACTGTTTACTAGAGCAAAGTTAGCATCGCGTGACGCCTGAGATGAAACTGCCTTCGTGGTGGTAGCAGGCTGTAGAGGAAGCATACGGTCAATGTTAATAGTGTGCTGTAATCGTGGAGGGGAAGTGGGGTGCCAGTCAGACCACGGTGAGTTAATGTTGCAGCCACAGTTTGATTTGGTCTTCCCCCTCATCGAGAGCCCGGTTATCTAAGAGTTAGCTCTGGTGAGAAGACTGCACGTCCAGGTCCAGGGTTAGCAGGGCAGGGGATTGGCTGGTGTTGGGCTGTAGGGTAACAGTCAGCAGGCAGGGAGAGCACAGCCCAATGAAGAGGAGACCCAGCAGGTAGCAGAGAGGGCGGGGCTGGCACACATGGGTTACTCGCTCCTACATCTACATCACTTTGGTGACACGAGACTTCCACGGGTGAAACTGTGTAGCACTTTAACGGCGGAAAACATGGAACATAGGAAAGGGAATTGACTGGTTACAAACTAAACAGAGCACATGACACAGGGCAGGAACCTGGGAGAAGCAGCAGAGATGCAACAACGCTCTCATCTGGAGCATTGTTTCATCTCTCGGTTTCTCTGTCCTTCCCTCTCCTCCCTGTGTGTGGGAATCACTCAGCTCCTCTCTCTCCCTTGAGATCACACCAAAAGGTGTGTGCAGGTGTATGCAGTGGACACAGCCACACGTGTGTGGAGGTGTATGCGGTGGGCACAGTGACAGGTGCGTGCAGGTGTATGTGGTGGGCACGGAGACAGGTGCGTGCAGGTGTATGCGGTGGGCACAGCAGAGGATGTGTGGTAGGCATGCCGGGATTTGACGCCATGTGTCTGTCACAGTCCCCAGTGAGAGGTGACACAAGTGAGACTGTTTCCCTCGACAGTCTGTCACTTACCCAAGGCGCTTCGTCACCACACTTACACAATTACTGGAATTTTTCAGCTCGTTAAAATGAACAGCGTAAAAGAGTCAGCGACCACATGGCACAGATTTCAAATTAGCAATTTTAAAATGCAAATGGAATTCTTTAAAGAAGCTGGTGAAATGCATTGTGGGAGGACAGTGCATCGCTGATGATGTGCTGCTTGACTCCATTTGCCCTATGCCCCGCGATTCTGAGGAGGGTTTGTATATCCCCCTTTGCTGACTCTTCTGGGACTCCTCTGAAGGTGAGAGTTCCTCCTCACTGACTTTTCTGGGACTCCCCTGAAGGCGAGATTTCCCCCTCACAGATCAAGGGGCAGGAGAGGCTCTCTTTTCCCTTTGAAACAGAACGTCAGATGGTTTCTGTTAAAGCGTGGTTCCTCCACCGCGCTCGTCTGGGCAGAACTCTGCGCCCACCCTGAGACAGAGGTATTTGCCGTGAAACGCTGAGCGCGTGAGCCAAGGGAAGTCAGCTGGCTGGTCTCCCACTAGCCAGACGGGGCATAAAGCACCGCAGAGGAGGATGGGAAAGCCTTCTTGTGACTGTAAATGTGTCACTTCATGCTCTGCACTTGAGGCATTCGGCTTCCCTCTGCGCCTCTTCCTTTACAGCCCTTTCACAAGGGCATCTCTGTTCCAAGCTCCATGTGTGCAGGGACAGACTAAGGGCAGAGATGCTCCTCGCAGGCTGATTCCAGATCAGTGTAGAGATAGACTAAGGGCAGAGATGCTCCTCGCAGGCTGATTCCAGATCAGTGTAGAGATAGACTAAGGGCAGAGATGCTCCTCACAGGCTGCTTCTGGATCAGTGTGGAAAGACTAAGGATAGAGTTTCTCTCCCCAGATGCTGCTGTCAGCCACAGTGACATGCTGGTCTAATGAGGAGGTTTAATTAGCATACTGCTGATGAAGTGAATGTGACAGAGAACACGGCAATCCCACAATGCCTCTCTCCTCCAGCTGATGCCATTAAAGTGTGCTCATTTGTTGTTTTGACATTTGATCTGTGCAGAAATGGATTAAGCTGAAATGATTGTCTTATGTGTATTACTCCTCTCCAGGGTGAACTGAAAATATTGTTTATGGCAGGGGTTCAGCTGAAATAAAATGCCTTAATTGTCTGTCTTGCTGTGAGTCTAGGCTGTGTGTGTGTGTGTGTGTGTATATGTGTGTGTGTGTTTGTGTGAGAGGGAGAGAGAGAGAGAGAGAGAGAGAATGAAAGAGTGTGCATGTGATTGTGTGTGCATGAGAGAGAGAGCATGCATGTGTGCATGTGCTTGTGTGTGTGTGTGTGTAAGATGTTGGGACTGTAACTTCGCAGTGGCAGTTTAATGATTCATGAGTAAGAAACTTGACATCTACCAGAATGTCCAGCAGCTTAGAGGAGTCTGTGTGCTTGTTTATTTATTGACGTGTGTGTGTGTGTGTGTGTGTGTGTGTGTGTGTGTGTGTGTGTGTGTGTGTGTGTGGCAGGGGGGTGGGGAGCTTCATTTATTTTGCACAGAAGTAGAACATATTTTAATCCCGGTGCAGGCTTACAGACGATTGGACTCCACTAGAAGGTCTCCTTCTTGCTTCAGCTGCTGCCTGCAGCAGATATGAGGAAATCACACACATATGTGTTGTTATAGTGGAAGTCTTTTGTTACGATGTGGAGATGTTTCTGTTGCGCTGGATGTCCCTTGTGCTTCGGGATGTGTCTTTTGTCAAAGCGAAGGTCGCCTTGCGGCTGATGTGTCTGTCGTCCCCTTTGTCTGTTTAAAATGGATGAAATGCGGGGGGGAATAGGCCCGTGGTGGTTATTTAGCTGATCAAACGGGGGGTCATTAGCGGGCTGACACACACGCTGAGAGATCAGAGTCGACGCTCATCCTCCGTAATCCGGGCGCCTCCGCGCTAATCGCGCTCTCTGTCGGAGGCTAAACTGAACCCCTTCGCTCCGAGCCGAACCGGGGCGCGTAAATGACCTCTCTCTCTGGCGCGGAGTCCATTTCCGTGGAGTAATGAGTCAGATCAAAAGCGGCTCCAAAAAAAAAAAAAAAATGACCGCGTTCGGAGAGCTCTGTGGTCCCACCCGTTACAAATGGACTCCTGCGTGGTTTTATGGAGAAAATATAATACAGGTGCTTACAGGAAAGCAGTCCCTTTTTTCCCTACCCCATTGTGTACCTACAGGGAACTGTATTCATTGAGTCTGGAAATGATGAATAGAAGCTAATGCTACTGTCCCTGAGGGGGGGAATCCATCTCCCAGCTCTCGGAGAATGTGGAGCATGAAGTGGCGTACATGCGGCAGAAATGCTGCTTTTGCAACACACACGGCATTCACAGAATACCTGTCGCCTTGCTCTGCTGGTGCAAGGCTGTGCAAAGCATTCTTGGGGTTGTGAGAATGGACCGCTTCAATGCGTTTACCAGTGAACAGTTTTGCTTCTGATGTATACGTATTAGCTGGATTTAAATCACCTGACTGCAGCTGTTTGGCATTGTAATCAGTTGTAATGATTTACGTCAGGGCAGAGGTATTATGTGCGTATCTGAAGCCTGTGCCCATGGTCATGTAATGTATTGTATTTGTTACTTGACTTCCTGGACGTTTACTGAAGCCTGGCTTTGAGTGCCTCACTCAAAGCTATGACAGAAGTGCCCCAGATCTTTAACCGCCTGAGAGGGAGCAAGCACTCCTGATCACTACCCATAGACCCTCAGTATTATGCCCCAGAGGCACTGTGCAGTCTCTCTTGCTCACCGACACACACTCACTCTCACACACACACTAGCAGGGTTGTTGTGTTTCAGGGAGCCTGCAGGGCAACCGGGGGTGAGTCAGAAATGAGACATTTCCATAGTGCTGGAATTTCATGAAGCACATTCATTTCATAGATACATGATCTTCACCCTGTCCCTGCCCAAGTCTCCTCCCCTCCACCGCTTAACCCTATATCTACCCTTTTCTCCACCCCCTCCTCACCTCACCTCTACATCCTGTGCCCTGGTCTTCTCCCCCTTCCCTCCCCTACCTCCACACGCTATACTGACCCCTCCCCACCCCATACCTGCCCATGTCTCCACCCCCTCTCTGCCCCTACACCCCATACCTGCCCATGTCTGGACCCCTTCCCCACCCCTAGACCCCATACCTGCCCATGTCTGGACCCCTTCCCCACCCCTACACCCTTTACCTGCCCATGTCTGGACCCCTTCCCCACCCCTACACCCTTTACCTGCCCATGTCTGGACCCCTTCCCCACCCCTACACCCCATACCTGCTCATGTCTGGACCCCTTCCCCACCCCTACACCCCATACCTGCCCATGTCTGGACCCCTTCCCCACCCCTACACCCTTTACCTGCCCATGTCTGGACCCCTTCCCCACCCCTACACCCCATACCTGCTCATGTCTGGACCCCTTCCCCACCCCTACACCCCATACCTGCCCATGTCTGGACCCCTTCCCCACCCCTACACCCCATACCTGCCCATGTCTGCACCCCTTCCCCGCCCCTACACCCCATACCTGCCCATGTCTGGACCCCCTCTCTGCCCCTACACCCCATACCTGCTCATGTCTCGACCCCTTCCCCGCCCCTACACCCCATACCTGCCCATGTCTCGACCCCTTCCCCGCCCCTACACCCCATACCTGCCCATGTCTAGACCCCTTCCCCGCCCCTACACCCCATACCTGCCCATGTCTCGACCCCTTCCCCGCCCCTACACCCCATACCTGCCCATGCCTCTTACTTTTAGAGAACGGTTTGAATGCAGTCATGCCGCAGTGAGAGGCTGTGCTCAGCTCCTCTGTCCTAGCCTGCACTGTGATTTTTGGGAAGGCGTCCAGGCTAAGTGATTTATTTAACAGGATATTGCCCTCACGCTTTGGCAGCGCGCGGCATGGAAAATGAATCACTGCGCAGACTAATGCCCGCCACCGTTTGAGGAAACGTCCCCGCAGCTCCGCCGCTGTCTCTCAAAACCCCGCTGCACGCGCCGCCGAGAAAACCGACCTTAAATCCGCTCCTGGAACGCAAACAGAACAACAGCGGGTTGTGAGTCTAAGGTGTGCGTCACCTGGTGTCACGGGGGGGGGCTTCACCCGGCGCACGCTAACGATGGGCGACGGGACGAAGAACGATCTGATTTCCCGTCAGACGCCTGATGCTCCCGGCCGCTCCAGATCAGTGCAGAGCGCAGGTAACGAGGCTGAGAGCGAGGGGGAGAGAGAGAGAGAGAGCAGGACAGACAGGATAAATCTGCTCTGACAGGATATTAGCGTGGGACAGCTCTGACGGCAACGACAGCCGCAGAAACGTAATTAATAAATCTTGTAGTGGAGTTTGCTGAGGCCCGGGCGCTCGGAGGAGTGTTTGTGGTCTGCAAACGTGGGACTGTGTTGGACCTCAGACACTGTGGGCAGAGCTGCGATAATCCCTTTAGCAGAGAGAGAAAAGGGATGAAGGATGAAGGAAGATATTGTTCCAATAACAGAATACGCACGCGCGAGGCCCTCAGTGTAAGCCTGACGCCACAAAGTAACTCAGCCAGTGGTGAGGTAGTGAGCAATTAGAGTGGTTAGACCGTCTTGGACGAGTTCCTTAGTCTGTACACTGGCATCTGACCAGTATTTCCCCCCGCCAGATGCAAGCCTTTATTTGTGTTGAAAGAACAATGGCCGGCCTGGTGTGTGGACAGATGACTGACTGCACATTCTCACAGTGAATAAACTGGACAGATGGATCAGATGGATTGTCTGCTTTGAGATGTGGTTGTTGGATTCCAGAGTGAATAATGCAGAATGGTAATACACAGCATTTGGCCTACAGTTTGAGCAGCACTGGAGAATGGTGGTTGGAGCATTAGCAGTGGTTAGCCAGTAGGGCATACAGCATACCAGAATAGTTGTGTTTGGGGTTGAATGGAGTTATGGATGGTTAATGAAATGCATGCAGGCTATGAATGGGGCTGGGTTTGTTTAATGTCATGGGCGGGATGTGTTTAATGATGTTGCCGGGGTGTGTTTAATGATGTGGGCGGGGTGTGTTTAATGATGTGGGCGGGTGTTTAATGATATGGGCGGGTGTGTTTAATGATGTGGGCGGAGTGTTTTAATGATGTGGGCGGGGTGTGTTTAATGATGGGGTGTGTTTGTCTGTTCCAGATGATGAAGCATGCATGGGACAGCTATAGACAGTATGGATGGGGACACAACGAGCTCAAACCTCTGGCCAAGAAAGGACATTCCACCAACATCTTCGGTGAGTGACTGGAAACGCTGCCTTTTCTGTCCTACAAAGACAGACCATATCTAGACATTGCTCACTAGATATGAGTGTGGCACAATCTATGCTGAAAGTTACTGTGTCCCTGGAGTCTGTGTCAAAGCTCTTGTTTAATCATGAATTTTGGATGAGATGGGCTGAATCATTCTCTTACACTAATTAGTAGGTGGTGGTCACAGGGTAGGTGGTTTCACGTAAGACTGCTTGGTTTGGGCTGATCCTTCCTATTTTTGACTCTTTGATAATTAATACGATATTCCCCCTCTGAGTGTGGGTTAGCGACCACAGCGTTTTATTGATTACAGAAGGTAAGAGAGACGTTGTTCTCCAGTGCGCTGAGGAAGATGAGGTCCCTTGACCGCGACTTGAGGCATTCACTAACAACTCCTCTGCTGCATACGGAGACTTAGCACAGCTGTTCCATCAAAGAGCAAGGCCTGGGTCTTTGTATGTGATAGAGGGAGGAGCGTGCATCAGAGCTCAGGGTCGAGTGGAGAGGCCTCCACATGTGTGTGCAAAGGGCCATGGGGGGGGGGGGGGGGGGGGGGGGTCAGTTACCTTGCTCTGTCAGTGTTTAGTCCTTTCATCTGAATTCCAGTCTCTGGTGCGAATCAAACAGCATAGTCAGTTATAGAATTGTCACAATACCAGTTTTGAACTGCAATATGGTACTGGTGCAGTTTCACAATATTCAATACCTTTTTGTTACCACAAAAAACTACCACATGCATAGTTTTGCGCTGTTTATGAAATGTAATTTGTCTGTAGTATTGTGTTTTTAGGGAGTTATACGCCCAACTAAGGCTTAGTGTCACAATCCCTCCCTCTCTGAACCATTGTGCTCAGATGTCCTGCTGAGAGCTGAGAGTTCACAGCTGGGCTAGCAGGATGCTGTGTGCAAGCTTTCAGATTGCGCGATGTTGGCGTGCTTTACGTAACAACAGCCGGGCCCGCAGTGCATCCAGAGCGGTGCTTTAATTGCACCCAGAGCTGCGGGACGTTAAAACAACGTTGAAAGAACGTTGAAATATTGCCGCCGCAACGAAAGCAGGAAGCCGCTTTATAACGAGGGAATATCGCAGCGTGGTACGCCGATTACATAGCCCGGCAGAATAACCGTATGTTCAGTGAACATTAATTTAATCATCATAAGCCTATCCCAGCTGGCTCACCGAAGCATCTGTCCCCCCCAAAGCAGCTGCACATGGGCCAGCCTGTCCGCTGCATCTGATCTGCTTTTCCATGATGTGTGCACAGGTTAAAGAAATGGATTTTACAGAGCAGTAATGTAACAGAGCAGGTCAGATGTAGATCAGGTCCTGTCAGACCCAGCCGCTGTCAGTTTTTCCTGGGTTAAGGTGTTCCCACGTTATAAATGATAAATGAAACACTGTTACAGGCTGAGGCTGCAGGCGGATAAGCAGGCAGGCCAGGTCTTCTGTTTCAGTCTTTCTCCAGCCCGTTCATCCACTCTCAGGCACCAGGCGTGTTATGTTCTGAATCGCTGTGCAAAGATTTTTTTTTCCATGGGTTAAAATATCCAGATGTTTCTTTGTTGTTATTTTGTTTTTTTTGCTTTTGATTTTGAAAGCCAGATGGTGAAATGATCTTACCGCATTAGCAATATCTAGTATCTAATCCGCAGTGTCTAATTGGTTTATAAATACATATTTTGCGTAATCGCTCTAAAATCTGGGGCAGACAGTTTACATTTAGGCTCATTTTGAAATTCAGCTGCCTTAAAGAGCCTCGGCTTTGGTTTTTCTACATATTAATTTTTACTGTACGTGCCTGCCTGCTTGTCTCTTCTTTAAGATTTGTCTATGCTGCAAGCCAATAAACAGAGAATAAAGGGGTGGTGATGTAACAGGTTAAAAAAAAAAAACACAAACTTTTGTAATTTATGTAGCAGGTACATTTGGGGTTTCATTCATTCAGCGGTTTGTTTCCTATGTTGTTGGAACTTAGCACCTGTGGGCAATGATGCCAATTACAGGGAAAACCTGAGCAGAGCAGAGGACTCTGGGTAACTCGGCACTCATCTGAACATCCTGTCCTCTCCGGGCTGCTCTCTGTTTCTCTTTAAATGTCATTATCTTGTTTTTTTTCCCCAACTAGTCAGATTAATTACGCATGGAAAGCACATTGTTTTTGTGCATGTCATGATATGGCCCAGAAAACAACTGCATCAGAGACTCCCAAGGGGAGAGGGAAGTAAAAGGCTGTGAAAAGAAAGTGGTAAAGGGTCGGTTTGCCTGTCGCTATCGGAGATCGAGAGATGGACGAGCAGAGAGAGAACTCCCACCGATACGCAGGTCCAGCTGTGGTCAGCTGTTTCAGGCCCACGTTTGTGTATATAAATGTTCTTAAATTAGAACACTGTATTAGTAGAAATGTGCTCTGTGTGTCCCCACACCCGAATGTGTGGATGCATTCATTTGGGTGTGTGTGGATACCATTAGATCTAAATTTTTGTGCTATGAAATTGCAAATGTGCAACTCTAACCCATAGGCATCCATGTCTTGTTGCTGGGTGTAGCAGTGAGGCAGGGGGTTGTTTAGTTCACCAGATAAGCTTAAGTTCTGTGTGTCAGGGCTCCTAGGGGCTCAGTCAGCAAGGCGCTCACCTTGAGCACAGGCTTAGCCCTTCAGTTTGAATTCAAAACCAGACCAGTGTCATCTGCCAGTCGCGACCCAGAGCCCTGATCAGCTTCCTTACACTTAATATACGGTGGGAAGGTGAGACATTGTTTCCACATTGTGATTGTGGCACTCTGGGGTTCGTCAGGCAGCTGCAAAAAAATTGTGTGGCTCATACTGGGGTAAAAAAAAAAGCTATTGACTGTGTTGGAGTGTACCAGAGGATTTCTGTTGTTTTGCTTCAGTGCTACTGCTTAAGTAGAGAGTTTGCCAGGGCCGTGGCAAATGTACCATTGAAAAAGGTTTCATAAAGGGGAAACGCATATAAAAAATTTGCTGCTGCTGAAACCCTGCTTTATAATAAAGGCAGAATGGAGAATATGGTGCCAACAGTGTATGTTCGGTTTAGGGAGCCAGTCGTTATCGGAGTCGCGCACAGAGTGCTCTGTGTAAAAGTGTCCTGTCAGCTGAGAGTGAGTCTTCAGGCTAAACTGTACTCCAAGTGCTGTACCTCAGTAAATATTCATCAAAATCTGACAAGTCTAATCCACAACACATGGACAGAGTGGAGGAGGGTGGGGGGAGAGAAATGCAAAGCGACATTTTCCAGTTAATTAGAAAGTATTTCCAATGTTTTATTTTGTGCAAAGCGGTCCTGGAGGGTCGCAGTGTCTGCAGGGTTAATCAGCTCTGAGCCTGGAGAACCTCAGGCAGCAGACGTGGACATTGTTTAGTTTGTGGTCAGGTGATGATGTGGTCAGGTGTTTCGGGTTTTTTTTTTTGGATTGGTCATGGTTTGGTTCATTGTTGGGTCACAGTTTGGTTTCGGGGCTGATGGGGCACTGTGGTTTGGTTTGTGGTTGTGTTGTGGTTCAGTCTGTGCTTTGGTTGCGGTTCAGTGTGTGGTTCAGTCATAGCAAACCCAAGCCAGAGGTGCCCAAAAAGGCAAGATAAAGGTTTTTACCTGGGTTTTCAGCTATAGGAAAAGCTTTCTCTACAGCTTCCTCTATATTGTCAATAGGCTAAATGATCACAAATGTAAGGTAAAAGCTGCTCTCTTTTAAAGGACACTAAGATGCATACTGGCCATAGCCGGCCCACACTGGGTCTTATTGGGTTGGTAAGTGCTCTGTCTGGGATGAAAAATGATCCTGCTGGCTGTACTGGGCTTCTGAAATATGATCATAAACTGGGAATATCTCCAGCTGGAAATTTGTTTCTAGCATCTTGACAGTAGAGGAATGGGTTTCTCTGTGTGCTGTAGTGCCGCCTATTTGCAATGCCAGGACATAAGCAGTATCACACTGTTATCGGAACGCCTGCAGTACTTTGGCATCAGGTGAATGCCTGACCAGGTAGTCCTCTAAGAGTATCAGGTCAAAGAAGGGATGAATGAGCATAATTGACTAAGTTAAAGAATGAACAATGAGTAGTCTGGGCAAATGAACAGTGCTTCAGTACATTTCTTGAGCAGAAAATCTTATCCAGAGAGACTCGCAGAGCTTACAGTTTTTTACATGTTGTCCACATGTAAAGTTGGATATTTGCTGAGGAGAAGGCAAGTACCCTGCAGAAGCACACAACAGAGGTGACCCATCTGGGGTTCGAACCAGCAACCTTTGGGTTGCGAGCCCTGTTCCTTGCCCCTGTGCCACGCTGCTGCCCGGTGTCGCTGCCACGTTTCCTCTGTGACCCCTGCTCTCTCTCTCTCCTACAGACCGATGTGCTATCACCGTAATGCCTTAATTCTCAGGATGAGTTGTTGCGAACAGGCGGTTAATGCAATATACATGCATGAGATATGAGGTTACAGCCTTCTGTAGCAGCGCTGCCCTCTACAGGCCTCTGTTTCAGTCTTATGCCTTCCTTCTGTGGCCATGAACAGTAATAATACAGGGTGAGGGAGCTCTGGCTAGGCTCCTCTCAGATCCGACTTGGAGGGAGAGAGAGAGAGAAGGGAGAGGGAGACGAAGGCAGAGGAGGACAGAGGGAAAGAAGGAGAGAGGAGAGAGGGAGGAGGAGTGCAAAAGAGCGTGACCTGAGTCACAGTCTTGATTAGCAATACACACAGTAAATAAGACCTGATGCTCTCATAATTAACTGTTCTTATGAAATTAATTGCTGCAGAAATACAGCAATTAGGGCTTCAGAGAGGGAGAAGAGGTAGAAAGAGGAGAGAGATGGAGTGATTTACTGACTGGGTGAGTGATGAGACAGAAGAAAGGAAAATGAGATTAGATTACTGTGTACATTATTGATGAAGACTTCAATGAAGATATATTTTGATGCTATTTGAAGATGGTTACATATGCCTGAAGGACAAACACACATGCTCAAAAACACACATACTTACTCTTTCTCTCTCTCTCTCTCTCTCTCTCTCTCTCACACACACACACACACACACACACACGCGCACACACACACACGCACACACACATGCACACATACACACACACACACATTCACACACAGAGGAGGTGAGTAGGTGGTTGTCGTGTGTGTAGCCACAATGTTCAGTGAGGACATGGTTGCCATGTGGATTAGAACAGTGTCCCTTGTGATTGTGTGTATAGTTACAGTGTTCAGGGAGAATATGGTTGTGTGTATAGGTACTGTGTTCAGTGAGGACGTGGCTGTGTATAGGTACTGTGGTCAGTGAGGACGTGGCTGTGTATAGGTACTGTGTTCAGTGAGGACGTGGCTGTGTATAGGTACTGTGTTCAGTGAGGACGTGGCTGTGTATAGGTACTGTGTTCAGTGAGGACGTGGCTGTGTATAGGTATTGTGTTCAGTGAAGATGTGGCTGTGTATAGGTGCAGTGTTCAGTGAGGATGTGGCTGTGTATAGGTGCAGTGTTCAGTAAGGACGTGGCTGTGTATAGGTGCAGTGTTCAGTGAGGACGTGGCTGTGTATAGGTATCGTGGTCAGTGAGGACGTGGCTGTGTATAGGTACTGTGTTCAGTGAGGACGCGGCTGTGTATAGGTACTGTGTTCAGTGAGGACGTGGCTGTGTATAGGTACTGTGTTCAGTGAGGACGTGGCTGTGTATAGGTGCAGTGTTCAGTGAGGACGTGGCTGTGTATAGGTATTGTGTTCAGTGAGGACGTGGCTGTGTATAGGTGCAGTGTTCAGTGAGGACGTGGCTGTGTATAGGTATTGTGTTCAGTGAGGACGTGGCTGTGTATAGGTGCAGTGTTCAGTGAGGACGTGGCTGTGTATAGGTAAAGTGTTCAGGGAGGGTGTGGTAGGTAAGTGGCAGTGCTGTGCTGGTGTCCACAGGCTGTGCTGCTATCTCTGCCTCAGCTCTTGGTTAAAATGTTGTTTTCTGAACAGGAGGTTTGGCTCGCCTCAGGTTTTAATTTATTACTTAATTAAAGATCTATTAAAGCAAGAAATCTGACCCGGCTAATAGATTCTGCTGTGAAACTCCTCACATCACAGCACTGTGTTGCAGCTGGAGATATGGAGACATTCGTGTTGCCTTAACCTCACAGTACTCCTTATACGGTTACGCACGACAAGCAGTTGACCCTCTGGTCATGTGTCGGTATTGGCCCTGTAGTAATGTAGTATTGGTGATGTGTTGTACATGTAGTAATGTTGCATTTGATGTTTTGGCTGTAGTAACGCTGTGCGTTTGATTTATTGGTTCTCTGTTAGCATGTGTTTGATGTATTGGCTCTGTAGTAGTGTTATATTTTTGATGTTTTTGTTCTGTGTTACTGTGTGCTGGATATGTTGGCTCTGTAGTAATGTCATGTGTTTGATGTATTGGCTCTGTAGTAGTGTTATATTTTTGATGTTTTTGTTCTGTGTTACTGTGTGCTGGATATGTTGGCTCTGTAGTAATGTCATGTGTTTGATGTATTGGCTCTGTAGTAGTGTTATATTTTTGATGTTTTTGTTCTGTGTTACTGTGTGCTGGATATGTTGGCTCTGTAGTAATGTCATGTGTTTGATGTATTGGCTCTGTAGTAGTGTTATATTTTTGATGTTTTTGTTCTGTGTTACTGTGTGCTGGATATGTTGGCTCTGTAGTAATGTCATGTGTTTGATGTATTGGCGCTGTAGTAGCTGCTCACTCTGTACTCTCTCTGCAGGGAACTCCCAGATGGGGGCCACCATTGTGGACGCCTTGGACACCCTGTACATCATGGGTCTGCATGACGAGTTTAAGGATGGGAAGGACTGGATCGAGCACAACCTGGACTTCAGCGTGGTGAGTCAGCGGCCCCTATTCTGTGCGTGTGTGTGTGCGTGTCTGTGTCTGTGTCGGTACACACACGTGCGCATGTCTGTGCCTGTGTGCACGTGTGTGTGTGTATGAGTGTGTGTGTGTGTGTGTGTGTGTGTGTGTGTGTGTGTGTGTGTGTGCGCGTGTCTGTGTACATGTTTGTGTGTGAGTGTGTGTGTATCCATGTGCAGATGTGTTTGTGTGTGCATGCATGTCTGTCTGTGTGTGTTTGTTTATACATGACTGCACACAGACACAAACATGCACACGCAATACACACACATACCCTACTTGCCACACACGTGCAGTTAAATATCTGATTTCAGATCAGTGAAATTCTGTACTGAAGAGCTAATATTAACAAGTGATTTTAATTATTTCTCTGTAAACTCGAAACACTTCTAAGGAAATAAACACTTGAGCAAGTGCCATTGGATGCTGTAATAAATTTTCAGTTCTCTCCCTTACCACAGGCAAATCCACGTCTACACTTTTTTATCAGAGTCCTAATAGAATATTGAGTTCAATGATGTGGAGCTAGTGGTTTTCTTCATATAGTCATACAAGATATTCATATTCAAGGTATTTTGGCAACTCAAAGCCACCTGCTGTGTACACTAACATACGCAGCATTAGGCAGGAATATTAATAAGTTGAGAGAATTTACAGTATAGACTGGGGACAGCTTTCAGACTGTGGAGCTGTGAATTAGAAATGGTGCAAAAAAATGTAAAGAATTATTCTGAACAAGCAAGAATAATTCACAGGTTGACTAGCTAATCCTGGGTAGACTTTTCCTTTAATTTAGAAATTCTGCTTCTATGTATAATACAAATGCAGTGAGTTTAAATAAGAGCTGTCGCTTCTAAGATGAACGTCATAAGAGTTCCCGAGGGACCCTGGCTTTTTCTTGCATATATTTTATATAAATCACCTTGAAAAAGAAATTGGTGCTAAAATATTTACATTTCCCAATGATTCTCCTCCCTTTTCCTCTCTATCTCTATCTCTATCTCTATCTCTATCTCTATCTCTATCTCTCTCTCTCTCTCTCTCTCTCTCGCTCTCTCTCTTTCTCTTTCTCTCTCTCTCTCTCCCCCCCTCTCTCTCTCTCTCTCCCCCTCTCTCTCTCATGTCTTCCTATCTTTCTCCCTTGTTTGTCTCTCATTCCTAGCCTATAATTCCACAGCTCTTGCTTTCAATTAATAAATACATACTTCAGCCATAATGAGAAATGTTGTTCGACATTTGAAGGCCTGCCTCGGGCATTACTTACAGAGCTCAGGGAGTGGAAATGAAGGAGGTGCCTTTTGGTGAGGGACTTTTTGTAAAGTGAGATGTTGAAAGCGGAAAAGGCAATTAACCCCCTGTCCCCTCCGGTCAGTGTGAGGGGACGGGGGAAGGGGGGGGTTGCTGTGAAGACTCCAGTGTGTTTGGTGTGAATATAAACGACCTGAGCCTGTCGCTACAACAGGTGGTTTTTCAGGAAGCGTTTCTCCAGTTTCATGCCGCGACCTCGGCTACGCTCAGCGGAGGCCACAGTTTGAGACTTCCTAAGCGAATTGCTCTGAGATTAGGCCTCGCTGGTGTTGCTGTCCGCGAGGCGACGGTTTCAGGCGTTTTAGCCCTCAGTTCCACTTTCTGAAATCTTACCTCTCCGAGTCTCGCAAGCCCAAAAGGCACATGAGTGACGACTTCACAGCACAACCTGTATTTAACGTCTGAAAATGCACCTTTGAGTCTGACAAGTTCTTGGAAGCTCAGTTGTAGTACATACTGAGGGAGATGGATTTGATTTTGAAAAACACACTGATTAATGAGTACGCGCCTGTGTGTTTGCATATCGCACTCATTTGCTCTATCCATCAGTAGCGAGTTTGCTGTCTCCCTAAGAAAAGCAAGGTGTTTGCTCAGAGCGCCCCTCGGTGCCACCAACTGATCGTGTTCTCCTCTCTCAAGGCTTTTGCTGAGCCGCTCTTCACCCTTTGACCTTTCACATTTTTTTCTTTCCTGCAGAATGCAGAGGTCTCCGTCTTTGAGGTGAACATTCGCTTCATCGGGGGCCTGCTGGCTGCTTTTTACCTGTCTGGAGAGGAGGTAGGTGTCCACGTGTATGTGCTCTGTGCGTGTGTGTAAGCTTTGGTTAAAAGACTACACTCAGAACCAGAAGGATGTAGGCCTTGGTGGGAATTTGCTGATTGCTGATCGCTGTAGTGCCTTTTGAGAAATATAACAGACATGCAACGCTTCAGTAAAATATCTAGCTGACATAATATGATCAATTGTGTATAAAACTGTAAGCTTTACATTACTGCTCTTACCCTTAGGTAACTTACATAGGTTACAGTTTTACATGTTACCCATTTATACAGCTAGATATTTAGTGAGACAATTCTGGGTTAAGTATCTTGACCATGGGTACAACAGTGGGGAATTGAACCAGCAGCCTTTCGGTTACAGGTCCTGCTCCTTAACCACTATGCAGCACTGCATCCTGGGAGTTGGCTCCCCATTGGGGAATTGAACCCAGGTCTCCCGCGTAACAGGCAGGGATACTCACCACTGTACTAATGAGGATTTCCATTATGCTGTGAAATACTCTGGATAATAGTGCCTGCTTAGCAATGGTAATGCGGTGGCCTTCAGAGACAGAGAGAGTCCTGGGTAGGAAAAGGTGAGGGAGAGAATGTTCTCATAATGCTCTGTTTCAGGAACCATTGGGAACAACACAGTGCTTGTGCCACAGGAAGCTGGAAAAAAAAATCAACTCCAACCTCATTTCTACTCTTTGTTTTCTGGAGTTTTCTGGAGTTTTCAGGTGACCCAGTCATATTCATCTGCTACACCACCTAAAATTCATCTTGAAAGGAGCATAGTAAGGCCTCCCTGGACTATAAGTATGGCTCAGTGCAGTCCCATGCAAACTGGCCTCTCAGCACTGCAGCAGAAACACAGGCCTTTTCCTTACAGCTCGGTGCAGCACCAGACAGACGTCTCCGCATCTCGACCTCTTATCGCGGCTCGATGCGGCTCGGTGCAGGTCCAGAATGCCGGCCTCTCAACGCGGCCCGACGCAGACCGGACCCCGCGTTCACCCCGAGCGCTCGGCCCCCTCTCCTCTGATGTTATGCGACAGAATTTACTGCTGTGCAAACACTGCTACCGCCCACTGTGGGGTGGCGGGGGGGGGGCTGCTGCCCTCTGGGAGCTCTTCATTGCTCGGCCCCAGAGAACAGGCAGCCGAGCAGCGCTGTTGAATATTCACTCTGCAAACAGAAGGTGATTGATGCTGTTTACGCTCCCCACACCCCGCCGCTCCACGCTTCTCTGCTCCTGTCTGCAGGCGTCTCATCCAGTGCCTGTCACAGCCCTCTCATTACAGCCAGGCTGCGCTGAGGGCGGAGCCCAGCCCAGTGATTACAGATCTGAGAACAGTCCACTGTTTATATCCCTACTGTAGATCTAGAATCCAGCCCACTGTTTACAGCTCTGAGTACAGTCCTCAGTTCACATCCCTACTGTGGATGTAGAACCCAGTCCATTGTTGATCTCTCCCCTCCACTTAACGGTGACATTCACTTTGTGTATGACATGTTCCCCCCGCCCAGAGCAGGATTCAGTGTAGTTTCTTGGTCTTGCACACTTCCTGCTTCACAGTTGCCATGAAAACGGCTGGCGGTGAGACCATGTGTATATATGACTCGCGCAGCAGACATGTAGATAAGACTACTACTTCCACTCTGAGTATGACTTTGGAAAGTTATGCACAGATTAAGTTTGTGAGAAGGAAACTCTTCTCACAGTCCAGGAAGGGTTCCAAGGTACAGCCTCATATTTTTTATTTTTCCTGTTATAATCCTACCAGATTCATTTGTGGGGTTGGTTAAATATTTTTATGTCTATATAATATCACGTTATATGTGACTACGTTAGCAGAGCTCCTTTTTTTCATGCTGCCAGAGGACCTACATCCCAGATTTTCCAACGTGCCGTTCATCCTTTTATGTTATATTACATGTTAATACATGCAGTAAACCTCCAGAGACACTGAAGTGTATAAACATACAACGCTTTGCCCCTCCCCTGCCTTCGCTCAGAGGAATATTAATATTCCCACATATGTGTAATAACGGGATTAATGGATCGAGGCGGGGATACCTTTCAGAGGAAGATTACGGTGCAGGCTGCGTTTAAATCCATCTCTGTGCTCATTAATCCTGCTGCCTCCCGCAGACCCAACCCTTTCAGCGAGCAGTAATATTCACCGCGTGTTTTTTTTTTTTTTTTTTCCCCCTTCGGTGCCATTAGCTTTTATCGTTTTACCTTTTCCTCCCTGGCAGACAGCTTGCATTTCTCCCTTTCCGTTGCAGTCAGGACGTGGCAGCAGTGTGGCGTAGCGGTAACCCTAAAGCTGCTGGTTCAGTTTCCCCGCCCACCACCGCCGCTGTTGAATGCTTGGGCAGGGTGCTCAGCTTGAATTGGCTCAGTAAATGTCTAGCTGTGTAAATGGAGAGCTAGTAAAAATGGTAAACAGCTATATAACGCACTCTGGATAAGGAAGAGCATCTGGTGAGTGTCTATAATGTAATGGGTTCCTGTATTATTGCTATCCGTGTTAGCGATGAACATGTGGTCCTTTCCCTGACCCCAGACCATATGCACGTATCAGTGGTGAACACGTCGTCCTTCAGCTGACCCCAGACCACCTGCGCACGGACATCCTCATTGTAAACCAGTCCTGGATCTTAGATGCGTGTGCTTGGGAACGCGCCTTTGTTTCAGATCACCCCTTACCGGTTGATTTTTGAGAGCCTTAACATTGGTCAGTTCTGCACAAGATCTTGCTCATTTTGAGTGCCTCATTTCTCATAGGCTTGGGTTGAGACATTTCCTTTGCCTATCTTTTGCTGCACGGCGCTTGTCTTGCAGGAAAGAGGAAATTCGGGATTATATAAAACTTTTAGATGAGGGTGGAGGTGCGGCCGTGGATCATTGTGGAGCTGCAGGCTGTGTAAAGCTTTCCCATGGACGTGGGGCAGCGGAGATGGCGTTCGCGAAGCAGCTGCCCTCATCCATGCCCCCATCCTCAGCTCATGTTTTTTTCATGCTCTCCGTTTTCACACATCAGCGATAACTCCCCCTCGTCTCTCTGCGCAGGTGTTTAAGGTGAAGGCTGTCCAGCTGGCTGAGAAACTGCTGCCCGCGTTCAACACCCCCACTGGCATCCCCTGGGCCATGGTTAACCTGAAAAGGTAAAACTCACCAGCCAGGACTCTTTAAAAGAGACCGCAACCCTTGACCGGTGACCACAAACCTCAGCGGTGATCAGAAACTTTGACAATGAAAATTGATAGTGACCATGACCCCTGACTGTAACCACTGGCTTTTTTTAGGATGGTAGACCCAGCTTGTAGACCCCACAGGAGCCAGGCTTCTGCACCACATTCACACTTGTTCCCGGCTGAATTTTGTCTTTGTCCTTGTGGTCAGTGAGCTGGAAATCCAGCTGATTGAGAGGACACTGTTCACCTGTTGGGGCCGTAGTGCTGGCGCTCTCTCACACTCTTTTCCCCCTTTCTCTCCCTGACCTTCTCTTACACTCTCCCTCTCTTCCACCTTCCTCTCTCACACTCTCTCCCCCTTCTCTCCCTCACCTTCCCCCTTACTCTCTGTCCCTCTTCCTCTTTCACTCTTATTCCCTCTCCCTTTTTTCTCCCCTTTTTCTCCCTCTTTCTCTCCACCTACCTCTTACACATGCTGTCTCCCTCTCTCGCTCTCTCTCTACCTCCGTTTCTACCTCCTCTGTCTCTCGCTCGCTCTGCCTCTTGCTCCCCCTCCTCTCTTCCTCCTTCCTCCCTCGCTCCGTCTTGTTTGTGTTTCTTCTTTCTTTCTCGCTGCGGGAGTTTTCTCTAAATCTGCAGATTTCTCTGTAAATATTCCTTCAGAACATTCTCTCCTCTCCTGCTTAACGTGGCTGCTCAGATTAGAAGCTCAAATTTAATCAACATCACAAAATTATGCCCCTCCCCCCGCCCCACGTCCCCCCCATTGTGAAATTGTGTTCTTTCTTGCACCAAGGGACTGAAATTTAAATTGACTCTGACATTCCTTTGTGAAAGTAGGCTTTGGTAAAGTGGATTTGGATGAAAAAAGGGCCTCTTTCATACAGGGGGTTTGTGTGTAGTGTGTCTAATCCCGCGGGGAAAATTCCTTGTGTTCCGCTAAACCCAATTCAGGCGGCTCAAAGCACAATGTCCTCAGGAGCAGCGGCGTTATGGGAAGGGGGAACCCGTGAATGCACCGTGGTGTATGGCAGCGCATGTAAATGGCCGACGAAACGGCACTAACGAGGTGGAGCCGTCATACATAGGCAGCTCCTGCCGTCCTCCGCCCAGTGAGATGAGCTGCGTTACACAGGAGGAGGTGACAAGCGGGTCGGTACGGGATGACCTGGGACCTGTGAAAGCCGCCTCATTGGTCACCAGACACTGGGCCCATCTGTCTTCATTACACCAATGTGGACACACTCCATTCCTTATAGACCTGGAGTCCAGTCCTGGTTTTCCGGTCAGCTTTCAGGAGCTCACAGCCAAAGCCGGTCCCCTCTCACCACATAGCAATCGAGAAGCATATGATGAAAGTGCTTTGCTCGCGCACGTGACGTTAGTCCTGTGACTTGTGTCATTTATCCACCAGTTGGCCTTTTGCAGATGTCATTAATTACATGGTTGTAATTTCATATCCCTTTTTAGAGCTCAGCTTGGTTTGAGATTCCTCACACGCACTGCTTTAATGCTCAGGGTCAGAGTTTTACCTACAGCATACAGGGCCTTTTGTGAGCAGATGTTAAGTAGGTCATGTAATGTTCTCAGCCCGGAAACTGTATGAGGAAGAATGGCAGTGGGAGTAAGAGCAACTTAATGGAGTCAGTATATGTAGGGAGGTACATATGGAAACGATTCCCAGGGACTGAACAAAAACATCCAGCCTCCCAGGGACTGAGGGAGTGGATTCAATGGTAGAGTGCAAAGAATACACACACACACACACACACACACACACACACACACACACACATAAATACACATGCACATGCACACACACACACACATGCACATGCACACACACATGCTCACGTATATGAACAAATACGCAAACGTGCGCATTTATATGTACATGCGCACACACACACACACACACACACACAAGGTTTACTGTTGAAAGCTAATGGTCTATTAGCAGTAGGCTGCTCTGGCTGTGTGTCTCAGGACTCAGATCTCCTCTGGCTTTCTCCAGATTTCATTTGGAGTCACTAAAGCATCACAGGGGTCAGGATGGCATTGCACAAATAATCAAGGTACACGTGACTGATCTTTGGTCATCTGCCTGTCCGTCCATCTGTCCATCCGTTCACAGCGGTGTGGGGCGGAACTGGGGCTGGGCGTCGGCTGGCAGCAGCATCCTGGCGGAGTTTGGGACCCTCCACATGGAGTTTGTTCACCTGACCTACCTGACTGGACACCCCGCTTACTACCAGAAGGTGAGTGAGAGAGCCGCTCGCTCGTCTTTTCAAGGGTGCCGAGGGAAGCTTCACAGTGTCAACACAACAGGGTAAATCCACCTGCTTTTACACCTCATCACAGTAAGTTTATTCGACTTATTCTAGTTAATTTATGCCCTTGAAGCAAAACTTGGCCTCATCTCTGTCAAGATTAACTGGATATTAAAGTCATCGTTTCAGGCCCTGAGAAACAGATTGATCTTAATTAAACTGAACTCTAATCTGTATATCAGGTTTTTGAGAGGATTTAACAACCAGAAGGAATGTCTTATTTTTTACCACATACTTATAACAAACTCTTTCTTTTACAGAGGAGTTACTTACAGTCAGAGTAATTTCAAATACAAACCAATATTCAGTTAACAGATTAAGAATGCTTAATTACTGGGCTGGAGGGAGAATCATCACCTTGCGTGATCTTTCAGGAACAGAATGGGACTCACTGACCCATCTCCACAGTTAGGTACTCACTGGGGTAAATCACAGGTGAAGGAGCCCCACTCCTGCCACGGGGATCTGAACATGTTCCGCCTATGAATCCACCGCACTGCCACCAGTCCACCAGACAGCTCTACAGCCAATCAACAGCAAGAAAACTGGTTAATGAGTGTGGCAGCACATTCCAACACGGGTGTACATTCAGATTAAACCGGTGTCTAATAAGTGTAACGGGTGGGATGTGAAGGGGGTACGTGTGAGTGTGAACTCGATTGGTGAAGCTGGTGTTCTTGTGAATGCTTGTGTGTGTGTGTGTGTGTGTGTGTGTGTGTGTGTGTGAGAGAGAGAGAGAGATCATGTTCCCAGCTTGTCCCTCACTTTCTCTCAGGTGATGCACATTCGCAAGCTGCTGGCCAAAATGGACCGACCCAATGGGCTGTACCCCAACTACCTGAACCCGCGGACCGGACGCTGGGGACAACGTGAGTGCCCCTACAATCTGCCATCAAGCCAACTCCCTGCCACCTGTTATAATACTGCTATATAATACTGCTCTTAACTGCTCTATACCACCTATCTCTGCCAGCCATCGTTTAACTGCTCTATACCACCTATCTCTGCCAGCTAGCCTTTTACTGCTATGTATCACCTGTCACTGCTAGCTGGCTTTTTCTGTGTATCTGTTCTACTTAACAGACCTTATCGCTCTTCATCACTTTTCATCAGTGAATGTAAATACATCTGTTTGTCACATTGGATGAAATCACTCATAACATTACTGGCAGTACAATTAAAGCGCACCTCAGTTGACTGATGGAGAGAATGATTTATATGATTGATTGACATATCTTTTTAACAGGGGCACCAGACTGAATTATTTATTGATTTATATGCTTTGTAAACTAGTATGATTGATTGGTTGGCAGGCAGCATGAACAAGTACGTGGTGCAGACCTGATGTTTTCTTTTACCCGATCTCAGCAGACAAGAGCATCTGAACGGAAATATTCTACCTGTGTTTAGCATGAGTAGCGTGGCAGAGCTCCGATTTAATGACTACCTGCGAACCTGAGCACAAACACTTATCCTACCACACACAGCAGGAACGATGCTTTAGTTATTAAACGGTTGGGCTAATTGAAATGATTCAGAGAGAGGGAATGAAAACTCGATCGCAGCACTAAAGCTGTGATTAACGCTGTCCGACGGCTCATCAAAGACCGACGCCGTAAAATCCGCCTGACTGAGGAGGACGGGCGTGCAGCCACCAAGCGCTCTGATTGGATGGCTGGCGGATTAATCTGCAGCAGCAGCTGTGTTTGGGGGAACCAGGTTGTAGGTTTTGGGGCTGCAGGTTCTGCGTTTGCTCCAGCATGCGAGGGGTAAACCAACTGGGAAAGCCAGTTTGCTGCTTGGGGACTTGCCTCTGAACCGAGCAAAGCCGGTGTTCCAGGGGTCGTATCCTCTGGATAAGAAGTTAAACTGAGGTCCTATCTCACTGTGGTCATTAAAGGCCTCATGGCATTTATCAACAGAGAAGGAGTTTTAAAATCCCGGATTGTGGTGGATTTCCCAAGATGGCTGTTTAGATCTGGCCACCTCCTAGCCCTCCTACAGCTCCTCTTCCCTGCCCCACTCCACCTTGTATCCCCAGAGAGCTGAATTTTCAGACCTTCTCTGACCTTCCTGATTAAATTAAGGTTAAAGAAGTAAATGATTTTAATAATAACTGCTGAAACTGTACTACTCCTGATTATGCTAATGATGGCAATAACAGTTTGATGATAAAATTACTGGATCACGATCAGAGGGTAATGTTTTTTTATAGCCATCCTAAATTAATAGTACTGATTGAAGCTTTACTTAATCAGGGTTCTGTTAATGTCTGTCGCATAATGAAGATTCATTTGCAGTTGGAAGGGAAAGATACTGCAGGTTATGAATGGAAAGTTAGTTGTGAAAAGAGGCAGGGGTAGCTGTGTAGAATAGAACTGAGGTTTACTTCTAATGTGGTATTCATAATACTGTAGAGCTACCAGGCCTTAATGAAGGACATCTCTTGCACTATCACAATCTCGCTTAAAAGCAGTCCATGATATACTCATGATTATTATTACTGTACAAGTGATGGTGAATGGATGTGGTGTTAGTGAAGTGATGAGGAATGGATGTGGAATTAGTGAAGTGAGGGAGAATGGATTTGAGGGTTACTAAAGTGATGGGGAATGGATATGAGGATTAGTATAGCAATGGGCAATGTATGCGGGGATTAGTAGAGTGATGGGGAGTGGATGTGGAGTTAGCGAAGTGATGGGGAGTGGATATGGAGATTAGTAAAGTGATGGAGCATTAGTGATGCCATTATTAACACGCTGCTTATTTTCTCTGTAAAGCTGGTAGAGCCCTGGAGTGAACAGAAGATTAGAGTCTAACTTGTGAAATGGATTCCACAGTATTCCAGCCCATGGCAGGCAGCCTTCATGTAACCTTCATGAACAGGCTCTCAGGATTAGGGCTGCATGACAAACACGCACTGTTTGGTTTTCTCTGTTTATCTTCTGTTTCTCTGAGTTGGCGTGACTCCACTTGGAAGGACAGTACGCGTTTCAGTAAACTTGAACGGACGAGAGAATCCAGTAGAGTCGAGGGCAGTTTTCTTTCTTTTCATGTGTTGGTTTTCTGTAGGGCTCGTAGCTCGTTAGGGATGAGACGTACAGATAGCATGTGGGCCTACGAGTTGGAGGAGGTTACTAACCCAGCCACACGTCATCTGTTAGCTACACCGTGTAACACGTTTAGTCAGTCTGGTGATGACCATGATCTTAACTGAGATAAGCATGGGGGTGCATTTGATTTGCTCAGAATTTCTTGGACTTTAATTGGATGAATCTTGGGAGTTTTGTTGTGGGGGGGGGTGCTTGGCCTAAAGCTGGTGAAAATGGCTGAGCTTGAACACAGTTTGTTAAAACCAGGAGTAGAAAGGGAAAGAGTAGAGCGCGTACCGAGCAAACGGCAGCAGGAGCAGGAGGTGTCGTCTCTTCTGAAGGTTCAAATAGATTTCCTCTTTGTTTATGGATGCCAGAAAAAAAAAAGGACAAAAGCAAAGCTGACAACAGCTGACGTCCCCTGAGGGGATATTTATTCATTTGTTTATTTATATGTTTATTCTGATGTTGTTCACTTCTCACTCCACATCTGCGCTTGCCGTGTGCAGGGGGCACCTGGGAGATTGTTGTGTTTGTGAAACAGAGGAGAGAAGAGGCCCATCCTCATGGAGGGGACACAGCCTGCACAGGGCGCTGTTGTGCATAGTCTGACCTGCATGCATTTATAGAGCCTGCTCAGATGCAGACAGGTGATTCCGATCACGTGCCTGGGCTGCGCCTGTATTTTTGCCCACCCTGAGCTTTTGACTGAAAGGCATGGAGCTCTGAAAGGTGGCGGCATGCTGTACATAACCGGAACTGCTCCAGCAAGCGTCCATACAAGTATAGCAATCGAGGAAATGCAATTTGAGCTGGATTCGGAAGTCTGCCCAGCTTTTAAATAATGCAGTGTGAGCTTCATTAACACTAACATTGTTTGAGAGTGGGGGGGGGAGCATGAGTTATTGCTTTACATTTCCTTAAACACAGAGTGAGAGCTCATCAGACACGCAGTACATTATGCTGTCATTACCTTAATGGGGCTGCGTATAAAACCCATCACATTGCATTTTCTAACCACACTCTTCTCTCCAGCAACTGGATTGCATTGCTTATGTTCACATGAAGTGCCCAAGGGTACAACAGCAGTGGCCTGGTTGGGAATCTAACCGGCAAGCTTGGCATTGTAAGCCGTGTTCCTTACCGCTAAGCTGCACTGCTGTCCACGCTGGAGGAAATGTGTACGGAAGGGCAAATTTCTGGATGATATTCTGGGCCAACATCAGACCTTTGTTCTGCTGCTGTGCAGTAGATGATCCCTGCCTTTACACAGAGTCACAATCCTGAGAGAACAGCTCCACCAGCACCACCACAGGCAGGCATTCTGCGAGATTTAATGAGGGATTTGTAATCTGCTTTTACTCTAGGTAAGAGTATCTGCCAAAATAACAATAGCACTACAGGTATTAATAGCAATGAGTGGCAGAAGTTACAGTTTACTATTAGTTTCAGAGATTATCAGGGCTGGAAGAGCTGACTGAGAGTGTGTCTTTCTGTGTTATTGGATAATGCATAATACCAGTGTTTTGTTGAAGGAGTGCATAATGCCATTGTTTGGTTGGAAGAGTGTATTATATCATTTTGTTGGAAAGTGTTATATTAACATTTTATCTGAAGAGTGCACAGTACCATTATTTTGTTGTAAGAGTGCATAATGATCGCAGGGTTATTGTGAGAATGCCTGCGTGCTCAGTATCATGTTGTGGGAAGAGTGTATGATGACAGTCCCATTGTTGGAAGAGTGCATAGTTAATGTGCGTAATTTGATCCTATGTTCCAAACAGACCACACCTCTGTAGGGGGCCTGGGGGACAGCTTCTACGAGTACCTGCTGAAAGCCTGGCTGATGTCTGACAAAACGGACACAGAGGCCAGGAAGACCTACGACGACGCCATTGAAGTAAGTGTCATCGTCACCTTCCCCATTACCCAGTAACGTTACTACAGAGCAGACGCAGGGTGCAGCCAGATAGACTCCATTGCATGTTGAGGGATGGCACCTCTTTTGTAACGCCCGCCTCGTGACTGCGCCCTCTACAGGCCATCGAGCGCCACCTCATCCGCAAGTCCAACGGCGGCCTGACCTTCATCGGCGAGTGGAAGAACGGCCACCTGGAGAGGAAGATGGGCCACCTGACCTGCTTCGCCGGGGGCATGTTCGCCCTGGGCGCCGACGGCTCGCCCGACGACAAGGCCGGCCACTACCTGCAGCTGGGCGCCGAGATCGCCCACACCTGCCACGAGTCGTACGACCGCACCGGTGAGGGGACAGGGGCGAGAAGTCCCAGCACAGACTCTGCAGATTGTAGTTGATTCATAGTGCTACATTCCTGCCCTGTGTCTGAACAGCCTTATTTTACCCTGTCTCCCTCCTTCGTCAGAAAGGTTATTATTACCCACATAAGAGAACACCTCTTAGCTGGGTGCGAAGCAGCAGGGGAGAAGGTTAATTTTGCCCTTTTGTTTCCATGGTAACGGAGCGTTACCTCTGCCCAGCATGCTTTTGGGCTGACTGAAGGAGGAAGTGGGACCAGCCAGCGGTGTGTTTTGACAGAGTTATAAAGCACTGTGCTCAGTATTAGGTTGCTATGGGAATGCAGCAGACTGCTTCCTTTACTTCCATGTTGGCATGGCGATTTAACAGACTGCTTCCTTCTGTGTCAGGTTACTATGGGAATGTGGAGTCTAGAATTCCTGATGCAGCATTTTCCAAGCCTCATCTCTCTCTCTCTCCCTCTCTCTCCCTCTCTCTCCCTCTCTCTCCCTCTCCCTCTGGGCAGTGCTGAAGCTGGGGCCAGAGGCCTTTAAGTTTGACAGTGGTTTGGAGGCAGTGGCTGTCCGTCAGAATGAGAAATACTACATCCTGCGGCCCGAGGTGATCGAGACGTACTGGTACATGTGGAGGTTCACCCACGATCCGAAGTACAGGCAGTGGGGCTGGGAGGCTGCACAGGTGACTGCTACATAACATCCGACACAGGCGTGGCTGAGTGAATGGCTGAGTGAATGGTAGATGTCTGTTGATGTACTTTCCTACTTCTATGAGTATGAGTAGTTACGTCTATGAGTAGTTCAGGCTGGATCCACCTGGGTTCCTGAGTGAAGTGATACCTCTGTGTGGGTCAGCCATTTTGGTTAGCCCTCCCTGTCCCTCACAGCTGCCTCCGTCTCTGCCTCTGTCTGATCTCCCTTCTCTGTGTGACGTCGTCCTGCAGGAAGCTTTCCCTCTGACTCGGTCTCTCTCCCTTTCAGGCCATCGATAAGTACTGCCGGGTTAGCGGGGGGTTCTCGGGGGTCAAAGACGTCTACTCCTCCAACCCCACCTACGACGACGTGCAGCAGAGCTTCTTCCTGGCAGAGACCCTCAAGTAAGTCCTCTGTCCCCCCCGCTCCATCTGGTTCCACCTGTTTACACCTGCATATCCCCAGCAGTGTGGTCATAATGTCCCAGGTTTGATGGCACAAGCTGTATCTCCTTCAGACTCCCTCAGCTGTTGACCAGATAAGTCACAGAATTGATACTATACAGCTAGAAAACATACCTAAAACAGCAATGTGTTTAGACATCCCAAGAGGCCACAGCTGCATTTGTGATGTTTTCCGCAGTATAATTACTGTGTAATAACACCAGTATTGGAACCATGTAATGAAAAGTGCAACCAGTGGAGGGTGGCTCTTTTTATAACTGTTAAATAAATACCAGTCTGTGGTAAAGAGAAGAAACGGCTGTGAGAACAGGATTGGTGGTCACTGCTGCCCTCTGCTGGTAGATTAACACATTCAAAGGAGTTACCAAGACAGTAAACGGTAAAATGGTGCTACAGCTCTAGGCATGTTTGGTTTGAGCTTTAAGTTCATATTTTTATAAAGGTATTGATTTGATTTTATTGTAATTTTTGGTCATTTGGTTCTTGTTAGTCATTGTAACACACCACACCACATGGCCACACTATGTTCTTCAAGAACTGTGTTCAGTGTCATGAGGTTTGCCGTGATTTATACAGAGGGGTAGTGAATGCAGCATATGAATGCAGTGTTTTGAGAAGGTGTGCTGATGTGTGACGGTGTGTAGAGAGTGCGGGGTGTTATATTAACATGTACAGGTGTGTATTAAGGATTCAGTTGAGTAGGGCTCCCAAGTGGCTCAGTCGGTAAAAGCACTCGAGTGTAGACTGTGCACCACAGCTTGGGTTCGAACCTGGCTGTGTCACTAGCCGACAGTGACTGGGAGCTCACAGGCAGAACACATTGGCTTCATTCCGTCGGGAATAGGGGTGGGTATGTTGGCAGGGGCTTTGGTCCCATTAGCAACAGCGGCCCCTGCTGGTCGATCGGGCGCCTGTGGTCCACGTGCCAAAGCTGCATATGAAATGTCTTCCTCCGACTCATCTCTGTGCTAGCTTAGTTTGTGGACCGCAGTGCGAAAAGAAGCAGCGGCTGACATCACGTGTCTCGGAGTAGGGCATGTGCTTCTCCACGCTCTCCCAGATTGACAGTGGGCGTTGTGCAATGGGATGATGACAAATTGAACATTCCAGGACATTTAGGGAATTGGCCATTCCAAATTGGGGAGAAAAATGCAAAAAAAAAAGGATTCAGTTGAGTGAGTCATGCAAGTGTATTGTGAGGTGTGTGTCGATTTATGCATGTATTGATGTGTTGATGTTTCAGTCGCAGTTGTACAGGTTTCAGATCAGTTGTACAGGTTTGCAGAGCAGTGTAACAAGCTTTCCATTACATTCATTAAGTAGACGCTCTTACCCAAAGCGACTTCCAGCACAATATAACATTAGACGTGTCCATTCAAGTTGAATGAGCTGCAGTGTCAGACCAGGCTAACAACACTCCCAGACCAGTGAGTGTGACCATAACACTATTCAAGCCCTATCACGAGTAAACTTTTGCAACCTGACTAGACAAGCAAAGCCGAGTTTATTACCATAGATCAGTCGCTAGATCACAGAATCCTGTGATAAAACATAAAGTAACAATAAGCTGTGGTCTTCCGTACCTGAGCTCAGCGTGTTCTTGGCTCCTCCCACAGGTATCTGTACCTGCTGTTCTCCAGCGATGACCTCCTGCCCCTGGACAGCTGGGTGTTCAACACGGA
The DNA here is from genome assembly GCF_013368585.1 of Megalops cyprinoides. Taxonomy (NCBI): domain Eukaryota; kingdom Metazoa; phylum Chordata; class Actinopteri; order Elopiformes; family Megalopidae; genus Megalops; species Megalops cyprinoides. The sequence goes on along the minus strand of NC_050596.1, from coordinate 8,904,693 downwards.
GGCCCACCCTCTCCCCGTCCTGCACCTGGGCAACATCACTCTGCCCGGGAGCGACGCCCGGCGATAGGACCGCCCACTTCCCCTCCCCCCCCTCATACAGTTAGACTGCAGGCTCGAGCCACACCCCCCTCTCCGCATTCCCCAATGAAAGACTGCAGTGTGCCTGCAGAGGGGAAGGGCTGGGGTCTCTGTTCCTGCAGACAGTCATGTGACTGCGCATGGCCAGGCCCACACAGACCTGTTCCATTTTATACACCTGACCAAAAGCGTTCCCACGGAGACGCAGGAGGACGGACACACAGACGGACACTGCTGGAAGTGGATGTACAGTTTCCATGGGATGGACTAACAGACTTCTGTTCATGAGGAGCAAGGATTTTTCTGTGACTTCTCTTTTCAGGGGTTTTTCTGAACCCCCCCCATACCAACACCAAGGACATCATTTTCTGTTTGCTCCTTTATGATAAACTTTGACCTGGACCTATAATGACTGGAATTGGCATTCTTTGTCCCTTTGGTGGAGGGCGAATGGAGAAGTTGACTATGACTCTGCATTCCCCCGGCTCCATGTGTCTGCGTTTGGATTGGCTGGGAAGTGGCTTTCAGACCCCGTGCAGCTGATATACTACTGTCACAGTTTTCCACTTTTTTTCTTTATTGTCACGTTAATTCACATTTGTTTGCCCAACAGACAGCAGCTGACGGACATCACATTTTTACATATTATCCGTTTATGCAGCGAGATGTTTACTGAAGTACCTTACTCAAAGGTACCATTATAGTGCCACACCTTGGAATCAAACTTTCACCACATGGGCTACAAGCCCAGCCCTTTTACCCTGCTACATTGCACCACGGCCCTTTGACCCTTCACCTCTGACCTACTGTCCTTTGACCTTCAGGAGAGTTCCGCCTGGGTGTGCAGTAACAGCTGTGAAATGGATGGATATGAGTGGGCGGAGTTTTGCTGAAGGAATCGTCTCTCTGTTCTGCAGAAGACAGGCTTCCATTGGTTGCCTTACTGCAATGTGGCGGAGTGTGATCCCAGTCACAGAAGTCCCTGCTCCAGTCTTCCGTCTGGATAATGAGTCCTAAGCATATTGGTATCACTTTTGCCGCTCCATTTGGAGGTCGCTTTCATGGATTTCCACTCGGTGACATCTCCTGCCCCGTGCTAAAAGTGGTCAGACCATGGCGTTAAGATAAATCTGTTACTGTTACTACATTAGAGAGGGTGGCAGGATAGGAAAGAAGCAGTGGATTGAGGTGAGAGACGAGTTAGGACTGACCACCAGGGGGCAGTAGATGGGAGAGGAACTCAGGGGGGGGGGGGGGGGGGGGGGTCTAGAACGCAGTTACTTGTGCTAGTTGGCTGTTGAAATCATGGGTGTATAATTTAAACCCTGCTGTTGGAAGAGTGGTGGACAAAGAGCCTGTATTTATGTCCACCCTCCCTGGTGCCACTGGTACACATTACAGCCAATTGTTTTTTATGATGTCACAATGCTGCGCTTGAGTAAAGGTGACTAAGGAGATGGCAAGGGATCCATATCCACCAACAGCAGAAGGTGCCACTCTGCAAGCGAGAGGACATAAGTATCAAACTGAATTCTGCATGTGTGGTATCAGATGGCCTGCTCTGTGTGCTTGGGAGGAATTGTGGGTAAATTGAAACTGCAGAACAGAAGGCTTCTTTTCAGACCCTTCCAGAGAGAGAGGAAATGTTTGTCTATTCTCCTTAACTGCAGTGATTGACTGAGGCTTGGGATGAGATGCTGTGAGCCTTGGGTCTTTGTACATAGACCCATCCCCTAGGCTTTTATTGTAGGTAAGCAAGCAAGTCCATTCCTGTCTGTGGTTTTTGAGTGATTCTGGATCTCGGGACAGACTGACTCTTGACTTGTGTTTACTTGTTTTCTAAAGTATGTATTTGTTGGTATATTTAACTTTGAGTGGCCCAGAGATTCAGGGTTTGCACCTTTGCACCTATTGCACCCAGCTCTCAAATGAGAATGTGTTTAGGCCGGAACAGACACCATGAGTAAGTTTTACTCCCAAAGGCACAGTAGCAGATGCCTTTCTCATTGTAGAGCTGGAACCAGACTGGCTCATTAAACCCCTTTCCCACTGTAGTACTGGAGCCAGACTGGCTCATTAAATCTCTTTGCCCATTTTTACTGTGTTCTTTTGAGCTGTGTCAAATTATAAATCGGCTCTTATGCCCAATGTAAGCTGCACAGACAGTGGGATATTAACAGGGTTCCTGTGTTATTAACTGGCAATCTGTGTGTTTTGTACAGCATTAATTTAAGTGGCACACGGTGGGTTAGGCTGATTTTAATCGTTGAACCCGCCCCCCTGACACCACCACCACTGCAGCTCCAGAGCCATTAAAGGCACTATGTAAATGCAGTCATTTTCCAGAGAACAGCAATTACATGGCTGACCTAAGGTATGATAATAGTGATCAAGATTCACAGGGCAGCCTTCGAACAGCAAACCTGAAAAACGCCATGGTCCTTTATTTGTGCACTTTTTATGCAATACAAACTGGGACGGTGCAAGCACTTCGCCGCTGTCCAAAACCGAATAGCCAAGAAACAGTAAAGGCAATGCATCCTGTGTGTTTTTTTTTTCCTTCAGTTTCCTCCTCCATTGGGGCCAGATGTGCAGAGGACAGAACAGAAATGTATTCCAAGGCAGTGCTTTGTGGAAGTGAACTCCAAACTCTCAACAGTCTCTGTAAAAAAAAAAAAAAAAAAAAAGAAAGAAAGAAAAAAAAAAGTCATCTTTTAAAGTTCCATTCAGTAAGTGCGGAAAATGTAAAGACTGCCTGTAAATGAGGACAGAAATAAAGAATAAATAATAATATATAATAGTAAATAGTTGTGTAATTGTGTATTACCACTTGCTGAATCTGTTAATATGAGCTAAACGGGTGTGTTGCTTTTTAATTTGGTCACAGTGATCTGTGACTGGCCTGGAAGTATCACACATGGCTTCTAAACCAATAGGAGAAGATTGTGTAATGTGCGGAGAGAAAACTAATACCAGTCTTCTGTCAGCATTGGTGCTTGGCTATAGTTGCTAGGTAACACCCCCAACAGTTTCTTGTGTATGGATGCAAAGAAGCTATTTGAGAAGCTGTCCTTAATGATGCAGCGAACTCTTCTCTTTCCAGCTGTCCTGGTGAAGAGATTATGTTTAAGATGCCTGGTAGATAACCAAATGGGAGTTTTTGTTCCAGCATCGCACATGGTGCTGTTAGAGACATGCGGTTATGCATCAAGTATCAAACTCCCAGCGATCATCTGCTCTCATTCAGCACGTCATAAATCAAGTTCTTCAGTCACAAAGGCTTTTTGTTTATGCTGTATTCTAAATGCATATAAAACCGTCGTTTTCAATAAGAAATGACAGCTTTCCTTCAGCTTGCCAGCAAGTGCAGCCTTGCACTGTCTCTCATGTACCGAACCACACAGCCCTCCCTGTGTGAACTCCTGTTGGGTGGAGAGGGCAGCACCATTCCGTGGAGTTTTGACCAATCATTCACTGATCCTGCTTTCCTTTCCTTCCTGCGCGCTCTTTCCTGCTACCAGCTTAAGTGCAATGAAGACAGTGGGCTGCACTTCCCCTCCACACCACCAGGGGGGATTTTGGCAAACTGCTGGCCTCGCACACTGTACATTTGTACTATTTGTTTTAGGTTTTCTGTTTTTTTTTTTTTTTTTTTTTTGTATCAGACATTGTGACATCATCACCTGCTTCCTGCTCTGGTACACTCAGACCAAGGTGGATTTTGAAGAGTGTTCCACATTTGTATTTTTACTGAACAAAATGAATTGTAAATATGTTAAAATGGGGAAAAAAATTCAATAAAGATGTAATTAAAAGTGGACAGGAATATACCTTCGCAGCTGTTTTTGGTTGAGCCTTTGGCAAGCAGGTTTAGAATGGTAATGACCCTCGCTGTCTCTTTTCCAAAGTGGTGACACTGAGTGGTATACACATCTGCACCTTCTGTTAGTTTTAGTTATACCTATTTTGATACATGTCCATATGTATTATAATGGGAGGGCTAGACCACATCCAATAATATACTAATAATATCACCAATAATCAACCTGTACAAACACACACACCACTAGACTAGCATTTTTATCTTGAACCACATTTCCTCATAAATTGCCGCAAAAGACATAGTTGTACCTTTTATTAAAATTTAGGCAGATATGTAGCCTCTTTAAAGGGAAATAATCCTGTAATAGTGTTGTCCTTCATGCTGACTGATATGTATTTAAAAACGCAGTGGGGTTTTGTGACCAACATTTCATTTGATTTTAAATGTTCATTAACATCACAAAGTGCATTAAAGGAAAAGATCCAAGTGACAGATAAAAATGACTATGCAGTCAGTCTAAAGGTGTTAAATGAAAAGTAAATGGACTGATTGGCACCAATAAAGGTGTAAATCAAGGCCTTCAGTTACATCAGCTACACCGCATACAACCATATCCGCGGTGAACTGTGTCACTTACATATCATTAATTTATACAGCTGGATATTTACTGGGTTAATTGCCCAAGAGTATAACAGCTGTGGCCCCACGGAATATTAAATCAGCAACTTTTGGGCTACTAGACCTGTTCCTTTTAAAGGAATGTCCTGAATTCATCAACCAGACTGATATGACAGGAAATAACAATGAAGCAGAAAGAACCAAATTTACCAAAGAAGAGCACTTCCAAGGAAAATTGTTTAGTGTTTCATTCACCATGGCCTCCTGAGTATGTGGCGTTTTCCCCACATGTGGGATCAGACTGAAACGTGCAGCAGATGAGCCTGGATCCTCTATACCTGTAGCAACAGAGGCCAGTGATACTGGGGGTTAATCCGTAAGTCAGTTGCGGAATATTGCTAAATCAGGAAAGAATACCTGCACACTGCTATTATTTGATTTTATCTTTACCCTTCATCACTTGATGAAATGTTGTCAGTGCTCATGGGTAAAATCAAATGTATCACTAAGGAGAAAAATGGCAGTGTGTGGGAGTTTATGGATGTTTGTACACTTCTGGGAAACTATGAGCCAGATGTTTATACATTTTTTTTCTAATAATGTGGCAGGTAACAGTATCTTGCACAATGTCACTTGTCAGGCCCATAAAGGACAATATAAAAGGGGACACGGTTCAGAATTTTTAGTAATAAAAAAGTGATGAAGTGAGTGCAGCACAATGCAAAATATAAAATAATTTACTTTTTTCTAACTGTATAAGAAAACCTTTGTCTGTTCTGTCCCCCAGTATAATCCCTGCCAGTGTTTGTGTTTGAAGTCAGACATCTTGCAGGGTAGAAGTTCTTTATTTTTTCACTTTCCATACACAGTGGCTGTGTGATCAGCAGAGGGGGGTGAAACTGCCTTTAGAGGACAGAGCGCAGGTCTGGACAGAACCAAAAGCCTCGCTTTTTGAATCCGAGCCTTCGGACGAAAAGGGAAGCGAAACATGCTAACAGCTGTGGAAAAGATGGATGAGGTGAGAGAGGAGTGCAGACAAAGGTCAGATGGAGGGAAGGAGGGAAAGGAGCAGGAGGAGGTGGAGAACAGGGACAGGTCTGCAGGATGTGGTCCCTCTGGTGATGGTGTGGAGAGGCGAGCAGTATTGGCTTTCGAAACGTCTGGGAGAACTGGTGCGGTTTCGGGGGAAACTGTGAGAGACAGCTCAGCGTTTCCCAGAACTCTAGCTACAATAAAGCTCTGTTTGTGTTTGTTTTTTTTTTTCGCCACATCAACGAGCCATGCGAATGCGGAAAGAATGTTTGGTGGTCAAATACGTGTTTGTTTCCTTAACTTAACTCCATTGTGTACTCAGCTGACATGCTACTTCAGGGTAACTTCACAGACATATTTCAAACCCAACTTGTGTCATAAGGGCATGTGCCTTACTCGAAAGTGCATCTATATTACTCTATCTGATTATTGCTGATACTGTAGTTATATATACCAGAACAGCCGTTCCTCGCCCCTCACAGATTACATTATTGGCATTTAGCACTCTTATTCAGAGCAATTTACATTGGTTACAATTTTTTTACCTGTTACCCATGTATACAGATGGATATTTATGGAGGCAATTCTGGGTTAAGTACCTTGCCCAAGGGTACAACAGCAGTGCTCCAGCAGGGAATCAAACCAGCAACCTTTTGGTTATGAGTCCTTCTTCTTACCGCTATGCTACACTGTCGCCCAGATTAGATTAGAAGTGGACTTTAACCCCCTCATCTGAGGTCCCTGCCATCAGCAGGCTGGAGATGTTCTTCCCACAATGCATCACAAAATTAGAGAATAGCCTTGTTTCAGGGAGCCATGCGATGCAAACCTCTGCATGGATTCACTAATCAAGCCCTCCGGATGATTTAGATATCAGTGACAGCATGTGGATGAGGCCTAGTTAAACAGTGGAACTTTCATGTAAAAACATTATGGATTATGGCTAGTTGTGTAGTGCAGCTCTCTTTCAACACCTTAGAGCTGAAAGTGTAATCACAACCCGTCACCTCTGGGTTGCCAGGTCTACTTCTGTCTACATCTGCACTTGGGGTGCCATGGGCTGCATAGAATTAGTCCCACCAGAATTGATTACTGAGGTGCACAGCCTTGGCTCATGGAGCAAAGTGCCTGTGTAGTAAACAGGAGATCTTGGCTTTGAGCTCCAGCAGTGTCTTCCTTGTCTCTTTATGGCAGCAGTGTGATGTAGTGGTAAGTAGCAGGACTTGCAACCAAGAGGTTGCTGGTTTGATTTTCTGCTAGAGCATTGCTGTTGTACCCTTGGGTAAAGTACTTAACCCACAATTACTTCAGTAAATATCCAGCTGTATAAATGGCTAAAAACTAACCTGTGTAAGTCACACTGGATAAGTAGATTGTCGTGTTGTTTTTTTTCAATAATACAATTCATCACCACAAGAGGGCAGCTTTGGTCCTGTTGTGATTCAGATGCAGATAAACAGGACCATGCAAAACCCTCCAAGATTTTTGCTTACCAGACATCCTTATCCAGAACCACTTACAGAGCTCATACTTCATGTGCTCTCCATTTCCAGCTGGATATTTAATGCTGAAATACCAATTCTCAAAGGCATAGTGGCAGTGCTCCGACTGGGCACTAACCCTGCAAGCCTTGCCTCTTAGCCAATACACCACACTGTAGATTTAAAACAAATTATAAATGTACAAGGTCTATTGTTTACCCACAGAAAACAGTAAGTTACAGAGAGACCTGTAGAGACCCATAGAACAGAAATAATATTTCACAATTTTTCTAAAAAACAAAAATCAACATGTACTGTATGCCTTTGGTGCCTTCATTTGTATTTCATGAGAATCGAAACCAGGGACCACTGGAAAGGAAAGTTGCTGCGTCAGCACCAGCTGTCTGAGCAAAGCGCCTAAAAGCAGAGGTGTGTGTGTGTGAGAGGACAGTGAGGTGCATGTTAATGCATTCACACACACATGCATACCCACTCACTCCCACTCATACTTACACAGACACACACACACTCATACTCACACTAACACATCCATTCACGCTTACACTCCCACACTCACACTCACACAGACACAGACGCAAAAATCGCAAAATCAAATAAACCTCATTGACTGACTGTGACATTCAAGTAGAGCTTGACATTTATGTCTCACTTGTGGTAAAATAAAACTTGAGGAGACCCAGCGATGGGGTTGGCTGGTGGGTCTTGAACATTCTGAGTGCTGTGAGTGTGCAGTGTCTGCTCTGATTCAGGGAGCCTGTGACGGAGTGCCGTCACTACGGTTGAGTATGCGCTCTGACTGCCATACCAATGAGCCTGGCTCTTTGCCGTCACGGTCAAAGTCACATGGTTGGTACCCTGTAGACCCGGGTTTGAGGCGGGGTGGGGTGCCTGCTCTCACCCTTCATTACAGAGCCTCTCTGTTATTTTTTGCAAAACTGAGGCCTTTATGCATATATTTACTAACAATACTACATAAATATCTTACAGAGCTTAAATTTCACACATTTTCACACATTTCCACCATTTATTAAATGAGACAGTCACTGAAGTAATTAGGTTTGCTTCTGCTCTAGCAGTAGGTTAGAAGTGCACTGTATATCCGGTATGAGTGATCTCTTATCGCCCTGGACTGAAGAACTGCATTTCTCTCTGCATGAAGTCTCATACAAAGCTAAGTCCATACATCATCTGCGTTAACTGTTCATTCTAATCTGAAGTAAAAAGTAAAGGTGAATTTACTATATCTCCCCTCATCAAATGTTATATATGTCAGGGAAAGCCAATTTACTGTGTGTCTCTTCAAATATTTGCAGTGTCGATTTACCGGCAGCACATCCTTCTTCCTGTGTATTAGTCCTGCCTGCAGGTGAAGCCACACCTTAACCATGCAAATAGACACTCTTTACATATATTATTAGTAGTAGTAGTATTACTATTAGTGTTGGAATTAGTTTTAGTATTAGTGTTGTTGTTATTGTTGTTTATTAAGAATAATATTATGAGATTTTCAGTCGTCCACCCCATAGTGTGTAACAGACATCAGCCACAGCCACATCTGTTATCTGCTCTGAAAATTCTTTAAAAATGCTTTAATAGAACTAGCAATTGAACAACGACACGCGTTTAGGAACGTGTGTTGTGTTTATTTACCAGGGACTGATTGTGTGAGGGCATTCTGTGTTCGGTGTTTGATCACCCCCTCGCTGTTTATGGTATCAGTCATCAGAATGGGTCTCTGCTGTTGCTGCTGGCAAGCTGCTCACTCAATGGAATCAGTATGTTTAAAGATGGTCAGAGCAAAGCTGGAGAAAGGCCATCCTTTTCCTCTGAGGGAAAAATAAATGGCCCTCCTTTTCCCTCTCTCTTCACTGGAAACTGTCTCTCTCCCCCTGTCGATTCATTTCATATTGGCATGATGTCCAGAGTACATGCTGAAGAATACATGTAAACAACCTAGAAGAATGAGAAAGCAGCCAGTCAAAAAATGAATCAATTAAGATAGTGAATAACAACATCTATAATAATCCTAACAACAACACCACCACTGCCAATTATAACAGTAACAACAATTTGATCCCACTCTGGTGTCAACCACTGTCTCTCAGGCAGGGACACAGCACATCTGCCTTACACCAGATTTCTTGTAAAATGATAACTTCAAGATCATTTATATTTTGTTTCCACTCCAGGGCCAAACTCTTCCATTATAAAAATTTAGGAGATCAGACCCTGGATATTCCACACACTGATTGAGAGTGACCTTTGTTTATAAGCAGGTATGTAGCTAGTCACTCTCTCTCTAGTCATACTGCGTACACAGGGCTTAGTAAAGAAATATATCGGTGCATCAATGTAAGATATTTCCGGTGCTCTGGATAAGACTGTCTGCTAAGCAACTGAATAAAAGAAAGATGATCACATCCCACTGTTTTGATGTGTCAGCCTCTTTCACTGGGTGCTGCATTCATCACATCTACAGATAGTGCTATTATAAATTTGAAGGTCACTGAACACTTTAACACACACTAACACCTTTCCTGTCTTCCAGGGTAATACAGTTTCATCCCCTCTGTCTCTGTGGTTCCCCACAGTTTCCCCTCCTCCAGCTGAACAAATATTATTTTTCACTCTGTCAGACTGGTAGCAACACAATTTGACTATACAGAATGAACATATCATGGGGTGGCAGTGTAGCATAGTGGTTAAGGAGCAGGACTCGTAACCGAAAGGTTGCCTGTTCAATCCCCGCTGGGACACTGCTGCTGTACCCTTAGGCAAGGTGCTTAACCCACAGTTGCCTCAGTAAATATCCAGCTGTATCAATGGATAACAATGTAAAACAACTGTAACCTATGTAAGTCGCTTTGGATAAAATGAATAAATGTAAATATCACAACCTGGTCACATTGGAGTGTTTCAGAAGTTGAGCTGCCGTGTAGCAGTTTTTTTCCTTACTGGTTTGCCTAGCAAACACCCTTACTGACAGTGTCTTACAGAGCTTATATTTTTACACATTACCCATGACGCAAACAGTTTGATATTTACTGGAGCAGTGCAGGTTAAGTACATGGCTCAAAAGTACAATGACAGTGCCTGGCTGTTGATCCTGCGACCTACTGATTAGAACTACAGAACTTTTTTCTTAGGCATTTATGTATTTACAGTTAATAATGTTATCACAGAACTGTATAAGGGATGGATATTCTGATGTGGGTTGCTGTGTTTATTATGTTTAATTGTTCCTGCAATGTTATTAGATGCACTTTAAAATTTACACTTGCTTTGTAAGGCACTCTGGATAAGAGCATCTGCTAAGTGACTCAATTTTAATGTGTCAATGCAATCAACCATGAGAGAGAAGTGATGTTTTTCTGTTTAATTTTACATAAAATGACATTTTTCATATTCATTAGTTTCAAGTAGTTTCAGATGTTGAACATACTGCGTAGTTAAAGGGCATTGTGCAGAGCATTTCTATGTGAATAAATCTTTCATTTTTAATTTTTCATTTAGAAACCCTGTAATTCTATGGTGTTGATTTATTCATGGAGAATAATTAATTAAATGCTCCTTGAGAATGGCATTGGTTCTGGATTGTGGGTAGTTATCAGTATGGAGATATGTAAGTAAATAGTATCAGTTGTGCTCCTGTGCTATCACAGGGAAATACCTTTCCATTTCTTGTTTCTCAAATACTGATGCATTAGCAGTTTGGAATGATGATGTCATCCATGTCTGACAGTACAAAATTCCAACTTCAGAAAAAAAAAAAAAAACATCTGAAGGTTTATAGATGCATGGTTACTGACACACACACACACACACACAATTTTAACTCTCCCTTTGTCTTTTACTTTCTTCCTCTCTTTTTCTGTTTCTCTCATTTTCTGGTTCCTTTGTTCCTGACTTAGTGTGTCATGTTAGATTTCTCAGTAGAACTGCCCTTACTAGTATTTACAGCACTGTGTGTGTGTGTGTGTGTGTGTGTGTGTGTATGCGTTTATCCTGTGACTTCATGAAGACTAAAGTTGGCCTGATCTAGCATACACTGGCTCAGTTAAGACAGGAGCTTCTGAAGTGCTGCACGGGAACAGTCATGTCACACATCACACTTTTTCTGTAATCCTGATGTTCCAGTGGCCTCCTGCTGTTGTAGACAACACCAAGACCAGCAGCCAGACACACACGTCAAGACTCAAGACTTCTCAAGAAACTTGAAAAGTCAATTCCCCCTCATGAACACATCCTCAAAGACAAGGGAAAATGTAATAGCATTTTGGGCTTGCCCTGACATAAATTGACCACAGCCTATGGTGACAGCAGAACAAAAATACAAAGTAAAAAAGCTTCAATCTGCACTGTCAGTCATGTTCCCTGGTTTAGTTAAGTAACAGTGCTCTCAGGCAGTAGGCATGGTGATGCTCCTGTTGACCTTGACACACATATCAGTAGCACACATACTGACATACCGTAGCTTCAGTTTCTAGCTGAAGTGCACAACAGCAGTGCCCCAACTGTGAAATTGACATCAAAGCTTCTGGTCAAAGGCTCACATCCTAGGGAACTGTGGTACATTGAGGCATAGATGTTCTCTTGCTGGAAGGTGTGGAGCTGGGCACGGTGCAGTAAGTGGCTGTAGAGAGAACGGTGGGGCAAGAATACTTGTGGATTCACCTGGTCTGAAGTTCAGCTGAACTTCCTCTCACCCATCTTTCCAGCCATCCAGAAAAAAACCATCATCAAAAAAAAAAAAATCCATCAGCATTTTTATACGCCCTAGCTTCTTGTGGTGCCACAGGTTGCCCCTGCCGAATCGCTTAGTCTGAAAGTTAAAACGTGTGAATTGCGTCACAAAAAGTTCGCCTGGAAAACCCCACTACGTTTTGTCTTGCCTATCAACATTTAATCATTCGGAAACTGTCCTGCTTGTCAAATCGCGCAAAGCTCAAGTAAATCCTGCCGTGATAATAATAAAAAAATAATAATTAAAAAAACAGCCAGCGCCTTTTAAAGCCCATGATAGCGAGCGTTTATGTTTCCTGTATGTAGCCTATATTCAGCCTACGATAACTGTCCTCGCTCAACGTGATGAGGTTTTCTGCGAGCAGGAAGAGCTGCAAAACCAAACTGCTCACGTTCACCCTCGCATCTGGCTCTCTGCCATGTACACATTTATGATAATAATTAGTGGGATTTTTACTTGAGCAAGTATATGGAGAATAAAATAAGGTATGGCCTCCGTTTTACATTTATGTTGTATTTTTTATCAGATGCTCAGTCCAGGGCGACTTCCAAAGTGCTGGTACAATGTGCACTTAACACAACAGCATGAACTGTTGTACAAAACAAGCACACAGATGAAAATTTTTAAAGGCTCAAAACAGAAAGTAGCTGTCTCGGGATGTAAACTTTCGAATGCTTTTTGTTTGTTTCAGTAATTTGTACCATTATTAGTTTGGCATGCTAGCCAGATAGTCTGGTAGCGGGGTGGCGGTTAAAAAGTAAAATTCGCATTCACTACTGGATTTAATTCCATATGTCTTTAAACACTTTCGAATTGGGGATTATGTGCTGGAAAATTAAGGTATGTCATCCACCAGGACAATAGGGCTGGTGGAACCAAATCCCTTAATAATACAGCAGTGAATGGTCCACGCAAAAAACTGGTACTCACCCCCTGCTGCAAACACATGCCATGCACGCACCCACTTTTAAATCTCACGAACGCTTCCGGTTGCCTGGCAACCCTAATACGCTGTCCACCAATCATGAATTGTCGATGGGCGCATTAATACGAAAACAGATTGAATTCAATGTACGTTTAAGTTTTAATTCCGCAGCTATCGGCGAATCGCTTTCGGGAGTTTATTTTAAAATCAACAGCTGAACTCAGTTTTACAGACTATATATATATAATGTGTATTCGTACGTTGTTCTTGTAAATAGGGCCGTATCTTAATATATATTTCACTAAAAATATTGGGAAAGTAGTGGAAGACTGCGGATGTATATTTTTCAGCCAGACGTTCTACGGCATATAAGAGCGCATCCCCCCTTAACCCGTTCTCAAATCCAATGTGAGTTGTACAGCGGGGAGTTTAAGACTCGATGTTAGCGTGCATTCCAATGGTGCTTGCTGCTTTCATGCTTTCGGGCGAGGATTCGTTTTGATCAGTATGTATGGTCTTTATGACTCTCAGCTGTTATTAATTATATCGCAACAGAGAGACGATTGTTAACACATTTTTACTCTGTGACACTACGGGATTCTAGCCAATCCTAGCGAATTGTAGCTGTAAGTGAGTCCTCTTCTGACCGGTTCCGACTGTTACATGAAACGAAAGTCTTCAGATAGGTAATTCATCCAGGTAGCCGGCTTGCTAAATTAATTTGCAGTTAGTTCGCTAGTGGAGTTCGGGTAGATGTTGTGGCTTGGTGGCTTTCTCGTCTTGTCCAAAGTTAGCAGACTTATGACGAGAGACATACGGATCACTACAGTGCAGTTGTCTGTACGGACAGTGTGGGCTACCCAGGTAGTTAGTTGGTCAGCTTGTTAGAGAGCGGTTGTTAATCCGACTGAATTTAGGCAGTTTTTTTCTCAACGCTTGCTCGATCACTTAGATTTATTATAACGATACCAAAAATAACATTTTAGCCAACGTAAGTGACACGAGTGTGGTATTCTCCTCTCATCGTATTGTGGGCCGATGAAAGCTATAGTTATGTTCTGGAACCACGGCGAAGCATTATGTGTGGTCTGCCCATATAAGCAACGAGTATCACAGTGCTTATTTTTTTTGTTCTTCTTGTCAAAAGTGTATTGGGATTGTTCTGGTTTCTAGTTCAATTGATGTTAGTCGTTAGTGTTTAGTGATCAAGTGAACTTTTTTGGATGGCTGGAAAGGTTACATCAGTGATTGTAGTTTTTTTTTCCTTTGTACGATGTCCATATGTCTTTGTCACTACTATTTGGAGGTCTTTTCACAATTTCCTTTGTTAAAATTGCCATCTTTTATAAGCTAAGTTTGGCATTCTAATTGTGTAGCGTAGTGCAGTTTTAAGTGCGCTCTTTCACAGCCGACAGTTAGCGTCATTCCCGTGGCCCCTTGTCTGGCAGCATATTAAACTGATTAGAGGTAATGTTGCTTTCGTAGGGCAGTGTTACGCGCTACGTTTATTTTCAGTATGAGGTAGGTAGGTATGTTGCCCCTCAGGAAAATTGTTAGTTTCTATTTTTACTGTTTTCATTACTGCTATTTCACTCATTTTATTACTGTAATTATGTTTTTACTTTATCACTGTTTTGTAGCTTCAATGCCTATTTGCTGTAATTGTGGCTGACTTGTACTACTTCCTGCTCAAGTAGTATGTGTTTAATATATTGTATCATATTTGCTTTGCAAGTCATTCTAGATAAGAGCTGCTAAATAAATAAATGGTCCTTCCTTTCTTCCCCTTAGTTTAAGGGGACCTAGAAGAGAGGATGGCGGAAGAGGGGAGTAGCACTGAGACAGAGCGGAGCAGTCTGCTGACCTGGGATCAGGTGAGCCGCCTGAACGAGGTGCTGACGGAGGCGGTGCCGGTGCACGGGCGCGGGAACTTCCCCACGCTGCAGGTGCGGCTGAAGGACATCGTGCGGAAGGTGCGGGACCGGCTGGAGGCGCGGGGTATAGGCGTGCGGGATGTACGTCTCAACGGCTCCACCGCCAGCCACGTGCTGGTGGAGGACAACGGCTGGAGCTACAAGGACCTGGACGTCATCTTCCGGGTGGGGCTCCCGCGGGAGGCCGACTTCCAGCTGGTCAAGGAGGTGGTGCTGGGCACCCTGCTGGACTTCCTGCCCGGCGGGGTCAACACGGAGAAGATCACACCGGCGACGCTCAAGGAGGCCTACGTGCAGAAGCTGGTGAAGGTGTCCACCGAGCCGGACCGCTGGAGCCTGATCTCGCTGTCCAACAACGACGGGCGCAACGTGGAGCTCAAGTTCGTCGACTCCATCCGCCGGCAGTTCGAGTTCAGCGTGGACTCCTTCCACATCGTCCTGGACCCCGTGCTCTCGCACTACGAGACCGCCGGCGACGCCATGACGGAGCTCTCCCACCCGGCCGTGGTGGGCGAGAGCGTCTACGGCGACTTCGGCGCCGCGCTCGAGCACCTGCGCAACAAGGTGATCGCCACCCGCCGGCCGGAGGAGATCCGCGGCGGCGGTCTGCTCAAGTACTGCAACCTGCTGGTGCGCGGATTCCGGCCCGGCGACGGCGACGGCTTCCGCGGCCTGGAGCGCTACATGTGCTCCCGCTTCTTCATCGACTTCCCGGACATCGGCGAGCAGCAGCGCAAGCTAGACTCCTACCTGCAGAGCCACTTCGCCGGCGAGGACCAGCGCAAATACGACTACCTCATGGTTCTGCGGCGCGTGGTGAACGAGAGCACCGTCTGCCTGATGGGCCACGAGCGGCGGCAGACGCTCAGCCTCATCTCGCTCACCGCCTTCCGCGTGCTGGCCGAGCAGAACGCCATCCCCGACGCCTCCAGCGTCACCTGCTACTACCAGCCCGCGCCCTACGTCCGCGACATGAACTTCAGCAACTACTACATCGCCTCCTGCAGCCAGCCCATTCCCACATGGCTGCCGTGCAACTGAGGCCCGAAAAGCGAGCGAGTGGGGGGGGGGGGGGGGGGGGGGGGGGACGCTGTCCAAGGGCCGGGCTCTCTGCACTCGGAGGGGAGGTGTTTAAACTGGACACGTTTTTGTTTTCCTTTTTTTGTTTGTTTGATTTGTATTGGTTCCACCTCTCCTTTCTCGGTCCTTATCAGCAACGGAGACAAGACTGTTGGACCCATTTGTGTCACATTTTCAGTGTTAAGTGTAATTTGTTTCTGGGGAAAAAAGAGGGCTCTTGGAGTGTTTGTCTTGTTTTTGGTAGGCTTTAATCTGAGTGTCAGTAATGTCTAGATTTCTGATTTGTTGGTCTTTCCCATGCTGAATTTTGACGGGCTGGGATCACCGCTGTGTGCACTGAAAAATGAGAAAAGACAAAAAAAGCACAAAATTAAATAAGGAAAAAAATATAGGGGGATTATAGCAAAGAACATATGTCGGTGTGTATTCAGCAGTATGTTTAAAATGCCTTGTACATCTTGGGGGGGGGGGGTGGGGGGGGTACAGGTGTTATATTTGGGCCGTTTTGAATTGTTTTATGAGGTGGCCTGCCCTGTTGTGCCTACCACTCTTTGTATGAAAGTCAACAACACCTGCTCATCTTTCATACATTCACATTTTCAAAGAGAAGTTTCAGATTGATGTCACAAGGCTGAGCCCCAGCTGCTGGGCTTTATTATTTTGAAGATGGGGGGCGCGCATCTGTGTATGCAAACCTCAGGTTTTGCAAGAGATGGGTATTGTGGGTAGAGAGGGGTGTAAAGGAAGATAGTATTACAGGGAGAAAAGGTATTGAGTGCAGGTATCTGGGGATATGGGGTGTGTAGAGAAGAGGGTAGGAGTAGAGAAATGGTTAAGGGGGGGATCTGCTCATTGCTGTCAACTGTGGTGTGGTGAGCGCCTGGCTGTTACCCTCTCATGAGATGATCTGCATGTGAATCGACCTTTAGCCGTCATACCTCTGTCCTGTGTGCTGTACAGGACCGGCCAGTCAAAACCTCTCACGGTCATGACTTCTCTTGAAATCACGTTGTCCCACATGGACTATCCTGACTGGACCTGAGCACGCATGGTTGCCTTTTGCTCTTCCCATCTGTCAGCGCTTTACTCCACTGTCTTTTAGACTCCATTCAGAGCCTGACGTCGGGGTCATCTCTAAGTTCTGGAGGATTTAAGTCCCTTGCCTTGCGATGCGTGTGGGACTTCACCGGCTTTTCTGCTTTCAGCCAGGTTACTGCGCCTTTGCTCAGACGCGCGCTGAGGGCCTCTTCTGTGGTCTTGCTGAGCCGCCTCTTCACCGGCTGCTCCGTTTCTAACCGCAAGGCAGAGCAGCTTGTGCAAATGTACAGAAGCGAGATAACCCGAGCCCCCCCACCTTATCAGCGGCACACACAGCGAGGGTGACCTGCCCTCTTTAAACAGGAGATAGCGACTGACAGGGTCACTGTGGCCTCCGTGCTGGAGTTGGGCGTGCTCCCGGCCTGGAAACCCTAAATGTGTACATGTTGGTGACTTGTTTTGTGTGTGTGTGTGGTTTTTTTTTTTTTTTTTTTCCTTATTTGAGGGGAGGTTGGGAACTTTGAAGTGTGGACCAAAGTCTGTTTTCCTGTGACAAAGTCCCACAGTGCCTTACCCTTATGGTTTTTTTTTTTTTTTTTTTTTTTTTTTTCTGTGTGTGTGGGGGTGCGCAGATAATAAGGGTTTTTAAAACAATTTGTACAGTTTAGTGTGTGCTTCTTTTTGCTTAAACCAAGCTTAAGTTGCTTAAAGAACGTTAACTTAAGGACAGACGAGGCATTGAGAGAGGGGAAAAATGAACGGAGCTGGGATGGTGAAGCTCTGCGCTGTCACTGACCACATGGAGACTGTGGAAGCGCTTGAGGTTGGAAACGTGGACGTGCACGCGGATGGATGTATATCTCAGGGATATTTTTGTGTTTTTTTTTTTTTTTTTTTTTTGTAGGGCTAGTTTCCCCACTTCGTGCTTTGTTTTTTTGAAATGCAAAATTGCAGTGAGTTTTGAACTTTGAGGTTGGAGTTGCGTCCCCCACCTTTGCACCAGTGACTGCTTGTTCTCCTTGTCATGTTCTGTAGAGCAGCATTTCCCAACCCCGGTCCTGGGGTTATACTGTGTATGTATGTGCGCGCGCGCGCGCGTGTGTGTGTGTGTGTGTGTGTGTGTGTGCGCGTGCACGTGTGCGTGTGTGTGTGTTCATTCCAGTTGAGCTCTCTTAATTAGATCTGATTGAGCTGTTATCAGTGTTCAGTTATGTATTTAGCATCTCATTTATTTGGCCATAAAATAAGCTGAGTTTCTGGAGGGAGGTCTGCTACTATAACAGTTGTTTATGGAACATATTTTTAACACTGGCCCCTTGAGCCAGTCTGAGACAGCTGTAATTTAATTAAGCCAAATTAGTTCCATTATTGGTCCTAGACCCTGCTGAACAACTAATTAGTCTTTATAAATTTTAGTAGGCTGTCTGTATTAGAAAGTTACTTAAGGGGCTCAAATGAATAGAAATACCCTGGGCCAGCATTATTAAACACAGCTATTGAGTTTCCTGTAACAGACACAAGTAATGTAATCAATATCCTGTGTTCCTTTGAAAGAGTGAGTGTCTAGTCTCTACTCTTTTTGACTAGTGTTTAGAAGGGAGCACTTTTTTGCTTGTGAAGATGCACTTGAAAGGATAGCTCATGGCGGGCTGTCACTGCCTTTTGTTTTTGGACTTCTGCACGTTTCTGTGAAGAGGAGACCTCCCTGTGTAATTTCCTCAAGTTATTTAAGGTGTCTTTTGTAGGAACTGCTTATGCTAGGAAATGCTTACCGCTTTTGATGTCTTAGATGAGGGATGTCAAGTTCAGTGTAATTCACAAGCGTAATCTCGATGTGTGATATCAAATTAATAATAAAAAATGTGAGAGAAAAACAGCTCAGCAAAGATTTAGCCGATTATTTGAGAGAAAAAGCCAGGGCTTCTGCATGGCCGTGCGTTGGATGCGTTTTTCTTTCTAGAAATGTGTGATTTCCGTTCACACGTATGGCTCCCCACCCTTGCTGTGCAATCTCACCTTTTCCTGTATGGGCATGACTGTACATTGGCCGGGGTGGGGGGGGGGGCTAATTCTAATGACAAGCTTGGTTAAAGTGCAATTTTAATGTTTGGGTTTAGTGTTGGAGAAGCTGTCTTTTTGCAGTAACATTTTCAGGTCAGGACTGGGTTACTTGTTTGTGTGGCTGTGCTCTTTTGTGTGCGAACGTGTGTAACATTTTGTGCCTATGATTGCTTGTGCAACTTAAGTGGGTGGGGGGGGGGGGGGGCGGGGGGGATATGAAATTGTTTCATAACTCCAGGAAATGGTTCATGCAAAGTCAGCTTTATTATACCTGCATTTCAGGATTTATTTTAGCACTTTTAAACTCAATTTAGTTTTCCATGGTTGGATTTTTTTTTTTTTTTTTTTTTTTGAGGAAGTGTATGAACAGAAATAAAAGTATTTGAATCCATTACCTGGTGTCCGTGCTGTTCTGTTATGTGCAGAGAGATTGTTCCTCAAAGGGATAGTTCTGTGCAAACCCTTGTCAGTGGAAGGTGGTCTGCTCTCATATCAGTTTGGAACAGACTGCTTCAGTTCAATAATCACCTGTAAGAAAAAAGCTTCTGGTGCACAACATGTCTAAGTTGCTGAAGTGAGAAGTTTGTACATACACATCTGCAAAAACAGGTCTGTCACTTGAAAGGTCAGCTTTGGACAAACTACTTAAAACTACCTGACCTCACACTAGAGGCGCTGTTTCAAGCAAGTGATATCCACTCTTGCATGAAATGGCAAGTACAGAATTTTCAGTGTATATCATAGGTCATATTACTTAGATCAGGGGTCAACCAAATGTGATCTTCAATGACACAACTGTGTCGGTTACACTTTAGGAACGATTAAAGACTTGCCAACATGTCAACTGCACTATTTTTGAAGTTTGAAGATTTTATTTTTGCCATGTATTTTTGCTGAGTTAGGGTCTACATCTGTAGTGCTAAGGTCATTTATAGTTATGCCTAGTGCAAGTAGAGATTTGCTGTTTCTCACCAAGAACTAACCATAAAGTTTAATTGGTATGGTAAAAATTACACTTCAAATATGTGGTGAATAAGGTATTTAAAAGGTATGAGCTGGACAGAAAGGTACAGAAAATTGTCCACATAACCTAACACTCGTAAAGCAGAAATTCATTCAGCATTTCACCGCTCCAGGCACATACTGGAACCTTTTTCTCCCTCACCAAAACTTCAGTGACTCAGCTTTCGAGAATCTTTGGTGTTAACTTAGCGCTCATTCCTTTGAAAACCTCTGACATGGTTTGACAAGCGGAAGTGAGAGCTATTTCTTTGACGCACTGTGTTCCTGTCATCCTGCGGCCAAGATAAAAGAGCAAACCTGACCACAAGATCAGATTCTGCAGAGATCATGGCCTACAAATGGCCACTCCAGCCATCTCAGTCGTAAATGAATCTATGCCTGTTGGTGTGAAAGTGATGCAGTGGCTTTCTGGGAGGGGAAATGTTGAATTTTAATAATTGTGTGTGCAGGCAGTCTCCCCTCAGCATGGTAGTTTTCTGAATGTGCAGCATTATTCATCCTGAAAGTGATATTAGGAAACTGGCTATGGGCAGTCGGTGTCCCAGGTCACCCATGAAAGTAGAGTTACGAGAGGAGCAGAATTAAACTTGTTTTGTCAGTGTGTGATGCTTGGGTTCTGGTGAAAAGCAAGCTCCCCTCTCAACAGTCTACAGACAAAGGGTTGCAGTGTGTGGGGTAACCCACAATGCTTTGGAATTGGCTGTCATATGGCTGCCTCCCTGTCAGCTTCAAGGAGGGGAGACTGGCACAGCAGCTAAGGACCTGGTGATTGGAAGACTGTTGTGGCAAACACCAGGTAGGACATAACTGCTGTACCCTGTACACAGGTGCCCAATCTAAACTACGTCTACACATGCCTAGCTTTACAAATGAATCATATTTGAAAATACAAATTTCTAACACAGGTTACTTTGAACAGGGCCACCCTCCAAGCAAACACAGATGAATAACCCTGTTTTTGTCACTTCGTCTCTGAGGCTGTCACTCTTGCAGCAGAGTTGCACTTGAAACCTCAGTCTTGCAAACCTTGTCTTTGTTTGGTGGCTGATATGGAAACCACGCTGGGGGTGGAGCTACGCTTCTGGACAGTGTCCGTTTCCCTGCAGATGGGACAGTTGTCAGGCTGGTTTAGCAGAGAAAACACCCCCATACACTGTCCCTGGATCAGTTTCATTTGGCAGTGGTTCAGCAAGAGTGCTTTTCAAAAACAATAGTTCTTATGGTTTGGTTCTTATAGGCTTCTGTGCAATGCTATGTCCTTACCACCATTACTTCCAAATGTAAAAGTTACATGCAATGACTACATGCACGTACAGACAAACACACCTGGTGAGCTCACGTCTTGCCTTGAAACCCTTGACGTTCTGAAACTGCTGCTTGCTGAGGTTTTGCATGTGGGCGATGCAGAGTTCTAGTTTCCCGCTATGGTGCGTGTGCGCGCGTCTTTGTGTTTATGCGTGTGTGAGTGGACGTGTGTCTGTGCCTGTCTCTGTGTACGCATTTGTGTGTATGCACCCGTGTATGTGCGAATCTGTTCTAGCCTTTCACGGCTTTGTTCTCTGTTCCTCATTCACTGTCTCAGTTTGAGTGGCATGACATAAGGAAATGTTTCAGAAACCGAGGTGGCAGGAATGAACTAAATATGCGAGCAAAGCCTTAGAGCTATCACTGTGAAAACGAAGAAACATATGATTATTTTAACAGTCATAACGATAGGCGCGATGTAGGCCATGGTTTCTCAAACTTTTTTTTGCTTCAACCTTTTTGACATCTAATCTAAGTATTTTTTAAACTGATGTCAACCGTGAGCCAGGCGGTTTGCACTTATTTACATAATTTTAAAACTTTGTCAGTCATGAACCAAAAATTCAGAGATGGTGAGCTGGTTTCATTATTTAGACAGCATGAGGAAACCCTGACTGAAATCTTGGCCAACCACATGTGATGTTGGTAAGACAAGAATCAGAAGCCTGGTTCTCCTCCATTGGGAAGGATAACGCTGGGCATGTGCCGAATAAAGTAGCAGTGGTCACAGCTGATGCTATGCCATCTATGACCAGCACAACAACTAGGACATCAGCTAGATAGCCTAGCCAGCTGTGCTTTGGAGGAATGGACAGTTGTAACATAAATTTGTCTAGATACACCCTGACAAGGTATTCATTCTCTTAATACAGAAGTTAACTTGCTAGCTCCACAGCAGCAGCAGAAAACAACTAATTTTAATGTTGGCCAGCTATCAGACTTGGTTGAACAGCAACAGCAGACCCCATGCAATCTTCTTGCGTGTATTAGCTTGCAAGCTAGCACATGTTGTGAGGTGTGTCTTTATGTGAAAAATGAAATGAAATATATAGCAGATATATCACTGTCAGCTGTCTTAAGGCACACCATTCCCTAGCAACTGCTTTATAACGGGTGTTATGTGCCATGTGAAGTTACACTTAATAAATTGTGAACCAAAACCTTTTGTGTAAAGTTACATTATTAGGTTTGGATTATGCATGACAGAGAGATTAAACTGCAGTCTTTATATCAGCTGTGGCTTTCAGCTATGGCTAATTTCTTGACTGCAAGTTCTCAGTTTGGTTCTTTTGGACCTCTGAAATATCTCTTTACCATGATTTTAGAGCACAAGACTCTTTCTACATCATGTAAAATAAACACAAATGGTGTTATTCAAAAAGACATGACGTCCTGATTCTCTCCCTCTGCTCCACAGAGACGACCTTAGTCACGTAGCACCAGTAACAAACATGCATGTCCAATTAAAACCAGTTTGGTTCTGTGGTGATCAAATCACAGAGGATTAATTCATTCTTACTTTCCTTTGATTGAATTCCAAGGCCCAAATTCCAGGGTCACTAATTATCTCTGTGGCTAATTAAGGGTGATGTAGTGCAGATATACAAACCAACAAATCACATATGCTCAGTGGATTTACATGTACATTTATTCATGTAGCAGATGGTCTTATCCAGAGTGACTCATGAGAAGTGTATTCAATAGGGTTAGGGAATTAACCGTACTGATACTGAATCATTAGTACCATTCATGAAATATAGTGCCATTACGGGAAACAGAAGGGGAGTAAGTACAAGTGAATCACCACTTTGTGCCACTGTAAAAGCTTGCGAAAGTGCAGCCAGGCTTTTGTCTTGCATGCTTAAATTGTGATCCATTTTACAAGTATTAGCTTTTGTTTCAGTGTAAGGAGGGGGACGTCAGAGTTAGGATAACCCAGAAATAGTCAGAATAGGTGGATTTTGAGCATGGTTCACGGGGAGTTTATGCCAGCACATGGCAACAAGGGCAGAGAAGGGACATGGACAAGCTTAATGACCCTTTCAGGAACAGACAACTGGGCAGCTAACGGTAGTGTATTAGAGTGGCTTGACAGGAGTGTAGGATGTGATGATAGACTGAAAGTGGGGGGGGGGGGGGGATTAGAGTTTTTGCTACTGCTTAATAGGCTAGAATTTATCCAAGCCATAATAGGTAGCCAGTGTTGAGGAGATGTGTTAGAGCATTTTTGGTTGGTTGTACATCAGTTGAGCAGCTGCATTCTGAATCAGCTCCATTGGTGAGGCAGTGAGGCTTTGAGGCAGCTATGCCATGTTACTTTGTAGAAATGATTGGAAAAGTAAGATGAAAACCACTTAAGGGCAGTTCCCAAAATGTATAGTTTAGCCAGGGCTGCCAGGAGGACTTGATAGTCAAATATGTTGAAAGCAGCAGATAGACAGAGGACACAGAGGTATCTCTAGCAAAGCTGAGTTTCCATTGAACAACTCGCTTTGAATCCAGACTGCTTAACATCAAGAAGGTCATGTTGAGCCAGGAAAGGAAACAGCTGGTGGATGCAATCTGTTCCAGGGATTTTGAGAGAAACAGGAGAGGGGAGACAGGTCTGTAGTTTTGGACTGGTGAGGGATCCAGGTTGGTTTCTTAATTATAGGTTTGACTATTGCCTGTTTGAACGCTTTGGGAGTGCAGCCCACTGAAAGGTCAAAGAGGAATTCACAAAAGAGGAGATAAATTGAAGGAGATCAGATGCAAATCCTGTTGGGAGGAGGAGAGAGGATGGGGTCCAGTGAACAGGTTATTAGCCTGTAAGAACTTTTAAAGCAGGTAAGTTGGTAAAGCGACCAGTCACAATATTACTGGGGGCTTGTGTTGGGTGATGGAGTGAGTTGCAGATGTCTGTCACCTTTTTCTTCAAATAGAATGCGAATTCAGTATTGGTGAGGGTAGAAGGAGGTGTATGTGTATGTGTGTGTGTGTGTGTGTGTGTGTGTGTGTGTGTATGTGTATGTGGCTGGGGTGGGGGCTGCTTGAATCACTGTTTGAAAATATGAAACCAGCAGATGACACAGCAGAGGAAAGAGATGAGAGAAGACACTGGTATTCCACCAGGACAGAGGAGAGTTTCGATTCTTTTTCCATTTTCACTCAGCTGGGTGCAGTGTAGTCCTGATATGCATGTAGTGACTCAGTCAGCCGCAGGTTTGAGGAGGATGTCTTTGAAGGCCTATAGATGAGCGGACATAGAGTCAAGAGGTCCCATGTGCTGAGGAAAGCTTCACTGTGAGCCAATCAGAGGGACACCCACCACAGTGGTTGGGTTTTTCACAGTGGCTGTTCTGCCAGCATGTGGGCATTGGCATGGTGTTCTGGGGCCCCATTCCTCATAGCTCGACGAGAACAGGAGTATAAGAGCTTAAGAACATAAGACCCTTAAGTGAGTCGCATAAACAAACCATTTATACCCCCCCCCCCCACACACACACACCCCCGACCCGGGAAATAGGCAAAGTTGAAAAAACCCATAACTGCCACAAAAACGAGTCCGTGAAGGCCTGCTGCTTATAGGGTCTTGCAGTACTGAGAAACAGGTGAGGAGCGGAGCAGGGGTGCAGATGTTCCTGTGGCTGAAACAGAGAGAACAAACAGAGGTGCACCTTTCCCGTCAGCCAGTCCAGACGTTTCCCTGAAACCCTTTACCCCACCCCCCAACCCCCAATCCGTCCTCTCTCACCCTCTCTCGCCCCGTCTCTGCCTCCCAGGCGGCTCCGCGTGGCCCGGCTGAAGGCTGCGTGTCCTCCGGTTGTGCTGCAGTGCGTGTGGAGCGCGGCTCCGGGGCCAGGCCCTTTCTCCATGCTGTTCCTATTAAACAGCCCCGGTGCCCTGGCGGCACTTTCATGTCTGAAAAATGTCTCGGATCAAAAACGGTCCGGCGTACTCCAAGCAAACGATTCTGCGCAACGAGTGATGTCTTTGTAACATAAAACCAAATCCCCCCCCCCCCCCCCCCCGAGAACCAAAGTAACAAATTTGGTGATCGGAGCTAGAAAAAAAAACGATACCATTCAAAGCCCACAGCATCCATCAGTCCTGCATGCTGTGACATCCCCTGCTTGAGCTGAGGCAGCACTGGGATGCCTGATCTCCCGGCTTATACTGTGTCTGCGTGGGTACTGTGAAATAAAAGGTCAGGATCATCAGGCCTTAACGCCTGCTTTTAAGTGCAGGGCCTCATAATTATTAAATCACTGTATTTCAGACCTATGTATAACCAGAGTGCGAGACTGAAACTACAAACTGAAAGCCCTGCACTGTATCTGAGTTACACAACTGTGCTCTCCTGGGACTCGTGTTTGCACATCTCTTAAGTAAAAGAACCCCAGCGACAACGGTTTCAATACCCACGAGAAGAGTCCTGCTACAATGGAACAAAATGAATAATAAACAAATATACTGTAGTTTCTGTGCTTATGGATGTTGCTGTATTCAGGGAACATTACATAGTGTTGCTACTCAGCCATGGTCCTGGAGGGCTGCAGTGTGTGCAGGGCTACATGACCATGGTTCTACATGTGGGTGTTTTTTTTTTTTATTATATGTTACCCATTTATACAGCTGGATATTTACTGAGGCACTTCTGGGTTAAGTAGAGTTTTGCTCCTTACCACTGTGCCCACCTGGCATTAAGCACTTGAGTCAGATCATTACAATCTTAATTACACAGTTTATATCTCCTCACCAGTTCTGAGAGTGTTAGTGGGTGCTGGAGTAGTTGCAGGACTGGGGCTGTGTAGGCTTATCATAGCAAAGCGTGAGATGGGTGGTAGAAGGGAAGAATAGCACTGTTTAGGCCTAGCTGGACAGGCCTGCTGCCCCAGTGCATGACCTGTCATGCACATTGGAGGGTACTGAGGATGATAAACCAAATGTTTTCACTTTGCAACCCTGACACACACGTAACTTTTTTACTGCAATTATGCTTCCTGTGATTTTAGAGTCCTGGGTGTTTCTACTACTCCCTAGTGGCAAAATAAAGTTACTGCATACTGATCTCAACTTTCACCCTCTATGCACTTTCTCTTGTATTTGTTTGTATGTTTGTAAGCACTTTCCATGGAATTGTAAAAGGCTAAAGAGCTGATTGTATACATTAACAGTTTTTTATAGTTCAGCTGAAAATCAGATCAGTTACTGTGTGCACTGGATATTACAATTGTCATTAAATTAACCCTGGAAATATACTGTAATTAACATCTATGACACTCTGACTGCATTTGTCTGGTGTCAAGTGATAATGTTTGCTTGACTGTACAGTATGATGTTCAAATTGAACAGATGGTTTTAAAACTGTAACAATAAACATACATCTGCTATATCCTGCATGTGAGTGGTAGGGCACCAGCTAGCTGGTGTTACTGACTGAGAATAGATCACTTTGTGGAGGATGACACTCGCCAGGACCCCCTACTAGATCCTCTTAAAACAACCTCAAAAATGATGAGTGGATTTAGATGATATCCAAATACTAAATACAAATATCTATGTGAATTTAATTTACTGTTTTGTTTTATTCCATACAATGAAGCCTGAGTTTTGGTTTCCCCAAATGCACACTTAATGTAGCTAGCTTACTAGGTAAAATGACAGCTTTGCAGGATGATAATTTACCTGACATGAACTGGCTAACAACCAATTGGCTAGCCAGTGATAAGCTAGACCTCTTTCAGAAATGTGTTAGTTTTCCAGCATGGTGCTGGCATTTTTAAAAAATTCAATGAAGACTCAAGCTGTTACCTTGAGTGCATAGCGGCTAATTGCATGGGGATTTTTGGCGCATATCTAGAAGACCTCTACAACTGCAGGCACCACTGCAAGGCCAGATCATTACTGTCATAAGCAGAATGCAACCTTAATGCTGATGAAGTGTGTGTATGAGTATTTCGCTGAATTTACATTGCTTATGTCTGAGGGAAAGGGCAGGAAACACATTAGAATGCTCAGAGGCTGGTACAGGACAGAAATGTTAAAAGTGGAGATACAGGTCCTAAGTGTGCTTCATCTTAGAACAGAGGGAGAGCCTTTGCTGCCAAGCATATAGTAATGACAACAACAACAATAATAATCATCTACTCACATTCTGCTCTAGATCATTTACTGGATGTCAAAAACAGAAATGTAACATTAAATGTACTCATCTTTTATGGTGCTCTAGATAGGGAATGTCTGCTAAGTGACAAAATGGAACCTTTCAAAGATCTCTGAGTGCTTTTAAGTGAGGGGTTGGGGGACTCACCTCAACCACCTCCAATGTGGATACTTCTCAGCAGCCATTTTATGACAGAGCACTCCCCACACAGCTAACGGAGTGGATAGATAGGCTGGGATTTATCTTATTAAGCAGACTGGGGAGATCATTACAGAGAATATTGCCAGTAACCAATGAACCCCCTACCCTCATCTTTATTGACCGCAATGAGTCAAGGTTCGGGGTTTTATGTCTCATCCTCAAAATTCTCAAAGACAGTAAAAGAGCACGAAAACAATCTTCTTAAAGGCATTCATTTGTGCTTTATTGTGGTTCATTGCAAATGGATACTGCCTGCTGATATTAAAGCTGTAAGCTGCTGGAAAGTGGTACAAGATTCATGACCCTCAGTCGCTCTCCGCCTCCTCTTTCCCAAGCTCCGTTTACCCTGTGGAATTTCGCTGGCTTAATACGACAGTTATTAAAACAGCATCATCAGCTATGTGTTCAACGACACAGTGTGGAAATGCTGCTTATATCTCCCCGGAGAAGACATATTGTTTGAGACGGCAGTGTCCAAGAGGTGGGGCGGAAACTGGGGAGTCTCTGAGCGCCCCAAAAGGATTTTCGACCCCATTCTGAGGGAGTGAGTGGCCAAAGACTGATCTGCCTGTGACCTTCAGGGAAGCGCAGACAGTCAAAGTCATGGAACTGTGGATGTGCTGACTGCGGTGGGTTCCTGTGGAAATCTGGATGCCAGAGTTGAGGATGAATCCATGTCACGGTTCAACCATTATTTTACTTTATTTTCAAAATGTTGTTTGCCAAACCACTGTGCGCAACAGAATCACACACAGCATCACTGTAGCGGAGTCCAAGTCTACCTTTTCATGTCCGCTGTATTTAACATGTTGCAGAATTTCCTAAGATTTGCAAATCAATGCAACACTTACATAGAGCTGGTCAACTTGCTGTCATAAACTTGAAGTTCATAAATCTCTAAACAATCAATAATCAATTATTCAATCACTAATAATTAATGATTTTGAAGAGTTCACACTATGGGACAACAGACATTCATATATTGAGTTTTCTTTCTTTCTTCCGAGATCAAAACCGGGTTTGCCAGGTGGGGTTTGAAATTAAAATGATTCTACAGATTGTAGCAACTGCTAAAAGAGGCTTCATAAGCCACTTAAGTGGTGGGCCTTTAAAATTCTGTCATTGGCTGTCCCCTGGATTAGACTATATTGGCCTTCAATTTGACTCAGTTAAATGCAAGGATTACTTTGTTTTTTGTCATGCAAGTACAGTGGCCATTAAAATGACTGAAATTATTTGACTAATAAATCAAAGTTCCAGACAAATGTTAATTGAATGCAGGGGCAATTTCTCATTCGAGTTACTAAAGTAAATGTACAAAAGTGTAAGATCAATGGAAACAAGTATAGTTCACTTTTAAATCTGAGTGCAGTGTCCTTCTACTTGTCGTCCTAAAAGCAGAGCGAAGTTAAGGAGTTAATCTGCTGAATGAATGTCCCCTCATTAGCAGTGAGTTATGCTATTCAAACAGCTGCTGGCAAACTTCAAACCAATTAAGGGTTCAGAGGGACATGTGCTCTCAAGGTTTCAGATCCCTGACAGTGAAAGAATACTCTTGCAGTCTTTATAATGATAAGTAATATGCACACAACAATGCTTTAATTCACTCAAGACGCTTGTCATTGCAATTTGGGTGTTTATTCAAGACAGATGTCAGTTTAAGGCTTGTCCCTGTATATTGGCTATGATAACACAAATTAACAAGTAGAAAACAGATGTAATCAACATTCATTTCAGCTAAATGTACTTATGATTATAGAAATAGGGGGATTTTACAAATTAGCATTAACTTATTTTAATTTATTCACGCAGAAAATTCTGACTGTGCACTAGTACACCCTCTGTGAAACCAGCTTCATGGGTTACAGAGGGTATGAACACAATAACTGCATATCAGCCAAGGTACGCCACCTGCAAAGTGGTGTTGACTAAACTCCAGCTCCTCTTCCTGGACATACCAGGAATCACTTTTACTCCACCTCCTTTTCCTGGTGACAGTAGAAAATTGAATAAACTCCGCCTCCTTTACC
Source organism: Megalops cyprinoides (assembly GCF_013368585.1). Lineage (NCBI taxonomy): Eukaryota > Metazoa > Chordata > Actinopteri > Elopiformes > Megalopidae > Megalops > Megalops cyprinoides. Next base: position 8,875,154 of record NC_050596.1, on the reverse strand, counting down.
TGCAGACACCAGGAATCCAACCAACATCAATAAGACCCAGGCCCATATTATGCGATCAGTACTCCCGGTTTAAAGGGCATACCACAGTATCACAACTATGCCTTTGACAATGTGAGTCCAGACATTACACAGCACAAACAGGCTGCAAATGGGCCCTTAATCTCAATACACATCACACAACATCACATAAATAAATAAGAGGAAGTCAGAGGTGAAGGGTGTTATTTGGGACATGCCTTGCTGTCACCATTCCATCTCCTTGGCAGAACAAGTAAAAGAAACAAACAAAAAAATCAAAAAATTTTGGAATCATAATATTAACAATGTCATGTCAAAATCATTATGCTAACAATGTGGATGTAGTTAAACTCAAATCTGATAAGTAAGACTGACATGTGCTGTTTGAAACTGAGGGACAGCACAGGGGTTAGTGTTACATCAATCTGCAAGGAGTAATGTTAGATGCAAAAAACTTTTGAAGGATCTTCAAGATACCTTACTTTAATGTGAGACTCCCGCTCCATGAATCTTCCAGTTTTAGCAATGTAATAATTCGAAACTTATAATTCAAAACTCAAAACATATTACAGTATTTATAACTGAAGTCACATTGTAGCAAAGGGAAACCATGCGTGAATCCATCTTTTCTTGAAAAAAGGCTAATAACATGTTTTGGTTTTCTAACTCTTGACAGCTGCTGTTTGATAAATAGACGAGCAATCTAGTGATTCAGATCTGTTTCTGCCTTGAAATCCAGCCACAAAGTCATCTCTCACGATCTCTACTCACTTGAAAGAAAATAATGAAACAACTGTTTCGTGATTGTGTGTGAGAAATGGTCATTTAGACAGTGAAACTAAATATTATCCCTGATAAATTTTTGTTAAAAATAAGGAGCTTTTCAGTGCTGTGGTTGAATTCAGTGCACAACTGTGGTTGAATGGAATTCTTGTTGTGTTCACAAAGAGAGGTTGCGTGCAAACTGTGTGTATCAGATGAAAGGTGAAAGATGAAAATTCTGGGATATCACACCAGCGTATATGTTAAATTTACAACTGCCTGTATAGGCCACTATTACCAGAGGGACAGAAGTGAAAAATTGTAGAAACATGTAAGAATAGACATTAGTAATTATTTAGCCATTATTATTATTATTATTATTATTATTTAGCCAAGTGACAGTCTATCCACCATAAAGTGGTGAGGTAGTTTGTATCCTCAGAGCACCAGGCTGTAGTTTTCTATCTGTGATGCTGGTTTCCTTCATGTGGGCACAGAACACACATGTTCACTGTCACATGACCGTGGGCAACAAGTGAGACACACACACACTCAAACACGCACTCACACACACACACACACACACACACACACACACACACACACACACACACACACACACACACACACACACACACACACACACACAGGATCTACACACACCCTCTCTGACAGTGTTCTAAGTGAAGGCGAGTCCAGTGTTTTGTCTCTCTGGGCTTGCTGGTTTTGAGGAAGGAGGTTCTTGTTCTGAATGTGCAGCCGCTCGTAGCCTGACCATGGCCTGAAGCACACGTATGTGGCGCCAGCGTGGTCAGAGGGGGCGAACTAGTCAATCACTAAGCAGGTGCGGAACCCGGATCTGGGGGGGGGGCGGTGTTGGAGTCCGGCCTGTTTCTTCAGAGACCGGAGTAATGGGTGGGGCGGTATCGCCGGTTAATCTAAAACAAAACACAGAGGCACTCGGGGTCAAGGAAACAGTGATGAATGCGTTCAGGCATCAGTCTACAGTGATGGATTCTGGACCTGAGGGTTGTGAGCATCAGTGAGCACTGTACCCTACACCTGTGGGCAACAGTGTGTAATAGCGGTTCGAGCAATGGACTTTGGACCTGAGGGTCGTGGACAGTAGCGTTGAGTTCTGATTAGATCAGCAGATTTGTGAACAGCAGTGTGGAGTAGTGGTTAAAGTGCTGGACTCCGGACCTGAGAGACTTATTCCCTTGAACACGGTCCTCTACTGCAGCTGCTCTGGAGAATTCCAGCTGTTTAAATGATTATATCATAGTGCAAAATGGAAATACGCAAAAGGACACGGGAGGTGCACTGTAAAGTGCGCACTGTAAGCGCTCAGGACAAGCGTTTCTGCCAAGCACTGAAGTAATGCAATGTGTTTCCATTTTACGACCTTTCACAACTTTCACACACATTTCTGTTCGCACACATAAGAATCTTATCAGGGCTGACAGCAAAAAAGATTACGATGCGCCAACAGAGTTCAAGGCCTTCTGTTGCAATTTTAGGAAATAAAAAAATACCCTCTTCCTGTTGTGATCCAGTAATGTTTTTAATGTGTCGCTTGCCAGAAGAATCTAACCGAAGGCAGATATTTAACCTTCATATCCAAAACCAACATGAACAGAAAAATTGTTGTCAGCTGAATATATTTTAACAAAGAAAACTATTTTTAACATAATACTTAGGAGTAAGTCGATCAAAGTCGGATTAAGCTGATCAAAGTGTGATCGCTGGAGAAATGGAAACACAATGAAGCAAGAGAAAGCATCATCTAGACTGACAGAATGTTTCTCCAAATTCAGCCTCCATGCTATTGGCCAAATGTTGCACAATTATTTTGAGAAACAAGGGAATACATTTAATTTTTTTTTTTTGTGCAGAAACAGCCACTCATGTGAACAGAGTTTCCAGGGCAATGCCACCCCTAAAACAAAGAGAGATGCTGCATAGAGAGGTCTAATCCACAGAGCACAGAACAGGACAGAGTTCAATGGAATGGAACGGGACAGTGTTCAATGGAATGGAATGGGACAGTACATAATACTTTTCATTGGCGACTGATTCACTCTAGATCCAGGGCAGAATCTATCACCTGTTGAAAGCTAGCTTTACCACCAAAACCACTGCAGAAGCAGGTATCCAGGGGAAACCAGCTTGCTAGAAAAAAAGGGAGGCAGATAACTTCCCTTGATAATGATAGTGTTCTGCAGCCTGATAAACGTTAACCAGGTTTAGGGTCATAATCAGATTAAAGGTAAATCAGGTTCAGGGGCATTATCAGGTTAAAGGTGAACCAGATTAAGGCTTAATATCAGGTTAAAGGTAAACCAGGTTCAGCGTCATTATCAGGTTAAAGGTGAACCAAGTTCTAAGTCATTGTCAGGTTAAAGGTTAACCAGGTTCAGGGTCATGATCAGATTAAAGGTAAATCAGGTTCAGGGGCATTATCAGGTTAAAGGTTAACCAGATTCAGGCTTAATATCAGGTTAAAGGTAAACCAGGTTCTGAGTCATTATCAGGTTAAAGGTGAACCAGCTTGAGGGTCATTATGAGGATAAAGGTTAACCAAGTTCAGGATTATTATCAGGTTAAAGGTTAACCAGGTTCTGAGTCATTACCAGGTTAAAGGTGAACCACCTTGAGGGTCATTATGAGGATAAAGGTTAACCAAGTTCAGGATTATTGTCAGGTTAAAGGTGAATCAGATTAAGGCTTAATATCAGGTTAAAGATAAACCAGGTTCTAGGTCATTGTCAGGTTAAAGGTTAACCAGGTTCAGGGTCATTATCAGGTTAAAGGTGAACCAGGTTCAGGGTCATTATCAGGTTAAAGGTAAACCAGGTTCAGGGTCATTATCAGGCTAAAGGTGAACCAGGTTCAGGGTCATTATCAGGCTAAAGGTGAACCAGGTTCAGGGTCATTATCAGGCTAAAGGTGGTGCTCTCTCATCACAGCTGGTTTGTTCTGTTCAACACTGCATTTACTCATTTATCAAAGTATTCTATTCTAGTATTATTACTGAAACCTGTGCTTTCAACTCCTTTTTGACTCAGAAAGTTTTCTGATAACTCACTTTTTTGATAACCATAATTTACATGATAACCAAAAATACGCTGTGTCCAGGCATAACAGTGCACACATATTGCATGACTGTACATCAGCACAATGTGTATGCTTCTTATTACCTCTGTGTGCCTGGATATATCTACGCACATGACAGCACATAAGAAAGAACAGACCCTTTGGACTTCAGGAATCTGCTTGTTGGTATTACTGGACCAACTTTACAGAGTGAGAGGACCGACTTTTCAGAACTAGGGTAACGGCTTTCTGGAGTTACGGGAAAACCTTTATGATTCACTGCATTATTGGAAATGCTTCATGGAACTGCAGTGGAGTGAAAGCAGATGAGGGCAGCCACAGGACTTTCTCCTTCCTCTCTCCAAGCAGAGTGTGCATGGCGGACGGGCAGCATCACCGGGGAGAGCTGCTTCTGCTTTGTGTTTCAACCCTCGGACCGAGGGACCACGGCCATCTTCTCTCGTTTCTGACTGGCTCTCATGTGTGCGGTCCAGTGGCGGTACTGGTCTGGTCAGAGCCCTAAACCGCAAGCCCTGTTTGCCGGTTCATTTCCATGGGAACTTTAGGCACAGAGCGTGTTACATCACTGAGCGAGATCTTGAAAGAACATGGATTCTGGCTGCTTTTGAGTAGTTCCCGTAAATGCTTTTCCCTGTAAAGGGAAAGGTTGAACACACAAGATCCTCATGCAAATTGCTACAGCTTGGGCGTCAGTGTTTTGTAGGTTAAAGCACCCCCACAAATATGTTATAGTTTTTTGTTTAGCAAAATTATTTGGAGCCAGCACAACCACATTTTTCTGTGCCTTAACAGTAATTTACAGCCTTTGGACAGTTCTAAAGCAAGTTTCAGCAAAGCTATATCTAATAAAAATGCCAATGGTTCATTCAAAGTGGTGTGTTTGTTTCGATCATCTGACCTCAAATGAGCTCAGCAGCTTGCAGTGTACGTTTTACAGATGTTAAGGACTGATTTTAATTTCAAAAGGGTCATTTTAGAGAGGACATTGTGGAGTCAAAGACTTAGTTTTACAGGAGTTAGACTGTTATATGGGCAGGTGAATTTGGGGGGGAGTTTTGCATTATTACATTACATTATTGGCATTTAGCAGTTACTCTTATTGAGAGCAACTTATATTGGTTACAGTTTTTTTACAATGTTATTCATTCATACAGCTGGATATTTACTGAGGCAATTCTGGGTTAAGTAGCTTGCCCAAGGGTACAGCAGCAGTGGCCCAGCGGGGAATCGACCCGGCAACCTTTTGGTTAGGAGGCCTGCTCCTTAACCACTATGCTACACTATGCCGCCCCCAAGGGAGGGCTAGAACCCACAATTTCCTGAGTAGCAACTGCACTGCTTACCCTCTGAGCCACCAGAGCTCTTTGGGGGTATAGTGTGCCGTGAGGTCTCTCACCTGGGCGTCGTACTCCAGGATAAAGGCTGGGATGTCAATCTGCTCTGGGACGATGTAGTTAAAGAGCTGCCGCAGGGACTGCACCTGCTGCACCTTCTCCTTCAGATCAGAGACGCTGAAGGTGGTGAAGAACCAGGTGCACACCTGAGAGGGGCGAGTTGAACATTCGCATGCGGATCAAATGTCAGTCAACACCAAAAAATAAACACTAACAGCCACAAATTACTGCTTACTTAGGAAATACATTAATATGTCACTGTCAACATATTTATATGAGAACACCTACAGTACTACTGGACAATGCTGGCGGATAATGTAAACAGACAATGTAAAATGACTTGACTACTGCAAGAAATTTATGAGGATGTAAATATTTAATATTTAAACATTTTAATGACCGGTACATTCTTTCTCATTGAAATACGAGACACTGAACTGTGTTCCTTCTGAAGAGAGGATGAAGAGCACACAAGAAAAAGCATTTAATTAATTTACTCAAGTGTACATTATATTTTAAATGTAATCACTGAATATGTTTCAAATAATGACAACCAATTCAATTAAATAAAACAGTGTAATTTGGAAAAACCCTTTCCTACCTTAGAGCGGAATGTGGGGTGTACGAAGTAGAAGGCCCTCAAGTTCTTTTTAAACCTAAAAAACAAGTTAAGATAAATAAGCTTTTCTGAAAAATGAATGATTCATCTGGCCCATCTGACAGATTTCTCTCAAATTATACCAATAACAGCAAAAATTTGTGAACCAGCCACACTCTTCAGAGACTGACCGTTGACTGACCTGCCCAAATGTCTCCAGGCCCTCTGTACTTTCAAAGGCTGAAACAAAGGTCTGTGCAAAGCACATGGAGATTCACAGACAGACAGACAGACAGACAGCTGCACACAGGGCAAATAAAGAATGACAGACAGACTGTTGCATACAGAGAAAATAGAGAATCAAAGACATGGAGAGTCACGTGCATACAGACCTACAACTGCACACAACTGCAACTGCACGTCAGACAGACATTTGCATATAGGGCAAATGGGGAATCACAGTATGTTTGTACAGACCAGGGGTCAGACAAAGAGACTGCTAGTGCTGAGATTAGCAAGAGCAGCAGGGCTATAATTATGCTTTTAAAACAAGGAGGGTGAACTTAACTTTCCTCAAGTGAGCAAACAGCATCGCGCTCTTCTAACAGACACCACTTTTACTCCCAACACTGTCTCTCAGTATTTATCACTACATTGACAGGGAGCCAATGGGAGTATGTGGGGGAGCGCTGTCTACAACACTGTCTGGTCTGGGTTCTATTCTGTTCTGTGGGCCAGGGGAGTGGAGTCCAACAGAACTGTCACCGAATCCAGCTGCAGTTAAACAGAGTTCTGCTGTTTCTAATGGAACGTTCTACTCTGTCCATTTTCAGGCGAGGATGAGAAAGACTATGGCAAAGACTTGCTCAGTAATGCAAGAGAGCTAGTGTAGAACTGACTGTCCTACCACATGCCTTTAACTCCGCATCACTCTCAGAGATAGAGTGATGTCATTCATCATGCCATCATCTAATATGAATCACTAACTGATACGAACCAATAAGTACACCTCACTGTTCACAGTGGAAGTGGAACTGATTGCAATTCCAAACAGGTCACTGGTTAACTGAAAGCATGACAGCTTCCACCCAGAGTAGGGCTTCATGAAACCTTACAACCCCCCATACTGTAAAAATGGTAAATGGTACAGTTTATTGTTCCCTGTGGGGAAATTCATCTTCTGCATTTGACCCATCTGAAGCAGTGGGCTTTTGTCAGTGCCTTGGTCAAGGGGACTGACAGGAGTATTAACCCTAACACATGCATGTCTTTTTGATAGTGGGATGAAACTGGAGCGCCCGGAGGAAACCCACGCATGTTCCAGAGAAAGGACCTTCTTGCTGTGAGGCAATAGTGCTAACCACTGAGCCACCGTACTGCACACCCTGTGCCCCCTGCCCCCACCCCCACACACTCACTTGGGGTCCACAGTATCGTAGAGCTTCTTGAGGAAGTCTGAGTGCAGCCGATTGTGGGCTCTTGTCAGCGTGTGGAAGTACACTATCACGTACTCCTTCACAGCAATGGGGTCCACCACGTGGATGAAGTATAGCAGGGCCTACAGAGGACACACACAACACCTTGCAGCAAAGACACTGCAGAGCAAGCAGTTGAGGAGTATAGCTGGGAGAGAGTGACTTTGGGGAGTATAGCTGGGAGAGAGTAGCTTTGATGAGTATAGCTGGAGAGAGAGTGGCTTTGGGGAGTATAGTTGGGACGGAATGGCTTTGAGGAGTATAGCTGGGATGGAATGGCTTTGAGGAGTATAGCTGGGAGAGAATGGCTTTGGGGAGTATGGCTGGGAGAGTATGGCTTTGAGGAGTATAGCTGGGACAGAATGGCTTAGAGGAGTATAGCTGGGACAGAACGGCTTTGAGGAGTATAGCTGGGAGAGTATGGCTTTGGGGAGTATAGCTGGGAGAGTATGGTTTTGGGGAGTATAGCTGGGAGAGTATGGCTTTGGTGAGTATAGTTGGGAGAGAATGGCTTTGGGGAGTATAGCTGAGAGAGAATGGCTTTGGGGAGTTTGATGTCCTCATTTTGGTTCTTTCACTCTAAGCACAAAATGACAGACTGCTTTACCTTCTCCATGTCTATCAGTCTGCCTGGAATATTTCTCCCAACGATGACCATAACCGGACGTCCATACCTGTCCACTCCTGCGAACACAAACACAGCAAGCCCATTACACACAGGGACGTGGATCTCTATGGTGGGGCACAGATTCTGTGCCCTACAACCAAAGGGACAGACATCAGCTGGAAAGATGGGATTTGACAGAAGTCACTTATGTGTCTATGCTCATCAACTCATACATAACTCAGTCAAATGTGTTTAAATGAAGTTTTTAATCAGCACTGAAGTAATCTGACATCTTGATGTTTTGTGCTATACAGAATTATTATTCCATATCTGGCTACTTTAAATATGAGTTGTTTATCTATGTAAAACTGTTAGTCAAAATCAACAACGGCAAAAAAAAAAAACCTGAAGCTGTTGTTCAAGTGGCATTACAGGGAAAGTCTGCCCCACAGTGGCCACAAAAGGTGTCACAAAGGACATGGAGGAGAGGTCAGCTTAGTGTTCAGTTCTGTCTGGATGCAAGCCACTGTTCTTGCTGATGATAACTCATTACCACCGCCACTGTCAGGTTCAACAGCTCAAACATCTGTACTCTGCATGGGTAAAAATCACTGTAGTGTTTATGTATATTTCACATTTATTCATTTGGCAAGATTCATTCATCATTAGACAAAATCTTGAGCAATGGTCATGCTGGAGCTCTGGGTCAGCCATGTCAGCCACACCCTACTCAGCCACAGCTGGTACATCACGGCTGCTCGCAATTTAAATGGTGAAACTGCTCTACAAAATTGGATCATGTCACCAGGCTTGGTGAGACGGGACTGTACCTCTCCTCTCCAGACTGTCACTGGACTCTACTGCAGATACACACCCGCACACACACCCGTGTGCACAAATGTACATTCACACACATACACTCCATCTTAGATAAACTCTCACACACCCTCAGGAGCAACCAGCCATGACTCCTAGTGATTTTATAACCATAACTGCTGTAAGACTTAACACTACTCCAGAGGAAGACTGGACCGTGTCTGTATGGCATTATTAGAACTAAATATGAGATGCCAGGAACAAAGCACACACAGACACAAATACATGCACATGCACACACACACACACACACGCACACACACACAGTTGAATCTGACCAGTCTGATATAAGGCTTTGAGTGCTGCTATGTGAGACAGGTCCTCCGTTCTCGCTCTGCGTAGCCAGCGGCTGTAACTGCAGGAACAGGAGAAAGACCCACATTAATGCTCCTGTAACTGTCAGCACACAGAGAGGATGAGCATCTCCACCAGCACAGCAGAGGCAGCTTCATATGAAGCCAGGAAATCAAGGCAGGGCCCGGGTCAGTGACCCTACCACGGCCCTGGTCAGAGATTGTTGTGGTTGTGATAACGATTTGTAACAAGGGGTTAACGGAGACATTGTCAGTGATCAGCAACATTTTGTACTACATAAACTATGCAAATATTGAAACAAACAATGGGTCTAATGAAAAAGTAATTCTTCAAGATTGGAGGCTGACAGAAGAGAGTCCAGGCTGTGTGTGTGTGTGTGCGTGCGCGCGCGCGCGTGTGTGTGTGTGTGTGTGTGTGTTTATGAGTGTGTGTGTGTACATATGTGTGTTAAGGTTTGTCTGTGTGTGTATGTGTGTGCGTATGTGCATGTATATGTGTGTGTGCATGTGAAGGGGTGAAATAACGGGCAATTGGTGTGTATTCAGCAGTTGGAACTCACTTCCTCAGGGCTTGTCTGTGCAGTGCTGCTTGAGACCTCTGGCCCTGCAGGTGGAGTTTGCGCTGTTTGTCCACATCTCCCTCCATACGAGCAAAGGCGTGCCTTCCCACCAGCCCCAGGCCCAGCGTACCATCATCCGAGTCCTCTGTGCACACACACACACACACACACACACACACACACACACACACACACACACACACACACACACACACAGGAGTTACACACACAGGAGGACAGGAGAAGCTGCATCGTGATTCTCCTTCAGGTTTCTGAGAATAAAGCGTGTGTGAAAACACTGCTCTGCCAGCAACTAGAATACATTACAATAAACCAAATCAAAGACTCCTATTCCTGCTTATTGATGTTGAGCCAAACCTCCCCAAAATATGAATACCAATGATTACAACAAAGGATCTGTCAGACTAAAGATTGAAATTTATGGTCAGGCAGTGTGTCCAATTTTAGCAGCCCCAGAAAAAGCACAGGTTTTCCGAGGATAGGAGAGGCTAAAACTGAGGCCCCTTTTTCCTTACCTTACAGAAATGGCAGTTTACACACTCCTCCTGGCTTCCCTAGTGCAGAATACTACAGTACACCGCAAAACTGGATAATTCTACCCTGCCCCTGGAGGGCCACAGTGTCTGCAGGGCTACTCAACTACGATCCAGTGACATCTCACTGCTATAAATTTCTCTTTCTTTTCATTCTTTACATTTTCACCCATTACCCTTGACAGCAATGCCTAAATTCACTCCACTTTGGTTCCCAGACTGGTCATAGCCCACAGACTATGTGTTTGACCTGGTTACTCGATGCTGGAGCTCACAAACTGAAGTTAAAACTTTTTATTTGAGATCCAGAAGTCATGCTGAGCATTCTACGGTTGCTACGCAACAGCACAGCATGGGGTTCCAGAGTCAGTCCCGCTTCCTTTTGCCACCTACTGAAACACAGAGAAACATCCCTCCCCTGTGTGGCTGACACTTTATATTTATATCCTGCCTGCTTAGAGAGGCTTGATGCTATGGAGACAGACACAGTGGGGCGCATGCGGGAAAGGTGGTTCTGCAGGGGGGGACTCACCGTCCATGCTGCCAGGTTTGTCTGTGATGCGGATCTGCCTGTCAGGCACCACGGGCGCTCCCTCGGAGTTCCCCACGTTGCGGGGGAGGAGGGCCAGGCTGCTGCGTTCCTCTTCCCGCGAGCGCGGGTAGTACAGCGGCAGCAGCTTCCTGTACACGGGCTGGGAGCGACACGCCAGCGACACGCAACGGGAGAGAAGGCACGTTCCTCACACTCGCCTTCCATACACGCAAACACAGACGCATACACTTACACATAGCGGCACACACACACCTTCTCTCTCTCACATACACAGATTCTCACAAACACAGAAACACACACACACTCTCTCTCTCTCTCACACACACACACATACATTGCCCTCCTCCTTGTTCTGCAGGAAAGCCTGACATGCTATGCTAAGGTGAGATGCTAGCATCCCTGACTAGTTTGCAGGACCTCACTCTTAAAACACAAGCGCGACAAAAGGGCAGCAGACATCCAGTGACGCTCCCTCTCCGCTGAGCTCACCTCCTCTCCCTCCGCCACCACAAACACCACCGCCTCCAAGCTCGCACCGTGGCTCTCTAGAAACCTGCGCACTGTCCCTTTAGGAGAGCAGAGGGCGGGGCCATCAATCAATCAACACACCAACCAATCCTTAAACAAACCAATCCATAAATCAAACAAACAACGAATCCATTGATTCAATAAGTCAATAAATAATCAATAAATCAACTAATATATCAATGAACCGATCAATCACTACATCAGTCTATCTATAAACTAATCAATCAACAAATAAATCACCGACAGACTCAGAAGTCCTTGAAGGACAGGACACCCCGGTGAAGATGTACTGGCAGGGCCCACCCACTAACGATCATGTGATCAGACACATTATGTTTACTCTAAACATATCAGCTATGTCACTATATGATTATCGCAGGCTTATAATAAAAGGAATTCAAATAAATATTAACAAGCATAAAAAAACATAAAATCAGTTCAACAAAAAGTGGAACACAGTCTTGATCTACTCCTCTACAGCTTTGTGGAATTAGGAAACAGCTCACTCGAGTACTGCTCAAACTTAACATTTAGATTTAGCTGTAAGGAACTATGGGTACACTGTGTGACTAATGTGAAAACCCAGTGCAGAAGCTTTAGGTAAACTGCTTACATCAAAGTCTCTTATTTTTATGATTGATGCATGAGTAGAGCTTTTGATTTGATTTCAGCTCACATTCTGCAGTGAACACAGCAATCAAGGAGTCAAGGCAGGATGTCAGCAACCGCAGCGAGCCTTGATTAATCATTAATCACACTGACAATGGAAAAATTAAACAAGTTCAATCTGCAGTCACATACGCAAACAGATGCTATGATAAAAATTTTTACAGTGCGGATTAGGAAAAGGCATTATACCATGACAAATCAGATGAGCTAATTCCAGATAAAAGACATCATTTGATTCTGTTAGTGGCTTTTTCTCTGTGCAAGTGTGGTTGTGTCTTTTTTCATGTTTCTGTCCTTGATTGATGTGGTCTCTGTGTCTTACTGAGTGCTATGTGAGTGGCATCTTCTAATGGGTATCCTCTCTTTGCTGTGCTGATCACACAGAAAGCTATGGACGTCATGGCCTCCTCTCTGGGAACGATGGACAGACAGACAGATAGCCCTAATGAACATTCTCACACAAAATTTCATCAGCACTAACTCTTGCTCTAAACCCGGGGCTTGGTTGGATGTGCAAAAAAGTATAAGCCTTTTAGGTACATCTACTTGGTGTGTGTAGTGCATTCCTAACGCTTTCCACATAATAGATGCAAATAAAGTAATATTATGTCATACCAATTCTCAAAGCAAAGCCTTGCAATGTTAATCTAAAGGAAGAATGTACTATAAAGTAAAACACTGTGTAATGAAATTTCATGGAAGAATATAGTGTACTGTGTAATGTAATACAATGGGAGAATGTAATATTAAGTGAAATACTATGTAATGTCTTCTAATGGGAGAATATAATATGTAGTAATATAGTGTGTAATGCATCTAAAGGGAGAATGTGATTTACAGTAATAGACTATATAATGTAATCTAACGGGAATATGTAATATGCAGTAATAGACTGTATAATATAATCTAATGGGAGAGAGTAATATGCAGTAATAGACTGTATAATGTTATCTAATAACACAGTAAAATAAAGTGCTGAAGGGTTCGTGTGCCTCACCGCACCAGCTGCAGGGCATTCCTGTAGCAGTTGTAGAGGGCGGTCTCAGCTGCTGTCCTGTACTTGGCCCTGTACTTCGGTCCCACTGTGTGAATAATGAAACGAGCCGGGAGGTCGAAGCCCTCGGTCATCTTCACCTCACCCGGGCCGCACCCTGTACAGACCCGCACACACAGGTACAATCTCCCTCTCTGTCCTGTAACTTGGCTCTGAAGTAGCTTGGCTCATTTTGCCACGTGAAGAGAATGCTGCGTTTCAGTGTTACCTTTTGGCACCGCACTTTGAAATGCAGCAAGCATAGCTAGTGCATAGTGCTGCAGAGAATTTATAAACGTGCTGGACAAAAATGCACACATTCAAGCACATAATGTCCTATTTTCCATCCACTCTACCTTCATATAGCACGTACAAATTTATCTTGTTTTAAGAGGCAGTCCTCCCAGCGCAAAAAAAAGATTCATTTTCCACAAGGTCACAAAACTGTAAATAGAAGCTATGAAACGCAGAACAAGCAGAATAACAGGGAAAATGGGGGGGGGGGGATCAGAACCAGTATGAGCTGCTTTGGTCATGTGAAGCACCAGCTGTTCTGATACAGGCCAGACACAGCTGTGTTTTTCACTTCGACTGCCTTGCTGTAACGGCGTTTGGCTCACATTTTAGGTGTATACAACACGTAGCAGCTGAAAACGAAAATGGCCCACTCAGTACGTGTCCCCACATCCTTGTAATCAAAAAAGTTGATCCATATTACAATACCAGACTTTTAAAGGATGTTGGGGCTTGTAAAGCTTTTATAGCTGTTATTATTTTATAGTCATTCACAATGTCAATACTGCTCCAAGAAAATGGTTTGTTATTCCCTGACCATTTTCCGCATCAGATGCTTAACTATCACAAAGACTGCTGAGGAAACCGTACTGTATTCAGATGGTAAATGTGGGCCACAGGGCCAAGCTGACACATAGAACAGAAGAAGCACTGAGTAACAGTCATTTGTAATAAAGCCTCTTTTGTGTGTAAAGTCAAGTGGCTGAACCTGTTGGTTGTAATGAGGTTACATGATTTCAACAGGGGGGTTTTTAACTTTTTATAAAGAGTCAGACCTCAGAGTTAATGTAATTTCTCTAGGACACCCTGAAAAGGACTTACCTGATGGTGCTGCATAGGTATTAAGTATGTCCCACCAGCCTCTAACATACCTTCCATCCTAATTTTCACTTTGGTTAGATTAGGGGTTCTAGATTCCCCAAGTGTGCCACATTGGACCGGAATTTGAAATGAATGTCAGACAGAAAGCTGTGCTGAATCAAGCAATTCAGAATCTATGGATATGCTACTGCCTGCAATCAGCCCAGCATTGCCACAAATCCGGTGGCACTCACCACTAGATTAAACCTTGAGAATGCACTCTTATTTTGTGGAAACACAGCACCCCCTTGTGCTGGCCATGGAACGGTTTCATTTTTTTTTCCAAAAAAAATGTTGGAATAGGTTTAGATTTGGGTAAATGGACCCTGGATCAATGCTGAAAGGGAATTACCGACTGACTCCAGGAGGCGTGGTAAAAAGATGCCGCTAAAAAGGCAGGCTTCATCTAGGCCCTGTCCCCATGTATGAGACTGTGCCTAAAAGCCCAGCTTGAGTGCTGGTTAAGGTTCATGTCAAAGATATCACATCAGAAGATAAACAAGCTTGGACTGAAAAAAATGGCAACAACTGCCTTTAAGGACTGATTTTACCTCCTGGCTGGCTCAGTGCTGCCCCCTACCTGTGAGTTTGAGCAGCTCTTCTCTGAGCTTTGGCCCTGCCAGCCTGTGGATGTTGTCAGAGACAGGGTTCCTCTCACTGAGGACCTCATTACTCGTGTTGACGATGGCTGTGCAGTTCAGTAGACCTACGTCTCCAGTGCTGGGAAGAGGAGAAAAAAGGGGAAAACTTTAAATATTAAATGTGAACAACAAACAAAATGCATAATTCATTCATTCACAATCAATCAAACTCCACCTACTCTGCTACCACCAGTAAACCCTTCAGAGACCCTCTGAGATATTGTTGTGGGAATAACACCTAACTTACAATTGACACTGTAATGTTACTAAGGCTACCCATCACCTGCAGTACACAACAAGAATTTTTGGGATGTTATGTTATTTTGTTTATAGTTCCCATTTAAAATTACTTACGTGGGAGGCCTTGAAAGAGAGGAGGAGAGAGATGAGGGGGAAAAACAGAGAAAGTGGTAGAGCGGGTGTGAGAAACTCAGACTCACAAGAGAATTATCTTCCTGTTGATGTCCTCTCGGAAAGGGAAGGGAGAAAAGAGCACCCCATGCTGGTTGGTCAGGCTGTGGCTGTGGTCCCTGGTTCCACTACTGGACTTTAACCCTGTCTTGGACTGGGCCCAGGAGGGCAACTTCCGGATATCCACAAACCGGGGGCGTGCTCCCAGGGGATCCATAGTACCAGGCCAGTGCAGAATCAGCAGGGGGCTGACACAGGGCCAAAAGATAGCCGATGCAGAGCTGACGCTGATGCAGGGAATCTCTACTGGCTTAGCCCTGTGTGCCTGCTGGAGCACAGAAACAAACACTGTCCTGTTTTCAGTGTCAGAGGAGTCACACACGGTCTCTGTGTGGCCACAAACTGGAGAGTCTCAGTGAGTCCCAGTGAGTCCCTGCCACTCCATGACTACTGGAACACTTGAACCCCACACATTCACTTTCACGCTGAATTCATGCCTCATAAAGTGACTGTGTGTCCAGTTTGAGCATCTCTAGTTACACACATTCCAAAACATATCAAACAATATCAAACTAGCCAGAGCTGTTGGTTCTGGTTTTGGGGACTCCAGCTCACTGTAAAAGAGGTGCACTTACAGATCTACATCTGATCTACACCTTAATTCCTTTACAAAAACACTACTCTCGTCAGGTAAAGCTGTGCTACTTTGTACTGTATCATGTGATCGTGTTCAATGTAAAAAGGAAAACTGCAGCATAAATATTCCGTCTTCATACAAGACTTAATTACACGGCAGCAACAATTGTTGTTACCGTTATCACTTCCACAGTAAGACAATGATTACAAGGCTGCACTTTGTGTTTCCTACCACGGAGAGCGAGCGAGATTAAGGGTATGAAAGCAGTATGAATTTTGCGCTACAGTAATGAGGGTTTTCTTTTCAAGAATTATGACAATTTACGACCCAGACCGCAGCTTTATTTCAAAACTGGCACACTTCTAAGAACAGAACGTGCGGTGAGGGTGCATTAATTTTTTAGAACTCGAGTTAGCGTTGCGTTATGCGAACGAAGATGATGAATTTGCAATAGAGAGAGCGCAAAAATAGGTACTCGTGATACTGCACCGCTATTAGGCTATTCCAAAGCTATTAATCAACTGCGGTAGTTGCCTATTGGATTTAAGTAAATTTAAGCAATAATTTATACAGCAGTAAGAAAAAATTATTGTAATGACAACAACAGCAATCCAGAACATACCCTTTCACATAATTGTTAGCAATGTAGAGCACATTTTCGGCTAATAAAAACTATGGCAGACCGAGCAAGTTTTACAAAAAAAATCCATTCTTTGAAATATTAAGACTGGATACATAATAAGCAGCTAACATAAATAAGAAAAGACAAACACGTGATAGCGTACGCTGACATTTTTTTCTCCATCGGATAAACTCCCATATCGAGGCCTGCCTACCCGCTAAGATTGCAAACTAGTTCGCTAACATTATTTAAGTCAAGTTCGTGTTTGGTGGCTCTCTGTTTTACTACCCGGCAAATTTACAAATAAAACAGCCAGTTTTCCAGGAAATATATCAAACATACCAGGATTATTCTTTCCAAGTTCGGGTTGCTGTGCTTGTTCTTTTGAAACAAGGCAAGTTCTCAGGGCAGCTCAGCCTTCGTCTAGGCTTACCGCTACAAAGTGGGGTAACTCCGGTGCCCGATTATGCCAGCTTGCTAGCAAACAGTTACTACAGGGACGGGCCTTTGTGGTCAGCTGATTCAAAGCAAAGGTCGCAACAGTTACAATTACTTCTGAACAAAAGACATTACATAATTTAAGAGGTTTAATTTGGCTTCATAGAGCCGACTCGTTCGCGACCGACACATCACTAGTTTCTGAAGGAGCTTATGAACACAGGAACCAGTGGTCCAAACTTGTATCACTGGAAGTCAATTTCAATTTCAAGAAATTCTGGGCATGTGAAAAGAAATGACGAGTAAGAACGAAAGATCAACTAGTCCAAATTAATGTTGATACATCTAAAATACTTTTATGACTACTAGTAATTGAATGAGACATCTAGAATTAATATTCATATTATATATTATATATTCATATATCATATTATGACTAGTAATAACTGAATCAAAGAAATCTATAATTAAGAATATGACTAGTCTAATAATATGACTAAAACAATTTGCCATATAGGCTATATCACGGCTAAGCATATTTCTTCCAATTGAACCACACTACTGTAAAGATAAAAGGTGAATGAATGTGAGTATTCCTTGTATGTAATGGATGCATGCGCTTCAAATTTGACTGCTATATGCGACCTAACTTTTCAGATTCCACTTATGTAATTTCTTCTGAACATTTACCAAATTTATTCAAAGGAATTCATCTGAACAGAGAGGATGTTAAATTTGTAAAGTAAAAAGAAATGAAGACAACACATTTCAAAAACAAAGACATCATTTATTAAACACAATATTTACAAAATATAATGCAAGTGGTAACTACATTAACTGGAACCTCTGATTTCATGGGTTGTGAGTTAGAGCTGCAGCAAGCAGAGGAGATTAACTGGACACTTCTTCTCGTTACATTTGTCACAGGGTCCTGGGGAAAAGAGCAGGATCACCTGTACCCAGCTGTCTGTCAATGAAGAGTGACTGGTCAATGGAGGATCAGCACAACTTCAGGGGAGAGCATGCAGGTGACCCAAGGTAATGTATCAGGTCCATAGACCCTTTACAGTTAGCTGGTGTACAGGTTCAGTGGCCTTTTGGGTAGAGTGGAGTGCCTATGGCAATCCTCACGAGGCATAAATTAATTTGGGGAATATAGTATTCCTGTTTTTAATTTAAAATGTGAATTATGAATTATCAGGGCACCAGCTAAGTAATTTCACCTAAACATTTACCAAAGTTATTCAAATGAGGAATTCATCTGAACGGAGAGGATGTTAAATTTGTAAAGTAAAAAGAAATGAAGACAACACATTTCAAAAACAAAGACAACTAAGACAAAGACAAATATCTACACTGTTAGTGTAAGGGCTCAGGCAAGGACTCAGTCGCAGACCAAGAGAGCTTCAGGTTCCAGGCGGGTTTATTAATGACGGCAGGCAAGTTGCGCAACAAAAGCAGGCAGGGTCGAAAACCGGAAGGCAGTCCGTGGACAAAAGCAGGGTCGGTAACAGAAGCAGGCAGGATCAGGAACCAGGCAGGCAAACGATCAGGCAAAGGGACAAAACGGCAGGCAGAAAACAAAGACGAAGGGCAGGCAGAGTCAAACACGGAGAAATCAGACATCCAAAAAACTGCGGGAACGAAACAGGTACGAAACACACTGCAACGAACTGGCAAACAAGACAGGAACAAGCAGGGTAGAAATAGGGCTGGGCTGATGAGGAGATGGGATGCAGGTGAGCAGGCAGGCAGGTGAAGGTAATGGGGCAATCAGGTGGGCGGGGACCAGGCGGGGAGCGGGGCGGGGCTGGAACGCAAGGAAAAACAAAAAGCACATGGACAGGGAAAAACAAAAACACCACAGCTAGGGGGGCGGAGCCCTGACAGTTAGAGTGTCCAACCAAACATGAGTGGCGTATTAGCTTCAGCCTGACATGTAAGCACAGTGGGTTTAAAATGGTGCCCATTGCCATTAAGGTTTGGATTCTACATTATAGAGGTGAAATGGGTTCATGACGTTGTAATATTTCTAACAGGTATAATTGTACTAAATGTGGAAAATTGTAAAAAAAAAATTGTAATTGTACTAAATGTGAAAAATTGTAATTTCAGGTATAAATTTGTAATTTCGGTAAAAAATGTAAACATTAGTGTTATGAATGTTGGTTAGCTGGAAGCTCTGCCTCTCTGTCCACGTGCTGTGTGTTAGAGGTCCAGTGAGCCTAAGAGGTTAACTGGAACCTCTGATTTCATGGGTTGTGAGTTAGAGCTGCAGCAAGCAGAGGAGATTAACTGGACAGATGATATGTGCTCACGCTAGGTGTGTGAGAGTGAGGCATTATACAAATGCATTCATGGCAACTGTGGATTCATGACTTTCTTGTATTTGTCACAGGGTCCTGGGGAAAAGAGCAGGGTCACCTGTACCCAGCTGTCTGTCAGTAAAGAGTGACTGGTCAATGGACAAACAACACAACTTCAGGGGAGAGCATGCAGGTGACCCAAGGTAATGTACCAGGTCCATAGACCCTTTACAGTTAGCTGGTGGTACAGGTTCAGTGGCTTTGTGGGTAGAGTGTTGACCCAAACATGAGTAGGATATTAGCTTCATCTTGACATATAAACACAGTACATTTAAAATGGTGGTGCTCATTACCATTAAGGTTTGGAATCTACATTATAGAAGTGAACTGTGTTCATGGCTTTGTTGTATGGTGAAGAACATGAGAAAGTATAATGGTGAAGACAGAACTTTCAGCACGTCTCACTTCATTGTTTCTTTTGTAATCTGGAATGAATGTGTAACTTCATTTGTTCTTGAAGGATCCCATAATGTCAATACATTTGTAATTCTGAGAAGAAATAGTTTTTCCTATCAGTGTGATGTTCATCTGAATTAATTTTCCATTGATGATGTTAAGTGATTCAAGCAAATCCACGCTGAGTCTCATTTTGTTGCTTAAGGAGGTGAAGGCTCTTGGGTTTCTTCATAAGCGATCTGTTTAAGACCTGGAACTAGTGTTGTTTTCCTCCCTGTATTTTTTGCAAGATATCTTTGTGTTACCATTTTGACCAGAACTAAAATATTTTTCTTAATATGTTCCTCCAAAGATTTTGTACAATATAACATCCTATAATATAACATCCTGACACTTTTCTTCATTGTATTTATCACAGGGTCTTGGGGAAAAGAGCAGGATCACCTGTACCCAGCTGTCTGTCAATGAAGAGTGACTGGTCAATGGAGGATCCACACAACTTCAGAGGAGAGGGCACAGGTGACCCAAGGTAACGTACCAGGTCCATAGATCCTTTACAGTTAGCTGGTGGTACAGGTTCAGTGGCCTTGTAGGTGGAGTGTAGTGTGTATGGTAACCATGGTGTGTATGGTATGTGTGTATGGTAACCAGTGTGTATGGTATGTAATGTATGAGGCACTAATTAATTGGGTGAATATAGTATTCCTGTTTTGAATATAAATTGTGAAACAAAGCACCAGCTAAGTAATTTCACTTAAACCTTTAACAAATTTATTCAAATGAGGAATTCATCTGAAGGGCGGGGATGTTAAATTTGTATAGGAAAAAGCAATGAAGACAACACATTTCAAAAAGGCTTAGTGGAAATAGACAGATGGTAAGTGCTGTGAGTTACAGCTGCAGTAATACGTTGGAGTGAACTGGAATATATTTGCTGTCTGCATTTTTACAGGGTTTACATTATCCAGCAATCAGAAGACCTCTCTTCAGACTCATCCCTCATAAAAAAGGTATGGTACCTTATATAATTACTATGTATTGTATATTATATGTTTTACATGCTCTAGTATAATTATACAACAATAACAACAGAAAACAGCTTCTCACAGATTCAGTACTTCAGGCTTCAGGCTCTCTGCCTAGGCTTTCAGCATGCACTTATTGTAAGTCACATTGGATAAGAGCATGTGTTAAATGAATGAAAACAATGAATTAAATGAATGTAAATGTAGACCACACCCTTTGCAATTACATTACTAGTAACAGTTTGTTATCCTTTAGGATTATTTCTGCCCAGCAGTAGAGGTGGTATTAAAATATAGCCTCTAAAATTCCATGATCCAAGGATTCATCTGCTCTAAGCTGGTAGACAGGGTATAAGATACTGGATTCCACATAGGTGCCATAAAACAGTTGATGTCCATATGCAATTCATGCAACACAAATGCTACCAGGACTTACATGCTCATGTTTTGGGAATGTACAGGGGTTTCCAGATTTTGGTCTTATGTATCTGATGTATTTACAAAGATTCTTGGCTTCTCAGTACCCATTGATGCCCAGTTCCTCTTGCTTAATGATGATACTTCATTTTTCCTTACTGCCAGCAAAAAAAAATATCTAAGCCTGTTTAACTGCTGCAAGAGTGGTGAGTGGAAGAGACAGGGGTAATGGCAGATAGCAACAGTAGGTGACAGAGACAGGACTAAGATGTCAAAAGTAAAACTGAAATGGAAATATGACAGGTGTAGACAAAAATTCTGAGTGTCACCCATGTTGTGGAGGATGTAATTAACACATTTCATGTGCTTATTTCTGTCAGTCCACTGAAACAGCCCTCCTCCTCATATGTTTCCATTGATGCAGTACATCTTATTGTGTTTATTTCAGTCACTCCAGGAAACACTGAGGAAGTTGGACAAAAACACATTGAAACAGTTCATGAGCCAGCTTAGTCAGACTTACCCAGAATGCTTTGACAGTCACCTTAAGGATCCTGTTGTCTTGGACATTGTTTGGAATGTGCTGATGTGGGTTAAGCACCATCAGAGTGAAGATTACCCAGAATGCAAGAGGCAGCAAATGGTGCCTGATGTCCTCTACATTGTTGAGAAGATGCTGGAGAACTGTGGCAGAGTAAAGTCTCAGGAGATTACACTACACATTCTGAGGAACATGAACCAGAGTGATCTTGCTGACTCTCTGCAGAGAGACCTGAAAAGTAAGCTTTTCCTCCCAATATCTGTGTTTTCTATAGAATGCTGAAATAATAAAATGCAGAAATATCTAAAAGGTTACTTTTTTAAAAAGCATTTACACTTTCCAAACCATTAAGAGTGTTTGCCTTTGAAGTTATTTACAGAAAGGACACATTGCCAGAGATGTGCTTGCTTGTTTCTTCTTGACCTTGAAATCTCATTGATAAAGTTTATGTTTTCAGCATCTTGATTCTTGTATTCCTTCTCAGATGAACCGTTAAGGAGGGACCAGCAGAAACTGAAAAGAAATGTGAAGAAGAAATTTGAATGCATATTTGAAGGTTTAGCAAAACAGGGCCACCCAACGCGACTCAATGAGATCTACATAGAACTCTATATCACAGAGGGGGGTAGCGGGAGTGTCAATAACGAACATGAGGTGAGACAGCTTGAGACAACATCCAAGAGACATACATCACTGGAGACTGCAGTCCTCTGCAATGACATCTTTAAACCTTTACCTGGTCAAAGCAAGGCTATCAGAACTGTACTGACAAAGGGGATTGCTGGCATTGGGAAAACAGTCTGTGTGCAGAAGTTCCTTCTTGACTGGGCAGAAGGAAAAGCCAATCAAGATATTCATTTCATTTTTACTCTTCTTTTTCGAGATCTCAATTTGATGAAGGGGAAAGAATTCAGTCTGATGCAACTTCTCCAGTACTACTTCCCAGAGCTGAAAGAGATTGAATGTGTTGAAAGTGATGTAGTCAAAGTTTTGTTCATCTTTGATGGTCTGGATGAGTGTCGGCTTCCTTTAGATTTCCAGAACAGCGAAATCTGCTGTGATGTGACAAAGTCGACATCAGTGGAGGCGCTGCTGACAAACCTCATTAAGGGGAATCTGCTTCCCTCTGCTCTCCTCTGGATCACCTCCCGACCAGCAGCAGCCAATCAGATCCCTCCTGAGCACATCCAGCGGGTCACAGAGGTACGAGGTTTCAATGACCCGCAGAAGGAGGAGTACTTCAGGAAGAGAATCAGTGATCAGAACCTGGCCAGCAGAATTATCTCACATATGAAGTCATCCAGGAGTCTCTACATCATGTGTCACATCCCAGTCTTCTGTTGGATTTATGCCACTGTTCTGGAGACAGTGTTGGGTGAGGGAGTCAAGGAAGTCCCCCAAACTCTGACTGAAATGTACACGCACTTCCTGCTCATTCAGACTAATGTGAAGAATGGGAAGTATCATGGCACCAACCAGACAAACACAAAAAAGTTGTCAGTGGCAGATAGAGAAATCATCCTGAAACTGGGAAAGCTGGCGTTTCTGCAGCTGGAAAAGGGCAATCTGATTTTCTATGAAAAGGACTTGAGAGAGAATGGCATTGATGTCAGTGATGCTTCGGTGTACTCCGGGGTGTGCACAGAAATCTTCAAAGAGGAGTTTGGGTTGTACCAGGAGAGAGTGTACTGCTTTGTGCACCTGAGCATTCAGGAGTACCTGGCTGCCTTGTTTGTGTTCCATTCTTTTGTAAATGAGAACAGAAATGTGCTCAGCCCTCAAGGTGACAGAATGCAGCTGTCTGAGTTGCATAGGAGTGCAGTGGATCAGGCCTTACAGAGCAAGAATGGACACCTGGACCTTTTCCTGCGATTTCTTCTTGGCCTTTCGTGGGACCCCAGTCAATCTCTCGCACTGACAGAGGCAGGAGGCAGACCACAGAGCACTGAGGAAACAGTAAAATACATTAAACAGAAGATAAGAGAAGAAACCTCAGCAGAGAGAACTATCAATCTGTTCCACTGTTTGAGTGAACTGAATGACAACTCTCTAGTGGAGGAAATCCAGACTTCGCTGAAATCAGGAACACTTTCTGAAAAAGAACTGGAACCACATCAGTGCTCAGCTCTGGCCTTTGTATTACTGATGTCAGATGATATTCTGGATGTGTTTGACTTGAAGAAGTATAACACATCTCCAGCAGGCTATCACAGACTGTTGCCAGTAGTGAAGAACTGCAGGAAGGCCCTGTAAGTATGCCAGTGTTTAGTAATGCATATGACTGACATTTTGTTTTCATAATCAGTGATATGTATCAATCCGAACTGGTTTCCTAAAGGAAAATGAAGTGCTGAGAACAAAACTTTCAGAACTGCCGTATTTTCCTCACTGTTTCATACTGCTTTGGAGGCAGGCATCTTTGTCTGTTCCATGCTCAACATGTCTTCTGCCCTGTAGACTCATTGGAGCACCTCCACTTCAGAATTATGGAGGTCTAAGTCTAAAACTTATTTTAAAGGAGGACTTTAGCAGAAAATCCCAAAGTCAAGGAGTTAGGCCAGGGCCGACTTGGTATTAAGATCCAGCAAGCCTCTGGTGATAGAGGCAAGCGGTACACCAGAAGCTTTTCTCGGAGTTGGCGGGAAAAAAAACATGATTTTGTGGCTGTTCATTGGACCTTCTATTATTTGGTTTGGATGTGGCATGGACTACTACTGGGTTAAATGACATGAAACACATCTCTGTGCAGACACATGAACCAGGCAAAAATCACATGCAGAATTCAATGACTCTAGCTATGCTGGGAATTGGGAATGTTGCCTCATACTTGGATGAGAGTTACAGGATTGACATTATGATATGCAATGAGGAAGTTGACGAAGCCGGACATATTATATCAGAAATCATTGTGTGCAATTCAGTGGTGCTTTCGAACTGGTGTTGTGTGGCCACCATAACACCAAAAGCTCTAGAAATCCTGGATCCTTTGTTTATTATGTCACAGCATCCATTTATAGTCACAGACCAGCACTCACCACTGCTTTGTCTGTGTCTGAAATCAAATCTGTGGTTGTGAATGTTTAACATTACTACAAACAGTCTGCAACATGGACCCGCTGGTTATGAAAACTGAAGAGGCATGGAAAACAACTTTATCATACTTTCCATATGACTTATTAAAGTTCAGTTCAATGTGAAATTCAATTAATGTTATGGCCATAGTGTAACAAATATTTATTATAGAGCATGTCAATTTAGAAGAAGGGCTAAGCGTTGCTGAAATATATCTGCATCATGCCGTCTTTTGGGTGATACTTTAATGATAGTGAAACCATGAATTGCCCACATATGAAAATGTTGATGGAAAAAATTTCATAATGGCGGAAATTTTCAACCCTGTTTGTCATTGTGGCAAAATACAATAAACACAATAGATCCTATTTAGCACTATTTTTTGAATTTCAACAAGACATTTTAAAGCAGGACTAAATTTTCCATATCTGTAATGTTTTAAAGCACCGTTATTACTAATGCACTGGACAGTGACATCCACTGTGGCCTTTAAGTGGTATTAACCACAGTGATTTATGGGATACAAGAACATAACTAGCCATAGGTTGTCTGTACAGGACAGAGTAATGGTGATATGTATTAGAGATACTGGAGGATTCATGATAATGTAATCAGGCAGGAAATTTAAAATTAAGAAGATTAACAGGAGATGCAAATTGGTCCAAAATTTTCTGTTTATTGTATGGTAAAATCTGTATGGTAAAATGACAAGTAGTATCTGAATGAGCGGTATGTGCTCAGGTGAGTCTAGACAGTACAGAAATAAATAAGAAATAAAGAATTTGGACATTGGGTCATTGCGTATTGCAGTAAGATACCTCAAAAATGGCCTGACTCTCACTTCTGTACAGATATGGGGTATGCCCTGCCAATGCCTAACTTAGCAGATGGCATACCCACCATCCAAATAACAGAATTCCTTGTGGCCCTTGTGGTTTTTATAGAGCTGGGAGAGTGAACTCTCATCTTCTTTTTTTCTGCAGCCTGTCAGGCTGTCGAGTCACAGAGATAGGCTGTGCTTCTCTGGCTTCAGCTCTGTGTTCAAACCCCTCACACCTGAGAGAGCTGGATCTGAGCTACAATCACCTAGGAGACTCAGGAGTGAGAGCGCTCTCTTCTGGATTGGAGGCCCCCAGCTGTAAAGTGGAGACACTGCAGTAAGTACAGAGTGGGAGTTTGTACATACAGTATGTATCTGATTACTGCTCTCCTCCTCCACCTTCCTTCTTTGACCACTTTATTCTGACCCCTTTCATGTTACCCCTCTATCACAGAATAATCCCCTTTCAGAGAAACTCATGCGTACCAGGTTTCTGGTTGTCAGCTGTAATGTTCTGTTTTCTGTACAATATATGTTCTTAAGTGCTGAGCGAGTGGCAAATATTTGGTCAGAATGATTGAACACCTGTGTTAATCTTTAGCACCCCCTTGTACATTTGTGCATGTGACAAACCATAGAACGAGAGAAAAAACATCCAGCTTCCCATGGTTCCACCAAAATGAATCTCGCTAGAAAAGGTCTGAGAGCTTTGAAAGAGTTTTCCAAGAGATGAAAAGACTGATCATGTCAGATAAGGCGCTGACACGTGTTGACTCTGTGTTGCCAATGAAATGAGCTTATGATGCTTCACTATAGTAATGGTGCAATTTTTTCAGACAACGTTAAGGAAAGCACTGAATGTTTTTGCATCCAGATCATTGATGACATTGGAAGGCACTCACATTTGCCCTGGGAGTTTAGAAATTAAATTTGTATGGACAGAAATTCACCTTTCTGACTGACCATCAGCCTTTGATATCTTCAATCCAAGAAAAGATATTCCATTAATAGCATAACATGTTTGCAGAGATGTGCACTACTCTAAGCAGTTCACATTTAATACAGTAAATTCAGGGGAACTAAGGAGCATGTTGATGAAGATGGACTATCATGCCTATCACTGGTGACACCACAGAAATGCCTCAACAGTGGGACATTTGGGAACTGACAATGAAAGGTCTTGCTTGTAGTTATGTGTGTTGACCTGCGACACATAAACAATTTGAGAATAAAAAACTTGCGCAGAATGCCAGTAGTGGTCTTTATCACCATGGTAACATGTACACATCGACATTTTAGGACCATTTATGAAAATTCTTCTGATCGCAGTTGATGCTTATGACACATGGTCCGAAATCATCTTCATAAAATCAACCACATTAGGCAAAGTTTCAGTACTGGGACCTTTTTTCTCCAGGAATGGATTATATGAGCAAATAGTAAGTGAGTAAGAAGTTTAAAATGTTCTTAAAGAAAAATAGCCAGTGCCTGCCAATGCATAATACCTCCATTATATAGGAGGGGATACAAGAAAACATTCAGACTTGATCCAACAGCAGCAGACTTGGTTCACCAAAGATGTGGAATTATTTTCCATAGCACAGACAGTAGAGGCACAGAACAGTCCCTCATTTTCATTTGTCTGTCACAGTAAATGTAGCCATATTAATGCATTCCTATATACGTATAAATATGCATTGATATTTATATTAATATACCTAAATTTAGTGTGTAAGTGTATACACTTTTACATATGTGAAGAATTATCCAGTTCTCAGCTTCCTTAAGGTCTACTTATAACACATCCTACTATATTGCAACAACAGAATCGAGATAGAGGAGCTTGTGCTTTCCAAAGATGAGTGTGCTTTAATCCTAGGGATACAGCCCTTTACAGTGGCAGCATATTTATCTAATTCTTTTATTTAAATTTGGGCACTGTGCACACTGTTGCATAATTAATATACAAAATCAAACAAAACATTGACTTAAAAGCCCTACTCTATTTTTAAATGCATATTCTGCATTTGGACATTAAAAGTTAATCGACCCATGCAAAAGGAAAAAAAAAAGTTACAGAATGATTTCACGTGAAAGTGATTATATTTCTACAGATAGTTTGTATTTACAGACATCAGTGCCAGCTAGCATGCATGTCAAGTCGGAATGGGTGCCACAATGAGCAGAGATCACGTCTTCTCTTCACAGTCTAGGTTGGTGTAATCTCACAGAAGATACCTGTGTTCATCTGGCCTCAGTCCTGCGCTCACCCCATTCAAAGTTAAGAAATCTGGAGCTAGGAAACAACAACCTGCAGGATTCAGGAGTGAGAGCGCTTGCTGCTGGACTGGAGGACCAACACTGTAAACTGCAGAGACTGGGGTGAGGAACATTCTACTGCAGATGTAGTTTAATATACTTAAGAAAATATGGGACAGTAACAAGCACAATCATGAGAAGACAAACCCCCTTATTCATTAGGGGATCTAATGCCAGACACATGGATTTGTCCTGAGCTGGGAAAATGAATAGCTTTTGTCTCCTCCTCTCTGCAGGTTATCAGCTTGCCAGGTCACAGAGATAGGCTGTGCTTCTTTGACTTCAGCTTTGTGTTCAGACCCTTCACACCTGAAAGCACTGGATCTGAGCTACAATCACCTAGGACACTCAGGAGTGAGAGCGCTCTCTGCTGGATTGGAGGCCCCCAGCTGTAAAGTGGAGACACTGCAGTAAGTACATAATGGGAGCTATGTACATGAAAAAAATATTATTTGATTGAGAAAATCTTTAAAACATACATGTTGCTCTTTCCATTGATTCAGAATTCTGCTTTACACAATCAATTGCTCATGAGAGTCTGGTGTAGAACAAACAAACAGAGGAGATTTTTTAAGTATACTGCACAGTAATGTCTAGTAGCGCCTTACATTTCCCTTTGTCATCCAGACCATCGGTGAAAGTTCCAGGATCATTCAAGTATAAGATTGAAAGGAGTGTAATGTCACAGAGATGTGTATGAGTGTGTGCATGGGTGTACCCTGGTGTCATTATCCTGCCTCTTTCTCTCCACAGTTTGGGAGCGTGTAATCTCACAGAGGGCTGCTGTGTTGATCTAGCCTCAGTCCTGCGTTCACCCAACTCAAAGCTGACAGAGCTGGAGCTCAGAGACAATGAGCTGCAAGATTTAGGAGTGAGAGCACTCTCTGCTGGACTGGAGGACCCACACTGTGAACTGCAGAGACTGGGGTGAGGATCATTCTACTGCAGATATAGTTTAACACACTAAGGAAATACAGGACAGTAGAAAACACATAAGACAAACCCCTTGTTCACTAAGGACTAATATTATGTAATTGGAACAAAACATTTCACTTCTACTCATATTTTATACAATTGAAAGACTTGGATAATGATTTCTGTATTTTTACAATACATTACAATACTTTGAAACAACGTGTTGATGTTTCTCCATTTTGAAAATGGTTGTACACTCCTCGCTCCTACAGCTCTGTCCTCTTGGTGCCTCAACTGTGCACTTCACAGGTGTGTTCATGTTAAAATGGTGGAGCATCTAAACAAGCTAATGGTTTAAGAAAATGGAATTCTGTGTCACGTTTGTGATATATTGATCAAATATACTCACATCCTAGAATGGTACCTCTCTCAGACAATGGTAATCAATAATTCCATAGCCCAGTTGTTATTAAAGCAATCATACACAAAAAGGTGTATTTTACCGTGATTATTATTATACTGTGATGTGGTTGCTTTCACTTCGTACTATCGCCATCACAGACTGCCAATAATTTCAATAACACACACCCTTGGGTGTATTATTTCCTTTATAAAATGGATCCACATGCTAATTTTGAGTGGTCATCAAATACCCAAATCTCCTATTAGAAAAGAGACAGAATTCACAACAAACATATTGAGTAAATAAAATGTCTTCATTTCACCAAAGAAATTAGTCTGCTACATTATCATTTACATCAGGCCTACATCACTACCTGGCTGATTAAGTAAGACCAAAAATTACATTACTAAGTTAAAATGTGGCATATCTGTTCTACTATGCTCTACAAATGACAATGGCAATATGCACAATGCATGCTGGAAAAAGTCAAATAACAAAGTGGTGGTGCTCCACTTTGCTGCTACAGTAGTTTTAATGGTGCAGAATCAATGCTCCATTTCAGCTGCTGCTACCTAATGACACCAGGCACCAATATTGGTTTGCTAGTGAATGAGAGCTTGTTATTATATGGTGTATGTATGTGAGGTTTTATATGTGAAGTTGTTTAGGCAGTTTTCATTAACACGTGACTATCATAAATAACAGCATGGCTGGCAAGTTCCACATTGCAATGTCAGATTTGTCCGTTTTATAATTTATATTCAGATATGTCTATAACAGAATGCCATATGTCTGTTCTTGTTGGTTTGTACAGAACTGAGTAAGTAGATTACTTTTGAATTGCTCTTACCTCCTTTTCTCTGCAGACTGTCAGGCTGTCGAGTCACAGAGATAGGCTGTGCTTTTCTGGCTTCTGCTCTGCGTTCAAACCCCTCACACCTGAGAGAGCTGGATCTGAGCTACAATCACCCAGGGGACTCAGGAGTGAAAGCGCTCTCTGCTAGACTGCAGGACTCCAGCTGTAAACTGCAGACACTGCTGTGAGTACCTAAAACAGGAGAAGTGTGACACAGGGCCTGATTTTAATATAGTGTAGTGTAAACGCAAGTCTCTAATGCAGGGTGCAGTGGTCAGGTGGAGTTGAGACAAGTGGGGCCAAAAATTCATGTTTCACTCCGTCTCAGGCCAAACTGCCAACTGCACTGTGCTTAAATACCACTGCTCCCTAGATATTCATAACTACTGCCTGCATTTTTGACCACTGTTCATTATCCAATGCAAGGCAACACACTAGAGCAATGGACATGAAAAATGCAAACACAGTGCAGTATTATCACCAACTGCTGTAAAACTAACAAATACAATGGGACTGCAAGCTTTTTTCTGCACATTAAATTATATATATATATATATATAAAATAAAGAGTTTCCACTCTTCACCTTCACATGGTCAGACTGTGTGCCAGTCAATTTACTGTCTATTCATATGCTGTTCTTACAGTGTGGACCATGGAGGAGAGAGCAGGAACCAGCCAGGAATGTTGAAATGTGAGTGTGTCTGTACTGAACAAGCTCCGCTCAGGCAGATGGCAAACATGACATGACATGTCAGAGAGGCGATATGGAGCAATGTGGAGCAATACGGAGCTCAGATATCCTCTCCTCTATCTCTTTCTTTCCGCACCACTCTTTTCTCTACCTTTCTTCTATTTTCTCACTGTATTCAACACCTATACAGATAGAAGAATAGACACACAGAGACAGTCAACCATACTTTGACAGTTGCAAACACCCCAACATACACAGATACTATATATAGCAGGTATGCAGTTTGTCAGGTTATGCCCCTTTTTTCCACATTTTGCCACTTTTGTCATATTTGAAACAAAATTGTTGTTCTTCTTACTGGATGGATTTTTTCCTGTTATATGCATATGCTATGGCTGTAAAAAGCATGGGTAGTAATAGTTATGGTAGATCACCATGTACTACTTTTTAAACACGAGCACTGTTAGAAGTTAAGACGAGAAGAATAAGAAGTAGAGAAGTGAAAAGAATAGTAACAACTACATGTGACACCGTAAGCTACATTAGTAATATGCAGGCCCAAATTAACACCACTGTGGGCCCTAAGGCTATTCTATATTTTAACCCCCCAGCCCATCTCTGAAGTAATTACAACATACTTTGTTGGCAGTAACCAATCATACACCATCTGTACACTGGATTTTGCCCTCATAGATTTATTTAGTACCAATGCAGAAAATATATACATTGGTTGCATTATCAGGTCATGACATTAGAAAATCAGAGGAGTTATATCAAAGAACACAATAACATAGATTATGTGTACATTACAGTACTCGTACAAACCTCTTCTGTTCAAATGCAACGAACTGCATTTTAAACCTGCAGTATACAGCCAATATTATTTGTGGGAATAATCTTTTTAAAACAAAAAGCACATGTAGTTGAACATGTAACAGCTCCCTTATATTCTATTGGTCAATGAAAAAATGACAAAACAAGCGGAGCCATGGACCCACAGGAAACCATGGCAGAAGCAGACATATGGAAATGTTGGAATCTTAGATTACAGTGTTGAAAAAGTTGATTTAACAAAATTTGCCCTCTTCTTCACTGATCTTTCCTATTATTTACTAGTACAGTTTGGAAATTTAAGGACAGTACAGAGGGAAAATTAAATCCATCTGCAGGAATGTAACGTTAGGTGCCAATATGTCAATATGGGCAAACGTGCAAAACATTTTGCAAAACAAAATGGATAAATGTAAATGCAAAGTTATTTATCAGTTTGTGTTCCCTTCTAAGTCCTATCTGTGCTAGCACTGTAGTGTTTTTTGGGGGCCCTGTGGTTGAATTTAACTAAAATTCACAAAGAGTGGTCTGTGCAAATGCGTACTCTGGCATGCCAGATGAAAGGGATCCTGGGATGCTACACCAGACATGAAGGGTACAAGCGTGTACACTCACTCCAACTGAGCGAGTCAAAGGTACTTTTGCAAAACTGGAAATGTGACCAAGGGGAAGTACTCAAGGCAAGTGAGCAAAAATACAGATGGTTTCCCTCTTTAAGTTCCACACATGCATAATTACATTGATATCAACAATAAGA
Source organism: Megalops cyprinoides (assembly GCF_013368585.1). Classification (NCBI taxonomy): domain Eukaryota; kingdom Metazoa; phylum Chordata; class Actinopteri; order Elopiformes; family Megalopidae; genus Megalops; species Megalops cyprinoides. Next base: position 8,842,782 of record NC_050596.1, on the reverse strand, counting down.
ATTTATCTCATTAGTGTCCCTCTTGTGTGCAGATGCCTGTCAGCTCTCACTGGACCCCAACACAGCATACAGATACCTGTCTCTATCTGAGGGGGGCAGCAAGGTGACGTGGGGGAGAGAGGAGCAGCCATATCCTGATCACCCAGACAGATTTGACTCCAAGTGCTGTGCAGAGAGGGTCTGTCTGGGACTCGCTATTACTGGGAGATGGAGTGGAGCGGAAGAGTGGTTTATATAGCAATAACATATAAAGGAATCAGCAGGAGAGGGCGGAGTGATGACTCCGCAGTTGGATATAACAAAAACTCCTGGAGTCTGGAATGCTCTGATCACCATTACTGTGTCTGGCACAACAATATGAAGATGGATATACCTGACCTCCCCTTCCGCTCCCGCACAGTAGGAGTGTATCTGGACTGGCCAGCTGGCACTCTGTCTTTCTACAACGTCTCCTCTGACACACTGACCCTCCTATACACGTTCCACACCACCTTCACTCAGCCGCTCTACCCTGGCTTTTGGGTTTTCACTGGCTCCTCTGTGTCTTTCAAGTCCCAGCCAAGTCTAAAGTCCTAAAAGCCAAGTCCAAGTCAAGAAATGAGTGTAGCAAAATGCCTGTACTTTTGCAGTTATCTTTAATTTTAATGTCTATGTGTGAAAGAGGTAGATAAGAGGAGATAAGGAGATAAGATAAAAACAGTGTAGTTATTAATATTTATTAAACATTTCATTCATATAATCAACATACAGGGATTTGAGGACTGGAAGTCTTCTTTGATAAAAAAAAAAAAAACTTGACACGCATCATCTGTGTATCTGTCTTTTCCAACTAGAGATACCAAAAAAACTTAACCAGTGAAATAGTTCCGTCAGCAGATGTGTCTGGTCCATTTGCATTTGATAGGTCATAGGCAGGGGAAAATATCAGTACATGTTTTTTTTTTTCGCTTTTAGTCAGATCCAAACACCGCCCCCACTAATGACCCCCCAGGTCAAGTCAACTCAAGTAGGCCTACAAGTCCAAGTCAAGTCACAAGTCAATATGGTCATGTTTCAAGAAATACTTGAGTCCCAAAATTGTGACTTGAGTTGGACTTGAGTTGAATGAGATATGTCATGAGTAATCCTGTCAGGCTTTCAGTTGGAAGGACCCAGGCACAGACCAGAAAGCAAAACTAGGTATTTGACGGCAAGCCACAAAACAGTAGTCAAAACAGTCCAAGTCAACACCAGAAGATCCGCAAAAACCGGCAGAAATCCAAAATCACAAGGCAAGGTCAAATCCAAAAATACAGGGAGAAAGTCAAATTAACTAGGCAGAGAATTATCCAAAAAACAGCAGGCAAGAAGAGTAATCCAAGAGGCAAAGCAGAAGTCAAAAACCAGAGCATACAGATATAAACAGGCAGGAGCAAAACAGGCTAATACACTGAGACAAGCTGGGAGAGAAAAAAGAAAACAGAGGGGTGTATATATACACAGGCTGATAATGAGTTAACGGGGAACAGGTGAGCAGGACGGGCTTCGAGTAGTGGGTGTGGCAGAAGGGCAGAGCACATGGGCTATAAACAAAAACAAAAGCACATGCGTGCAAAAACAAAAGACACGCCCACACCGACAGACAGGAAGACAGAGAAACGCAACACAAGCAAGACATCAAGCTGATGTACTGACAAACCTTCTGATTTCATTTACTCGTAATGTCTTGCTGCAGAGAATAATGTCGGCGATTAGCAATACATCATGGTTCCACCCATTAAGCAGTTCATGAAGGCTCGCTCTCCCATCTGTGATTTCACTTGTATGCATTTCACTCCTACTTGCTTGTGAATGGTCCCCTCACAGTGAGATGGGTGAAAACCTGTAGCACAGTGAGGGCAATGAAATGCTGTGGGTGGCAACAAAAAACAGGCAGGGTTTAATACTATACTCTCTACTTCGAAACAGTGTCACGCATATTCTTTATCAAACGCGCACTTCACTGTACCTTTCCCACTGTAATAAAACACACAGTTACACACACATTTCCACTCAGAAACATACATGCACTCCCCCGCTCGTAAAAATAAACATACAGTCAAACAGACATTCAGTAATATCCAGACACAAGTATACACACACACACACAGGTACACAGGTACACACACACAGGTACACAACCCAAAGACACTCACATACATGCTGTCATACACACATACACAACCAAACAGTACACCCTCACGCACATTCTTGACCCTAGGGATGTACCCAGAGCAATTCTCAAGGCAGATCACCCAACTGTATCTGCTGATTCTAGAACTGATATATCTGCAAGTTTGTTTCTCATGCACTGTACAAGGAAAACTGTAAAACTGCAGTGGTTTTGTATGTTCTTCCAAGTACAAAGTGTAAAACCTTTAAGCTTTAAGCAAATTACAGTATTTCTATAATATGCACTTTCACCTCCTTAGTCATTTTATCATAAATTTTTTGAAAAAAGGTCAGTAACAGAGGGTCATAAGCAAAAAAAAAAGCAAACCAGAGGATCATGTCTACCAGATTAACTCATTGGAAATGGAAGGATGCATTTAATAGAATTTCATAGATCTATAAATTCATTTGTGTTTTTCATTTTTTCTGTTTTTGGGCTTCAGACTTAATTTATGCACATGATTTTTGCACATAGAAGTGAACGTGCCTATAAGACTGTCACGGTCAAAACACCTGCACTTTCAAGTACTCAGCAAATGACCCCAGCAAATGCTGGAGTCAAATGGACAATGGAATTGTGATTCTAATCTCCCCTCTCAAATGATGGCGTTAAAGAATGTGTTACAATACTTGTGTTTGTTGTCTGGCTAGTTATTTTTTCCAGAGGAATTCTGAGATCTTGTAACCGTTTCACTAACCTCAGGAAGCGACAGTGCAGGACACCTGGTGATTTGTTCTTCTATAATTCTGTATGAAAGGCAGTATTATTTAGAGTTATATATGAACCACATTGGGATAGCATGTTGGGATAAGCAAATTCATTAGTCATGTAGATTGAGTTAATCATCAAATGGTCAGTCATTAATGGAGTGCATCTCGATGCATTTCATCAGCTGTCTGTACCTCCATGTGTGAAATATACACAAAATTTTCCGTTTAATTTTACTGTACAGAGCCTGGTTAATCGCAAGAAATGCCATTAGACACAATCCCCACTGTGGCAAAGTACTGATTCCTCCTTTTCATGCACGTTAGATTTCAACATTTTCCATGTTTCAAAGCCGTTGTATTTAAGCTGATAAACACCCTGGTATGTTTAGTCCAATGGTTGCAAACCATTCAATTTTAAATACTTAAAGTTTACTCCTATTGCAACTAAAATTTCTCCTCTTTAACATGATATAAATGTGGTCTGCCATTAGGATCTTTTGGGTCCATATAACCAGAGCATCTCATGGATATAATGTAACATATAAAGCCCCTTCAGCTAGTATTTTGGATGTTACTCCCTCTACACTCCAAAAGCGGTTTTCTGAGCTGTAAACACAAACATTCCTGCAAGTTCTCTCGCTACCTTGTCAGTTCAAGCTTGCTTTAAATGGGCAGTGGTTCAGACCTTGGAATTAGTCACTGTATTGTGTTGCTCAAACCTTCCAGACCATAGTGACATCTACTGGTGTGTGGCATTAAACCAGCCCCTCGTTCTGAACATGCTTGATGTCTGTGGTTTATATGTCTCATATATCTCTTATATATCTCTGTAACCAATGACAAAGAGCACACCTTGGCATAATAAATGCCATCTTTATGATTGTAGAGAGCTGCCTAACTATGAAGGATAGTACCACCATGTGCTCAGATATGTTTTTGCCCATTTCAAAAAATTGGATAGCTATAAATATACGGTATCAATCCTTTATACTTACCATACATTTACTTTAATTTACATTTTGTCATTTCACAAATGCTCTTACATAGAGTGACTTCTAATGCACAAATACAAAGTCCATTTAACAAAACAGCATGAAATCATTGAGCATTTTGATAAGTTTAATAGCCAGCACGTATTAATGAGTCTCAGATCCGTGGTGTGGACTGCACAGGTCAATGAGGTCACTGTCCTGTTTTTTTGGACCCGGTGTACTGTTCCTACAGTTCATACCAAAACTCATCTGTTCCTCGTGGCTGAAAAAGACTGGAAACTCAAACAGTGGGACGCAGACAAGTTTGACCTCATCAAGACCCAACAATCATCATTTATACAGCTGTTGAACAGCTGTCTTTATTTTTTAAAAAGTGAAAAATCCCTCTTGTGTTTACATGTATTTATTGGAAAGTGATATCGGCCATCCATTTAAAGCTTTTTATTTGAAACTACAACAAAGTGAGGGAGCAATGCAAACTGTCGCCTTACTTTCCAAGGCAAATAAATATTTAAAGCAGGAATAAAACAAAGAGAATATGGAATGTAATCTGTTGCCTTGTTTTCCAAACAAATCTATTTTAATACTAGAGGAATATCATAACAGCTAACAAAAGGGCATGTCCTGCATGTAAAGGTCTTTGACCTCAGAATCCCTCAGTGTACTGTCCTGAGTGAGGAGGTGTGGTATGTCATAGATATTCTATTTACTGAACAGATATTTGGTAGATATTGTGCTTGATGTAGAAAATTCCATTTCTGCCATTGCTAAAGGTGTAAGTTCTCAGATTTTCTGGCACGTTATGAATAAAGGAGGTGTGATCTAACAGCTGGCACAGGAGATCCTCTTGTTACCAATGAGAAACTCCTGCCACCAACCAGAGCCCCGTGTACAGGGGAGCAGCGGGACATGGAGGCCAGGCTGACAGACTGCCTGTTTAACAGGCTGTGGTGGTACCAGATGCTGAGCCGCTGTGGAGACCACACCCACTTCCCCTGTGTGACAGGAAGAAGGAGGAGGAGGAGGAGGGGATGAAGGGCAGCAGGGGTAAGTGTTTAATTGGTAGTTCTAAGGAGAAAAAAAAACTAAACTGAGCTGTCAGTCCTTTGTCATTGTCACACCAATGTATGTATCTCTCACATGTCCTCATTGATCGTGCTGGCTGCCCTAACTAGCGAATGTGCCACTTCACTCATTTCTCCGCATTCCGTGGGTAATAATGTATGTCTCTTGCTTCTTAGAGGACTGATGTTTTGCATGTATTGCATTATTACATAAATATACACATTAATGGGTAATTGCTTTTTTACATTGTATGTATTTTTTGGGAACAAATCCCTCTTGTGGCTAAGTCAGTAATCAATGCAGTATTGGCAGGTTTCTTCATTCACAGGGATCTCAATAACTTTTCCCAAGTGAATGGAGAAGGTCTCCTGTATGATCCTTGTGCAATGTGAATGTATGGCTACTGGCTCTTTATGCTAACCTTTCCTCTGTGAATCTCATTCTTGCCACCCTTGGTAACATTTCAGTGAGTAAAATGGTCAGATAGTGAGTCATCAATCTGTCCTTTGGCACGAACACGTCACACAAAGATCTGCTTTGCATGAAGGGCAACGTCCAGTTGCACGCATGATCTGAGTGTTTATGAAAATAAGAACAAGGGTCTGCATTTAAATTCAGCATCTGCATCACTTCTACCTCAGAGGCACAAATTCACCACCATGAGATGGGATCAAATCCCTCATCAGTTTATTCAACAGGCAACAGTGTGACGTAGTCCTTAGAATGCTGGATTCTGGACCTATGGGTGGGCAGCAGTGTGGTGTAGTGGAGTATGTGTACAACCTATTGTCAACATTTTTAAAATTATTTTATTAAAGAAACATAACCCAAATCCCAGAAGAGAAGAAACTGAAGCAGAACTATTCCAGTGTAAAGATAATTTATAATTCCACACTCATTTAGCATATATTTAGAATATAACATTTAATGCTCAGCGTATCGGTCTCAGTGCAGGTCAGAAACACACTCGTACAGTAAATTTCTCAGTGTATATTTTTCCACGCATATATTTTTCTGCATTAATTTATTCACATGTGGAATAAAGACCTCAGTATAGTATTAGTGAAGATAAATATAAATATGGTCAGAGCTTTAGTGTTGTGGCTTCTTGCAAGTGAGGCTGTGTTGTATAGAAACCTCACCGGTCTGAACAACAGGTCACCATAGCAACACCACTGGAAAGCCCAAAAGGAAAAAAAGTCAAGTGAAATATGATGCAACAAATCGATAAAAAGCCTTTTCCGTATGAGTGTAAGTGAAATGTCAGAACACAGTGCAGTAAAGCAAACAGCAGAAAACTGTTAGGAGTGTGCTGAATTGCTCTCCTATTACAGCAGCTCTTTGTATTCAACAGGCCTAGTTATTACCCAAGCTCACTGACAAACTGTGATCAACTAGCATTTGTATCTGCTTCAAAAATCATTTTGTCTCAGTGTGTAAAAATACATAATTCTGTGTATTTCAAACACATTTTGAAATATGTTCACTGTGGAAAACTGGGATACCTACTGGTCACTGATCTGAGATCAGTCAGGGAACAGGGCAGCTGTGTGGAACGCAGTGATCCATTCACACTGGACAACTGGGCACAGCTACTGCAGCAGCAACAACGTGGGCTTGCTTTAGGATAACATATGATACATGAGTGTTCAATATGAGCTCTCTCAAAGGAAAGAGGAGTCCTTCAGAAGCTCTGCACCTGATACAGACTGCGAACGTGCAGCAGTCATGAATACCCAGAGCTTCGGTGAGGTGAGCGGTCACTGTAACTGGACCCCAGGGTGAACGGCTCCACAGCTCACTGGGCCGCTTATGCTGGGCTGTGAGGCGAGCAGCGACACAGTAACACCTGGACTGTCGCTTCCCAGTCACAGCACCCCCGTGTGGCCGGGCTTTGGCGTTGCAGGCGCTGTGTGTGAGAAAGCAAAGACGCTCCCAGCCTTCGGAGGCGTCACTCCATGGGCTCTGACGTGACGTCGCCGTCCGGCGTGCTGCACAGTCCCTGGGGGATGGTGAGCACGGCGCTGGAGAGGCCCACCAGGGGGCGCGGCAGGGCGGGGCCCGCGCTCCAGGCGTCCGCCAGCGTGTCGTACAGGTGGACGGTGCTGAGGAAGCCCTCTGCCGTCCAGGAGAACCCCCCCAGAATGTAGATGGTTGAGCCCAGGGCGCAGGCTCCGTGCTGGCTGTGCCCCGCGGGCAGGGGGACCAGCTCGGTCCACTGATCGGCTTGGGGGGAGTAACACTCCGTCACGAGGAGGTCTGAGTAGGAGCGGCCGGCTCCGCCACCACCACCTCGCCCAATCACCACTCCGCCTGGGTCAGAAGAGAACCACACGGTCACCCCCCCCTTCCTAAAACAGCGCAGACGAGTACTACACCCCAACACAGCGATGGAACCCAACCTGACTGGCATCCAGCACAGTTCTGTTAGTGGAAAAGGGTCAGCTCCTTATTTGACCACATCTATTGTACAAAGAGCCGACCCTGAATTTCTTAAGGTTAAGGTTTACAGAATCATATTCCCAAACAGAAAAAACTGAAAGATGTAACCTGACGAAAAAGGAATATAACCTTAAATCTGTGACCAATTAGAAACTAATTCAAGCACACTGACAGTTAATGATGTCACTGTGTCACATGTCACTGTGTTGCCAGGGGTCAGATGGAGATCAGTGCTCACCGATGACATAGATCTTGTCTCCCACGGCCGTCATGCTGTGGAAGCCTCGGGCGTGGCGGAGTGGCGCTCGCTCCGTCCACTCATCGCGGTCGGGGCTGTACCGGTACAGCGAGTCCGAGAACACCTCACCAGAAGAGCCCCCTAGTGGACCATTAAAAACACAAAACATCACATCATTTAGACGGTCATCTCTTATCAGACCCCTGAACACCTGTAGCTGTAAGAAACAGAAGAAAGAAATACCTTCTTTAAATTACTCAACAGTTGTCTCACAGCAGGGATTTGATCCTGCACGCTTCTAGTTATGAGTATAAAAAAAATCCTTTACCAGTATCGATTTCCCTGACTCAATATTGGCAAACCCCTACTCAATACTTCAGCTGCATGTACATAGTTCTGTTACTCTTCCACAGTACAGACAGTGTCCAGACACAGCCATGTGACTAAGCCACACTAGGCATGCTGGGAGTTCAGTGCTTACCACAGATGTAGAGCAGGTCTTGATGGACAGCGCCGGCGTGGCTGGACAGGGGGCGGGGCAGGGCGCGGATGTGCGTCCACGTGTCGTGGACGGGGCTGTAGCGCTCGGCGGAGAACAGCAGGCCGCCCTCTCCTCGCCCTCCCACTGCATAAATTGCCCCCCCGAGAGCACTGCAGTGGAACCGCCGCCTCCGAACCTGGCCCCGCCCCGAAGAAACAGCCACGAGAGGCCTCAGAAACATCACTCAGCTCATGTGGATATATACTGAAGCTATGCTGGGTAAGTATCCTGCACAGGTTAATGCCACACAATTCAGTCCCTCACCCCTCCTCCCAATTAACCTAAATTCCCAAATCCCAAAAGCTCCACCAGATTGGGTGAGAGGTCATACTGGTTACTCCGTCTGCTAGTTGGATATTAGGCAAGCCTTTGTGTATTGGTACAGTTTCAGTATGAATTGAAAGTCTAGCTGAGGTTTTTCAAGAATGTGGCTAACTGCTGCCAGTTTTGCGTAATCAGGGTTTGCACAGGCTAGTGTGGATGGCATTGCTGCTCAGTTACGCTGGCAGGTCAGGGACTCACATTCATATCGGCCAGCTGCGTCCACCTCCTGAAACGCGGATCGAACCTCCACACCGATGCCACGGCCTCCTCGTCGTGGTTATCATTGAACCAGGAGTTCTGACCCCCTCAGAGTGGGAAGAAAGTGGGTCACGAATACCGCGCGGTAAGGCTACACAAACACCGGCATGCAGCGCACGCACGCACACACACACACACACACACACACACACACACACACACACACACACACACACACACACACACACGCACACACCGCAACCTCACAGCAGCGTCACCCACAAAGCAATGCCTGAAAACACTGCAATAACATGTAATGTTGCAAGAAGATGTAACAGCAACTTCATACAAAGAATAATATGATACACAGTCTCCAGCACTGTGAACTACATCAGGTGATTGCTATTTAAGTTCCTGGTGAGGCATTATCTGTTGTAACAACTTTCATCTCAACTGACCCATGCCCTTTGACACACATCTGTTACACCTGAACACTAGGTCAAATAACTTTCTAAAATAAAATGCAACAGCTTTTTCAAACATACCGTATTAATGTTACATATTTGAGTAGCAGAAACTACAGATTCCCCAAGAAAGGTATGATTCACTCGTTTACCTATGAGGTAGAGGAAATCGTTTAGAACCACAGTGCAATGGTTATACATCCCCTTCCGGCGACTAAGCGTCTCCCAGGAATCCATACGTTCTCCTGTCAAAAGCTGCAAAAAAGTATAACGACTAAGTGGAAAATAAACTAGTAAACAACAACAAAAAAACCTAAGTCAAAATGACGGAGTTTATGTTTGGCGTAATCATTACTTGCCATGATCTCTCCGCATTCCAGACTCCCTGTGGTTTTACCGCAGGTTGCCAGCACCCCTTTCCTTGTGGACCTGATCTTGAACCAGTTCTGAAAGGTGTTGTCAGTCTGAAAGCGCAGGTCCTCTCTCCGCAGCATGCGGAGGTAACTTCCGCCCTCCGGTACCGTTTTTCTCAGGAGCTCGGCAGAGGAGCACAACTCCTCCTCCGAATCGTAGTCCACGTCCGACGGAAAGATCAGACCGAGACGGATCTCCTTCATCAGCTGCCCAGTGTAAGACTCCCTGCTTCCCAAATCATAATTTAGCCATTTCATGGCGAGCTCCAGAATGCTGCTTTCGCAAACCTGCGGGCTGACGTCATCTCTCCTCAGGACTCCCAAAAAGCTCTCCCAGTCGATTTGCAACAGCGAGCTCTCACGCGTCTTCAGAATCGCGTCCAGATTCTGCGAAATGAATGCCAGACACTCCGATTTTAACGCTGACAGGTTGTACCTTTCGGAGAGAGACATAATTTCGAATACGTTGTCCACACGGAGGGATTCTTGGAGGATCTGCGCGCAGCATTCGGTCAGCTCCGCCACTTGCAGGTGTGTGGAAGTCAAAAGCACGTCCTCGATGCTGTCATAGTCCCAGCTCAGCTGGGAGGTGTAAATAAAGTTTAATGTACACCTAAGACCTGAGGCAGGAATCGCCTTCAGCTCTACCGAGTCCATGTTCCTCTCCACCATGTCGCTCGTAAACATTATCCTGAAATAGGGACTCGCAGCGGCGAGAACCGATCTGTGCGCCGAAAACGCTTTATTTTCAGCAATTAGTTGGATGTCACAAAGGCACGAAGATTCCCATAGTTCCTGAAAGCCCCGCTGCAAGGTTTTAGGGAATTGTGCGCTACAGTGAGAGTACTTCCCTAACCCCTTGTAAGAAGCCATGTTACTGTGTTGTCAAAGGAAGGGGTGGGGCCAGCGTCACATTACGCTGAAATTCGTTCCGTGTGTTTTCGGGATTTGTAGTTTCTTTAGTTGCTACGGAAACACTACACAATAACTAACTACTTTAAACTAGAATAACCAATTCTACCTGTATGACACTACATGTCGTCAGAAATACTGAATTACTTCTACAGTAGCTGCGCCAGTGTGAAGCTCGCATTATCACTTTAAAGTGTGCGCAGTGACAATATCATAAAATCATCAGATTATGACAATAATTATTTAAGCAAAGAAAGCATTGAGAATGGAGAATATTTTGTTACAATCTATTTATTATACAATCCATTTTAATGATACAATTACAGTCATTCATATTTATTTCATATGTGCCCTTTTGGGTTTTCAGAATAACTGGCGCAGATGTTGTTTCAAGTAGTCAGCTCTGCATCTGAAAATTAATACCAAAAATAATACATTATTACATCATACATCAAGTCTCAGTCTTAAAAGACCAAGACTGATACAGATTAAATAAAACACGGATTAAAAAAAAAGAGACAGAAAAGTCACAAGATTAAAAACCTCAAGATTAACAAAAGTCTGACCCTTGAAACGACAGTAGTCTGTGTGTAATTATTTACTCGGTTTCAGAACATGGTAATATTACTATGCCAAACAACTATTTTCATTATATTACCCTCTCTGAATGTGAATCCTTGTGATTTCTGTGAGGCAGAGTATACTTAAACATGACTCTAGTTCATCTCTGTCATGCAGAGTGCTGTGTGTGTTTTCAGATGGCGTAAATTGGGAACAGGAGAGTGGCACTGGAAACAACCAATCAGAACACAAGGGGGGGGTGGGGTTGGGACTGACCTGATGGACTAGGTTGCCTGCGTGGCCGCATGATGCCTTGCCTCACAGAGGGGGTGGAGACTAGCTGGACTTTAGCCCCACCCACCTGAACCTTGACCCTTCCCAGTGCTCCTCTGGCCCCTCCTTCCTCAGCTGTGCTGTCATACAGGTCTGCTGGGAGGACTGGTGACAGCTCTCATTAAGGACTAAAGCCTTCCTGATCAGTTATTGTTAAAAGAAGAGCATCCGCAATTCTCACGACCAGTGTTCTCTCAGACTGTGCTCTCACTGTAAATCAGAATATTTCAGGGAATATGGATAATAAATATGGACAAAAAAATCATAAAAATAGTGTAACCATGGATAAAATGAAAGAGAAGAACATTTAAGTACATCACTCAAACACAAGAGGACTTAAAATGTTTACATCTTAGGCATTTGTCTCTTAGTGAAAATATCTTTTTAAACACAAGTATATGGGCTCATCACACTGCAGGTGTATAGTTCTCTGCTTCCAAGCAAGCGGCGCTTTTGAGACACTTTTTGTACATTCAGACATTCATAATCTTTGATAATCGAATAAATAGTTTTGGTATCAATCTATTGTGTGATGATATATTATTATTATATATATATTTGCACAAAGCCACAGCAGCCCACAACCCCCTATTACAATCCCAGTGTTGAAATTGCTACTTCTTACCTGTGCCACCTGGTGACAAATCAATGACCCTACCCACTACTGCTCACTGCTGCCCCTGCTCCCCTGTGCAGTCAGAAAGGATATTTGCAGACACGGGCAGGTAGAGGATTTCAGTCTCTGTCTGGATCTGGATGTAATGTGTGACAGGTCCCTCTCCATCGGCGATGGCGAACAGCTCCACCTGCAGGTCAGTCTTCATACCTGCAGCCACCTGCACGCCCATGACATTGTGCATCACAGAAAGTAACCAGCTGATGGTGGGAGCTCCTTTTTAAATTGTTATGCTTGTTCAGCAGATATAAAGTAAAGGCACCTGGAGTTCCAAGTGCAAACCCATTGGCCAAATCTTTCAGTCCCACTGGCCAGTGCTATAATACTACTACTACTATGAATAATAATAACTATAATTATCATCATCATCATACTCATCATCATCATCATATTATCAGAATAAATACAAATGCATTAAATATAACTCAGTGAGTAAGTCACTCTCCCTCCAACTTTGCTGGTATTACTCAGAGGTGAAGAGAGAGGTGGCAGTACTCACAGGACCGGGGCTGTATGTGACCTTCAGCCCGGTGGCAGGAGGAGGCTGTTTCACAGTGAATCTGCACATTAGGGACAGAGACAAGAGCACAGTGAACCTGCCCAGCAGAAATAGAGACACAGCACAGTGAATCTGCACAGCAGAAATAGAGACACAGCACAGTGAACCTGCACAGCAGAAATGGAGACACAGCACAGTGAACCTGCACAGCAGAAATGGAGACACAGCACAGTGAACCTGCCCAGCAGAAATAGAGACACAGCACAGTGAATCTGCACAGCAGAAATAGAGACACAGCACAGTGAACCTGCACAGCAGAAATAGAGACACAGCACAGTGAACCTGCCCAGCAGGGACAGTAGGATAAGTGAGATGTTTGCAGGTTGTGTGAGTCTGTGGTGCATGGGTTTGTGCACTCTTACCTACAGGAGTCAACCCCCACATTCCTCATGACTACGGGGACACGGTAGGCATGCCCCTCCCTCAGCACCCCAAAATCCACCTCTGCGGGGAGGAGCTGGAACCCCCGTGTGGCGTTTGGTAGGAGCCCGATGGACTGCGATCCTGCCACAGACACTGTCCGCACCTTCCTCCTGACCGGCTCCTCCACTGACAGGAACTTACAAACAACAACACAGAAAAAGGAGACCTCTCATCAGAAAAAAAAATATCACAGCAAAAAATGGGAGGAGACTGTGGGCGGAACTCTGGGGACTGTGGGATGAGCTGTTGGTACTGTGGGCGGGGTTGTGGGGATGGTGGACAGAGCTGTGGGGACGGTGGGCGGAGCTGTGGGGACTGTGGGCAGAGCTGTGGATACTGTAGGTGGGGTTTTGGGGACTGTGGGTGGAGCTGTGGCTATTGTGTGTTGAGCTGTGCGGACTGTGCGTAGTACCTTCTGGTTGGGCAGGCTGCTGGGCTTGCCGCTGAGGATGGCAGAGGGAAGCCTCAGCCTCTCCTTGTGAGGGTTTCCAGCCGCGTCCGTCGGCGACCTCCAACTCCCAGAGCCCCCCTCTCTCTGCACTGAGGGGGGACCGTGTGCTCCCACAGCTGCAAGGGAAACAGACTTTTACCATGACTCTGTGCTGAGGAAGAGGCCACACTCAGGATGGGGGCCAGATGAAGGGGAGAAGCCGATCCCTAATCCTAACACTAACCACTTTGTGGGACATGGAGCTGGGTGTGGCTTGTAGTGGCACCTGTGGCAGAAGCAGGGCAGGGCGGAGCTGCGCCCTGAGGGGTGGGGTTTGTGGGCCTTCCCTGGGACGCTGCGTCACCTCCTGCTGCATGGGGTGTCGGGTTCGAAGGTCGCTGGGCTACAGATCACAAACATCCAACTAGCATTAATCACATTTTAGACAGACTCAGACACTATTCAGGTAACTGATTTTCTATTGGAGACTTTTTCTTTTGACTCGATTATGCATTTATCGTCACATTGATTCATTCAGCAGACAATTTTATCCAAGTGACTTACTAGGCCATTATGGCAAGCTCTTTATACAAACAGACGAAGTGAAACAGTTATTTAAAATGAAAAGATAAAGACAAAAGGAAGATTTTTGGTGATGTCATTAGGCTAAATATTCATATCTATGTGTACAGATATCACATAGTATAATTAGACTGGTTTATCCATTTTTGGCCTGACTGAACAGCTGGAGAAGATCGAAAATGAATGCTCCATTACTAACCACTAAAAACACTCAGATAAGATACAGAATATTGATTTATGTATAATATTAAGTTAATCACTGTAAAATAAAACAAAAAAAAAACATCAAATACATGCCAAATCATGAATCATTACTATCAGCTCTGAAATTGAAGACATCCGCCTGTGCTCAGAACTGGATAGTTACCATCTGGCTCTAGGGCATCTTTGAGGAACTCCTGGATTTCCGGATTCTCTTGTTTCCGGGGAAACGGTGGGAGCTCCAGTGACAGAGCTTCCATGTCAGGAACCTTACAGGAAATAAAGTGCTTCATTCAGATCCAGCCTTCATTTAGAAAGAACATCTCTTTCAGCAGAGACATAGGTGTATTTCAATCAACAAGAGTCATTACACACCTAACTGGGAATCGTATCCTAAAATTCAATATTTGATGCTTTTCTAGGGTGAGGGAAATGTCAATATCAGACATTTGGGGGTGTGTCAAATGCCAGCAACAGAACTGAATGATAAACAATGTTGTTGCATCAAAGTTCCGACACTGTATGTTCAAATCTAATCTTTTTTAAAATCTAAAATTAAATTTTTAATTCTAAAAATAGCACAACCCTAAACATCATATTACAGATGTTTCACTCATTCTGGAAAAAGGCCATATCCGGTCATTAGGGCTGTGATACCAGACTGCAACCACACATTCAGTAACACATATAACATATAACATACAAACCATACATATGTAAAGGGTACACTGGTAGAGGTACACTATAAAACACAGGTTGTTAAATAAATTGATTAAATCACATTTAAGAACATGCAGAACATGGCTAATGAGGCTCAGTGTGAATTATTTTATATTTTTTAATTCCATTTTGAAGGATACCCAACACAAAGCATTTTGGTGATACAGTGCAGTGCTCTTACAAGATTCACATCCACCCTCTGTTAGTATAGGATTTTTTCTGTCCCAGTGTTTTTGATCACTAGTGATGCATGCATTTGATTCTTATACTGGTAATTCTTATAAATGGAGCACACTTCATGACGATAATAATAATTATGCGCTACAATATCCATGCAACATGGGCAACGGCACTGTGAGTCCAAAGCTGGAGCGGATCCCAGGCGTGATTATTCTGACAGCGTTTCTTGGGGCTTAATGAGCTGAATGAGCTGGTACTTGCTTCCTCAGTGAGGGCGAATGGCTTCCCTATGTCAGAGTGGAAGTACGGCAGGATGACCCTGTTCCTCAGTGCAGCTCGACACATCTCCGCCTCTCGTAGCTCCTGCCTGCCATTTTACATAGAAAACAAAAGTCACTACACACTCTACAGCCTTTTAATGTTATAGACAATAGAGTTTGCAGCTGAACCTCAGAGAAATAAATCAATGACAATTAGTAATAGTTTCTGTTTTGAGTATTGCTTAACATCATTGCAAAGTGCAGGTCATTCCTGTACTGTTGTTTTATAATATTGACTGGTATAGAGGCTGTAGTTACCTGTACCTTTGTGTTACAGTAATGACCGATATACAGAATGCAGTTACTTGTGATGTTGTGTTATAGTAATGACAACTACAGAGACTGTCGTTACCTGTACTGTTCTATCCTGCTTGCCCACAGTGACTCCTTTTTCTCTTCACTGCAGCTACAAGCAGGAGGGACACAGTTAATGGGGGTTTTGCAGTAGAAGCTGTTAGGTGCTAGTGACACTGAGAAGATCATGAGGTCTCACCTGTCAGCCTCCAGGTCCGTCTCAGATCCCTTTGAAGTATCGCTGTCAGGCAGCAAGGCTGAGGAGAGGGTGTGTGTGTACAAGGAGGCCACATCCACTGTTACAGTACACACACACACACACGCACACACACACACACACACACACACACACACACACACACATAAGCAAACACAGTGACCAAATGCACATTCATATTAGCACAACACACAAAGTAATACCCAACAGTCACATTAGCGTACAATCACGTTGACCATGACCATGAGTGTGGTGTACTGTGATAAATTGCAAGCTGTTTCTCATTGTCTCGCTACACTGTACTCTACAGCACGTACAACAACCAGTCAATGATTTGAAAGCAGTTTACCTTGAAACAGTGAACCCAATTCCAGTGCGCCATTAAAATAAAGAGCCGTGTTTCCCTGCAGGGAATGGATACTTACTGGGTTCCAGCCATGAGTTAAGGAGGGTCAGATTCACTCACCGGTGCTCAGTCTCCTCTGCATGATGTCAGCAGGGCTGTCACAATCTGGGAGGGACTGCGAGGAAGCAGAGCAGCCGTGAGCAGCGTGCAGGGCGCGGGCGGGGCATGGGGCGTGTATGCGTGTGTGTTTAGGCCACGGCGGTCTCTCACCAGGACCAGCTGCAGCAGGTCGGTGGCATGGACCCTCTCCTCCTCGGTGCGGGGCTCCTTCACCTGCATCTCCTGCCATAAGTGCTCCCGCTCGAACAGGTGCTCCATGTACCCCTGCAGAGGCAAGAACATAAGAGTTATTAACGTACTGCTTTGGAATAACAGTTATTAAAGAGTTCTAACGTCATTACACAGGGGTTAGCAGTGTGTACTTGTGTGATAACTGGGGATATTAATGTGTTCGAGTTTAATAACACAGCAGTATTAATGTCTGCTGGTGTAATAACACATGGGGCATTCATATGTTATAACACACAGTGCATTCATATGTGCTAGTGTTCACGGGGGGTGTTCATGGGTGCTAACACAGTGGTTATTAATGTGTGCTAATGTAATAACACAGGGGTTATTCAGAGACCACTGGACTGTGAGTCAATGCAAAAAAGTTTACGCACCTTCAGCCGCTTTTCTAACTTCCTGCGCAGCTGGCTGCTGATTGGCTGGTGTTGAATGAGCTGCCGAACCTCCAGCACCTCAGGACAGGTGAGCACAGGTGCTGGAGGTGGGGGTGCAGTCCTCTCGTTCAGGTAAAGGCCCCTCCCGAGGGATGTGCCAAATGGAGGCCCAGGCGTCTTCCTCTGAAACCACAGATGACCTCTGCTGACCGGGTCACACAGTAAACACAACCCCTTGCTGCAGCCATATGAAGGGTAAGGACATCTTTCAATAAATAACAGTGATAAATAATACTTAATCTGAACTGCTCAGGTAAATACTCATCTGAATAAATCTGTATTATGTGATGGTGCAAGTAAGCTAGTTTCACTGAAAGATTCTATAACCTATTCAATTTCTGAGCTGACAATGTACTGTAATATTAAATCAACCCCTCTCTGTGGTTTAAAAAAATCCTTGGAGGAAATTTCTCAGGACACACCACCTGTATTGTGCAAAAGTGTTCACAGACGTAGGGGTTACCTCAGTGGAGGGGAATTTTGGGTTACCTCTACAGAGGGGAATTTGTCCCATTTCCTGGACTTGAGGTTAGCAGGAATTATGTCATCGCTCTGTTTCTGGGTCAGCCAGCGGGACCAGATGTCCTCAGGGCAGGGCTTCAACACAGTTACCCCACACACACCTTGGACACAGATCAACAGGGAGCTGTCTTTGAGTAGGTCATGAGTAAACCCAGTGTAAATACCTTTTGGGCCCTTACCTCTGTGGGCTGGGCTTCAGAACTTGCATTTCAGTGAGACAGTACTCCATTCATAACATATATGCTCATATTCATGATTTATATCATGTTTTTCTTTTCTTTTATGTTTTCTTCCCTGTTTCCCTCTGCAAATGCCCAGCCAACTGAGCCACTCAGGATCTGCTTATATCATGTTTTAAAATAGGATGTGTCTATGCCCTCATGAATGTATATACAATAATTGACATTTATGTATCTCTTATTTATAACATGGATATTACTGTTCCCGCTATGAGACGACAAATGTTATGCAAATATCTATGTATCTGTGTTAGTGCATAGATACATGCATATGTGATTGTACATTGTGCATGTTTCTGAGAAGAATGTATGTTAGTGCTTTGTATGTATGTGCATGTATACTGTGTATAGCAAAGGGTTTTTATCAACACAATTGTAAAATGCCCTCATCTAAACTGCCCCTAGTGGAATAAAATTGTATTGTATCCTCTCACTGTATAAGCTTCAGAGCCTGTGTCTCTGTTAATGAGACCTCAGAGCTTATGTACATGTATGAGCCTTCAGAGTTTATGTCTCTATGTGACAGGGCCGTGGTGACCTTGCTGATTTACCAAGCAGCTCTGGGATTGGCTCCTTGAGGACAGCAACGGCAGGGTCAGAGTGCACCCCGCACAGGAAGTCCTCTACGTCCCGCGAATGCAGCAGCTCGGTGCCGGAGCCATCCTCGTGAATGATGAAGAACCTGGAGCACCCGTCACACAACAACCTCCTCATTTACACAGACATTCAACATCAGGAGAGTATTATTCTCATTTGATATATTACATCATATTACAAAGAGGATACCTGCATCTCCACAAAAATGGTTTCAGCATACAAACATATCATGTACAAATGGTCAAAGCAGATATTGTCTAGAAATCCTAACTGTTGGTGCCTTACAGGTATGGGATAAAGAACCTGTCTGTCCTGTACAGGTATGGGGTAAAGAGACTGACTCTCAGTGCTGTACAGGTATGGGGTAAAGAGCCTAACTGTCTGCACTGTACAGGTACAGGGTGACGGGCTTAATTCTCAGTGCAGTAGAGGTATGGTGTACCGGGTCTAACACTAGGTGCTGGTAGGTGTCAGCTACATTATATTATGTAATTCTGCTACAGTACAGTGCTTTATAAGACACCAATGTTGTGACACTTACCTAGGAGAGTGCTCTTTATATCTCACCCACGGGAGCCTCCACATCTCTGCCTGCTCAGAGTCTCCTTCCCCCTCCTCTTCCTCATTCCTCTCTTCCTCCTCCTCCTCTTCCTCAAAGCAATTCTCAGGGCTGGAGATAACAGTGCGGGTTTTCCCATCCGCCATCACCTGCACACACAGAGACACACACATATCCTTCAGTCGTTCATTCATTTACTCATACAGCCATGCACCCATTCACTCATTCATATTATACCCGCTGTGAGGGGCTTTGTTGTAAAATGGTGCAGTCACATTCCTTTGAATTAATAAAAGTGGATTCATGTACTCATAGCTAACAAATTATCTAAATAAACAGAGCAGTAGACTTGACTAAACAGACAAAGTGGTAGAATTAAGCATAAGTAAAGAGACAGAGAAGACAGATACATATGGTGTCACTCTGAGACTGAGAGCAGGCCCAAGGTAAATACACTCTAACATAACGCAGGTAGGCATGTGCACCTGAAACAGGTTCCCCTCGGGATCTACCGCCTCGCAAATGATGTCTGCAGTGTGTCTCATCATGTAGGTGCCAGGCTGCAGTTCCAGGCTGCTGCCAGCAGAGGTCAGTGTAGCGCCGTGGCTGGGGTGGGAGGTGTACGTGGTGTTGCCGTCCTTATCGATGCGGAGAAGCCCGGCTCCTGAGGGGAACACCTGCAGCACAGATATTCAACTCTTCAGTATTCAAAAACACAACAGCAAATAAAGAGGATGACCTACAGATAAGAAAATGAGACTGAACTGGTGCAGCTATTTGAATTATATTGTGTTTTTTAA
Source organism: Megalops cyprinoides (assembly GCF_013368585.1). Lineage (NCBI taxonomy): Eukaryota > Metazoa > Chordata > Actinopteri > Elopiformes > Megalopidae > Megalops > Megalops cyprinoides. Next base: position 8,822,948 of record NC_050596.1, on the reverse strand, counting down.
AATGTTTTTTTTTTTTTCAGAACCCACAACATATAAATTTTCTTCTGCCAGTGGGAATGTTTTTTTATGTCATTCGTAATCTGAAAGCTGCTGTCCTGACCACTGCTCCACACTCAAATTTACATTTACATTTACATTGAATCATTTAGTAGGTGCTCTTATCCCGAGTGGTTTACAAGAGGGTGCATACAAGAGGGTTAGGCAAAGAGCAGTGTTACAGTCCGACAGTAGGAATCATTACATAACATCTCATATTGTATAAAGTGTCATAGTAAATGTGTTTGTGGATACAGTATGAAACACTCCTGCTCCAGGCTGCTGCTCTGACCACTGTTCCACACTCCACACTCTTTCTCCCGGTCCTCACCTGGTAGGATCCATGAGGTGCGGCAGTGATGACGGTCCCGTCTCCAAACACAGCTGTGCAGGTCCTCTCCTCACAGTTCGTCACCACGGCGGCAAACCCCGCACACTCCACCCTCACCATCTTCTGCTTCCTGGTCATGGTGGGGACTTCCTCTCCTGACATCAGAGATGAGATGAGAGTAAAAACATCAAAATGTTTTCTGCCAGGGTACATTACCAGTACCATAGAGTACCTCTCTCTGTATCCATTTTTCACCTGCCTGCCATGGTGTGCCCAGGTGAGTTGTAATCAGGAAAAGATCTTGGACAAGCTGCTAGGACAACACGGGAATGTCTGTGTACGAGCATCACCAGCACACTATAGCTCTATTATTATCTGTTATCTGTTATTCCATATAGCACTATAACTCTATAAATATGGACAGACAGATTTTTTTTTGAATTTAGGGACAAAGACCCTCTGTCAGGACTGCGGCTTCTTAGCGGGGTTTGTTTTTGTTTTTCCTGTCCATGTGCTTTTGTTTTTCCCTGTGTTCCTGCCCTGCCCTGCTCTCCGCCCTGTCTCCGCCCACCTGGTCACCTGACTGGCTCCACCTGCCTACCTGCACACCTGAATCCCATCCCGTCATCAGCTTTGCCCTATATTTTCCCCGTTTGTTTCATGTCTCGCTGCTAGTTCGTCTCAGTTCATCTGTTGCGCTACAAGCCGTTTGTCCTGTCCTGTCCTGTCCTGTCCTGTCCTGTCCTGTCCTGTTCTGCCTGCCTGCCTGCCTGCCTGCCTGCCTGCCTGCCCGCCCGCCCGCCCGCCTGCCTGCCTTCCTGCCTCTTCTTGCCGATTTTTGCCTGTTTCTCTGACCTCGTTTTTTGGATCTGTTTTTTGGTATTGTTCGCCGTGTTTCCCTGGTTTTGACTTTGCCTGTTTTTGACCTCGTTCTTGGATACCGATTTGGATTTATTAAACTACCTTGTGCATCCTGCCTCCCTGTCTGCACCTGAGTCCCTGCCTGAGCCTTGACACCCTCACATCTCAGGCTATCCAGACTTTGAGGTGTGAAAGAGACAATGACCAAAGAGTGAATACAGGGCTTGTTTAATTGTTGTAGTTATATATTGTTTGTTTTATTTTTCTAGTAGTATTTCTGTATATTAGCGGGAGACATGTACAGTGATTACATCAAGCATCTGCAAACACCATATGATTTCAGGAAGTAGCACCTACTGCAGGGCTAAGTGAACAGCAGGTCAGTAATTGGTCTTACCTGTCCCCAGGTGGTTCTGGAACTCAGCCTGCTGGTAGAAGGTGGTGATTCTGGTACCATCAGCGTGCTCCACTACAACCTTCTCCTCTCCCCTCTCATCCTTCTCCAGCACAGTGAGGACCTGGTCCTCTCTAGTGATCAGTACCTGTCATGGGTGAGACATGCAGGTACTGATCGTAAAGAATGTGAGTGTACTGTATTACCTAACTACCTGTCACAGGTGAGACATGCAAGTGTTAGTTTCTGAATATTTGCAATTGTAGTCTTCACATTTATCAGCGGTCATTAGAATCATAAGCAAACTTAGGAGGGCCCTATATGGCAGTGATGTCACCAACACTGATGAGCTCAGCAGGCCGCTGTACTCACGGCTCCAGTGAGGGGATCGGTGGCTTTGTAGGCCAGCAGTGGCCGGGTGTCGATGGCCCTATCGTCAGGGGTGGCCACCCTGATTCCTGAGGGCGTGGTGGTGACCCAGGTTCTCTCCTGTGCTTGCACAGCCCCACCCTGGCCGGCACTGTGGTCAGACTCGGCATGCTCGGTCCCCTCTGTCTTCGTCACATCCGCAGTACTCAGGCTGGAAGACTTCCCTATGTGACCAACAACTCGAGGTTGGACTTACATCTCATACTCACAGTGTCTTCATTCACAGTCAGAAACTGAGAGAGATGCACCTACACGCATGCGCACACACACACACTCCTTTATTTAAGCTCACAGGCACATAGGCACGCCCTGTCACATGTACTCCCTCACTCAAAGCACACTCACTCATGCATGCGCGAGCACACACAAACCTTCTCATACACACCCACTAACACCTGCGCGCACACACACACACACACACACACACACACACACACACATACACAGAAGGGACAGGAGACTGGGAGAAACAGCTGTAACAGCTACAGTATCTGAATCAACCTAACCAGCATTGCTAAAAAGAATCACTCATTTGAATGAGCTGCCAAACCCCCCCCCCCCCCCCTCAAAAAAAACAGAAAAACTAAACATCACAACGAGTCACCAGTTTTTTTGAGAAATAATAGTTCTCTGTCCAGAAAATGTGTGTATTATGACGAAGGATTCTAATTGAATGTAGTGGTTTTGATTAGTTCTCCCAGTCTTTGATCTTCAATGAGCTCCTGATGCATGAAACATGAGCTGTCTTAATATAGCCTTATGCTTGCTTCAACAACACTGTGTCTCCAGTGCCACTCTCCCCCTCTGTGCCTCTTTCTCTGTCCCCCTCTCTGTCTCTACAGCCTGGCTGTGCTCAGCAATCACCACAGCAACCAATGTGACTGACAGCCCGCAAGCCGGTCACTGTGCTTTTCCATTTGTGCAGCACATGGACTGCTTTGTCATAAAAATTCAAAATAATTCTCATCCAACTGAAAAGCTTTTAGCCCTGGTGCCAGTGACAAGTGTGGCGAATCACAGAGCGGGTCCCCTAAAGAGCACCAATCGGGACAGAGGCTGGATTTGAGGGGCCATATCATCTGATAGGGCTGTGAGAGTAGCAATTCAGGGTGTTAATCAAATGCGCTCTGTGGAATGTGATCCCGGAGGGCAGAGGCATGAGTGATGTATAGATATACTAAAAGAAAACTATGTTAAATCCAACAGGCCTTCAGAGAATTTTGAGCAGTGCAGTTGTTAACTGAGATAAAATGTTTTGATTGGGTGCAAGGTAATGAGTCTTACACGGCTCTGTGCACTCGATCTTTGCTCTCACCCTTTTTCTCCACTGCATCTTTGCCCTGCGACCTTTGATCTTTCACAGGCTCTTCCTGCGGAGTGGGGGTGTTGGTGGACGGATGATTAGCTGTCCTGCAGTCAGGGCTGTTACTGACTGTGCCATCAGGAAATAGAACCTGAGGGGTGAGAGACAAAGGGAGAAAATGAGTTACTCCCATGGATTTGAATGGTACATTAGTGTACCCCAGTGAATGTGAATGGTATATTACTGTACCCCTGTGGATGTGAATGGTGAATTACTGTACCACAGTGTATGTGAATGGTATATTAGTATACAACACTGTAAGCAAACGGTGTATTCATGTACCACAGTGGATGTGGATGGTGTATTACACTAAAAGGTGTGAGTGGTACACTGCTTCGGTGGATGTTAGTGGTGTGTTACTGTACCCCAGTGGATTACTTTAGCAGGTGATGGTGGTGCCCTGCTTTAATGTGAGTGGTGTATTAGTGTACCCCAGTGGATGTGGATGTTGTAATACTTTATCAGGTGAGGGTGGTGCACTGCTTTAGCAGGTGGTGGTGCGTGGTGTATTACCTCAGTGGAGCCATCTCTCATGTATTTGATGACTGTGCCCTGGCTGGTGATGACTCTGGACCGCTCCAGAGCAAGGGGCAGCTCTCTCCTCCCTGCAACACCGTGCCACAGAGTGGGGAAACTCTGCCTCACCATCACCCCCTCGGCCTTTCCTTTCACACCTGCAGCCGGGAGACACCGCACTGCTAAAAAACATCACAGCAATGTCTGAGAGAACGTAAGCTTTGGTGCTCTCACCCAGGTGGAGTTCAGCAGAAAGTAGAGACCGTGCCTGAGCCACCTGTTACCCCCTCACTGAGGAACTGCAGCAGCAGGCCATTGGGGGCGGACGCGTTCAAGCGCTGGAAACCGGGCCGGGGCTCCGGCAAGATGGCGGAATTCTCCATTCCCACAGGCTTCTGTAATACCTCCTGCCACACACAGACGAAAAAACAAACCAACAATCACAAAACAGGAGCGGTTAAGGGTCAGTAATGTGCTCAATAACAACTTTCCTCTCTGGGATTCGAACCCAGGACTCTCTGACTCCAGTACACTCAATGGCCCTGTTTGGAGTGTTTGAACAGGAAGTGATAACGACAGCAAATACAACCCGTTCTCAGAACATGGAGGAATCAGGGTTGTGATCATGTTTTTAATGTTTCAAGAGACGACCCAATCAGCTCTCACCCTGCTTGGTAGTGTAAGTATTTGCATTCGTACATTAAAAAGCTTTACAGTGATCAAGCACCCATGATTCCACGTGCATACGGGGCAGAGAGTGTCACCCTGGTATCTTTGTCCAAGTGCAGCATTAGATCACCTGTGCTTCTTGTTCTTTGGTGCCACCCTTCTCTGTCAGGACAGCGGGGGGAGTGGACCCTTTTGTTCGGGATGCTTTGGAGTGTGAGGACTTGAGGCGTTTCCCAGTGGGGGAGGGTGAGGTGGCACTGGAGGGGGCGGGAGAGGGGGTGGAGGGTGGTGGGATGTTCAGCACAGAGGCCAAAGTGGCATCTCTCTCCTCTATATTACAAACAGGAGACACAATACACATTACATTCATTTAGCAGGCACTCTTTTTCCAGAGCAACTTCCAGTGCTAGAGTACAGAAATATATCCATCCAAGTTAAACGACCTGTTTGTGCAAATCTGAAACTAGGCAGCCTAGAAAACTAAGAGAAGTCAAGCAAAAGTACATAATAATCATCATCATCATAACAATAATAATAATCTGTAATTGATGTGACCTCTGCTTTCTCCCGAGGGGCCGTGGTGACTGAAGGAGAGACGGATGCCGTTATCCAGCACGGCAGAGAAGGAGCCAAACTTACTCACACTCCTCATTCCCTTCTGACTCTCTGAGAGACGGAAAAATAAACACAGCGCAACACGAATTTCCAATTATCAAAGCATGACATGTATCTATTGGAACAGCACATAAAAAGAAAAAAAACAACCAGTGTTTCTAGTAACGAAATCATAACAAGTTAGTTTCTAGAAAAGCAAACAGAGAGGACTGAGAGGGATCAAAGAGGGATGAGGCAGAGAGCGGGCAGAGACTCAGCCACCTCCTCCTGTCCCGGAGGTGATGTCATCCTCCTTTTCGTCCGAGCTCCTCTTGGGCTCCGTGATGTGGGTGAAGAAGTGATGCTTGTCTTTAATCACACACACTTTGACCAGCGTTGAACCTGGAACCACAGCACACCCAGACTTCACACAGGCATTGCGGTCAGTAATGTCCCTGTGTATTCCGTATTCTGTGTGTCCTCTTACCATAGTTAACAGAGAATTGTCCTGTCAGTCAAATATGCAACCAATGGGCAGGTGACATAGAGAGCACATAGTGTATTACTTTACAGTAATACATGTTAGACACCCTAGGGAATCCACAGTAAATAGCTTATGAAGCTAGGGTCTTTGCTCTAGGGCATAACAACAATGCCCCACAATGGCACTGGGCCTAAAACCCTCTGGTTAGAACACAAGTTGCTGAAGCAAAAGGCCCACTAATCTGATTCGTCCATGTTGATGAAGCATATGACTGTGTTGCAATAAAGCTGCTACAGACTCCTGTCTGAAGGAGCACATACAGTATATGTCTTCAAAACATCTCCCACAGTAAACCACAGAGCATCGGATTGCTGTGGGTTTAACAGGCTGTTTCTTCATGGTGGTATTCCAAAAACATCTTAATTCACAATAATACAAGTAATAAGCACCTATTACATTTGCTGATGTTTACAGGAGAAACAGATAGGAGGGTCCTGGATCTTGCTTTGTGACAACTTCTGTTGTAAAAATGCACTTTACCAAATAAAATCAGATTCATTGGTAATAAAAAAAAATTGGATTGATTGGTAACTGTGTGTGTAATTGCAAATTTACCCTGGATAAAGTGCACAGTTTCCACTCGGATGCGTCCTCCATCTGAGGGGAACAGGGACTGGGTTTGACCCCACACCTGGATCAGGTCTCCCCCCACACTGTAGCCAGTGAATCCCTGCAGATTGTGAACAGGTGCAGTGCATGCTCTATTAACACAACTGAAGGAGCAAATGAAATATCACATACTGCAGTTATTTTCTGAATTTTTTTCACTGCTCCCTGTCTAAGAGGATATTCTCCTGATGCTACCTGTGATGCTGGTGTTGTAGTATTGTCACTGTTACATTGAAAGAGTGCTATGTGTTAGTTAAATGCTCCCTTGTGTACCTGGGCTGAGGGACTCACCTTGGGTTCATCCTTGGGTGGCTGCAGTTCTGTCCTCCCATCCTCAGGGGGCGCTACAGAATCGGGGGTCTTCGGGGTTCCCTCCCTTTTCCTCCTGGTGGCGGAGGGGGTTTTCTTGCTCCCCCTGGAAGACTGCGAACGCTCTCCTCCCTTCGACGTCCCTTTCCCCTCCCTCTCCTTCTTGGCTTTCTTGCTGAGCTCCTCTTCCCGCAGTCTGTCCTGCTCTATCTTCCATGTCTGGGGTAACAAAATAAACACCTTACAACAACAACCAGAAGAAGGAGAAAAAAGAGCAAAAGAGGAAAGGATTCTGCATTTGGCCGTGGCTTCACCTTTAGAGAGTCCTGCCGTATGTGTATGTCCAGGGCTGGATCATCCGGACAGGGAGATTTCACAGGAGAGGCTTCCCGGGTGAAGAGAAACCACATTTAATACTATTGCTCTTATTCGCAGTTAATTTCCTTACCAGATGCCCTCACCCAGCTCGACTTAACAATGTTTTACATATTATAAATATGCAGTCCTGTGTTGTAAAAATACAAATTCACAGCTGATATCGACCCTGCAGCCTCCCGGTTTCATTCCCGCTACACTGCTGTAGATGTAATAGCATTGTAATTACACAGGTGTATGGAGTATCCTGCCCTCTCACCTGCTGACCTCCTGGGAGATGCCCTGCTCCTCTTCCTGGGGGTATCTGCCTTTCCTTTCTCTGACTGCTCAGAGGGGGTCTCTGCCCTCACACGCTCCGCCTCTCTCTGCTCCTGCAGGGCTCTCCATTTCACCTCCTCCTGGCTCGTCCAGTCAGAGATGGAGTCCGCTACATGCTCCAGGTAATTCCTGTGGAGAAAGAAAGAAAGGGAGAAAAAAATGCAAGCTGAGCAAATTCACATATTTAAAAAAAGGTGGAAGACCAGGACCTGTTAAACAGCTGTGTCACACTGTGGGTATTATGGTGAATCCTCTTGGTTGTGTGTTTTCATCACCATCTAGTGATAACATTAGGGTACTGTGATTGTATTGGGGAGCCCCTCATTTAAGTGAGTCAGTGAGTCTGAGTCAGAGAAGGAGTGACCCTGATGTTTGGAATCACTAGACTTCTCTCTCTGCAAATCCTCTACATAAATGCAATCCACAGCAATATGCAGCTAATAGCTATCTTTTGCACCACAAGTCCCACAGTGCACCACGGCAGTCTGAATGCTAATGACAGTATAGTGATTCCAATCGGAGAGAAAACAGGAAAAGCATAAAAAATTAACCTTACATATATCAAATGATTCTGTATCTATGGCAAACACACCTGAAACCAACGTCAGTGTGGAGAGCTATATCCCAGAGTTCCTTGCTCTGTCGCTGCAGGCTCATGGGATTGTGACACACCACAAACAGAACATTGTCCTGGATACCACTGAGCATGTCCACACAGCCATGCATCTCAGAGGCCTCCTGTAGAATCTAAAAATGAACAACAACAAACCATTATGGACGGAAAGGAGGGCAGATGTAATTCTACACTACAGGAGAGAGAAATTCTACAGGGGAGAGAGAACGCCACTCTTTCTACGTTAAACATGCAGAATAGAGAGTCTGTGAAGGCTAAAGAGGACACAGAAATGACAAAGACATCATATTTCAACACTAGACATTTCCCTATTTTTTGCACATTTTGTAAATAGAATATCTTTGGTGGTAATCACCTGTGGGAACACATTGGGATCATGGTGCTCGGCGAAATGCCAGTCTCTCAGAGATCGAACCCGAGCTCCTCTGATCTCCGATGTATTCACGTTGTTCAATGGGCGCTCCTCCCTTTCCTCTCCCTACAAACCAATAAAACACTATGATCAACATAACTGATAAACATGATAACATTTATGCCAATATAATATATAATTATTCCAATTATAATAGATGTTTAGCCAGAAAGTACTTTAAAAAAAGATATTTAAATAGACAGGAATAATGTCATTTGGAGTGACTTCCAGTAAATTATGGATTGTTATCTTTATGGTCTTTATAATTGTCATGATGTTTTATAGTTATTACTTTGAATGACAGCTTGTGCTACGATTTATGATTTATTAATCTATCTTCTATTGTATATTGTTGTCATTTCAGCAGTAATATGTACCTTGTTTTCTTCTGATCCTCCTTGGTTGTTTTCTAAGAATGGTAAAAAAAGCAGCGCTAATTAAAATGCCGAGTCCTGTGCAGCTAACACATCACTACAACGGCACTCAGAGAAAGGAGCTTTAATCATCACTTAACTTAATGGAGCTTCCATTTAACCTGATTGGATCAAATCAGAGCAAAAACACTGTGATTCTTTAAAATCAAACAACCATTGACAGCCTTGCCTACTAAACAGACTGTGAAGCTCCATTTGTGAAAAGGCCCATGGAGGATCCACCTGCGTTTGTGAGGTCATCTCTGTCCCGTGTGCGGATGTGCTGTAGGAATGAGACTGGGTCGTTCCAGGGCACCGGAGGCGCTTCCTGTGACCCCGCCTCTGTTAGCAGTCCCGTCTCATCCACCTCCGTCAGCTGCATGCTTTCAAACACAAACTGCTGGAAGGCCCTTTCCACCTCCACCCAGCTCAGAGACTCTGCTTGCAGAAAAAACAAAGCAACACTCATTATTACTCCACACTCTACATGTACATAACACATCTCTCTATCTATCTACCAACAGTAGTTGATTAATTGGCTTCTGATGTATCCTATGATTGTTCTGGAGTCCATGGTCCCAGCTTGGCCTCACCGTCTGTGCTGAAGTGGACGAGCTCCTGCATTCTGGCCAGTCTCCTCCTGCTCTCACTGTGAGGCTGAGCAGAACAGACAGCTCTCCACAGAGGGCTGTTCCTCAGCATCTCATCTTCCACTTTGACTGCATCAAAACCGCCCTGCACCTGCAGCCACAGCAGACACAGAGAGCAGAGGAAGCCATGACACAGGCCGCAGAGAGGCAGAGGCAAGGCCTTAACATTGTTTTGAGAATTCATTCAATTGAACTGGGATAGAAGGGGGGAGCAGTACTGCCAGACTTGGGCCCTGGCCATACATTTAAAAAAGACAAAGGTAATGATTTTGGTCAAAAAGATCTACATTGCAGAGAATTACACACAATTTTATGACTGGAAAAAACACAGAACACCGCAAATTACGGTCATTGAAGTCTAAAACTAGGTTCTTCCATCAATGTAAAAGGGCATCTTATAATGATATTCTTCTTGTTGTTATTATAGAGATGACAACTGTTGTTATTGTGGATATTTAGCTTTGCTACTATGTACAGCACATCTATAACATGCTAATAAGGCATTCAGAACTGAAGTGAATGATGAGACTGTGAGGGAGGACAGACAGGGGGCACTGAGGGAGGCAGTGTGCTCACCGGCAGCTGGTGAAGTCTCATGCTCCTCTCATCATGATAGCTGAGCAGCAGGGGGCGCTGGGACTCTTTCTTCTTCTGACCGCGCTCCTCAACCCCGAAATGTTCCATCAGTGCCTACCGTCACAACAGATGCGACGTAAGTCCAAAAAAAACAACATTTATATCATACTAATACATCCAAACACAGCACAAATACAACTAAACATGACAAGAAATTCAATGCAAATATAACTAGGGTGGACTGGGGCCAGTGGATGGCTCTGATCGAATGAATGGGGGCGCTCCGGGTCTGATGCAGTGCAGTACCTTCTTCTCCTCTTCAGACAGATTCAGGCTCAGTGCGGAGGAAACCATGTGCTCAGCCAGATTATGGTCCAGCCCATCCGCTCGCGGCTCTGGTCTCACTGTGGACGGAGGAGGGATGTCCTCTTCAGTTGCAACCACCTGGACAGGACACAGACATAAAGAGCTGTGAACCCACTCTACAGTACCACCTCCAGGACAGGACATCCAACCATCCATCCAAATCCGGCCTATAGGGAGTCACTACAGAAGAATACGGGCCATCTGTAAGCAGAAAGGTGGTAACAGTGAGGGAAAGATACTGTTGGATGGCCTAATCACCCCTCCAGTACAGGAACGCACTCTACCTGGTCCATTGCGCAGTAGTGAAAGGTATAGCATATTGTATATGTTCCAGTATGTAATTGTAGGAGCATACTACACTGTATCTGATCCTGTGTGTAGCGGTAGGGGCCATACTGAACTCTATCTGTTCCAGTGTGTAGTGGTAGGGGCACTCTGGACTGTACCTGTTCCAGTGTGTAGTGGTAGGGGCACATTGTACTGTAACTGTTCCAGTGTATAATGGCAGGGACACATTGTACTGTAACTGTTCCAGTGTATAATGGCAGGGACACATTGTACTGTAACTGTTCCAGTGTATAATGGTAGGGGCACATTGTACTGTAACTGTTCTAGTGCATAATGGTAGGGACACATTGTACTGTAACTGTTCCAGTGTGTAGTGGTAGGGGCACTCTGGACTGTACCTGTTCCAGTGTGTAGTGGTAGGGGCACATTGTACTGTAACTGTTCCAGTGTATAATGGTAGGGGCACATTGTACTGTACCTGTTCCAGTGTATAATGGTAGGGACACATTGTACTGCAACTGTTCCAGTGTATAATGGTAGGGGCATACTGGACTGTACCTGTTCTAGCATGCAGTGCAGGATGAGTGGTACAGACACGGCCTCTGGGGGGATCAGATCCAGCAGGTCTCTGTAGTAGTGCATGTCCACCTCTGTGGTCAGTAATGGAGACCGGGCTGGGGGCCACACAGAATACAGCCAATGAGAGCACCAGCTGGAACTACGTTTATGTAATCAATGTTGATGCCGATACACCCTTTGGTGACACAGAGACAGACTGATCTGAGATCAGTACCAGGCATGGGATCCTCTGCAATCGTCTTCCTCCGGGATGCTGACGACTGGGGAGCTGCTGCAGCCCTGGACTGAGAGGAAACAGCAGTTTTTACTCCTTTTGCACTAAAGTTTACATCACTTTACTGGACATTTGCAACCCTGCTTTGGGAATACTATACATTACTTGCTATACATATACTAGTGATGCATAATATTAAATTTACAGTAGGGATGGAATCCCCTGCCAGTTGTATGCCAATATATAGACAACAATGCAAAAAAAAATTCTTGACAGACATGCTGACACGGCCCACCTGTGCGGTCCCTACTTGGCGGCCCGTGACGTCACCCCCGGTGACAGTTGGGACCGGGATCAGCCTCATACTGCTCAGGTAGTGCTGGTGCTGCCTCCTCCAGTCCAGGCAGTCGTAGATCAGACAGGCCACACCCTCAAACACACGCATTCCAAACGCCAGCTGACCTCCCGCAAGAGAAAGGCACATCTCAGAGAGCAGGAACACACAGCTTACAGATGGGAAAAGCACGTCTTAGACACAGGAACATGTGTCTTAGAGATGCACTTCTTAAAGAGGAGGACCTCATGCCTTTGACTTTGTATAGCTCACATTTCTAGAGCTACATATCTTTACAGAAACAGCTCAAGAACCCGAAAGCAAGGCCTTGCCTGGGACTTGAGCCTATAACAGTCTGGTGCATGACTTACAACATGCTCCTCTGCCTTATCTTCCTTCTACACTTCTACGCTGTATACAGGCAAATTGAAATGACAGTTGGATCAAATATTCACCACGTAAGTCTTGCTGTTGTAGATTTCCCATTAGACAGCTGTAGAGCTGTAATATAAATGACAGTAACCCACCATGGCCTCACTGCTCTCTCTGTCCTGGGGCAGCATCTCCTCCTTCACGGTGTACTTCAGCCGGGCCACGTTGAAGAGTTTGGACTGGGGAGGGCCGCTCTTTAGAACCGCCTCCAGGTACTTCCAGAACCGGTCCAGCTGATCCTGCATTCGACTCCGACCTTCACCAGCTGAGAAAGCAGTGCTACAGTCAGCCTGCCTGAGTCAATCTCAGTTTCATTGGTGTGTGTCATTCACACAGTTTAATAATAACAGTATATCTCATTTGCAGTTTTTCCTTAGTGTCTTTCCAGATTGTATCACAACTATGTTAATGTCTTTGCAGTTACAGTATGTGACCCAAAGGGCTCAGATCCGGTTGTAAAAGGCACGTCGGTCCCCTCCTCCTCTGTTGGGATGGCCAGAGGTTTGCACTCTTAAGAGGGACAGTCACACTTGACTGTGGCAGTGGATACTTAACCAGCCATGACCATCTACACCCACCAGAGGGAAGCAGAGCTCAGATTTCTGAGAGGTTTAAGTTCTCGTCATCTCACCCTCCTCCCGTGGTGTGGAGGTACTCTCCTGCACAGAGGTTTCCTGGGGCACCTCCAGCTTGCCGTAGATCTCAGAGGACACCTTAACGACATTGGACACGTGGATGCCAAGCGTGTCCAGGACAGCGATCAGCTGAGGCTGGTGGAATCCCACTATCAGCACGTAGTGTTGAGGTCCGTCATCCGGCTCGTCATCTGTAATACAGACGCACAAAATTGTTTTAACTGAAAATGTTGGAAATCGTTGACCTTAAATTACCCTGTGTGACCATGTTTTATTATTATTATCTGCTATTATTATTATTATTATCTATTATGTGCTCACTACCACCCATCTAGATGAGTGCAGATGAGTTTTGAAATTTTGAAGTTCTGTACTGTAGACAAGTCTCTCTTATGGTTGGACTGTTGTAACTGTATCAATGAGAACATGCATTACTATTGGATGATGATTAATGCTTCTATTTTAATTGGCTCACAGACATCACTACACATGCCTTTAGACTGTGTCTGAGGGGGGTTCTCCTCAATGGCAGACTTCTGCATACTGTACCTTTTATATGTGCTTTAATGCATTAGTCTCCAAGTGCACTTGTAATAAAAGACTTCACTGTATTAACCTCCTAAACAGACTCGAGTGTAATTTTTTCCTCCACAGACAGAAGAGTACAGTCAGTAGATTATGTGAACGTACATAATCTAGTGAGCACTGTGAACATACTAAATACAAAAGGAGCACTCAATGGAAACGTCAGGAAGCTCAGGTTAGTCCACTATGGTCATCTCTCCCTACTTAGACACACAGCATGCGTAGGGATGAATACAACATCACTACCATACAAGCGCACCAATGTACTTGCTGGTTTCGTCCCCCTCCCCTCTGCGTTTCAGCTTGGTCTCTTTTGCCGGAAGGGCTGGCTCGGACTGTTTCTTCCCCTTGTCCCCCTTCCCAGCATGCTTAGCGGCTCCTCCTTTGTCTTTGAGAGCAGAGGGGGCTCTGGTCTTGCCCTTGGCCTTGTCTTCAGCAGGCTGGAATGACCAGAATAAGGTAAATGAGAGCAATATTTCCACCTGGAACAGGCAAAGAACACTGAGCTCCCCAACACAGACAGGAAATCTATAAATGCGTAAGAGTGGCTGGGACTTACACAGCAATTCAGCAGATATAAATTTCCACGCAATCAAAGGGTGAATGCTGTGATATGGTTATAGAGGTCTTGGATATATTTGTCTTGGAGTCTGACAAAGGGACCACACCTGGGCCGCCACGGGCCGAGGGTGTCAACCCCTGTGTGGATGTCATAAACAGGGAAAGAAAGGGGGAGATGGGATGGAGAAGGGATGCTGTGAACAGCTAAGGCAGAAAAGACATGGCAAGTGGGATATTTATAGTCGTGGACCTCTCAGCTCTGGCACAATCTAGCACCGTAAACCCAAATGCACACACACCCCCAAAACAGAATTGTTAATAAAATGTTAATATTCCTATAGCATCTCATCAATATGTGTTTCTTTTCATGTTGTTTGATAATCAAAAAACAATATTCTGCAACAGATGGAAAACAAATGAACACAGTAAAAGTATTTGATGTGCCTGGTCTCAAAACAAAAAAGAAGTGTAATCTCCTAATGAAGCCATAACCATTCCTGTGCAGTGGAGCAATGTGGCTTTCCACAATGATGTATAACTTTATAAAGATTTGAACAAGAAAGGCAATTGCTCCGTCATTTCCTTTTTCATGTATTCTACACAGTTTTCCAATAGTCCGCTGAGATAGTGTATTTCCTCGTTCTCCCCCTTTAGGTCCTGGGTTTTCCCTATAGGACCCCATGGTTGAGCGCATCTAACAGGAGCTCACATTGGGAGAGAGTGCTGTCAGACTTGCTAGCAGTGGCTCACAGCACAGGGACCTTCATGTCCCCTGACCAGTGTTAGCGGAAGAGAGAGACATGAAATTCCAGCCGGCTTTATCACCCTTGTAACTCTCAAAAAATTAGCCAGGCTCTCAGCGTGCATCACACACCCCACTGCAGAGCAAATGGAGAATAGAACACGATTCTGCACTGATTTCAGTGCAGTCTTTCCTTAAAGCATGGATATACTGGCGGTGAGATTGGTTTCAACGTCACACTGAAACCGAGTGAGAGCTACTGTACAGCGGTATTCATGAAGACCAGCATAATGTCCTCATTAAATAGAGTTTTCCACATGTGTTTATTTCTGGTTGTGAAAAACTTCAATGGAGCTTGAACCCCTCTTTGCCCTATGTTATTTAAGCTCACAAGGAAAAGAAATGAATTAACTCTTTTTTATTAGGTCATAAAAAAACCTGACAGCTAGTTATGAGGCTATATTCTTTGTTCTTACGCATAAACATCACACTTACAGAGATTAAAAAATAATTAGACAGTCTGACAGACACATACACATACACACACAAGTACACACATGCACACAATTATATTAAAAGCATTCAACAGCACACAACAGACATGCATGTGCATATACGCATGCATACACTCCCACTAGAACATGCTTTTCTCCACATGAACGTATGCACATGCATGAACGCATGCACAAACTTGCACATCCATACATCTGCATACACTCACATGCATGCGCGGACACAGACAAACACACACACACACACACACACACATACGCACACACACACACACGCACACACACTCCCGTCTGCATCTTTCAGTGGAACCTGTATTCCTGCCTCTGCTGACTTCATTACTGATGGAGCTGGAGGGATGGTGTGTGGGCTGGCTTGGTTTGCGGTTTTGCCTGACTGTGGGGACTCCAGATGTGACACAGATGTGGCCACGTAGAAAATGATTCAACAAATCCAAACTGCAAAAGGAGCTTCATCCACACAGCAGTTCCACCCGATGCATAAAGCAGTGGCTACTACTAGCCTGAGACTAGCCTACAGAAACATAGGACAGGCCCTCATCTGCAAATACATGGGCCCACACTGAACAGATAAACAGCTTACCTGTGATTTGTCTCTCAATTGCTAAGCCGCTGTCTCTTACGCAAAGGCACTACCTACATTTGGCATCTGATGCTGTCTGCTGGCATGCCATGGAGGACCTGAGGAAACCTTCTGAAGGTGATTGCCAGGACACCCTCACCCCTGTGAAAGTCGTTGCCAAGAATGCCTGACCCTCTGAAGGTCATTTGTCAGGAAAGGTGAGCGTCTGGAGGTCATTGCCAGGAAATCTCACCCTCTGCTCTGCGGCTCTCCTCTGCTGGTCGTTGGCTTTGATGACCAGGAGCTGGAACTTGATGAGCTTGCCCAGGAGGTGAGAGGGGATCTCTTCCCCCGCGTCCAGGACAGACTTGGCTGACTCCATCACCTTGGGAGACATCATGAAGCGCTAACGCACGTATGCAGCGAACACATTAACATAAACACGCCTTTTAATGGGGGAAAATATTTATCACGGACAACTGAAATAACATTTGATTTCATTTCCATTATGAGGTTTATTATCCATACACTTAAGCTGGCATTACTGTTCGGCCGTGTTTTTTTTTCTCTCTCATTTTTTTCATGAGAGAAATCACACGTGAAATAAAGAACAAAGGTGCGTGCAACAAAAACCAAAAGTGCATGAAATAAACGCGCACACAATAAAGACCAAGAGAGCATGAAACACACACACACACACGCATGCAATAAAGACCAGGAGTGCATGAAAAAGGCAGTTTTACATGTACTGGTACCCCCTTTTTTTAACGGTCACGGTTTTTACGACTTGTTGGCGATGCATTTTACTGCCACTCTCTGACACCTGGCAAGCGCTCCCCCGAGGGACCGGTGCCCTCCCCCTGTGAAACCTCATTAGGGACTTGGTTAAATTCCTCTAGTCTCCACTGTACCCAGCGCAATTTCCCCAGTCTCGGAATGCGTTCCTTCCCCAAATCTCTGTTAGTCATTTCCTTGTAATATTTTCCACTCTTTCTTTTTCACATGTTGTTTTCAAGCCAATAATAGAATGCTCATAACGACAGTAACAAATTAAGTGTGAGGGATGTAATTTTGACATTTTTGTTAATGGTTCCACTCCAGCGGTTTGTGTTTGGGTGCCTGAGCATTTGTTTTGAATCAGTGCATTTCAAAAAACAGGAGTTGTATTTTACCTGAGAGAAACTGGGGAAGGGGGGCTTACTTTTAAAAAAAAAAAAATTTACTCTACTGTCAGAGAATGGTTTCCAACTACCAATGTACGCACAACAGTATCTAAACTCCCTGCATTTAAAGTAAGTGGCTTAGAGCCGTATGGGATGTGTAAGCGGTGTTTCTGTGACTGCTTGTTACTGATTTTGTCTGTGTGCCTTGAACAGCCAATGCACATTCACGGAACATATGTAGGTTGAATGGTCAGCGCAGCTGGCAGAACAGGGAAAAAATACTACCTCATAAAAAATGGGCACGTCCTTAGGTTTCTTGGATTTTGGATTTCCCAGTTCATTGATCTGTGAATGATTTTGACACATTATTCAAGCAGCATTCGATTCACCACAAAAACGTTCTCAAACCTCTCTATATACTCGAGTCTGATAAATGCCAAACTGTAAAGTGTGAATTCAATCTAATTTCTATAGTGTAATTATTGGCAGACTAGAGAAATTAAAAATACATACCAATATACATTATATATTCAAATCAATTCAATTTTATTTGTATATATGAATTCATTTGTGTAGATAAATATTTATTAAAGCAAATAAGGCTTCAGGTGATAAAAGTAGTGCCCCATGTCGTTATAAATCCGGCCCCTTAGCGCCTGTACCGGACTGCATATTAGGTTTTGACCATCACACCAGACAACAGATAAGATTAATGTTGCGCGGTATTTTACCAGTCTAATGAACGCCCAGATGCTGCCACCGGATTTGCAGATATCACTAAAAATCGCCTTTTCAATTTTTTTATTAAACTGTATACCTTCTCGAGCGTGGCGTCCCACGTGATAACACTGAACAACCTGCGCGCTGGTAACTGCGCTGCTAAGAGGAGGGCTTTGATGCTGTCCTCGTCCTCCCATCTTTCGCCCACCACCAGAGAAATGTCCGCCTTCCAGGTGTCCTGTCGTGAGAGGAGACAGGGATGATACACAGCCCGGACCACATGTACTTCGCCCATCAGGATTACGAATTACAAAATTGAATAGCGTGTGTGACGTTTTTGCGACACCAAGATGCCCCAGTGCTACATAAAACATCACAAGGTGGCGGTATTACCACATTGCACGTAATGAACTGAAATTACGCATCTCTGACACATCAATTAGTTGGCAAACTAAAGATACATTTCGTTCCAAACATTATTTTACATGTCCTTTAAAATTCATTTGCCCCTGCCCATTTCCAAATTTGCTAAGCGTTGTCCGAATGTATAGCAAAATAGTACATTGTCATCCAAAAACTTTGCTATGCAAAGCAGCATGAAATTATTACAGTAATTCAACACATCAGGTGCTGCGTTTGAGAAACCCACTTTTACTCAATACTGTAACTTAGCTCAGCAGGTGCTCATGCACTTGAGTTTGCTACGTTTTCCGCGTATATGCTGTTACCTCCTCAAAAGGTGCTGCAACAAGGCCACTTTCCCAAGTTTTATTTTGGGTCGCTGCAGCCGAGCCTGACACATTTCCACTCTTTACCCTTTTCGGTGGCATGTTTCACTCGTGTTAGCAAATGCGTTAAGCTACACACCGGACATCGATTTCAGACGACTGGAAATGTAACAGTCTACGTTATATTTAGCGTTTTAGCTTTGTCCGTGTGACGACAGAAGTCTTTGTTGCCTTTACGTGAACGTGCTCTGTCTGGACGCGTTTCGGTTGCTCTTAGCAACCGTCAGCGAGCACGAGCAGGGTGCACGAGGCCCGTCGAGACTGAGCGCGAGGGAGACACCTGCTGAACACGCGCGAACATTGCCGCAGGACGGACGAGCATCACTTTCAAAAGTGTCGGCGAGCTACCATGCGTGTTTTTCTGCTTGGAATTTGTTGATTGGTGTACACCTGACAACTATCCCTTTAATCTATCCGAATATTTCAGTGCTTTCCTGTCTCAGTTAATCCCCAACCTTCTTACCTCGTCCTTGCATCGCTGCAACACAGTTTGCGCATCTTTGCTGCAACCTTATGTGAATGATACGAGAGTGCTCCATTCCCCAAAGCATCATTTCATGGGTGCTATATAAACATAATCAACAACAACAACAATAATAATAATAATAATAATAATAATAACAATAATAATAATAATAATAATAATAATAATAATAGACATGTGTACAGTAGGTATTTATTACACTAGCTGTTGAAAGCTTATTGTATTTTATCTGTGACATTTTCATTACACTACAGGTGCTACTGTCAGATGGGGGTTGATGGAAAAAAAGGAATAGTAAAAATAAAGCAGGTTTGTCTGCAGAGCAGGAGGTGAGTTCTCATACCCATTTTATTTCCCAAACAAGCTTTACAAACAGGCAAGGATTTCAGAATTTCCCCACAACTAAACTCTGCCTCTTTTTCTGTTTGTGGTTTATTGATATTTCACTGCTGAAACAATTCAGCCCACACAGAACACATACAGCGCACAAACAACACAACAAAGCATAGTGTATGCACACATTCAAGTGATTAAAACATAAAAGTATATAAGACATTAAAAATAGTATCACAGTCCAATGTCCATACAAATGGCAGAAGTGGTTTTTATATGTTGTAGCATGCTTGTCACCTGTGGAATGTATCTAAATTTATACACAGAGCTACCTTCAGCCCAGGTAAGAATTAATTCCAGGACTGTTCTTCTCACCAAATGAAGGTTGTTTTTTTGAAATACTATGTAAAAAGATGGAACTTACATGTGATTATTGGAGGCTGGGCTAGTAGAATACTAGTGGACCAGGTGTACTTGTTTAATCATCAAACACCTGAAGCTCAGTCTCTACAAAACCGATCTGCTCTATATGCCAGCTGAGTCCTCAACACTGCGTTATATTTCCTTTATCTTTGCCATTGTCACTGTGTCAGCATCACAGAGCGCCAGGAACCTGAGGGCGGAGATGGATGATAACCTTCACAGACAATACAGTAACAGTAACACAGAGCTGCAGTTTCCTGCTTGATAATGCGAAAAGTGTATCCATTTTTCAGTACCAGCTCAACACAACTACAGGTCCTCATGTTTTTCAGACTGGACCACTGCCATTCTTTTGTGGCTCACCTCGTGGCCACTGCGATCAAGCCTCTCCAGCTGATTTAGAACGTAACAGCCTCGACTGATCAACAACCAAGCAAAATACTGCAGTGACAAGAACGACACCTCCATACTTACGATCCTAAACTCATCCCTGACCACTCTGTCCCCTCTACCTCTGGTGACCTACTTGTCCCTTCTGGAAGGGTTGCTCATCTCAGTCATGTCCCTTCTGTATCCTGGCCTGGGCTGCTAACACTGTTTAACGCCTTTTCTTTTGAGGTAGCATTTGTCAAGACTTTCAGAGAAGGTATCATAGAAACATGGATCTGAACAGCAGTAACTGTGAAAATAGTTTGGTAGTTTCAGGCCAGATCATATGTAAACTGGTCATGTCCAAATTGAACCTGTGCCAGGAACAGATAAAGTATTACAAACATTGCCTTGCAACTCCTTTCGTTGTCCCTTTCTAATAACATAAACAGGTATAGTATTGACACCATCTGATACAGTCTCACTCCCATGTTGAAGTAAAAATGACCTGGAACTCCTCTTCACCTTCTTAAAGTGACCTTGTAAATAATAAAGCCCTTCATTTTATTCTATAGACTGTGAGGCTCAGAGCTTGGTCTGGCATTGGCAGGGGCTTTTACTTTGAAGTTTATTTTTAGAAAAAATAAGAATAAAAATGTTCTGAAAGCAGACAGATTGTCAAAGACCTTTGACCTTTGGAACATCCAATGGGCCAGCAGGCCTGTCGATCAAAGCGCTACACTAGCATACATATGTACAAGATGTTCATCCAAATGTTCCATGTGAGATGAGTGTACATTCGACACCTGCATATGACTCAGACATGTGTTTATTCTTATCTAAGAGGATGTGAAATCTGCATTACTGACATGCATGTGGGTCTCATGCGGACCCCACCCTCCCCCAAAAAGCCAGTGCTGGCTGTGTTCTTGCTTCATGTGATGGCTTTCTTTATGGCACCCTATTCCAAGATATCACCCTGACAAAAGGAAGAAAGAAGCAACACTCCAATCCAGCAGGGGTCAGCAAAACAATTTTTCCTCTATCAGTGAAAACACTACGCTTTAGAGGAAGGTTCTGTCAGGCATTGTGCTCTTGTAAATTACTGGGTTGCTGGGATACGTCAAGCATCACATACAGTTGTAAACAATCAGCGAGAACAATGGCCGATGGCTTTTTTTTAGTATTATACTTGTTTGTGTCATTTTAATATTTTGTGACTGTTTTGATAGATTCGTTTTAACATTGTTTTTGTCATTTGTAATAAAATACTTGTACACACCCACCTTACTTCTACCATTACCTTCCCAGCCTCCCCATCCCCGCATGCACCCCCCCCCACACACACACATACACACGTCTTACACTCAACCCCTCTCTCCATGTTGCCAATCCTGGGTGACAGAACTAAAGATTGTGGACTTACTTCGTATTAATGTTCAATTAAGTTAAACTGTGTGTGTGTCGGGGTGCTTTCCTAACACAGCTGAAGTTGTCTATTCTTTCATGGCTTTGAGCTGGGATTCCAATGTGCTGTGATCACTCAGCCAGTGTGAGACTGTGGCTATGCGATCACTCACCACTGTTTAATTCAATAAAAATTATTACACACACACACTCCCTCCAGGCTGTCATCTTCCCCCACCTCAACTTCACACCCCTATACACAACAGATCACCCTCCCGTAAAGATGTTAACTTCACACCTCCACACTGCAGATCTCCCTCACTCAGAGATCTCAGCTTTACACCTCTACGCACCTTCTTAATGGCAGCTGAACTGAGTTACAGCACCTTGTCTGATTGGCAGGGCTCCAAACATTAAACTGTTTTTGGTCGTTCAGTCCACATTAAAAAGATGATGTTTCAGCTGTTCTGTATAAAGTCACCTACAAGCCTGTGTGAGATCAGCTGGGCTGCGCTGGATGTGGATGTCGGTTCACTTGTGGACGTTCATTGTGTTGTGTTTCACAGGAGTGAGTGAAGAGCCATCGGACAGTAAATCAGTCCCAGCTATGAAAACAAAACCAACCCTTTCAGCCGTGCTGCCTCACACCGAAACTACTGCATGAAAATAATATTTAATGCAACAACGTGACATAAGGTATAATTCCTAACCCTTTTACGCCACCTTTAATGTGTGTTGAAGGATTAGTTTCATTTAAAGCACATGTGCATTTGATTTATTTTAAATCTAGAGAGAACATCCGCGGCTAACAAATGCATTCCTGTTCTCTATGTGCTGCCTCCCACGATCTTTTCAAATCTGTCATTTTCATGAAGCAGATTTATAACAAATGAAATACTACTACTTCTATTGCTATTTCTGCTAACTGCCACTACTATGAATACAAATGCCATACAACAGATAAAAATACTAATCTGAATTTTCTATCAAACAATATAGAAGATATGTCAGTATGATAAGACAATACGATGAGCATGTGTAGACGGCTAATGAGACTGTGGCATTAAATATGTCTCTATAAAACAAAATCACACCTTCTGACTGGCTAACTACCGGAATAGGAGTGTTCATCACACTTTTTATTGAAGCAGTGTGTGTGTGTGCGTGTGTGTGTGCATGCGTATGAGTGTGGAAAGCCTCATAAATTCATCTTGAGCTTGTGTTGTGGTTGCAAGAACCAACTTTAGAAATTCACTGACTGCACCTGTCATAAGATTAATATGCAGTTGATGGGGAAGTTTCACGACAGGGTGCCAGAAAATAAACACAAATCAGAAGGGGGAGGGGGGCGAAGGGGGGAGGTCGGGGGGGCAGACGCCACCATTCTTCAGATTCCTGCTGGGGTATCGGGGAGGGGGCCCTCATGCACTCATTTGTCCCTGTGTGAGACCATGAGGCTGAAAACAGAATATCATTGGATGAGTTTTACTGAAGAAAGCAAGTGACAGATGTTTGCTGTGCTCTACTTCAAGTTAAGTGGGTACTAATTACATTACATATAAATGTTAAGTAAAATGAAATCGTTTAAGGAACCGTAGTGTTCAGGATGCGGTTGTTCATTAATTCTATCCAGAAATAACAAGTCCAGTCATGTTTACGTCATGATAGCCAGATGGAGTCACGGTCTATGAATCATGCTCAGCTGCTTGAGATTTCCCTGTGAAATCTTTGCTTTTGTGATAAGCTCACAGTCAACGGTAACAGTGATGTCACAACCAATGGGAACGGTGATGTCACAAATGATAGCAATGGTGACATCATAAAAGTTACAAAGATGACATCAGAATGTCACATGCTGGGCTTCCAGCACCAGTTGGTTTCTTTGTAAACTGCATTCTTTCTAAACCCAGATCGTTACACAGAAAGGTAGTAAACACAGGGATGCTCTCCTGCCAATATTTTCCTTCAAACACTTGTGCTGCTGAGGCAACTTATACTTCTTCACTCACGGATGACAGAAATGTGTTACGCTAGCTTGAGGTAATGAACAGAGACTGCCACTCTCTCTCACGCACGGCACGTCAACGAGAGCACACTTGATCCTTGTGTTTAAAATTAACTCAGAATCTGGGAGCCAGGGCTGTCATACCTGTCACCGGCTGACCCTCTCTGCTCCTCACATCTCCTCCATTCTTCTGGTGATGGGGCCGTACTCACAGGCTGGTGCTATGCTGCACATACAGAGCCTGGATTGGCGTTTCATGATGGAGATGTGCAGGGAACTCTGGGAAATACAGTATAAGTGATCAGAGGTCAGGCTTTTTCATTCAGCACCAAACACCCCCATGCTGTTGATTCAGCACCAAACACCCCCATGCCTCAAAGAAAAAGATGTGCAAGCATTGGTGTGCGGGGGTGTGAGTGTGCTTTGTATCAGTGTTGGAATTCTGGGAGAAGATGTGTTGTTTGGGGGTGGGGGCGTGTGAGGATGTACGGGGGGGTGTGAGGGCACTGGATAACATTCTGTGCTGGTTCCAATGTGTCAGACTTGTAGTGCACTCTGTGGGAAAGCACTATAATAGGGTAATAGGAAAGCACTCGGTAGGATAGTGCTCTCTTTAAGGGAACGTACTGTGTTTTGGGGGGCTCTCTGTATGCCTGTGTGCTAGGGTGGGAGGGGATGGGGATATGCTAGGCTCATGTCTCATGTTCCGTGAACAGCTGTGGAAACATGTGTCATGCAGTGCAGTGTTTCCCTTCAAACAGCTGGGAAAACAAGTTACCCTGAACAGCCCCTGCCCCCAGCACTCAGACCAAAAAACCCACATGTACGAAGTCTAACAGCATCCCTCACTGTGCTCATCCCGCTCGCCTCTACCAACATACAGTGCAAAACCCAGGAGCCTCAGTTCAGCCCCAGTTCAGGTTTGGATAGCATCTATCATTATTGCAATATCTACACCTGTGAAGGAGAGTTGGTACAAATTTAAAGAGACAGTGAGAAAGGGATCCAGCTCTAATCAACACAAAGGAGCCAGATCAGAGATCCAACCCAACCCAGACAACACAGAGAGGGCCAAGCCACATGTACCTTCCCGCTGTGCACAACCAATGAGGAACACTGACCAAGACTGAGTACGTTGTGACGTCATGAGAGGCCGAATGGTGACAGGCATGTGAAGTACAAGGTTTCCAAAATGAAAAGGACTTTAATTTGCTGCAGATTAGGTGAGAACAGTTACCTCAAGCTTTGTCCCATGTTCAAATATACACAAAAAAATTTAAAATTAAGCGTTACCCACAAAGTCATTCCCAGCACAGGTCTGAAGCTCAGGCTCCTTAACCCTCCTCTTTGGATAAGGGTGTTCAGTTCATTGAAGCCTCACAGAGGTCATGCTGAGCCTAGTTACTTACAACCTATTTCTGGACTTTTTGAGAGAAAATGGAGGAGAGAGACAGGCCTGTATAGTTTTGGACCAGTGAGGTGTTCAAGGTTGGTCTCTTAATTGGTGGTTTTACTTCTTGTTTTAAGGCTTCAGGAATGCAGACAGAGGTCAGGGATAAATTTCGCTAGGAGGAGATAATTGGAAGGAGAGCAGGTGTAGAGGTCTGTATTAGGGGAGAGAAGATGGGTGTCCAGTGGACAGGTGGTTAGTCTATTAGCTGTTGGTAGCTGTGGAAGGTCAGCATTGGAAACAGCTAGGAGTGCTGAGAGAGTTGGTGGGTTGGTATGGGAACCAGTTGTTGTGTGACTGGGGTTCTGTGCTGGTTGTTGTAGGGGCTTTTAGATATCAATCACTTTAGTCTCAAAGTAGGGTGGAAATTCATTATCAATGAGGGTAGAAAGAGGTAGAGGTGGGGGAGAGTTGAGGAGGGAAAAGTGATAGAATAGCTAGTGATGGTGACAGTTGTATTAGTACTAGTGTAGGGGTAGTGATGGTGATAGAATGTCAAAACAGTGAGTTTCTCAGGTAACATGTAACATTTTCACTGCACTGCCATGAGGCTGGGTGAAAGCAGGAATGTTGAGAGAGCATTAGAGAATTTGATGTGTTACATGATCCTGCTCTGGTTGCTCTCTCAGGGAATCTTACTTTCACACACACTGACATATTGAATTAAATGGGCTGGGAAACAGCAGTGGTAGTGAAGGGGAAGAGAGAGTAGCGTCCTAGCACAAGTCATGGTGACAAATAAAACTATGCATGTAGAATTATGCAAAAATATATATATAAAATTGCAAAGGAAAAACTCTACAAAGAGCTTTTAAGTTTTGACTCAGTGACCCACAGCACAGTTCTGTCTCGCTTCACTGACCTTGTGCTCAGCTTCAGCACTATCTGCATTGTATGACCTGTACGCACCTTGCCCTTGTGCCTACTGTTTGCCCATTATATGCACCTTTGTACTTCGCTTTGGATAAAAGCGTCTGCTGAATGAATAAATGTAAATGTAATGTAAATGATCCAAGCTCATTCCATCATAAAGCCCTGTAATACCCAGATCTGGACCTAAAAGAGATTCCCCCAGCCAGCTGGTTCTGAAGCTCACCGAGCAGAGCAGCATCACCAGGAGTCAGCTTCAGGAGAGCAAACACTCTTATCTGGACAATAAAGAAACATATACTAAAACACAAAACAAAATAGAGTGCTGACAGACCATAAAAAGAGATTATACTCTACTCTAAACTGATTGATTTTATCTATCAGAGGATACCTGGTCATGGTCTAAAATGCCAGGCAGAGGCAGATCCTTAATAAACATCACCCGAGTGACCACAAGCCATTCTTAAGGGCTGACACAGGTAAAACTGACCACACAGGTAAAACACACAGGTAAAACTGACCACACAGGTAAAACACACAGGTAAAACTGACCACACAGGTAAACCACACAGGTAAACAACACAGGCAAACCTGACCACACAGGTAAATCACACAGGCAAACCTGACCACACAGGCAAACCACACAGGCAAACCTGACCACACAGGTAAAGCATACAGGCAACCTGACCACACAGGCAACCTGGCCACACAGGCAAACCTGACCACACAGGCAACCTGACCACACAGGCAAACCTGACCACACAGGCAAACCTGCCTGTGCTCATTTTCTGTCACCAGGTCCCTGGGCTCCTGCCATGTGTGTGAATGGACTGCACATCTGTCTGGAGACAGGAAAATTAGTGGATGATAAAAGCACAATAGGGAGCACTTTGCTGTCTGAGTGATGATCTAGGCAATGTTCAGAGGCCCATGGATAAATACATCTGAAATACTGACACCGAGATTCATATTACCCATTGATATCATCAAGCGATGTCTTTATTTGTCTGCAAGTAAATGTATGAAGGGGAAAGATAAACAGAGGAAGAAGAAGAGAGAAATTCTATACCAAAGCTAAAGGCTGCATTGCATTTTTCCATGATGCAGACTCCCTGTTTTGTGAGCCCGGGACTGTGTAATTCGGTGATGCCGCAAAAATGGGCGATTTACGTTTTTGAGTGGATCGGCTATTCTTTGTGTACTGCGCCATTTGTGGAGCACTTCTCCCCAGCTTTATAATACAGACCATTCAGAAAGACTGGAACTCTTCTCCGATAAGTGTTCTACCAGGCTGCGCTGCACCTCTTCCCTAAACATTCCAGAACATTCCACTGGCCAGAGGTACTTTCTTTAGCTGTAATTGATTGACATTTTCATTCAGAGTAGTTTGTTTTCTGAAGTCAGACCTTGACAGGAGTACATGCGTCAAAGGGCAAGGCTGAACTATTTATACAGTTTAAACTCATTACAAGCGGAAGCAGTGCACATTTTCTTAGGTTTCTACCAAGGAGAATGAGAACCATTTTAAGCAAACTGGATGTGCTCGGGGTGGATATACTGATGCTCTGTTAATACATCACAGAAGAACTTTCATTTAATAAAGAAACAATTTTAGGCACCATAATAAAACTGTACTATATCCAAACAGCATTCTGCATAAACCTGTAACTTGTACTGTATATCCATGTATCAAAGTGCTTTCCAAAGGATCTGAAAAGAAATAATGTTCTTGTTATAAGAAAAAATGATGGCTGAGACTTTGAAATCTATGCATTGTTATTCAATGAATGCCAGGGTATTTCCAGCCCTGGGTGGATCTCAGGGCTGGAAGGGGTTATTCTCTATCACATTGCATTTGCTTAACAGATGCCTTGTCTAGACTTACATTGCTTGCAATTTTTACATATTATCCATTCATATAGCTGGATATTTACAAGAGTTAAGTACCTTGCCAAAGGGTGTAGCAGCAGTGCAATTAATTAAACAGGCAACCTTATACATGCAACCTTTGGGATACAAGCCCTGCTCCTTACCATTACAACACATTTTTCATTGGTGGAGCATCAGTCTTTAAATTGTCATTGTTCTTCATCACTGTTCTGTTCTCTTTAACCTTTCCTTTCACCTGCCCTAACCCTAAACCAGTACTATATCCCAGATTCTCAGTAGGACTACCATAGAGATGATGGATTTAGCAGTGCTACTGCTGGGGAGGAGGGGGTCGCTTATCTCATCTAACTGACCTGTTTCTTTCAACTACACAATCACACACACACACACACACACACACACACACACACACACACACACACACACACACACACACACACACACACACAGCTGGCTCTGTCAAATTCTTTAAGGTTATGTGATGGTAAATTTTTTTGATTGTGTTTGGATTTGCATTTTTTTATTTTTCAAATTTTGATTGGCTTAGTCAAGTTCTTTATGCTTATGTGATGGTGAATTTTTTTCTGATTGGTTTTGGCTTTCCCTTTTTTGATTTTTTATTTTTTGATTGGCTTAGTCAAGTTCTTTATGCTTATGCGATGGTGAATTTTTCTGATTGGGTTTGGCATTGGCTTTTTTTCTTCCATTAAAAAGTGGTTTTGATTCAAACAGGGGGACAAAACCACAAGATTCAGAGCTGACTGTAAAGCTGACCATGACCACCTAGGGGACTGCTAAAGGGTTAAAGCACTGCCATAAATTACACATGAAGAGACCACTGATGAGGCAGACGATTTTTTAAATGAAATATGAGTATGACAAGAATATTTTTCGTTAAAATGGGGGGTGTGTCTCATTCATGTAAATCACACCAATCAGAGGGAACGTCACATTCTACTGCTTGTACTTCGCCTTATTTTCAGTCTACCTTAAACAAAAGAGTATGGCATGATGGGGCAATTGTAATGACCTTAGCAGGGGTTCAAACCTTAGGTATAGACTGCTGGACTCCATGTGGCCTGTGAGTGGCTGTTCCTAATCTCATTTATTAAGAACACCTGCCTCACTTCTAATATAGTACAGTAGCCTCATGTCTTCCACATGAGGTCTAAACCCATGTTAACATTGCTGCAATTTTTCCCAATGATTTTTGTAAACTAACAAGCAGCCAAAATAAAGGAAATCCCACCTTGGTCTTCATCAAACCTTGAATGGACATTGAATAAAAAAGTTTTTAAAATTAAAAGGCTAGGCCATTCCATCGCTAATGGCACCTTTAATTACACTGAGAACAAGGAACCATGTCCTGGAGAAATGCAGAGAATGAGGAAGCATTTCCTGCAGAAACACAGAATTAAAAAAATAACTAAGCTGATAAATCATGTTCTGAAGCAGCCAAGTGTCTGGCAACAAGCAAATGTTTCCGATCTAGCCTTGGTCCTGCTCCGTTTGATGTAGACTGACCTGAGGTCAGCAGCATGGTAGTGGTATCGGTGGGGGGGCACTAATTAGTAAAATGAACAGCAGATGTGAGGAAAGGCTTGGAAGACATCCCTTTGGTTCATCAGGGAGGTAAATCCCTCACATTAAAAATCTGCAAACAAGTCCGGAAAGTGAAAAACCTGGACAGCTGATCAGGAAACAAAAAAGAAACCAAGGCAAAAATATCAAGGTCTAACCCAGAAAAATCAGAAGCTGACATTTTGCATTCATGTTTTTCACCAGTAGTGAAATGGCCATGGATGGTGGCATAGGAGCAGGTGCTGTTAGAGGTATAAGGGTTCTTGGAGTATTGAGTTCCTGTTTCTTCCTGCAGCTGTTCTGGGGACTGGTGTGTCAGGCACTGTGAGCTTTGTGGTCTTCCATAAAGAGAAAGAGCTCGGAGGTATTTACAGCTTGCAGGCATGTGCTTGTCACATGAATGAAGTAGGTAAACCAATATTGCAATTGACAGGTGCATTGAGCACCTCTGTTCGACGCAGACTTTTGAGATCAGTTTGACAGGCATTGTTTTTGAGATCAGCAACTCGGATTGGTGTTTGAGAGCAGTGGTGAAGTTGTTGCCGTTTACAGCAGCTGAAACGTTGCATGTAGAATCATCTCCTCAATGTGAGGACAAAGTTGTGAAGATGCATTGGGAACAGCTCTGTGAAGGAACATGCAGGGCCAGGTCTGAGGTAATGGAGGGAGGATATTTCACGTTGAGCTTGTGCTGGCTTTCCCCTTTCCCCTGCGAATCGTTTCAGAACAGGACCTTGGGAGGCACGGGCAGGGAATGAATCACCAGCAGTAACACACGCAGACAACGCACAGCTGACCTTGTGTGTAGCTACATTTATTCTTTAAAAAGTATTTACAACCCAAAGAAAGATTCGGGGGGTTAAAATGAATGCCACATTGTGGGTCTGTAGGAGCAGCATTGAGTCTGTCTGGAGCTCTCCTTAATTCAAATACATCACAACTTCTTCACAAAGGGAGCCTCATCTTAGTGTACAGGCTCAAAGCCACACTCCGGCCTTTGCTGCAAACAGGATATGATATTCCTCATTCACTCATTTCAGCTGTGAAGTCTATCAGACCTTTGACCTTTGATTGTTTCCCAATTGACCAACTGCAGCAGCCCTGGCAGGCTGCATGACTTGGCTCATTCGCATATTGACACAATTTTTCCTGAGGGCTGAACTTTTTTATATAAAATGAGACGAGGAAGCTGATATCTCTGTGATGTTTAAAGTGGAGTATATCCAAATTGAGCAAAGAGAAAAAAATGAGAAAAAATCTGGAAGAAAAACTGAGGAGGTAAGCTATGGAGAAAGAAGTATTCCACCATCGCTGCTCACACCTAACGTGTGTGATTAACATGTATGCATATGTGTATAACACACACATGCATACATGCATGTACACACCCTCTCCACAGTCAGCTTTTGTCATACATATTCTACAACACATTACACTGTATGTATTTGCTCATTATCTAATCTTAGTCCACCCATTAGAACTGTGACACAAGGTTTTCGACCCTAGGCAGTAATTTAACCTTGGTCAGTAGATAGAGACAGACGGACACAGGTGGTATGGGGCGAAGGAGAACTTCAAAGGGGGGTGGAAAGTACGGGAGGCGGTGGTTTGGGGGCACAGGAGGAGGGGCCTACATGTATAGGTGTGAACTAGCCCTAAATCAAAGAGCAGCCATCCCTTTCCCACCTTTTGGCCACAGTCGGTGTCTGACCCTGCCCATGTCTCAGAGCCTGCTGCTGACATGCCCTAGACACTGGGGTTAGAACCTGAGGTTGCACACAAGCCCCAGACATGGGGGTTACATCACGAGGATAGAGGCACACCCTGAACATCAGGGTTACATCCTGAGCATACAGGGATACCCTGAACAGTGGGATTAGATCATGAGGATACAGGCAAGCCCGGAACATCAGGGTTACATCCCAAGGATATATATATATATGGATCATCTCTCTGAATATGCTTTATTAGCATCTTGCTCTCTGCTGTCTGTTTCTTCTATTATTCAGAGTGCCTTATGGGATCTGACAGACACAACAGTGTGATTTAGATGTAGACACAAAGGCCACCAGAACAGGATACCTTAAAGAGCATTCATATTTTACATCACGGTGTTTATGTCCTTTGCAGATGTTCTTATCCAGGGTGATGTTTATAACTCACATTTTTTCCATTTATACATCTGGGTCTTTCCTGAAGGAGTTTGAGTTGAGTAACTCAGTCACGCGTACAGTAAAATGGCAACGTTTGAGTTAGGGACCAGATTCTTACCCACCACGCCACACTGAAACCCCAAAGTCACTTACTGTATATCTCCAAAAGGAGCTCTTTTTAAGGCCCGTAAATTACTTTCTGGGATATTAATCTGTCAGATTTTTCACAGTAGAATTTAGGGAGGAGGACCCCCCCCCCTCTTCCCCCACTCAGATGGTGACTGAAGAGCTCAGAGATGTTTGCTGGAGTTTAAATTGCCCAGGATGTGTTAATAGCCCTGTTTGGTTTGCCTGCTTCTCCGGGGCATCGGCAATGCAAAACGAAAGAGAGCAGTGGAGCAGTCCCACAGCAAAGCAGAAGAGAGGCATCGGGTTTAACTCTGCATGGTGACTGGCTGTTCATATTAGCCTACAATTTATTCTCACCAGTTCACATGTGCACTGGTCCCTTTGTGTGTATGTATGTGTGCATGTGGGGTGGGGGTGGAGGGTGTTATGAGTGTGCTGCCTATTCCAACCAGTTTCAAGCTCTTAATTCAGAAAGGTACACACACACACACACACACACACACAAACCCACACTCACACACACACACAGAGAGAGAGAGAGAGAGGGAGAGAGAGAGAGAGAGAGAGAGAGAGAGAGAGAGAGAGAGGTAAATCCTAAAAGATGGAGATGAAGAAGAGTTGAGAGACTTGATTCCTCATTCTGTATTAAACCTTCAATGTGATTCATGACACAGAGCTCTTCATTCCATGGAGGTGGAAGGGGAAATTTGGAAAATTGTTTAGAGGGTCTCAGTGCAGACAGGGGGTCTGAGGTACCTGTCATTAAAAAAGAAACTCATACCTCAGATGTCATTTTTCCCCATGCCTGGAAAAAAAAACACAATGAGTGGCTTATTCTAGCTGGTGCTGCAAGTCCTCTTCACCACTGTATGGAATAATTAGAGGAGACAAATCATTAGTAATCTGCAGTGAGCTTTAACAGTTTATACCGTTCCGCTCACTCCCACTGCAACAATTGGGCCTGTCCGAGGAGCAGGAGAGAAATCCACAGTGCAGAAGCAGGTGAGGAGGTCTGTACTGTCGTCAGTTGGGAGAGCAGGAGAGGAGGTCTGCAGTGCTTTGGCGCAGATACACAGGGCTGTGGATGGGCTTCAGTGGGATACGACCAGGGTATTTCCTCCACATGAGGGTTTACATTTACATTTATTCATTTAGCAGACGCTTTTATCCAAAGCGACTTACATAGGTTACAGTTCTTTACAATGTTATCCATTTATACAGCTGGATATTTACTGTTAAGTACCTTGCCCAAGGGTACAGCAGCAGTGTCCCAGGGGGGATCGAACTGGCAACCTTTTGGTTACGAGTCCTGCTCCTTAACCACTATGCTACACTGCCGCCCACATGGTTCCTCCAGGAGCCACACCTCTGCACTGCATTTACCACCTTTACTCACTTAGCCACTCTTTTCCATTCCTACAGACTTAGCATTTAATTTCAAGTGGGTTTTATGACACATCCATAATTTCATTATCAGCTCTAAATAATGGACATAACCCTTCATATAAGCATGTTATTCATACACCATTTTATAACACCTGACATAATAATTAAGAAGAACATTTTGGTTAAATTCCATGTTATTTAACCCCTCCACCTCTGTTTCCTGGTGCACTCCTCAGCGGCTGATTCCTGTTTTACACCTTCATACATTTCTTCTGTATGTCTCAATGTGTGAATGCTGAGGAGCATTTCCCCTTCCTCCCCTAGCACTCTGCCAGCCCTGGAACTGTTGCCCTTCCCTTCAATGACCGAGGAACCAGACTCCAAATCCAGAGGAAAAGAAGTGACTTTTTAGCAGAGTTGGTCTGAGCCTTGTGTGTGCTTGTATGGGTTATTTGGTTAGTAAGTTTCAAGACCAGTCCCCCAGCAAACAAATACATACTTCATGTGAGTGTATACTTGAAGGAGAAGGGGAAGGGTGTTACTTGGAAGAACATTTTGGAAACACTCCGTAGCCATTGTTCAGATTCTGGGTCTTGTGACAGCATCTGAAAGTAGGTTTCTCCTCACCTTCTCACGTGTTGAAACCCAAACTGGCCATAAAGAAACTCCCTGCTAAAAGAGTGTTATACTGAACTTACTGTGCACCACAGACCACGTGAATCTCCCATGAAAGTCTCTCTCAGAGAGACATGATGTCATCCAGAGCATTCTCACAGCGTTATGAGAGCGTTTCCACACTATCCACCATTAAGCACCGTGCTGCAGCTCGGTGCTACGCCACCAGAACGCCTGTGGAAATGTATCAGCATGTTTTATGAGCATCAGGAAGGACAGAGCTATACTCTATAAAGGGCCTTTTAAAAGGCCTGACATGTACAACCTGCACTGAAGCGTGTAATCCTAACACCATGTCCGGGGCCACACAGAACACATACGCTAAATTGCCCGTGTCATCGCCTCAACTTGGCCGTAAAATATGACTCTGACATCATAGCCCCGCAAGGAGAAGGGATGCTTTGGGTTTGTTTTTTGTTTTTTTTGCTGGGAGGTTTGGACACACTGGATGAATCAGGTCTGTTTTGACCGTTACGGTAATCCCCAGGTAACTATTTAAAATTATTATCTGGTGTCTTTACCCCTGTAAATTCTGTTTTCACCCCCCCCCCCCCCTCCCCTTTTTCTGCTTCCATTTCAAAGGGGGCGAACGGTGGTCTGAGAAACCGCTTATCAGCCATTTCTGTCACTCATCTGTTTGGGCCTGACAACTACTGCAAAGACCAGTCTATCTCTGAGAATTTACTCAACAAAAAATCAAATCTATTTATCTTCTATTTCAAGATGCTTGGAAAGTGGGGGTGAAATCAAAAATGGCTATGCACAGTATTAGATATACGTCAGGGTTTCAGCTGCTGCTGCTTCTCAGAATGACCAACAGGGGGCCTCATAACTTCCTGTCAGGGTTCCTGGCTGCTTCTTCCTGGGATAACCACCACATGGCCCTACTTCCTGTTTGTTCTCTGTCTCAGTTAGTTAATGTGCTCCACCTGTGTTGATTGGTTATTGTTGTCACCTGCATTGTCTGTTATTTAAGTCCTGCCCTATGCCTTCCTTGTTTCTCAGTCTTGAGTTGCCATGCATTGTGTATGCACCTCTACAAAACCTGCTTTTGCTTTATTTCCTGAGTCTCCAGGGAAGAAAACTTCATTTTGTTTGAAAGAACCCTTTTGTGTCCTGAGTCATCTCATTGGATTCACCCTGCTCCTTGTAACCATATGGGAGAAAACAGGTTCTGATTTACTTTGCTATAGCTTAGGGATGTTGACATGTTTTGAACACTTCTCCCCTTTTTACTCTGTTTGGAATTGCCATCTGCAAATCTGACTCCTCTCCCCTCATTCAGGAGTGCTGTGAAACAGCAAAGGCTCCAATACACTCACATGCGAATGACTATTTTCTCACACTACATTTCCCATGGTGCATCAGGAGAGTGACTGCCAAATGGAGGACAGGCGCATCTCCCTGCCATCATCTGAATGATTCACAGGCACCTGGCAAGTTGCAGGGTGCTTAGAGCAGTGCGATAAGGCAATCCCAGCTGGTGAAACCCTCCCTACCCTCACAGAGCAAGAATAATTGTGTAATGCCACTGTGAACCCCTGATCATGGTCAGCAAATGGCACAGCTCAGACTCAAATCTGGGTTGGAGCTCTAAAACCTGTGCTTGGAACAAGCACCTTAATGATGTGGCGACTCGGGAGCCATTCGGATCTTGACTTGTAACCAGAAAGCTGCAGGTTTAAATCCCAGATGGTGCACTGCCATTGCTCCCTTGAGAGAGATATGCAACCTTAACAACCCCAGTACATATCCAACAGTATAACTACATAATATATCACATCAGTCTCCCTGGATATGCGTGTCTGCTGAACAGTGCAGTGATAAAACGGTATTTTTATGCAGTGTTTTTCAGGGCCAGTTTGACGTGCTGTAATGTCGGTGGGTTTCCTTTCAAAGCCTGACATGGGAAATATGACGGAGATAATCTTTCACTCCTGGGAGCTGTCCTGACCAAGAAAGTAAAGGCGCTGACCCTGAAGTTTATGTTACAGATGCAATCTGTGTGTGAGAAGAGACTTCTAACCAGTGCACACACTACACTGAAAGGATACATACAGAACACCCCTAAAGACACATCAACAACATCAGTGCCAAACATAGAGGTGAGATCACAAATGTGGGCCTAGATTGACATGCAAATGCAAAGCAATAAATATGACTTAAGAGCTCTTCCATTGAAAATATCACGCTAACACAAACCACATGCATACAAGAATTTACAATAATATTAATAATCATACACTTTACTGCATAGTACATTAAACCGCATAAATGTTGGAATCAAAAGGCACTTTGCTGTCATAGATGTACAGTAACTGCATTTTTGCTCCTTTCAGAGCTGAACCAGGTCATCAGTAGTTCCATGTGCAGGCTGTGTGGTCTGGCTTCCACTGCCCACAGGACTGGCTTTCACACAGTTATCATGCTCTGCACATTTTTATCATCAAATTAAAGAATACAGAAGCTTAAAAGTTTGCAGAACATCTTTGCAATGTGTTTGGGTTAGAAAATGTTGACTTGTTACTATAGAGTCCGTACATTGTTTCTGTATGAAATGTTATGTATGCAGTCACTAATGTCCCGCCTGATTGGTGGTGAGATTTTGAGCAGAAGGAAAGGGAAAATAGCAGGGGGAGAATAGAGATTAACTAAGCAACAGCGGGATCAGATCCTACAGCTGAGTTTTAATGTCACACTGGAACCTGACTGGACGATCCTGTGGAACATATAAGTGTGATCGGCAACACATAGAATGCACAGTAATAGAGATCATTTCTGCTTCCTGACAGACTTGCTGATGGTAAGTGTTTCCAGTAAACGACCTTGAAACACAGCTCAAAGGGGAGTTATTTGGTGAAACACACTGATGTCTTTGACAGGAAGTCTATATAGTGTCTTCCCAGTTGGGGTGTAAACAGATATGGTTCTGTTCACAAATCCAGCTCCCTTAGATTAAATGCACATCAGGCCTGCCTAACATTATGGTAGCACTAAAGTGTGTCTGTCTCACTGTTTTTCTCTTTCTCTCTGTCTCTGTCTCTTTCGCTTCTTCCTGGCCCCTGGCTTACGGATTACATTACCTTTTATTTGATCTGTGCATATTTGCTCCAGAAGAAATAATAAACAGCTTAATAAATTGACTGCAGTCCAAGTGATTTAGCACCTGAGCCCAGCGGAGTGCAATAAATGTCACTGGAGTATTTATAGTGCTGTATATGGAGACTTTCCAATTCCCTGCTCCATTATAATGCCCACACATATGCTGTCCAAATCTCTGCTTTGCAATAATGCCCAAGCATATGATATCCACATCACAGCATGCCATAATGCACATGCATATGACACCAGAGCAAACTTGTACCTTGTCTGGCCAACTATTGAAACTTGGTCACGCAGCACTTCTAATATTGTTGACTCCTTATGTGGCTTTTTGCTTGTGTTGTACTCTGCCTCACTTGTAAGTTGCTTTGGATAAAAGCGTCTGCCAAATGAATAAATGCAAATGTAAATGTAATTCAAGCGTGGAAACAATTTCCAGTGCGCTGAGAGGGACTGATCCACTCACTCCTATCCCTGGTGGAGTGGAGCCATTTTGTTTTGCCAATGTGGGCTCTTGGTGAGTGTTGTCCAATGACATGGCTGGTTTAGAATATTGATTTGATTCTTAGAAGTGGTGGAGTTCCAAATAAAGGAATAATATGGACATTTATATTTTTGTCTGTATGGAGACAATTCTATTGCTGTGTGCTGACTGCTCCTCTGACACTGTGAAAGCTTCAATGCTGTAGTGAAATCAATGAACATTAAATAATAACAATCTGACTCAAGTTAATTATTTTCAAGTGTTTCTATGACTATTGGCCCTGTGAGAAAAAGCTTTTTCTCAGCCTATTTTCTCAGCTGTGTTTCTGTCATGGTTTTAAGACTGTTACAAGACTCAGAAGGCAGCAAAATATTTCTTATTCCTGCCATATTGACTGGCATCCAGACACACAGCTAACTAAACAACTTTTTCCCCAAAATATTTTACATGCTACGTGCTTTTGTAATTAGCAGGAGATAAACGACACATTCAGACTATTTTCCTTAATGACGTGCTGCTGTGCCCCATTGAGTACCATGTTACATGTTGTGAGACCAAATAAATTCTTATTTGTTTATAATGGTTTTAGGTTTTATGTAAAACTTGAACTGGCTGTATTGTTTTCACAGTCCATTCAATTACTAATAATGATAAGCATCGAATATTTTCAGCAGCATAATAACATCCGGCTTTTGCTCCTCTTCCTCCTCAGAAGAAATATGCAGGCATTGGGAATCCTGCACATCTGCTGCGTGGAGCAGCACAGGAGGCTGTCATGTGCACATGCTATACGCACTGTGCTGTGTTTTCATATAAATCATCTCAGCGCAGCTGCCCTGCTCTCCTCTATCTGTCCTGAGATAAGCCTTCTCAAATATCCCGCCCACAGTTTCCCACACTCAGGCTGGGGGCAAGCAGCACAGCAAACACTCACCACCGGGGTGTGTATGTGTGTGTTTGTGTGTGCATGTGTGCGTGTGTGTGCGTGTGTGTGTGTGTGTGTGTGTGTATTGGGGGGGATATTCTGTACCTGCTTTTAGTTAAAACTAAAACATAAATAAAGTTATGAAAGGAAAATTCCAGTAGGAAACATAGAGGGCTGTCTTTACCTGCTCTGATTTCAGTCTTTGTCTCGCCCCTCTCCTTCTCCAGCTCTCTCTCCCTCTTTTGCTCAGACACTGTAAGAAGTTCAAGATGATGAGCGTGCTTTGGTTTAAGGATTCAAAGGCAGTAAATGTGCAATGAAACGTATGCCCCTCTCCCTTTCACAGTTTCGCTGCCCCGCTCTCTCGGTGGGCAGTTTTTACTCAGGTGTGATGTCAGCATGAGCCCCCAAGTCCACCAAGTCATGGCAGTAGAGAGGGGAGTCTCAAACCCTGGGCAACACCATCAAGCAGTGGATATACAGTATGGCAGAAATCTCCCCTCAGAATCCGTATGGATCTCAGACCACTGCTGTACAGGGTGATATAAATGACACCTGGCCTTCAGCATAACACTGTGGACTTGCAATGGCCCTTGTAGAAGTCCAGAGCATACACAGTACATTTAACACCCACATTTCTAGGCAGCTGTTGGTGTGAAGGAGCAGTTCTGGATGAAGGCCTTGGGTGATAAAGTGAAGTGAAGAGATATTCGGCTTTACCTCAGCATTCTGACCTGATGGACTTGCGGTGCAGAGATACCAGACCCACCTCACACTGTAGCAGGGGCAGGAAAGCAAGCCTGTGTGTAACTAGACGTTACTAATACAGCTGAAGGATTGGTCAGTTGGGTAACTGATTAAATGATTAGTTGACTGACCCATTTTTCACATCACTGAAAGTCCAGATCATTGCAGTGAATCAGTGCTGAGCGCCAGGATTCTGTGGGTCCTGTTTGCTAAGACCATTTGATTCAAAATGTGGGGGAATGTTAAGGTCAGCCCTCAGCTCTCCAGATTCACCAGAGTAGATTTTAAACTAATTTATATGTTTGCATCACTGATATGAATATCGTATGATCTACAGTGCGCTGTGAATCTCACTGCGAGTCTCAACTGTAATACAAACCAAGGTGGAGCGGAAGTTTCCACAGAGCGCATGGCTGAGTGGAACCTGGAGCTCAGGGCCTTTCCGGAAACTTCCGCAGAGCTCTCACTGAGTGATGTTCCTCTGCTGGGGGTTTTAATGACATTTCCAGCCTAAATCCAAAAACATGCTGTCAGAAAGGAGCTGCAGAAACAGGCCAGCACAGCAGGGGGGAGAGAAATTGAACGAAACGTTTGCTCGGGCGCAGTCAGGAGCAGGGTCTGGAGCATGCCTGTTGTGTGGGCCCAGGAGAGGGCTAGGCTAAACACAGAACCTGCAGCTTCACCCTGAGATTTAATGCATGCCCTGGCAGCAGTACTGCTGTGGAAAGAGATGTGCAATCAGCACGGCGGAGACATAGGCCTCAAACACAGTCACAATTCAGCATAGGCAAGCTTTACAAAGCCTTACTGTGATCACAAATATTGCTCAGCACAGGCAAGCTTTAACTCTGGTGCTGATCACTGATGACTATAGAGTAGTGGACTGCAAAACTGTGATGTCATAGACGCACTTTCTGTCTACATCTGGTTTGTGACATGGATACGATAGTAAGTAGCTCAGGAGTGTGGCTGTCCCAACTTGATAAAACACAATAAGCATTCATGTCACTGACCTGGAGCCTACCTGTGACCACTGGTGCATGCAGGGCATGGCACTGCGGCAGACCCCCTGTCAGCTGACCTGGGTGTTAGATGCGGCACAGTTTAGATCACAGCAGTGTGCCTCATTTAGATGGGGACAAATGAGGGAAGAATAGGATACCAAAGCCGAGGGTCCCGGCTACCTTCTGGACATTTCATTACGCATGCCATATCTAACACGAGCTGTGAGTGCGGACGTTTATTTGGAGAGCGTCTCGAGTTTAAAATGCTTATTTGTTTCACAGATGGTATCCATTTGCCTATGTCCTTATTATGTCATCTATTCCTGAGAAAAATTAATTTCCTCTAGAAAAATGAGAAAAACAGGAAAGCCGCCTTATGAAAGATTTCAGTGCTCACATTTGCCATCGCTTCTCTGACCACAAAATAAAGCTGCACAAGACAGGATATAGCCTGTAGACACAATAAAAGGTTGAATTACAACGCTACAACTACAATGCTCCAATAAGCATGTCTTAAATGCTGAAACAGACAGATAGGCCATTCAACCATCTGGCGGATTAGTATGTAGAATATATTCTTGACGAGGCAGTAGCACTGGGGGTGCAGATGTGTGGAGGTTGTGTATTATGCAGATAATGAACTTGGACCTTTTTAAAGGCATGACAGACTTTCTCACCTGCTGCCAATATCAAAACGGTCAATATTACACCTTTACTCTCTACTACATGATCTGACACTATGAAAGACGTTTTTTGCGTGAATATGATCACAGTGCAATGGATATAATTTTATTATTATTATTATGAACACAAGACATTCTGTTTTCATATCTTGTGAAGAGGGTTTTGTTTTGTTTGCGTTTCGAGTTGAAAGGGTGGTAGGTGGTTATGATTAGCAGCAAGGGTATCATTCGATGTCCATGGCAATCAATTAACAGGAAATAAGGGTTGCCGAGAGCAACAGTGGTCAGTATGTTTTCATTTGCCTCCTGGACACATCCTGTGAACAGACAAACTGCCTGGGTTGGAAAGAGCAGGGCCTCTCTCTGTGTTTTCCAAGTTGTAAATATGTAAATGCGTAAACGGGACCCTTTTCAAAGCTCTTTGTAGAAGCAAGTCATTGTAATAGAGGGCAAAGTCAAAGTCTCTCTGTCTGTGTCTCTCCCTCTCTCTCTCCTACTCTACTGCTCTCTCTCTCTCTTTCTCTCTTTTCTTCCTCTCTCCCTGATCTCAGATCCTGCAGCTGTCTGTTTTACCTCTCTTTTCTCCCTCAGGTTTCAGGGTAGAGTTAACAGAAGGACCTCAGTCACTCTCAACAAGTGGCTACACGATGACACACCCCAGAGCTAATGCCCTTAATCCGCCCAACGGCTGGAGAGGCCGACTCACGTGTATGACCTCGGAAAATGTACTGTAATCAGGCATGTTCCCATGTATGTAGAGTTAGTAATCAAGCATGTTCACATGTATGTGTTCACATGTATCGGGCTTGTTCACGTGCATGTACTCTGACCAGACATGCCTACACACACGTGTCTAAAGCACCCAATCTCCCCACAGTGCCTTTATATGGATAGTAGCTCGCTGGTGTCGTGTGTTGCTGTTTGTCAAGCTCGTTGTTGCTTTGAGTTCCAAAGTACACCTGTGACATGAGGCCAGAGCCAAAATACTGAGGGGGCACCCAGTCCATGACATCCACTGGAGTTAACAGCCTCGTTTAGATGCCCAGGTGCAATTCCTTCCTCTGACCCCAAACCATCACTGAGTATCACTAACTGCACACATGCTAAGCCCTCTAGCTGTGTTAAATCTCATCTCAATAAATAACCTAAATGCTTTTCTTCCCTGCTGTCTCAAATTCATACTCATACTCATTTGAGGAGACTGTGCTTCAATGTGTCTGACCTCCCTGCCAGAGAGGTTGAAAATGCTATCATCAGTGAAGACAGATGTTTCCAGCGAGGGTCAAATGATAAAACAAGAACAGCCTGAGCCAAATTCTCTCAAATTTAATCCCCCCCAAAGCCCCCCATCAGGCAAAGTCAGTAGATATGAATAACTACACCAATGGCCATTGCTGGGATACAACAGCTTGAAATGTAAGCGTAGCCGCTTCCAGTCTAAGGCTGGTAAGTCCGCGTGCGGCATGTGATGGATGCCTTGCATGGTTCACATACGCCACTTTCGTAACAAATCCAACGAAACTCGATATTTATCCCTGAGTAAACCGTAACGTTGGGAAATATTAAAACGTCATTTTTACCCCTTCCCACACTCCGTTCTCGGCATTACCGGCTTTGGGATTACGGCAGCTTTCTGCCGTTATGGTAGCTTTCTGGCGATTATCTGCTTTTCTTGGAGTTTTCCTGTCGATTTGCACAGTGACTTTTGTATTTGCTTAACAGATGCTGTCACACACTGCAAATTACAGTGATTATACCTCATTCGTTCTGTAATCCATATTGATTTTTCCTTCTTTATTTTTATATGCCTACTCATGCTGTTAGAAAAGAGTTTATAAATATAATACTCACTATAAAAATGTGTTATTTAAAGTTATTAGCCAACAGACAGTGAGCAGGTTGTAAACAGGTAACAGAATTCCAAATTCCATATTATTTGCATGATTTCTAACAGTATAAATAGGTGATTATATAAACATTGTGTTTGTGCCCCCCATGATCTGTGTAACTACAGGAGAGGGAACAGCAAATAAGATTATATCACCACATATAATCTTATTTCTGCCTGGGTATGTTTCCCTCCACCCTGCTGTAAAAGGACAGAAGCAAAGCCCACAAGACACCATGGCAGTGCTGTCTTGCTGTGGAAAAAGCTCCAGCCAAAACACGTGTAGCTTGATTGACAGGTTCAAATGGGGAAACCTTTACCTTAGCAACAGATCAGTGGTCGCTAGGTAAACACAGGCATGTGGCATGACTGGGAGATTCTCCATGGTGACTGACAGCATGGGGCGATTCCAATGCTCTGTGTGCCAGCGTGATGACCCGGCACAGGGAAAATGTATTAGATTCAAAGACACAAAACGAAATGACATCAGCTGCCATGTCCCAGGAAAGATTACACTGTAGATGTTAAGCCCAATTTTCCCCTGGAAGTGATTTCGCAAAAACGTCTGGACTGACAGGAAATGCTGGGTGTATTGTGTCAAATCCATGACGATTGTAGCAAACTGGTGACCTTTGAGTTTGGGAATCGACTTGGCCAAATTCAAAGAGCTGGTGTTCAAAAACTCAGAACTAGAAAGCAATACCACAGGAAAGGAAGCTCCTTCCCCTCTACACGAACGCATTGTAAAAATAATGCTGTGCAAATTTCATGTTTGACATCATTATGCTTTGTATACCTTCTGTAATGAATTTGTCTAAATCAGTAGTCAACACATTAACATACGTATTTACATTGCAATAAAGCTGGATCTTTTACGGTTTAATGGGAAGGTATACACTGCTTATGGAGAGACAGAATACAAACCAAATCTGCCAAACAGATGATGGATTTGTGAAATCTATTTGTGATAGATAAAGTGATGGGCAAGTATAACACATTAACTTCAACTGTACAATTACTGAAGGACCATACAAAGTTTTGGGAGGAGAAATTTCAGAGGGACAATTCCTACATAATTAAAACCTACACATTAAAACCCACACACTGTTCACATCCATCAATATTAAAATCCCTCCTACCACTTTATTGCCATGTCACCTGTTCACAACATTCCTCCCCCACCCTATATCCCCCTGTCTTCCCTGTGTATGATGGTGATCCTTATGAGGGGTGAACAACCTGAATTGGAGACGCTAAAAGCTGCTGGGGACAGTGTTGGAGTTGAGATTTTCCAGCCTGGAAGAGCATGGAGACGATTGAACCAAATTCGTGTTTACACAGATGGAAGAATGTTTCCACAGTTTGCTCCTAATTGTGAATTGTAATCACTGTGCAGGTTCGGCTCCTTCATTTGACCCCCAATGTCTAGGGGCTAGTATGAG
This sequence comes from Megalops cyprinoides, assembly GCF_013368585.1. Classification (NCBI taxonomy): domain Eukaryota; kingdom Metazoa; phylum Chordata; class Actinopteri; order Elopiformes; family Megalopidae; genus Megalops; species Megalops cyprinoides. The sequence goes on along the minus strand of NC_050596.1, from coordinate 8,778,986 downwards.
ACCAAGGCTTCAGATAATAAATACACCAGCTGAGACTACGCTTTTGCAAACAAGATATAACCGTCCCCCCCCCCCCCCCCCCCCACCCACCCACACGCACGCACGCACGCACGCACGCACGCACGCACGCACGCACGCACGCACGCACGCACGCACGCACGCACGCACGCACACACACACACACACCAGCTCATTCTCCCACATTTTCCGTCACTGGGTTAAATGCGGTTTCCTCTTGCATCCACTGGAAAATTCAAATTAGAAGACTTTGGGTTCAAATCCAGGTGGTGGTTGGCATGGACACTTTGATTGAGGTTTGCAATGGACCAGTAACTGGGCTCAGTGCTGCTCTGTTACTCTGTGCTGTAAAAACACCTGTGTGCCAGGGCATTTTAGGCTTAAGGACTGGTGCAGTCAAGGTTTTTTCTAAATACAGTGGGATTACACAAAGGGAAATAAACCACGGAAGACCAAGGCAAAGCCCTGGATTCAGTCAAAATTGTGGAGTCAAAGAAAAATTTGATTCAATAAATGAACACCACTTTAGTCCAGCATGGCATCTTACCCTAGTGACCGTTCCCTTTCACTTATCCTGACAGTCTAAATTCGCTCCCTGTTTTGTGATACATTTCCAGATTAATCTGGGAGGCTTTTGGGGCTTTTGGATTAAATGACTCATCTCTTTAAGATGACCTGGCAGTTTTTATTTGGTGCCTTTATGACTGCCACTACTGCAGGAAGAAAGCAGACAGGACACATTCGTGAGAAACAATGTTCATTCAGCTGGACACAAGTAATTGAGCCTCCATTGACAGGCGGGAAATGGCGCAGTGGGGGGCCCCTTACAGTGAAGGGGAGCGTAAATGTCATAAATCAGATGGATTTTAGAATCTGATGACAAACCTAATTCCGGTCTGAAAAGAGCAGAATGCACCCTCCCCACCCCCCATGCCCCACCCCCAACCACCCCCCACTGTCATCGAAGTTGACCCATAAATTCTGCAGCTGTCTTCCCAGAATTCCCGGCTCGCAAGGGACATGCCATACTTAGAGGCCAGCAAGGGGCTGGCAAATTCCCACTTGCATTTTGTCACATCCATCCCCCAGCCCCATCCCCAGCACCACCCCAAATTTCCCCAGACCCTAGCAAGATGCGACCCTCTGCTAACTTGAAGACACCTTGGCTCTACAGCTTAAACTGGTTGTGAGAACTTCCAGTACATAGACATGAGTGTGGGGAGGTGGCGGATCAGGGGGTTGATGGGACTGCAGGGGGTGCAGTGAGCTAAACATTAGCACCGTTAAAAGCGAGCTGTGGGAGATTTAGAGAGGCAGTCTCCACTCAGCAGAACATCCTCTGCCACGAACAGGACAGGAATGGGAGAGAGCTGCGCCACTCAGGGGACGAGCACACAAACACAGTGCATTAAAGAAAGCATCAGAAGACAAGGAGCATTCAGAACCATGATTCACAGCAATAACAGATGTGTAATCTGCTATACTCCCACTTAAAATGGGAGCAACTATATAACTATTTAAATACTTAAGGAGACTATTTTTCAAATAAATAAGGATACAATCTTAATATTGTTAAGATGAATAATTACATATGTTTCCTCACAAAGTCATGGGTCATCAAACATTGGTCCTGTGAAAGCTTAAGGGTAGTATCTATTTGTGTCCATCACACTACCCCCCATCTGGAATATCCAGAATATAATAAAACCTATTTCTAAAGAGGTGTTAGGATTATGGTTAGGGTCGTTTTCTGATCCAGGGTTGGGGTTAGGGTTTGGACCATTTTCTGAAGAGGTGGTAGGATTAGGGTTAGGGTTAGGGTTAGGGTTGTTGTCTGTAGCAGTAATGGGGTTAGGATGAGGGGCTTTTTCTGAGGCAAATTTGGGGTTAGGGGCGGAGATCATTATCTGAAGCAGTGTTAGGAGGACTGGACTCCTGATGCCAGTTCCAGACCCCTTTAGGGAGCAACACCTTCTAGGTGCTTAATCATTTCAGTAAAGTTGGTCATTTTAAATGTTAAATGCCAGCCAGCCTTGGAACAAATTCATGCTTAAGTGTTTGGATGGGAGGTTAGGCATCAATCAGTCTTTGTCACACAGTAGCACACTTGGCGTATATACTGTCATATAGATATGAATCACTGCTGGCTACCCTTCCCCTGTGGGAATTTCAGGGGCTTATACAGGACTAGTACAGAAACAGGTCCAGTTAGTGATGTGGTCACCGAAGGCTGACTGCAGCAAGGTGTGGACAGACTGACCATGTGCAGGAATGTGTAATTCCACTGAGGAAAGAGGAACGCTTTCCTGTTTCACACTCAGAGCACGCGACCGGCCCACGTTTTCAGCAAGCGTGACGCGCACTGATGAAAACTGCCATCATATACAGGGATTTCTGTTCCACTGTTTAATAGTTTTGGAGCGACAGGAATAGCATGTGTTTTTTTAACCCAGTAGCCTGTCAGTCAGTTGTGTTTTTTATCATGAGACTTATTATAGTGCCCATCATTCAGCCCAGGTACGAGTCTGAGAGAATAAACACTCTCCTAAACTCGCATTCAGACACGCACCAAACAATTACCACACTATACATAGAGCTCTGAGCTGGAGAGGAATCTACAGCAGCATAACAGTCAGCCTCACAGTCACATTAGATGAAAAATAACAGACATTCCCTTACACCAGCAGTCATAGTAGCATTTTATCTGACAAGAATTATAAAGGAGATTTATTAGACGCAGGTGTGTAGCCTGAATAGTTGGCACAATGTTTATTCAGAGGGATTATCTGAGGGTAAAAAAAGGTGTGAATGATGGCTGCTCTCAGCATCCTTCCATCAAACCCCGTTTGAAACTTTTCCACGGAAAAACACAGATATGAATCTCATAGACATCGGATTAGTTCTGTCACAGGCGGGCAATCCTTGTGCATTCAAATGGATACAGATCTGTGGATTTATCACTGGTAAAGTAGCATGAGAGCAGCACTGCAGAGATATGTCCAATCATTACTTAGCCAGCCTATTTCTCCACTCTGCTGTGATTTACACTGCATAAGCTGATTTCACTGACTTTTCCTACCAATTATGTAAATACCTGAGACATTGAGGAAATTAATATAAATTGAGTGACATATTTTATCACACAAATGATGGTTTTTATACAAATATTTGAAATATTTAATTGATGTTGGTGTGTTTTGAAGATAATTGTACACTGGATGCTTGAGACATTTATGTAATAAAACATTTACTCAAAGGATAAAATATTTATTCTCAGTGTCATAAACATTTAACTAAATGTAGAAATAAATTGTGCAATTTGGATTGAATTTGTTTTGCTCTTTTTTTTGAATGTGTAATTTTAATATTGAAATAAGCATTCAATATTTGGAACTTCAATTTTAAAATTTCATGAAAATGTTTTCTGGCATAACTGTTGTGAAAAAATGTGAAACAATACAAATGCAACGGCTATAAAGCTGCATTGTACCATTATTACATTATTTATCAATGAACAGGGTTTCAGGAGCCATCATATTCAAAGGTTAGCCTCAAGAGCTTAATGGTGTGGTATTCACTCTTTGGGGTTGGATGTTTAGGGGGCCTTATAAACACTTGGCTTTAAGTAATTATAACTGCTAGTCTTTGGACAGAGGTCTTTCAGCACTAAAAACAAGATTTGCTGGAGAAGAGCCTAGAAATATATTTACATCTGAGTAATCCATTGCTGTTGGCAGTTCCATGCCTTCCTTTCTCATACTGGATTCTTTATATCACAATATCATATTTATAGTTCTTCAGCTTTACTCATATCGATTACATTAAACTCTTCTATTTAAAAACTACAGCTGGAAAGAGGAAAAGAACACTACCACATGAGATTAAATGTCAATACAAATGGATTCTTTGGATAATTGCCATATATGTTGATGACACAATTCTATTAAATCAAGTGGAGAGCAGCAATCAGTTTAAGGTAAAGCAGTGTCCACTCTTTACGTCTCACAAGCTGCCTCTGAAAAGACTTGGGAACAGAAATCAACCAAAGTGAAAAGATGTCAACTAAGACAGGAAGTGGGTTTGTTAGGACAGAGTGAAATGACTGGAAGTAAAGGTATGAGAGGGAGCAGAGGATATCACGTTATTCAAATGCTGTCTCAGTTTCAAGTATTCCAAAGAAATCACTGGCATTTTCTCTCTTGGATGCAAAGGAGGCACCTATTCCTCTGTATATCAGCATATCAGCATATCCACACATGTGTGCAAACATACACAAACACACGCGTGCAAACACACAGACACAGACATGCACACACACACTCACAGTCACACACTCCAGTCCACATCTGCTCACAATACCCCCTGAGCCAGGTCTGTTTTTCAGCTGCAAATTTCCTTAGCAGCATTTGTTGCAGACAGAAACACAGTCAAAGAGAAACGTCAGTGCCCCCCCCCCCCCAACCCCCCATTTCCCAACAGAGGTCCCCCACCCTCCCCCAGAGCCTTCTCCGCTTGCCGGGACCTTTCCAGCCCGGACTGCTCTCATTTAGAGGTGGAAACAGCTCCACGGGACCCCTAGTGTGGGGGGAACCAGCTGGCCTTTTGGGTTTATCAGAACCACCTGCTCCGTAGGCCTGGTTTCTGAAACATTCCTATTTTTTTAAAAGAGAGAGAGAAGAAAGGGTTTCCCTCTCACCTACGGAAACACCGTTTGTGTTCCTGATGCAGGGTGCATCAGTGTGGGCATTAGTTCTTGACTGCTTATGACTGTCTGCGTGAATGGGTGTGTGTGCCTGCGTGTGCACATTTTTGTAAGAGAGAGTGACATTCCTAATCCAGGGAAGTGAGCCACTCCGGTCTGAAGACAATTCAGTACAATATACGATTTGTTATTACCCAATTGTACTACCCAATATCATGCATCAGCAACAAAATGTTCTTCTTGTCCTACTTTTTGTATTGCTGTTGTACGCTAAATCGCTGTTTCACGTCACATAATTATGGCAAATGCCAGCCGTACTGCACAAAACGGAACTACTTTAAGTAAGAGGGACAAATGTCATGCTGCGTGACTGCTTATGCTACTGACAATGCCAGGTTGCACATATCAGCAGTGAAAGAGCAAATCAATGCGCATCTGTCTAAACCTTGTTCAAAAGCATGGGGCACAGTCAAACACCAATCACAAGTTCCTCGTCCGTGTCTACAGAAAGAGCAGCATTCTGTCTCCAAATGCATGGAAGCTTGAATGATGTTCAATGAGGTGTTTTATATTACGAGGACAGTCTGTCTCTTTTAACCCTTATGATGCCGATGATGGCATAAACATCTTTTTTTCTCCTCTACCTGATTGTCTTGATGTGTTAGTGAAACTACATCCATGGAATCGGTTCATGTCTTCCTATTGGAAGTGGTGATTTATGGAGGGGAGGAAATGGCACATGCTGAGCTGGTCCTTGGAGTTACAATGCTCCAGAGCAGTAGACCCTCTAAGCTGTAGAACCTCCTCCTTCAACGGAATGGAGCATTTCGTTCATTAGACATCTGGTTACAGCCTCTTTTGGAAGGAGCACAGGAGAATGACAAATGAATCTGGTGATTAAATGTTAGTTTCTTTTATTCTCCTCATTGTTTTCTGTAAGGGATTTATCAGAGGGACTCTGCACTGAGATTCACTGCACATTTTAAGATGCAAAATGAGTCTCAACTGCTCACACTGTAAAGGACTGTCCATATGCAACCTCAGTTACTCAGTCAAACACACTGTATCGTGCAGTCAGGGAGTGCATTCTAAATGCTGGTGAAAACCATGTACGGGATATTAAAAAAAGACCATTAATGATTGCTGAAAATAATATCCATATAAAAGGAGCTCTCCCAAATATGAAATCAAGCATTTTTATATGATGCGTGGAGTCATTACGGAATTGGGTTCCTACTCGGAGAACTTTGGAAAACAGGTGTTTCCAATAGTTCATAATTTCTCCATGGTCTTCCTCTGACACACTCCACGGAGGGGTCAGAGATGATGTTTCATGACTAATGCTCTCTGTCATGGCATCTGATTTGTAAAAAATGCCCGATTCTGAGGGGGTCTGCGTAATTAGATGCTGACTGCGCTGATTACCTCTCTGGAGTTTGGAGTTTTATTAAACGAGGGACAGAGCGGAGCAAAAATAGAATAAATTATGAATACATTTCCGCTGTATTAAAAACAGACATTTGTGTGTGCAATTAAAATGACCACATTTTCCCTCCCAAGAAGTCGGTCTGTTCAGAGCAAGGATACATGGAGGGTCCCTCGCTCTTTGTGCAAAAACCTAGAGGTTTTTGAAAGGGGCGTGATCTTAACCTGTGTTGCATTCATTTATTGCCACACCCACCTTCTCTTTTCTGGTGTGTACTAGGCCACCGTTTCTCAATCCTACTCGTGGAGGCCCACTGTCCTGCATATTTTCCATCTATCCTTGGTCCAAACACACCTGATTAGTGTGATTAACATGCTCTTGATTAAATCAGGTGTGTTCAGCTAATCAAAAGTGCCACTGATGAGTTCAGTCAGGTAGGTAGAGCAGGGAAAGATGGAAAATTTGCAGGACAGTGCGCCTCCAGGAGCAGGATTGAAAAACACTGGTCTAGCCATCTTTAATCGCTGTTTGATTCTTTCTCTTCTAGCTCATTCTAGGATATCCACAGATGTCCTCGGTCTTGAGGAACTTGAATGAACTCCTGAGACTGGACAATTCTTGCTGACTTGTCAAGTGAGGTTGAGACAAACACAGGTAAAAAGGTCTGGACTGTGCGCTCTCTCCTTCTATATAAACCTTCTTGGTGTGTACAGAACTGCATCTCTTTGCCGCTTTACTCTGACCTTCATGCAGGGGGAAACTGACATGTGTAACTGTCGACAGGGAGGCAGGACTAATGATTAACATCTGTCCTGCACTGGCAAGATAGACCTTAAAGGCTCACCCGGCCAAAAAATTAAAATATGATATGTTTTATGATACGTGGAATGGGGGAAAAGAAGGGTAGGGTTCTAGGTTAACAGGACATGGTTGGAATGATAAATTATGCATGTAAGTACTTGATCCATGTATGTATCAACAATCAAAAGATTGAATTTTAATTCCTCCTGTAAATATACAATCAGATTAAATTAGGGAAGACTCTGGGTTACACAAAGACAGGTCCAGCACAGGTTTTAAACTATGGTTCTTGCTGACTGTTCAACATATCAAAAGACAGTGCTAGATTGTTGAGCTAGTTCCATTCCCATGAAATGCACATATTAAGGAATTAAAATGTTTATTTAACATTTTTGTGCTTGGCATATTTACAGTTTTGAATGAATATCCCTGTTTTTCATTTTCATCCCTTATGGATATATTTGTTTTTACATTCTAGACACCTCACTGTGGTATCAATGCAACTGTGTTCTGGTTAAGCACATAAATACAGATAACCACAGCACACCAACACATACCCTCATTTGTCTGTTTTTGCATTTGCATTTGCAATTTAAACTGCAATCAAATTTAAACTTGATTGCACTTATTATCAGGCGTGCTCTGTTTGCAGAGTGAAGCTGGCCTTGGCTAAGGGGGGATGTGTAGCCCTTAGATGTCATAAGATGCCATCATTTGTTGACATAGGACAGCTTTTAGAGTCTTTCTTTTAGAGTCATCGACTGTTGACGTCTTCTGACCTGCTGCACATCCACCCTCTGCCTTTCCTCGAGTTGGTTCAGTCCATGGCCAACTCCACTCTGTCCTTTCAGTGGTCTCACCCAGGGTGTATAAACAGCCCCTCTTCTACCTGGTCTCTTCCTCAGAGCTCTGTGATAAAATCTTCATTCCCCTTCGACTCATCACAGATAGTGCACAACATTTTCACCATGTCTCTGTAAGGTTTAGTCAGTGTCATAATGTTGATAATAAGCTTCGTAAACTTTTAGAGTGTGTTAGCTTTGAGGACGTTTCTCACTGGATGTCCAGGGTGGTTGACTGTACAGCGTGGCTGCTCTGGTCCTGATTCACAGGATAGAATCCATTCCTATTTCCTTGGCCACCACTAGGGGGCATGGAGGACATGCGATAACTCCTGTGTCTTTGTCTGTCAGTTCATGAACAGGCTAATGAAAAAAGGTTTTGGACAGATTTGGACAAGCTTTGGGATAATTGCCTTTCTGACTTGTTGTGCATAATAACAGTTCCAAACAGGCGATAAACCTGTGAGCACAACATTTGAAACGGGCATCAACCTTGGCCTAGTCTGTGCTATGTGGACATACGTTCTCACAATACGGAAATGGCAACTGAGGAAGATGCATGAGTGTTTGAGTGCCACTTTAGCACCTGCTGTTGCCACTACTGCACCAAAATGAGGCCTTGAATCTGACCCTCAGGATCCATGTGATCTTTACCCCATGCTGTGTGCGTGATGCTGTGGCCACGCGGTCCCAAACACAGGAGAGGAATCATAGTGGGAGGGGCTTGGAGGGGGGCCTTGGAGAGCGTTCATTGGGAGACCTTTAAAAAAGATTAACCCATTACTTCATTCAATCCAAACCTTCAAACACTGTGAAAAAAAAGGCCTGTCGAAAAGGTCAGCTGTTGAAAAGTCCTGTTGAAAAGGTCTGAATTTTAGACGTAGAGCCAGTGGCATGTGACCCTTTGATTACAGATGTATAAACAGCACGGAGACCAAGAGTAAGATCACGCTGTGGAAGGCACGGAGGAGCAGGCTCAGGCTGGGCACAGCTCACACCATGTGCACTGACATCTGAGAGGAAGCTCCGTACTGCCGCCCGTCACATGCCACTGCCCCCTGCTGGCTGCTGGAGGAAGTGCTGCTCATGTGCACACCATCCATCGCATTGGACAGGTACTGGCACTCGGCAAAGGCCCCGCCAGGAGACGGGGAGCAGAGCAGGCCCCCCTGGGCGGCTGTGAGCTTCTCTGGTGTGGCGGCCAGTCGGGGGGAGGTGGGGAAGGAGTATCTGTAAAGGCCGTAGGGGTTGTGCAGGGAGAAGGCGTTGTATGACCCCTGCTGGAGGTGGTGGCCCCCGGTGAACATGTGGGCTGCGGGGGAGGAGCCAGATGAGCTGGAGGTGGGGCCAGAGGTGGAGCCATGGGCGGAGCCACCTCCAGCCTGCATCACATACTGGAGCTGTGGGGAGGAGAAGGACCCCTGCTGGCCGCCGCTGCCGTTGGCCAGAGAGGCGTGGGCACCAGCGTGCATCCCCGCGGCGATCAGGGAGGAAGTCCTCTGGGGCAGGAAAGAGTCAGAGGGCTGGGCGGAGCCCGCGGCACCCCCTGTCTGCAGCCGGCTGTAGGAGCAGTCAGCCAGCCCGCTGTAGCCCTGCAGAGCAGCGACGTTGGCCCGGGCGCAGGGCGGGTACTCAGACAGGGTGCACAGCTGGCTCTCCCTGCAGCCCACGCCGAATGAGCCGGAGGACAGGTGGAAGGTGGGCGGGGAGCAGGAGGGGGACAAGATGTGGGCGGGGCCAGAGGGGGAGGGTGTCCCCGTGTTGGAGGTGCTGGGGGAGGTACCTGTGCTTCCACCTGAAACACACAAGAGGGACACAGGGTCAGCCTCCCAAAAAACAGGGGTAGTATCCCCAAAACCAGGTGCAACATCCCTAAAATCAGGGGGCAGCATCCTAAAATAGCAGGGCAACAAAGATGATATTACTATGCACTAAAAAGGCCAGTGCTGTAGAGGGGCAAGAAGCACAGAGCAGTGCTTCCTCTCTGCACTGCAGCATTGTTATTGCTGTGAAACATAGCGGCAGTGTAGCATAGCGGTAAGGAGCAGCGCTCGTAACTGAAAGGTTGCTGGTTCAGTTCCCTACTGGGATACTGCTGTTGTACTGCTGTTCAAAATATTTAACCTAGAATTGCCTCAGTAAATATCCAGCTGTATTTACATTTGTAAAATGGGTAACATGTAAAGATTATAACCTATGTAAGTTGCTCTGGATAAGAACATCTGCTAAATGGCAGTGATGTACTTTGTTTACCATCAACAATGCAACTAGCTGAGTGCACTACAGGGACCATTCCAACAGGGACAACTCCCCTCCGGGACTTTTATACCAGGCAGTGCAGCACCAGAGCCGGTAAGATAATGAAGGACCCCCATCACCCAAACCATGGACTCTTTCAGTGACTGCGGTCAGGCAGACGCCTCCGCAACCTCAAGGCCAACACTGAGAGGCTCCATAGGAGCTTCTTCCCCCCAGGCCATCAGAACACGAAATGCAGCTCATACTGGAGTCTAACTCTGTTCTGCACATTTTTCTGTCTTGCACATTTTTCTGTTGTGTTTTATATCTTCTTTAAGTTATTTCTTTTTATTTTTTTTTATTGTGAGTAAATTATATTTTTTCTGTTGTGAGTTTTGCACAGTCTGCCCTGCTGCCGACCATCATTTCACTGCACTGTACATTGTACCTTGGCATGTGACAAATAAAAAACTTTGACTTTGAACAATACATACTCATCTACATGCTCTGTTTCAGTGGATAACTTACGCACATCAGCACTATTCCAACAGGTCACTCGTCCCCCCGTCTGCTTTAAGACCAGGGAGTTATTTTTATGCATCACTTAAAGCGATAGGCAAGTAATAACAACTTTGACAGCTGTATGCATTGCCCCTATATCTGATCAATCAAAATCAATTCATCATTTTTTTCAGTCTGCTTATGAAAAAATCACCACAGAGCATTTCACAGTCAACTGGATTCCGGTCAGTCATATGCATTCAAAAAACATCAATTCCAAGACCCAGCAGACCTGTCGGGGGGGAAACGTCTCTGTGAATCAGAAAGCTCTGATCCCAGACAGAGTGCAGATTGGGTCTGGGAGTAGTCTCCTCTACAGAAACCTCCACTCAGGCCGTATGTTCGATTCAGGCGTACATGCGGCAACAGCATCTACTGAGCACATCGCGTCCAACCCGACAGCGCTACAGAACAGCGTGACAGCTGTTTCCAATCAATCACTTACTCTTTTATTGATGAAAATTTGGCTGATGTTCATTTTATGTGTGCTTGGGTTTTTTTTTTTTTGGGGAGGGGGGGAATTGTACTTCAAAACCATCCATAACTAACTAATGCTGTCCGTGCCTGGCTGGGCTCTAACTCTGAGCCACATGCCCTGGGTAATTACTCTACATTCGAATGCACTCACAGTGAGGGGGGGGGGGGGGGGGGGGGGGGTATAGTAGTGATGTCATGCTGGGACACCGGGCAGGAAGAGCGCTCTTCGGGGAGAGTTACTGATCGCCCGTCTGGAAGGGGATCCGCTGTCAGTGGGGCCACCGGTTCAAAGTCCTTAAGGAGCGGAGAGACTTTGCCTGTGACACGCACAGATTAATGAAGATATAACGGCTTTGGAGGGATGGGGGAGCGTGCAGATGTTGAGCTGGAAAGAGGAGGGCTGTGACGTCACCCCGGCCCGCGACAGAGGGAGCAGAAAAGAGCCTCGCTGCGGTTGCTTGTGCGGCTCACGCTTTTACATGTTATCCATTCACACAGCCAAGACGTTTGCTTCAGGTCACTGGTGCTTTTGGGTACAAACCAACAAAGGGCGTCTCACCTGGGAATCAACACTGCAACACTCTGGATACAGAGACAGTTGCTGTCACTATGAAAAGAGTTAAATCCAGTTCTTTTTACTGTACTATTGTACTAAAGCCACCTTCTCACCCCACAATGCCATTTTAACATGGGTTAAACAGGAGCAGTGGGTGGGTTTTAAGCCCAAAGGCATCCCCACAGGCCATGATGCTTTGAGACCACCCCAGACTGCTGTGGGAGGGGCAGTGAAAGCAGATCACCCAGTGACAGTGACTGGACACCTATTCTATCCGGAATTGGGGGATAAACTCACACAGCAGGGGAAGTGGAAGCTCAAGCATACCTTGCTGTTTCTGCATGCTGCTGAAGTCCTCAAACGTGAGTGTGCGGACTGGGGGTCTCCAGAAGGCATAGGTCTCCATGATCGCCTCCAGACCAGTCCTGGGCGGCGGGGTTCAGAGAAAACCAGAGGCACCACCGTTAAAAAGGAGCAGATTTCACAAAGTACATAAATCTGGGTTATGACTCCACTCTCCACTCTGTCTCTCTTCTCAGGAGCTGATTCTTTAGCTATTATAATAATCCTCACAGACACCCTTACCTTATTAATCTGCTCTGTTTATTCATAATAATCAATATAACAAACCCCCCATAAATGAAGATCCCCAAATTTACAACACATACAGCAATTAGTCATAAAATTATTTAAATCAGAGGAAATGGATACGTTCACATAAATATAGAGGAGTAAATTGTTTGACAATGGATTCATGTAAACAATACAGTAAATACATCATTGTTTTTGTCTGTGCACATCAATTTGTTATGTTAATTTTTGTTGGTGCTGTTTGGTTTTAAGCATTAATTTAATGCCCAATGAGAAGAAAAATCATTCAAAAAGTAACACTTGACATGTATGTATGCACTTTTTAAGTATGTAAATATTTCTAAGAAGCCAATACCCCTTATCCCCTGAAAATGTGCAACAATCCTGTCTTTCAGTGCCCAAAGTAACTGGCACGCATATTTCGGCACCATCAGAAGTGCTTTGTAAAACTAATCAGCTTCCCCTTATCATGCAAAGGTCTGTGTAAAGTGAGTATCCTTTCTCATTTATGCTCAACAGGCTTTTGCTTCATAGCTGTTTTGGATGGCGTTTACTTCATAACACGAGCGGTGTAAGCTCTGATTGCGTTCTGTGACGTAAATTACATATGAAACACATTTGTCTTGAGTCTTGCATATTTGGTACTCTTTGTCATAACTGAAAGCATTGTATCTGAAAAAGCAATAAGTCAAAAGTCAGAAGTCTTTCTGCACCTCTTAAACGGAACTTCAATCAGAACCAGATGAGTCCTGCGCTTTTTATTTAATGAGCGCGGCTTTTTCCAAACAAAATCGTTGTTTCAGAGGAGATTGTCTGTTTAATTTAAGGCTTCTTTAATTGAAACCGTAATTGAGCCCTGTTTAGGGGTGTGATTGCAATTGAATCATCTCATTTATTTCTTTTTTTAAATTTAATCACCGGATTAATCTTGATTGTTTTCTTATTGTCTGACAAGCTTAATTAAGACATAAAGTTAAGAAACAGACCCCAGTGTTTTCTCATTCCCCAGGGGTACGTTTTCTTCTTCAGAATCCAGTTTAATTTCTGGCATAATTTATAATGCTCATATTTTCCACACCGCATTGCACCGCATAATAAAAATAATGCAAACAAATAGACATTAATCACTTCACTTAAAGGGTTATTTATGAAGAAATTACACATCTATATTTAGACACGCAAAGATAATGCATATACAGTATATATAAATATCTTTTCATCTGTATCTTTTCTTCTTTTCTGCTGTGCAAATTTTAATGATGGTCCATAAATCCATAAATCAGATGCACTATTGTTAGTAAAGTGAAAAAAGATGTCTGAGATATCTGTGCTGATAATGGGGTCCAGATGGGCGTGCTTTCATGTGCTGTGGGCCTGTTTCTGCATTTTCCCCGCATACATGATAATTCAGCCCTAGACTCTCTGGCAACCCTGGGGTCTCCTCCCACTGAAGGATGCTGAGACAGTTCTCTTGCCAGGTGAGACAATGACTGTATGTGTCTGGAGTAGCACCATTATTGTGTTAAGGATGATCCCAGCGGGAGTATAACTGTATGCAAGGGGAGCTTTACTTTCAGTTGCTGTATTTAGTAGGTATGTATGTTGAACAGCAAAGTCCCGGCTTCACAGCAGAGAAAGAGCAATTCCCTTCCCCAAGAACATCACACTCCTTCTCTAATGAGTGATGGATACATTGACACTTGATTTCAGACTCCTTGCAAAAGCATAGTAGTAGCATAGTTTTTCATTTCCATATGAGGACCCATTTAAGCTAATTCTGTGGAAATGGAGTTTAATTCTTCTATACTTGTTCTAGTCTACCTTCAGTTCTCAGACTGCACTGTGAAGGTGGTCACATAGCACCTGATAATACCGGTCTACACACTAAACATACAGATGTGAATTCTAATTTTATACAGCCAGACACAAACCATCTTAGCATACAAACAGTAGAATGCATTATCAATTTAGCATTTGGAGTCCTTACTTAAACATATAATTGGCCAAGAATATTGCTTTGACTTGGTATTAATTTGACTTGACTTGGTTTAAGTTTGAGGAACAATAACACAATTTAACACAATTTGCCAGTGAAGAGGTAGTGGTGTAAAGTGGAACTTGGTTAACTGTGATCACTGCCTGTAGGTAGAAGACTGTTGCATACCCACAAAAGGATTTCACATCATCAGCTTTGATGTCTACTCTTATAAGTGTAAGGGAAACCAGATCATCACTGCATATTTTGGATGTGATACTTTAAAGGCAAAAAGTGAGACAGGCAGCGTGCGCTGGAATCTTACCTATTCCTCCCAGAGTCACGAAATCCTTTTGCAAATGGATTCCGGTCGATTTTTAGCCGTGTGATCTGTGAAAATAATGACAAAAAGAACTGAAATAAAGAACAGAAAAGCACTAATATTATATAAAGAACAAAAAAAACATCACAGATAAGCATAAATATCACAGAAAGTATTCCAAAACGTCACATGTCACGTATTCACTGCCGTAATATGTGAGAGACAGATGTACTTCTGTGTTTTCCGGCATTGACACAGAATGTGCTTCCTGGTTTGGTGTCACATCTATCAGGCAGTGAGCAGATGGAAGAGTGCTGCTTCTGTCTTCTCCTGCTGTGACAAACTAGGCCTTATTTCCTGCCCTACTGGGGGAAGAGAGGTCACTAGGAGTTGCAGCGATGAAATTTGGACAATGCTGATTGGTGGATTGCTCATCAGTGGATAATGCTGAATGGTTGGACGATCCTAAGTGGGGAGTACTGATTGGCTGGACAGTCATAGTGTTATTTCAGTTTGTGGGGACACCCACATGGATAGTGCTAGATGGTTGGCTACTCCTGATTGGACAGTGCTGCTTTGTTTTCGGGGTACAGAGTGCGGAACGGACCTGCTGGTTCTGATAGGCGGTGACGGTGGTGAAGACAGTCTCAGGGAAGCTGAAGGTCCGAACCCCATCTCCGCTGGGCACAGGCTTGGTGGGCGAGAGGTCGCTGCTGAAGTCCTTCCGGATCACATGCACGCGTGGCTGATACTTATGCATGGAGTGCAGGATGATCTGAGACCAGAGAGAGACATGTATCACTGTTACAGAGAGCAAAATCTTCATTACAAAGAGCATGATCACCATTAAAGAGAGTATGATAAAGAGGTGTGGCGTGAGGGGGAAAGCCACCCTGTGGGTGTGGTCTGAGGAGAAAAGCCCACCCTGTAGGTGGGGTTTGATTAAGAAACCCTGCACCTGTAGGTTGGGTTTGCTTAGGAAAACCGCCCCTGTGGGTGTGATGTGAAGGGGAAACCCTGCCCCTCTAAGTGTGGTGTTATGGGGAAAATCCACCCCTGGAGGTGGGGTTTGATTAGGAAACCCCACCTCTGTATGTGGATTTGATTAGGAAACCCTGCCCCTGTGGGTGTGGTTTAATTAGGAAACCCTGCCCCTGTAGGTGTGGTATCAGCAGAACAGGAGTGATAAGAGAACATTTCATGAATGTCCAAAGGGACTGTGTCAGGGCCTGCTGACCACACCCCATCTGTTTCTCATTAGAGCCAAAGTCCCTCTGCTGTCATTGGGGGCTTGGGGTCAAATTAAAAAAAAAGGGGTTTGAAAGCAGCACAAAAGCAGGGGCAGGCCACCCCCGCCCGGTTTGAGCCTGAGGCTCGAATGCTGTTTCAGATGAAGCAGGCGGATCCAGACCCGCTAAACTCAAACAGCATGGCAGAGACACTCTCTGTGGCCATGCTGGTCAGCCAGGCGTGTCCCCTGTCCCTCAGCTTCCCCCTGGCTTCCAACCAGCTCATCATGTAACCACAGGGGACACAAAACTAGAAACTATCATTTACGCATTCCAGCACCAAAACGTTCTTGTGCTATTGCTACAATACTGTTCTGATGAGAAGCTATTACCATAATGTCACAGGAATGTTGTAATAATGCTTTAATGAGAGTCTTCCCCTTCCCTTTTTAACACAAAAAATATTTAATCCTCTTTCTTCTTGAGTATGTCTTACTGTCAGAATGTCCATTTGAAGTGATTTTCACAGTGTTAGCGTTCCTGTATAAGCATGTGGTAAGACAGAACAAGATAAGGAGAATTTACTGCGTCCTCGTATTTCTTTCCTGGACCAACAACCTGTAAAACCAACAACCTGTGAATATATGTAATTCTGAGCCCATTTTGCTCGGAATTATGATGTTTTTTACTCCCTGCTGTGTGTAATTATAGCATGAATGATGATATGAAAACACAGCTCAGTTAAAAAGTCTTTGTAGGTTGTTATTATATAATGGCTTAAGCGTACTGCCAGTGATAATAAGAATGATTTATTGTAATTCCATCACACCCAGCAGCTTTAATCATGCTATTTTTAACAGTGAGAATGGGCTCTGCTCTGAGCAGCTACAGGAAGCCCAAGACAGTCCGTCAGCCAATGAGAATGAGACTCCATCTGGCATGCACTCTCCCCGCTGCCAATGAGAACAAGACTCTGGCCCACAAACACACTCTCAAAGCAACAGGAGTGCCTTTTTTTGGGGGCTCCGGGTATATTCTGGTCCAACATCTGCTCTTAATTTCTTAATTTACCCAATCATTTGCTCAGTTTAGCATTTTCTGATAAAATGATGCACAACAGTTGAAGGTTGCACATGCGGTCTGCTCTGACATTGTTGACTGCAGTGTAGTGTGGGGAAACACAGTGCAAATGCATTGAGCTAATGAACAAATTGGACCAATTAAGACAGGGGCTCATTGGTTGGAATACAATCCATCATAACGCCTACACTGGAACCCAGGGTATTGATTTTGACACCTCAGCAATATTGCTAAACTTGCCCACAAATCAAAATAATAGTGGCTGCTTCTTATGACTCATGTATACAGGGGTAAGGCTGTCTGTGTTTTAAACAGGTATACATGTATAATGTTGTTTCTGTTTATACAGGTGTACAGACATAAAACTGTACTTTTCATGGGCATGCAGGAGTGTGAAGAGGTATGAATGCCAGAGATATAAAGGTGTGTGTATAGCCGTGTGGGTCACAGCTTTAAAGGCGTGTGTACAGGTGTGCATGTCACAGCTGTAAAGTGGCACAGGGCCACTCACATGTCCCTGGTCGTCCAGCTCATTGTTGGTGAGTTTCAGCTTGTCAAAGCTGACCACCTGTCTCATCCAGGTGTCCCCGGAGGCCAGCGAGTCGGGGTGGATGTACACACGTGGGGGGACGGGGGAGTCGGCGTTCCCCGCCACCATCCACTTGGAGCTATGATAGACGTACCTGGAGAGATACACCCCAAAACACAGAGATCAACCCCAGAAACCATAACAGAGAAACAGGAACAGAGTGATCAAGCCTGGAATCACATGCCTCCACTGTTGAACCCTCTGGTTGATATATTACGCTTTTTCATGTATTGGCAGCTTTAAAAACATGAAAACATGTTGTATCAAAGTAGTACAGGACAAGTAAAATGGTTTAACATAAACACAAAGACGGTGCAAGATCACCGTGCTCTCTGCACTGGGTACTGATGTTGGGTTTGAAGCAGAAAGAAGCTGAAAGATCGTGCAGGGAAAGATCTTAAACTTCCGACCCTCTGCTCTTTTTATGATCGTTTCTCCCTTGTTATACCCGTTCATGTGCGGCACATCTGCATTTCGAGAAAACATCAGGATTATCAGTATACTTCCCACGAATGGCCATCGCTGCACTCATCTCAATATGGGGTACATATTGGGTTGCCCGGTGATCTTTAAGCTGGCAGCCAAAGAGGACGTGCGCTGCTGGCCTATAGACAGCTGTTTGCCTTTAGTTCTGGCCGTTAGAACAGGAGAATGAGCTTCACTAAAATGCCTCAGACACCAGAGCAGGAACATTGGGGGAACAGCTCTCATACGGCCCCTTTGTTATTGCTTACAGTCATTAACGGCACACAGCGCATAGCAGGCGCCGTGTAATTTCCTGTTTGGAGCACTGTTTAGGGTTATGGTCCGTGTAGCAGGGAAAGTGTTAAAGAAGGAAGAAACTTTAGCCTGAAACACAACTGGAAATTTGATTAGTCCCTTTCATCTCTCGTAAATCTGCCATCTGGCTCCAGCACAATCAATAAAGATCTGACTTTATATGACACCCGCCTGGACAGAGGAGAGAGGAACACCCCCTTCACCCTCTCACCCACATCCTACAGAGCTCACAATGCCCTCCTCATTATCGTACACACACACACACACACACACACACACACATACACACATGCATGCACACACGCTCAAACACAAAAATGCACACATACAGACATGCGTATAGAGACACACAAACGCATACACAGCACACACACAGACGCACATAAACACAAACTCACATTCTCTCACGCATCCTCACAGACCCACACACACTTCCTGGCATGCAAACACACACGAACACACATACGCACACACTCAAACATGCCTTCACACACATGCTGGGATGTGAGCAGTGTGTACAGTAGTGTGTTTTAAAGGGTGAATGTTGTGAGTATTTAGAGCATGAGATATGGCATCTGGACAGAATCACTTTCTTCTCCTTCACCTTTGTACCTCCGTATAAAGTTTCAGTATCACCAAGAGGCAGTACTGGCAGCTGCAGCGTACAGCCAGAGGAGAAGAAATCATTTTCAGAGCTTAACACAGACTTGGACAATTTCAGATCTTATTTCAGTGACTTTTTCATTTTAACAGGCCATAAGCTAAAGTAAACCCAGTAAATTCTGTGTTTGATCAGTACAGGATTCCATATTTCTACAAACCGACAGTGAGGGAAAAAATGATACATTCCTTACTGCGCAAAACCAGAGTTTGAAATGCATTATGGGAAATTCCCCAGCCAGGAAGAATATCTAGTTTAATTTTATGGGCATATTTGGTTTTTAATGTCTTCTGTGCTTTTGTGTCTCTTTAAGGAATTATTCAATAAAAACAGTGTCTCTCTCTATAAAGCAAACATAGTTTTAACTTTAACTGAAAATAGAAAGAACAGCCCTGGCAAACATACACTGCCATATAGAAATAATTAGTTATCCTGCTCCAGGATGATGAGAAAGCTCACTTATTTGACTAAAACAGGAACTCCCCCAGTCATACATGCAGTAACACTCACACAATGTAGCCACAGCATCACTGCAACTTAACCGTGCTGCTACAACATAATGAGAATATCAAATGTTTGCCTGGTTTTCAGCATCACATCACATATCTGGTGGCTAAAAGTGAGAAAGAAAAATCCTACACAAACTGGTATAGTATTGGTATAGTGCTAGCAAGTACAGTACCAACAGCAGCAAATATTGCATAGATACAGTACTTATAATAGCAGATATGATATAGTATACCATAGTGTAGTTATAGACAGCAGATAGCCCTGTTCTGCCTCTCTCTTTCTTCTCCCATCTTCTGATTTATTGAACCCTGAGCTCTGCTTTATGCCAAGAAACCCATCCAGGACTTTATACCAAAGTTCTGCTCAGACATTATCAAAATAAATATCAAATCTCCTGTTCTCGGCTGATTTCAAAATCATTGTCTGGTCTTCCCTATAAAACGAACTTCAGCAGTTCAGCTTCAACTTCACTGCTTAGTCAAAGAGGCTACCAACTCTCAACCTTTCTCTGATTAAAGCAGACACCCTTCCTAAACGTATGAAGCTCATTAAAAATCTATTTAAAACACGTTCTATTTAAAAGACATTCACAGCTTCTTGTGAAACAAGATAGTTCAGAGGATTCAAAAAGGTTGACGTGTCACTATACATACTGATATAATGAAGGGAAATCTCAAATACTTAGTGTTGAGTAGTGTATACATTGTAAGATACCTACCTGTAATCATTCTGTCAGTGGTGCGTACTGTACACAGTTTAGGTTATATACCTCCAATCATTTTATCAGTGGTGAACTGTCTATGCAGAGTTGATTATATACCTGTATCTCTTGCTGTCCACAGGCACTATATCCATAGAAATGTAGTACTGCTGACGTGGATCCAAACCCAGAATCTTCACTCTCATTGCAGGAAACATCCTCCTAAGCAAAAGACAGAGAGAGAGACAGAGAGAAGGCGCAAGGGTAAATTATATGACATCACTAAATCTATGTGCTCAGAAAATAAATGTTGCATTTATCAGGGAATAATAGAACAGATTTCTTCACTCAAATGCATAGACAGTGACAGCACTCCAGCAACAGTCATCTACATCAATCTTTTGGCTTTAATGCTGAAGAAGTCTGCAGTCCCTGGGCTCACTCTGCATGGCACCGAAGCCAAAGTCCTGCTCTTGTCACATGACCTGGTCCTGCTGTCACCCACAGAGGAACCATGAGAATAAGAATAAGATAAGAGTTGTGAAATTTCAGGAAAAAATATCCAAATCCCGAGTAAACACCATTTTAGTCTGGGAAACACCACCCTAGCTCAATGTAAAAAAAATACATATAAGGCTAAATTAGGCAATAATCCATTGGTTAATAACTAACATAAAAAAATCAGCAAAAGAGGATTCAAATTTTGATTTCATTTGAGACACAAGCTGAACCAAACTCACTCCTGGAGCTGAATCCAGAAAAGAGCCCCGTCAGCCAGCTGGTCCTGAAACTCACGGAACAGACCAGCACCACTGTCAGTTTCACAACAGCAATACAAGAGCAATTCCAATCAGAGTAAACCAAATTATAAAACATCTCAAATACGTTTTTGTGGAACACATCTACGCACTAAAACTCAGAATGGTATACTATCAGACCCCAAGAGGATATTGTACCCTGCCAGAATATCTGATCCACAGTCAAATATGCGAAGCAGGACCTCATATTGACCAAATATCACCTGAATGACCTCAGTCTGGCCATTTGAAAAGGGCAGACACAGGTGATCCTGACAAGACAGGGAAGACAGGCTCTGTGATCAGTGTGAAACTAGAGAGGTTGAGACAGAGATTAAAGTTCTTTTACAATGTGTTCATCCTCCTAGTGTCACTCTCCCATTGAAATAAGATGACTGACACAGTAAAAAATATCAGTCATGCTCATGCATCAATCAAACTATGTGTATATACATGTGTGTGTGTCTGTGTGCATATCCATGACTTTTACATACGTGGCCCCTGTGTGTGAGGTCTGTACTGTGTGTATGCTGTATTTTCATTCAATACTAAGCAGTTGAATAGAACTCATTTGAACTGAGAGAAAGGAGGGAAGGATAAAGAGTGAGAGAGGGAGGGAGAGAGAGAGACCAAGGGAGAGATTTAAAAATAGGAAAAACACTGACAAAGTATAGTCTCAATGAGCATGGCCCGGCCATTGAAAAGAGGCCAGCACAGAAAAACAGGGCTACCTAAAGAGGACCGGCTGCGCTCACGCTGCCAATCCAAAGAAACCGAGACAGAGCTACATTTCACTTTGAAATGTGAAAAATGTATGAAATTCCAACAGATGTATTTCCCCAAAAATAATCAAAATATGCCCCACATTCACCCTTCTCTCTGTGACAATCAAAAACTTCCCCTCTTTTTGGTAGCCAAAAGGGAATGTTGTATACTGATAGTGCAGTGTATTTGCGCTCGACACCATCTGAGGGAATGAACAAACATTTGAATATATATTTTTCTTCTTATTAATATACCTGATATTAATTCATTCCCTTTTCTTTTGGTATAAAACACGCAGGTCTGTTTTGTATATACATCCCAGCATATCTATAATTTTGTTCTGCCATTTTTATAATCAAAATTAGAAATGTTAAATGTCAGTTGTGTAGGTTTGTTGTTCTTTATTATCATCATTACTATATCATTTGTGTATAATGTTGCATTGTTCTTTCATGCCAATAAAGCAAACCCAGCTGAAATTGCAATTACATACAATTACTTTGCCATTAACTTTGAGCACCACATTTTAGCAGGCTTTAGCAGGCTGGTCCCTGTTTAATAAACTAAAACTAAACGAAACTTCTGATATGCGAGAATTGAAAAAGTGTAACACTTCCTGATTGTTTCAGTGTTGTTTTATTTTAAAAGGTAAAGATGAAGCACCACAGCACGTATATCAGATATCACTACATTTTAGTTTATGTAATTATTTTCAACCAATGAATCCGTACGACACTGTTACCACACACCACACAGAAGCAGGATCCGGGTGCTGCGTTTAGGCCTTTCTGTTACCTCTGCTTTACGAAAGGAATACAGCATATGCAGCATTTTAATTCATCCTTGTATTTATTCAGTTCGGCTCTAAATTCCTGTCAGACTAAGCCAATGTACAAACTGTGAACTGTGTACACTGTACAAAGCTGCTAATGTGAGAGACAAACAATAAATATGAAAAAGTAAATAAGTGATTTTCCCTGATTATTAAAGGGCTTGTTTATACGTGTTTCACCCACCAGGCAGTAAATATTATGGAGACTAAAACATGTTCTGTATTCCATCAGGGAAAATGATGATATTTCAGTGCATGAGCTGACCATGAATTTCCTCTAACTAGCAATATGGCTTCCTGTGCAATTTCACCAACAGAACTGAGGCTGTTAGCTATGTGGCCCTATTAAAGTCTAAGACTGAACACAGTTTTAACATTTTAACTTGATTCCTCATTTTACGCTTCAAAAAACTCGGCATTTCATTCATTTAAGTGTCATAAATACTTCCCTTTGTAATGAAAATAAGGGCTTTATGTCACCTGCTTTGGGAATTAAAGGGGTGTTCGCACAAGCACAGAATAAACACGGTGTTTCCACCTGCAATGACATTTAAAATGGCGTTTACCAACATATATTTCATTTAAAAACAACGTGGATATTTACTAGTACAATACAGACGATATCCAGTTTGGAAATCAGCGGTTGGTTCAGAAAAGTACAACAACAACTACAACATAATAATAATAATAATAATAATAATGATAATAATAACGTGGGTGCTGTTGTTATTATTGTTATTGTGGCTGTTGTCATTTATTTATTCACTTACAAGGTCAAAGTGTATCATTTTTATGAATTCGTTAGTGCAAGTAATTTGTTAGTGCATAGTAGCCTAATTAGAACAATAATAGATTCCAAATATATAGACATTACTTCTGTATTTTGGCATATTGGTTGTTTATTAATCATCGTTCTTCGATCATTACTTCTGTTTTGTATTGTATTTGTTATTTATTTTTCATATGATTTATTGTTATTATTTATTCAGTGGCGTGGACTACACAGCAATCGCTCAGCTGAGAAAATATATTCGCCAGGAGCGAGTTTAAATAGGAATGGAAGCAGTTAAAAGAATACATCTAATTCAATTATTCACCACGGTTGTCGAAATAAATATTATTAACGTTAAACAAATCATTGCTTAGCCATACATGTTTATTCTAAACAGCAGCGATTTTTCTGAATGTGCGCGCGCGCTCGCGAACTCTACGTCATCATAAAACAGGAGATAATGCCTTTTAGCGTCAATAAACGTCTTCAGAAATTCCAAAATAAACAGAACACAATTCACGCAACAGGTAGGCTACCTGATAAATATATATTTTCAATACACATGACTTTCAGTTACATTTGATTATCCACGTTAGTTTTGCCGGGGCTTAGATGAAGGCGTTCGGTCGTACAATGACTTTCATTTAAATTATTATAATGTCTTCTCACTTAATCATTATTTTTAAATAGGGTAATGTGTGAGTAATTAAAGATATCAGAGATTGTCTTATTATCATTAATAAAATACTGCGCATAGTCAACAACATCAAACGAAGTTCTCACGACCATTAATTTTGTTTCTCAATTTTATTTTCTTTATGGAGAAAATGCCATAGCCTGAACTGTTTAAACCCAATTTTTAAAATCGAAATGAGCAATTCATCAAAAAAAAAAAAGTTTCTACCCAGATTTCTATCGCGAGGAATGCTGAACTAATCCATTAATCCTTGTTTTTAATGTCGAGCTGATCGTAAAATTATACACGCAAGTGAAAGAACCGAGCGACCCGGCGAGGGACCGAGAGGTCTTCCGAGGAAATGTGTAGGTTAAGTTATATGCCCAGGCTGTAACATAACTGCTGCCCCAAAGAGAACCGAAAACCGAAAACATATTTCAAAGAAATTAATTAGAAACAGGTCACACTGGCGCTTATTCACGCGGGAAAGCCCTGGTGCGTGAGACAAGGCCCGGGATCACAGAGCGGGGGCTCCTCCAAGGACCTTGCGCCCTCATGTGCTGCATATTAGCACCCCTGAGTCCGGCTTTTCCCCTCTAGCGAAGCCGCATTTCTTTGCAAAACAAGTGCGAGACGTGTGTGGGCCTCCTAAACTTTCTGCTCAGCCTGTCATAATCGTGGAAAAAGATTTCAATGATATTAAAATTTGCTTTGACTTTTTGTTTGCGTTCGTTTCATGGGTTTGACTGAGGGCATTATAAAATTCAGATCATCTGAGAAAATATGTCAAAATATGTATCGCGTTTATCTTCACATACAGTTTAAGTTACAGAGTCATATTACTCTACAATAGTTTCTTCAGAGTCTGACATGTAATACTAGGCTATTCCATAAAACACTGGTCATCAACAGGGGTTAATGTGAGTACATTTATTAGAATACATTTTAAGTATTAGACACATGTTTCATAAACCTTTTTGGAGAGCGCTGGTGTGTAACTTATTTATGGTTTGCGTGTCGTGCTAACGGTGGGGGTCTGTTACCTGCCGGCCTTGGTGATGATCATCTCCGTGCCGATGTCGTGGAACCGCTTCCAGAGGTCGGCGCATTGCAGCTCCACCTGGATTTCCTCCATTGAGGAGGGGGGTGAGGGGTCGCAGGGGGTCGGGGGCAGGTCTATGGGGGAGCCGAACGGGCAGGACGTCCTTCCGGCCAAACCTTCGCCGTCTGAGCCGGGACTGGTCTCCGAATCTGCGAACGGCAGATGGCAAGCCGTTTACAAAAAAACGGAATATTGGAATGAATTTATAATAGTGCGCTGGGTAGTTTGTAGTTTATAGTGCAGCTGTTTTCAAGAACAGGAAACAATCACACTAATCTTAGTCGATTTTGATGTGGAAGAAGGTTTGGAAACAGTTATTTTCTGTTTTTGAGGTCACAAGAACCGCACGTGACCTGCTCTGCAAAGTGCCTTGTGCCCTTTTATGTGGATCGCTATCTGCAGGTATCACGCATCAGGCTTATTTCTGATTTAGGGACGCTGATGCCTCTGTTCCATCTGAAACCAATATGAGATTAGGTCACATTATTGCTTAAGGTCTAATTTATAATTTTTTAAAATCACTTGATTATAGTTAGGATCTGTTTCTCAGCAGGGTTCTCGACTCCCGCTGGATAGATGGCACAAGCTACTTCTTCTGCTCTTACATGGATATTGCTCCACACGCATAAGACCAGACGTGTCCTGGGAAAACTACAAAAGCCCATTCAATTTGGGTTTAGTTTCCTGTTTTGTACAAATGAACACTCAAGCTGCGCATGAAACACGTCTAGGACTCTACTACTCTACTTTGTATTTTGGGCATGGTGCCTTTCCTCCCTTGAAATGTTGAAGGGAAGAAAAGGGAGAAAAGACATTTGTGTTTCACACAGTATTAATTTTTTTCATCAGTTGCGTACAGTTTGTGGTAGAGGATTCCTTCTCCCTGCTCCATGACTCAGACATTGTTACAGAGAGCTTGTCATCCACAGAGCCGAAGTTAGTCCGGTTCTGACATTACAGGCAGTCCCCGGGTTTCGCATCACTTCACAGAAGTGAACTCATCCTCATTACGTAAGCTCCCTTAAAATATAAAAATGTATAAATATAACAAAATCTGAGATGCGTAGCAATATACTGAAATACTCTTTACTGAATTTGCCATAGGCAGTATAAAAATATGTGATTTGAACATAATGCACATCAGTGTACGATAAGTATAAAATGTGAGCTATGCAGCGACTTCAAGAACACAACCCTCTACTGTAGTAACTCAGGGGGTCGTCTGTGTAGATCACATGGCAGCCTTCTTAAAATTGAGGTTTCACTGTGTTTACTTCTCATCTGGCCTGCAGAGCACATTTAAATAATGTAATGCAATGTAAAATATTTGTTGTGTCACAGAATTCAACTAGCTGATGTCTTACCAACAGTAATCCTTTGTTTTCTTCAAATCAAAAGTCAAAACTCAGACTTCAATCAAATGTTTGCAAATTTGGATCAGTAAAGTAGATTGGATAATTCGCCACATGGTCACATATTATGAATCCTCCTCAGATAGTTACAACCTTTCTCAGACCATGTTTTGTACTGCGGTCCACAGCGTACACAAACAACAAGATGATCCAGTCCAAGCATGCTTTGCAGTAGTACCAACATGGGGATTAGTCCAGAGAGTGAAAGTACAGGCATGCAGCAACACTGACACAGGCAGATACAGATAGACACAGACACACACTGAAAGATACAAGCATTGGCTGCTCTGAGAGGGACCCCAGAGTCAAAGACAGACATGTTTTCTCAGAATGTCAACTCACAGACAGTACATTTCTATGATAAATAAATCAATCATGCTCCCTATTCCAAAAACCAAAAGAAATGTCCCAATTATCCTGGGGTGAGTACCCCTTTACCACAGTAAAGCTGGAATCATTCTGACTCATTATACCTGTTCATAACTATCACTATCACTAACACTATCACTATTTTATTCATAACTATCACTGTAATTATATTACTAATTAAATATTGCTTTGAAAACACATTTTTCATGATTTTCCATAATTGTTAGGGTGTTGAGTCTGTCCTGTACCAATCAGCGGTAAACCTAGAGGGAGTGCAAAAAAGACACCGATGACATTTATTCAATTGGTAGACAGAGACGAGAGGGAGAGGGAGCTTCCAACCTCCTGTTCTCAGTGTAATTGAAATGACACTCAGAACCTCTTTCTCTGGAAGAACATGGTGGCGGATTGGGGGTGTTGGTTACCCTTGAGCTCCAAATGCAGCTGTTGATAGCATTATTCCCTCTGCTCTAACATGCTCTTTGTAACTATGCCTGCAGCATCACGGGGCATCCGGTAGGGCCCCTGTAATATTTGGCATTCTGAATAGTTCTGCAGGAACTCTAAGTTGCTCTGTAGGACCCCCTCGTAGTGTTGGATCTCTGCATAGCCCTGCAGAGCCCCTTCATGGTGTTGGCCCTCGGAACATCTCTGTAGGCCTGCATTTAAGCCAGTTTGCTTCTCCAGGCCCATACATGATTGTTTGCCCAACTAGAAGTCAGCACAACAGCCGTCAGGTACTAGGGATGTGGATAACCTCACAGCAGCAGCGGGGAGAGCGGCGGGTGAACTGCCTGTATCGATGGAGTTTATCCTGTGAATTACCGCAAACATGTAATGCCGAATAACAACATTGTTAAATACTGGGGGAAAGATTTGCTGCATGTGCCTTTTTAGATATAAATGAACTTGTGGCTGAACAAAAGAATCATTCACTGTGTTGGGATTAGCTGGATTCATTAAAACAACTTGAAGTACTAATGACCGTGGTTACAGTTGTATTGTGAATTAATAATAAGCCTGAAATCCTCAGTACAATGTGAAGTCTCAGTCTGATGACATAGGAGTATGGAATTATATGCATATTAACACAGATGATATTATAGGCAATATTGAAATTGGCACAGAAGTATGGAAGACACAAAGAACAGATGGCAGAGGAGTATGGAATTATATGTATATGAATCAGATCTCCAGATACAAGTGAATTTCATGCTGGGCCTGCAGCGTAGATATCACATATTAAAGAAGCGATAAAAACACTGACGTGTTTAAAAAATACAGAGGGATTTTACCTGCATTAAAATGGCACTCATTTCAACCTGTTCAGGACTCTGTACGTTAAAGCAGTGACTCTAGACTAATGGATGGAGAGTGCGGGACAAATAAGCACTTGATTATCTTTCAAGAGTTACAACATCTGCCAACATGTCCCCAATAAGTCCATGCACAGATTCCGTGGCAAAACAGCAAAATGTACACCTGATTTTTAAAATGTCTTCATGGTTTCTTCCTTTCGTTTTTGAACAGTGCACAAAGACAAACACAATACTTACTAATTTGTTCTTTAATTTCTGTAATTATATTTGAGGTTTTTTTAATACCTGTATAGCTCTGAGGTTCACAAGGGGAATTCAATCAGGTCTGAATGCTATATTTTTCTGGGAAAATGTTTTTGCAGTATTTTGCACTATCTCAGCCGCTGCCCTTCCTTACTTATCTCTCCAAATGCCGTCTTTTCCCACAAAACACCACTGCCTCACACCAAGGACTCAGTGAATAACTGTGTGTTCTGTTTCTATTCTGTTCAAAGCCTAATGTGGAGACACCAGCCACCAACCCCCACAATATATACATTAATACTCACGTGTCCCTCGCAACTCTGATTGGCTCAGGCATCTCCCGACCAGTCTTCGAAGATGTACATATATAATTTGACCAAGACGGGTCTCCTAAACTCCATTGATATTCTATTCACTTCCAACTACTCACGAACAGTGAGCAAGCGTCCAGTCGTTGGCTTGATGCACACTACGCTTTATTAAAAAAACATTACTTGTGAAAATATATTTAGAAATAGTTGGGCCAGCAGAAATAACCAACAGACACTTAATGTATTAACCTCCTTTCCTTTTGGTACGGTCTCTGCTTTGGTCCAACACGACGCTCCCGGCGCGTTTCGGACTTTGCAGTCTTCATCATGCTTTTGTCAACGACATCATTAGTATCATTATGCATATTTATACAAAATGTATAACCATCTTATTTACAAAACAGCGTCATGTCTGTTTTGTCTTATTTCAGTCTGTGTGTGTGTGTGTGTGTGTGTGTGTGTGAGTGTGCGTGATTGTTCATGATGAAATTAGTATCAACGTTAATGCACGGTGAGGGGGAGGGGGGTTGAATCGTGATGATATTAGTATCAGCGTCAACGTATATTTATAATTCTTTGGGTTTTCCTCACATGAGAAAAATTGCCTTTTATAGTACATCTATTTTTAATATTTACTTTTTTCATTTACATTTATTTATTTAGCAGACGCTTTTATCCAAAGCGACTTACAAAAGTGCATACAGTAAGTTAATATGCTCCCTGCACAAATGGCATTTGACATCGTGGGAAAAAAATAAATTACACGCAATATTTTGTTAAAGTTTTAATAGCATCCGCATGATGATAATACAATATTTCTAGCTGAGTCGAGAGAGAATATGTCCTTAACAAAAGTTTAGCCTTGAATTAACAACGCGCCCCGCGCTGTCCCGTCCCAGGCAATCTGTCAGACCGCGGCGCGCGTGCCCCTCGCTTCATGTCTCGTGCTTTTACGCCTTCCCTGCAAACACGCACGCGAGAATCGCGCTCGAGTTTGGACGTTTGTGTGTGTGTGTGTGTGTGTGTGTGAGGGAGAGAAATAGACATGCAGGCCGACAGACGAAAAGAGGGAGAGATACTCGGGTTTCTCTGCGGAGAAAAGGGTGCATTCCTGCGCAGGCTGAGACTGGGTCAGCCCTTGCCTGGTTTTGACATTAGTTTTGTTCAATAACGAGATAGCTAATTTTCCACTATGTTAAACTGAATTGCTGACAGAAATGGTATCGAAGGCACCTCGAATATCCCGTGCGTCACGACCAGTCTCTAAAAATATCTGGACTCCGCATCTGATCATATAACAGCTTATTAGAATTAAAATGTGGTCCTTTGGAAATTAATTTTTAAATGCTAAACATCTCAGTGTGGTTTGTATTTTGTTTCATTTTATTCACCTGTTGATTGTAGTTGCGAATGAAATCCGAAAAATGCACAGAGAGAAAGCTTAAAATCAATAACAGTATAAATCTAAATTACTTTGAAACACGTATATGTTAATCAGAATAATTCCAGACCGTATAGCGAGATGAAATCATTCACATTTTTTTCATTCACGGATGCACATTTGTGATATACTACATGTAAACAGAAATAAATAGGTAAATGCTTCAATTTAGATAATGTTACGCTATTTTAAAACTCCTGTTGTGCGCTCACTCCGACTGCTCTGCCACACATTACACGTGCACTGAATCGCCAGTCTCCCATACTGTGTTTATTTTACATTTTGACGTGGCTGTAAATATAAACAACCTTGCCCGCAGAAATCAATCAGCCAGTGAAGCCACTGTATTTATTGCACGCAGACGTCTGAACATCTAATCGTTTTACCAGTGAATAAAGGCCTGCACCATAATGAAAACTACTAGCTATGTTAATATTAATTTTAAGAAAATTTGTGAGCGTCAGGAACTATGCAATTATCTTAGGTTTCAATGTAGACTACGCCTTTTAAATTGATACCATAATTATCTGCGATAAAAAAAAGCTTCAGTTGGTGACTCAGTTGGTTAGATCATTACGTTGCACTGTGTGTATAGCCGCAAAAAGACATGAAGAGAAAATTTAATCTCCAAGTGAAAATTGGTTCAGTTGAACGGTGAGATAGATCACGCGGACTGCTTTTACTTTTTGTCAGATGAAGATGCGTGTGTTTTGCCGCTGTCCAGCGCTAAACTATAGGGGCCACGAACACGTCCAATAAATGCTGTCATTTTGCAGTTAAATTTCGCTCCTCTGTGCTTAGGTGTTTTTTTCGAGGAACTTGCCCACTAACAATAAATAACGGGCGTTCTGGTTTGCAAAGTCAAAAGCGGCAAGGTCAAAAGAGCTTTGCGCTCGCAACATTGGGCACCGGGCAAAGTAGAAATATTTGTCTTAATTCGGCAAATTAAAGAAATTCTTACTATGCAGAATGGACGATGACGTACATACACACGATGCACACATGACACACAAATTTTGTTTCTAAAAATATGGACATTATAAGTACACTAGCAGATTGAAGGTTAGTACGCGTGTCTACGAGGCATTGTCATATATATTTTTTAAAAAAGCTATACATTTTACTGTTTATTCAAAATATTGTATTCAGGGCATATTTTCGGCTGTCCATAAATTCCATAAAGGTGATACTTAGGTTATGCATCTTGGCATTTTACTGCAAGATGCCTGATGATTGTTTTATGATAAATCAGTTTTTTTTTTTACAGAGCTCAGAAAAGGAGTCCTTCACGCATGTCTCGGAAAGTATGAAACAATAACATCCTATCCATCACAAACGATAATGGCTATGTATTTGTAATCCAGTGATTACAATTCCAGTGATATTATCATGAAGAAAGCTGTCAGGTGAGCATCAAGGCCCGAACCCGCAATATCATCACTGAGAGGGACAGGGTGAGTGTCCAGCTTGGGCATGAGTGCAGATTCTCAGCACAGTGAGTAAGCTTGTTTAATGAAAAAAGAAAAAAAAAAGTAAATTTCGCATGTAAAAATTGATGTTAAAAAGGAAAATTGAAAACAGCTGAAAATGATTGAATTATGCTGCCATTTGAAAAAAGTATACATATATATATATATATATATATATATATCAATTATAACAGACACATTCAACGTTATTTTATATTAAACACATTTTACATTCACTTATTTTTGCTTTTATGGCATTATAAATCAGCCTACTAATTAGCTCATTATTGTTTTCGGAATATTACTTTTAATAGGCCTATGATATTATTTGATGAGTACAAATAGAAGAATATTTTACCCACATGAATAAAATATTTTGAGTCGAAAGGGGGTCTGGTTGTGCACTACTTTCCACATGCAACCTAATCCGCGTGTGTAACAACGGTGCTTCCTGCAGCGAATGATGTGTCTTTCAAACAACAGCGGCTAAAACACAATCAGTTAAACATGGCCATTCCGCACTAACCGGGGTCAATGTCCAGACAGTGCGCCGTGTCCTCGTCTCCTACGTGTCCGTTGTTCGCGAGGCTTTCCATTGACAATTCCAGCTCTTTTTCCTCCCAGCCGCGTAGTTTCCGCTTTTTGTTCGTCCCGATCAAAGCCTCCACCGAAAAGGCGTGCGCCCTAGAGCTCAGAACTGCGGCGGATCGCCTCCTGTCACTCATCTCTCACACACGGAAAATCCCGCTGAAGGGGGAAAAAAAAAATCTCCGTCCACGCAGCTAGCAGAGCGAAAAAAGGCTGCACACACAATAATATTCAAAACAGAAAATAATCTCCAAAAGACAAAAAAAAAAGTAATCCGGAAACTATGATTAGCAAAAGTTGGCTACATAAAATTTCTCGGGCGGGGGAGGTGCCATTTTCTTGAAGGCTGCTGCCAGCTGGAGCCGCCGTGAGAAAAGTTTGTTTTGACGGAATCTGCTGTCTGTGACTGCCTCTCCCCTTCTTTCTTTCCCCTCTTCTAGTCTATGGCTCGTGCTTTCTGATTGATACACACTTTTGGCGAGCTTTTTTTTCCCCGAAGCGCATGGAGCAAACCTCTCGTCTGCTGTCAAATCATATGCGTCCAATGAGAAGCATGGATGAGGAAAAAGCCAAAATATATCGTCCAATGATGAAAGAGAGAAACACTTAGGAAACCTAAACTGGACTGTCGCTACAGTACCCCGTGCACTAAATTAACCGCACTTGGAATACAGCGTGTATCTAAATCTATGCAGTTGGTAAATGTGCTTAACGTGTAACATAAGTATTCGAGGTGTTGAAGACGTTTTATCCAAAACATTAAATTCTACATTTACACGTGCAGTAGTTTAAATAAAAGAGAAATTCTCTTTTCTTCAATGTCGATTTTATTTCCAAATTTCCTGGCAGGGCATTGACTCGAAAGACTATCATTTTGTGGAAAATTAATATCGAACGTTTGCATGAAGCTTTCATTTACATTTGGCGCGTATGGGGCCTATAGAAGAGGTTTCTTTTGGATTTGGCATGAAGCTTTCAGAAAGTTCCTAATTTCTTTTGATTGTGCATATATTATACTGACAAATACAAAATACATACTGTGAGACAAGCACACAGAACAGCTTCAAAGTTGCTCTTTCACATTTTACAGTTGACACTCATTAGTTGCGTAAGATGACCTTCCTAAAAACCCATGAATTATACGGCTAATGCGCAACTAATCCCTGTCTCTTGCAAGCAGTCTTCGACGTGATGTTTTTGTTTTTATATTTTATTTTATTGAACCATTTTACATTATCGTATCGCATAGTTACATTATCATTTACATTGTCTAATCAGAAACAGCGTTTAAATTAAAGCGTTAAAATCACGGGTTATAATTTCAGACAAACACTTCAATCTTAAATGAATATAACATTTTCTTAACAGAGATGAGAGAAAAGAGACTAAATTCCACGACTATTGATTATTTACTGAACAAAAGCGGGAAACTGACGTATATGCACAATAATGTGCACAATTCAAGACCAATGTATCTTCAACTGAGATATGGACGGGGGTAACGCTATTTCACTGGACCCTGCGCATGGTACTTATATATCTTGATTAATTTCTGTGCGCCGAGATATATCCTTTCATCTTTAAAAATATATTAGTTTTTGGGCATGTTTTAAATTGCATGCAGGCCATGAGATACATAGATCAATGATGAAACGAACATCTGAACGAACGCACAAATATTTACAGCTAAAGATCAAAACAGATTTTCTACTATTAAACACATTTAAAAACTACTGCATTTGAGTAAATAATAGCTGTACAAATTTGAATCTCGTGCAACAAAAGAAACTTATATAATGCAGAGCTCACTATGTACATGTGGGACTCTCAGAAGTCAGCTTTGTCACTCCTGCTAGTGTGCGTAAACAAGGCCTAACTCACATTAAAAAGAACCTGCTCAGATGCGCACTACCAATGTACCTTTGCTGTAGTCTAATCCAACAATCTACATGTTTTACAGAAATGAGCGCATTCTGTAGGCTACGTCTAAAATCGGAATACCCGTCATTAAAGTCTACAACCACATCTATCTTTTTTGCAACAGATTCTGAAAGTATTCATTTTTTCAGCCTTTCCCTGTTAATCACTTTGACTATTTTTTATTAGAAAATGCCCTGCCCCTTAAACTAATCTGTGGCAACACTGCAACCCGTGTTGTTCTCTTACTAAAGGACTAGGCTACTAAATTATGCCGGACGTTAATTTCTGTTCATTTCCATTTAATTTTATGCTAAAGGTTTTTAAAATATGATATCAGTAATTAAACAACTAAAACGTTAAGCGCGAATTGTTTCAAACCTTGTTTCAAAGTTTCCCAGATGAGTTGAGATATCTGTAGCTGATTTTCCAGATGTGGTCTCTGCTATTAAGGAGGTACAGACCTCTTGCCGTTATGCGACTTGATCCAAGGCAGCAGTTTCATCTGTTGGAACGAAAACAATTTGTAGCAATTGCAAGCTCAGTGAATATTATTACAGTAGAAATATACCTAGTAAAAGCATTTTCTTTTTACCAGGTCAAACCGTTGTTTTACATTAAATTATTTTCCTTTCATATATCTGATAAATTATGCTTAAAATAAGTGCTCTATCAGTTTTTTTTCTTACAATTATAAGGTTTAATATCGAGTATTTTAATAAAATGTTCATATGCATTATAACATTGACTACATCAAGAGTTTATACGGTTATTGCAGTGACGTTAAAAACTCCAAATAGGGAATTCATTAGTTATAAAATATGGCAACACCCTGAACAGCAGAAGGAATTCAGAACCACCTCTCAACTGAAACTGGAAAAAAATATAACAACTAACGCTCCCAACACTTTGCGTTTGTCCGTTAAAATGAAATGACCATGTTGTAAAACGCATTGCAATTTCCATAACCATGAAATAAAGGCGTTTCCTCATTATTCACGGGCTATCTTGCTCCAAACTGACATTAAAGTACATATTATTACAAATATATTGGCGTTATCATGACGCAAAAGACCGATTGAATCCTTCGAATGTATCTTCTTAGCAGTAATTCTTTGCTGCTGTTTTGCATGTGCGCGCGTGAAGGATGTCAAGTCGATTACATTCAAGCACAAAAGTAGTGTACAGTAATAAAATAGCACAGCAGTTAGGTCTCTGCGTTATAAAATAAATAAACTATTTTATATGTATGTACGAAAAAATATTTGATTTCGGGTTCCAGTAAATCATATAATTCGTGTAAGATGGACATAAATTAAGGTGATTAATATATAATTGAAATTCCAATGGAGGATTACTTACCGAGCATTCGTCCACAGTCCGTGGCAAACAGAAAGAGTGAATCTTTTCAGTGCCCCCTACCGTTTCAGTAACCATCAAGTTAACCATACAAACTCATACAAAAGAAAACACCGGACCACAAATTTTAGTAATATAATTTAAGATTTTCCTTTAATTACAGATGAACGAGCAAGTTTGGATAATCTATTCTGCGTGTGATCAAGCGGGGTATTGAATCCGCTCTGTATTTTATCACTTAGAACGATCATTAGAGCCAGCGGTGGGCTAGCGTTCTCATTTCCATCCAAAAAATATATTATTATTATTATTAATATTATTATTAAAGAATTGATTTGACACTAAACGACAGATAACTGAACTTTTGCAACACGCAAACACGGGGCAACCGAAGATCTCACTGCAGCAAAATCTCGTGGTATAGAGGAAAGAAAAGCATGGGCCTAGAGATACAGGAATTAAAATTAAATTAGACCGGTTAACACTTCCCATTAAGAAATGACATGAAGAATGACAAATAGTTTGACACGGGGTACAGTTTGAGGGGGTATTGTGCGCTAACGTGGTGGAAAGGATCGGGGCATATCTTTCTCAAACTCGAGACAGAGCTTCCGCCGAGTCCCTTAGATCAGGTTGTTATTGAGAGGCTATCGCAGCGCGCTCTTACACCCCCGACCCATTTTAATGTATCGCGAGAAAGTGCTTCTCAGTGCAGATGGAAGTACTTTACGCGATCCTAGTTCTCACGGAGGCACCAGATATATTAACACATCACTTTTAAGCACCCTATAAGAGGGTATATCTCCACTTTGACCCGCTCACTCAAAGTCCTCATAGAGACGAAGGATATTTGTACTTCAGTGCCACCGGATTGTGCTGTGTTTGTTGCATGCGAACCTAATGACAGGATGCATGATCCAAGGGCGTTTTCATCGAGGCAATGTTTCAATTAGGAGAATTTATGAAGTTCATCTTGTTTGAGAATAAAGTAATACAACGGATTAAAACGTAACACATAAAACATAAAAAAGTATATAAAACTAATACGATAATGCTTTTCTTTTCTTATAATGCATTAAAAATAATAAGTCCACGTTATAACGAAATATTGTCTAACAATATCTGAGATAACAAACATCAAGTTACCTGAACCATGGATTTACCCACATATACATGTATCTGTAATATGGTGAACTATATTGTCAAAAAGAAATGGATTCATATATAAGCTGAATGTCAATTAAAACAGGAATGATTCAAGGTCTTCACACCTATCCCTTACCAAAAAGAAAAAAAAATACATTCATACAATAACAAAATACAGCAGAGAGTGAGAATAAAAAGCCCACATATATGGTCATATGTTCACAGCCTACATATGCTGTATACCCAATGTCCACTATCACATGGTGCACAGAAACTCAACAGAGTGTCCATTTATGGGGTAATATAGATTGTTCCTGTTTATTCCAACACACATTTTAATTTTTACATTATAATAAATCAATAAAGGCAAGTCTTGGTCTTATCTGAGTTCAGGAGTTCCCTTGCCTAGGCGCCAATGCACTCTTGAAGACACACTTGTTTTCACTCTAATCATGGAGTTTGAGTTTTGCTCTACAATGACAGAACTCAACAAAAAAGGACATTCAAAATATATGAAGTGCCTTGAATAACCTTCTGCTTCAAACCAGCATGTAGAGATCCAGCCTTCTGTTTTTATACACACTCTCTCTGACAGCAGAGCCAAGTCCATGAAGCCCTGAAACCCATCAAAGCCCAGAGAACCTGATGAAGACAAAGGATTAGCAGCTTTGGTCAAAAGCATAAAACCCTATGTAGTCTGGCATCCTGCCTGCTATGTGCAAAGCTCTGCCCAGTCGAAGTGGCTCAGACAGTTTTACTTCTTGACCCCCTTTTTTC
This sequence comes from Megalops cyprinoides, assembly GCF_013368585.1. Classification (NCBI taxonomy): domain Eukaryota; kingdom Metazoa; phylum Chordata; class Actinopteri; order Elopiformes; family Megalopidae; genus Megalops; species Megalops cyprinoides. The sequence goes on along the minus strand of NC_050596.1, from coordinate 8,741,633 downwards.
ACAGGTAGAGCAGTGACTGGTATTTCTCATACACAGCAGTATGGAGTTCACAGGTGCCAGACTCGTAACCACAAGATTGCGGGTTCAAATCCGGGGTGGAGCAGTACCTTTGTGCCACGTACAGAACTCGCAATGTTCCAGTATGTAACCAGCTGCACATACGAATAATGGGTAAAATACAAGCTATGAAGGTCCCGCTGGAGGAGGATGTCAGCCAAGGCCATAAATGACATCAGCCCAGATACAGGATGAAATTTCAGCACCTGCAGGAAGATCACTAGTAAGAGCTCCTCGCTCTCTCAGGCACATGGTCTCCTGTGGAGAGGGGCACCAGCAGTCATTAGAACACATCACGCGGCGTCACAAGAAGCCCACGCGTTTGCGGACCTGTGCCAGGACGGGAGCAGCAAGCTCACGGGCCCTGGCCGCGCCCCGGGCGAGCACGGTCTCCAGGTAACCCCCGTCGGCCCGCAGTCTCGCGATCTCCTCCCGGATCGGCGCCACCTTGCGGTTGACGGCGTCGGCGACCACCTCCTTGTAGTGGGCCGTGTCCAGTCCCTGAGCGCCCCGCACGACCTCCTCCACGCTCTGCCCCGACACGGCCGCGTGGATCGCCACCAGGTTAGACACGCCTGGCCGCCGCTCCGGGTCAAAGGTCACCTCCGAGGTGAAGTCCGTCACCGCCTTGCGGATCTTGAGGGCGATGTCGTCTGTTGTGTCGGTGAGGTGGATCGTGGCCAGCCGCTGGGGGTCCGACTTCGACATTTTGGACGTGGGGTCACGGAGGGACTTTATCTTCCGCGAAGCACCTGCAATTCAGAAAAAAAAAATAATAAAAACCCTCACTCATCTATGTCCAAAAATAATTAGTCTAAACCTTTGGTAATCACCACCCTATTAGTGAGTGAATGTAAGCAGATGGAGACTAACACGGCTGATGAGCTCTCAGAGAAGCAGGTCCTGCCAGGAGCACCTCTCCAGAGAGAAACAAATGCATGTGCTTTTGCTATGCTGTTGTATGCTTCCCATGCTAATAAGACCAAACTAAATTAAAAAACTGAAACTGAGAAAACAGGAGACAGACAGGGGGAGAGGTAATGTGATTGGCAGCTGCAGCAGATGGTCTGAAATATCCTGGACGTGCTGCACATGCTCAGCGGTGGATTGGCCAATAGCATGTCCAGAGCAAATGACAAAAGCCAATCAGAGTCTGAGCTCTTAGCAATACAAATGCTCTAAACCAATCAGAGCCTGAGGTCTTCCCTCTCCATACTGGCCCCAGTGATTCCCATCACAGCTCATCACATGTGTGAGTCACAGGACCCGCTCCAAGGAACCTTCCACTTTTCAGCACAGACATCATCCAGGGTGGAATCGATGAGCCATTCCTTTAATCAAAGCTCTATTACATGCTTCACTGGGCACATGATACTTCTCTGATGGAGATCATTTTGAAATATGAAGGGTGTGTCCCTGTGTAGCGTATGAGGTTGCATGCTTACAGTAAATATGCCAGTGCCTGTATAGGTGTAGTACATGTAGGTGTATAATATATAGCGTGTGTGCAAGTATGTGCTTCTGTGTGTGTGCATGCACGTGTGAATGCCTGTGTATGTGTATATATGACTTGTGTGTGTCTATGCGTGTGTGTGCAGTCAGTCTAACTCACTGAGCAGAGCACGGGGCTCGGGGAAAAGCTCTCCATAGCGGTTGTTGAAGATTCGGGCCACGTCCTGGGCCAGCTCCAGATGCTGCACCTGATCCTCCCCCACTGGGACATGAGTGGACCTGCATAAATCAAACCAGCATCATCTCAGGACCCATGTCCAGCAATATTTCGAATGGCACAGCAGAGGACAAGTGGCTAACACCACACATTCAGAGACTGACCACATTAAAATGTTGGTACTGTGACTGCTCAGTTATCAGGACTGATCTCACCTGTGCTATGACTACTCAGTTATCAGTGTAGGTGTGACTGATCTCACCTGTACAGTGACTGATCAGCTACCAGTGTAGGTGTGACTGATCTCACCTGTACAGTGACTGATCAGTTACCAGTGTAAGTGTGACTGATCTCACCTGTAGAGGAGGATGTCAGCGGCCTGCAGGACGGGATAGGTGAAAAGCCCCACACTCCCCTCATTCTTCTGTTTGCTCTTCATCTAATCATTACGACAGATAGGATTTCTGAATTAGCATAATAAATAATTTTCCTGAATTAGCATGCTGTCATATCTGAATTAACTTGATGTTATAAATGAAGAATAAGTAACCTGAATTAACATAAGAAATGATTTCTGACTGCAAAAAGCCTCAAAATAAAATAAATGATTCAGAAATTTAACTTTTGTCATAAATTCAAAAGTTTGCAAAGCACATCAACAGCCTCCAGGCTGTAGGTAATTATGTAAGTTGTACGCGCTCTGCGTTTGAATGCAGTTATGATTATTGTGTGTCAGAGCATGACAACTTTTTTTTTTTTTTTTCTGCCTGTTTCCAGCACTTACTTTCCACTGTGGCAAGTGTCTGAGGCGAGGCATACTGGTCAGACAGCCAAGGATCCAGGAGAGTTCAGCATGCTCAGAAACCTGCAAAGGGAAAACAGCAATTACTCCGATACCTGCAGAGTACAAACAAAGCGGGAGAATCCGTCACTGCTTGTCATCCCATGTTTTCTTAGCATTCTTATCCAGACTTTACATTACATTACATTACATTATTGGCATTTAGCAGACACTCTTATCCAGAGCGACTTAGAGTGTCATCCATTTTTACAGCTGGATATTTACTGAGGCAACTGTGGGTTAGGTACCTTGCCCAAGGGTACAGCAGCAGTGCCCCAGTGGGGAATAGAACCGGCAACCTTTCAGTTACGAGTGCAGGTCCTTACCCACTATGCTACACTGCCGCCCAGACTTGCATATCTTATGAGTTTTACTTGCTATCCACTTACAGAAGCAAATATTTACTGAGGCGATTCAGATTAATAATCTTGCCCAAGGGTACAGCAGCAGTGGCTCGACTGGGAATCAAACTGGCACCCTGCTCCTTAACGCTTACACCACACTGCTGCCCCGTCAACACACAGATCTGACTCAGAGTGTTCCACACTTAACATTGAGTACAAAACGTTCCATCCAGTAGAGGCGCTGATAAATATTCCATTTCCAGCAAGACCTTTGCTCATCTGTTTAGGATTATGATCACAAACAATGTGTGTGTACACTTTTGATTGCCAATCATTTCTTTATCAAAGTTAGTCCCACGACTGCGGGCTAACGAAAGAGGCCTTTGACACAGACCACAGCAAAGTCTCTGACTGTGTTGTTAAACACTAAAATAAATTCGATTACGCTTACTAAATTAAATCAAATTCAAACTAAAACAAAATGTTTGAGATGCTGGAGCAGGACAGTGACCTTCCTTTGAATGCCAACTATCCAGAATGCATAGCAAACCAACGCGACAACAGAAGACGCTGTAAAATGGGAAAAAGGATGCTCTTTTTCCATTGACAGCATAACTAAGTCATGTAAATGGATGTAGTTAGCTAGAATGAGGGCTGTTTAGGTTTACATGCCTTTCTAAATGTTTACAGATCAACATAAATAGATTTGAAACACTTTCAAAGGGCTTTGAAATATCGAGTGCTTTCACACCTCTAAATGTAATTAGAGCCTTTAATAACACTCATCTGGATTAACGCTGTTCCCCTACAGCCGAGCGGCTTAATGCTCTGACCGCTATTTTGGATTATAAAGCTCTCCAGCTGTAGTGACTGCAGTCTCCACTGTTTCCGCTTCCAAAGATGAGAACCCAGCACAGACAAACACAGACAGATGGACAGGCTGACACAGAGACATACACACACATTCCTGCACACACAAGTGCACACACGCATACGCACACACGCGCATGCACACACACACGCCCATGTGCACGATATGGCTGGGACAATAGTTGATGATGTTGAATATGGTGATATTTAAAGATATTGCTGGTATGATTTTACAATATTTACTACAATGTAAAAAAGATTTTTAATGAATTTACATATATATTTATACTTTTTTATATTTATGCATACTAACTTGTATATTTAAGTAAGGATGTATTTTCTTCATAGTAAACAGTGCTCCAATTTTAGCTGGTGTAAGCTGCAGGATAAAGCTGAGCTATGCGGCAAAAAGGGCGTTTTTGTTTCTAATGTATTTGCCTGCACTAAGCTGAAAGCAGCACATGTATTCTGATACTATATTCAACAGCTGAGGGAGTGAGACAAGAATTGCCACTGCTTTGCACCGTATGGGACTGACAGTGGGAGGATCATATTACACCATAACCGCTTGCTGTTCCGTCACAACAGAGGGAGGGAGGGTGAAAGCGGAACCCTTGGGGTGTTCGCGCGTGACCCCGATTAGACAAGATTGTGTAGAGATTGGATTGAGAGAGGATGAAAGGATGAAAAATCTTGTACCAAGAAAAAAAAAACCCACAAGTGCGGCCGTTTGGCATTTTTTCGGGTTCAAACAAAATGAAAGAGGAGAGCCGATTGACGTCAGCGATGCTACCCGCCGAATTCGAGAAAGCAAGTTTTATCAAAGGAGAGAATACAGCGAACCTTATTTCTCACTTGCGAGTTCACCATGCTGCTCAGTTTGCGGAAATCGGGTCAGGTATAGCAGCGATAACAGCCTCCTCAACATTACAAGTAAGAGGTATGAGTTGCAAACTAACAGTTACTTAATGTTATTTAAAAAAAAATGTAATAAGGTTCTGTGATTTTGTGACTTTTTTTATATACAGTCAGGTTAAGTCTTGCCTCAGAGTAAACACTAACAATGATAATACCATGTGTCATGATGTTATGGATGGTTATGATGACAGGGGCATTTTTTTGTTTTTGTTATTTATTTATTTATTTTTTTTGAACATTTTTTGGACTCTGGCCCTGAGTGTACCAGTGTGGAGTAGGGGTTAGAGTGCTGGACTCTAGACCTGAGGGTAGCAGTGTGGAATAGCAGTTAGAGTCCTGGACTTGGGACTTATTTGCACTCATTTTCCCCGTCCGGCTTTCATTGACTGAGGCGTCCAAACTATTCCAGGAAACGTTGCTCTCCTTCTGATGTTATTCTAGTGTTCCAGTAACAGCCCCCCCTCCTTTAAAACTCTCAGTGTTCAGCCTTTCAGATGCTAATCCCAACACTTCAGACGCTGTTGCTTTCAGCTCGCCTCCGTTTTCAATGAAGTTGAATATTTTCTTTGGGTTTCAGTTTTATTTTCACATATGGATCTAGACTGGTGCGCTCCACAACACTGCCAAGATATGCAGCATGAACCCAAACTCAAATGAAAACACTCACACAATGCCTGTGTTTGCATGTGTGCTTGTGGTGTTGGAATGTGTCAGTGTTTATGTGTGTATGCTTGTGAGCGTATATGCGTGGTTTATAATAGTTTGCGTGTGCGACTGTTTGGGTGTTTGTGAGTATACGGTATGATAAGGTGTGTGTGTATGTGTATGACAGTATAGGTATGTATGTGTGTGTATGAGATTTCTGGATTACCTGGGATTGCTGGAACAGGATGCATTGGGCTGGGCGGATGCCGCAGGCCAGCAGGCTGGCTGTCATGTCCAGGATGTTGCGTCTGAGGTGGGCCGGGTCCTGCGGCATCGTGATAGCGTGCAGGTCCACAATGCTGTACAGCACGGAGTCGCACACATCCTGCAGCCCCACCCAGTTCTCCAGAGCGCCCAGGTAGTTCCCGAGATGAGGTACGCCTGTGGGCTGGATCCCAGAGAAGATCCGCCTCCCAGGTGTCTCCTGGCAACAAGGGGCACACAAGTTTATGAAATTGAGGCATCCTGGTCAGTAAGATACATATACATACTGATACACTGGACAGACTGTCTGTTGCAGGGCTATTCATTCCTGGTGCAGGACTGTAGTTGTCCAGGACCAGGATGTGGTCACATGACCATCAGAACACTGAAGCTGTAGAGCAGAATTCTCTGTTGGCCTGAGGGGGGCGTTCCCTCAGCAAAAGGGCTGTGATCTGCTCTCACTGTGTGCTGTCACCACTTCATCAAAGCATCAAGCAGTAATTCATATAATGTCCACCCGCATGAAAGAAAGCAAGGGCTGACAGGTAAAGTACGAAAGAGAAAAACAGAGAGAAGGTGAAAGACAGAGGGAGAGAGAGGGCAAGAGACCAGGTGAGAGAGAGGGTTGAGTGGGGAGGCCAGGGGAGCAGAATGAGCAGTTTTACTGAATCTGCGGTTGACAGGTCAGACACGGCAGATTGATGAGGTTCCTCTACGCTTCACACTGCGCTGAGAGCGGAGAGGGAGAAAAACAGCACAGCTCGACCGAGTCCGTAGCCTGCGCGCACCGTGGGGTCTCCGGCCTGATTAATGACCCGGAGTAGCTTCGGAACAACGCTCCCTGCGCACCGTCCAAAAATAACCGGCCAGGCGGTTCCGAACAGCCTTTTCACCAGCTGAGCGTTGCCAGATCTTCGAAACTCGTTATTATGACAGACACATTTCCTTTGACTACACTCTTTTTAACTAAACACAACCGAATACCAGTGAATCTAGTCTGCTTATATATCCCAATATAACTTCACCACAATGCTGGCACAGACTATTCAAGTGGCTCTTCACGTAAAGCCATCGAATGAAAACCCACCTTGATGTTTTCACAACGGTCTTTTATTAACATTAATACGCCAAGACGACAGCTTCGCCCGAAGTGGGTCAATATCAATTCGATAATCCAGTATTTCTTTTTTTTTATTTTGGGTAAAATACCGAATTGAATACATACATAAAAATAAAGCCCACGGAAAAGAAATTAAAGAGGTCTTTCTGCCCAGTGCTGACAGAGCAGACTTGCCGTTTGACAAGTACATTACAGTGAATTCTTTGTTCCACATATCACGGGGTGAAGGAATCAAGTGTTAGTCTTTCCATTTTTCTTTCAACAGACACAAAAGGTTTAGTGGAGACTAATAATATACATTAAAATCTAACAACGAAGCAGAAATAACAGACGCACACTTCATAAATTCATGAATATATCATTATAGCTGTAATAGTTAGAACCACCCCTGCCAAAAAGAGAACTCTCTGTGAAGAGTCCAGTAATTTCCTCTAGCGCGGGGAACGGCTGTCGACTTGAACACGGACCAAAACGCGATACCAGATTATGTGGTACATTTTAATTAAAAAACATAAGACATTCTGTCCAAAGCTGAGCCAAAATGAAATGACGTGTGACGTTTACACAGCACCACTAGAATTTACTGGACTTGTTACAAAGGGGGAGTTTCTTCTTTAAAAAAAGACATTTGGAAGTTACGCCGAGAGGAAAACGATCGATGCATTCATCAAACTACCTCAAAAAGCGATTAGGAAAAGTAGACGAGCATAAATTTAAGTGCTTTTGGTGACACTTAAAAATAAATACGGTAATTAACTGATATAATCAAACTGCAGTCCAGGTTTAATCGTTTCCTTCCCAGTATGGTATCAAGTTCTTCGTGGTTTTGGCTGACATAACTGTAAATACTGCAGAATGGAGTGGCTAATTAAGCCCTCTTACAGAACGACTCAGTAGCGAGGCGACGGATGATTCGTGCATTAAAAACGCTGAATAACAATTGGATTGGGGGGAAACTGTAGGTTTTTCCAAGGGGACTTCGTTTCAAATCCCTGCCCTCTGGATGTACTACGGTACATTGTAATAAACAGACCACGTGAAATGATTTTTCCATCACCGCTGAAGCTGCTTATATGTTCATAGGTTCAATGGCACAGAAAGAATTAAACTCGTATTTAGGCCAACGTACTAGTTTTGCTTCATTATACATCTATTTTAACTCATTTTAACATTATGGGTTGCAACACGGCCTGTTGTGAATTAGTAATGCTTTAAGAGCCTCAAAATGGCTCGGCCCCGCTACAGACATCAATATTACACAAACACCAACTGCGCTTATTTAGACATACGCTCCATTTTGCAATTAGTCAATTCTCTTAACAGAATCCCTCACACTGGCTTACATTTTACAAATTCCCAATTAAAATGACATACATCCTGACCTAGGACTTGAACACATGACCTTCTGGCAACAAGTCAAATTCCCTAACCACAGCGCTTTTACACAGTAATTACACTGATGCCCCTCTATCTAGTTTACACACAAAGGACACATCAACCCAAAAAAAATGCAGGAGCTGACCAGCTGAATACCCATAGATAACTGTCTGCTTTGGATCACAGCTTGTATTGTGGCTAACTATTGGACAGCTGAGCCTGTGTCCCTTTACAAGAACTTCTCTCTCTCTAGCTCAGAGACATAATGTGAGTGGTTCCACATTTGGAGAAAATTAAAACAAGTGGAACCCAACGGTTCATTCCTGAAGTTATTCCTTGTAATGAGCCACCGCTGTGATGTGGCCCGCAACCCTGCCTCAAGTAACACCTTTCAGCATCTCCGGAGACTTCACCTAAACCTAACACACATGGGCCAGCGGAGGAGAGCGCGCGCCTTGTGCACAAAAACAGCAGCAGCTCCTCCCCGCGCACGGCTCATTCATCACCCAACGGGAGGGCTTCATTATGCTGCAACACAAGAGCAGCCCAACACTCAGTGTCCTTGTTTTGCCTTAGCGCAATACGGATGATTACAGACACTGAGGGACCTGCTGTTTGAATTAACACCCTGTTGTTTAGCCTACGCAAGCTGGCACCATGCTGGGCGGTGGGGAAGAGGCCCTGGCAAGGGGCAGGCAGTAAAACACGCCCAAGTGCAGGAAAATAAGGCAACGAGCCGTTCGGGGAAATTTCCGAAACTGCCAAAGGACAATGGAAGGAGGAAAACGAAAAAGACAAACCACGATTCAGCAAAGCCTTATTAAAGGGGGCTTCTTGAAGAATCTTTACTGAAAAATGTTGGTATTTTTCTTTTTACCCACAGAAGTTATTTTTCTTCCATGTTCTTCTATGTGTCGCCGGGTCTTCCTGCTCTGTCTCAATCCATTCAGCCAGGAGAGTTCAGTGCCAAGAAACATACCATTTATGTTGTTATTTTTAAACCTATAAGAGAGTTTAAACCTGCTTGGCCTATTCCACAGCCTTGTTTTTAAGGTCAAATCAGGGGCATCATGCAAGCCAAAATTCTAGGGGGGCACAATCAGAGTGAGGGGGATGGGGGTCCTTCCCCAGAAAAAAAAGAAAATAATGATGCAATTTTCTGCAATTTGACATATATATTCAAAGACTTTGGGGGGATTATTTTAAAACTTCACTAAATCAGTTTTTGTAGCTCAGATATCTCCCACTTTATGTTAGGGTAAATACTGTACATTTATTTAGAGATTTTCACATCAGTTATTGGTCTCCTACATTATACATCTTCTGATGTAACTGTCCCTTGCCAGACACTCACTTGGAATAATATAATCAGCATCATCTTCTGAAAAGTAGAAAATGCTTAATTAAACAATTTTATGTAGAATAGAATGTTTACATCATGTATCAAACTATGTCAGAAAGAATAATCCTGATTCTCCCCCTAACATGATTACCCTCTATCTCACTGCTCTGACTCTGATTAACATTTGTGGAGGGACATGGGGAATCCTCAATGACTTGAAGAACTTCTCTGTCAGTCTGAAAGTCTGAGAAAAACCTTCATTAAATCATGTGAAATTCCTTATGTAATGCTAATTGCTAAAATTTGTTTTTGTGGCTTTCATTTATCAAACCACTTCATTTTGTTCCCTTACTGCCAAATAGGCTACTTGACTGCCTCTTACACAGTACTTTGACAACATTATTATTATTATTACTATTGTTATTATTAGCTATTATTATTATTATCATCATCATCATCATCATGCTGTTGTTGTGAGAATCATTATTAGACTATTCACTATTCTTTACCTGCTTCACACAGATCAGCAACTTTAACTGTGTGATCATCATCGTCATCATCATCATCATCATCATCCCTTGACTGGTCTGAAATGGTCATATGGAAGAGGGAACAAATCTTTCAATTAAATTTGCATACATTTCCATGAAGGAAAAATGACCTATCACTATAAATCTCACCTACGATAACCTACCTCTTGCACTATCAACCTCCTGACTGAGGACAAGACTGGGGCTTTCTGTCAGTTTTTTAAAGAATGATGAGATTTTCCTCTGCATCTTGACCTGGAGATATCAAATGGAATTCAGTGTTTTGCTAACTATAACCTGTGATAGTGGTGGTAAAAGCGCTAAAAATGCTATCACAAGTCACAACTAGCTAGCCAGCCAGAGGGCTAAACAACCGGATTGAGGGATGGCTATTAACTTTAGCTGGTACTAGCCAACTATCTTGCGAAGCAAAATACGCCTATATATCCCAAATGAAATTAAGTGTGCATAACTAATTGCATTTCATTTTCACACTTTTGAAAAAGGGACTGATGCTCTATACCACTGCAGCAACACACCGTTAAGCTGCAGCCCACATCTCCCCCAGCACTGATGCACACCAGAGTGCTGTGTGCGTGGCGTGTGTACCTGCTGTTGCGAACCAATTTCATCCTGCAAGTTTTGGAAGAAACCAATACCATAGGGAAAGGGGGTGTGCGACCTTCTGAGGTATGATCTATGACATAATTAGAAGAATACGTTTGACTCATAATATAAAATGATCATAACTACATATTATAAAAAAAATAATAGTAATAAAATAAAAATATAAAATATAAAAAATATCATATAGATATCAAAAATCTGGGGCACGTGCCTGTCCAGCTTGAATGGGCATGATGCGTTTGGGTCAAATAATAAAAAAAAAAACATTTGTTGCTCTTTCCAAGTGCAAAGCCAAAACTGAAGTATTAACGAAAACTGTCCCTGTACACTGAAATAGAGCATCATTTTCCACTGCCACATCTACTTTCGCTACTGTATCAAATGCTTATCCAATTAAAAACTGGACAGGCCAAATGAATGTAGGCCTACCTGTGTGACATAAGGGGCACCTTGTTACCTGCCCAATAGACTCAATTAGTGTCCATAAAAACAGGAGGGACTGGAAGATTGTTGCACAATTATTTTATTTTAAGAAGTAATCTGTAAATGCTGGTGTTATTATCGGGAGGGGCATATGTATAACCCAGATGTTGCCCACTGTCCACCACTTGGCTTACATCTATGGACAGATGTGCCAGACAAACAACCTTGGCTAACCAGCAAACTAGGAAGTAATATGCTACTGATATTAAGCTTAACGACTGAAGCAAGAACGAACTCCAAATATTGTCAATGTCTCATTAATAAACCATGCTCACAAGGTCGCTAATTAGCCATTTCATTTTAGGGACACTACTAGCTAACTGATGCCAGGTAATCGTGTAGCTTGCATTTCTTTCAAGTGTAACCTAAGACGTTTTGAGAAATATAATAGTATTGAAGCAAGTTATTTCCAATGCTAATGTGTTTAGTCTCTTTCCCCAGCCTCTGACGTAGTGAGAAAAATCACCTGGACCTCACTTCAAGGGTTGCTTTGGACTCCTCCATGTGCGCTTACGTAAACTGGACAGGTAAATTTGGCGTTTTTACCGCAGCAGCGGGACCTAGGAGACCATAGCTCATGTTGTAGGCCTACTGGCATATTTTTCATGTAACCTGAATTTTGCTTCAAAGTGGGACATATTCTGCACATGTGGCGCCTCCAAGTCGTACATCCGCACTACACGGTCCGTGTACTAACCCTCGAGAATCACACAGCAGAGAATCGCGCAGCTTCGCCACTAAACTACGGACAAAAATCTAAAGCTCACCAGTAATTTACTCTCATAAATTCACATGGTCTGATGGCCATCGTAGTTTCATGCAACTATGAAACACATGCTCATAAAACGTATTATAGTTGATTTCAAACATTTTCTTGTTAAAAGTCTGTGCTCTTTTAAAGATTAACGTTATAGACGATTAATAAAACAAACCCCAGTCTATATCTTTTGTTTACAATGAGACTTTTCAGTGTTTTTTTTTCCAAGTTAAGCGTTGAAGAATTCCGACACACGCGCAACATAAACTAGCTAATCCAAGTTGCCAGCAATGTCAACTCCTCATTGAAGAGCATGATGTCAGTTTCGTAGGAGGTAGCTAGTCTACTAATACAAACGCATACGCGTTCTTGTTAATTGTAGCTCCCCGCTGTTTTTCTCTAGCTAGTTATTGAACTGCATAATGCTTGAGAACACGCTAACTCCATGCAATTACTTCCCTATTTGGCTAACGTTATCTAACCCATCTCGAAAATTAAACTTAGATGAGGTAGGCGGCTTCTTGGCAACTACTAAAACCACAGTAAGATCTTCGCCAAATTTGTCTGACATTTAGCTGTCATTTGGATTCGCATCGAGACTGTGCAGTGACCAGTAAGCAAGCCAGGGTACAACGCTACCAAGCCAGTTTTCAAATGTCATCCCGTGCAGTGCTGAGAACTGTAAAACAAACAGCATGAAGAACACGCGTTTAAAACGCAGACATGAACTCACTTTGTCATCTGTACATTTTCCAGCGCAGACAAACCTTTTGGCCGCTTTATACTTTTGAATGGTAAACAAGAGACCTTTCACGCTGTTGGTCCTCACGGGCAGCGCCATCTTGGTTCACAGGAGGTCAAACGCAACTACGGAGTTGCATTAGGGACAAGATGTGTCAGCCAGGTTTTCACGTAACGAACGAATTTTGTGGGGTGCCAAAGCGTTCATCTGAGACAATTGGTTGTATGATGTTTTTACGAATCATACCATTCATATACGACAGCAGTATAGACAATAACGTATTACTCATTGTTTTTCAATGATAAAGCAGAAAAGAAAAACAGAATAAGCAACTTAATAGAGAGCAAGTACATACAATGATAAAATTAGGAGATGAACAGAACAAAAGGGAAGAAAAATATAAATGAAATTAAAAGCAAATCCAAAATAAAGTGTATTTAAAAGAGGTTTAATTACACATTGGTCATCATTGGTTTTGAAGCTGGTGACTGGTACAACTACGAGACCCTTTGCAGAATATCTAAGCATTCTCTTACTTTTGTAAGACAGCACAAGCTTACTAATGAAGTGATTAATTTTTTTTTTAAGACCAATTATAAAATTCTCTGGCAACCAATGTAAGGAGGCCAAGACTCAGGCCCAGTGTTATGGGGGTGCTTAGGGGTGTTTTGCACCCCCAGACAGACCTCAGTGCACCTCCATGTTTTCTCAATATTCCAATGCCTACATAGTATTTATGACTTTTTGTGCACCCTGTGCAGGTGCACCCCCCTGTATTCTCTCCTGTCACGGAGCCTGCCAAGACTGGAGTTAAGTATGTCCACTTATTTGCGTGAGATCTCGTACTGCAGCATGTCAGACTAAGATCCAGTCTTTTTGTATTGTGTACATGCTCATTAAGCCAGTGAGTGTTACTAACAGCCAGTTTTGTGTATGTTTTAAAATGGGTACATTGTCAAGTTAGTTTGTGACAACTGAGAAGGAGCTGGATGGGAGCAAGAGAACAGATGAGAGAGCTTTACAGCAGCAGGAAGTAATGATGCAGGAGCAGGTATAGTGCAGGTATGCTTTTGAGCAGGACTGGGAAGTAGGAGATCAAATGTGCTGAGGTGATCAGAGGCAAAATATCCTTATCCAAATTAATTCCATTAAGAATGCGGGTCAGAAGAAGATATAGACTGTGGTTTATGGACTCCTTAAAACTGCTGTGAAGGTGTCTGTACGATCATCAACATGGATATTAAAATCACCCAGACTAAGTGTACAGTCATATCTTGGCACTACCATTGAAAGGAATTCAGAGAACTCTGACGTAAATGATAGATTTGGTTTAGGGTGATCGACAAGGGAACAAACAAAGAGGTCAATAACTGAAATGACAATGGACACAGCATTGCCTTCAAAATAGTATTTACAGATAACAGCTGTTCTCCTACCACATCCACTTTCTCAAGGCTGATTAAGCTGTTTGTAGACTTTTGCAGGTGGTCAGGGAATAACTTTTCATTTTTTGCAGTTCAGTCTCACTTTGAGATTTTTTAAAAATTTATTCATTTTTGATTCCTTTTGGAATATTGCAGTCTGCAATGCATTCCCTGATAATCTAATTATAAAGGGTGCTACGCCAATTGATTGATTGATTGATTGATTGATTGATTATGGACATGTTTTGTCTACACTTCATGTATATTTGTACATGTTGTTTATATTTGTTGTATCTGAGGTTTATAAAAACTGCGAATTCGTATGACCCTCAATGTGATCAATAGTTATGTTAATTGATGACTGATTAGGTCTTGATTTCTCACTTGTTTTTTAAGCATCAAGATTTCCTATTTTTATTCATTTTCTTAACAGCTGACCTCACCAACAGAGACTTGTATTTGTTTATGTTATTCCTGATTAGAGCTGGGTATGTACTCTATGTGCTTCAGCAGTGCTGATTGAGCATCTCACTCAAGAGCCCAGTATCTCACTGTTGCACCTGAAACCTGTAACATCTGGTGCTGGCCCAGTTGTGTAGTGATTATACTTAACTGCATCTTTACTGTATGCCACTAACTGTGTCCAAATTAAAAATAATATGTCAGAACTTATTGGAGTGTTCACCAGAAATTAACACGCTTTCATGTATCTGTTGATCTCCCAGCTGAAAAAAGGTTGGATTGTTAGCGCTGTATAGTGTGTCATACAGCCTGTATTTTTTCTGGGAAAGTGGGATCTCGTTAGACCATCTGCAGCAGTGGTGAGACACTGAGTTTCCCTCCACTCCGCTAATCCATGTCTGATGGAGTGGTGTTGAATATGGCCGACTCTGAAATCCTCCTCGGGCGCTTCGTGACTCAATGTCCCATACCACACCTCATTCAGTATTAGAGGTGATACATAGGAATATGCGGTGAGGGAGATCGTATTACATGTTTTCAGGGCGTGCACGTGCACACACACACACACAACCACACACACACACTCTCTCTCTCTCTCTCTCTCTCTCTTTCTCTCTCCCAGCATCTGCTCATGATTTCTCCCCTCCACCCCCATTCCCACCCACCCCACTGCTGCATTTGGTAGATTTTTGCGTCAATAGCATCTCATGTTCATTATTATTTCCTGGAGCTGCTATAACCAGTACAGTTTTCCCACCAGTCTCTGGCGCTTGAGTGTATGACAGTACGTAGCTCATTCCCGATCAGCACCCATCCTCCTGCCTGCTCCCATCCTCTGATTCGTAGCTCGACAGTTTCTGGCCACCCACAGAGGGGGTCGCTCAGCACCCTCATTCCTAACCCTTCACCCCATCTTGAGGCGTATTTCCTCTCCTTGTCTTTGTTGTTGAAGGGCACTGGACATCTCCCTTGGAGTGAATAAGAGGGAAATCTAATTGCCCTTTCATACGAGGAATGTCCAGAACAGAACACCCTGGAGATATTCATCAACTACATATCTGAATTCATTTTTATTTTGCTTAGAAAAGTACAAAAGTTTTATATAAAGTGGGGTCTTCCTCCCTTAACTGCTGGTTTCCATTAAGAACTGTAGCAGCAGGAGTCTTAAAGTACTACACAGCACACAATATTTATGACTGAGCAAGGCACACCTGACCTACACCTGGTGAGCCAGGTCAAGTGGGAGGTGTTCCATGAATGGTCTCCACACCTGCTGGGGGGAGCCGAGGGTATCCCCATATTAACGGTGCCACATTTGCCTGAGGAGGCATAGTACCCACCTAAATGCCCAGGCACCTGCTTCAGTGACCCTGCTTTAACTGCCCTGCTAGAGTTCTCAGAGTGTTTGTCACTGAAGAGATGCAGAAGCTAATGAATGGAGGGTGAGTTGCCCTGCTGGACTGCAGGGTTAAGTCTAGGTTCTCAAAGTATCTGTGTTCCGGTCAGACAGCGTGAAAAAGTTTTCACTTACACTACATTCTAGCCTTTACAGCAGATGGAGTGTGGACTAAAACTGCTCCCAATGAATAAATGGAATTTTCACAAAATCAAAAACAGCTTTGGCATAAATGAATCGGGTTTTGTGTCAAAATGATTGATATTTCAAAAGTGAAACTTCTATAATTTGACCACAAAAAAACACTAACCTCAGCCAGACTCATATTGTTGATTTAATGCGTCT
The DNA here is from genome assembly GCF_013368585.1 of Megalops cyprinoides. Lineage (NCBI taxonomy): Eukaryota > Metazoa > Chordata > Actinopteri > Elopiformes > Megalopidae > Megalops > Megalops cyprinoides. The sequence continues at coordinate 8,725,420 of NC_050596.1, read as the reverse complement.
TTGCAAAAAAGATGGTCTCTTTTGATATTACTTTTCTTCCATGAAACTGTCCTAGAACCATGCCATTACCATCCCTCTTTCTGCTTCCAGAGTTTTCCACCATTGCGATGCTTTTCCTTTTCTTTACCTCAGTTGGCTTTGAAGGAGACTGACAGTGAAAATAGCAAGATATTGTGCATGTCAAATATAAAGAGATTCTCATCTGTGCTTTACAACTCACTAGCTAGCTCAACTGTCAGTGACATGTATCTTAACTGAAAATTGCATTCGTTAATGGTTAATGAGTTTAATACAACCAAAGAGTGGTATATTTAGGTGGCAGGTGAAATGATATCATACACACACCTTAAAGTTGCCTTGTTAAGGAAACAGACAGGGATTTAATGGGAGGTGGCTAAACATGTGTTACTTAATTTCAAGCACATTTTATTAATATCAATGTTTCATGTGGGTTTTTTTTTTTTCAAGAAGACCCTTTTAAAACATAAAAGAAAAATATTTAAGAATTTCACACTGTGCTACGTTTTAGCAAAAATCATAAATATTTTTCATAACAAGTTTGCTAAGACCCACACTGATCATGAGGTGAAGCTGTTGAGCCTGTGACCTGGTTTTACCCAGAGTTCCCTTTTTCTCTCCCTCTCTCCCTCTCTCTGTCTCTCTCCCACTCTCCCCTTTCCTCTGTCTCTCTCTGTCTCCCTGTCTCTCTCCCTCCCTGTCTCTATCCCCCTCTCCCTCTCTCCGTCTCTCCCCTCCTCTCCCTTCCTCTTTCAGCACGGGGCTGTTCAGAGCCCAGAGGAGTATCGCTTTACGCTGAAGTCATTGAGCCTGGAGCTGGGAAACTTCACACACACAGGCCTGTACTTCCAATCAGCATCTCGGTATAATCTTGTTTTGTTCCCTCTTGGGGGAAAGGGGGATGGGGGCATGCTGGTCCGGGTCGAGAGGACCGTTGACAGAACACTTCACATGTGGCCTCAGCTACAGAGCACAACCAGATGGACATCGGTTTGAGTGCCAGACTAGAGAATGGTGTTACACAGCCCAGTGTCATTTGCATCAGTTGAGCCCATGTGTTGCAGCAGTGAGAATCCTTCTACGTGCAGCAATAGTATTTATCTACTGTCCTTTCCTGATCATTTTGCACAGACAAGCACATCCATATCAGTCCCAGCTTGATAGTGTTCTCATAAACTTAACATGGCTGTGTATATATTAACAAACTCTGCACATTTCAGACTATTACAAGCCCATCAGTTGGGCAGTGAAGAGGTAGGAATCGTGGCAGTGGTGGCTTATGATACTGGAAAGAAGTTAGAAATGGATGGATAAGATGTTTATATCAAGATTAAGGTTACAGCTTTGATAACATATTCATTGATGACTTCACTGTTCATTTGTAAATTGTACTTAAATAATATTCTTGTTGTAAAAAGGTAAAAGAATTTTAATTTCCCCACTAGTGGGCTGTCCTTGATTCTTATACCTGTTCTGACATGTCTTCTGACATTTAAAAGTTAAAGTATGAAACTGTCCTGTGTATTTGAGCTCTAAAGGGAATATTTGCACAGGATCGATCTGGACCTGAACAAGAGGTGACGCTGGCGCATTGAATGTATGTCCTATGGTTCAGTAGGCGTTAACTAAGCACAAGCACTTCTTCTGGTAGAATGAGTCAGGAAAGGTCTATAGGGGAGAAAAGTAGATTTATGTTCCAAATAAAACAAACCCCCGGGGAAATAGGAATCACACACAGTTTAAAGCAGGACTTTATTCATTAGCTGGACATTGATGTTTAGACTGATAGCAAGTGAACCCAAATCTTGGTGGTTTGGATGGGAAGAGGGGGTGGTTTGGACAGGAAGAAGGCACGGCTTGGACAGGAAGAGGTGGCTGGGTTTCCAATGAAAACAAAAGCATACAACAAGCTGCCACCTCCATCTGATTCTAGACCGCAGCACAGAACTCCTGACATTCAGTCCAGATCTTTCATTAATGGGCTCCATACATGCTACCAAAACTGTGAAAATGTACTTTTACACATGTTAATGAATCTGTTGAAATGTACTTTTTAAAAAATGAGATGCATCTGCAATAAGATGCAAGACATTATTTCCCCCCTTACTTTGATACTTCTACACATTGTTCTTCTGAGCTGAATAGATTTCTCTCTGCATCTCTTTGACTGATACATTCCCTTTTTCTCCTGCCCGGTCCTCAAATGCATACATCTGTGTCTATGCCTGTAGGATAGGAGCCACTCTGAGCTAGACTAATACTTCGTAGCATTAATTGCTTTTGTTGAGCATCTGTAAATTATTTATAAGAATTGCACAGTCTCCATGTTGGAACTGGTATTGTTTAACATTTTTCCCTGTTGACAAGAGTGTCTGCTTAACTATTGAGAAGACTTAACAACATGAATGTTAACAATGCTTCGTACATGACTTCATTAATGTTTGGTCATTCATATGAGGTGTTACCTCCCTTGTGTGAATAGGAATGTGTGAGAATACAAAGGCAGAAGAGCGGTGACAAAACAAGAAGAAAAAGAGGAAAAAGAAAAACAAAAAAAAATGAATGAAAACAAAATGAAGAACAATAGGGAAAACAGTCTCCTATCCATCTGCTAGGTCATTTTCCAGAGGGTCCAGTCTCTGGTTAATAGTCCTTCCTCTCTCTCTCTCTCTCTCTCTCTCTCCTCTCTCTCTGTTCACTTGTTCAGACCACAGGTGTGCAGACTTGGCACCCTGTCCTCTGTCCCGCTTCCATACTTTATATTTAAAGAGACTGTATTTCACTCAGTAACAGTGCTCCTCCTGTATATGATGGCTGACCTGGAGTCAGGGGAAATGTATCCATTATGTATACTACTACTCCTGACAGCTGACCCAGAGTCTGGGGAAATGTATCCATCATATTTAACTTACAAGAGGGGATAAAGAGTTCACGTTCCCTGAACAGGAAGGTATAGTCTCTATCAGTACAAACCCTACAGTGCTCTACATTGTCTTAATTCATGGGGTATTTATTTGGTTAGGGGCTTACCTGTCTTAAAACTTCTCACCTTTCACAGTCCCTCACAGGATTACACAGTCTGAGCTCTTTAAACAGTGGGGTTTTTAGTGGAGAGTACCCTGCTGGGTCCCTTGCAGGACTCAAACCCAAAAACATCTCATCATTATTGCAGTATAGGCCGCTATGTACTGACAGTGCCCCCTGCTGAAGCCAAAATAGCCACAGTAACTCTTGTACTTAATGTGAATTTGATGGCCATTTTCTTACTGATTATTCTTATCTGTGAAGTTGTGGGTTCAATCCCCTCTGTCAGACCAGAGGGTTGAAAAGCTTTGGCTGCTTAACCAGACAATACAGAAAGTGTGATTTCTATCAGGCAAATAAAGAAGTAAATAACACAGATTCATTCTGAAATGTATGTACCTCGTCCTTTAAAAAGTAATCTCCAACTGGTGTCTGTTTCATGGTTTGGAAGTGATCCTCTCATTTCAGCATAAACAGGAGGTCCAGCATAACTCCACTCTCTGGAACAATACCAAATAATTAATATCTAATGAGATGTTCTCATTTCTGTCGAGTATCTCGCGTTACATCTGTAGGTTTCCCGTCTGCAAAATCAAGCGGGAGAAATTTGGTGGCTTGAAAAGCGGCCAATAATAATCAGAGCAGTTCGGTGGTGGAAGGCGAAGCTGCAGCTATGGCAGCCCATCGCCACTCCGCTGGTCTCTGCGAGCCAGAAACCAGAACCAGTTCATATCAGTTCACTCTGTGGGGGAGCAGAGCAGTCAAAAGCTGTTGTACGTTTTATGCTGTTTTGTATTTTCCATTTTAAGGATATATTGTGGTTATAAAATATAATGATTGGTCTGGCGAGAAATGTAAAGTAATCTGCAAAAAAAGTTTATTAACAAATAACTTACAATAATTATTTAGAAACAAATAACGTGTTATATTTTAATTTTCCAGCTGCCAATTCACGTTAGTGAATTCATCGTGTTCCCTCGTATAGGTCCCCCTCTAGTGGACACATATAGATGTGCCGCAGTATTGTGGCTGCACGCATAGTTTGAGACTGTCGACTAACCGAGAGAGAGAGAGAGAATAGCTGAAAGCTGACTGCACTTTACGGGTGAACAGACACGCAAAGTTCTGTTCTTATGGAAATTACATGGATAATTGTTCTGTGATGTGCACTGAATGAGGGTATTGAATATCAAAAGCAACCCGCTAGGTTTTGAGAGGGTCCATTTTTATGACAGCCGCACATCCCCATGAAAATGATCTTCAGTCCCCATAATCATAAACCTGAAAAATGATTTGGTTCTGGAGCTGGGTAGCCATGGAAACCAAAAATCAGTGCATGTCAATAATATGATTTGTCGGTTCCATCTGGAAAAAATTGTCCTGGGTGCCATTTTGTTCTTTTCGTTTTAGTATATGAACGACTCCATTACTATGTTTATTTGTGTAGCTAAGCCTTGCTCCATGAACAGGGATCATATAGAGGGGGATTGAGAGGAGATCCTAAGCAAACAATGCCATTGAAGGTGCAGTTTGAACAATAATGGATTTACAAGGCAGAGTGTTTTTCTTCTTAAAGCTCTCCATTTTCCAAATATTGAAACCAGACTAGAGCAATATTGTCCACACACTGAGCTCTCTGTGTGTGTGTGTGTGTGTGTGTGTGAGAGAGAGAGAGAGAGGTAAATCCTATAAGATGGAGATGAAGAGCTGAAATGAGATGAAAGTGCATACGGACAGTAACATAGGCTAGCACTGGTACACAAATACAGACACCAAGACAGTGACTAACGCAGATAAGCACAGGGACACTGTCTCAGATGTAGACTTGCACTGGGACACTGACTCTGGTGAAATGGTGAAAAAATACAATAACGCAACTGTGACTGCAGCGTACACACAGTGCCCATCAATCGTCTTTGTGAGAAGCATACATCACACTTACATACACATAGAGTCTAGCAATGATTTATATGGGCGATGTGAATCTGGTTCAGTAGCACAAGGGTACAGTGGGTGCCCCATGTAAGCACTGAGCCTCTAACCTTTAGGCTCCAAACCCCTCTCTGTAAAGAACAAAGTGTTCACAGACATCAGAGAGAGAGAGAGAGAGACCTGTTGCATCCACCTCTGTTTGCTTCTCTTCTTTTTCCTCGCTCACGGACATCTCCCTTTCTTTCAGATTGCATGAACAGATGCCATAGACGTGTCCCAGATGTCCGTAATGCAATACCACAGAGGTGTCCCAATTTTCACAGTGAAGTCTGTCTCCCAGAACTCAGTTTGATAGTATTCGATATTATGGATCTCAAAGGCATTTCCATCAGGGAATAGTTATTCTGCATTTCATTCTATAGAGATGTGCAGCAATGACATCTCTCCCTGATATAGCATCAATTACATATGTCATTGTTTAATTAATATCTAACTAGTGTGTATCATGTTTACACACATCTAGTTGGGGTAAGTTTAGTGTATTTAGATGTCTCTAAGTGAAGGTCAAACATCTGTAAAGTCTGTTCCTGTATGCTTCTGAAACAGTGCTGAAACACACATCAGCAGCTGTAGGGCTTATGTCAGACTCCTGTATCTTTGCGGATTCTTATACATTATGATCTTAATATCTCTGGAGATACAGTAACTCAGGTTAAGAGTATCCAGGCTGACCAGACCTGTCTCAGGGATGAAAAATTCTCCCTTTCATTTCTAATTTTCACTCACTCTGATGCTTGAATGCTACATTTCAGCTATCCATTGAATTAGAGCTGAATAGAAACTTCATTTCAGACACCCTGCAGGTCAGTGCTTTATGACTTCAGTATGGGCTTTTAAAACACATTCAGGTGGCTGTGCTGACCAATTAAATCATGTATGTTTTCACTTCAATGTTGATTCCAGCTATAGCAAACCAGAAGATATACATGTAATTGTAATATGTAAGTGATAAAAACGTGGACCATGACAGTGGTCAGAGCAGTAGTGGTCAGTAGGGGGCAGTGGTTTACAAAGACACGTCCCTCTCATAATGTTAACACACAGGGTCATAGGCCAGCTGCAACGCTTACAGGGTTTCACACTTACCATTTAGTCCACAGAAATCTAATAAACCTGGAATGGCTCATCCTATTGGTCGGCAAAGCGAAGCCTGTCTCACTGACAGAATGCTGGCTAAAAACCTCTCAATCCTGTTTTTTTGGCCATGGTATCACTTGGCTGTCTGATCCACAGAAAAAAACTTATAATGCCCCAAAAAAACAAAAAACCTATCGTCTCTTCTCAATACTGACAGGTCACTCTTTCTGACACCTATGTTAATATGCGCGCACACACACACACACACACCAAAGGTAAGACACTGGGTTATACAATAGGCGGAACCCTTCCTAACATTGTAAACAACAGAAAAAAGCAGAATAAAACAAACACTCCCTCCTTCTTGGAGCCTTGCTACACTGCTGTGCCCCCCTTCATAAATGACCAACTAAGTGGGTTACCAATGTGGCAAACATAACTGGGCAAAAGAAAAGTCAAAACAACAATCCAGGTTCAAAATTAATTTACATTTACCATGAGTTTCTCAAGCCAAAAGTTACTTAAATCCAGTCGTCGACTTAAAATGGGTCCAATTCACAACTCACCTACTCACCTACTCACCTACCTACCTTCTCACCTTCTCAGCTTCTCTCTGTACATCTCCCTCCATGCTTTTACATCAGTGGTGGTTGCATAAATAAGGCCTGGATGAGTACATTGCCAGCAGGTGAGTGTTTCTCGGCTGGCTGGAAGGTGTAGTCAGGCCACAGTCAGCCAGAGAATGGAGCAAATGTTCAGGAATATAGCACCCTTCCACCGCCACTCCTTTAGTCCTGTAACAACATCCGTACAAACCCGTGACCATACTCACATAGCAGGGTATGCATCACATCAGACCGCAACAGACACATTGTGGGGACTCCGGACAAGAGTAGGTGGATATAAGGAAGTATGAAGAACTAAGTGGCCCCTTTAGCACACGGCATCCTGTAATCGGGAATTAATCCCTCACTGTGTCCAGTCTGATGCTCAAGGATCCCAGTCTTTCCTGTCAAAGCTAGTGGTTAAGGATTTGTGTTTGTAACTCAAAGGTTGCAGGTTCAATTCCCAGTTGAGGCACTGCTGAAGATGCTTAACCTGAACTGCTTCAGTAAATATCCTGCTGCAGTAGTCACTGATAAAGATGTCAGCTGAGGAAGTATGTGAGTTATTTCATGTTTACAACTGTAATTCTTTATAGCATGAGTGTGAAATTTATTTTTAACTCATTTTCACCTGTTCCCTCCAATGTTGATGTTTGAATTTCGCTTAGCTTTATTGTACCTTTCATGATTAATCTTATTTACCCCCTTAAGCTTTTACATGCTATTGTAATATCTTAAATCAAATTTTTGCTATGCCTGGCTGAATTACAGCTCTGGGATTTTCTCCGACCACAATATGACTTTAGGGTCAAACACAAAACAAACAAACCAATAAAGAATCCGAAGCAGTGCACCACAGCTGTAATATTCTCTCAGCCCAGCTACAGTTGGGCTTGAATTCCGAAGGGAATCCGCTTCAGACTGGTGCAGGCTGAAATGCTTGGCAATTGTGAGAAACCCGTGGGCCTGGACAAGCAGATATGAAAGAGCTGGGGTCAGGTTACAGGCCGATATGGGAGAGCTGGGGCCAGGTTACAGGCCGATATGAGAGAGATGGGGTCTGGTTACAGGCCAATATAGAAGAGTTTGGGTCAGGTTACAGGCCCATGTGGAAGAGTTTGGGTCGCGTTACAGGCCGATATGGAAGAGCTATGGTCTGGTTACATGCTGATGTGAAGCGCTGGGGTCGGGTGACAGGCCAACATGGAAGGGCTGGGGTCTGCTTACAGGCCAATATTGCAGAGCTGGGTTCTCTGGTTACAGGGTACAGAGAGCCCCAATATCAAAGCCCTTTCCCTTTCCTCATAAATTCTGAATCAGTGACTGATGTCCATTCCACTGTATCCATCTCATGGAACAATCTGGAAAACAGATGACAATCCATCATACTCTCACCCAGGGTTTGGCTGGCTGGCAAATTTAACTCTTTATTTCCTCTGACCCTCACATGCTTCGGCCAGGCCAGGTGTAACTCTCAAAACACAGGTACAGGCTGCTTCTGCCTGTCAATGTTACCAGTCGAATGCTGAAACTGTTGAGAGCCAGGTGGCTGTGCCATATATCTGATAGCGTAGCCCTATGCACTATCTACAGCACAAGCTGTTGTGCCTCTGGAATGTCAGGCAGGCAGAGTCGACACACATCAAATGGATCAACCAGTGTAGTAAATCTATATCTGTGTTTTACAGAAGCTGAGGTTGAATCCGCTGCCAGCGTAAATCTGTCATTATCTGACTGTGGTCTGAGGAGTGTTTCTAAGGCCTTCATTAAGAAATAGAGATGGCCCATAAACACTATCTGAGGCCTTGAGGCAGATGTGTGTTTTATCCATTCGCGTCTCCTGTGTCATCCGAGGTGAAGAGGAACTCTCCCTATTTTTACTCTTTCAGGAGAATGTGGCAGCGCCGGAGCAGAGCTCTTCCAGAGACAAACAGCGCCGGAGTCCGCCAGACCACAAGGGCTTTGAAACCGAAGCAGGCGAGTGGCAGACCATGAAGGCCAGGAAACGCGATATCCTGCCCATCACTCCCTTCACGGACCTCTTTGTTGTGGGGCACGTCCAAATCCCGTCGGTCTGTAATCCCGAGCGCCCCGGTTCCACATCCGTACGACGTCTATACAACATAGAGGCAACCTCAGTGAAGTCCATGCTGGCAGATCTACTGTCAGGGACCTGCCTGTGAAGATACTGCGGCAGTGTAGCATAGCGGTAAGGAGCAGGGTTATTAACCGAAAGGTTGCTGGTTTGATTAGTTGGTTAGCGTTACTGAAACTGCAGAGACACAATACTGTGCGGGACATTGCTCGGAGCTGAGCCATGCTCCCACATCAATCATGCGGCCATCTCCTGCAGGAGGTTTATGGCCATCACGGTGTCCAGCCGTTTCCACTGCAGTTTCCAATGAAACAACAGACACGAGACAGAATGGAGGCTCTTTTTCTACCAGGGGCGGGATGTCAGTCAATATAATAGTTTTCTTTTGAACCGTATTCCTTTTGAACCATCATTTTATACCCTGCAAAACATTTGCAAGCTGAATAATGTATCACAGTATTTGCCAAAGAGAAATCCTTTTCCAGCACAGATGTTACACGTTCCATTTTATGCAACTCGATATTTTGCAAAAGCCATTCATGTTAACTAACTTATGAAATCCTCCAGGTTTCCAGCTCGTGTCCTGGTCCATATCGTCCAGGTCCGCGCCCTCAACCACCACACCTGGGAGCTTAGATTATTGATTAGATACTGGTGACTCAAGATGCCACGTTTTCCGAGTGAAATTGGCACAGAAGGATCCAGTGCTGATCACAGACAGGTCCCTCAGAGGTGCATTGTGAAACCCAAGCTACCATATGGTAGCCCTGTGTGTGACTGTTACAGACCATGAGACTTCTCTGTGTGTGGCTTCTCTCCTCTCAGCAATGTCAGATCTCCTGGCCACCCCATTGTGGCACTGATGGAGAACCAGAGAACCAGTGAGCCTGTAGATTCCTCCCTCCCTCTGGGAGTCTGTAGAGTAAACTACATGTAGAGAGATCTGGAGAGGACCATCTCTGCATTCCTGGAGGGCGTCCAGACACTTGCGGTCATGAAACCAGGAGAGGGAGCTGTGTTCAAGAGAGATGTGGTCCCGAGACTCCACACACACCAAGCAGGCACTCATTACTCACACCGAGCAAACAGCTCTCATACCGATCAAGCTGTTTTTCAGAGAGCGGTGTTTCTGTACTGAACACAGAAACACCGCTCTCTGTACTGAACACAGACACACATCGCTCTCACTCTGTAATGAACACAGAAAGATCCCTCTCTCTGTACTGAACACATATTCATCTCTGCGACTCACAGATACTCAGGGAACGGTCTGAACTCAAGCTCATACTGAAACTGGAGGCACAGAGCCACAGAATGGAGAAAAATACGACTCTTACTGTCTGCTGACAGCTTGTTAAAACTTCACTCGAGACAAGAGAGGGAGAAATACAGCCTTCTCTTTTTACTTTTCACGTGTTTCTCTTCAATTCCAGCCATTCCTTATGGAGAAAATGCTGAAAGAATATGATCAAAATCTTGATATTATGAGTAAACTGGCATATTTTTCCTTCGCATTCTTTTAAAGTTCTTTTCCTTTCTCTTTGGCAGAATATCTGCAATAACAATGTTCCGTCAATGTGGTGTGTATTTTGACTAACATTATACATCTGACTGTAACTGCACTGTCAGATTTGAATTACATTGGAAAATAAAAATAAACAGGTGGTCATTTTTTCTGGTAATTAATGTTTAGATAGCAATGCAAAGTAGATATTAAATTTAATTAACCTTACGTCTGCATTGTCTCCCTATTTTTATACATTTTTGCTGAACTGATCACAATGGTGATAAATTAGAGAAAGCTGGATCTGGAATTCTGGAATTCTGTAACTCATAACAGATCAGGTATGAAATCAGAAACTGAAAATACCACTTTATCCAGGGCTGTTATACCACCTATGTATAAGATTTCTCAATAAAATGTTGAGTTCATTTACAATACATCCTTTATATAAAACAAACAAACATTTTAAATTTGCTTCCAATATACACTCCTTTGTCATGAATATAATTGAATAATTGAATATTAATTGAATAAATACTCTAAGGTAAAAACGTGATGTTGAGAAATGGAACTGCCATTCTCTGTATATAACTGCCATTCTCTGTATAAAATAACTATATAAGTTACAAACGCCCACAGGTGTGCTCATTGGTTATGGTATTGGAGGGTAATAGAAAGTGACAGCTAGCATGTGTGATTGAAAATCTAAATAACACATTATAAATATTATATCTTGGCTTACCGAACTCTCATCTATCCCTCTCCTGATGCTGTAATAAAAGCTCGTGTATGTTAAATGTATGGAGATTTAAGCACTGGATATATTGTTTCAGGCTTTAAAAGTGTATTTGGGAGATAATTTTGGCATTCAATCATAGAGAATATGGTAGAAAACATGTTTTTATAACAAAATCATTTAACATCCCAAAATAGGTGAAGAGTGGTGAAAATGGCAATTACCTGCTAATGAACCAATGCAACATCCAAATGATTTTGATAGAATGCATCATGTATACCTGAATTTGGTTTACCTTTAATTTGATACCTTAGCTTGGTTTAGCTTTAACCTGATCATGTGTTTTTGATGACTGTCTTTGATGATTTTGATGATTGTTTTTCAGAAGTAATAGCCTTGCCGGTAAGGATATCCTATCAGCAGCTTAATCCTTTGCTACTGGTGTAGAATTTAGGGTTAGGGTTAGGGTAGGGTCAGTACTGCTGTGCACTTTTCCTGTATAACAGACACAGGAGATTGGATTTAATTACATTGGGTTCCTTGTTGAGATAGCAAGAGCAGCTTGACTTCAAAGCTTCGCTAAAAGCTGCACTGTAATGTAGTGTAATAGTAATCTAATGAAGTAATAGTGAAATGATGTACTGTTTTAATAATACACATTGTTTAGTGACGATGCCCCAAATGACAGCTCCCTATCCCCTGACTTCAACAGGATTCTATTGACAGCTGAAAAACACAGTCTACCAAAATTAAATCAGAGTGCAACCTCATGAACAATGATGTTCAGTACAAAAAGTGTTTGATTGCACTTCACCGATCAAACCTACATCAGGACAGTTCTGTTTGCATAGGAAACTGACATTTAGAAAAAAAAAAACACTGTCAGACTGTTGTTGGGCTAGTTCTCTGTCTCTCTCTGTTTGTGCGTAAGTGTGTGTGTGTTTATTGTGAGGGGGTGGGATGCATTTTTATGCTCATCTTTGAAAATGAGACAGAAGAAAGCGTGGCTCATGTCATCACGTATGCGATTGCTCTCCATGTTTAACAGCTGACTCTGACCTCATTGCATACATTAATAATCAAATTTCTAACAACGTTATGCCATCACTCTGGTCTCTCACGCTCACTCTCTCGTTCTCTCAGGGGCTGGGTATTGTCACTTTGGCTGCGGGCGTTGACACAGGAAGTCAGGCCTTGTGGGGCTGCGGTTAGCTCTGCTCACACAAGGCTGTGGACGGGTCACAGATGGGCATGGCTCCGGCTCAGCTTCAGACGCTACAGGAAGGCCTTGCAGTAAGCGTGCGATCTTAAACAGACAGCTCACCAAATGGAGAACTCCTGCTTGCATAGAACAGGCTGAAAGGTAGGTTTCTCGTTTTGTGCGTTCTCTGTTCTTTCAAGGATGGATGTTGCCAGCAGGTGTTGTTAAAAGAGATTCAGGAACCAACAAGAGCAATCATGTATGTTTTCAATTGCTCAGTTTGTTACCTTTTACTTTTACTGACTCCTGGCAAAGGGTAATGGAATGTTTGAGTAAAGATGCGCCATAAGTCACTACATATTGACCAGTCAGTCAGGTAGCCATAAGGGCACAGGGGCTATACTCTCACCTGAGCACCTGAAACACTACCCCCCTTAAGGAACTTCTCATGTCTTAAGCTGTCTCCTACTAAACTATAAAATATTTAAAAAGTGTAATCTAAGGGTTTAACGCACTCTATCTTTCTTTACCTGCCAGTTTGTACCTTGCCTGGCCAACCATTGAAACCTGGTCGCGCAGTGCTTGTAATACTGTTGACGTATGGTTTTTCGCTTGCTAAATGGGCTCTGTTTGTGCTCTCAGGGCTGTGAACGGATAGTCCAGGGAAGGTGACAGAATGGTGGAACAAGTTTGGGGTCAGGTGTTTTAAGACACAAACAAACTTTATTTTAATAAAAATAAGAGTTAGGAACTTCAGTCCATCCTCAACTTTGGAAACAGGCTTTAAGTAAAAGTAGTGCAGATAGGTGCATGTAACATGAATTACAACATTCTCACACAGCTGTTCTGACATTGTGGCCCTATGAGCACCTTTCTGCTAGAAGGTTAGGTGCTACCTGAGGGCTGAAGGGAAACATATTGACAAAGTGGGGTGAGGACAGGATTTATTTTGAAAATACAGTTTAAATGTAAGATATGGTAACTGCACACCGCAAAAGAAGATCGGTCTGACCTGTAAAATAATATATTTTTATATTTACATGGCTCACAACAGAAAAGTATAAAATTAAAAAGTGCTCAAGCGCACGAAAAAAAGACCAAGTACGCAAGTTTCGGTTTTGTTCAGGTCTTCATCAGTGCTAAAAAGTCCCACAGCCACAAGCACTTTAACAGGGGAATCAACTGAGATGTGACAGCTGTCTCAGCTGTTTTTGCGCATTGCTTTTGTTGTGTGTATGTGTGAGCATTAATAAATTCTTTTACAGGTCAGACTGATATAAACTTGCAGTGTGCAGTTACGATACGTGTTTGTGTGGTTGGCTTTTTCTCTTTGTTAATCTGTTGTAGGCTCTGAGTACCTGCAGTACAGCCTAGCAGTACAGCATGTTCACTAACTGCAGTGACAATTCTCTTAACTTTTAAAGTGGAAAATATGGCCATTGTCTCCATATAAGCTTACAGGGACCCTAAGGCCATCTCTGAGAGTTTGTCCGGCCCATGTATGAGTCATATGTGTAATATCACTAATGAATTGCTGTCGTGTGACTTTTTTTCCACTTCCCCTTTGACCAGACCACTGAGGGTCACAGGATGTGAACATCGATCTACAGAGCCTAAACAAAACACCCATTGTTCTGATTCAGCACTACAAAAAGTGTTAAAATTGATCTGAACAAACACTTCTGTTTCTGTTAAGAAAATAATTTGGATCTTCATCAAAACAAGCATCAAAGACTAGAGAAAATGGGGTAAGTAAGAAGTTTCTGTTTTGCCGTACTCAACATGTGCACTCCAGCACAAGTACCCTCCACAAATCAGAATCAGAAAGTCCATAGAAAGAGATGCTCAGGGTCCTATTGTTTTCTATGATGTCGCTGTTCTGTTGGAAACAAGTGTAACACAAAGGTAAGGGTGGCTTACCAATCACTCTAAAGTATTCAGGAAACCAGCTCGGTTTTACTGGAGGCCTGTAGCATAGACGTAGTGTGTAGTTACCAAAGACATCAGTGTGGGGTCTGTGGTCATGAGGTCCTGAGGTAGTGTGTGAGATGGGAGGGCCATTGATCTGTGGGGTTGAGATGACGTTGGGCAGACTGACCTGTGTCCCATTCTGTTCCAGGAGCAGTGGGGAGGGGAACATACTGCAGCGGAAACTATCCCGTCTGGGGAGCAGGAAGTCACAGAAGGAACCTTCAAAAGCTAGAGTACCGAGCCCAAAACCTCCTGAACTCAGCAATAAGCCTTCCAAATTGCCCCCTAAACCCCCAGAGCTCCCTCCTAAACCCCCCAAATTACCTCCCAAACCCCCACAATTGCCTCCCAAACCATCAAAATTTGAGTCAAAAGCCGCAGAATTTCCTCAACACCAAAATAACCTCAAGACTATCCCTCCTGACCTTGCCCTCAACCCCCCTGACCTCACAAATGATTCCCTTGAAATCACCCCCGTCCCCTCCGAACCTACCCCCGACCCCCCGGAACCTATTCCTGTCCCCCCTGAACTCACTCCAGATTCCCCTGAACTTGTGTCTAAGCCCAGCTCCAGGGTGTTCAACTGCAGTGAGCATGGAGCCGCCATCCTGCAGGTAAAGCTTCACACACAGGACCCTAGTGTGAATGTGGGTATCTAAAAATGGCAGACGACTGAGGTTATGACATTAACAAAATGAGAAATCCAGGTGTCAGAGTCACAGCTACTTTTACTTTTATTGCATTACATCCTGTCACAGACAGCACAGGGCTTGAATACATTACACCAACAGCCTTTTATAGGTGAAGCATTTTTAGCCATTCTATTTCCATGGTCCATTCAGTCTGGCCTAGTCACTGATGAGAGTTTTATTTTCCACTCGTCCCTCTCAGGGCTTTGAACACTTCCGTTCTGACAAGGCTCTGTGTGATGTCACTCTGGTGTCGGGTGACAGCGGCGAGACTTTCCCAGTACACAGAGTTATCATGGCTTCAGCCAGCGACTACTTCAGAGACATGTTCACAGGTTTGTCTGTCTGTCACCAGCTGCTCTTTGTGGGGTTACAAGTGAATCCCCCTTAAATAGCAGGTATGTTAGCAGGTGTGTCCTTAACTAAGAGATTCCTCAGCTGAGCTCAGAGGACAGTCACTTTCCCATTGAATCGAGTCCCTGTTCAGCATTCTTCTCCAGGCTTCCTAATATTCACTATTGCTAAGTAGTTAATGTCCATGTAATTCTTACACCATGGTTACCAGTTTATTATTTGTATGTTACCTATTTAACACCAATGGGTGAAATAACTATGGCTACATTTTATACACTGGATTTGGACTAAATCAATTCAGGATTAGTGTGTTTGTTCCTGTAATGTGTCCAGATTCTCCTAAAGTCAAGCCTCATGCTCTTATTGCTCTCTCTCTCTCTCTCTCTCTCTCTCTCTCTCGCTCTCTGTTTGATTGGCAGGTGGCATGAACGATCAGGGGGTGATTAAGCTGGAGGGGGTGAGTGGGCGTGGCCTGAGGAGGGTCATCGAGTTCATTTACACGGGCGGAGTCACCCTGGCCGTGGACTGCCTGCAGGAGACTCTGGAGGCGGCAACGTTCCTGAAGGTGTCACCCATCCTGCGCTTCTGCAATGACCTGCTGAGCAGCGAGGTAAGGAGTGGGGGTGAGAGAGTAGGACAAGGAGAGAAACACAGGGGAGAGGGAGCTCATTAAACTCCTTTAAAGCTGGAAACAGACTGGCCCAGTATATCCCTTTCCTAATGTACACTGGGATCCTCTAACCCAGGGGTGTCCAAACCTCTCCTGGAGGGCCACTTGTCCTGCATGTTTTAGATCTCTCCCTGCTCCAACACAGCTGATTCAAATGATCACTTTGTTATTCAGCAGCTTCAGGAGTTCATAACGAGTTGATCATTTGAATCAGCTGTGTTGGAACAGGGAGAGATCTAAAACATGCAGGACAAGTGGCCCTCCAGGAGAGGTTTGGACACCCCTGCTCTAACCTAAACTGCAGCCAAAGCTTGTGCATCAAGTACAGCAATGATGCTTTCCATTGCATTATCCATGCCTAAAACTGTAGCACACAACATCACACTGAATTCTAGCACCCGCTCAGACTGAGCCCTCTGCCTGGATTTTTTCTGCAATCAAACGCTGCTTGAAAGCTTTTCTGAAAAAAAAAAAAAAAAAGTAGGTCCCACGTTACTTCTGTGTATCTCCCTTTGTTTGTTGAGACCAGTGATGGCGGCTATCTCCCCTTTGTGTTTGTGTTCTCAGCTGAGAGCGCTAACGCTAACGGAAGCGATGTAGTCACACAGCACACTGACTCTGCCCACGGGCGGTTTGTAAGTAGGCCACGCTGTAGCGCTAGCAGGCCGAGCTCACACGGGCCTGTGTGGTAACGGTGATTACGGAGAGGCAGTGTGGCATAGCGGTACCAAAAAGGGTGTGTAACTCAAAAGCTGCTGCTTTGTTTCCCAGGTGGGGCACTGCTTTGATTGAGGTTCTTAACACAAATTGTGTCACAACACCCATGTTCAGAAAAAGAATGTTCTTCAATCACATTTTAAAAAATAATAGTGCAATGCAGAAACATACCAAGACTGCAATAATTTGCATATTTTAATATAGTGAATGAGCTAAAAAATATATTCTCTAAAATACATTCTCAATACATTACTTGTTACCCTTTTGTATGGGTGTATCCAGCTGTTTAAATAGGTAGAAGCTAAATGTGCCACAAGAGCATTTGTTAAGTAAATAAATGATAGTAAATACATGACAATCCACCTATAACCTGAATTAAGCCAGCCTGGTTTCATTTACATCTACATTTAAATTGCAGGAGTCACAATACTAGTAGTGCTGCATGACCAAGTTTCAACAGTTGGCCAATAGTTAGCTTTTCACATTGTGAAAAAGACTTAAGGAGTGAGTCTGTTTATGTCTGTGTGTGTGTGTCTGTGTGTGTGTGTGTGTGCTCTGGCAGATCACCATAGACAACTGCGTGGAGGTGGAACTCGTTGCCATTGACCTTGGTCTGGAGGAGGTGCTGGTGCAGGTCGGAGAGTTCGTCCAGCGGAACTTCTCGGCGCTGATGCGGAGCGGGAGGTACCTGCAGCTGTCGGAGTCGTGCGTGTGCCGCGCCCTGGCCAGCGACGGCCTGCGCGGGCTCACGGAGGCGGAGCTGTACCGGGCGGCGCGGGGCTGGCTGGAGCACGACCCCGCCTCCCGCCGCGGGAGCAGCCACGCCCTCATGAGCTGCGTCCGCTTCCCGCTCATGAGCCCCACCGAGCTGCTGCGCATCTCCCAGGGCGGCGGCGACGACGGCGGCGGCGCGCTCCGGGATGACCCCGCCTGCGTCCACCTCCTGCTGGAGGCCAGCACCTACCAGATGCTGCCCTTCCTGCAGCCGGCCCTGCAGAGCCCTCGCACCCGCATCCGCTCCGACTCCGCCCACCTGCTGGCGCTGGGCGGGGTCGTGCGGCAGCAGCTGCTGGTCAGCCGGGAGCTGCGTCTCTACGACGACGGCAGCGGCGGGGGGGCGGCGGCCGCCTGGAGGCCGCTGCAGCCCATGGAGGCGCCGCGGTACCAGCACGGCGCCGCCCTCATCGGGGGCTTCCTCTACGTGGTGGGCGGGCAGAGCGAGTATGACACCAAGGGCAAGACGGCAGTGGACAGCGTGCACCGCTACGACCCACGCTTCGACCGCTGGCTGCAGGTGGCCTCGCTCAACGAGAAGCGTACCTTCTTCCACCTCAGCGCCCTGCGGGGCCGTCTGTACGCCGCCGGGGGCAGGAACTCCAGCGGGGAGATCGGTGAGGCACTTTATCCGGTCGTGCACCTACTGACACACCTGCAAACACACCTGCAAACGCACCTACAAACGCACCTACAAACACACCTGCAAACACACCTACTAACACACATGCAAACACACCTGCTTTCCTACCGGTGGCCTATTACAGTGTCGTCAAGTGTGACACCATCAATGAGCTAATGAGTTAGAAAAGTATGTTCTCAGTGAGAACTGAGTGAGAACTTCTCACTCATACAACATGAATAATACACATTTCATCTTTCTGACGGTGGAATTACTCTGCCAGTGCATGTTCCTAATTTAGAATAATGAATTTAATTTAGCACTCGGTGAAAGACACAACCAGTAATATAATATTTACTCATTCACTATTCTCAATATTTTCAGCTCTAGATCATTATTCAATAAATAAACGTTTAGAAGTGCTTTGTGGTGAAAAATAGGACTCTTCACACCGATTGTTCACATAAATCACTTTATAAGTGATTTAAATATGTGAGAACTCTTCTCAAACATTGAGATTACACATGAGAGGAGTGAGCTCTTATCACGTCAACAGGACATAAACCCAGAAATGGAGACGACTGATTTTAGTGATAAAGACCTGATACATTGCATGAATGCTGCAAGATTAAACAATTAATGTTATGGGAAAGACTATTCCTATTCATTATGGAATTATTGTCCATCATCTTCAGCATTCAGTGATGATACAGTGC
This sequence comes from Megalops cyprinoides, assembly GCF_013368585.1. Lineage (NCBI taxonomy): Eukaryota > Metazoa > Chordata > Actinopteri > Elopiformes > Megalopidae > Megalops > Megalops cyprinoides. The sequence goes on along the minus strand of NC_050596.1, from coordinate 8,706,655 downwards.
ATTATAGAAACCATATGCAAACAGTATGCAGATATTTTGAATAGATTTTGAAGTATTTACTGCTTACACAGGTGACACCCAGGATAGTTAATAATCTCTGGGCTATTTAGAGGAGGTAAAAATGGATAGAATTGCCTTAGAAAACATTGTGCTGGCACTGTGTAAATGTAAATGCAGTTGTCACAGTGTGTAAATGGTGTGTAAATGCCTCTTTGCTCCTACAGACTCAGTGGAGTGCTATGACCTCAGTAAGAATGAGTGGACATTCGTGTCTCCGATGGCCGAGCCACGCTACGGTCACGCCGGAACGGCTCACGGGGAACTCATGTATATCTCTGGTGAGCACCGTCTCTATTTACATTTTTAAATGGTTTTTAAAAGACTAACACAGTTGTGAAGTTTAGGTAATGGAGCCCTGAGCATAATCTCTGAAGAGGGTTTGCACTCGCTTCTCACTGTGGTCTACCAGAGCTCAGTTTATATCACAGTCAGATGTCCTGTGAAGGTTTTCGCACCAGCACAGGTCAAACAGAGTTGATATCTTTTCTCACACTATCAGTCTCCATGGTCTGGTATCTGTCGCTGTTGCTCTACTCCTCTGAATTCCATTTAGTTTAGTATCTAAATATAATTCTGCATTGTTTCTCTGTAATGTGTAATTGTGCTGGCAAATTGATGGGTCAGAGCACTGGAGTCTGGACCTGAGGGCTGTAGATTTACATATACAGGCTGTCTACTGGATGTAATGTGGCCTGCAGTCACTGTGCCGCTATTGGCTAGGGCTGAACAGTACTGCAGACAACTGTGGACCTCCAGGACCAGGGTTGACTAGCCCTGCCCTTAGAAATGTCTGACAAAAGCTGTTTCTTTAAACCTTTCAAACAAAAAAAATGGCTTTTAAAAGCCAGACATAGAAAGTAATCTGGATAAAAACTACCACAAATTAAATGTGGCTTGAAATACTAACGCTAAGTAAAACCTTTTAGTCAGTAAAAAAAAAAAAAAACACCCTTCAAAAATTTCCTGTTTGGTTTTAGTAGTACAGAAAACGAGGTCATTCTCACACGGACACTTCATTGTCAGTGCGACGATGACGCGGACTTCGTTGTAGAGGCATGTAGAGGGCCCCTTTGGTGGCCAGTACATGTGATGAGCAGCTCCAGCATGGCGGTGTGGTGCGTGAGGAGGCAGAGGGCGGGGGGGTGGGGGTAGATAGTCACAGGAAGGACTGCTGTACTGATGGGGGAGGAGACTCAGAACTGTCTCACCACTTCCTCCCTCTGCTCTGGACAAACACACAGCTGCGTTCTGAGAGTCATTTCAAAACTGGGGTGTGTCTGTGTCTGTGTGTGTGTGTTGGGGGATGGGGCAGTGGCTCACTGTACATCCACATTGTACCTCTCATTGTTGTGGTTCCTGTTGGGACCCACAGGGGGCACTGTAGTGCAGGGATAGGAACCTGAAGTCTGAGGTGTCATGAGTGTCTAATATGTTGCACATCTTGCTGTCTTAGCATTAATGCCAATGACAAAACACGTTTGCTATATGCTCAAACTTCCCCCTGCACCCACTATGACATTTAACAGAATGACATGTTATGTAAAGACTCCTACTATCCGATTGTCACACTTGCTTTAGTAGTGTCTCTGTTCTTAGCCTAACCCTCTTGTACACACTTTTGCATGTCAATCTGGGTAAGAGCATCTGCTAAATTATTAAATGTAATGTAATGTAAAGTGTAAGCAAGTGACCCCGGATAGGAGAATGCGGAATCAGGAATCCCCAGCAGAGGGGAATTCTAGCTGTTTGTGCCCTTCCTGCACAGGCGGCATCACGCGGGACGTCTTCCAGAAGGAGCTCCTAGTCTACGACCCCGAGACAGACGGGTGGAGCCGCCTGCCGGACATGGCCACGCCCCGCGGTCTGCACTGCATGTGCACCGTCGGGGACCGCCTCTATGTCATGGGCGGGAACCACTTTTGCGGCGCCAACGAGTACGACGACGTGCTGAGCTGCGAGTTCTACAGCCCCGCCACGGAGCAGTGGACCGCCGTGGCCCCCATGGGGCGGGGCCAGAGCGACGTGGGCGTGGCCGTGTTCCGGGGACAGGTGTACGTGGTGGGGGGTTACTCCTGGAGCAGCCGCTGCATGCTGGACCTGGTGCAGCGCTACGACCCCGAGCTCGACCGGTGGGAGGAGGTGTTTAAGCTTCTGGAACCAACGGGGGGAATCCGGGCCTGCGCCATGACCGTCCATCTTCCAGAGGAGTCTGTGGAGGGCCACACCCAGGAGTTCCCACTTTCCACCCCCTGAGGAGAGCACACACCTTACACCGCCTTCCCACTGCACATCTTGAACCAGGCTGGTTCACTGTACCCCTTTCCCACTGTACACCTGGGCCCAGAATGGCTCAGTATACCCCTTTTCCACTGTAAATCTGGAACCAGACTGGCTCACTATACTCCTTTCCCACTGTACAGCTGGAACTATGCTGGCTCATTATACCCCTTTCCCACTATAGATCTGGAACAAGCTGGATCATTACAGCCTTTTTCCACTGTACTGCTGTAATGAAGAAAAACAGCTTTGATGAAAGGAAATAATTCCATATAATCTGTTGGAAAATGTTATTTTTTTATTGTCAAACTTTTTGAGTATTTTTTTTTTTTACATAAGTCCACATTGATGTGAATTAATAAACAAAAATACACAGTTGATGACATTTGTCCTTATGTGTTAAATCGTGGGAGCTGCATCAGTAATCACTGTAATGACACAGTCTGAGTTCTCTCTGTCCCTTCTGTCTCCTCCTAACATGGTCCTCAGGTCTCTTTCTCTCCTACCTCCAAATATGGTTCTCAGGGTCTCTCTCTCCCTCTCTCTCTCTCTGTCTCTCACTCTCTTTCTATTACAAACCTTCGACTAATGCTCCTGTGCTTGTCTGCAGCAAACTGGAGATACCCAGGCATTCAGCTCAGAACAAACTGCACTGATCACCTGACCTTAATGTGATCTCATTCTGCTGATAGAAGGTACCGAGAATGAAACTGATGCATCCATATATTGTACAGATTAGTGGACCAGAGTTAGTATTTTACTAAGCCCATGATAATTAGTGGTGTGACTTTGCATTGTTTTTTCCTAACTTTGTTGCAAGGGCACTATAAATAAATAGTCAGAAAGCTATCAAGGTCACCTGCACAGGAAGTGGTTGATGGTCACATATCTGGTCACCTGGGTGAATAGCTATTGTAGCTACGGCACGCTTTGAAAGATTTTATAGATTCATTAAATCATCAGTAACATTTATTTCAGTATTATGTTTCTAGTTTGCATTGCTCTTACAATTCAGGTAAATGAAAGTAATTTACTAAACAGTTCTATGACTACAATGTCTCTTTGCAGTGTTAAATGTTAGAAATCATGTTAACTGTATTTTGGTACTGTTGTAACATTACCTGGAGGAAACTTTACTGTTCACGATGAACCTGTGTTGACCCTATAACATCTGCTCTGTGAGCTGAGCTCTGGTGTGGAAACTCCAGAGCCAATTAAACCCAACCAATTAAACCAGGCAAATTAAAGGTGAATCACAGTGAACCACTGCACAACGCTAGCCTGGTGAGAGAGACTAGAGAAAGCAGTCACTTTATCACATTGCATCACCCTTTTTGTGGGTGTGGTTATTATAGTAGAAGTGGGAGGGTTGGGGCTGCACTGTGCCGGGCCCCACCCTGCTTCTCCTGTACAGTCTGCGGGACAGGGATGGGGTCACAGCTCGGGTGTGTCCGTGGGTGCTAGTGGGGCCCTGCGCCTCTTGAAACGGGTGGGAAGAGTCTCGGGTGAACTGTCCCCTGTGGGATGAATAAAAAAAATTATTATTTTTTTTGCAGTGGGCATCACTGAGCTGCTATGAGAGCAGGGTTCCCTTCAGTCAAAACAGTTAAAATACAATCATAGGCAAAGAAAACTTCATTGTATACGCAAAGATGTTGCGCTTGCTGCAGCTGAACCATCCCTGAGAGCTCTGTTCTGCCCCTACACTCTGTCTGAGGGTCAACACCCTGATCCCCCAGCCACTCCACAGCTGTCCCAGATTCTCTGTTGAAATGGGATCCACTCTCATCACCCACGGAGCTTTTTCAGAGGGACGTCGGGGGTGTAATGGTAACTTGCACTTGCCTGGATATTATCACTGTCCAGGCTGTAACCTTGCATAGACTCAACACTCCACCCCCAACATAAACATGCATACACACACGCACACACACACACACACACACACACACATGCGCACACACACACACACACACACACACACACACACACACACATACACACACACAGACACACACACATGTGCACACACACACACACACACACACACACACGTGCACACACACACACACACACACACACACACACACACACACACACACGGGGACCAAATAACCAAAATAGGTTATTATGGCAATGTTGTAATAAGGTGCTCCTTTAGCATAACTTGTTTATGCTCCTGTAATCTGAATGTATTTCAAATCTGCATCAGCCTGTACAAACCATACTGGAAAAACCTCAGCCCTGGGCAGTGCTAAGCCACAGCACTGGAAGAGCTGAGTGAGCACATGAGCAAGCAGAGCAGAGGCTGACATCATCTCCCTGCAGCCAGAGCAAGACTGCCAGCAGTCTGACAAAGCTGAACTTCACAACCAACACCAGCCGAGAAAATAAACCAGCGAATGCCAGTAGAATACCAGCAAATGTTACAGCAGCCAGGTGAGAGGGCATGTCAGTGCTGCCCGGTGAGCAGGCGTGTCAGTGCTGCCCGGTGAGAGGGCGTGTCAGTGCTGCCGGGTGAGAGAGCGTGTCAGTGCTGCCCGGTGAGAGAGCGTGTCAGTGCTGCCCGGTGAGAGGGCGTGTCAGTGCTGCCAGGTGAGAGAGCGTGTCAGTGCTGCCCGGTGAGAGAGCGTGTCAGTGCTGCCGGGTGAGAGAGCGTGTCAGTGCTGCCCGGTGAGCAGGCGTGTCAGTGCTGCCAGGTGAGAGAGCGTGTCAGTGCTGCCCGGTGAGAGGGCGTGTCAGTGCTGCCAGGTGAGAGGGCGTGTCAGTGCTGCCCGGTGAGCGGGCGTGTCAGTGCTGCCGGGTGAGAGAGCGTGTCAGTGCTGCCCGGTGAGAGGGCGTGTCAGTGCTGCCGGGTGAGAGAGCGTGTCAGTGCTGCCCGGTGAGAGGGCGTGTCAGTGCTGCCGGGTGAGAGAGCGTGTCAGTGCTGCCCGGTGAGAGGGCGTGTCAGTGCTGCCAGGTGAGAGAGCGTGTCAGTGCTGCCGTGTGAGAGAGCGTGTCAGTGCTGCCCGGTGAGAGAGCGTGTCAGTGCTGCCGGGTGAGAGAGCGTGTCAGTGCTGCCCGGTGAGAGGGCGTGTCAGTGCTGCCGGGTGAGAGAGCGTGTCAGTGCTGCCGGGTGAGAGAGCGTGTCAGTCCAGTGCCGCAGTACTTACATGAAGCTTCAGCAGCAGGCACTGCGTTAGCTGCAGGGCCCTGGCCTCTACCTCAGAAAGTCCCTCTCAGTGCAATACTGCGCTACAGACCCTGGCATGTTAGACTGGTGGAGTCCTCACCCGGGGGTGAGTCTGAGTGGATTGGCTCAGGGGATGGTGGGGCGGGGTCAGAGTCTGCAGCCCCGCCCAGGCCCTGCCCATCGCCACGCCCCTGCCTGGGGGAGGGGGTGGGGGACAGGACGTAGCACAGGCTCTGCAGGCGTATGTCCACGCGCTGTCCGGCCTTGGCGAGGAGTCTTTCGTTGAGCGTGGAGAGCTTGTCGGCGATGTCGCTGCCCAGCATGACGGAGAAGAGCCGGGCCACGTAGCGCTCCTTCGACAGCAGCAGCTGCAGCTTCCGCCTCTTCCACGACACGTAGCGGCACTCTGTCTCTGCCGTCAGGGTCACCTGGGAGCATCCGGTCAGCAGGGGATCACAGGAGGCCAAGATCAAAAGGGAGGCACACAAAGGCTGTCTCTCATGCGCTCTCTCTCTCTCTCTTTCTCTCTCTTCCACCCTCTCTCTCACACCCCCTGCCCCCTCTCTCACTCTGTCTCTGTCTCCAGTACCTGGAATGTCCCCTCCTTCATGGGCTTCAGAGACTCCCACTCAGGGGAGTCCAGGAACTGATAGGGGAAGATATAGTGGAGGAACTGGTCCTCCTGGGACACCCGCACCCTGGGAGAGAGAGAGGGGGAAGGGGAGAGGGAATGATAGAGGGGTTGGGGGAATGAGAGAGAGAGAGAAAAAGAGAGAGAGAGAGGGAGAGGGAGGGAGACAGAGAGAGATTTATACTGTACATACCTGTTAAAGTGATTTGGCAATGCAATTTTCCTATACATCAAGCTAATTAAGACACTTTGAATTTCAGAAGAAATCATTGCAGTAAAAGACATTATAGTAACACTAACATCTATATACACACACATCTCTTCTCTACATACACACTGACTATGAAGTGTACTTGTCAAGACGTACAGCCAGTAGTCTTGTGTTCAAGTTTTGGCAGGAAATGAGTTTTGCACTGTGTATCTGAACATATGAGGAAGGCACAGGAGAACTTCAAAATGATTTCATGCTCTGTTTACATATACAGCAGAAGTTTAATCAAAATACAGAGGTCAAATCTTAATAACAGTCCCTTTGAATTCCCTGAATGGGTCTGACTCAGGGTCAGCAGCAGCCACTGGACGCATTGCTCTTAGGGAAGTGATGCTATTGAGGGTGATGTAATAACAGCTTCATGTGGCGAATTCAGTTTCCATGGTAAAAAGCCCCTTGAGAAGAACCATTTCATTTAGCAGGGTTCTTGTGGAGCCAGCAGAGGTGGAGAGGGAAGGAATCATGCAGCCAATGAAACCGGGCATGATTATATGGCCAGATTTAGAATTCTGGTATGACAGGAAACCCACTATTCCGGTGCCAGGGGGCCCATAATGACCACTTGATGATTCTGGATGATGATTTAATGTTGTTCAGATAAATCTCCTATGTCACAGTGTCCCCACGATAGGGCCGGAGCACTGGTTTTCTCCTTGATCCAGAGCGAAGACTGCCTTCAACAGCAGTTCCAACAATAACCTGCTTTTCCCAGGAGGTTTTCCTAGTACAAACAGAACGCAAGCCATGAATATCTGGTTTAAAAGGACCCCAACTGTCCAATTTTTATTCATAAAATTTTATGATAAAATCCATACTTGCAATGCGGGGGAGGCTGGGGAGTGAGGGTGAGAAAAAGAGTTGTAAAAGTGAAAGACATTCGAGATCAAAAGCTTTCTTTGAGTGTGTAGTGCAGTCTTGTCTGTGTTAGATCTTTACTCAGTGAACGAGCAAAAGGAAGATTCATATATTTAATCCTCTGAGGTTCTGCACTGTCTTGCTACACCTGTAAGGAACACCTGTCTGCAGACTGGGATCCCCATGTCCTGCCAATCCCGCACCATCATGCAGTGTCTGCTATAATATTAAACATTCAAACTCCATTTCACGTGTAAATATAATTAAATATACATCTATGTACTAGTTATACCTTAGAAAATTAAAATCCCACATTTTAATTTTCTTGTAAAAATTGATTTCCACCCCATATTCAGGAACACAGCACCCACCTGTACCTGTGAGAAAATAAGACCCAGGTCCTGGATGCTCCAGGTTACAGGAGGGTAACCTGGAACGTGTAGTGTCAGTAGGGAATGCCTGTACTAAACAAAGCCAGCTCTGCTTAGCTTCAGCCAGTTATGACTTTCCAAGTAAACAGATGGCTTTTAATGTGTACAGTGAAAGCCTCTGGAGTTTATGGATAGATATCCGGTTTTGGGCCTGTTACATTTACACATGAAGATTCAGCTCTTACGTTTCTTTCAGTAGCTGCAATATCCATGTAAGGAGAGGATGCTGACAGGTTGCGCACTGTTTCTCTACTATGGAACATCACTATTAACCAATACATTCGGTTCACATAGTTACAAATGCGTGTTACAGGACACTTGAAACAGACAGTTTTTCACTGTGGCTAAGATCAGAATTTGTTATTAATTGCAAGGGGTCAGGCGCACCTATAAAGTGAAGTGCCTTTAGAAGAAGGTCACATGACACTGATGGTGGCCTAATGTCAAGTCATTTGTTAACTCGTCCCTGAATTAAAATAAACAAAGAATAAATATGCACAGAGTTGAGGAGCAGGATGCATAACCGAAAGGTTGCTGGTTCAATTCCCCACTGGGGCACTGCTGTTGTACCCTTAGGCAAGGTACTTAACCCAGAATTGCTTCAGTAAATATCCAACTGTATGAATGGATAAAAGGTAAAATTGTAACTTATGTAAGTCGCTTTGGATAAGAGGATCTACTAAATGACAGTAATGCATCCTGCCTTTTGTGGGTGAATGACTTTCATTATTTGGTTAAGATCAAAATACCTGCAATGAATAGCACAGGCCTCTGCGGAAGACTCACCTCCCGGACAGCAGGAACGAGAGCTGGTTGATGGGTGTCTTCCCCTCCAGGGCGTAGGTCTCGTCCACGCCCAGCGAGTGGACGCGGCTGTCAGCGGCGCGGGCCACCTGCTTGAAGGTGTCGGGCGGCACACCGAGGGGCCGGAAGACGGCGGCGTAGAGGCCGCGCAGCTCGCCGGGGAGGAAGGCGTGCTGCTGCAGGCGGAGCAGCAGGTGGGCCAGCTGTAGCCCGCACAGCGCCACCAGCAGCACGTTCCAGGCGAACACGTCCACGCCGCACAGTGTCAGCCAGCCCCACAGGGCGTGGCACAGGAAGGAGGGCGCCAGGAAGCTGAAGATGTAGAGCGCCCCGAACACGCCGCTCCCTCCCATGTAGCCCAGCATCAGGAGGGTGTTGCCCAGCTGGTACAGAGCGCCCTCCGTGCCGTTCACCCACTCTTGGCATTGTGGGTGTCCGAACAGGCTGGAGTTCTCCTGCCACATACCTTTGCTTGCTTGCCCACCTGTTCTGAGCTATGGCAGCCCCAGCATCCACAGAAATGGATTTCAAAAACTCCCTCAAGATGCTGGAACTGGTTTCTAAAAAATACACAAAGGAAGGCTAGAGTCTTAATTATTCAGAAAATACATATTTTTGAAGTCTTGAATGTTCCTTCCCAGGATTCACGCTGTATAGATTAAACACACATTCTGAATCTCTCTGAGCTCTGAGCCTTTTCACCCTGAGCTGGAGGGGACTTCTCATGCTGTGAAGATCTCCCTTTCCCACCCTTTCCCTCTCTCCCTCTCTCTCTCTCTTTCCTGCTCTCACATACTTCCTCTCTCTTTCCTCTTCTCTCACTCTGTCTCATCCCCTCACCCTTCTGATTTCGTGGAACATTTCATCAGGAAAGTGTATATCTTGGCAACAGGTGAGGGAAAGAGAGAGAGACAGAGAGAAAGAGACCCTGAGAGGGATAACCATGTTTGGAATTGAAACATAAGGAGGAGATAGCTGTGAACAGAAAGCAGAACAGCTGCTTAACATAACACCACACACACACAGAGAGAGAGAGAGCAAAACGGCAAAGGAGCTCTGAACTGACCGACTTGCAGTGGGAGAGGAACTGAGGATTTTTTTTAGAGACACTGAGATGGGTAGGATTACAGAGCAGGTCGGGTGTCACAGATGAACCCCCCCCTCTCAGAGCTTCCCATGGTAGATTCCAACAGTCACAGGCAACTAGAGGGCCCAAGGAGTGTGAAGTCACTGCAGGTAGGACCAAGGGCACAGTGCTGTGAGCACTGCATTTAGCACTGCACTGAGTTTATTCTCAAAGTGAAGCAGCGGATCCCAAAACAGAAACACACACACACACACACAACCTATGCACACACAACAGAGAACAATCAGAACCAAAATGGGAATCAAAAACCCCACTTATACTGCTCTAAATATTTGTTCTGTTAGACATGAGTGTTTTCTTTCAATCAAGTTCCTGTCTCCAAGTAGCGATAATCTGCTGTTGACAAGACAGTCTGCAAAACCATTGAGTTAAGCTGTATTATTTTTTCTTCTCTTGCAGTAAAATGTATGCATGTTCCAGAGAAACACACAGGGATATGCCCTGTGCCTGTGTTTGTCTATGGAGCAGTTCCTGTGCCCATACTTGTCTCATTGGTGTGCACATGTCAAGTGGCAGTGTTTGAACAGTTGCTCATATTTTGCTTTGAGTCCTGCCGTTCAGCTGAAAGGTCTTCTACTCAAAATGTGCCGTACCTCTCACAGCAAGACATAAACACACACACACACACACACAAGTGCTGCCTGTCTGTGCTGTAATGCAGCACAGTGTAATCCTGGTGTTTGTTTACTGCCCCCCTGTGCCTCCCTCCCAAAAAAACACATTCAGCTCAAAAACACATTGCATAGGACCTTTATTTCATTCCAACGAGAGGAACACGATAGGGTCTCTCTGCTGGGAACACTTCCCCAGGAATTGCGCGAACAAGAATTAAGACTAATACATTCAACCGTATTAAAAAAAAAAACACAGAACAAAAACAATTACAGCAACAATGTGTATGTATGTGCTGCAGGCCTTCCTTTCGCCCCAGGGTTAGGCTGACCTCTGAGGGCTGGAGCAGCAGCCAGCTGCGGCACACTGAAAAAGGACAGAGAGGAAAAAAGAAAACACGATAACCCACAACCCCGAAGCAACATGCTCGCCATCTGCAAACTGCCTTCCAACTGCGTTCTACCGGAATTTGACCAAAATACGGGTATCTGAACTTAAATAGAGGCATCTAATGCTGAAATGGAGGTGGTGGTGAACACAGCTTAAGTTTTTTGGCAGCAGCAGGATTTCTTCGACTGTTCGTCATATTTATTTTGCCAACCGCATTTTTTGCCGTCAAGGCAGGAATGATATATAGGATGACAGCATAGCTGAACCATGTTTACATTAATATGATGGTGCTGCCTGTGCATAGCTGAACCATGTTTACACTAATGGGATGGGGCTCTTTGGCAGCACAGCCGAACTATGCTAACGCTCACTAAAGTGGATCCCATGCAGATATGAGTTTGTGTAAACTAGTCAAGAGCCCCATGTGAAAACAGCACCTTACTTTGACTCTTTGCCCCTGTTGGTGACAGATGTAACAATGCGCCCTGCAAATGACACAGAAACCCCAAGCGTTTGTCCGTGTCTGACCTCTGCCCATACAAGCAGACCCACAGATCTTTATATAGAATGTGGATGAGCTGATACAGTGAACTGGCTAAGTAAGATGAGCCGCCCAGGGCCTGCTTAAGCACAACCCATGTCTCGAACAGCAAGTCTTTCTCACATGCAGGCTGGTGCTCAAATGAATCAAGAAAAATATATTTAGAAGTTTTCTGGAAAATCTCAACACACAGTAGTCACTGAGACATTACCAGACCACACATTTCACATCCCTGACCTGCCACAGACTGAAATTAGAGGTTGATACTCCACACTCTTTGGAGTTTTTTTTTTTTTCAAACAAATGACGAGGCCAATTTCCAAATTTGCGTGGGTGATAACATTTTGAACACTGCACTCCTTCCGCGGACCAAGAACGTAAACATCCTGTTTCCGTCTTCAGTAATTTGCCCTTCAGAAAAACAGCGGAACATGCGGAGGACATTCAGAAACACTGAGCGTGCACAGGGATCAATCAGCGCAGGGCTGCCGCATTGGAGTAAAAAAAGAGAAGAGATGGTCACGTGACCGCAGTCTTGCACGCTCCGCATGGAACATGAGAAGTACATCGTGTCCATCATGGCACTAGGGGAAGCCTCCCTTTGTCTACCCTACACCAGAGGACAATTACTATCGTAGCGCAACAGTTAAAATGACGAGGGAATTAACACTATTTGCACCAGTTGCGCGCCTAGCTATATTTTGCAGATTTGTTGAAACATAAAAATAGGGTTCGGAGTTTAAAAGCGGTCACATCAAGTGTTCAAATTCGTTATCGAGTGGAAAAAAAAAAACTTTTTTTTCCTACAACGAAAATGTGTAACACCACCCATTTAGGTCTTACAGTGATACTCAGAAGTTTCGTGTTTCGGGGTATTCATAACTTTAAATGCAACTTGTTCCTCTCTGCCAGCTTCCTAAATTATGTACTTTAGTTCATAAAAAAAACAGCAGACGTTTGAATAAGCATTCGCACCGTTCTGAATCTGGGATTAAGTTATAAATACCACATTCGTAGATTTACCACGCAGAGGTTCCGTCGGTCGGGTGTTTTCAGATCTTGAATCCGAGCGCCCGCATACAGTCTTTGTGCGCCTCGATGAGGTCAGTGCAGCTTTCTTCGCCCTTCTCGATGATGCTGAAAATGGAATGTAGAGAGACACCGAGACACATCAACCGCTCGGCTCATCGCTTTTCTCTCTACTTCTACGTGGATAATCCGCGTGGGTTCGGGGTGTCCTCCGTGGGGGTGATCGCCCCGCTCCCTTACCACGCATCCCTGGCTTTCTTGGTCTCCGGACACGCGGGACACGGTTGTTGTTCCTCCGGCTCCGCGCTTTCCAGTGCAGGCGCGGTGTCGGGGGTCGCTGCTGACAGGGTCGACATGTTCTGCCTTGGTCTGTCTTGAAACATAAAATAATATATAATTAACCTGTCGACCCATTAACAAACTCCAGAGGGCCTGATATCTAATGTTAAAAAAAATGAATGTTAGAGAGACAAAGCATTAGAGTAATTTTCTAACAACAGCTAGTTAACCAGACACCCTCACTAGTGGAATGAACAAGGTAAGCAAAGTCTCAAACGTATAGCCTTCATACTTGAATAGGATTCCAAGTTAGTTAGCTCTTTCCTCTTACCAACCACCTAACTAGCCAACATGTCTAAAGCCCGTGCAAAACGGCGAGCTAGTGTGAACGAGGTAGCCAGCAGGCAATCTCACGTCCTGTTATTATCCTCAAAATAATAAACAAATAAGTTAAAGTACAAGACTCTGTACTGGATAATTTGCTTGTTTCACTTATTGCAGCCTGCAAAATATTGCTAAAGAAAATAAACGTTCCAAAGCGCGCAGCTAGCTACCTGTTTGCCAGAGAATGTCCAAATGACGCCTAGTATGTGCGGACCCTGTAACACGGATGAGCAGAGGAAGGGTTAAACACATGAACAATGTGCATGTTACATAACCCCCGCTTCACATGCCTGGCGGTGGCAGAAACCTCACGTGCGCCCTTCGTTACGTAACTCGCAGCCAAAGGCAGGGAACGCGCATTTTTACGCGCATCACGTCTGGGGCCTGTAGTTTACATCCTCTAAAAATGAAGTGATTCTCCAATTTTCGCTGCATTTCCTGAGACGATACACCGCTGCAAAGAGTGTGTGTTTTATGTTTGTACGTGGGAATACGCTTCACCCGTTTTAATGCCATAAACAATGTCCATTTTGACTATGGTGGTGGCAAGTAAAGGCAAAATAAACCCTTCCGGTCCACACGTTCCAAACGTGCAAGGAGACTGGGTTTCGTGTGGAACGCCGTATGTCAAAGATTAAGCTAATTTCAGATCTTCTTAGCAGAGATATTAGGTGCAACAGTAAGATACCATATGCCACCGACACTGCAAACTTTACAGATATAGGCAGGCTATGTATGACTGGGGTACTGAGGTAATAGTTTGATTCGCTGTTATCTACTCTGAAACAGTTCTGTTTGATTGTTAGTTATGATTGACTTTCTGTAAACGCAGATCATTAGACGCCTTTATTTCTGGATGCACAGTCTGCATAGTTTGCTTGGATCCACGTGTCCATAATGCCATTCTTACAGTTTTGCTCAGTTTGTAGTCTTTTATACCAAATATCTGAGGTTGCCGCTGGAGGACCAGCAGAGGGCAGTATAATGCTGGTGTGTGCATTTGTCAAAAACATTTTTACACTGTTATCTCAACCAAATGAAACTCTTTAATCCTACCTGGTGCTGTTTCCTGAGAACCAAGGTCATGCTGGATTTTACCTCTGGTATTATTAATCTCAATGTGAAAGTCAACACATTATTTCTTGTTGTCACAATCACCAATTATCAAAATCTCTTTTGTTTCCTCAATCATTTAAAAACATGCGAAGACTTTAAAATGAGTACAAAATATTGTGCTCTGACCCTAAACATAATGGCCAGGGTTTGGAGCAGAGCCAATGCAATGGATGACTCACTTGGATATACTTTTGTAAGCTCCGCTGTATGAGACCAGAAACTGGAGTCTATTCTTAATACATTTAATCAAATTATACAAATAAAATAAATGTGAAACAAAATGATGACATTAATTAAATATGGAATTAAGAATAAAGCATTCCTTAATCCTTAAAAGCAATGAGCCAAAAAACAGTAGTGTGTGAGCAGAATTTATTTGCAGACACTCTTAACCGGCAGCATTAATATTATTGTATCCATTTATAAAGCTGGACATTTACGGAGGCCATTCACTTATGCATTTCTCTGTGAAGCAGGTGCTCCAACTGTGGATTTGAACCTGCAACTCTCTCATTACAGGGCTACCTCCCGGACCCCTGAGGCCCCGCCCAAAGCTGGGAGCGGCGCTCGGCGGAGAGGGATCTGCTCTAGCCGAACACGCAGACAGTGCCTGTGGCCAGGCGGTGCTTGTACTCGTACAGGTAGAAGGAGGCCTGTGGGAAGTTGCACCTCATCTCCATCTTCCCGGGCACCACGTGCACGGCCACACCCTCGCCCAGCCCCTCGCTCAGCTTGCGCAGCATGCGCGAGGCCAGGTAGCGCCGCGCCCGCTCGGGCTCCTCCTCGATGGAGGCGTACACCTCGGGCGGCGGGTTGGGGATCTTCCACTCCAGCTCCACGATCAGCTGGTGGATGCGGGCCTTGTCCAGGGAGGTGGGCGTGTCCCTGTAGCAGGCCACCACGTCTGTGCCACCGGGCCCCTCTGAGGGGACGGTCAGGAAGCTCTCCTGCCGTTTGGGGCCGGCCTCCTCCTCCCCCTGCTCTAGTGCTGGCCCCGCCCCCACAGGAGGGTGCACCATCACGGCCCAGCGCAGCCAATCGTAATTCTTCTCCAGGGTCTTCAGGATGCCAGCAGCCTGGTCTTCAGGTGGCTTCCCGTCCTTCTGGGCCTCCCGGACAATCCGCTGAACATCCTCCTCCGCCTGCTCCAGGAAGTACCCCGAACAGCGCCCCCCGGTGGTTTTCATCTTCCTGTAGAGCGCCCCCATCTTGTCAGCCCAGGTCTTCATGAGCAGCGCCTGGTCGCGGCCCGTCAGCGAGGCCTGGATGAAGAGGCACAGCAGGCCCGTCCCCAGCACGAAGTTCACCTACCGGTACAATCAGACTCAACCTGAGCGCAAAGCCACCTGGGTAATCTCAACAGCACCTAGCTGCCAGAGAGCTCACATTCTGGACTGGGTGACACATACTTTACAGTGGTGGCTGGTGAGCAGGAAATTCAATTTGAAACTGATACTGAAACCCTTTGGGCTGTAACCCATTTTTCAACACTAACACATTTCCGAAATGTAGCATTCACCAATCAACAGCTGACTCCTGTTTCCTTAATTATCACAAAAAGAATAGAGGGTGGTTTTCACCTTAAAATCAATAGTGTTTTTTTATTTTAAGAAAGAAGTTAATGAATTTGGAGAGCTCAAAGTCAGAGCGATTGCATCAGATGCAAAGAATTAAAGAGGGATCAACGGCTAGCAGGTGATCCTGTTTAAACTGGCACACATGTGAAAATGGGTGGAGGAGCACAGCATAGTGTGGAGCTCACAGCATATCTGCAGCATGAGCCCTGCTCTCAAGGTCAAACCAAAGCACTCTATAGTATGGGCCTCCCTCTCAAGGTCAAACTAAAGCATTCTGTAGCATGGGCCTCCCTCTCAAGGTCAAACCAAAGTGCTCTGTAGCATGGACCTTCCTTCAAGGTCAAACCAAAGTGCTCTGTAGCACGGGCCTCCCCTTGAAGGTCAAACCAAAGCACTCTGTAGCATGGGCCCTCCTTCAAGGTCAAAGCAAAGCACTGTATAGCATGGACCCTCCCTCTCAAGGTCAAAGCAAAGCCATCTGCTGCACAGGCCCCATGGCCCCTAGTATCCTTCAAATTGCCCTTAAATTCTACTACAGTATTACCATACAGCACATTCAGCAATTGTAATGTTTGATGTGTCAACTGTGTCACAAGATTTTCATGTTTGAAATAAGGGCTGTTTCTTTCTAGACGTGACTCTGTGATGGAGGTGGAAATGGGAGTGTCTTCCTTCTGCTGTTCAAGGATCAGTGATGACAGAGGAAAATACCCATAGTTCAATATTCATCCCCTGGCCTCTAATAACCCCTCATGTAACACCCACTCATTTTAAAAAGACATTATACAGCACTATTTTCAGTTTTTACACTTTTTTTTCCAGAAATGCAACAACATTGAGAAAAAAAAGATAAATTTAAATTGCAAATGTAAAGAATCTTTATGTCTTAAAGGAAGACTTTAAGGGAAATATTATTTAAGAGCACTAGGTGAAATTATAAATTTAGATTAGTACAAAGCTGCCTTGGTAGGAGCTGTGACTCTGCTGCTTATGAAAGCTAAGGACTCACTGCTGTGACTCTGTACTGTGACTCTGTGCTAAAAATGAAAGGTTAAGCCTCAGAACTGTGACTCTGTGCCTACAATGAAAGGTGAAGCTTCAGAATTGTGACTGTGCTGTGACTCCATGCTGACAATGAAAGGTTAAGCCTCAGAACTGTGACTCTGTGCCGTGACTCCATGCTGATGACGGAACTCGCCTTCTCGCAGAACTCCCTCATCTCCCAGCGCTTGGGCCGGCGGCTCTGCACCAGCTCCTCCAGCAGGGTGGGTTGGGCGGTGAGGGCCGACACGCCCATGAGCCGGCTGTGCAGGGCGGTCAGCTGCCTCTCCAGCCGGTGGTCCTGGACGTACTGCAGGAACACCTCCGTCTCCCGCTTGGTGTGCGCGGGCTGCGCTCTCACCACCGCCCCCAGCTGGAAGTACACCACCGCCAGGTCGTCCTCCAGGCGGTGCACCTCCTCGTCAGACAGCAGGCCCCGCCCGGCCACGCCCAGCTCCTGGTCGATGTGGTCCAGGTTCTTCTTCACAACGTCCAGCTCATCAGCTGTTGCGCTGCCATCCAGGTACGAGCAGATGCTTTGCACGAGCCCGCGCAGTGTCTGCATGTACCCCACCGGCTCCAGAACCTTCCCAAACAGCGCCATGGCAACAGCACCTAGTGTCTTTCACTGCAGATGTAGCAGGTCTGGGAATATAAAAGACAGACAAACAGATACAGGCACTCAGACAGACAGATACAGACACATGGAAATACAGGTAGACACACGGACCAAAGGATACAGAGACAGAGACCGAGAGAAAGAGGAAGAAAGTCAGATGTAGACACACAGACAGTCGGATACAGACATAGAAAGGCAGATAGTATGAACTGTCACCTATGTAAGTCGCTTTGGATAAAAGCGTCTGCCAAATGAATAAATGTAAATGTATCAGAGAGACAGATACACTTGGACGGACACAGACACACAGAGATACTGAATCAGACAGATGGATGTACATTGATAGAAAGCTTTACTCTCCCCAGTGGGGGAATTTGTCCTACAGCAGAATCCATAAAAACAAAACCTAGGCATACAACAAACCAACAGATCTTCATAATAATGTATATTCAAATGGCTGAACCACTCACAAGCTTCACAGGTGCAGTAGGCTCTCACCTTCACCGGGAGTAAATTCACAATGAAGGTCTGAGATAACCTTCAGCTAGTCCCTACTATTTAGACCTTCTAGAACAAAGGAAGCTCTGATAATACATTTCTGTTAACATTTCTTTTAACCCTTAACTGTACTTGTGCAGTGACACCCCTGAGACTCTAGAGACTTGTATTTATGTCATCAGGGGAGATTTCAGAAAGGGCAGAGCATTACATGCAATTCTGCACTGGATGCATTCTTCACAAGTTTCTGATGGAAACCAAGAGTTCGCAAGAGTACTAAGCCTCCATTGTAGTTGCTTTTTCCAATGTACAGACTTAAATTTCATTGTTGCAAAAAACATTCATTTTATGTAAAAGAATACATTTCTCAACATGTTCAAGATTTTTCTCCTAAAGTACCATTGACCTTAAGGACCACCAGCTTTTTATAAACACTCTGTGTGCTTTGCTTTTGGTGCGAGTTCTACTGAGCACTCGTGGTAAGAGCTGGGCAGTATTACCAACACTAATGACCTGGCAAAGAAAAAAGCACACGATGCTGCAGACAGTGCCCTCTAATGGTTTAATTAAGAAGTTGATCAAGACACTGAATGCACCCCCCCCCCCATTCCTCTTTCTTGTCCTTTGTCTCCTGGTTCTACAAGCGTAATACTCACATAGAACTGCTCACAGGGAACGCAGGTATTTTACTCATTGAATGATTTTTTTCATTTTTACCACTTGACACATGCATGCACGCACACACACCAACACCAGCCACTTGCACCACAACAGGTAAGGCATAATGAACAAACCACAACTGCAACACTTTAAAAGAAAGGTTTAATTCACATTCATTCGCCACGACAGCAAACAGTGTTTAAAGCTGACAAAAATTAAACATGGGGCAAATATATCAAACAATTCAATATAAAATTAAGAGGAAAAAAAGCGACTACACACATTTTCCTGTGTGTGCAGGTGTGCGCATGCATGTGTGTGTGTGTGTGTGCGCCTGCAGAGGTGTGGGGTGGGTGGCTCTACGGGTGTCAGTACGGCCTCATTCGACCCATGAGGGGCGGGGCTCTGTTGGGTGGGGTGATGGCTATGTCCAGGTAGTCTCCTATCTGAAAGCGCTGGGACTGCAACGTCATAGAGTCGTCCGCCCCCTTCCGGCCCGACACCGTGTTCCCGATGTCCTTCACCCTGGAAACAAAACAAATATAGTAACAGTGGCCATGACATGAAATTATATATACATAGGAGATGATCTCTCAATCAAAGTAAGAACAGCACCATTTTCAGCAGTTATTATGTCACCTATTAGATTATCCAGCAGGTAAAATCGACTTGTAGAAGTTGTACTTAGAGAAAATGGTCTTACTTCTAGCTGAGAAGCTTCCTAAATAAGTCTTACTGCCTACTGAGGTAGGACGTTTCTTAATTCTCAGATGCTTGATAAATACAGGGCCAGTTCTGTGCTTCTGTGCTGGCTGATCCTGACAGAAGTAAGGCACTACAAACTCAAGGAGTATCTATCATTGTAACTCACACTGTAATGCAAAAAACAGCAGGGGGTGGAATCACTGTCTTCAGCAACAGACCACACAAATCCTGCTGCACTCCTTTATTAAATCGATTTGTGCAATACAGCAATAAGAAAATGAACAAATTTTCACAGTCAAGTCACACAGCCGAGAGAGGGCATCAGACATTATCTGTGTGTGCTCGCTACACCTGCAGGTGTGTGCTCAGGTGCTGAGCCCATCTACCTCACCTATAGCCTTGTCTTTTTGGGTCTGGGTAGACGATGGCAAAGCCGAAATGAGTGCCTTTCTTTCGAGCTTCTGGATAGACCTCTTTCACCAGGCTGGTTAGCTCCTTCAAAGTGGCATCCATCCTGCAGCAACATACACAGTTATTCCTATTAATATTATCACTGTTGAATATTATCACTTAATGCAGAGCCATTTCCAAGCTCGCCGTGGTCAGTTGCATGAATGCGTATCACATGAACACAGCACGACTGAGCATCAAGCTTCAGAAACACTGAAATAAGCATGTGCCTAACAACAGAACAAATAAACTTACATGCTAATGTAAACCTGATGACCATCAATAACCAGAGCCTTGTTTCAGAGTATTACAACTGTTAACAGTGTTGGGCAAAAGCTACAGTACTATACATCAGATATCCTATGAGGCCGGGGTGTTCAGGTTCTGGGGCCTACGTGTGGGGCAGGGCAAAGTAGAGAGAACCGAGGTCAAGTCCAAACGATGGGTGTACAGTTCTGCAGTTCTGTTGGCCGATACATTTGTACAGGATTAGGATCCCCTGAGGAGCTCCTGCAGCCCAGTGCAGGTGGGACAAAATGCACCCCATGCGAGTAGCCTGCTGGTTTGAGGCTAGTCTGACATTCACCAGGGGGACAATGTGGGGTAGAAGTAGGTGCTGCCTTCCAAACCGAACCCCTACACCCTTCTTTGGTAAATTGTCCTGTCCCATTTCCATAGGAAGTAAGCAGAAGGGGCCTTATGCATCAACCTCACTAGGAAGACTCAAAGCTTATGACTGTTTGCCTTAGAGGCAGAGGCAACTCAGAGACTACTCATCTGTGACCGTCATCTTATACAGGTACAGATCTTAAGAAAAAACAGCTTACAAAGCAGTGCATAGACTAATTTCATTATTTCAATATTACATATTAAAGGCGCTGTGCATGACATACACTAAATCGTCATGAAAGCATAAATTATTCCATAAAACGTCTCTTTAATGTAGCTACTTTGCTAGACTGGCTTGCTAGCTACAGAAGCACAAAAGAATCAGTGACTATTAGTGAGCTAGCTGGTGATGTACTGTATACAGCTGTCTAGCTATATATTGGCGATTTAACAGTACAGCAAAAAATGATAACGAGGTATTTACTTGTGAGACAATATTTGCCGAATATAGATTGCTTAATCGAATATTTTGTCCTCAAATGTTTGCAGGGATCAACAGCCGAACAGGTAAACTGCTGTTGTACCACTGCGCAGGCGCTAATACACATGGGCCAATAAGACGACTCGTCCATAATGTCATGGAGATTCAAACAAGTGCTTCCCTTTTCTTACAATATTTTATCCTTATTTACTGTTACCACCCAAAGAGTGAAACACTGACATGAATCTAAAAATGACGTCAAAGGCAGCGCCACACGGTTAGATTGAAGGCAAACTTACGGCAGCCTCCCCCTCCATGTCACACTCAGGACAGCATAGACAAAAACAATGAAACCCCAGCAGTTCGGGTTAGGCGACTTTACCAGGTGTAGATCTGCAGCTCGCTTGATGGGACGTTTCCTCGGGCAAACTCGTCCATTCTGTGGTGTCGGCCATTGTTCGTGGTGAAAACCCGCAGCAACAAGGGGCAAGTCTGAAAACGACAGTTACCTGCCTCAGCATTGTTGTACCAACACCCACTGGTTAAAACTCTCAGCATAACCATTCGTCATTAAAGTTTCCAACGCAAGTGTGCCACGCATGTAGAATGCACCAGCTGAGACATTTCACAGAGATGGTTGCAATGGGTGCAATCAATCAACGTTACTAGACCAAAACCGAAATATAGCTACCAGCCTACTATACAACGCAGTATTTTACCTGCTGACCTGCTGTACTGCTTGTTTCATGTAATACAGGGTCTAGCTAGCAAAATGGACAAATGCAATCTATTTTCTCCGGCTAGCGAGTCAGTCAGTGTTGCGCCAATTACAGCTAGTTAGCACTGCATGTACCGTAACTTAACTACACCAAGTAGAAGGTGTTACACTTGGAGGATCCCACCTTTTCTCTATCGACTGGCTTTTCGGGTTCTTTCTTAATTTCTTCTTGTGTAACTCTTGATTCAACAGCCATTTCTTCAAAGGATCAGTTTGTAGGTAACGTTAGCGATGCTAAACACAAATACACAGGCGCCGTTTCTGTTTCCGGGTCAGACGAGAACCAGTGACGTCACATAAAACGTAGGGGTTATATTTAACCAATCATCGTGTTGCATGATCTAGCTGCATTCACTAAATAAAATTAAACATTGTTAATTGTGAATTACATGTAAAATATAACACACACACCTGAAAAACATATGTAGCCATAAAAACACCTTCAATGCACCAAAACATAAGCTCATACAGTATATTTTCTTAAAAAAGAAGTGGTGCCTCACTTTACAGTTGTTTTAAGTAGAACAAATAAGGCCTTCTAATCAGTATAGAATAAAATAATATTTGGGTTTGAATTTAACATTCTGGTTTTATGAATACAAAAACGCTAAGTGTAAGCACAAAAAAAAAAAGAAACACAATACTTTTAAGGAATCAATAACGGAATCGCCTTTACTAAAACCAAGAATTACAATTGTACACATGAATCAGTTTGTGGAAGTTTTTGTAAAATGTTAATATTTTATTATTATTGGCATTTTAGTTCGTTTCATTTATGATAAAGCCTTAGTATAGAAGCTAAAGCCTTAACTTACGAGAAAACCTTAGTTCAGAGCACCATCCCTACCACTTCTGAAATAGAAATCCTGCTAATACAAGTCAATAAAATGCTACTGACCAATTTGGGCACGTTTTACCAGTCTCCCATTTGCTTTATTTTGTTATGTATTGTCACATATTGTTTGAACACTGTCCTAATAACTTCCTTCATGTTATCCGCAAGGTTGTCATTGACAATGAGAAAGTGTTCCTAATTGACCCTTTTGGTTAATTAAATATGAATAATTTCCTATTTTTGCTGTTCACTGAACCCTTATTGATGTAGCTCAATAGTTGTGATTCATCTGAATGTCATAAAGAGGCAATGCAAATTGCTCAGGTTTTTCTGCACTTAGTGCCTTTTGCATTTTGGCAGTGTATAAACCCCAACACCCCTGTTTCGCGGGTTAGAATTGATGTCTTCTTCTGGCGTTTAACCAATAAATGAGCACATTGATGGTGTCATCAGAAAGACTTTAGCTGGAGAGTGGTGAGCACACTCGTGTTAGGTGCACACATATGCCCCCTGATGGTGTAGTTATGTTCAGGCATAATGTTCCTTTGAAATATGTGACCATGGATACCAGGTTATGGTAAGGATGGAACCGCTGAATTCCCTGGAACAGTGAGCGATCATGCAAACTGGATCATTTCAATCACATGACAATAATTAAAAATGATTATTCAGTCCACAGAATATGGCGGGAGGGTCTTCACCTTCAGATGGTTTCAGTGGTGATGGGTGACATGACCTGGCAAAGTGCATGTGAAAACCTGCACACACACACACACATGCACGCACACACACGCATGCACGCGCGCGCACACACACACACACACACACACACACACACACACACACAAACACACACACACACACACACACAATGTTTCTCACACAGCCTCAGCCAGTCAGTATGTACAAACCTGCATGCATAAACACATGCTGTTTGCATGCAATTTTGCTCTAGTATGATCATGGAACATTCTCCTTTTAATGAATATTACACACAAACAACAAAATAGTGTCATAAAAGGGAAAAGATTTAATAATCATTCCACATTATATCCACTGTAAAATCTTCTTAATCCATCCCGATTATTTCAGTCTCACTCACAGAAATATAAAAAATATTTTAATATAAAACAAGGTTATTAAAAAAGAGTTACAAAACATCTCTGATAAGTCTTCATTTTTTTCTTGAGAAGAGGCGACAGTGATTACAGAGGTGAAGGAGTTATCTCTGTACCCACGAGTATCAGTTTGGACATCAGTCAAGCAGTCTGAGTGAACAGCTTTGGTCGGTGCATCCCTGTATCTGCCTGCTCGTCCAATCAGAGGAGGAGAGTGAAGAATTCCCTTTCAGTGGCCTGTTCCCTCCCATTCCGAACACAGAAACAAAGTGCTGGTACTGTAGTCAAACATTTCTTAGTAGTGGGGTTGGAAGAACGCTCAAATTTGAGTGTGCATTTGATAGCTTGGCCACTAGAGGGGGGTGGTGGGGCTGAAGTATTACATTGTTGTTCTTCACAGCAGCGGAGAAGGGGTATACTGTGCTGTTTGTCCCTTGAAGTTACCCGTACTCAAGCAGTGCACTGTCTCTTGTGGCCAATGAGTTGCACTTGGTCAGTCTGTTATTGGTTTGATGGCCCTGTCCAGTCCTGTGTTGCCATAGAAATGTTGATAGGGGCATGGCCTCTGGCCCCTCACAGCATAAACGACTGGGTGTGTTTGAAGTCCCGAGGCTAAGAAGAGGAGAATGGGTCAGTAACACTGATTAAGCATAACTGATGTGACTGGACAGTAACAGAGCAGCTGATCATAATTTTAATAACTGGTCAGTAATAGAGATCAACCAGATCACTGCCTCATCGACTGGTCAGTAATGGAAAGTCAATCACTAGTTTGTGGACTGGTCAGTAATATGCTGAAATGATAAAAAAAACAAATCTAAGGAATAAAGGGAAGGAAAGGACTCTTACATGTCGTGGAGGACTGCTGTGGCTGCTACGGTTGCTGAAATACAAGGACAGCAATTAGAACTCTGAAGTCTGAACTGTAGTGTGTTCAGTTGCCCCATGACAAATATGACCATTTCAATGATTCAGCTGATTCAGGATCAGTGTGGATTAGGTCCCATGTACATAGATGTGAGCTGGACACATTCTTGTTCTTTATGTTGGTGCATTATGGCTAATCAGATTGGACCGTCTTACCCTCTCCTTTTGCCCTCTGCAGGGAAACATGGAGGAGAAGAGAGAGAAAGAGAAGGAAATGAGCACTGAGCACAGAAAACAATATGAAACATGACAAATTCTGACAGACATAAATACGGTCAATACTGACATAAATATAAAATGTTGGTTACCTAGAGTTCAAAGACTGTGCTCAAAATCATTTCAAAATCAGGGCAAATATTTCCAAAAAACTGAGAAATTTATTTCCAAATTTACCTGTCTTACTAATCTTCAAAATTCCCCTCCATATTGTGACAGAATAAAAAACATGGCAGCTATATACTGTATGTTTCATTCCTGCTGTAACCTGAGGGACAGTTGATAGAGAAACCAATAAAAAGGAAGACTGACTACAGAAAGACAGACTCACTTTTACAGCAGCCCCTCCGACAGGCACAGCAGATCCCCAGGATACACAGACAGATGACGAGGAATGCCCCCCCCCCTGCGGCTGCCACCAGAATAATGTCCACTTCATCTATGATGCATAGAGGGAACTTTACTGACACTCACCAGTAACATGATGACACACTGTGACATACTGACATGCACTGGTAGCATACTGATATACACTGATAACATACTGACACATACTAGTAACATATGGACACACATTAGTAACATACTGAAATACACCAGTAACATACTGACATACATCAGTAACATAGTGATACACCAAAAACACACTGCTACGCCCCAAAAACAGATTGACACCCGCAAATGCACTCACACACACATATGTGCCCTCAGATACACAGGCACACATGACACACACATACAGTTGCACACTCATGCAAACATGTACACACGCACTCACCAATCTTCATGCGTTTTGCCTCGCAGCTCTTTGGCGCCCCCACTCCGTTGGAGGACTCACAGCGGTACTGTCCCGAGTCTGTCCGGGACACACTCTTAAAACGCTGAGAAAGGTTGGTTAAGAGGGAGGAGGGGCCACATGCTGACATGCACCAATAACATACTGAAACACACCGGTAATGTATTGACAGACATCAGTGACATAATGACATGCGCTAATAACATACAGACAAAGATGAGTGACGCACTAGTAACATACTGGCATACAGCTGTATCATACTTGCAGACCCTAGTAACATACTGACGTATACTTATACGTGCGTGTGTGTGTTCATGCATACAAGTAAGTGTTGATCAGTTGGAAATTTATTGCTTTTTGCAAGCTGCCTTAGCTCCAGAACAGCAGAGCGCACTGCAATAAATGTTGCTGACCAGTGTGTACAGCTGCATACTCTAGCAAAGGCCTCTGAGTAGCAAGTACTGGTAACACGTTGTAGTAAACATCTCTAAGCAGCATGTATCAGTTATAGACTGTAGTAAATGTCTCAGAGCAGTGTGTATTGGTTACATACTATGGTAAATGTCTCTCACCAGTGTCCCAGAGTGAGTATCCATGGAGTAGCTGATGTTGGGCAGTTTTGCAGTGCTCAGTGGCTTGTTGTCCTTGTACCACTTGTAGGTAGCTGGGGGGAAACTCAGCTTGTCCTTACAATGGAGCTCTACCGCAGCCCCCGCCACAACATTGCTGGGGATCTCACAGGATGGGGTGTGGGGAGGCACTGAGGGGGTACAGAGGAGAGAAGGGGGAAGAAGACAGAAGAGAAGAGTGAGAGAAGGAGGGGGAAAGACAATGATATAAAAGTGGTGAAAGGGGGTGGTCATAAATGTGAGGGAAAGAGAGAAAATTTATCACAGTTGTATTTCATTTTTTACTTTTTTGTTCACATGGCAACACAGCATTTGTTTGTCCTACCAATAAAGCACCATTGAAGTGAACTGAATTAAAAGAGAGGTTTGATGGTCAGGGATAGACAGAGACACACATGGCATAAATATAACTCATAACACAGCTGTGGAGGTCATCATCGTCACAGAGCTGAACACAGAAACAGACAGACAGACAGACTGAAAATCCTACCCAGCACTTTCAGGGTGACGTTGGTCTCGCCCAGGGTCACTGAGTCTAGAGGAGCGCTGACTTCACAGCGGTACACCCCGGCATCCTTCAGGGTGGCCTTGTACAGGGTCACTGTTGCTCCCTCGATTTTTGCACGCCCAGCCAAGTTACCTGGATGAGCAGAAAAGGGGATTAACATGGATAAAATAATTTACAGTGCAGGGTTAGGGATGGGATGGAGTTAAGTGTGTGGCTGAGAGTGAGGGTGGGGCTGGGATTAGGTGTGCAGCTGATAGTGAAGATGGGGGTAGAGTTAAGGGTGTGGTTGACAGTGAGGATGGGGTGGGGTTAAGCGTGAGGGTCAGGGTGTGATTAAGGGTGTGGTTAACAATGAGGGTGTGGGTGGGGTTTAACATGACGGTTGGGGTGGGGTTAAGGGTGTGGTTGAAAGTGAGATTGAGAGTGGGGTTAACCATGCAGGAGGGGTGGGGTTAAGTGCAGTTAATAGTGAGGATGGGGCGGGAGTCAAGAGTGTGGTAGACTGTGTTGATGAGGGGTCGGGTACAGTGGTGGAAGCAGGGATAGGCAGAGTTAAGGGGTAAAATATCAACACTGTCTGAATCCTACCAACAGACAATGACTCTTTTAATGGCACTGAATGATGTCAAATATGAACATATCATCATTGCATAAATGCCCAGCAGGGCAGTACAGCTGTGCTCTGGGGAGTGTCCAGAGTTCAGTTGGTTCAGTAAATATCCAGCTGCGTACACAGCTAAAGTAGAGTTGAGTAGGTCGCCCTGGGTATGCGTGTCTGAAATCAAATAAATAATACAATGGAATGCATCTGTGTGTGTGTGTGTGCTTGCCTATCGATATGTGTGTATGTGTGTATGAGTATGTGTGTCTATGTGTGCTCCCATGACTACTCCTATGTGTGTGTGTCTGTTTGTGTTTGTGTGTGTGTGTTTGTGTGTGTGTGAGGGTTTACCTTTAAATTGTCCACCAAAATAGACAAAAGACAATTCCTTGGCGTTCCTCTTCCACTCAATGCGAGGATGGTCGTCTTTCTCCGTCTTAAATATGCAGGACAGCACAGCATCTGAGACAGAGAGAGGGGGATGAGAGAGGGAAAGGGGATGAGATAGGGAGAGGGGGTGAAGGGGGGAACGCTCTCTTCTCATTCTCCTCCTCCTCTCTTACCTTCATTCTCACGAACCTCAACTTGGGGCTTACTGGTGCTCACAGTGACTGCCGCAGAGCTGTGACCTGCAGAGAGAGAGGGGCAGGGAGGAGGAAAGAGAGAACGAGAGAAAGAGAGAGATCCATAGTAGTGTTGTCAGACAGTTGTAGGACTGATGTACTTCTGCTCTGTGGGATGTGCTGCTGTATTTCTCTCTAACCCTAGGATGTGCACACTGTCTCTGTCACCCCGCCTCCTACCCCTCACCCATCTCTACTTTATCCAACCCCAAAATGCCAATGGACCCCCCCCCCGCGACCCCTACTGAGCAACTCGAGAGCAGTGAGTGCTGAAACTGCATCAGATATAACAAGGCCTGCTTCTCATCCCAGCCCAACTCCACATACAACCTAATCCCACCTCTATCTGCATGTGTATATGCACGTACACACACGCATGGTTGCACACATGCAACACTCACTCACACACATACACACACGTGTACACATACATACCCACACCCGGCCGCAAGCATCCAATAACACTCACGCACACACACGCCCCCTCCCCCGCCCTGTCTCGGTACCAGGAACGGGAGAGCTCTGGAATGCAGGGTGATGGATGGTCTCCCTGACAGGTCTGGAGCAGGAAGTGAACATCCCTTCCTGTCGTGATAGCCCATCCTACAAACATGACTGACAGCACGTATAAGCATCTCCGAGGCCGGACGCTGCCTCATACATTACACTCATGCAACAATAACACTCCGGAGTTATTTCAGCCATTAATGGAAGAGAAAGGAAATCAGAGGCTTTAGAAGTGCTTTCTCTTCAGTTAAACGCAACAGTGCTCCACACAGAGTTACAACAAAGTTACTCTCATCCTCCATCCTCCAGTCATATTGCACAACTGAAAGTGCACACACACATGGGCACTCAAACCGAGAGAGAGAGACTGTGTGTCACTGACAGTACTATAGATTGTTCGGTGATTCTTAGAAAGGACAATTTAACTTTGAGATAGAGAGTGTGGGAGGGAGGGACTCGGTGAGAGTGTTTGTGTCCTTCCATTGGCAGAAGTGTACGCTGTTCAGACATGCTGATAAACTGTGACTGTATTTTGCATTTAAGAGAGATATAGAGAGGGAGAGGTGGAGGAGAGTGTGCTGTCTGTGGCTGTATTGACTAATGCCCATTCTTCTGGAAATGTCGACGTAATTTATGATAAACAGACGTTCCTTGCTACCCCTCCTCCTCACCACAGGCCCCGTACCAGAACCCCTGCCTCGGCCGTCAGATAAGGCTGCGGCACTAGGGCACTCATACACACACACACACACACACACACACACACATACACACACACACTCACTGCCATCTGAGCACACAGGAATGTCCGAGGAAGGCTTCCAAGCATCCAGCCACCAGGCCAATTACACCAGACCAACCCCATTATTTATTTGTTTCAGTCAACACCTTTAACCAAAACCATTTCCAAATTCTTACACCTCCTAGGCAAACAGTCAGTTGCCGCAGAAACCTTCCCAAAAATCAGTTTGCCGTGCCAGTTGGTCTTGAGTAGATGCAGCCTGAAGCTGTGTTCTCTATCTCTACAGGCTGAAGCTAGTCTGCCCATTGGCAACCACCCTTTAACGACTGAGCCAATCAGAGAGCAGGGGGGTGCACCTTTAGGTCTATTTGAACTTCTGCATGATGTAAACAGAAAGATGCAGCGATTCCAGCGTGCACCAATCAACAGTGAGAGGAAGGAAACATCAATGGAGCAGCTCTGGATTTTTACACAGATGCTGCACTGAAGGAGAACATGCACAGCATAGTGTATGAGATGATGTGGTTTATGTGGACCTTAAAAAGACATCTAGGCCTACTTTTCCAAATTAAGTTTGCCCTA
Source organism: Megalops cyprinoides (assembly GCF_013368585.1). Lineage (NCBI taxonomy): Eukaryota > Metazoa > Chordata > Actinopteri > Elopiformes > Megalopidae > Megalops > Megalops cyprinoides. Next base: position 8,677,154 of record NC_050596.1, on the reverse strand, counting down.
AACCTGTAGATTTATCTTGGATTGTATAGACCAGAAAAAAACCAGCGTCACTGCATTTGGGCAGTGTGCTTTCTTGTCCTGGAGCAGAATCAGAGCGGATTTAGGAATACTTACTTCTGAGGGAAGCTCAAGAGGATCCCCCAGACAGCCCCCCCCCCCCTCCCCAAGTACTGTGCTCAACCTCTTCAGAGGAACGCCCAAAGCCCCGGAACTGAAACGCTGTGAGAATGTTTAATGAAAGACTCCCCCCCCTCCCTCACAATCACTCAATCACTCACAGATCCACTCACAGATCAACAATCACAGGCCTGGACTCCGTCCAAGCCGACGCTGACGCTTTGTGATCCCATCTCTCTGCTATCAGCCGGCTCAGATGACACGAGGTCCTTCAGAGGAGGCTTTCATCAGTGTCTAGCATCGTGCATCTCATGGCGCTCGCAAACAGGAAGCCTGACCCACGCCCGCTGTAATCCCACAACACTGCGCTCACATCTGCAGCATCACAGAGCACATTCAAAACAGCCGTTTGAAGCCAGATTACTATCTGAAGCTGAAATTCAGCAGGCCCTCATGTACCGGAGCATCATCCCTAGGAAATTAAAGTGAGGTCCTTATTAAGTGAAAATGACTAAGATGACCGGCATTAATCCTACTTCATTTACCTTTTGAGTGGAGGTCAGTAAAACTGTTTGTTATTCAAACTCAACAGAATATGCAGTAATCATAATAAAAACTCTGAAAACAAATTCAGCAATCAACTCATTTCTCCAGCTGTCTGCAGACAGAGACAGAGAAGTGCGACGTACTATGAAAAAGTGAAGCGTGTGAGGATTGTGAGTAAACCACCGATCATACAGGTGAGGTGGTGAGGTGATGCGTTTACAGCAGATTGACAGCCAGCCCAGGGGTGCTTTCACGTCAACGCCACTGTTGAATCCCTCCTCATGAGTTAAAGAAAGCATCAATTAGGCTTCAATTTCCAATGGTGTCACATTCCTCACTTATAAAAGCAGAAGAGAAGCGCAATGTTTAGGAAACAAAAGTAAAGCATTTGATCTTATGTATTTAAGTAAATGTGTGTACTATCAGATAATGTTGCGAATATAAATTAGTCAGCTCAAACAGATTAAAAATCATACAGATACACAAAACTGTTAATATATATTGTGGACATCAACCAGTTAAGGACGTTTATTAGGCAATTACACAAAAATATTTCCAATGCACGTTTAAGATATACTACCAGCAAATACTTTAAAACGCCTATTTTTTGTATTTGACATTTGCAATGTTGCATGTAGGTCCATTTCAGACTGCGCGTGTCTGCATTCGGACAGGGAGCGCTGCTTGTTAGCTTGTTTGTAATCAGAGTATTTCGGTGGAAGGGATGATAACGCATCCACAACAGTTTTTTTTTTTCACAGGCGCTTGGATAGGGAATTATCCCGTCAAGCAGCCGATGAAGAACTTTTTAAGTCGCAGTCATGCTCAAAAAGGAAGGTTGATAGACTATAAACCTCATTGGATATACTGACTACAGACACATCACACAGGAGTCGATGAAGTAACAGCACCTGAAGGTGCGCTGTCACCTAATTTCCTATTTTCCTTGGATATCAGCACAATAGGAGGGAGCGGTATGTGGCGTTACTTACTTTTTAACAATACCAGTAAAGTGGAGATGATCAGACCCTCTAGTTTCATCCTTGGACCCGGTACGCAGGAACAGCGATGAGATGCGCTCCTGGAAACACACGACCACATAGGAAGGCAAAGCAGGTTTTCAATATATTTTCCGACCTGCGGTTGCGTTGCTGAACTTCTAGTCTGTCCTGCGAAGCTGTTTACGGGACACTGTGATCTTCTAAGTGAACCTCGATTTATCTCTATCCACTCTCTGCCCCTCGTGGGGGCGTGTAACGCGAGGGAGGTCCGCGCTGCCCCAATGTCCGAGTGGCACATCGCTCGCAATTTATTGCCATTCTTCACATTATTGAGCATTATTGGATCATTAGTCATGGACTGTGACTGAATTGTTAATGGTACGACTCTAACATTTGTTATTTCCCTGTTATAGATTTACTGCACTATTCAAACACGCCTTTATGTATACGAATTTCCCTGCAGCGCCCACAAATTTACCTTTGAAAATTACATGTACACATATACATATATGTGTCTGTATGAATATATGTATCACATACGTATAGCACATTGCTGTATATCATTATTGCCATTCCTCTTCCTAGATTTGTAACTTTCTTATGCTTTGGCAAAATAATTTTATTGGTAATGCCAATAAAGTTCCATTTGATTTAATTGATTTAACTGAGAGGAAGAACAGAGGAATGTGAGAGTAGAGAAAGAGAATAGAGAGATCTGAGGGTAGAGAGGGAGAACAGAGTGACGTGGGGAGAGAGAGAAAACAGAGGGAGATGTTAGAGTAGAGAGGAAGAATAGAGAGATCTGAGGGTAGAGAAAGAGAGCAGAGAGAGGCGTGAGGAAAGAGGGAAAGAGAGAGAAAACGGGGGGGGGGGGGGTTTCTCTCTTAATAGGCACTCTTTTCCTCATCCTCCTCCATCTGGAGGATGCACACACACACACACACACACACACACACACACACACACGTACATACATGTAAGACATACATAAATAAGTATCATTGGGCATCCTATAATTATCAATAACAGTTATTGATGAGTCAATGAGTCAATTGTAAATATGAATTCATCGCAGCCACAGTTTCAAAACAGGAACATCAGTTGCTTCTGTATGCAGTGTCTCCATAAAATTGCTGAAGAAGTGAATCGCATAACCAACAGTGGTCTTATCTGTCATGTTTTAATAGGTTTGAAATTGTATGTAAGTATGAAAACAATCAAAAATGATCAAAGCTGTGAGATGACACTGTTAAATGAAATGTTAAGTGGGTTTTATGCTTGGGTGTTAGTGTATTTACTACAATTTTGACTCAATAAAAATATTTCTTATCCTCCCATTGAAAGTAATGGAGTGAAGGTTGGCGGGTAAGATGAATCTCTTACAGTGAATGGAGACAAGATAGTGCTGTTGCTTGAGGAAACCTCATCCTTATAACCTTAATTTAGCCAATAACTCAGGTTTTTCTATTTTAGAAATACTGCTTATTTTACTGTACCACGGTGTGGTGTGGAATGTGAATAAGAGGTTAGATTCAGTTTTAATGCTAAAGTTAAGTTTTGGAGCTATGTTACTGTTGTAACCTATTGAATGTTGGCTAGCTGCAGGGAAATGTGGTGAATATTAATGCTAATTGTTATCATTGTAGAATGCCAGATAATATTAGGAAAATGGACTCTTCATTAATTAGCTGTGTTCATTTATATCATCAGCAGTATGTGAAAATCATAGCATGTGAACATTACTGATGCTTTTCTACACCATGTGCTGTAAAGACGTACTCTTTCTGATACCATTCATTCTTATTTCATTACATTATTTCGATATTACATTGCTGAAGACGAGAGGCTTGCAATGGATTTTGTCAATGGTATCATTTCACCTGTCTTACATTCACAAACACACATTTTCTGTTTAATCTCTCACCCAATAGAGGGCACATGCACACACACACACCCACACACACATACACACACACACACACCCACACACACATACACACACCCACACTAACACACACACACACACACATGATACAGGCCTCACCAGTCATTATCACACAAATTGCCTTTGAGAAAGGAAGATATGATAATATTCACCCATGTACTGTGGAATATGACAGTGGTAATATTGATAATTGGTAACTATGTTATTATGTTAATTACATCATCTTGTTTCAGCTCCTGACCATTAGAAAAAAATCAGAGAAACTAGACAATGAGACTTCATTAAAAACTTTATTGTCGGACACAAGAGGTTTAAGCTAGTGCTTTAATGACATTAGAAGCTAAATCCCCAGGCCGTGATTTAATGATATCATGCTGACTAATTCACTGTGTTACAGGGGCAGTAGGGCCATCATGACATTGTGGATCTTTGGTGCTGTAATGGTGACATCACAAGCCAAATAAAGGATATTTCTGCCCGATGCAGTGGAAATGTGGTCATGCTGTGGTCAGTGTGAGTAAGTGGAGGATTGGTCAGTTCTGTGGTGGCTTTGATCAGAGCGGAGAACAGGAGTGGTCTGGAAGTGCGAACGCTGCTACGCTGGGGTTAGTTCTCCTAGAACCCCAGTCATGGACAGCATTAACACTCTTCAGACCAAGTGTGTGTGTGTGTGTGTGTGTGAGAGAGAGAGAGAGAATTCTTTCAGGGTGAATGCAAGGCTGAAATGTTACATGAAACAGACATAAGAGAAGCATACAGTTTTACCTCTCCATGCCTTGTGGAAAAAAAACTTTTAGGGTTGAGATTTTATTTGACTGTTATACCTGTTTTTGCAATGTGAGGATATTACTTGTCTTCACTTAAAACTGAGGCTGTGTAATTCCATCCTTTCTGTTTGAATAAAAATGTCCCATCCATTTGACTTGTTTTATAAGCCCTCTTTCTTCTGTCTTGGACACAGTCCATTATCTGCGAGTTTCCCCCAGCGCAAGGCTAATGCTAATGGTTAGGAGTTTTGTACAGCTAAACCCCTATCACAATTAGCATTAACCTTGAGCTAGGCATGTAAGTCCTCGTCATGGAGAGAGGCTGCACTTCTGCAAGGAGGCCTGTAGAGGGAGACAAAAATCAGGGTGCAACAGCACATAGTGAAATACAGCACCTGGAGAATGGCAAGCAAAGAGCTGTTCAGTCAGTTAGACCTTCAGGCTTGCTGTCTGAACAGAACAGAACAACACTTAGCTTGCCTTTCTCCAAGCAATATATATAAAGTACCAATACTCAGAATAGAGTATCAGTACTACATATTAAAACACAGTATTACTACTGGAGAAATGAGGTCATAAAGGGTTTCTTTGAAGAAGTCATACACCAGATTGCCCAAATGAACAGTCTAATGTGTATTGTACAAGGGTAGATAGTTAGCTTTTCCAAAACAATATATTTTCCTGCATAGCTATCTGCAGTACAATACAGTATCTCCTCCTGGAAGGCGAACTGGCAGTGGAATCATAACATGATCATCATTACATTGTAGAACAATATTTCCTTTGTTCAGCAAACTAGTCCTGCTAGCTGTTTAGCAATTTTGAGTCAGGTACATCCCCAAAGTTACAGTCTCGACAGGCCCCGACCAGTATATGAAACCTCATCCTCTTTGGCGAACATGTGGCATAGTACATATCTTATAGTGGTACTGTAGATAGAGCTGTGGTCTGTGAACCAGACAGGCATGGGTTTCAGTCCCATCTGAGAAGCACATGGCCTCAAGCAAAGCACTTAACCTCACCTCAACCTCACCTCACAGTAGAAATACACACAGTTATACAGAATTGAGTAGATGTATGTCACCAGGTAGAAAGACCTCTGCTATACACAGAAATGAAATCCATCATGGAGTCTGGAAGTACTGCCCTTCTCTCTACGGTATTTATGCGTTTGATCGCTCAGTTCGTTCGATTATCAGGGGGCTGTGAGGGGCACGGCCGTTGGCTTCAAGTCCGACACAGTGCAGCAGCCTCAAAGCAAGTCTATAGCGCAGCACAAGATCACAGTACCTGCTCCAGTCAGCAACCACCACTTCCTCCTAGAGACTGGTGTGTAGACTTCCTCTCGTAGACCAACTCCGGCTGCCAGGACATCCTTTCTTTCTCCTTTTCTGCTCTATCTCTCTCTTCTCTGTGCCCTCCTCTCTCTCTCTCCATGCCTCTCTCTCTCTCTCCATGCCTCTCTCTCCCTGCACTGACTCTGATGTAAAAGGCCTGATCAAAGACACCCCTCTCTCTTTTATAGAGTGTTGGTGTGACTCATCTGAAATTCCCCGCAGCGGAAAGTCATTGGCAGAGGGGAAAGTGTCTATGTGACAGCGGCATCCTCAGCTGTAGAATGGCAGCTTCAAACACAACAGCACGAGGTAAAGAGATGCCTCTCCATCCTGATACCACAGAGACAACTCTTCACCACCACACAGAGGACTGACCTGTAACATGATACCTCTGCATAGAGTCAGAGAGAGCTGCTTTGTAATGTGATACTTCCTCAATGAGGCACAGGGAGCTAGTGATGCTGATGATGGTGATGATGATGAAGGGGAATCTGTGTATGTGTGTTGCTGCAGCTTGCTCAGGGGAGTTTCGGTCAAATCGTTTGGTCTAAGAGCTTCTTCTCTCTGCTGTGAAAGACAACTCTCTGACAGCACCATGAAAAAATCACCTTTCTCAGGAAAAGCTTAAGGTAGCCCATGTCACACATTGATGGAAGATAACAAACAAATGCCACGGGCTTCTTTCTTTACCACAACTGAAAAGAAATTTTCAGACCACAGGGATCAAAGGTCATAAAGTACTGTTCACCTACACAGGACGCATGGTCTACACATGTGCAGACATATAGATAGCATGACTACAACCAGTCTCTCCTGTGGGCTGAGGAGTAAATTCCCACAGCCATGGGAGGTCCCCTGCTCTCTCTCTCTCTCTCTGTCCTTCTCTCACTTTTGGTCACTTTCAATTTCGCATCAGTGTTGCCAACGCAAAAGCGACAAGGAATAACATGAAACAAGTAACTAAGCTGCTTAAGCTGTTTTTTCTCTGTCAGTTCAGTTCAATTATGCATTACTGCCAGGACACACCAAAGCAGTATTGTTAAAGGGGTCAGATACAATATGAGGTCTAACAACAAACACAACTATTGTACAGCACAGAATGCACATATACATATACACAGATACATGGATGGTAAACGTAAGAACAGTGTTGTTTAAGTGAAACCCTCTCTCTTCCTCCTTTTAGGTAGACCATCAAAATTATTTAGTTGAGTGAAGAAAGAAATCAAAACAAAACAAAAAAAAAAAAAGAAAAACAAGTGTTCGTAGTTGAAGTGTAATAGACATGATAAAGAATAAAAGCACAAAAGGTAGGTGCGATTTCAGATCAATGTCTTTCAGGCAAATCAGCTAAGCAATACTAAATAAATGTTCACTTGATGGTTTAATCAACAGCTTGATTATTTCTATAAAACTCCAAGCACATTCTGCTTGTGTTTACTCCCACTTTACCTATCTGGAAGGATTTTCACAACAAAATCTTCTTGTGTTCACATGGGAAAAACATTCTTTTGAAAATGTCAAACTGCAGCATCAGTCTACAATGGAAGAACATGTTATCGTTGAAAATGTCAAACTACAATGCGAGAACAATGGAACTCCCAGCAGCTGCTGATTGATTTGGAATGTAACTGTAGACACATGCTAGGAGTGGATCCACCATGCCAGGTGCCTTTGTCCTATGCTGTCTGGCTATGGAAATCATTGCTTGTGATGTTGATAGAAACCTGTGTCCTGACAGGAATCAGTGGGAGTGACTTTTTGTCTAATTTTACTTTATTTATCTTATATAGGGGGTGGGGATCTTTTCATAGCACTTTTCTTGGTATTGTGAAATATTGTTTCAAGAAATGTGAGCAAACGATTAAGAAAAACTGTATAGGCTGAGTCAGATGATTAGCTAAAATCACTCAGAAAATCTCCAAGAAATGAATCCGTTTGCACTGGGATTTTAAGACGTTTACACAGATCTGTGGATGTCAAGTTTTTTTTCAAACCATGAAGAGCAAATGGCTTTATGACTATATAACATATTCATCAAAATCTACAATGAAATGATTATCATAAAATGAGTAAGCACAAAACGTATGTTCTCAACTGGTCCTCACGATCACCAGACCATAATCCAAATGAACATTTGTGGATCAAACAGTATAAAGCAGCTCAGAAATGGAAACCAAGAAATCTGAAGAAGAGGCAATTTTGCCAAGCGAAACGGACAAAAATCACCCAGAGAAATACCAGAGCCCCATATAACGCAACAGGAAGCCTGTCATAAGTGTAATCCATATCAGAGAATGATTTACAAAGTGTTCAATATAAGGGTGTGACTAAATGTTCTTTGTAATAAAATGTATTATTTTGGAACAATATTACTTTGCTCTATACAATGATATTATATATAGATATATAGATATGTATATATAGATACTATATATACATACATAAAATATATGTAATAATGTAATGTGTATATTTTTTCATCTGTTTTATGTTTTATTTCTTATTTAGACAGAAGTATGATTAAATATGAAGGGCACTGTACATGTTAGGCAAGACTCTTGTCAGCCTCAGCAAAAGGAGATTTGAGACACTATTGGCTAAAAAAGCACTGTAGGCCAAAAGTCTCGTTGAGCTGAATGCCTTTTTCTCAAAATTAAAATTCTTACTTTTTTCATAACGATCTTATAGTAATGCAAGCACACAGGGGTTAATAAAGTTAAAAGAGGTTAATGGATAATGTCATGTTGGAATGCCCATTTCAGAAGTTTCAGTTTCTTGGCATAATGATCCAGATTTTTGGCCAAAATGGTTTATGTTTTAGTATGTTTTGTAATTCAGCACCATGGCACTGACTACCAATGCAAGGGTGTAAGGAAGTGGCAGAAGGGTATGACCAGCTCTCTGGTCCCTAAATTTCTTCCTTGTTCACCTTGATTCTCCAGGTCATCATTTTAAATGAAACGTGTTCTTGGTTGGCATGTTTACAGCACACACATAAGACTGGGGTATTTTTGGTATGCCATTGTGTTTCTATGTATTTGTAAAGTCCATGTACAGACACTAAAAGGTTCTGTGGATGACAGAATTAGGTCATCAGCATCTCTATCTCTCTTTCTCTTCACACTTGATATGACTCAGTTTGCTGTCTGTAGACTTTCCCTGAAGCAACAGGGTGAATTCCACACAGTTCTTGTACCAAAGACCCCTGAGTGAAAACCAGAGTAAACCACACAAACTATTTGTGTACTGGTACAACCTCTCTCTGTCTTTCTCTCTCTCTCTCTCTGCCTTTCTCAAACAGAAACTCAGATTCAGATGTGCTGTGTTCACATGACTATAAAACATGTGATGTTTCCATAGCAAGTTAGATGGATGTGGACGTGTAATGGATTTATGATTAATATAAACGACAACACTGTTGTAAGTTATTAGTAAGTGAAAATGGCTGTTACATACCTGTGAACACACACCAAAAAAATAACCAGTAACAGTCCCTTCCCTAACTGTCTCCCTCTCTCTCTTTCAGTTTTTAAAATTGCAACTGACATACGCAATAGTAACCACAGAGTGGAATGGCGACCACAGAACGGAGCAGTAGCTCTCTGTGTCTCCCTCACTCTTTATTTAGTGTTTCTGCAGAAGGTGATCGCCCACTTTTCCCAGATGTGTGGAGGAAGGCGTAGATCTGGCAGATATGAGAAGCCTCAGCTTCTGATGTCACTTCCTGCGACATTCACGGTGTTTACTCCATGAGTCCCTGTTAACTCTGTGTGTGCACCTCGCTGTCTCTCAGATGCAAATGGTTTGTATTGGCTCAATGTGGTATTGTGTTGCCAACCTGTTACACAAACAATGAAGACAGTTAGATCAACAGCAGCTGGAAAAACAATAAAAATAACAATAATGACAATAACAGTGATGATGCTAGGAAACGTTATAAAAATAATGATAATAGCAATAATGACCACAGTGCACTTCATCTTCCTCCACACTGTTGGACAGCAGTGTAGCATAGCTCTTAAGGAGCAGGACTTGTAACCGGAAGGTTGCCGGTTCAATTCCCCACAGGGTCACTGCTGCTGAACCTTTGGGCAAGGTACTTAACCCATAATGGTCTCAGTAAATATCCAGCTGTATAAATGGATAATGCTATAAAAAACTGTACCCATCGCTCTGTGTCTGCTGAATGTAATGTAATGTGTAAGGATTACCCATATAAGAACACGCTGCATATATTGCTAAAGAAGTAGTTGTATTCCATATTCCTGCCAAAGTCTAATACGGTTTAAATATCTCACTTGCCAGAATCAAGCAGTCTAGTTGCTTTAGGCATATTGGACAAGGTTGTGAACTAAGAGTGACTTCACCACAATCCTGTTGGCTAAGCAATAGGCAGACAGTAAATGATGCGTGCGTGCGTGTGTCTGACTCCGCTTTCAGTGATCTGCATATCTGAGAGGTGACGGTCCCCAAGGGGAATTTGTTCAGGCGGTGGAAATACCAGAGGAGCAGAAACCAACTTGTGTTTTCTCTCACATGGGATCTGTAAGCTCGGCCTCGCCTGCATTCTCCTGCCCACATGGTATCTGCTGGTAAATACTCCCGCGTGGCACGGTCTCCTGTAATCCGCCATGCGGCACTGTGGCAGAAACCTTCCGCTCATGCCTCAAAGCCTGCGATGATATCACATTTCCTCTGCCTTTCAGGGACACGTCACTGCACCCAATCAGGTCCTGGGAAGGCATGAAGTTGGGCTCCTTCTGAAGTATTTCTCATTGATTTTGCATTACATTCAAACATATCAGCCCTGCCAGCTCAGAACTGGTTGGCTAAACAGAGAGAAATAACAATGGTGGGGAAGGTATATATTTGTGTGCTGCCTGTGCAGTAAGTACAGACTTTAGTGTGCCGTTTTAATAGAGAGGTTTGATTGTAGTAAAGCACTAGTGACGCTGTGGGAAAAGAACAGAAGCCACGCAGCTGCTGGGGCAGCACTGGGGGATTCACCTGCATCCTAGGCAGGGCAGAGTCTGGTCTCACTCTGTCTAAGAAGGGTGGGGGGGCTGGGGGGCTGTTTCCTGCGCACTACCCGGAACCCAGTGGGGGGGTTATGTATCAGCGGATGTGCTGTTGGGTGCAGCATAAGAGAAGTTCCCTCAGACAAGGGCTTTTATCAGAAACGGGTTGGTTTCTTAATAATAAACATTCTTTGACTCTTCTACTTCCATTATACCCCAAGTGAACTTTTTTTTTTACCTTTGCTGTTTTACTCGTTTCCTGCACCTTGGTGGAACACGGAGGCAGCGTCAGTCCCTTTCTTTGGAGCTTGAGGGTACACAGACATAGATCTAAGATCTGTAGAAGGAGTGACGCTTTTCCCATCATGCCTTGCTCCCTTTTCTCTGTAAGCTGGTGGAGGCGAGAGACGCAGGTGTCAGCTTGTGGAAACCGCAGATATCAGTGGCATCTCTGCGCAGTTTTTCCGTCAGCACACAGAAGCACGCTGGCTTCGGCTGCGGTTAGGCCTTTGGGCTTTTGCCATGTGCTGTTGTCCTGTGCTCCAGGCACATCTGTGTTATAGTACGAAACAGTAGGTTTCTGTGTGTGTGTGTGTGTGAGTGTGTGTGAGTGTATATATAATATATCATTAGGGGTGCGACGAATAATCGATGTAGTCGACTAAAATCGATGACCAAACTAGTTGCCAACGAATTTAATTTAATGGTATGGGAGCACATCAGTTACGCTCGAGCATCTGAAGAGCAGTGGGTGAGCTGGAAACAGGGGAAGCCAGAACAATTTAACTTAAATTGTTAATTACACAATCTCACGTTGTAGCTTTCGCAAGCACACAAACTATAGACAATCTGCGGTGTTTCGCGAGCATAATCATTTATTCTAATTACGCCATTGGTGTCAATTATTCTGTAAATTATTTGTTTTATTGTTAATCAGGGAGGATAAGGGGGTACAGGTTGAAAGTAATGATAGATTTAAAGGCAGTGTTCTGTGTGTGTGTGTGTGTGTGTGTGTGTGTGTGTGTGTGTGAGCGACTGTATGATTATTTGTATTTGGCTGTGTGTTAGTGTATGTATTTGATTGTGTGTGTGATTGATAGGAGATAGATAATGGTTTATGGTTTCTGAGTGGATGATGTGACGCTGTCTTTGACTCTGTGTGACAGGACTGAGGAGGTGATTCACACATGAGGAGTGCTGTCTGTGTCCAGACCACTTAGAAGCTGAAGCGCCATCTTCTGGTCATTCATGCATGCTGTTTATGTACACATACACCTGCCTATGATATACACACACACACACACACAACCACACACACACACACACACAAACACACTCTAACACACATGCACACAACCACACAGACACACACACACAAACACACTCTAACACACATGCACACAACCACACAGACACACACACACAAACACACTCTAACACACACACACACAACCACACAGACACACACACACAAACACACTCTAACACACACACACACACAACCACACAGACACACACACACAAACACACTCTAACACACACACACACAACCACACAGACACACACACACAAACACACTCTAACGCACACACGCACACACACTAACACACTCTAACACACACACACACAACCACACAGACACACACACACAAACACACTCTAACACACACACACACAACCACACAGACACACACACACAAACACACTCTAACACACACGCACACACACTAACACACACCCATAAACATACACTCATACACTGTGCTCAAATACATACGCACACATATGCTCATCAACACAGTCATACACACACACTCTCTCACATACACAGCTTATCAGGGCCCAAACCACATGAGGTCTGTTTCATAAACACCTGTGTCTTTCTCCCAACCACTGGTCCCAGATCAGTGTCAAAATTACTGATACCACCTTGGTCCCTAATCCCTGATACCAAGCCAGTGTTACCAGCAGAAGCCAGGGTTAGGCCACAGGTACTACCTTGCAACATATAGGGTGTGTTCACATACCCATCCCAACTGGCCTAATCTAAACACTGTTTACAGCTGGAGTCAGTCAATCAAAACTGTGTGAGGTCAAAGTTCAACACTATAGTCATTTATGTTGTTGCTTTCTTTATCAAGAAAATGATTGAATCAAGCACTCCAATAACGTGCATGATTGAACTGCAGTTGGATAAACATTTATTCCAAACAAATTTTAGTATAAACACTGCCTGTGATCACAGATGAGGAACGGGGACAGAATTAAACCCAGAAAATACATTATGATGACTAAGTACATTTGAAATGAATAGTTATGTTGGCATTTCATGTTTATTTTATGACATTACAAAGGACTTGGGGGGTCCGAGACTTGATTGACACTTGAGACCCCCTGAAAGCCTCAACAGCAAAATTTTGGGGGGTCTCTGGAAAGATCTTTAAAAAATTATTTGTCACTTGCAATTGTCACTAAAAACGTCTTTTAACCCTTAAAGCCTGACAGATGCAGCCAAATTCACATCCCTTCTTCTCGGTTGAATTGCTCACGAAGTATTTATAGCTAACAATGCTAGTTGCTTGTCTATGCGACGAGGTGTTGGGGAGAAAAATAATTTTGAATGTACATCAAATTTAATCATAGTTACAATCTGCATACAGCTCTGCATCCATCTCCACGCCCATTACTCTTGTTTGAATTAGTCCTACTCATGAACTTGTCATTGCATAGATATGGAACACGTATCACAAGAAAGAGCGGAACTGGAGCTTTGTAATGATGCTAATCACATATTTGTATGTAACGAAGTAATCACGTTATGAAGACAGATCTGCAAAAAAAAAACTTCTGCAAAATAATATCTTTAATAATTTCTTCACCCTATTTCACACTCCTGCTTCTCAGTTGAATAAGTCACAAAGTCCCTATCACTTCACAGATCAAAATCAACAGCAGAACTTACCCTTTCCGATGATACTAGTTGTTTCGCTGTACGACAAAGTGTTATCGAGTTATCTGGTTTTGAAATCACAGAAAATTTCTGCAGTGTCTCCAACATAGGGCTGACATTACATCCCACTTTGTATGAAAAATAAACACAAAATAATGTATTTGCTTTTCATTGCAATGATTCAAAAGTTGTGGTCAAAAGACATGCACAGGTTTTCATAAAAAAGCACATTCTTTATTCAATGATTCAGTGATAAGACTTCAGTGAATAAAACAATGACATTTATTTCTGTTAGGCACTAAGCACATGTTTTTTCAAACTGTCATAGAGTATACTTTTAGAGTATAGACTATTCAAAGTCATAGAGTATCCCACCATCATGGTTCTGATATTGCCAGATTCCAGACAATCTCCCCTACACAATTATGAAAAGTAAAAATATCTCTACTGTCAGCATTTTATGGTGAGATACATGTAAAACATGACAAATTCATAAGATGCAATCTTTTTTTTTCCTTGATGTTTGTCTGACGCTACCCAAGTTGCCAGATCATCTATGAAACACAATCCACACACTGCATACAAATATTTATTTACTTATTTATTTACTACCCCCCCCCCCCCCCCCCCCTGCTTAGAAAACCTCCTGTATTTTGAAATCTAAATGTTGGCAGGTATGGGTAGGGGGGACCCGGGCCACCGGGTATTTCGCACACTGCTTGCATTGCATGCAAACAAACAAAATGCAATATGCAGGATATGTTCAATGCACACACAGTTCAACACAGTTTGTAGTAGGTCATAAGCTTAATACTGTGTTGCTAAATATAAGGTACAATTTAGCAGTAGCAGTGTAGTTTAGTGGATTTTAGGCCACTGGAGATGGCCAGGCTTCCCTATGGCATATTGTTTAACTCCTTGTAGTCACATTGGCTTTGTCTTATCCACAGAAACTTTTTTATGTTTGCCAGGGGTAGCTCAGTCAGCCTGACACACACCGTGTGAAATAGGTTTGCTATTTGCTCTATGGTGACAATCCAATTTTGTAATCAAGAGCCGGGAGTTGGGTTTAGCTCTAATAAGGTGCAAACTGTGAACCACCAGCCTGTTTAAATGTATGCATGCATGAGTTTTTGTGAAAGGCCATAGTGTTTTGAACAGGACAGAACACGGAAACTCAACAGTCAATGTGTCATAAATAAATAAACGTACAGTAAACCTCAGAGAAGCAACCTCAGAGACGCAAACCTCAGAGTAGCTTATCACAGTGTGCATATGCCAATGGTTTACTGGTATTTATTGGCTGTCCCAAGGGTCAAAGGTCGAACTGCCTTCAAAATAGAGATATCATGCCAATGGCAATAATGATAGTGGGGAGTTCTCATTAGGCTTTCATGCCATCTTTCCTCCACTCCCTCTCCACCTTTATTTTCTGTTCATGATGTCCAAATGGGGGGAGAACGGGGGGTTAACAGCCTTGGCCAGGTGTGACCTCTTTGTCAGACACCAAGCCAAATATAAGTACTGCTTCATTAATTGCGACCTTTAAACTTTGATTGTATAGAGATTTACAGTAACAGATTATCAGTAACCCACCTGATTAATAAAACAGGAAACATGCATTCAAAGACATTTTGATCTTAGAAGACATACTGAAATGCTTGAAATTTGTTTTTTAGATAAACATAAAATGTGAACTTGCCTATGTATGAATTTCTTTCCAAAATAATTTATTAAAAATATTTTTTGGCTACTTTGAAGAATTCAAATTATAAGATAGTTTTGATTTGTTTAACACTTTTTTGGTCACATAAAAACAGTTAGTTCTGAGATGTTCTTGGGCCATCATGCACGCACAGCATATTTAAGATCTACCCACAGATTTACAATGATGTTCAAGTCAGGGGACTGTGAGGACCATTCCGAAAGCTTCAGCTTGTGTTGCTTGAAGTAGTTCATTTGAGGTATGTTTTGGATCATTGTCCTGTTGTGGAAGCCTGCCTCTTTTCAGCTTCAGTTTCTTGACTGACTGTGTGACATTTGCTTCCAGAATTTGCTGATATTTAGTGGAATCCATTCTTCCCTCTACCTGTGCAATGTTTCCTGTGCCACTGGCTGCCACACAACCCCAAAGCATAATAGATCCACCCCCATGCTTAACAGTTGGCAAGGTGCTCTTTTTATCAGTAGCTGCTTCTTTTTTTCTCAAAACATACCTTTGGTGATTGTGACCAAAGAGTTCCATTTTTACTTCATGAGTCCACAGCACTTGTTTCCAAAATGCATCTGGCTCATCTAGATGTTGTTCTGCATACTTCAGATGACTTTTGTGCTGAGGTCGCAGGTAAGGTTTCCTTCTGATGACATGGAGATCATGTTTGCGCAAGCAATGCTGCCCTTAGCTGCCATTTCTTAATGACATTTCGGACAGCGGAAATTGAGAGCTGGAAGCGCTTTGATATCTTTTTTATAGCCTTCCCCTTTTTTGCAGGCATTCAGATTGTCAGTCAGTTGCTTAGGGGAGCCGATGGTTGTTCAGTGTAGGCACAAGGTTCGAAGAGTCAGGGAATTTATTAAGCTCTGTTATTGTCATCAGCTGACAATTCCTAATGACACTTCTTGACCTACCTAACACGTCTTAATGAATCAATTAAGATATAATGAGTTAATTAGGTTCTGAGACTTTACAACTGGAAGGGTGCCCAGACATTTGCACATGCCACAATTACTATTTTTTTCCATTTTTTAAGTTTAACAAATATAAAGTAACTGTGCATTAAAACTGGCAGAAAATGTTTGTTTTTTAAAATAGTGTCCTGCAGAGGTTGTGTTTACTTCTTTTCACTTCAAAAGTCAACAAAATATGTATTTTGGCCAGGGGTGCCCAAACATTTGCATGCATGGAACTGTATTAGCAAAATGGTCATCTCAAGATCGCAAAGTAGTAACTCAAGATTTTGACATTACCAAATATTCCAATATTAATAATTTCAATAATTTGATTCACGTGAAAATTTCATCATATTTTAAAGCCATTGTTTGAAGTTTCATCACAACATCTAAAGGCCTGAATTTCACTTTTACCTCTTACAAGTGCCCCGCCCTCTTCACTTACTGCATTTCACATTCAGATTCATGACTCCACTTTCATTAAACGCACTGTTTGAGTTGAAATTCGTCTGTATCTTTCTATTCCTACAGTAACCTCACCTTCCTGTGGTCACAGAAAGAAAAGGAACCAGAAACTCTCATATCATGCAATGTGCAAACCTTACTCGTAGATGTTCCTATAATCTATGAATTGGAATAAGGATGAGAGGCCTAAATTCTAACAGTATCATCCTACACATATGCGGCCTTGTGGAACTGTGGTTGGGGATTGGGCTGGTAACCAGTAGGTCATGTGTTCAGACCCCTGGTAGAACCCCTCTTCGGTCTGGAGCAATCACAGCACTGCTTCGGTCCAAACCCAGCTGTGCATGTGGACAATGTGTGAGATGTCAGCTATGCAGGCTATGCTGAGCTTCTTCTAAGAAAAGAAATACCGTTGTCTAATAACACTCTCAAGCCAGTTTACCCATACCTCACAGTTTACCTGTATTATAAATAGAGCATTGGTATCTGTTTTTCTTTATGAGACAATATCTGAATTCTGAATTTTGAACCTTAAATGTTTAACGTTTAACCATTAATGTTTCTCGTCAGTGACTGAAATGCTTTCCAACCAGGAACTAAAAAATGAGTATCTGCAACTTTTCAGATAAGAGATTATGGGAGCCGTCGGCAGTCGTCTCGTTTCCGTGGTGGTCGGGGCAGATGTAAGAGGTGCAGTAAAAAATGACGGACCAGGCTGCTTATATAAAGAGCAGGGCACAAAGAGCGCTGAAGAACTCAGAGCGTTACACAGAGGATCAGTCCTACAGCAGACAGGATAGAGAAGAGAGACGTTTTCACAGGACCCAGAGTTTCTGGACTCACAGGTGAGAAAGGACCCTGATCTTCTGCACTCACAGGTAATGCACAGCAAACACGCATATGCTCAGGTGAAACACTGCAGCTGGTGGAGCACAGGGGAGGAAAGACAGGTGATCCAGCGGAGGTGAGGAAGGTAGGTAGGTGTCTGTCTGCATGTACTGATCTTGTGTTTCACGTACTGATCTTGTGTTTTAGCCCTGTGAAAACTGTGTGGTAAAGACCACAGTTGTATGAAAAAAACAAGGGCTCCAGGTAATAGAAGGCTGTGCCCTGTAACCCTGCCTGCTGTGTTTGACCTCTGACCTCTCTCCCCCAGGCAGAGAGATGAAGCCCCTGCTCACCCTGGTGCTAACCCTGACAGGTAAACACACTCATAACACTCAGGCTCTCACTGCACTGGACTCGTTTATGGGCTCAGTGGCAGGATTTCAGAGCAGTGCTTCATGGGATGCCTTCTTATCAATCGCTAATGAGTTTTTATGATTTACAGTTAACACTTCCTCAAAATCAACGCGTGAGTTTTCACAGGTGTGTCCTGCAGGATCCTTATGGGCATTTCGTGGTGCTCTATAGACTGCTAATTTCCCCTGATATTATGAAAACTAGAACAGCGCTACATTTTCCAGTCCACATGAACTTCCCGATACAAAATATATTTTGCAAAATATGTTTTTTAGCTCAATAAATATATTTCAAATATGTAAATTATTGCAATATATTTCTGATTTGTATTAATATATTTTAATTATATTTCCAATATGTTCTTGGGCTGAACAATATACTTCTCAGTTCATTACAGTATATTCCATTTCTGTATTGGTCATATCAATACAGATCAAAACTGTTGATTCATCATGTCATCTTTTGGCCCAGACCACTGTTGAAAAACTGTAACAATATTTTTTCTTAACAAGCACAAATATAATTCATATTCACAATAATCATGTAAATATTACAATTACTGTCCTGGTATGTGATTGTTTCCTTTAGGGTGGAGTCTTCTTGAATGGGATGTACTTATATATTGCATAGGGCACTCTGTTAAGGGTAAAGGTGGTGGCTGTAGCAGAATGAGAGAAAGCTCCATGGATGGAAAGGGTTAATGTTGTCAGTGATGTTTTGTTGGTTATGATGCTGGCGGTGTTACACAGTCATGACCCCGGCTGTGCTGTGATTTCCAGTGGCCTTCGGGGCTCCAGTACAAGATTGGACTGCAGAGGAGAGACCAGCATTGCCGCAGCAGCAGAGCAGCCACGCCCAGAGGGAAGAGCTCCCTGACCAGGGCCTCACAGTGCAGGAAGAGCCTGTCGCTGAGCAGAGCCCTCCGGTGGAGGAAGAGATGCCTGAGGAGAGCTCACTGCAAGCAGATGATATTATGGATGATGATACAGTGTTAGCAGAGGAGCCTGTGATGGAGGAGGGGCTGGAAGAGGAGCAAATGATGAGTGAGGGGCCTGCAGTGGGGGATGAGCTGGAGGAGGAGCCAGTGATGGAGGAGGGGCCTGTGATGGGGGAGCTACTGGAGGAGGAGCCTATAATAGAGGAGGGGCTGGAGGAGGGGCCTGTGATGGAGGAGGGGCTGGAGGAGGAGCCAGTGATGGAGGAGGGCCCTGTGATGGGGGAGGGGCTGGGGGAGGGGCCTGTGATGGAGGAGGGGCTGGGGGAGGAGGGTATGCTGAGGGAAGCGCGTCCTGTAATAGGGCCTTCTGAGGAGCTGGAAAGACTGGCATACCGAGAGGTGCTTCCACAGCGCAGCACTGTGCTGGGGTACGACATGACGGAGGAGGAGCCTGGAGACTTGCCCCAGCTGAGCCCCGAGGACGAGGAAGCCCCCCCCGGGGAGGATCCGGAGCCCATAGCGTACATGCAGGAGGATATGACACCCAGAGGTGAGAGTGGGGGGGGGGGGTGGGGGTGGGGGGGCTCTCAAACACACAGATGAGCCATGCCCTCAAAGACATGGGTGAGAGGGTTAGAGGAAGTTCTCAAAGGCATGTCTGAGAAGGTTAGAGGTTTATGGGTGAGAGGTGAGAGGATTGTGGGTGTGCTCTCAAATACGCTGGTGAGGAAGTGAGAGGTGTACAGGACATTTCTTAAATGGCATGCTGTACTTGATAGTGTTGTTTATTTATTAAGAAGATGCTCCTTCTCCAGTGAGCTACCCAGAGCAATACCTAAAAATTCAGCCGAAAGCCTAGTGTACAATTTGTGTTATGTATAGTTACATTTCTGCAATGCCATGTTACTTCACAGCGCGACGGCAGTCCTGTGGGGGTGTGGTCATTAGTGGACGATGCTATCAGTTCTTTAGAGGCCCCAAGAAAGCAGCTGATTCTGAGGTAGCCCAATCCACTCACCAGCAGCTCCTCGTAGTGAGGTCACAATACTGTTTCAGCTGCAGCCACCTCTGATTGTGAGGTCACAATACTGTTTCAACTGCAGCCACCTCTGATTGTGAGGTCACAATACTGTTTCAACTGCATCCACCTCTGATTGTGAGGTCACAATACTGTTTCAACTGCAGCCACCTCTCATAGTGAGGTCACAATACTGTCTGAGCTGTAGCCATGCCTCATAGTGAGGTCACAATACTGTTTCAGCAACAGCCACCTCTTGAAATGAGATCATAAAACTCTTTGAGCTGCAGGTATTCCTTATAGTGAGGTTGTAGTGAGCTCCCAGTACTATCTGAACAATGGTCACCCCTCATAGGGGGGTTACAGTGACAGTGAGGTCACAACTCTGAAATAAAGCTTGGGGTCACACACTTCTCCTGATATGAAGATGGTAAACATACTTTGTACATGTGGTCCCTCTGTGGTTTATATGGGCAGCAGTGTAGCATAGTGGTAAGGAGCAGGGCTTGTAACCAAAATGTTGCGCATTCATTTCCCTGCTGGGGCACTGCTGCTGTACCCTTGGGCAAGGTACTTAACCCCGATTGCCTCAGTAAATATCCAGCTATGAAAATTTATATATTTTTTTATAGCTTGTTTTTTGGCTTTTTTATATTTTTATTTAAAAAACATATTTAAGTTGCTCTGGACAAAAGCATCTGCTAAATGACAATAATGTAATGTAATATAATATGTTAATTATAGTCATATAATAGATGAACATGAGGTCCCTACTGTATGTTGCTGAAAGTGCAGTACCCCTGTGGTTTAATCTGTCTCTCAAATAAGCAGTCCTCTTGTAGATCAGGGTCTGAGCTGCTTATTTCTCTCCAGTTGAGCCATCCGTGTAACTTCTTAAACAGTGCTCTGACATAAGATTATTTGCCAGCCACTTACTGTGTTTCTTCTTCAGTTTTTTTGCCAGGATAACTTCCCTAACGGACACCTGGCCTCAGTGACTAGCCCCTTCATCCACCAGCAGATGATGAACCTCATGCTCCAAAATGGAGGCTACACTCGCACCTGGATTGGAGGATTCAACTACCTGAAGGTCAGAGGCCTGCGATCAACTCTGCCAGTTTGACTAGGTCTCTTGCGTATATGTGCTTGGCTCTAACTGCAACTGTGTGTGTGTGTTTTTTTCCATGCGTATGTGTGTGTTCGTGTGTGCATGTGTGCATCTGTGTGTTTGTGCATATGTTGTGTGTATGTGTATGTGTTTACATGCTCGCATGTGTGTGTGTGTGTGTGTGTGTGTGCATGTTTGTTGTATGTCCAGACTGGTCGGTTCCTGTGGTTGGATGGCTCCCGTTGGGGCTATGCTGATTGGCTACCTGGAGAACCCAACAACACAGCTGGAGTAGAGGACTGTGTGGAGATACTGAGTGAGTCTTTCCTCTGTTCTACGACATACCCTCATACTACATGCTCCATGACTCACCACCACACTGCACGCTCCCTGATACACCATTGTATTTGTTCCATGACTCACCATCACACTTCTTGTTCCACTGCATACTTGTTGCTGTCTTCTCTTTGTCTGACGTGGCTTTGTCCTGCTTTCAGGTAATGGGAAGTTCAATGACATGCCCTGCTGGGATCTGCGTGCTTTCATCTGCTCCTATCCTGTGTAGGACCACCTACCTCAACTCTGAACCTTGACCCCTGACCTTTAACCCTTGATTTTTTTTAACCCCTGTATGTAACAGCAGTAATAACACTCTCTATTTCTTTTTAGAGTTTTGTTTTCATGCCAGGTGAAAGCAGAAGCTCTTTTTTTCTTTCTGTGTACAAAGATTCTGTAAAACAGAGGCAATACAGTTTGTAAGTTTTGTAAATACATGTGATATGAATCAACTCTGTAACTAAAAGTGATGTGCAATATATTTATGGAATTTATGAAATTTAACAATATCCAACAGTACCATAGGAACAGCACAGAGCAGACAGTTCTCACAACTCAAAAACCAGGTAGCTCTTTGGTTGTGTTTTAATGTATCATGCCACAAGGACTCTGTGAACATGTGCTTGTTGGCTGGATTGGCTCATTGTCTTCACTTTGGCCTGTGTATCAGCTGAGAGATTAGTGAAGCTGCACAGAATTGGTTCATGACGCTGTCTTTAGGCTATAGTTCCTTTATTAAATTTTGTGCATTACAAAAACAAACCTGACTCCCATTTATCTCTTTGCTGTAAATATCCCCCCTTCCTCTGTCTTTTTCTCATACCAGCATTTATTGCTTCAGCTTCTTGTTTCTCACTTTTACATTTTATATGTCAATAAAATATTTTTAAAAAGAGAACAAATCTATGAATGAAGATGTTCAAATCTCTCTCTCTCTCTGTCTTTCTATTAGCAAACTACCTATTAACTGTTTTTAGAGACAAGGATTGCAGACATGTACCAAAAAAAAACTGTAAAATCTCCACTAATCTCCACACGGTGGTGCTGTGGAGTCAATGTCAGACATACTTTAGCCAGAGATGCTTTTGCCGGAGATACTTTAGCCGGAGATACTTTTCTTTTCCTGTTTGACTGTGGGCCACGTGACTCTGTATGATTCCATATAGACTCTTTCATTTCATTAATGGCAAGCGACCAATTCATGTTCCACATAAAGCTTCCTTTTATATCTCATAACCACACAGGAAAATGAATAACACATTGGCTGATGTGTACTATAGGAGTGAACACTTCCCTTCCTCTCTAATCTGTAGTTTGGGTAAAGTTTGATTTGAAGACACAGATTACAGTTTTATCATTTCCTTTTAGTCTGGATTTCAGCATATGAAGATTGTTGAAATTGTTAGCTTTGTTTATACAGATAGCAGGAAGTTTCATTAATGTTCCAGACTGGGCCTTCATTAGTGGGCTCCTCTGACATCCTGCTGTGGTTGGACCACAGGAACAGCCTACTCAGCAGACTTCTGTTTCACAACCTTCTCAGAACACACATTTCAACACAGCACCGGTGAAAAGGACTTCCAACTCACTCAGACACACATACACACACACACACACACACACACACACACACACACACACACACACAAACACATACACCTTGCTTATCAAACATGTAAAGACCATAACAGCTGCATGTTCAGACAGACATCTCTACAGCAACAAAGCAGGCAGTGAGAGATAATTAACGGAGGCAGTTTTCATTACTATGACAAACAATCTATTAACAAATCTATTACAATATTACAATATTTATGTGACAGATTTTTAATCCCAGCACACCACAGATCAGTCCTCTCCCTCAGTGGTGTGTGTGTGTGTGTATCTATACGTCTCTGTCTGTGTCTGTGCTTGTGTGTCTATTATTGTGTGTGTATGTGTGCTATTCTGCGTTTATATATATGTATATATATCCATATCAGTTGATATCAGTTGATATAGTTGTTCTCATTTTAAAGTCTTGACAGGCCTTATGTTTACGTCAGATCCTGTCATTAACCATGCCTGCGCTGTGTGTACTAATAAAGCTGACTGTTATTTACCAGGAGTGCACACAAGGCAGATATGGCCTTTTATGCATTGGCTAAACAAATATGAAAAATGAGAATTACACAAAATAATAACCTACATTTAAAAGTCTATGAACAGTATTGGTCTTCTCAACTGCAGAAAACTTTTTTATTTACAGTGAAAAAAGGCTCACATTGAATCAGGTTACATGAAAATTTCTATTAAATTTGAACATCTAATTCAAGTTTTCATGATCCAGAACATTAACAGCAATTGAGTGTTCCATGGCTGATGTAAGAAGTTGGAAGTTAAAATTTGTTATTATAATTGACAACATTTGTGTCAGTCATGCTTCACATTGGGCTAATAATGGAGCCAGCTTTGAACACCCGATGCAATCACTGGTGCAGGAGTAAAGCATTTGCATAAACTCTCATCGGTCATCTATTAATAAAATTGGTATTGATCCATCAGGCAGCCTCTAGTATGTTTGTTTGTTTATGTGTGGATATGTGCATACATGTATGCGTGTGTGTGTGTGTGTGTGTGTGTGTGTGTGTGTGTGTGTGTGAGACATCATTGTCTCCCTATATAGAATTTGGTTGGAATGTGGGCATTTTTTCACCAATCCAACCATGAACATTTTTCTTCCACTTGTGGAAAGTGCTTTGATTCTAGAAAAATATTCAGACAGGTTTCTGAGAATGTGTCGATTCAGTCTGCAGTTTTCAACAGGAAACAAACTCATGTGACAAACCAAAAAAAAGCCACTTAAAAGTACTTCTTTGTCTGTGATGACCACACCAACTGTTTCTCAGGCCCAGAAAATAGAAAAATATAAATAGCTGTACCAAGGCAACACCTGTTACACAGAGCACTCTGACCACCAGCAAGGACTCAGCTCAGCAGAGGTAGGCAGACACTCTTGCACACATGAAGGAAACCATCAGTTACTGGCCACTGTCCCAAGAGGAACTGTCTGAGACACACAGTAGCTGGGCTTTGTGCAACACCACTAACAGTTTCAGAGCTTTACTTGGGGCTACCGCTGGGCAATAAAGGTGTCACACAATCCCACAATCCCCTAGGACGTGAGCTGAGCAGCCCTGCTGTTTCTTGTTGATTGGGTTTTGTCTGTGACATGTTTTCACACAAACATGTCTCTGAGAGACATCAGACACCTTCCATCAGATACTGGCCATGCAACTGGAGGCCTCATTCAGACAACAGATTAAGGAAGGATGTGATGTAACTCTTTTTTGAGAGTTTGACTTGCTCAGTATCATTGCATGATGGGAACAGTGCCATACCAGCATAGCAGGCTACGTCCAGGGATGCTGGTGCATTTCATGGAAGCAACACTTTTCACTTCTTAACACAAATGTCAGAACATGGAGAGGGCGGAGGTCATGTATTTCCCTTGACAATATCTGTATTTATGTTGATGTTCTTATTCAGAGGGACTAGCAAAGCTAAGGTTCACAAGTGTGTATAGTGTGGTGAACAGGGAACATCACAGCACATTGGGACTAAAGTGGCAATGTGCTTCACAGTGCTCCAATAACCAGCCCCCAACTGAAACTACAGATTGAAAAAACATAATGGGTGTGATTAAATATTCAAAACCAGGGTGAAAATCCAATTCTAGAAACAAAAACGAATGAATAAAAATGAATCCAATTTCTTAGGAGTAAATAATACAGTAAAATTAATTTCCAACGTACAGGAGCAAAAAAGCAAAGCTTTGCTTACCAGTAATGATGTTACTTCATAAGTTCTAAGGAAGTTGTGGTTACTGAAACAAGATTGAAAGGAGAAATGGCCACCAACTGGCATGTTGCCATGAGCAATTGGCATCTGACACTTTCCTATTGTACCACTTCTGTATTTAGCCTGTCACAGCATGTCAGACTGACAGATGTTCAGATGTAGTTCTTCCTTTTCTCTATGTACTGTTCATTGGAAGCCCTTCTTAAATGTCTTCTTGTACTTTTTCTTTTTAGGGCACTCTGGATGACAGCCTCTGGCAAGTGAACACATTTGTATGTAAATGTACTCTCAACAGAAAAACACCCGCTCACCTGTGATTAAAAAGCAAAGCTGCTACCTCTCTGCCCTAAGTCACTTCACATCTTCTAGCAAGTTGCTACTAGCAACATGGCTTCCAATCAGCGGGAGACATCATACCCCACCGTGTTGATGTTTCTCCTCTTCGTGTGGCCCTGTCTGGAATGTGTGTTAGGCTCGTCTCTCCATGGCAACCTCTGCACTCACCTAGGGGCGCTGGAGCGACACACACTTGCAGTCCTCCAATACCACACACGCACTCATCGGCTGTGCAAAGCACAAACGGTCACACAGCGCACCGCGGTGATGTGGGCATCCGTTGGAGGAGAGGCGCTGCTCCTCTGACATCAGCCAAAACACTTGCGGGTTCCTGAGAAATTGCAATGTGTCTGAGAGTGGTGAGACAAGGAAACTGTCTCCAATCTGCCCACTCCTAACCCCAGGGCAACAAAGCCAAGTTATAATGCCACTCTAGGATACCAGTAACCGCTGGCTAATGACACGGCCTATTTCAAACCTAAGGCATATCAGGTATTTAATTTAATTTAATTTCATTTCATTTCATTTATACTATATTTTTAGGTGGGGACACCATATTAAGAAGAGGTACTTTACAACAGCCTCCATTAGCTAAAAGATTTGTATAGCATTTGTCTGAATCTATCTTTCCTCTGTTAAATCAGCATTTTAAAGTTCTTTTTTAGCCTGTTCACACTCTATTCTTTCTGGAAGAACATCAGAGGCATTTCAGCAGCGGTCTGTATGTGTCAGCGGACGCACACCTTTCAAAGAGCAAACATGACGGTTCTCAAATGGCAAATATGACGCACTCACAACCGTTTAACCCCTTAGAGGCCAAATTTGGGATTTACGTGGATTTTTAAAATTATTTTTCGACCAGAAGCCACCCATAAAATTGGAAAAGGTGTGCCAATGTTTCTAGCAACCTTGCCTGGAGGCCACAGCACTCATTCGAAAGCACACTGAAAATGGGTGGTTTCTGCTGTCACTCAGGATAAAGAGAGATCTATCATCTTCTCACACCACAGAGAGATGGTGGGGGAGGCGGGGCTGCTGGAAGGGCTGTTTCTCTTTCCATTCCTTACAGCCCAATGCATTGCTGCTATGAAGGATCACAGAAAGCCATTACGAGTATGCTACAAAGCTGTTTTGATCATGTTTAAGCTCTGCAGTTCATCAATGAACAGTTGGTGTTGCATGCTTACATCTTATCTTGACAGCTTGAGTCTTCATCACTGATTTTTGCCATCATGATCTTCTCAGGATCATAGCATCTGCCAAATTGATTATTAACTGTAGCAGTAGGTGCCATCGTAAAATATGAATTATGATGATTATCATTTGAACAGTAAGCGTGAAAGGAAACAGGCACAGAGTTCCAGTTAGAGGCTTTCTGTGAAGTGCAGAAAAAATGGATATTAGAAGAATGAGGCGTGAGCAGTCTCCCACCCACCTCTCAGTGTCGCAATCTCGCCCGGGCAAGAGGAGGAAGCATGCAGTCTCCACCTCTCTCGCTCAAGTACATTCACTCCCTTTCCCTCTCTCTCAGACACACTCACGCTGTCTCTCCTCACGTGCGCACAACAAACTCACACTTTCCCTGGAGACACTCACACTCTCCCACACGCTCACACACACACACCCGCGCGCGCTCACACACACACGCACACACACACGCTGACAGACTTCTTCAGCAGGTAAGAAACAATGGCTGATAGCGACCGTGTTTGAGTGCAAAATCTTCCCTCTGAGGTCTAAGGTGTGTTGTCATTCATGGAATGCGTGGAGGATGAGCGTAGACATGCCCTGAGACGTGCGGAGGTGAGATCAGCGAAAGCCGAGAGCCGTGCTGAGGTGATGCCAGTGGGAATGTGGAGCTGTTTGGTGGCGATATCAGTAAGAGATGCGGTCCGCATTTAGGCGCTATCACTGACAGCTGAAAGCTGTATTGAGGTCAAATCCGTAAGAGCTGACAGCCGTGCAGTGGTGTTATTAGTAACAGTAACTGGTAACAGCTGGGATCAGTATTTAGGTGATGTAAGAGCTGAGAACAATGCGGTGATATCAGCAAGAGCTGAGAGGTGAGATCAGGAAGAGCTGAGATCTGCATTTATGTGGTATCAGTAAGAGCTTAGCGCTGTGTGCTAGTGATATCAGCAAGAGCACTGTCTTCAGGTTATATCAGCAAGAGCTTGAATCTGTATTTAGGGCGATATCTGTAAGGGCTGAGAGCTGTGTGGTGGTGATATCAGTAAAAGCGGTGTGATCTGTACCTGTCATACTGTCAAACACTGTCAAGAATTAACCGCTACAGCTAAACCAATGACCAACCAAGTCACTATATGCTATGAAAGAAATGATGTCTGCAAACGCATGCTGATTATTGAATCACTTCGCACAAACATTTAAGAAAACAAGTGGCACATCTAAGAACAATATGGCTTCAGAGTGACAATCTAATAAAGAGGCTGGTGCAGAGACTAATTCAGATTGTAATAGAGAGAGCTTTGAGACTGTAATGCAACAGACTGTAATGCAGTAGTCATATATAGTGAGATTCTTGATTCCCCTGCTTCTTGATCGGGGGCAACAACCAACACTATAAAGAAAAATATTCAGTCTAATGTGGTATTAAATCTGATAACAGTGAGTTCAGTCAGCAAATTCAATTTACTCAGCAATGAGAGGAATGAGGAATTTGAAAGCAAAAAAGACGGAGACTGGGGGAGAGTAGTGAAATAAAGGATGGAACAATTCATTTTAGATGACAGCTGAAAAGCAAGTGAGATGAAGCAATGCAGGAACAGAAGGAGATGGGCTAACTAGGGAGAGACACCACCATACACATTAATACACCACAGCACACAGTAACACACAGAGACACACATTAACACACAGAGACACACAGAGACACACAGTAGCACACATTAACACAAAGACAGTAAGAGACACAGAGACACACAGTAATGCACACAGACACACGGTAAAAAAACATTAACACACGGAGACATACAGTAACATACATTAACACACGTTAACACACAGAAGCATACAGTAACACACGTTAACACATATTAACACAGAGAGACACACAATAACACACATTAACTCATCGATACACTCAGTAACACAGATGTGCGCACAGACAGCCGAGTGTCAAATGCTGGAGCTACGTATAGTTGGTTTTTGCAGAGGCAGAAGCACAAGAAGGCAGCAGTTTGTGACGCACTGTGTGTCTCTGTTCACAGGCAAATCATGGCACACAGGGCCACATCTGGATGGGCGTTAGCCCTCAACACCACCCCGACCCCCCTGGGCATCCAGCCCAACGCCACGGGCTCATTTACGGAGGTGTCCCGGGTCACGCAAATGGTGGTCACCGTGCTCATCTTCCTGGTGGGCATCCCCCTGAACGCCCTGGTGGTGTGGATCCTGGGGGTGCGGGGTGGCCGGCGGAACGGGCGCGCGAGGGAGGAGGCGCGGGGCGCCAGCAGCTTCCGGGTCTACGTGGTCAACCTGGCGCTAGCCGACCTGGTGCTGGTGCTGCGGACGCCGCTCATGCTGGGCTACCTGGCGGACGGCGGCAGCTGGCCGTTCGGCCTGGGCGCCTGCCGACTGGTCATGTTTCTCCGCGGGCTGGGTCTTTACGCCAACGCCTTCCTGCTGTGCGCCATCTCCCTGGAGCGCTGCCTCTGTCTGCTGCGGCCGGTCTGGTTCCGCCTGCGCCGCCCGCGCTGGACCGTCCCGCTCATCTGCGCCGTGCTCTGGGTGCTGGCGGCGTCCCTCAGCACCCCCTACATCAGCACCGCCACCCTGTTCGTCCTCAACAACCGCAACCAGTGCTGGGAGAGCGCCAAGCCTGTGCAGACCCTCTTCATCATGGAGACCACCATGGGCTTCCTGCTGCCCCTGCTCCTCTTCCTCTCCAGCAACCTGGTGGTGCTGCTGACCGCCCGGCTGGCGGGGGGTGCGGTGCCTGGTGGCGGCAGCGGTGCGCCCTGTACCACCTCGCTGCGCCTGGTGCGGCTCTACCGCGTGCTCTTCCTCACCATGCTGCTCTTCCTCACCTGCTGGGTGCCCTATTTCACCTGCCGCTTCCTGAAGGCGCTGGCAGACGTCCGGCCCAGCTCGAAGCACCTGTACATGCCCGCCCTCACCGGCATGTACGTGTCGCTCTACCTGGTCTACGTGAAGAGCGCGCTGAACCCCACGCTGTACGTGTTTGCCGCCCGCGGCCTCAGCCGCACCGTCCGCGCCTCCTTCTTCTCCGCCGTCGACCGCATCTTCAACGACGACACGTCCGACTACGCCCGGCGGAAGTCCCTGCGGAGGACGGACTCGCAGTTCTAGTGGCCGCTGGCTCTGCGTGGCCGGCCGTGTTGGCACACTTCGGCCCAGTTGCACTAGTTAGACTAGCACCCCTCGGCACTGTTGGATTGGTTAGACTGGCACCGTTCAGCAATTTTGGACAGGACATACTGGCACACTTCAGCAGTTTTGGACTGGCCATACTGGCACACTTCGGCCCTGTTTGGATTGATTAGACTGGCACACTTCGGCCCTGTTTGGATTGATTAGACTGGCACACTTCGGTCCTGTTGCACTGGCACGCTGTTACAGTCTAACCCTCTCTGGGTGCTCTCGTTCTGCCTCTTGGGTCATGGCATTTGCATGGTCAGGTTCTACGAGCTGCGGGCACAGCAGACCCACACTGGTTTGGAGGACAGGAACATTTATCCTGCAAAAATCTTTCTGACTCTATCAAACTCATATGCTGCACTGCGTTGCGATTGTTACTCACTGCGCTACTATGACATTTATGCATTGGCTTTAAAAAGAAGCATGAATTCTAATAAAGTAAATGCTCCACACATTACCTTGAACCACTTGAGTACGAAACACTGACTGGAAGCATCTGCATTCACTCTTGAACAGTTGCTGCTACAGTGTTGGAAAGTACTGCTTATCCGTAAAACAAAAAAGATGTGAGATTATCTGTAAGATTAAAAAGCACTGAAGTGAGTTTAGTCTTTATAAAAGTGGGTGAATCTAAGAAAAATGGCTACAAAAAGATGTAGATTCACTTAGCATAACAGGCCAGAGCCGCCAGTGCTCCACCACATCCTACTTTTAGTGCCGTGAGCAGCAAAGTTCCTGCATGGGTAAACACAGATGAGATGCTCACACAAACTTCTCAGACCCAATCCCGCAGGCACTGTGCCTTCTTGTCTCTGGGTCACCCGGCATGATTCGGGTGGTACAGGTGAGCCATATCTGCTTTGTCAGAAAAGTGGGAAGGCCCACTACAGGTGACTGCAAAAGTCTGCCCGCTCCAGAGTGTCCTCCAACCCTACATGGGCAATCTGGATTGGCTGTCAGCGGCCAGCCTTTGCCCCTCCACAGCCAGACAGAGAGCAGGAGGGCATAAAGTCATACTCCAGCAGGAACATAGAGGCAGACGGGTGCGGGCAGCACTTTCACCATTCGGAAGTTCAGTCGAGGCTTGCAGGGATTGTGCAAAGATACTGAAGCGCAAAAAAGCGAAACGTGTTATAGCCTGTGTTTTTAAACGATACAGTCACGCAAACCTTTGTTCCAGTCGAGATCAAGAAGATCTCCGGTTCCACTGTGCCCCGCCAAGCTATCGCTGTTACATCTGCGTGTGTGGAGGGTACAAATTAGAACTGCTGTAGATAAGCATATTTTCTGCCTTTCAGGATGTTTCGGTTGGATTTCGGTTGCACAGCTGGTACTCTAGAAGAAGGGTAACAAGTCTTCAGAGAATGGCTGGTGCAGGCTCACCAGGGGCCACCAGGTTGTAGCGAGTGCAGGCTGTGCTGAAGCTTTTCTCAGGCCAGGACGGCGATGGTCACACGGGTCTCTCGGAACTTGCTGCTTCCTTCAGTGTAAAAAGCGCCGAGCTGTGAGCCCACACTTCCTCCTATCTGACCACCAATGGTGCATTCAAAATAATTTTGCTTTCAATTTAACCAGCTTCCCTGGAGGGCTGCAATGTCTGCAGGGCCACCTAATTCCTGGTCCTGGTGGGCCAGCGTGACAATGAAGCATACAATAAGCCTTCATTTTACTGTTCAGAGAATGATATTAAATTCTATTTCTATACTTCATTGAATTTCTCATTAAAGTGAAAGGTGCAAGAGGCAGGAAGAATTTCACCTAGTTCAAGTAAGATTAGAACTGAAAGCAGGAAAACCAGCACGCTGACAAGGTCAATCAGATTAGGACTGTTTTGCCGGATATGAGATTTTGACATCCTGATATCACAGAACACTTTCATGACTTTGCAGAGAGGGTAGTCACGTAAGTGATAAAAATTACGCATGTATGTGAGCATACACATGTGTGTATATATTGATTCTATTGATTGGAGCACTTTTACGAATTATATATATTAAGATAAGAATAGTCATTAGAGGTTGCAGATATAACACATTGTTATATCTGTCCCATGCATTCAGAATATACTGGGCATTGTCAAAGACCCCCTTACGGAATACAACGCTGTTCTAACCTGAGAATATGAGTCAGGATTCCCTTTAGATACTGCCATATAAAATGTGTAAGTGTGTTTAATAAGAATTTATGTTCTATGTTTCGGTTTGAGCCATGTATCAATTTCTCATCTTGCTTATGATTTAAAAATATTTTGGTTGTGATCTTTTTTTAAACCCTTTTTTGTAATTTTTTCATGTAGATGTAATGTAAATATCAAACACCCCATAGACAATGGGTAATGATGTCTCAATTAAATATATTTTTCCTCTTAGGGAACATTTTTTCTTTTCTTCATCTCTGCTCTATAGCCACAAGGTGGTGATGAAATCAGCATTTCTACCCTCACACACACGCACACATATTTGCTCATCATGAACTCATGCTCACACATGTACAGGAACACACATGTAAACTCACACATATGCACATCCTACACAAACATGCACACACACCTACACATATACAGTTAGGTCCAAAGGTATTTGGACAGTGACACAATTTTTATGATTTTGGCATGCCACCACAACAGATTTGAAATGAAGCAATCAAGATGTGATTGAAGTGCAGACTCTCATCTTTAATTCAAGGGGTTTAACAAAAATATCATATAAACCGTTAAGAATCGCAGCAATTCTTATACATAGTCCCCCCATTTTCAGGGGCTCAAAAGTAATTGGACAATTGACTGAGAAGCTGTTTCATGGCCAGGTGTGGGCTGTTCCCATGTTATTTCATTAACAATTAAGCAGTTAAAAGGTCTGGAGTTGATTCCAAATGTGGAATTTGCATTTGGAAGCTGTTGGTGTGAACTCTAAATATGAGGTCCAAAGAGCTGTCAATGCAAGCAAAGCAAGCCATCATTGGGCTGATAAAAAACAAAACAAAACAATCAGTGAGATAGCAGAAACATTAGGAGTGGCAAATTCACCAATTTGGTACATTCTTAAAAAGAAGGAATGCACTGGTGAGCTCAGCAACACCAAAAGGCCTGGATGACCACGGAAGGCAACTGTGGTGGATGATCGCAACATTCTTTCCTTGGTGAAGAAAAACCCCTTCACAACTAGCCAAGTCAAGAACACTCTCCAGGAGGTAGGTGTATCATTGGCAAAGCCTACAATCAAGAGAAGACTTCATGAAAGTAAATACAGAGGGTTTACCACAAGGTGCAAACCACTGGTACAGCAAGCCTCAAGAACAGGAAGGCCAGATTAGACTTTGCTAGAAAATATATAAAAAGCCTGCTCAGTTCTTCAACAATATTATTTGGACAGATGAAACTAAGATCAAGCTGTACCAGAATGATGGGAAGAGAAGAGTATGGAGAAGGAGAAGTATGGAAAGAACGGCTCATGACCCAAAGCATACCACGTCATCTGTGAAACATGGTGGAGGCAGTGTCATGGCATGGGCATATATGGCTGCCAATGGAACAGGGTCACTATTGTTTATTGATGATATGACTGCTGACAGAAGCAGCAGGATGAATTCTGATGTGTATAGGGCTATGCTATCTGCTCAGATTCAGCCAAATGCTGCAAAACTGATATGCCGGCGCTTCACAGTACAGATGGACAATGACCCAAAACATACTGCAAAAGCAACCAAATGCAAAGAAGTGGAATATTCTTCAATGGCCAAGTCAGTCTCCTGACCTCAGCCCAACTGAACATGCATTTCGCTTGTTGAAGACAAAACCGAAGAAATACCCACAAGCAAGCAGCAACTTAAGACAGCTGATGTAAAGGCCTGGCAAAGTATCACTAGAGAGGGAACCCAGAATTTGGTGATGTCCATGGCTTCTAGACTTCAGGCAGTCATTCAGTGCAAAGGATTTTAAGAATGATCATTTTACTTATGATTATGTTAGTTTGTCCAATTACTTTTGAGCCCCTGATGGGGGGCTATGTATAAAAATTGCTGTAATTCTTAACAGTTTATGTGATATTTTTGTTAAACCCCTTGCTTCATTTGAAATCCATGAGTGGTGCACAGAGCCAAAATCATGAAAATTGTTTCACTGTCCAAAATACTTATGGACCTAACTGTACCCCCAGGCATAAACTCACTCAGATACAAATACAAATGTCATCTATGGGTACACAAAGATCATGAAATGCAATTGACTTGCCTCAAATATAACCATCTGTAGTGATATGGGTTGTGAATGGCTTGAGGTCAGACAAATGTGGAAATGGTTCATTTATGCAAAATACTTGCTGATCAGTGACTCTGTCTATCTGTAGAGACCTGAGAAACTGAATCATGCAGTGCCCTTCTTATTTAATCATACCAGACTAAATAACAACAAAAAAACATGCTTTCAAAGAAAAAACATGCACATATATTCCTCTGCTTCATTTGTAACATGTTATTATTTAATGTTAATAGGATTGCAATTACAGCACAATTCAGATTCAGATTGTTCACAGTGTTTTTATCCAGAGAAGAGGTCACATTTATTCACATCTTAAAGTAATCTTCAAACCAAAATCTGACAAATCAAATCTGCACAAACATCTTGCTCATTTGAAGTTCAACGGAAGCATCTGGAGGTACACATGCATCCACAGACTTCCTGCTACCTTGCACTATAAAAGGATATGAGAAAAGATTCACTGGTAGCTTGCATTATCATGGTCACAGAGGTCTCTGAAGACTGTAAGTGAACAGAAATTTACCTCCACAAGCTGGAGGATCACTAAAAGAATTTACAAAAAGCTGAATCTACCATTGCCCACTGTAGGGTCCATTACTAAGAAATTCACAGCTAGCGGTCCAGGGTAAACCCTGCCAGGAAGAGGTTATGTATCTCTCTTGCCACCACTGGCTGTAAGACAAGTAGTATGGGAAAAGATTGTTAACCCAAAGGCAACAGGTGCCATCTTCAGGTTACAAAGAACCATTCACAGCTGAATGCTTTAATGTTACATTCATGACCAGGTTGCAAGTAAGAAATGTTTCTTTGGCATAAAAATGTAAAGCTGATGGTGAGAAAGAACCCATTTTTGCTGTGACATATTGTGAGGGAGGGCTTATTTTGGGGTTGCTTTGCATCTACAGGTCTTGGACCTCTTCTTAAGATAGCTATGAACTCTACCAAAAAACAGGTTTCCTCTGCTGAGATGCTCTTGCCTGGAATGATCATTCTATATCTATATTCAAATCTACAAAGCAATTACCTGAGAACAAAATAAATGTTCTCAATCTCAAATTTTAGACTTCAATCCAGTCAAACTGCTGTGGTTCAGACTCAGAAAAGAATGATTCTGCAAGGGGCAATTCAGAAGCACCATAAACTCATAAAACACTACAGGAAGCATCTTCAAGGGGATGATTACCTCTGCCAAGGGATATTGATTAACTCGACGCTTGATTTTTGTGAAACGGAAATTATTAATGGAAATTATTACATTTTCATGTTTAAGGAGAAAAAAAATCTAAAGGAAGATTCAGGAGGTGAATTTATAGACAATCACCATGCAATCACTAAACCTGTCCCTCAAGTATAAAAAAACCCACTCACCACTTCCTTCTTGTGACACCTGTTCACAACATCCCTTCTCCACCCAATCTCCTCCCTATATCTGTTCCCATGCGTGACCTCCAAGGGGGGGGGGGGCGTAGTAGAATAGCTCATCACAATAACTCAGCCTGCTGCCCAGAACCATAATGGAGGCACTACACAGCCAATGGATGTGTTGGCCAAAGGATTTTTTTCCATCTCTATCCTTTGCCCATTGCCTGTGTTTAGGCAACTACAAAAATTCAGTTATCTTTACATCCACCAGATCGCTTAGGCAAGTGCTTTGTCATACGAGTGACCCACAGAGATCAGTGAATCTGTGCAAAATGTACAGCACGAAATCCTCAAACACCAATCCAGATGCAGCAGATAAATCTAGATGTAGCTCGTAAGGTTCCAGTTATTCTACACCAGAATTCAACCATGCGGCTGCAAAATAAGAACTTTCAATGAGTTAAGGATATATCACTCCATTAATGTATTGAAGCTGCTTAATATCAAACTAATCATCAGCTGTGTTGGAGCAGGGAGAGATCTAAAACATACAGGACAAGGGTTCCTCCAGGAGAGGTTTGGGAAATGCTGTATTAAAAGAAATGTCAAAAATTACATCTGCACAATGTCTCCCAATGAACAGTAGATGGCAGCCCTGGAAAGATCACCAGCAAACCACAGCATTGAATAACCAACTGTAAACATGGACGTTTTTTCATTCCTGTGTGCTATTACTGAGAGCCTGCGGGATCTACAGCGGAGGGCTCTTTTCAAGGAGAAAGTCGAGGGTTAGAAATGTGAGCACCCTGTTAGCACCCGGTTTAAATCAGAGCTGCTTGGAGAGGTACTGGCGGATAGTTCTCCTACCTGGGGGACGGAGTGTGCCAGGCTTCTCCTCTGAGCCAGTGCTCAACACTCACAGGTCACTGAGCACGCTGGCCGTGTCTTTCCAGCCTGGTGCCTCAGGGCCAGAGCCAGCATGTCCCTGACTCTTCAAAATTTCACAAGAGTGGTGCAGGCATTCTTAATTAGCATTTCTGCTGCAGTGATGGGGAACATGGGGACGTTAGCTTCTCTCACTGCGAAACCCCTGGAACGTTTGTGAACCCTAATTTGCGGTCGAAGCATTTCTACAGGCCAAATGAACATCTCACAGAGCGGACAAACAAGGGTTACTAACAGCAGCAAGACCACAGTGTAACACCTCAGAGAGAGAGGAAAGAGAGAGAGAGATTGAGAGAGAGAGAGAGCAGGGTTTTTTTTTTTTTTTAACTGTTTCATATTATTTATACACACACACACACACACGTCAAATATGTCATTTAAATCAACAGGACAAGGAAAATATGTTATAAAACGGTGTAAGAAAACAGCCATTACTGAAGGCGAAGAGGAGGAGTTGGAATGAACAGATTACTAATTGAAGGCCACTTGTAGGCGCAATACAAATATTACAAATGTACGCGCTGGCTATATATTTTAAACAATGCAACGCACATACAGAACCATTGTGGAAGAAAAGTGTGAGCGTGAATGCTGATGATTCATGAAGAACGTAAATGATGACCTTTGCTCTATCTCTTGAAGCTGCATGTAGCCTGTTGCTGACCTACTTTGTGTAACTGAAAGTACTGCTGATTTTAGCAAGGTGCCTCCCGGCCGGGAAGATACCTAACTGCGTATGCTTGCGAGACACACTACTAACTGCACATTTTAGAACTTTTTTCAGTGTAATCAAATATAAATTATATTTTTTCTTAGACGGAATATCAGGATTATGGATAGCGTTGTATACATTATAGATTCTTTACGACAACAAATTCATATATTCGACAAATACTATACAGGCCACATAATGAAATTATTTGTTTTAGGAATAATCGTGAGTGCCATTCACTCAGTATTACTATTACCGAAACGATCTCGGAGGCAAAAAGGAAACGGAAAAAAGATCACACCCCCGAAGACGAACACCTGCACTTGAATTCATTGAATGGTTCCTTTACGTTTGACGTAAGACTGTCGTTCTGATTAATTTAGACAGACGTTTGTGTTCTTTAAAGCGCCCACCTCCCGGCCCGTATAAAAAGGGGGGTTGGGGTGATTACATGTAACGCGTTGCAAGGGGTTAGTTAAGCGTCTTTTGAAAAGGTCAATATTTGCATGTCGCGCTGTTTTAATCTTCCAGCTTTCTAAAAACTTAAAGGCAGATGGAGAAAGCCTTTTAAAGTTCCAAACTCCATAATACGTTTCAATCCGTTTGGCTATATATTAGTTGTCAAAATACGCCAGTTTTCTTTTGAGGAAACGACGGTGGTAAGTGCATGTAAGGAGTTTTTCAAACGTTACCTTTTAAAACTTTTCTTCTTTACAATATATAGGGTAGACGAGATACAGGGTGAATTAGAATACACAGTGAGTCGATTCTCTAACGCACTCTTATGATAATCCATACCGAGGGTGTGAGGTATTACAGACTTGGATCTTGAACAAAACCACACACTTTTTAAAATATTATTCATTATTATTATCCATGTGACTTTATTTTGTTCCAAGTTCATCATATCCACAGTGATTTGTACTTACCAACAGGATGAAAATGATTTGTTGCATGTTTTTATATT
This sequence comes from Megalops cyprinoides, assembly GCF_013368585.1. NCBI lineage: Eukaryota > Metazoa > Chordata > Actinopteri > Elopiformes > Megalopidae > Megalops > Megalops cyprinoides. The sequence goes on along the minus strand of NC_050596.1, from coordinate 8,638,876 downwards.
CTCCCATTTAAGCGAGATGATAGTGGTAATGTTGATAATGTTGCGAGATGCTCTGTTTTTGGAAGTGTTTTGGAAACAGTGTTTTGGCATTGTAGTGGATCTGTGGCTTGCTCGTGGCTAGCTTGTGTGTGTTTGTCCCGGCTCAGCTGCAGGATGGAGGTGCAGGAGAGCGAGGGTGAGGCAGCCTCAGCGCTGTGGGACTTTCCGTACTCCTTCACTCAGGACGGCCGCCTGCTCCACCGGGAGACGCGCGAGTCCTTCGCGTTCCGCTTCAGGAGGGGCGCGGCGCGGGAGGCCGAGTGCAGGTACCGGGCCCTGTGGAACTGCATCACCCAGCACGTATACTGCCTGCTGGAGGAGCGATGCCGTCTGTGCAGGGTCCGCCTGCCCGCCGCGCCGGGTGACCCCGAGGGCGGGGCGCTCATCTTCACCAGCCCCAGGGCGATGGAGGGGCCAGGCACCCTGCTGGTGCTGATCCAGGATCAGGGCATGGTGCGGGCCGGGCAGTGGAGCTGGAGGGCCATCGCCCGGGACGGTTTGGACAGGGGCAGCCAGATCCCGTACGTGGAGCGGGCGCTGAAGGAGAACTGGGGCATGGTCATAATGAACCCCAATGAGAACACGGGGGAGGCGGGGCTGGGGGCGTCGCCCGAGGAGCACGTGCTGCGCGTGTGGGACGGCTGCCTCTCGGGCCGCGCGGCCGGGCGCGTCGCCGTGGTGACGCACGGCTACGGGGGCGTGGCGTTCGTGGACCTGCTGCTGCGGCGTCTGCAGGAGGTGCAGCGGCAGGTGTGCGCGGTGGCCTTCCTCGACTCCTCCCACAACCTGTGGCACCAGCCGCTGGGTGTGGCTGGGAGGGAGTGGCTGCGGGCGCACTCCAGGCAGTGGGTGCTGAGCTCGAAGCCCCTGAACCGGCCCGTGGGCTCCCTGAAAGCGGCCTGCTTCCAGCTGTCGGCCGGGACGCAGTGCCACGAGGCGGCCCCCGCCGTCTGCATGGACTCCGTCTTCCGCTTCTTTGTCAAGGCCATGAGGGCCAGGCCGACGCCCACTCCCTTCGACATCGTCACCCGGAGCAGGAGTCAGGGGCAGGGCAATCCGTCTGGGGGAGCGACCGGGCCACGTGATGTCAATGGCAATAAGATGTAGCTGGCAACGACACGTTTCACTCACCAGGGACTCTATCCAATGCACACTTGAGTGCAATTTCACCAGAGCGTGTGTGGGCTAATTGTGAGGACACGGGTGGCACATGCTAAACTTTAAGTACAATGTTTGTACCAGTTTAGCTGAAGAAATCACCATGATTTATTGTGAAAGAATAAACTCAGTTCAGTTCACTAAAATACCTAATTATTGAACATGGGCTGAATGGAGTTGTTTTTCTTCATGGGGTTTAAAAGCAAGTGAAATATTTATATTTTATGCAGTGCATTAGGTGTGAGTTTGAGCAGGATCTGGAAATGAAGGGTGAGTTAGGGTACTGTAGCACTGGAATGCTAATATGAAGTCTAAAAGACTTGAGGCTGGAGTCCATTTCTCATAAACTGCATTGAAGTGTCAGTTCTCCTGCTCAGAAGTAACACTACATTTGAGTGGAATATAATTACAGTGATGACTAAAGCAGTGAGGAGTTGTCATTACAGCAGTGATTACAGCAGTGACTACAGACATAATTACAGTATTTAGGAAGACTGACTGCAGCAGTGAGGAGCAGTGGTTAGAGCAGTGAGAAGTACCGACTGCAGCAGTGATCATAGCAGTAATTATATTCCCCATTGACTTGAGGGTGCATTCATCTGGTTTATGAAGTATTGCACACTAATCAGAAAAAAGTAATTTGTAAATGTATAGAAAGCTCTAATATGGCATAAGCCCCTCTTTTATGTATTTATTTGGATAAATTAAATCAGTAAAGGATTGTTCCAAGTAAATGAGCTCCTTGTAAAATCAGAAACTCCAGCCCCTTGCCCTGACCCCCTTGCTTGGAAATGGATTGTTCCTGATGGGTTCCGGGCCAATTATTCTGTCATCCCGTACAGGGCTTAAATCCCAGCAGCCAAATGCTTTATAAGCAGCAGGCTTGGCTTCCACGTCACACTGCAGTTCGTTGGTGTGAGCTGATGCCAGTGATTTTATTTTCGTGTTTTTGTTTTGGAGCCTCATATTTTCCACTTGATGACTTTACTGAGAAGCATACAGTCAGAGTGAGGATTCCAGATGCTGGTTTAAAAGCCAATGCTTCCCTTTCTGCGTGAACCATTTCAGAAATCCTGTTGATTAGCGCAGTGGATCAGACTGTAGTTAGGATAAGCTCTGATCCTTTGAGTTACACTTAACTGTGTGCCTTTCAACTTTGGAGGGAGTGGCTGTTGCAAACCCTTATGTAGTAATATCTACTCTTTTCCAGCCAGCTTATACAGATGCCCAGAGTTGTTTCAATGATGGGAGATTTGCAGGAAGGCACAGACTGGGGTATGATGGGGCAAATTACAGACTTACTGCAATATCTGTGATATACATTGCTGACTCAGTGACTCTGAACTTTTGCTTTATGAATTGTCATGAATATCAAAATCTCTTTGCCATTAATGCCCTATTACTGCGTATTAGTGAATAAAATAGAATCAGCTGCATTATACAAGATGTTACTGATTACTTTCACAATGTGGAAAGGGAGTGTTGTTAAGGGAGTGTCCATAAACTCAGAAGTTTGTCCCTTTTTGTTTGCTGTAGTGCCCTTTGGTGGATTGCTTTATGGGACTTTTGAGAGAAACAGGAATGGAGTGAATTTGGAAGGAAGGCCATATGGAACGCTGGAGAAAAAAGGGTAAAATATTTGTGATTTCTCCATCTCCCACTGCCCCAGAGGAACAGTAGAGCAGCTTCTGGAACATTCTGTGGAGGAAAGGGCTCCTTTCACTGCGCACACACATGGTTGGAGTGGAACCTGCATGTGGAATTTCCCGATCGGCTACTTGCGCTGGGAGACGAGACCACGAGCATCCCCATCATCCTCGGCAGCTTCATAGTTTAAGCACGTCTGTCAAACATGATTGGCTGGAAGGAAAAAAGTCACATAAATTTGTGAAAGGGCCATTTAGTATCTCCAAAGTCTCCTTCATTCATGAATTGTTTGATTCTCTACAGTAATGTCTATAATAAACGAAACCTGGCCACGCTTGTGTGTGTTTGTCAGCGAGAGAAAGTGTGTGCATATGTATGTTCTGAAAGTGCATGTATCATGACTGTGTGGGGGTATTGTGTGTAAAAATATATTAGATGCACTGTTCTTTTTCCTGGTAAGTCATTCTAGCTTAGAGCATCCACTAAATGGCAAAATGTACATCTACTTATAGTCCGTGTTATGTGTGGGTGTATAATGATGTCAAGTGAAAGCTCCCAGAGAGTGTAAAATGTAACAGGCCCTTTTCCGTCACACACACTTGGACTGTCATTTGCTTAATCATGATAACCTGACATGGAGGGGTGCCCTATGTAAATTGCCCAGAATAAGCGTGTCCCTTAAGCGCATGTATGATATGATTGATATTGGGCTGATATTTTCTATATGGCCCATTAATACATTCGGGGTTTACTGCCACAGAGCTTCTGGGCCTCTGCATAGAGGCTGTGTGTGAGTCTACAGTGTGAGTCCAGCACTCGCTGTTTCACACTTGCATGTTTATGGAGGACAGAGGGCAAGCGGGGTCAGTCACTGAGCCCTAAAATAAAGGGATTATTATACACCACAGGTATGACTTATGAGAGTTTATAGAGGGGCAGCTGTGGCTTCTCACTGGAGAAGTGGCCTGTCTGTTTTTTTCTCTTTCCCACATTCTTCCACGTCATCTCTCTCCCCCCACCCCCCCTCCACCCATCTGTTTCTCTCCTTCTCATTCCCACCACTACCCCCTACCTGCCTCTGCCCCTCTCTGTCGCTCCCCCCCCTCATCTCGCTCCCTCTCCCCAGGGTTGCTCAGTCCCTGCTGATGTCATCACAGTTCAGCCTTCCCCCACGCTCAGCAGTGTTTGGCTGAGAGCTGTGAGCCTTGATAAAGACAGTGGAACAAGTCTGTGGGCAATAATCACCATTCTAGTTTTTTGCCACTTCCATAGCGGAAAAGAAGCCAAAAATGTTCTCTGTTTTCCCCATCTTTTCAGTGTTTCTTCTCTGTCTCTGGTGCAGACTGTAGACCTTCATCTTAAGACTGTAATTTGGTTCCCCTAGCCCAGCCTCTCTCTGTCTCTTACACTAATGGGTAGATCATGTAATAGCTTACAGTGCTTTGCTTAGAAATCGTTTCTGTATAGCATTGACTATAGCACTGTGTGCAGCATTTGCTCTTAGGTTACTGAAGTCTTCTTGTTCATGTAGCCATGAACAAGGCCCCATCAGTCCTCTGTATCCCCTGCTGTCTCACATGGAACGCACTTTTGGCGAGGAGGCGGTGGGGTTGATTTTGATAATGGATCCCTCTCCTCTCTTTCCTGACCCCTCTGTCTGAGCACTCCCCCCCCCACTCCCTCAGAGAAGTGGTGCTCCAGGGCCCCCTCCCCTTCCTGTTTGCACTGTCCCAGACTGTTTCCACAGTTACCTGACCTGCACATGTTCGGCTCGCGAATTCCACATCTGCACAGCAGCGCTCCCTGGAAATCTGTCTCCATGGCGACACGTGTGGACAAAAGGCATCATTCCAGAACTGCAGTATGGCAGTTGCAAAACAATCGCTCCGTGTATCATGCTTCATTACTTGTGTAACCCTTATTTTTCATTTGGCCTCAGTTTTCATATTAAGACATTTTTGAATGCATTATAAACATATTCCTGTGTTCTGGTGTGTATTTGTTGCACTTTGGCAGTGTGGTTGTCCGGTGGTTGTGTGTGATTGGACAATGGACATGACAGCAGTGCCTCCCTCCTTCTCCCTCCCCCTGTCCCCCCACTGCCTCTCAGTCACCCCTAAATTTGGCCAAGTGAGCCTTTTTATCCCTTCACTGCAGCCTCTAACAGGGACATATGCAACTGAGCGTTGCTTGCCAATACACCCTACCCCCACTGCTTCTCCTCTGACTCCCAGCTGTGTCTCATCTGTCTGATTAGGTTACTGGCCCATCAGCAGAACTGCACCACTCGGCTGCGACAGCAGGGAGTTGAACTGAAAAACCGCATGTTTTACAGAAGGGGTGTATCGTATACTTATACCGTTGCGGTGGCCATAGATGGTGTTTGACTTTGTGAATCTATTTAACAGTGTGTATGGGGGTGTTGTCTTGGAATATGGGAACATCTTGTGGAAAAAACATTTGCCCCATAGGGTGCACCTGGCTGCGTAAAATGGCTTCGTATTCCTTAGCTGTAATTCTATCATGCAGAATAATAAATGGACCCAATGGCTCCCCATACCATAGATCCACCACCATTTTTAGCAGTTGGGAACAGGTAGTGTGGGCTGAAGACTTCCTCTGGCTTTCCCCAAACATAAACCCATCCAGATGTAGGAAAAACAGCAGAGGACCCATCAGACCTTATTACTCTCTTTCACAGCTCAGCAGCCCAGATTTTACACTCATTATTTTTTTTTTTTTGTTGAGACTCAGTCATTAAGGTGTAGATTCAGTTTTGTACCCACTATCTCATTAAGTGTCCCTCTATCCCTGACAGTGGGTTTCGATTGTGACCGCTGTTCCTCTTTCCTGATGCACTTTCTCCTTCTCTGGAGTATGCCTTCATGATGTTCAGCACTGTTCCCCGTGAAAATTAAATAATTGACTGATGCACGTGCAATTCAGTCACCAATTATATATTATAATAAAATATATATTATATACAATAATATTTACCTCCCATGTTGCTTTAGAAACTCATATTAAAGTGTTGATTTTAAAACGTTGCATAGCAGAAACATACAAGTAATTAGAATTGGCATTAACATCAAACACATGTGTAGACTCCTTTTTAATTGCGATTTAGTTACTTCAAGATATGATTTCTTTTTCATTGAGTGTTTTCATTATTCTGTCCCTGTGTATATTTAGTTATCTATATTATATATACGGTGCCTTGGAAAAGTATTCAGACCCTTGATCAATTCTAACATGTAACTGAATTACAAAATTACAAATGATGCATTGAAATGTTGTTCTGCGAAATTAGTTACTCCTCTTTCTGATAATCACTTCTGGCTGATTTATTGTGTATTACTGTGTTGAAAGGACTCGGATATTTAATAGCCTACATACAAACTCGTGTATAATGTTACAAAGGACGTTAAAGTAAACAAAATGACTAATTCAGTTTCGTTCTCCGGGTGCGACGGGACGAAATTGGTCATCTACATCGCCCTCGTTGCTGCTGGCTAACGCCATATATCAGATCAATAAAACCAACACTTCCGATCATGCCCGCGCCCGAACACCCCTGGTCTTCACGCAGCACTGTGCACGCGCGGAAATATTTCAAAAATTGGCTGCAGGCACATTTTGGGTCTGGGAACGCTTCCAAAAATCACGAGCTATGTCACTGTTGGATTTTAACAAGTTTCGCAGACACTTGCATGTTATTGCTACTATCAGCCCAGCGCGCTAGGGTGCTGGGGTAAGGGAATGGGCTATAGCCTGTACTGTCAAATTCAGACGATTGGACGTGACGAATTACACCTACTGCGTATTTAACAAGTTTAGGGCGTTCTAGAAGGAAAACAAATGCGCGCATATATTTGCGATTTTTGATGCCATTTTTTTGTGGACCGCTTTTCTACGAATATTGTAAATATATGGAATTAGTTTTCTACCACAGCCAAGATAAACTAATTTAGATACATTTGCCTTGCGTCTGTTATCATTTTGATTCTTTACTCTGACTGTGTTCCAGTGCGCAGCAATGCTTGGTCTGCCTTACATCCCCCTGTTCCTTCTGGCGCTGCTGTCCAGCGAGGTCGCGTCTGGTCCGAAGGTGCAGAAAAAACCGCCACGCTCCCGCCCGTGCCTGGACTTACCGGAGGAGATCCTGGAGCAGATGTTTGGGCGGCTCTCGGTCGGTGTTCTAAGCGCCTTCCACCACACTCTGCAACTCGCGCCCCAGGAGAGGGAGAACCTGACCTGCCCATCGGCGGGGCGTCCCGGTCCGGACAGTAAGTCTCGGGTTCCTGTCAATATGCTGAGCATCTCCCCCTGGGCGTACAGGTAAGCACACCATTCATTTCCGAATGTGAAATATTTAAAGGACAAATGACATTTTTGTCTATTATATTTGTGGCATTTTTAAGCTATCAATAGGCTGTATAACTCTGCTTTTGTGCACATAGTGACTAGTTGGGAAAATAAGTAAGTAAGTAAATAAAGTAGGGTTAGGTCTGGGTGATTCATATAGCCTGTGTTATTTTCCCGTCGCTGCAAGCAGAATTTCACACGATCCCGCGAGATACCCACGGTTCATCCCCGAAGCGTACTGCTTGTGCAAGGGATGTCTGACTGGTCCGAACGGAGAGGAGAGCGAGAAGTACCGCAGCACCCCGGTCTTCATGCCCTCTGTCATCCTGCGGCGCACTGGGACCTGCGCCGGCGGCCGCCACGCCTACGTCGAGAGCTACGTCTCCATCGCCGTGGGCTGCACCTGCGTCCCGCTGTTAGACAAGGACGCCAAAGCCACCAATCAGAGCCAGGAGAGCTCCAACCAAAGCAGCCTTAATTCAAAACCCTGAGCGTTCATATGCCAGCAAATTCAAGACAAGAATTAGAACTGAGTGGGCTAGACAAAGTAGGCTACTACACGTCCTACTGAGCAAACATCTGTTTAGACTATTTGATGACTGACGATGGACTTACAAATTGCAGTCTACTCTTAATCAACATGTAAACTATCTCCGACGTACCTACTATAACAAATTCAGTGCGTTTGTGAGGAGTAAACAATTGAATTTTTACTCGATAAATTATCTGATATATACTGCCACCTGCTGACCACAGAGAGACTTATTCAGACTTGCGGTCATGACACCACGACAATGTAAACGTTCTCATAGTCAGCGTTGGGTATGGCATAATTAATCTAATTAGAGGCATTTGGTACTTTTGTACAAACTACCTGCTTTTCATTGTATATTTATCGTATGACGTGTTGCTAATATTTTGTATCATGTAATTTTATATTGTGGGTTCCTTATCACTACAAGATTCTTATACCTTTGTTGCTTTTTATTTAAAGGAAGAAAAGAAATGTTATCAAATATACAATTAGTTTTATGTGTCCCTTTCTATACTTCGTGGTACATAGTATATGTCTGTAAAAATGGTTACTGATAGGATGGGACTGGAAGGCTATGTCTCCATAAAAACCCTTTGGAACTACAAGTGAAGCTGCACTGTTGAAGACTGAAGAGATGTTTTTGGCAAAGCAAGAAGGATAACAGTAAACCTAGCACGAAGCTAGCACTCCGACACAGGCCTGCATGATGCATTTGTCAGATGTCACTTGAAAATTTGTATGGGTGACATTTCACAAAGTAATTGAGGTTCACTTATGATGTCAGTAAACCTCCTTGGGCTGATGTAGAATTAACTAAGATAGTAGCTAGTTGTGTGCCCATCAAAGCTGATCACCTATGAATAATATCCTTACAAATTTAAACACTGACTTCCCAGCTCCTGCAGATATACAGCACTGGTTTGTTCTGAAATGCTTGCAAAAATAGGCTGTTCACAATGACAGCTGTGAATTTCGCATCTTGACTGCCCCTGGAATACAACTTGCAGAACTGCACAGCAAAGCTGTCTTGTTTATACCTATTAAATCTAACATTACTAGTCCAATAAGACTATTATTAATTATTAACTTTTATTTTAAAACTTTTCCTAAAGGTACAGGCCTATCAAAACTGTAAAGTGATGTGGCGATATGAAGGACACTCAAGCAACTTCATAGTATTGAGTCAAAAGCGCAAAGCTACATAATACTCTTAAGGTCCATGCATATCCTTAAACACCTTTATAAAGGCCTCTATTTAGGTCTATTTGGGTCACATTTTAGCTAGGTATTACACGGATCAGACTGCTTTTCAGACCCATGACGCCATATTGATTGAAAGTGTAGTCAGTGTATGCGGCTGAACCAATAGTTCCCAGTGTAGTTAATTTACATTACATTCTTGTCATTTACCAAATGATCTTATCCAGAAGGATTTAAAGACTTAAAATTTTTACATGTTATCCATTTATACAGCTGGATATTAGCTGAGGCAATTTTTTTGGTTAAGTACCTTGCCCAAGGATACAGCAGCAGTGGGGAATCAAACCAGCGACCTTTTGGTTATGAGCCCTGCTGCTTACCACTACGCTACACTGTCGACCCAGCATAATGAACACACTTTTTCCAACTGAACAGTCATTTGAGGACTTTCTTTTAATCAGGTGAACAAATTAATCAAAAATAAACAACTTTTCTGTTTTCATAAATACACTAAGCCAGGGGTGTCCAAACCTCTCCGGGAGGGCCACTTGTCCTGCATGTTTTAGATCTCTCCAAGAGATCTAAATGATCAATTCGTAACGAACACCTGAAGCTACTGAATGACAAACTGATTATTTGAATCAGCTGTGTTGGAGCAGGGAGAGATCTAAAACATGCAGGACAAGTGGCCCTCCAGGAGAGGTTTGGACACCCCTGCACTAAGCCATTCAAATATCGTATGTGCATCACGTTCAAAAGCTGTATATTCATTTATAAACATTCATGTATTTGAACAAACCCTTTGTATCATTTCACAGGTGAATGGGAATAACGGGCTTTCAGTTACAGACGGTTTTGTTTATAAAATGTCTTTGGTCGCCATTCTGCAAATGACCGCGTCTAGCAGTGTTCCAGAATGTTCCTCCTGAGGCGTGATCTTGTACAGTTTTTTAATCTTAGCCATGTCGGTCAGGCTATAGATGTGATCTACTGGGATCTGCTGCCCGTCCACCTTGGCCAGGATGTCATCCACGCTGCGCGTCTCTTCCGCTGCATGAACCAGAACCACCGCAACTGCGCTGTCGCCGTCTGACAGTCCAATTTTTTTGAACGCCTCTGATATGTTATTTGTCGGCGAAAGGTTAAATATGATTTCAGAATAAAGGCTCCTCGTTTTCATTTTTCCGACCTTCTGCACGTGAAGCGCTTTGTTTGCGGCCACAAGAACTTGGAATGGATCAACGATCATCGCCGGGTTTATTAAAGCGCAACTGATCTCTTGTGCGATCGCACTTTTCTTCAAATCTGCAGCATTTTTAACATCTTTAAACAGTAACTGTGTCACCACGTATTCGGGAAACAATTCAAGGTTCTCGATAAGATGCATTCCGTAATCTAGTGACAGCAACTAGCCGTCCAACGAGCATACGCAGCGAGCACACCACATGTGGAACAAACGTTTGGTCCCTGCAACGTCACACTTCGACGTCATTTTTTCATGGCAAGATGGCCGCGGTTTGAAATACGCATATTGTTTTGTTTCCGTTTTTCCATTTCCGTTTTAACTTTTAGTTTGAAAGAAAAGTCCGGCAATCAGACTCTAAACTGCACCGTATTCATTGTGATAATTTATTTGCTTATTTTCTATACTGCTAGTTTACTATATTCGAGCGGTGACTGTACGCTGTTTCTGCACGCCTTTTCTTGCTCGTGGCCAGTAAGTTTCGAGCTCTTCACCCAGACTTTTGGCACTCTGGTTTGTGACATTAGAGGCTTAGAAGACACTTAGAGTGTTACTCTGGGCAGTTTAAGAAGGCAGGAATGTTTGTTTTTAGATAACATTGCACGACCTTTATTAGTAATGCGACTATAAAAATAATCGTACGGGGTGGTAGCACGTAGTGGCAGACTGTCCACTGCGCCTACCAGTTGCACTAACCCACTCTGAACATCAGTGTAGCTAGAAACTAATGGTTTGCTTGCTAACTATATAACAGTTTTTACACCAACTGGCTAAATTGTTTAGCTAGTTAGTGTAGCTGTGGTTGCAGTAGCTAAACCTTTTCATAGTTATTTAGCTATTGTAGCTATTATGTAGCACACCCGACTTTACTCCTAGTATTTTTACTGGGTGCCATCCAAGTGTATCTTAGGGACTGAGTGTACGTTAGGGATATGGATCATTTCATAAGGCACTCTTTGTGCTTTTAGAAGGTTGAGTTTTCGTTTTTGATCCCGTTAAGCACTTGTAATATGTTTTTAGCAGTCTGTTCATCTCAACACCGTTTATAAGTCTGAAGCTTGTGTCACTTAACATTCTGTATCCCGGCCTTCATTCCTACTGCTGCTATGATGTGGACCTCATGTATGTTGCCATGTCAGCCCACTAAAATCCCTTTGGATATGAGAGTCTGCATAGATTGGTAATTAAATGAATACATCGGCAGTTATGTTCTGTTGAAAGTAAGGTGGTGTCTTCCAGGTCCGTGTATTTTTTCACCCCCAGCCGCATGCTTCTCCTTTGTGTCTACCTATTTGTTTTGTAAATGGAAGACTTTTCTTTCCCTGCTCCATGTATCTCAGATGAACTTTCTGCCTTTCATTCTCCATCAGGAGACTGGGATTGGAATTCACAATGTCCAAAAGTGTGACAGAGGAGCTGATCGAGATTGAGATAGATGGGCAGGGCAAACAGGAGTGTGTGGAGGAGGGGTGAGTATGTGAATTTTAGGAGAAGGGGTTTGTGTGTATGCATGTCTGTGTGAACTTACATTTGTGTGAGTGCATGTATCTGTGTGAGTTAAATATCCTGTGGCCTTAACACTGGCCTGTAACTCTTTAATACATTGTGCCCAGTGATACCCTAATGTGCATGAATGTTTTTTGCATATGCCTCATCCTCTGTAGGGTTGAAGTGCAGACAGTCACGTCTGCTGAGTTCATCGCACAGGCCATCGACATCAATGAGCCTATCGGCAACCTGAAGAAGCTGCTGGAGCCCCGCCTTCAGTGCTCATTGGATGGACATGCGATCTGTCTACAGGAAATCCAAGTATGCTGTGGTCATGTTTGGGCTGTTGCGATGGTGGTGCGAGTTTCTTTGTTCTGACTCTGTCTCTCGCTGCAGTTGGACCCTGAGCTCAGCCTGTTTGATCAGGGAGTGAAGACTGATGGAACCGTGCAACTCAGCGTCCAGGTCGACTCCAGGCAAGGTAACACGCACGCTTACACGCACACACACTCTCTCACATCCCGCACATAAATGTTTTGCCGGGCGTTGCACCGATCTGATTGGCCGCCATTCTGTAGGAGTGGAGCCCAGGCTGAACATCGTGGAGATTGTGAAGCCGGTGGAGACGGTGGAGGTGGTGATCGACCCCGACGCGGCGGGCGGAGAGGAGGGGCAGGTGATCGCCCTGGACCGATCCGCCGTCACAGACGACGCCTCAGATCAGGTCACCCGCTGGGCTGCCGCTCTGGAGGGCTACCGCAAGGAGCAGGCCCGGCTGGGCATCCCCTACGGTGAGTGGCGCACAGGGCCATTTCCTCTGTCTCTCTGTATTCCACTTTGTCTTTATCACTCTCTCTTTCTTATAATTTGGTCATAGTCCTGTCCTGAAGCTGCTTGGTGTTAGTGGGTGTTAGCACTGTGAGCCTCGGCAGCAGCTGGCTAAGAGGACTCTTTTCTAGGCTCAGTTCCTGGCATTGCAGGACACTGAAATGACAAGAGTGAGCTTTCCATTTTGTAAATGAATGACAAAATGTATTGCCATTTCAGTACATGGGCATTGGTCTAATTCGGCCTTCAATTTATTGTTAACAGTTGTCCTTAGAAACTGTAGGATATTTTTACAGAACCCTTCATATATGATTTTTGTTTAGTACTTGTCCCATTTAGAAAATTAGAAAAAAATCCAGTGTCTAAGCAGTGGTATTTTAATCATATTTTTATAAGTAGTTTTTTTCATTATGGCATAGCATGCAATGTGTATTTTTTATTTCAGTTCATTAACTGCCAAGTTAATGCTCCCTGTTGAAGTGATTTTTAAGCCTAAGCGGGTGCAGAATGTTTTGGTCCTGTGGTAGGGATTCTTTCCCTGGTTGCCAAGGTCTTGTTTTGAAATATCATAGTGTTTGGTTTAGATGTTTTTACTGTCAGGGCCCAGTTCTGGCGGTCTTCCATAAGCAGATCTAGGCTCTGCTGAACCCCTAAATCAATGGCTCATCTGCACAGAGGAAGAATTTAATTTCACTGTCAAAAGAGAGAGAGCCCTGGAGCAGCAGATTGTTCCTACATTGTTGCCAGTTCTATTGTATAAATGTTGAATAGTGTTGGAATCGGACTGCAGCCCTTGTTAACTGCGATTTGCTAGTTTTCACTCTGTGCTGTTGTCTTGTTTACGAAGGTTTTAGAATGTCACGTATTTTTCCCACCAGCTTCAAGAAAGCTCCCTGTCTCTCTCGCCCCCTCTCGTCCCTCTCTCTGGGGGATATACAGCCCCTCTGTCTCCCTCTGTCTGTCTCTGGGTGATAACGCAGTGCCTCTGCCTTTCTATCAGACCCAGTGCAGTGGACTGCAGACCAGGTGATGCACTGGGCGGTGTGGGTGATGAAGGAGTTCAGCATGGAGGAAGTGGAGGTGGGCGGGGTCCACATGTCTGGGCAGGACCTCTGTGCTCTCAGCCAGGAGGACTTCCTGCTCAGAGTCCCTCAGGGAGAGATACTGTGGAGCCACCTGGAGCTGCTGCGCAAGTGTGAGTCACTGTAGGAGTGTGTCAGCGCGTGTGTGTGCGCGTGTGTGTGGTGGTGGTGGTGTGTGTGTGTTCCTGGGTGTGTATGCTGTCAATGTTTGTACAATAGTTGTGGCTCAGCTCCTTGATTGAAATGCTCCTTTCTCCATACTCTCTGCAGATGTGCAGGCCAGTCAAGACCAATCCGGCCAGGTCGCCACAGTGACCATCGACCAGCGTGAGTCTCTTTTCTCCATACTTCGTCACCACACTGCGTGCGGTCCTATGCGCTTCTTCACTGAGCATAACGCCTGTCTCTCTTTCCCCCTCCTGACCCCAGCGGTTCAGATAATCCCCGCCTCCGTGCAGCAGACTCCTCCCCCTGTTATTAAGGTCCTGCCCACCAAGCAGGGAAGAACGCAGAAAACTCCGCGCATATCCGGGGGGGAGGACCGCAGCTCACCTGGCAACCGCACAGGTACAGAGAGAAACACCGAGCAAGCGTGTGCATGCGTGTTTAAATGCGTGCTGGCGTGCATGAGTGTGTCAATCTCACTAATGCTGAGTGTGAGGGAATGTATGTGCGTTCGTGTGTGTTTGTGTATGTCTGTCTCACTTATGCTGAGACTGTGTGTCCGTTTCTCAGGCAACAACGGGCAGATCCAGCTGTGGCAGTTCCTGCTGGAGCTGCTGACGGACAGAGACGCGCGTGACTGCATTTCCTGGGTGGGAGACGAGGGAGAGTTCAAACTCAACCTGCCTGAGCTGGTGGCTCACAAGTGGGGCCAGCGCAAGAACAAGCCCACCATGAACTATGAGAAGCTGAGCCGCGCCCTCAGGTCAGTCTGTCTGTCTGTGCTCTCTGTAGCAGTGTGTCGGCCTGTCTGCCTGTCTCTGTCTGTGCTCTCTAACGGTGTGTCTGTCTGTCTGTCTCTGTCTGTGCTCTCCAATGGTGTGTCTGTCTGTCTCTGTCTGTGCTCGCTAACGGTGTGTCTGTCTGTCTGTCTGTCTCTGTCTGTGCTCTCTAACGGTGTGTGTCTGTCTGTCTCTGTCTGTGCTCTCTAATGGTGTGTCTGTCTGTCTGTGCTCTCCAACGGTGTGTCTGTCTGTCTGTGCTCACTAACGGTGTGTCGGTGTGTCTGTCTGTGCTCTCTAACGGTGTGTCTGTCTGTCTGTCTCTGCTTTCTAATGGTGTTTGTGTCTGTTGTCTAATGTTGTGTGTGTTTGGCTATGTTCTGTAACAGTGTCTTTGTGCTCTCTAAAGGTGTACCTGTCTGTGCTGTCGATGGTCTGTTTGTATTCTCTAACGGTGTGTCTGTCTGTCCCCATGTTTTCTTAACAGTGTGTGTGTCTGTCTGCGTTCTCTCATTGTGTCTTTCCCCGCAGGTATTACTATGACGGGGACATGATCTGCAAGGTTCAGGGGAAGCGATTTGTGTATAAGTTCGTGTGTGATCTGAAGACGCTGATTGGCTACAGCGCAGCCGAGCTGAATCACCTCGTGACGGAGTGCGAGCAGAAGAAGCTGGCGAGAATGCAGGCGCACAGCCTGGGACAGCCTGTCACCACGGTAACACTCGCCACTGCTGCCCTCCACAAGGAGAGCTGAGGAGGGAGCCCCACACCCTGTCAGTAAGAGGACGCTGGTCTGCAGTTGGCAACAGAGCAACCCGTGTGACACACCTCTGGACGAGGAGCACCAAATGTGTGTTGTGTGAAGTTTTCATTAAGGAAGGGTATGGACAAACTGTGTGTGTGTGTGTGTGTGTGTGTGTGTGTGTGCGCGCGTGTGATGGTGGATTCCTTTTATGTCCAGAGTGAATGTATCATGTACTTGGTGCTTTGTGCTGGGTACCAGGTCATGTGTTTCCATTATGTATATACTCCATGTTTTTGATAACCACAAGGGCAGTGTGCCCACTTTGTAGCAGTTCTTTCTTTTGATTATTTCCCCAGTGTGAATGTTTTCTTTGTCCACCTGAGGGCAGTAAAGAGAACTTGTTTTTACTGCTGTGTTGGTTTGAAGGATCTGTTCCTCAGCATCCATGAGTTGTCCTCCAAGAGTTCAGGGAGTTCCACACACACAGGCACGCTACACTTCACACAACCTCACAGACGATCAGAACCAGATGGGGCTGGAGGGAACCGGTTCTTTGACCTGTGTTTTTCGCAAGTCATTAAAGTGAGGGTGACCTCATTCCTCTGTAACACGGGCAGAGTGCAGAGTCCTAATTACAGCACTAAATTGGGAGGTCCTGGCTCTGAATCCTGTGAATCCTGTGGATATGGCTGTCTTTGGCGAAACTGATGTACTGAACCATCTGGAAGGGTTTGTTTCCTTGAAAATGGCTTGTCTCACTACAAGAACCACTGTCCCAACACAGTAGTACTGAAGACAAATGCCGTCCTCTGATACGCTGAATGTAGCCAACAGCTATTTTTCTCGCTTCAATTTACCCAGCATGCTAAAGTGGAGTGGGTGCTCACCGGAGGATAGGTGCTATTCTGCTGATGTCAGGCAAGCAGCTTTCAAGCACCTCAAAGGGTGCCTTAGAGCTGTGAGACTGCGACACAAAAAGTTGCACTAAAATTCTGATCAGTTAATGTTGGCTCCACTTGCTCAGTTTTAAGCCTCACTCTGACGTAAGTAAAATGTAAGACATAAGCAGTTTAAATCTCTGCATGATTGTATGCCAAGCAAATGAAAGCAACCAAAGAAGACTCACACAAGTTGCCACCAGGTGGTGGTGTGGGGGCAGTGTTCTGTGAACAGGGGAGGGAGGTCACGTCGAGGTCACACACAGACACCTGATTCACTGGGAGGCTGGATGTACATTTAAAACTTTATTCATGGAATACAGTGTAGAAAGCTTTTTTTTCCCCAGTCAAAGCAAATGATTTTGTACAGTTACACAGAAAAAAAAAAATCACAAAATGAAACAGAAAAAAAAACCTTGCTGTCTCTACTGCCCCCTGTTGACTGACCACTGCAGGCACAGCACAATAGCAAAGAAACTTCACAAATGACTCTCTGTCACTGCACTTTTTCTGTTGCTCCCCCCTCCTCTGCTTATGCATTGGTACAGTCCAGAGGGAGGAGGACACTCAGAAAGGCATTCCTAATAGATAAGACACATCCACCTCACCTGTGAAAGCCACAACTATTCAAAGAGTTTCGGTGTGGGGAGGAGGGGGGGGTGTTTGCTTAATGGAGGCAAAATTTACAACAATATTACACAATCGCATTCAATGAGAGTGGGGGCCTCCGCCCCCAGTAAAACCGAAGAGCACCGAGCAGCAGTGCTACGCACCAGCCAGCCACCACCGCACTGCCCCTCACCACCTCCACCCTAGGCAGCGCTGACCTGGGATCAGGTGGAGAGGGCACAGGGGCTGGCCGCCACTCCGCTTATTTCGCCTGCGGCTGATCAGAGATCAGCGTAACTGAGGGGAGAGGAGAGAGAGTGGAAAGTCTCCTACTGGAGGGAGGGGAGAGGTTGGCTGGGATGTTTTGATTGGATGAGGAGGGGTTGGAGGAGGGCAGAGTTGGGTGTGAAGTCCCCCCATTTCCAGTCTCAGCATGTCAAATGCAAATAACAAAGATACTGAAAGAAATGAATACATTTGAGGTAGTGTTACTTTCTGACATTTTTTCATTAAGTCATCTCAGACAAATTATGAGTAAGTTATGAAACAACTAACATGTCGTTACATGTTTTTTCGCCCCCTGTGCCTGGTCTGAATCAGCTCCTGCTTTTGTTGTGTGTAAATTCAGTCCTTCAGACTGCCTGCAATGAGGTCCACATCCTGAAGGAAAAAAAGCACCATCCACTCTCTGCATGAACTGTACTCTCTGTTCCTCATGAATCTGTCTATAGTCCCTATTGCATATTGGTCTGTCTATCTGTAGTGTCTATTCCTTATCAATCCCTCCGTCTGTAGTCTCTGTTCCTATCTAATGCAGCCACTTTAACGTCTGGCAGAGTGGACAGGCAGCGAATCTGAGACCAGAGACGGATGAAGCAGAGTGAGGGATCTCCTACACTGTGAATCCTGTATACATCTGTGCATTCGGTAGAGGTTACTGTACTCAAATGTGTAAACGGGAAGAGTAACTGATGGGTTAAATTAAATGAAAGCACAAAATGAGCAAGACTGGGCTCAGGAAGGGACGTGATCAAGCGTGGTGGCTCTCCTGGCTATGACTGGTTTCTGGGGAGGAAGGGAGGGAGGAAAGGAGGGGGGCAGAGAGAGAGAGAGAGGGATGATTCTAAATACCCTGCTCCCCCCAGCGCCCCTGAATATCAGACACAGGAAAGAAGTAAGCAAAGGACAAAGCCGAAGGTACATCTAAGTCTTTTTCTGTTTTTTTTTCTATTTTCTTCTTCACGTATGAAATCTACAGACACAGAAACAAGGATGGTGAAAATGATCTGAAATAACCCCACCCCACCCCCTACTTCCACAAAATGCAATACAGTAAAAAAAGAAATGAAAAGAAATCAACTCTGAATGATTTATCTCTGAGAATGCATAGTAAGCCTTCAAAACAAATGTTTCAAATATTACACATCTACAGCTAGCCAACCCCCTGCATACTGTTCTCTTACCACTAGAGGGGGCATGGCATGGGAAAAAAAAAAAGATTTTTTTTCTTAAAGCAATGTCTTCATGATAACATCAGCAGACCACATTCTGTGTTTTTTTTTTTTTTAATATCACGTGATCACGATATACTAAATTTATAATCCTTCTAAATTACACAATCTCTACTTGAGAAATGGCCAGTCCAAGTAGCAGAACATAAGTTTTCTCTGTAGTCATTGTTGTCATGCACTATAACAGGCACAGCTAGTCTCTGACACTAATTCGATACTTTTACACGCAAATAAAAAATAACATTCATTTTTCACACTGCTCCTCCAGATGATTTCAGATTTTTTTTCCTATTTAATTTTTTTTTTTTTTTGGAAAACAAAACCGAAAACAATAGAATAATCCTAAAATAATGCTCACTGAAGAATACATTATAATCATTGTTATTATTAATATCATTTACCCATTAAGAACCTGGTATGGTCGAACACAGCACAGCTGGCATCATCCAAGTGCACGGGGCGGGGAAGGTGGGGGGCGGGGCGGGGTCTGGGGGGGGTGATTGACACTTTGACTCGTCCGTGCCACGGGGTACGGGAGCACTGAGGGGCGGGAGCAGGACAGTGTGGGGGACTGCCTCACGCACAGACGGACGGGCCCACGTCTCCCTCCAGAACACTGCACACGGGCTGTGGAATGGGCACGCCGTGCAGACCGTGAGCCGCACGGCGTCAGACCAGAACTGGGCGCCGGTGTGCTTTCAAAATCGGCTTTTGCAGAGGAATCTCCCGTCCCCACAGGGACGCTGGCGCGGGCCAGTCGGGAGGCCGTCGCGGATGAATGGACCAATCGTAATTGACACTGGGTTAAGACATTTGACGCGTACTGACTGAGGCCCTGCCTTATGGACGTAGCGACAGAGCGCTGGGTCTGTGGTGTGCCAGCCCCACCCACACTGTCCTGTGCAGAGTGCTCAGCTGGGGGAGGGGGTGGGGGGTGGGGGCAGGGCGGGGTTTGGGGGTGGGGAGAGGGGTGGCAACAGAGCAGCGGGTCCTCAGTTCTGCATCTGCTCGAAGAACTTGTATGTGGGGTTCTCGTAGCCGTTCTGCTGCATCTTGGACAGGTGACGCTCCTCTGGGGTCACTGCCGCGTCCACCTGTCGGAGAGAAAACTGTTAAACACACACTGCCTATTACTCCAACCCCTCCTCTGTAACTCCTCCCCACCGCTCCACCCCTCCACTATAACCCCTCCCCCTCCCCTGTAACCCCTTCCCTCAGCATGCAACTCCTCCCTCACCTCTATCACTCCGTGATGAATGGATGTGTACTGATTCTTCCTCAGCATCACCAGGGTGATGACGATGACAGTCGCGATGACGACCCCGCCCACCATCAGTCCAATGATGGCACCTTTATTGGAGCCCACGTCCTCAGCAAAGAACACCTAGAGAGAAACATACCAGTCAGTCAACTTAGAAGAGACACCTGTAAGTCACATCCAGGGTATAGAAACTGCCAGTCCTTACACCTACACCTGGATATAGAAACTGCCAGTCCTTACAGGGCCACAGAAACAGCTAACAAACCGAACCATTTCCATTTGATACATAATGCATAGCTTGTGTGTCCTGTACCTGAGTATATATAAGTTTGTGATGACAGAGGATGAATATTTACCAGTTTCTGATGGTGCACTTCATATCCAGCACTGTGTCTCTCCTCTGCCTCCATCTTGAGCTCAGGGACCTCCTCCAGCTTCATACCAGAACCTGGGGCATGGATACCCACAAATAAAAACAGGAACGCATACATAAACCCACGCGCACGCACACACACACACACACACACACACACACAAAACCGCACATGCTCACACACTCGTGCACACTCATGCCAACACTCACGCACTCACCGGGTCTTGTGGGAAGTCCTCTATCAGCGACAGGACGCACATCTACTGGTTCAACTGGAGAGACAGACGGAGAGATAAATAGGGACAGAGAGAAAGGGGGGGGGAGAGAGATAGTGTATTTAGTCTCCAGTGCCTACAGATATTGCTTTTTTCAGTCCCTGTCATCAGCACGGCGTCTCTTCATACATGAACATCGGTAGGAATCTCGCTGACGTGCGCCGATACCCGCAGAGCGCGCGCTTACCGTGGTTCTCGGTGTTGACCTGGCCGAAGCTCTCGGGGTGGATGAAGCCGCGCCCGTCCAGGCCGAGCCCCGCCTCCTCGGGGGGCAGCAGGTCGACGGGGGTGGTGCTGTCGGGCAGGTCGGGCATCAGGGCGTCGTTCCCGTAGCTGATCCTGCCCTCGCTCTGCAGGGACGACACCTGCTGGGACACCTCCGCCCGCTCCAGCTGCAGCAGCTCGTCTGGGGACCAGAAGCAGCAGCGGCATTTACGCATTCATCGATTTCTGTGTTTACACGTGTAATCTGATTTCATTCCAGTTAACTGTAATCAATGTCATTTGATTTGTATGTGTTAGTGTTACACCTCTCACAATATACTTAAATTAGTATGCCAATAAAAGAGTGACGGGTGGAGTGTGAGCGAAGGGGGCGGAGTGTGATTGAGGGGCAGAGTGTGAGTTAGGGGGCGGGCGTGACTGATGGGGCGGAGCATGAGCGAGGGGCGGAGCGCGACAGGGAGAAAGAGGGAGAGGAGACTGTGGGAAGGCGGGAGGCAGCGTCGGCCGCAGAAACTCACCCACTTGATCCTGGATCTCGTCAGCGACGCCGGGCACCTTGTACAGCAGCCCCAGGGACTGATTCATCCTCTCCTCAATCACTCGAAGGTGGGTCAACACCTGGGGGGGGGTCAGGGGTCAGAGGTCACAGGATGCTCCACTCATTCTTAATTCCATGACATATCCAAACTAAATTACACCCATACCATCCTTTCAACTCAATGCCAACTCAGTGCAGCTCCGAAAACCTCACTCCAATAATGCAGTAATGGTATCTCTTGAGTTTTTTGAGACATCGTGAAATTTCCTGGTTGGTGAATGTTTCTTCCATATTTGGAGTCCATGTCTATCTGTAAAAACTGCTCCTAATCTGTTTCTGTGAGATGATTCTGTGCTGACTCACTGCAGCAAGGCCCGCAGTGACAACCATTACAGTGTATTAAATGTACTCCTACGCTACACTAATTAACTAATATTCTGCACCGCACCACACTATAGTAATTACCATTCCATGAAATATTTAAATTACATGTTTCTAATTTTTAGAGGATTTATCTTAATGAACCTATGAGAGTTCAATTTATAAGATGAAAACAAAATGGAGACCATGTAAGACAGCTGTGGACCTTTTTTTAAGCATGCATCTTTTCCTCCGTTTTTGTATACAGATATGCCAAACTGTAGTGTATCAAACAAAATTGACAGCACTTGGGCTTATGTTACATTGTTACATTGGCATTTATTGGCATTTAGCAGACACTCTTATCCAGAGCTACTTACATTACTCACAGGTTACAATTTTTTACGTTATCCATTTATACAGCTGGATATTTACTGAGGCAATTCTCGGTTAAGTGCCTTGCCCAAGGGTACAATGGCAGTCCCCCAGCGGGGAATCAGACCAGCAACCTTATGTCATCATTTAGCTCCGACAGAGAGGGGGTACCTGGGGGCGGATCTGGGCAGCCTTCTTGGGGTCCACCATGCGGACGTGCTCGAAGTGCTTGAGCGTGTGCTGTCTGTCCTTCTGCTCGGCGCGAACGTACTTCTTCAACAGCGAGAAGACGTGGCGGGGCTACGGGCGGAGGAGGAGAACAGACGGAGGGCGCGGGGTTAATACGGGCTGTGACTGGGGAGCTTTCGGTGAGGTGAGGGTGGAGGGCGCGGGGGGGTCGGGGGGGGGGCGTTACCCTGGGGGGGTCGGCCTGCAGGGCAGTCAGGTAGCTCTCCAGCGCCAGGCGGCGGCGGTCGTTCAGCAGGGCCTCCACCCGCGCCATGTGCGTCTCCACCAGCTGCTGCCTCTCGCTGGCCGCCTCCTGCTCCAGAACCTCCACCTTCTCCTGGAAGTGCTGCAAGGAGCAGAGTACATTAATGAGAGACACCAATCGGAGACTCTGTTACTGCGGGTCACCAATCACAGACTGCGTTACTAAGAGTTACCAATCAAGTTATTACTGAGGGCAACTAATCAGACTGTGTTACTGAGGCCATCAATTACAGATTGTATTACTGAGGGCCACCAAATCCCAGACTGTATTACAGAGGGCTACCAATTACAGACTGTATTACAGAGGACCACCAATTAGAGACTGCATTACTGAGGGCCACCAATCAGAGAATGCATTTCTGTGGGCCGTCAACCAGAGAGTGCATGAATGAGTGCCTCCAACTGAAGACTGCGTTACGTGTTTGTGAAAGTACACGGGTGTGTGTGAAGGAAGGAGTGTGAGTGAGCAGAAAACTATTTGCATAGGTGTGTCTCACCTGAATGACGGCCTTCTTGTCAGCACGGGGCAGGCTCTTGGCCTTTCTCTCTGCCTCCTCCCACTCTCTCATTACCTAAGATGAAGCGAGAAAAAGAGTGAGAGTGAGAAAAAGAGCCAGAGAGACAGTGGGTTGTAGAGGTCTATCTACTCTTTGCTGATAAGCCAAATTTTCAATATAAGTCACTATTACTTCTGAGCTAAGCTCACTTGCTGACATAAATGTCTAAATATATATGAAACGTGTGTTGTTAGACCATCACTCCAATGAAATTATTTTACAAACATAAGAGCCTTCAGTAAATCTGTAAACTACGAAAACAAAAATATTTTACCTGAGGTTAATAACATGCCATACAGAAATACAACTTAAAACCCCAGAGACATCACGGTTTAATAAGAAATACGTTGCTCCAATATTGTCACTTTCATCATTTCATATGGAGCACCACTGCTTGCAGTCTATAAGTGGTGGGCCTGAAACAGCACAGATCACAGAGATCCCTGCTCGTTCAGTCTGAGCCCATCCCTGTGCTTTCCCTCCGCCACCCTCCCCTCATCTCTCCTCCTCCATCTTGTGAAATCTCACCTGAGACATCCTCTCTCTGTGCTTGGCCTCCAGGCTCTCCTTGGCCTTCTGGAAGTGGGCGTGTTCGTTCTCGTCTCCCGGTGTCTCCAGGTAGCGGTCCACGGCGTCAGGGGGGCTGGGGGCGGTTGTGGGCACTGGGCGGGGTGAGGGAGGAGGGACAGTTATCCGCCGATGTCTGGGAATCTTATCGGAGATCTATCTCTGACTCAGCTGCCGGCCCTCCGTCTCAGTGCCCTTCCCATCGTGAACCTCATCTCACCTTGAATCTCCTCCCCCCTGGCTCTCTCTGCCCAAATTACGCCCGCCCCCCCTCTGCATTGCACCTGGTGTCTAAACTCTTAAGGGCACATCTCATAACTCTGCCCTGTTCCCCAGCTCTGTCGAAACGCCTTCACAACCCCCCCCCCCAAGCTCACACCTCCTCCTCTGCATTCCTCCCGATGCCGTTCCCCTCTCCTCCCTCCCTTCGGTAAATATCCCCCTGTTCCTTTCATCCCCTCTCCCTCCCTCAGTGTTCTCCGACACACAAGAGAAACTCTGGTTTCAGACACAAACAGAGTCATGCCACACACTGGCTAGTACACATGTTAGTGAGTGAGTCTGTGAGTGAGTGGGTGGGTGAAAGGGAAAACTGACAATGGAAGAATACATGGACAGTTAGGAGCAGGCCCTAAAGACCTGACAGACACAGGGTTAGGTGTGTTCCTAGCAGGGGGATTTGTGTCTCCTGCCTGAGCTATGGGGGGGGCGGGGGGTCAAAAGAGCCCCACAGCTCAATGCCAGCCTGTTCCAGTATGAACATGACCATCCACACCACAGTATTATATTCTACTCCTACACTATACCACAGTACTGCATTCTAGTCCTGCTCTATACCACAGTACTGCATTCTTGCCTTATACCACAGTACTGCATTGTGGCTTCTGAAACTACGCTTTACTGCAGTCCTGGGTGGAAAGGTACACCGAGGCAGAATGAACTGGAACAGATCTGGCGGCAGGACTGTACTCTGCGAGAACGGGGGTCTGCTGGATGTGGGCTGGCGTCTCACACAGAAGCCAAACCACACCGCTGCCACACCGCAATCACACCCCGACCACACACGCACCACACCTCCACCGAAGGCCCTTCACACCACAGCACAACAAGGAACACAGTGCACACACTGACAGAGTATCTCCCTAATGTTACAGACGCAAAACAGAGACAGATTTTGACCAACTACAGGGACCACATACTAGCAGAGTATAGGTCACACAACACGAAAAAGGAAAAGGCCTCATGAAGAGCTCCCTCAGTGGCTCCTCATTGCTATTTCCATCCCAGGACGATGCATCACGGGGCGAGGGAAGAATTCGCCCCGCGGGGTTAACTCCAGAGGCGGGGCCGTGACCATGTGACCCAGACACAGTGTGAGTACTGTGAGGTTAGGCACAAGCAGAGAGCGGGTGGGTGTTAGACAGAGCCGCAGTTGCGGCGTGCGTGCGGTAGGGGGCGCTGTGCCGCTGGACTTACACACGCTGCTGCAGACTGCCAGGCAGTACTCCTCTGACTCAAAGTTATTGCGGTTGCCCCCGCAGCCCCCGTAGGTGAAGGGGGCACAGCCGCCCTGCTCAGGGTCAAAGTGCCAGCGGGGCAGACCCTCCGAGCAGGGTCCCGGGTCTGCATGCTCCCAACACACCTCTGGCAGGGAGAGACAGTCTGAGTGCGCGCGCACACACACACACACACACGCGCACACGCCATACCCACCCACACACATCTCACACACACACAAATGTGCTATACCCACGCACACACCTGTGCACACTGCCTACACACTCTCTCACACACACACACACACACACACACTAGAGGGAACATATTCATGAGGATGAATACTCAGAAGATGAGCTTTCAGCCTATTTCATTTGAATAACGCTCTCTGATCAGTTCCTGGAGGAGGAGCCTGGAATGGTGAGGACATATTAATTGACAGCACTGTGGCATCACGCTGCCCCACCCACTTTCTCCTACCTCTGACCACTTCCTCCACTGACTCGGTGGTGGTGGTGGTCGTCGTCGTGGCGACATTAGTGGTGTGCTCGCTGGTGTCACGATCGTCGTTCAGGTTATCTTCATCGGCATCATCCTCATCGTCATCGTCACCGTCGCCATCTTCATCGTCTTCTTCATCCTGGGCCTCGTCCACCTCCACATCCTCATCGTCCTCTCTCACCGCAGGCTCCGCCTCCTGCTGCGCTGCCCGCCCTGCCTCCCGTGGCATGCTGGAGAGAGAGACAGAGAGAGAAAGAGAGAGAGAGAGAGACAGAGACAGAAAGACAGTCATGGGACAAGTTAGTTACCGAGTGCTCAGGCAGTATCTCATAGCAGTGGTTCTCAACTCCGGTCCGGGGGACCCACTGTCCAGCATGTTTTAGATGCCTCCCTGCTCCAACACACCTGATTCAAATGATCAGTTTGTTATCAAGCAGCTGCAGCAGTTAATACCCAGTTGATCATTTGTATCATTTGAATCAGAGTTGAGAACCACTGTATAGAGCACTCCAATCCAGAATCATCAAAAACACTTTATGACTGCTTGAATATGTGTGTTGGAACACGAGTGTGTGAGTGTGTGTGCACGTTTTGAAGCGGTGTGTTGTGACAAGGGTTTTTGCCTGTGTGTGTGTGTGCGCGCGCGTGTGTGCGTGAGTGAGTGTGCGCGTGCGTGCGAGTGTGAGTGTGTTCGTGAGTGAGTGTTTGGGTGGCGTGTGTGTGAGTGAGTGAGTGAGTGAGTGTGAGTGTGAGTGTGAGTGAGTGCGTGCGAGTGTGAGTGCGAGTGCGTGCGAGTGTGTGTTTGGGTGGCGTGTGTGTGAGTGAGTGAGTGTGAGTGTGAGTGTGAGTGTGAGTGAGTGCGTGCGAGTGCGTGCGAGTGTGAGTGCGAGTGCGTGCGAGTGTGAGTGTGAGTGCGAGTGCGTGCGAGTGTGAGTGTGTTCGTGAGTGAGTGTTTGGCTGGCGTGTGTGTGAGTGAGTGAGTGAGTGAGTGAGTGAGTGAGTGAGTGAGTGAGTGAGTGAGTGAGTGAGTGAGTGAGTGAGTGGCGTGCGCGTGTGAGTGAGTGCGTGCGAGTGTGTGTTTGGGTGGCGTGTCGGGGTAACGCATGCGCACCTGCTGTCAGTGTAGTCGGTCTCGGGGCCGCCCCACCACACGTCAGAGTCGTCCTCCTCGGGCTCCGCGCTGTCCGACTCCCTCTCCGTCTCGGAGGGGCAGCACACGAACTCCACCCCCCGGAAACGGTCAATCCCGCACGGCAACAGCATCCCGTAGTCATGGAGATTCATGGAGTGGTCCCCGCAGGACTGCGGAAGGAGGCGGTCAGAGGAAACAGAGGTGGTGAGTCACCGTCACTGGGGCAATGAGAGACACTGCTGTGGTGTTGTGGTTTGCTACGAGCTGTTTGTTTCTGAGTATTTGTGTGTGTGTGTGTGTGTGTGTGAGTAACAGTGTTACTGTATGCGTATAGGGTGTGCAGAGCCTTCCGTACCTCCTTGGCCACTGTGTGCCAGTGCAGGTGACTCTCACAGATGTCCATGCGCTCCTGGTGCAGGAACTTACACTTGTCAGGGACCAGCAGAGCATCACTCACAAACTCCCCCACTGAGAAACACACAGAAATAGCACTGCTTATGAACTACCCCGCTGAGAAACACACAAAGAGTACTGCTCATACACTACCCTGCTGAGAGGCATACAAAGAGTGTTGCTCATGAACTCCCTCACTGAGAAGCACACCCACAGAGCATCACTCACTAACTCGCCTACTAGCAAACAAAAACACACAAACACTAATAGCTCACATTTAGAAATACACACAATGGTGCTAACATCTTTTTTACACAAACACAGCTGTTGATGTGCCACCCACCCACCGACACACACACACACACACACACACACACACACACACACACACACACACACAGACACACACAGACACACACAGACACACACAGACACACACACACAGACACACACAGACACACACACACAGACACACAGACACACAGACACACAGACACACATACCTAGGCAGCGGTAGGGCACCACAATATGCATGTGATTGGGGCACTGCTTGCGGCCTTTCTTGCACCAGTTCTGGATGCTGATTGGCTGGTTGGCCTCCACTACGTTGGTGATCTGGAGCTCAGGGTAGACCTAGGGAGGTGCAGGTCTCCATCACTCTGTGTTCCAATGCATTACTGTCAAAGCTTTTCATTATCCATTTCCTCCCATCCCTCTCTCCCCGTTCCTTCCATTCCTCTTCCTCTCTACCACCCTCTCTGCTCCTGTCTCTTCTGCTCTCATACCTTGTCTCCTCTCTCATACCGTCTGTCTCCTCTCCTCACCTCTCATACCCGCCGCCTCCTCTCCTCCTCTCTCATACCCTCTGCCTCCTCTCCTCACCTCTCATACCCTCCACCTCCTCTCCTCCTCTCTCATACTCTCTGCCACCTCTCTCATACCCTCTGCCTCCTCTCCTCACCTCTCATACCCTCCACCTCCTCCTCTCTCATACCCTCTGCCTCCTCTCATACCCTCCACCTCCTCTCCTCCTCTCTCATACCCTCTGTCTCCTTTCCTCCTCTCTCATACCCTCTGTCTCCTCTCCTCCTCTCTAATACTCTCTGCCACCTGTCTCATACCCTCTGCCTCCTCTCCTCACCTCTCATACCCTCCACCTCCTCTCCTCCTCTCTCATACCCTCTGTCTCCTCTCCTCCTCTCTCATACCCTCTGTCTCCTCTCCTCCTCTCTCATACCCTCTGTCTCCTCTCCTCACCTCTCATATCCTCCACCTCCTCTCCTTCTCTCATACCCTCTGCCTCCTCTCCTCCTCTCTCATACCCGCCGCCTCCTCTCCTCCTCTCTCATACCCTCCGCCTCCTCTCCTCCTCTCTCATATCCTCTGCGCCTCCTCTCCTCCGGTCTCATACCCTCTGCGCCTCCTCTCCTCCGGTCTCATACCCTCTGCCTCCTCTCCTCCTCTCTCATACCCTCTGCCTCCTCTCCTCCAGTCTCATACCTCCTGGCAGTACTGCAGGATGCCCTCCTTGGAGCCGATGCAGCTCTTGGTGCCGCTGGGGTCGGACTCCCACTTGCCCGTCTGCACGTTGATGTGCATGTTGAGCTTCCCACAGAACATGGCCACCTGAGGCTCTGCCAGCAGGCCCATAGAGCCATCTGTCAGCATCTGGAGAGAGAGAGAGAGAGGACATGATAGCTGATAACGTATATACTTTATATATATTCTGTTAGAACACCCTGTATTCCCTTTCCTTCATGGAAACGCTCCTGAACTCTGCACTCCCTCCCTCTAAACAAAGCAGCCTCAGGGACAGCCAATAGAACTGACCCACAATTCCAATGGCCTAAGGATTTGCCTGAGCACTTTCCTGGGAATTAAGAGTCTGGGAGCGCGAGAACAATAACAGCTTCACATTCACAGCGCAGGAAGCCGTTAATGTGGCGTTTGCCCAGGTGATTACAGTACAGTACAGTGGAATTACTGCGCTGCGGTCCGCGGCTCCGACCTCACCGCAATCGGCAGGGTTCCCTGTGCCTCTGATGGAGGTAAACAGGTACAGGGAAAGAGCTGGAAAACTGCAGCGCATGCCCGGTACCCTCCTGCGCCCCCCCCAAACCCCCCCCCAATGGGGCCGCTCCAGAAACGGCGCTCCTACTCCCCGTTGTCGTCACGGCGCTAAATTAAACAGGCGCCCAGACCTTCCCCTCCCCCCTCCCCTCCCCCGGGGGTCTCAGGCGCAGGGACGTCTCCTCTGGGAGAGGGCCTCTAATTAGAGACCATAAATTGGGCGGCGCTGCTTCCAGCTCTCTCCCGGGACAGAGGTGCGGGCGGGGCGGGACGGGGGGTGGAGCCGGGGGCGGGAGCATGGTGGAGGCTCTGCTGGATTTGCGATCAGGATGTGAAAAGGGTCGGCAAGATGTGCACCTCCAATAATCATATGTTCCGTATCACATAATAGATTTGACATTGAAATATTTCTACATCTATTTCAAGATCTAATATTGCATCAAACCGCCCAACCCCCACAACCAAGCACTGCGTGGAGCTCCAGTTTTACTACACAGACTCACTGTAAAGTGATCCACATTCACTCCCACTTTCAGGCTGGGATATTAATAACAGTGAATATTAATATCATTATCTGTTTTATTTTGCTTGTTACAGCAGGGTTACTAGGCTTTCCTTCATGGATATTGACAGGAAACAATTAAAGAATAAAACTGGTCTTTATTATATACTATAATATATTATATATTCAATAACAAGTGAGCAGACAGACAGACAGAGATAATTCTGTTAGTAACTTCAATGTGGCTCAGAGCTAGGACTGAGACAGAGCCCCTACTCACAGCATCCAAAGAGACGTTCCCAAGGCAGTGTGTGGAACGCCCTCCCCCCCCCCCGCCTCCCCCTCACAAGCGCAGCTAATCGGACTGCTCTGCGCTCCTCATCAAAACAACGGTGACGTAATCCGAAACAACAATGTCCCTTTCAGAACTGCACAACATGCCATAAATATCACTGTTTCCAGCACACGGTCACAGTTCATACCATTAGCCACACACAGGTGGCAGCACTGAGCACACACAAGCCAGCAGCAGCACCCTCTAATACACACACACACACACACACACACACACACACACACACACACACACACACACACACACACACACACACACACACACACACACACACAGATACACACAGTTTCTTTGCTTGCTTACATGCTTACGTGTGTGTGTGTGGTTGCGTGGGGATGTGTAATGTTAACGAGTGTGTGTGTGTGTGTGTGTGTGAAGACTCCATTGTACTTTGGGTGACTGTGGGGATGTTTTGAAGGCTGGCTGCACTGTGACTGTCGCTGTGATACTAAGAGGAGGGCCTCCCATTAGACCGCTTGCGCAGCAGTGAAGGTGTGTAAATATCTCTCTCTCTCTCTCCCTCTCTCTCTCAGTGGTAGCGGTAACTTAACCCCCTTAAATCACCCCGTCTCTGGACTCCCGCCACCCATGAGAGGAAGTGTGAGATCCGCCAGCTCACATAGCAGGCTGGGCTCCAGCCAGAGCAGGGGGGGGGGGGGGGGGGCATCGTGCTGGCCAATCACAGCGCCCCAATGCCCATACCAGCCAATCACGCCATAATGTCATTCAACAATGTCAGTCTTTGTTCCTGCATATCAATTCTGTTTATGCGTCTATACGCATCATGCACAAATAGTATGGAAAAAACATATTATACATACAAACATGCATGCAGTATATGCACATATAAATACATACACACACAAAGGCTTCGCTCCACTGATGACACTAGTGAAACACTGATCAGCCTCTATAGCACTAGCCCTGTGTTGCACTGTGTGTATGTATGTGTGTGTGATTATATACATACATATATATATACACACGAGAGTGTGTATGCTGGCGTATGTGGTTTTCATTCCAGCTGAGCCTTCTCTCAGTTAGGTTTGTCTGAGGTGTTCAGTGTTCAGTGTTCATTAGTGTTCAGTTATTTGACATCTTTGTATTTATTTGGCCGTAAAATCTTAATGAATGAAATAAGCTGTTACTATAAAAATGAAGCAAAGCTGTTTATACAACATGTTTTTATTAAGACCTGTCCCTTGGGCAAAGCTGGGGAAGCTCTCTCAATTAAGCTTAATTAGTTGTACAAGTTCAATTAATGCTTCTCAGGTCCACTGATAAAGTAATTACTCTTAATCAATTAAACCGAATACCTGTTTGTATTATTAATTTCAGTGGGTGATTTGGGTCAAATTAATAAAAACAACTTCCAGGAACACCTTCACCCGTAGAATCCTGTGGAAATTAACACTTCCAATAACCCGTATCAGTAACAGAGTGCCAACAGCAGATACTTGTTACTCGACGTCTCATGCAGATCGGCGTTCATTTGCCACCTGATCGGAGCCTAATTGAGGAGCTCAGCTGAAACGCTAACCGGATTTCACACTGTGCCCTCAGGGTGGGGGAGGGCAGAGAGGCGCAGACTGAAAGGAATGTTAGTGAATCCTCGCTGCTCTGATACACAGCTTTACCCAGCTGCAACATGCAGAGCGGTGTGCCTGGCAGCGGGGCGGGGCAGTGTGTTATATTAGGCATGGCAGGGTCGATGAGTGGGCGGGGCCATGTGCACTTGTGGGCGGGGTTGTATTATAAGTGAGAGGTGGTCACGTGGACGTGGGGGCGGGGTTGTATGTGCAAGTGGGTGGGGCTGTGTGTACAAGCGTGGGTTGTGTGCGTGAGTAGGTGGGCTGGGTGTTAGAGTGAAATCAACTTACCACTTATAAATAATAATAATTGGTAATAAATAAATAAGTGGTCATAGGGCAGACAGGGCAGTGAGGCAGGACCAAGTCTGATCAGACAGACTACTCTAATGTCACTCACACATACTCATTCATGCACACTCACTTGTGCAAGCACACAAACTCACACAGAGTAAAACCTGTACAGAAGGTGGAAGGAAAAAAGCATGAATTTGCATTATAATTTCTTCATGTAGTATTCTTTTATATATCTCATAAAGGCGAAACAGTGGGTCATCTAGGGATCTGCACTTGCAACCTCTGGCTTATAAGCCAGGAGAAGGACAGTGAGATGGAAAGCAGAGAAAAAAAGAAAGAGTGAAACAAAGAGACCATGTAATGAGGGGTGAGAGAGAGTAACAAAAGAAAGAGAGCAGGGATACTCTGATTGATAGTCTGCTAATAAAACATATTTGAATTTGAATTTTCTGCCATCAGAGGTACAGACAAGTGGTTATTCATGCCAGAGCAAACATCCCACAGAAATCCTCCAAAATCTTGCTGTTTCAACAGCGAAGCAAAGGGAACATGATACAAAGAAACTGATCTTTGGCACACTGCCTACTATGGACAACCGAATGCAATCATTCAGCATCTTCTTTTCACATTCTGACTGGCCCTGTGTGTGTAGCTAGGTTCAACATATCAATCACAGATTCTTTGTGGATGAGCCTCTGCTGCATGGAGGAGACAGACAGGCTGAAACACACTCCTACCCCGATGATACCTTGACCTTCTACAGCTCAGTTAAATTCGACAAAGTGTCCTTGTACTGTGTGTGTGTGTGGATAAGCGGGTTTCACTGACATCTTCAGACATTCATTTGAATCAGTAAACCGATAAAATCTCTAAAATCTCAAGAGACACTCCAACATTTATGTTGACAGAGAAGATAATCTCTCTTAAAATGTCCTTTCAAGCTCATTCAACTACCACTTAAAAGGGTTTTGTCTGCTCATAAATACAGTAGCCTAGGCATAATTATTCCACAAGGCTTTGACATATTTAACCTAAAGCAGCTCAGTTATCAGTGTTTCCTCTGCTGGGTGGTAATGGCTCACCAGCTCTGCAGATGTACCTATGAACAGCTACAGCTTGGTCATATACAATATTTAAAAGTTGTGTCTACTCCTCAAGGTCAACCTAAACCCACACTTAAGCCTGCCACACCACATATTACCACTCCCGCGAACGGAAAAGCCTCGCAAATCTATCTTTGTCACAGCTGCTTGACTTTGTAGTGGGGGGGAAAAAAAAGTCACTTCCAAACTTGTCGACTCCTTCCACCCCCAAAAGTCAGAGTAGAAATAATTTTTTTCCCTTCTTTCACCAGAACATTAGAAAACAAACACGTGCAGTTGTGCCTCTTAGTGCAATACATGTGCTAACCAATACCGACACAACCACGTCAAAATTATATTGTCAAAAAAAATTACGACTTCAAAATCATCTTCATGTTTGTTGGACCCCATTCCAATAAAGATTGAAAGCCAACTTTGACTTGCTATATGCCATCTATTCTGGCAGAACTGGGCCAATAGCCGATCGAATCAGACATTGAGATATCTGAAGACATTGTTGGTGCAATTTCCATAACTGTGATATCAGAAAAAAAGTTCTTTAATAAATTTTAGTATGTGTACTTCTTACAGTAAACAGTCAACTGCAATAAACTCAAGAACTTGTGAGACCGAGCAGAGTCAGCGGTAAAAAGAACACCTTGTATTCTGTTGTGTTCGCCTCGGCTAACTAAACTGAAAGTGGCATATATTATCTGACCACATTGAAGAATTGCCACTGTTTACCGCCATGTGACCAGCAGTGGGGGGATCCAATTACACCATCATTACAGTGCTGTTCTGTCATAACAGATGGAGCAGGTGTGGAAAGTGTAGCTACTGGGGCGTTGATAAGATAAAATTGCTTACAGGCTGGAATAAAAGTAGATGAAAAAAATGAACAAAATAACTGCACCCCCCTTTAGCAATTTCCAGGGTTCAAATCTAATGAAGCAGGAGATTCAACAGACATCAACAATGCCCTTGTCTATGAGCAGGATACAAGTTTCATCAAAAGGCCAGAGTATGATAAATTCAACTTTCTGAGAGAAAAACTTTTTCTATATTGTCTCCATAGTATAGCCTCAGTGTGAATACTACTACAATTAACTGATCACTTCAAGTGAAACGCTGTCATCCTATGGCAAAGTTTGTAATTCCACCCTGTCTGAGTCATATTTTAAATAAAAAATTTAGACGTAAACAATGTTACAAACATCAAACCCATTTCTGATCTACTATATTTCTTAGAACAGTGGCATAGTGGCTGCTAACTTGTTTCATTTCCCACGATCTGTGTGGAGATTTCCGAGTAGTCTCACAAGGTCATAGTACAAAAACAGCTGCTCTTGTGAAAGTAGTGAATGATATACTTGCACCCTCTGACCAATGTTTCAGTGCAGCTCCTTTTGGACCTAAATGCTGCTTTTGACACATTTCTTATAAACTGACTCAGTTCTAGGTGGTTGAGACAGATATGTACTCTTTTAGTTCATATCACCTCATGGATAAGTGTCAGTTTGTGCAGATCAAAGTGCAAGGTTCCTTCCTAAACTAAATATGGAGTACAACAGTGATCTATTCTTGGGCCGCCGAAATTCTCTCCATACAGGCTGAGAGGTTTTTTTCAGAAACATAGTGTAATTTTCCTTTAATACACAGATACTAACTGCATGTCTGAATTAAGTCAGAGGAAGCTGAGAGAGACTATGATCTCTCTCTGAGAGGTTTTCCTCTACAATATCACTCACACCATACACCAGCATGGCCTGAAAAAATCTCATTAAAACTTGAACTTAAAAATACTACAGCACTAAGACATTGAGAATACAGCCCAGAAACACTGACTACAGCACTGACACTACAGAACTGAAACACTGATACTACAATACTGAAAAAATGATAGCACAGTGCTGAAACACAGACAGTTCAGCAACAAGACACTAACTGTAGACCACGGAAACACAGATACTGAGACTACAGCCCAGAGACGCTGACTACAACACTGAGACACTGATGCTTCAGGATCTTGGACCATCACTCCAACCCCATGCTCGGTCCCCACCAGCTCCCATCTCCTGTGGCACTAATTATAATGTAGGGGGCAGGGGGACTGCAGGGCTTGGCCACAGAGGGGCGCTGGAGAGCCCAGCAGAAGAGGACTACAGTCTATATTACCCATGTTTACCCAAAAAGCCTTCTGGAATGTTAAAGAAATACACAGTACTAGAGCCCACGAACAAAACATAAGGGTGTGAACAATGAACATCCAAACCTGCACTCGAAATAACCAGACTACAGATTCGGACACTATTAAAGCCACGTTCCTGAGAGACAATGATGGCAAGAAGAACATAAAATTCCCCCAGCAGCTAAACTCCGAACTGAGAAGATGACATTTTATTCTGGCAGATGACTGTCTGGCCAACTACCCACTGGACCTAAACCAACAGCTGGAGCAAGAGGGTATTCTTTGTGGTGGCTGGGCAGGCATAGCTAGAGGGGCGTGGCAGAAATGGTGCCCTCTCCTGGCCACGGTCACCCTTCTCATGCTCCTGGAGACCAAAATGGCTGCCGCCTGCCCCCAAATGACTTGCAATGAGCTCAGTGTAAAAAGAGCTCTTGGACTTCAAGTGGGGAAGGAAGGAAAGGGAGCGGCCGTGCTGGGGCGAAGAAGCCAAGCCAGCGAAGCTGATATCCAGCCAGGTGCACATTACAGAGCAGGGGGTACGAGTACAGATCCCCAGAGCTTAAGTTTGGTTTAAACCCTTAAAAGAGAATTTTATTTAAATGTTTTGCTTATTTTTGTGCTGACAGTTTTGTGTTTTGTCTAGGTATGCTTTCTACATTGGCATTTTATGGTTTATATTTTCTCCCAATTCTGACATTGAGCCCCTTTTCCCCTGTGATAATGTGGTATCTTAAAGTGTGTGTGGCCATCTCTTGGGTTGCACTGCATGTAGCACACCCATCCAAACCCTGGGCTGTGTTCCATGTTTTGCATGTAATATTACTCCTTTCATATATACCCCTTATGATGAATCCCTTGGTAAATGTGCTCCTCAAGCAGACACTCCACACTCTTAATACCCTCTTGTTCACTTGTAACATCAGCCACCTACAACCAAACAGGACACACACTCTCTAAGCAGCTCCACACCGCAGGGAGACTTCAGCACTGTTCCCAGCCCTGGTCCCGGGGACATACTGTGTGTGCTGGCCTTCACTCAGTTAATTAGCTTTGCGCTACTAATTGAACACATCTCTTGACAGTTATCTATTGAAAGAAATGGAGGAGAGACCTTTAGCTGATAACAGATAAAAAGGTCTCTCATTAAACGTTTTGTTTACATCTGCCCCAAATGTAGTGCAGCTGTCTACATTAAGAATAACTGATTCTTCAATCGTTCCGGGGTATTTTGCAATTAATTGAACAACCAATGAATCTTAATCACATTGGAAAAAAATCCGCAAGGTAAAGTTGCATACCCTGCATTTTAACTTCCATTAGCGCAAACGCACCTGCAAACGCTTTTCTTAAAAGAGAATATTTAAAGCAAACAAAATTTCAGATCAGCATCCAATTACCAGTTATAGCAAACCTAATTACCCAAACTCAGCTGGAAAGAGAGCCTGCGCGCACAGAGGTGCCACGGATTTAGGTCTCTTGCTGGGAGGCCATTCTGGCGAAATGGAGAATATCTGCACTGATATAATTCCATTTTGCTACGTGTGTCGCAAACAGCTAACACACTGAAAGCAGTCAGAGTAGCCAGCGCAAGCGCACCGTTAGTCACATGAACCGTCGCCTTTGCAGCCAAAGTGCCAAACATGTGGGCGTGCACCGTCTGTCTCAAACCAAAAGCCGAAACATGAAAGCGTCCACAACCTAATTATCATGGATCACCGAGGGATTATGATTGGTTACGTGATCCATTGTGGGTGTTTCGTGCGTCTGTGGATGCAGGGCCGTCTTGACAACAAGCACAGCAACACGCCGAGGCGCATAAAAGATGGATTAATTCCCAACAATTCTGATGAAACATATTCGCCCTCATAGCGCCGCTTCCCTTGCCAAAACAACGCAGCGCTGAATAGAGACGGATTGCAGCAGTTTCCCCACTAAATCCGGGTGTGCACCGTCACCTTATTCGATGGATATGCTTTTATGTTCTCTATAAATCCACAACACGAATCTAAACGCGAGTTTTGTTTTGGTCTGAAAGACATATTGGAAGCTTGCCCTCCCTCTCTCCCCTTGTCTGCCGTGTTATAGGAATGCTGCAGTGCACCGCCGCCATCTTACGTACGTCTCCCTCCATCCCCCTCTTTCTCAAGCCTTTTTCCCCACTCACGCGGTGTAAAAGAGGCGTAATGTGCCCTCACTCATCTACCATGGAAGACATTTAAATCCCTGCGGCCCTTAATGAAACGAGAATAGGCATGTTAAACTCACAAACGGCCCCTTTTCCTTTCAAACATACACACGAATCTAACGAGCAGGACCGAAGAATAAGGCTAGGGACAAAACGGATCGCTTAACACATCGCTCTTCGTTACTCGTTCAGAGAAAACGAATTTTACGAAGAGAACCGTCAACAATCCAGGGCTTTTTTCATTTCCCAAATCTATGTAGAATGTGCGTTCTAGAAATGTGTTTAGATCAGTGGAAAAAAAAGACGTATTTACATATAAATCCCATTAAGGTCGATCCCTCTGCAACAGCCCCCGAGTTCCCTTTTTATGATTCATCTACAGTATGTGCCAAATTGTCGGTCTGTAAGTGCGTATATGTCTGTTTTTCCAAACCGTAATCGCAATCTGTTAAATGTTCTGGAAAACACACAGCCGTAAAACGACCTAGATCAGCAATTTCGCGAAAATTCGGCCACAGTTGCATTCGCCTGTCATTTTTTCCGTCCCGAAAAACAGCGTTTAAAATCATAAACCTGCAGACAATGTCAGCTCCAGTGTACACGCGTAAGAACAATCGCTTCCAGTTAAAAGGTGCATTTTGAAAGCAAGCACCCTTTACATGTCTGCACACCCAGGTGTGTATTATTCATAAATACCCTCTTCCTTAATCAAAACAAAAACAAAAAAAACATCTATTGTTAATTTTCCATGATTCAGGGATTTTAAACGGTATAGGCTACCCTCAGCTCACCACAAACGGCAGCACAAACAGGCCAGGCGAATGCCAGCCCAAAGCACTAAAATAAATACGATTACTGCTTTTTATCTGCCAGCTCAGCAGCCTAATGCTATTTATGTGGTCAGACATCCAGAGCTCTGACTCGCTACTGCTGGGCATACAGAAGTCATGGTTGTCTGGTTACATCTTTTTCTTTTGGTACGTAATTACCTTTGGGTCGATGTCGCCCGAATGCCCCCATTATAGCAACGGAAGAGCGGGAGCGTAACGTGACACACTGGTGCCTCTGCTCCGCTCTCGGGAGCACGGTCACCGCTTTTTCTCCACTTTCCCTTACCTCAGCGGCCAATGTCGAGGTCGCCACCATGAAAAGCAATAAAGCCGCGCTTCCCCGCATGGCGTATTCCCCTGCTGTCGTGCGATCAATGTGCTGTTCGTGCGGTTTCCTCAGAACAAAAAAAATATCCGTCGGGTGTGTGCCGCTGCCGTGTCGGTGTTCAGTGCGCCGTGAGAGCGAATGTGATGATGTGGGATCGCGACGCTCCACAGCTGCTCCGCCGCCGGTCACCTGACCGCACGGCGAGAGAGAGAGAGAGAGAGAGAGAGAGAGAGAGAGAGAGAGAGAGAGAGAGAGAGAGAGAGAGAGAGAGAGAGAGAGAGAGAGAGAGAGGGTGCGGATACAGACGGGTCGGGAGTCAGTGGTGGGGACTATTTGTTCCACTGGACCTTCCGGAACTATATACACAATTTAGATTTCCTGCTACACCCTTCAGGAAGGTACGTTGCTTCAGTACATGTTCACCTCAAATCATTGAATGCTCTTAAAAATGTAAGGTGACTGCCCGGGGAGGAATGTGGGGGGCCTCTTCTTTGCAGATGGGTTGCTCAGGTGCGCTGCAGCAGGTATATTACATTATTGACATTTAGCAGACACTCTTATCCAGAATGACTTACATCAGTTGCAGTTTTTTTAAACAATGTTATGCATGTATGCAGCTGGGTATTTACTGAGGCAAGTATCTCGTTAAGTATCTCGTTTAAGGGTACAGTGGGGAATCAAACCGGCAAACTTTTGGTTACAAGTACTGCTCCTTAACCACTAGGCTACACTGCTGCCCTATGGCAGCTGACCATGTCAGAGGAACATGTATGAAATGTGTTTGTTAACCTTTGTCTAACATGACTAAAACCATGCTTACAATGACTGAAGAAAATACAGATACAACACGCTACTTCCATTACTTACCTCAAGGTATTTGAACAGGTTTTATTCATATTATTTACTACCACAGATGCCATTACCAATACTAACATAAGTATTATTACATTTAACAGTATTATTTGTCACCAATTGCATTGATATTTATTATATAAGTCAATAATTCAACAAACAGCCCCTTTTCCTCTTGCACACACCACAAAGTATAATAAATACAAAGTCACAAATCTCAAACACAATTGTATTTGATACAATTCTGTTGTTATCTTGTTATTCCAAGAAACAAATAATCACATTTGTACAGAGTGAGCATGGTGCACATATTGAGTGTCTTAACATCTAGCTCTCCAACAAATATACTGGAGCAGCTTCGCTTAATGAAACTTAATTGCTTATTGTTATAGACCCCCTCATGATTGTTCAACAGAACAATGAATTCATCATAAGCAATTACCTTGAATCCAGTTACCTTGAACATTGTTAGTGAATGTGATTATTATTGGGCCTCTGACGCACAAAAGAACAAAAATGACATGACAATATGTCTTTGTATGTTTTCAGCAGGAAAAAAAAACTCCAAATGAGTCACTGTATACCCAACAATTAACCCTCAAGTTAAATTCAGATCTGACCTGTTGAATCCCGAGTACCCAAGAGTGTAGTAGGAGCAAAATCCAGCCATCACAATGGTTTGCTGAAAATCTGCTAAAAGGCCGAAAACATCGTTCTTCATTTAGCCTTTGTTTTCATGAGAAGTGATGCTGTGTGGAGTAAGTGTTAGTGTGCTGCCACCTACAGGCCATGACAAACATGCAGCAGTTTGTATGACTAATATTTCTCCCACGGTATGTGGAGCTGGTAGTACATAACTGAACTGACAGAAGTGTATTCCCTAAGCTGGCAAATCCAGCGCTATTGAGGTAAAATCCGATTAAATTTCAATTGACGAGTTACATCAACACAGCAGCTGAAAAATTGAATTTCATATTACAGAAATGAAAGGCCTGGCTGAACATCTCAAAGCCCAAACCCACACGATAATAGACTGTTTGCCTGGCAGATGCATCATGCTATCAGAGATTAGATTCATCTCAATTCATGCCCCCTCACACACACACACACACACACACACACACACACACACACACACACACACACACACACACACATATGCATAAAACTCACTCACACACCAATGCATACACTCTCTTTACACACACTACAACATTACAATATTACACTGAGAAACTCAGCACAGAGAGACTGTATTTTGTAGACACATTTAAATGTACAGATCCAGTGCAGCTTGTCCATAGTCAGCAACAAAACTACATATCCCTTCATCCTCCAGGGTGGATGGAGCTGTAGGACTGACCTTTTTCTTTTCAATACAGTACACTGAGGGCAGTGTTCCCTTTATACAGCCTCCATTACCAGTATAGCAACAGACAAAATAAAATAAAATAATAATAATAATAAAATAAAACTGAAATGAAGACAGAAAAAAGGATGACAGAAATAAAACACGAGTAAGTGAGAAAACATTGAAAGATCCATTTTGAAGATGTTTATTCATTTCAAAAGGGATGTTTCCCCCTATAAATATTCAACAATATATTTATTCATACATTTTTAACTTATAGTTTAAAATTACATTTCAATTTTATTCCTACATAGTACCGATGAACAATACTATTGAAAATAATACCCACTTAA
Organism: Megalops cyprinoides; assembly: GCF_013368585.1. Taxonomy (NCBI): domain Eukaryota; kingdom Metazoa; phylum Chordata; class Actinopteri; order Elopiformes; family Megalopidae; genus Megalops; species Megalops cyprinoides. Next base: position 8,598,016 of record NC_050596.1, on the reverse strand, counting down.
TCCCCCACCTTGCTAATTTTTTATGCATTCACAAATAAATTCATGCCTCATAGATTGTTGCCTGTTCATGTAATACAACTTTATTGGGTCATAAAGATGTCAATGGGTATGCTACATTTCTTTGAACTCACATGTACCTTCATTACCATATACAGACTACATTTCCCAGATGCCCTCTGAGACACGTCCTGTAGTCACGTCATTCACCGGCGATGGTGAGGAGGATGGCTTTTCCCTGATTTTAACATGTGCTCCAAAGTAATGTTGCCTCTTCCTGGAAGGTCCGCTCGTCAAGTTCACGTCCCTTCTCTACCCTTGCCCAAAGTGGTGGAACGAGCTCCCCCTAACCGTTAGACCAGCAGGATCACTGTCCCAAGTTCTGGCACAGACTATAATCCCACCTCTTTAGAGTACACCTGGGCTGTCCGTGCTCTGACAGCTCCCCCTCCCACCACTGATAAAGGCTAGAAGCTGTAAAACGGATTGGGATTTAAGCATGAAAGATAAAAGCCTGGCGGCACCTCGGGCTTTTGCAGCGGCTTAAGCTTAGCTGTAAACACGTGGCGAGGATGCAAACCTGTGGCGTTTAAGGATGTACCAAACGATTCCCCACAACGGCACTACATTTCAAGGATGGCACAAGTGTTTTTCTATCTGTGCAGCTAACTGGCTATCTGTATTATACGTACTTTTATAAGTTGCTCTGGATCAGAGTCATGACTACATGTAAATGTAGGGTTCTTTTATGAGTCCTTTGCCCCTCATTTCTTCCAAACGACACAGTGAGGGTCTATGTGCTTAAGCAGGGATCTCTCTGTTTAAGGGGGTGTTCCCCTTAGGTTCTCCAGTGTCGTTGTCCCCCCCCCCCACCCACCCACTCAGCTTCCCCTCTGTTACCATGCAGGACAGCCCCTTTTTGCAAGCCAATCACAACACGGCAGATGCCGTCATGGAGACACATAGCAGAGATGGGAAGGTGATGCACCAAAGCCTGGTCTGAGAACAACAACAACAAATATAAAGGTCTGAGAGCAATAATTCTAACCCATAACCTCAACCTTCTCTCATTTGCCAGCAGTCTCACCAATTTCTTCTGTCTCTGTCAGGAGAGATGAGTGAGAGGTAGTGGATGAGGACGCTGGAGGTGGAAGATGTGCTGCTGGTGGCCATGGGAAAAATTCAACAAAATGGAGGACGGAAACAGAGAGGGTAATCATCTTCAAGAAGTATGCTATGGTATCCTTCAGGGAGCCACCAGCCTGCTGCGACCTCACCGTCCCAGCATACTCGGTGGGCCAGCCTGCCAGGCAGGGTGGGGCAGGGCGGGGCTACCTCTCGGTGTCGCCCGGATACGGAGGAGGCGGGGAGTCGTTTGCAGGCCTGGGCGGGGTAGCGCTGTAAGGAGGTGGGGGGACACTGGGAGGGTCTCTCTCAGGCTGAATGACATTGACTGGGGTAGATCCTACAGAGAAAGGGACACAGAAAGAGGGAACCAGACAGAAAGAGTTCAAGAGCTTGAACCTTGGCTGTAGGGCTTAGCCTGCACTCGAGATGACCGCCTTGCTGACTTGCTAAGCCCTCAGGCGAATCATCATTAATCAATCATTCATAAAATCACTGGTAATAAATAAACAATTGTAATTCACACAAAATGAACAATTAAAATGGGCCTTAAGTGAGCAAGTTACAAGAGAAATCGATTCCCCTTTCTGTCCACCAAACCTTTAAAAAATATCATTATGCCTAGTTAAAGACAGCACGTGGCAGGCTCTGAGTGCAGAGAGAGAAGAGAGAAGTGCCATCTAGTGGTCACATTATCACACTGCAGCCTCACACATATCCACGACCACAAACGCTCCGTTTAACAGGATGAAGTTTTGGCCAATCGCAGGGGAACATGTCAGAGACTCCTGGGCTTACCTGGGCATCTGTGGGACACAGTGGCGATGTAGGAGGGCCTGATCTCCTCCACTGTCCTCTGCCCGCTCTTCACACGCAGGCACAGACACAGGATAGCCGTTATTATCACGGCCATCAGAAACGCCACGCCAAACACGATCCCGGAAATGGCTGTGCCCCTGAAAACACATATTAGAAATCAACAAGAGGCAGGGGAGGGGCGGTTAGTGCCGGGGGAGTGAGTACAGTTAGGGGCAAGTGGTGCAGGGGAGCGTGGAAGAAGGGCAGTCAGTACAGAGAAGGATTAGTTGCTCGGGTGGGGCAGGTGGTGTAGGGGAGGGGCAGTTAGTGTGCAGGAGGGGCAGCTGACAGGGACTTACGTGAGAGTGCTCCCTATGTAGACATAGTAAGAGCAGCAGAAAGGGGGCACTCCTTCACAGCAGTACTCCCGACAGCCGTGACACTGCGCGGAACTGCGCCCTGGGAAACAAAAACACACACATTTACACGCACATACACAACCGTGGCCCTGCAATACAGAAAACACACATTTACACACACACATTTACAATCGTGGTGCTGCAATACAGAAAACACACACACACACACAAACACAAAACGTTGGCCCGGCAATACAAAAATACCCCCTCTCCTCAGGTGGCTGCTGGTGGCTGTGGGGGTGCTGGGTTTCTGCAGTGTGTCCAGTTGACCTCTGTTCTTTCCCAGGGGTTGCGCTTCTCTTCACATTCTGTGAGGTAAAGTCTCACCTCATGCTAGTCAGAGACTGCGCAACAAACGCAGGGAGAGGCTCATAGACACCATCCACAGGTGCAGCAACACACAGGAACCCGCACCCAGCGGCTAGCTAATCCTCCCAAAAATCTACTTTCATGTTGGCGCGCCAACGTCCTGCTTCTCATACCCTCTAATAATGGGCATGGATGATTGGATTAGCACACCCATATGGTATAAAAATACTGATCTGCGCAGTGCCTGTTCTATACCCAATGCCTCTGAGCAAGCTGAGTCACTCTCCTGCAAACAGCCCTGCGCGCCCAAATAAGGGCAGCACTTCCTGTCCGGCGTGCGGATGCTGTACCCCCTGCGGAGGACCGGCCTCGGTGCGCCTCCGTCCACATAGAGCCCTGAGTGGAGGCACACGTGAATGCCCCCAGGGTCTGTTTGGAGCCACCGCTAACAGGTGTACAGCATGTGACTCCCAATGCAAACACATCCTAAACCCTGAGGGCCTCACAGTTAGGTAGCATTACAACACATTACAGCACTAAATCCTGGTCGATTTGGTTAGGAACAGCACCTACGATACTTATATTGTGGCCTTTATTCACAATGCTGACATAATTCTAAAAGATTTATTGCACTTGGCAAGTATAGCCATGGTCATTCAGCAGGTCGCCCATGAATGTCTGCTAAATGAACACTGATGATGAAACACAATACAATGATGATGAACAATAATACAAAATAATGAAAAATAATATAAACAAGGGGAAACTATTATTCCAACAGTACATAATGGTGTGTAAATAATACACAATGCATTTCCCCAATAGCTGCATTGTTGATGAATGACATGACTGTGGAGTTACTGCTGATTTGACTTCTGGTGCAAATGCACTCAAAACAGACAGTAAAAAGCATGACAGACCAAGCACCCGCTGTTGAGGAAATGGGGGTTGTATAACCTGAACTCCATTGAAACCAGCTCCCTGACTGACAGATGTTCCGGTCCTGTTTTTTTTTTTTCAGCAAACTGTGGTCACGTCCTAGTCTCAGTGATCTTGAGAACTGCGTTTCCGCACTGACTCCGGGCTTCCAGCCTGGTTTTGCCACTCTGTATGTATGTGTGTATATACTGTATGTGCGTGAATTCGTGAGTTTGCATGTCTTTCCACTCATATTTTATGAAGGAAGGAGTCTTCCTTCCCCTTCCTTCCTGGACTCTGGAGTGAAGACACTCGGAAGATATTGGTGCCCCTTGTCGCCTTAAATGGCACAGCCGCGAAGAAAAGAATTAGGCCTAATTCCCGTTGTTCTTCTCGTTTAGCATTTCAATTCACTATTAGACTCGCTAGGCCATGAAAATATGCGTACAGATAAGCACCACTCTAATATTAGCAATGTTTCAGAAATTAATGTGTAACAATATATAATTACAAAATAGTAAATTAAATCTTAGATGGCACATTTCTACAAATGGTCACTTAAGAAGCCTTCAATTTCTTTCTTTCTTTTTTCTTTTCAAATTCCCCTTTCCGGCAGTTCAATATAGGCTACATTTGTATAGGGTTGCGGAACATGAACCAGTTGTTCCACTCGCTGTATGTAACAGTTATATGACCCCAGTGAATGGAATAACGCCCAAAGCATGAAATTACAAAGTGCAGTCAGGAGAAACAGAATGTAATTATATAGGTCATTTTCCAAAGTTTATCTCACCAAAGAAGAGGCAGATTAGCAGCGAGTCCATCAGCAACGTAATCCCGGGTTTAGGGGCCCTTGCCTGTGATATGGCCATCCTGATTTGACGGTCTCCTTGCGTCCTGTCTCTTCACAGTGTATTTCACTCCTCTGAATTCAAATTCCAGCAGTTTTTATGACTCGTGAACACAAACATAATCCTTTGCTGAACTCTTTGTGAAGGCAACAAGTTTTTTTTTTTATTCCAAACTTCTTTTGATAAAAACAGTGGTGCATGAGACCCCGACTCTTCACAACTTTACAACCGAAATACACTCCTCGCTAGAACAAATTCCTCTTCCGTCTCCACCTGTTCCGGACCCAAGAAAGTGTTGCTCTGTCCGCTGTCTCTCTCTCTCTCTCTCTCTCCCTTTCAGTTCGTCCTCCAGCACATCTCCGCCTCCATCTACACCTGTTCTCTCAGGTTACCCCGTTAGACGCAGCGGGAGGCAGGGCTGTTAGTGCGCCTGAGGCACTCACCTGTTCTGCGGAACAGTGACACCGCCTTCACAGTCGTCACTTTCCAAGCTCCAGACAATACCATTGTCAAAACTACGGGGAATGACCTCACGATTGTCTTGCTCAAGAGTGCAGACAGTCAGTGCTCATGGCGATATTTATATTTTAACTTGGCGCATTACGGTCTTTACTTTGGATTGTAAAACATATTTGTTTATGTCTCCTCTGGGAGTTCGATGGACACGTTCAAACACACCATCGCGTTTATTGCAGCAAGTAAAGGATACATTCAGAGACCGCCACGTTTACTCACAGGTAAAGAGCTGGAGTGAGAAATGATGATGTTGATTTTAGATTGATTGTGTCTGTTTCGCTGTGATCGGGGGCCACGGTAGTACTTTTTCACTTACCTGGGAACGCTGCAGTTGGTATTCAGTAATAGAAATGCGCTTTCCTTAAGATCAAAGCTATGCCGGTGAGGAAATGACCAAGGACTTCTGTTCAGTCCGGCAGAACACAGGTAGCACTGCGCAGGTAGCACTGCGAGTTCACTGATAGTTGATCAAATTCCTTTGTTACAATCACAGTAGCAGTGCACTAGGGCACACACACATACACACATGCATTTAGCATCTTTGTAACTTCTCCTGTTGAGTAGAATTTCAGAAGCCAACGCTCTCAGAGTTGAAATGAAAACTATTCACATGGCCTGGCGCACTGTTTTTCCATGCAGGCTGAAGTCACATTTAACACTCTCAAAGGAAACATAGTCATTGAAGGACAGTGCTGTGTCTGTGTATATGTGTGTATCTGTGTGTGTGCATGCATGTGTGGGTGTGTGTGCGTTTGTGAGTGAGTGTGTGCACGCATGTGTGATTCTGTGTGTGTGTGCATATATGTGAAAGTGCATGTTTGTACAGGTGTGTGTGTGTGTGAGAGAGAGTATGCAGGTCAATATGCATGTGTATGTGTGAGTATGCATGTGTGTTTGTGAATGTGTGTGTGAGTGTGTATGTGTGAGTAGTGAGTATGCATGTGTATTTGTGAATGTGCGTGTGTGTGTGTGTTTGAGAGTGTGAGTGTGTGTGTGTGCGTGTGTGTGTGTGTGTGTGTGTGTGAGAGAGAGTGTGAGTGTGTGAGAGTGAGAGAGAGTGTGAGTGTGTGTGAGTGTGTGTGTGTGTGTGTGTGAGTGTATGTGCAGATGTGTACGTGTGTGTGAGTGTGTGTGTGAGAGAGAGTGTGAGTGTGTGTGTGTGTGTGTGAGTCTGTGTGTGAGTGTATGTGCAGATGTGTATGTGTGTGTGTGTGTGTGTGTGTGTGTGAGAGAGAGAGTGTGAGTGTGTGTGTGAGTGTGTGTGTGTGGGGGCCATTCCAGAGCTGCACTGTTCTTCAGCACGATGTACAGCAGGTTGCGCTGCAGCCCTAAGGTTGGTCGGTGAGTCAGGAAGGAGACATGATAAAACACCACAAGGCTCCTGGGCTGAAGGGGTTTGTGCTCTGGTGCTGCAGCAGCAAGTTGCAGGTTTGAGTCCTGCTTGGGGCACTGCTATCCTGCTATACAGCCTGTTCATACTGTTAGAAACCATTTAATAAACTTTGTATTCACTAATTATAGCATATTTTCAAAACAGTTGAACTGTAAATAGGTAGTGAAAAAAAGCACCCATAGTATCCAGGTCATTATTCAGACCGTATCAATGCCTTGTGCTCCAATGCTGCTTACCTGTCCTCCCACCAAGTGCCCTGCCAATGCATGCTCATCCTGTTCCTCTGCCCCCTAGTGGTAGAATGCACTAACTACAGCAATCAGTACACCTCTGTCCACTTCTGAAATCTCACCTTTTCAGACAGCTCTCGGAACAGCAGAGACACTAACCTCCCTCTTTCCCCTACCAGACTCATTTCTTCAGACTGATCCTGGCACAGCAATCTGTAAACTCCCCTTTCAGCCTGTGATGACTCATCTCTGTAGACAGAGACTGTGGAGTATGAGGATCACGGTCTGAAAAATATAAAAGCCTTACTGTCTGCTGAATGCCTTAGAGCACCACGAACAAGTGCAAACACCCAGAACACAAATCAAATACACAACTATTTAAATATATATATTTATATACATATTTTCATGTACAGACACTAGAAAACATGTTCTAGAAAACTGGCATTTCTTGTTAAATAATTATCATACAAAATGATCATAATAAATACATTTTCACATACAAGCTGTATAACAAATAAATTATGATTTTCAGTGCTGTTTCTGTTGTCCCATTACAGGTGGAAGTGTTAAACAGAACAGGGCACGTAACGTCTATGTGCGTGTGTGTGTGTGTGTGTGTGTGTGTGTGCTGGGCATGTATTTGAGTGTAAAGAGTGAGGACAGGTGTGAGTGCCTGAGTGAGGGTGAGCAGGTGAAAGAATTAGTGGGTATGAGTGAATGAGTGAGGGAGTGAGTGAGAGAGAGAGTCAGTGAGTGAGTGAGTTAGTGAGTGAGATGTAAAGGAAAGGAAATAACTGACTGCATTATCTGCTCTGTTCCCATGTTTTCAGGCTATATATAATTCATACTACAACTGAGACAGACATGGAAGACCACAGAATCCTCCATAGAACGGCAGTGCCTCCTTGTGTTGGGTGCACATGGTGAAGCTGATGCAAGCTCCCCAAACCGTTGTTGGGAACCGTCATGCAGGCTCTGTGTACCTTAGAAGATCATACATACGTGTACCACCCCCCCACCCTCCACCCCCGACACACACACACACACACACACACACACACACACACACACACACACATACCCACACACACAAGTGATATGACACATGCACAAGTACATGCACACACACTGACTCACACACACACACACCCTCACAAACAATCAGATGCACAAACACTCATGCACACACTTACACACAGACACTCTAACTTTGTGAAACTGGTCATTATTGTAATGTTGTTACAGTGTCAGACACATAGTATTCCATCTATGATATACTCTCTTAAAGAGAGACACATTTCCCCTCCAGCAATTATTTCCTCCCTCACTTCCTGACTGGATCTCTGCCTCACTCCCTGGCTTCCTGTCTGCATTTCTGTTTCCCTCCTTAACTTCCTGTCTGTGTCTCTGTCTCCCTCACTTCCTGTCTGCAAATCCCTCCCTCCCTGGTGTCTGTC